>NC_035440.2:157196758-159596758 GCF_002127325.2 Helianthus annuus | reverse complement strand
TTGTAAACTTGCATTTTCTTTAAAAATAAGATTTCCGAGAAACTGATTTTACTTTTAGAGATAGAAAGATCTACTAAAAATATTGGAAGACTACTACGTATTTTCACACAACTTACAAGTTCATGTGTTTGCGATTTATAGTTGTTTTGACTAGTTTAGTGTTTGAATATTGTTTGTTGATGTTGGGAAAATTGTTGGTTGAATTTTGAAAAGAAAATGATACGCTAGAAAGCGTGGCCACCTCCGGTTACAGAGGAAACTCTGGCTAAATTTTTCCAGAAATATAACACTTGGAAAACATTTTTACAACAAGTGTTATGAATATATTCTTAACTTATTTTTCCAAATAAAGTTCGCCATGATTTTATTATAAAATCTCCAAGTGTCGGAGGTGGGATTTTTATAAATAAAACTTGTTAAATATATATTTAGAATATATATTTTCATAGTAACACTTGTGTGGATTTTATGATTATTTTGTGAACTACATAAATATTATTTTTAGGGTAAAAATAATATTATTGGAAATATCGTGAAGTTATGACTTCCAAAATAATACAACACCCTCACAAATAAATATTTAAGTTACACCGGTATTATTATTATCACACAAACTCTAAAAATGTAACTTATGTATTTTCGGAAAAATACTCGTAAGTGTGTATTTTGATAAAGGTATTATTTTGGAAATTATAAGAAGTAAAATATAATATTTTTGGGAAAAATATGTATATTTTGAAGATAGAATATGTTAGACAAATAAATTAAAATATATTTTATTAAGTGAGACTTAATAATATATTTTGGAATTACAAAACGCGCATGTATTAAAACCCCCATCCTTGGGAAGGAATATAAGTAATACATAATTATGAAGTGCAAATACGAAATAGTTGCCTAACTATTTCCCAAAAACTTAAACCTTAAGCCAAGGCACGACCGTCCGTCTAATAGAAGTTAGTACGTGTAGGTCGTTAAGCAGCGGCTTGACTGGGAGATTACTGTTTCGAGACGCACTTCTGTGAGTTCATGTCCCCCTTTTCTCTTAACTGTTTTCAGTTTTTATACTTCGGGGGTGAAATACATGTTACTATGATTACGAATACTTTTTACATGGTATGGTTAGCGTAAGGAGGGTTACTACTTAGATCATGTGAGTGGGTAGGCGGGAACTGGAGGCCATTAATCCTCATGGTAGGACCGAGGGTCTTTAGCGGTAGATCTATCTGGGTGTAGCGAGCCCAGCGCCAGGCACAACAGTATGGACCTCGGGGTGACTTGGTACCCAACGCAAAAATCTGCTAGGTTTAAGTCTTCCTACTGCACTTCACACATATCAATGGCCTTACAAACCATTGGTGATCACTTTATTTCCTTATTTGCTACATACCAGGGATTTTTTATACTTACAAAGGTTTACATACTCACCACACATGAACTCGCTCAACATTTTTGTTGATTTTTCCAACTTACATGTATTTTAGGGAATTAAAGATCTGGCACGGTATGCTACGTTTTCACGCTGCGTAAGAGTTATGGGATCATCCAAGTTTAGGGGTTGTGGCTTTTACCTGGACGAGTCATAGTTCTTAAACTACGTCTGTTTTATGTTTGTGGTTATGTCTTCTGAACAATGTTTTTATATTATTAGGTTGTAATTTCCGTTGCATGTGTCAACGCTTTAAAACAATGTTGTGGTACTTTTATTTTAAAACTTAAATCAATGGATGATCTGCATGGTTTTACTTTCATATAGCTTTGTTGTGATTAAGCTATGGTATTAAGAAGTCACACCAAATAAACCCACGCTTCCGCAAAGCCAGGGTGTGACACATCGGAGTCCTTAATTGAATTCTTTGTATGATTCAATACGTACATTACGATTCAATAAGAACAAAGCCGAATTCCTATTAAGATTTTCCTATCTTCATAGATAGATTCTTGAAAATGATTAAAGTGCCAAATGAAATATACGGATTGGATTCCTGGTGTGCTTTAAATACCCGTGTCCAAAGATAACAAATTAAAGGTCAAGTTAAACAATTATGTGATTATGTGCTTATGTGTTCCCTTTTATGTTTTTGTGTGATCCAAATTTTTGTTATCCAAATCCTCGTAGAATCTTCCATATCTTCGTATAAGGGATTCATAGTAGGATATTCAAAGGTACTATCTTAAATCCTTAATGGACTTCTACGTTGTAGTTAAGTCCCTTGGATTATAAAGTACTATTCCATAATTAGACCCCTTGAGTGGTCTAGTTAAACAGATTGATCCAAAAATCTGGTTAGGAATATCATGTGATGATATAGCTGAAAAGACTCCTTGGTGGTCTAATTAAAGAGATCATTTGTCGATCTAATTAAAAGGACCCTATGGTAGTCTAGTCACACTCATCACAGGTTTGATTTTCTTCCCCTACACATTATGAAATGCACTGTGCGGACTGTGCAAGGAATTATGTAATTATGGACGCGTACATAATTATGGAATTTAGTGCACAGAAACCACAACAAGTTTTGTCATGTGTCTAGAGTTAACCCTTTTCATTTCCGTTTCTGGGGAAGCAACCGTTGAAAATGGCTCCGTCTGTTCATTTTCGTTTCTGAAGATTGTCCGTTGAGGAAATGAATATCCGTTTGTTTACCCTTTTCATTTCCGTTTCTGAGGAAGCAACCGTTGAAAATGACTCCGTTTGTTCATTTTCGTTTCTGAAGATTGTCCGTTGAGAAAATGAATATCCGTTTGATTACCCTTTTCATTTCTGTTTCTGAGGAAGCAACCGTTGAAAATGACTCCGTTTGTTCATTTTCATTTCTGAAGATTGTCCGTTGAGGAAATGAATATCCGTTTGATTACTCTTTTCATTTCCATTTCTAAGGAAGCAACCGTTGAAAATGACTCCGTTTGTTCATTTTCGTTTCTAAAGATTGTCCGGTAAGGAAATGAATATCTGTTTGATTATCCTTTTCATTTCCGTTTCTGAGGAAGCAACCGTTGAAAATGACTCCGTCTGTTCATTTTCGTTTCTGAAGATTGTCCGTTAAGGAAATGAATAACCGTTGATTATCCTTTTCATTTCCATTTCTGAGGAAGCAACCGTTGAAAATGACTCCGTCAGTTCATTTTCGTTTCTGAAGATTGTCCGTTGAGGAAATGAATATCCGTTTGTTTATCCTTTTCATTTCCGTTTCTGATGAAGCACCCGTTGAAAATGACTCCGTCAGTTCATTTTCGTTTCTGAAGATTGTCCGTTGAGGAAATGAATCCCCGTTTGTTTATTCCTTCATTTCCGCTTCTGAAGAATACTCGTTGAGGAAAATGACTCCGTCCGTTCATTTTCGTTTCTGAAGAATGTCCGTTAAGGAAATGACAGGATTATGCCTTGCATATCTCTGGTGGTTATTTGACACAAAGTCACAGACAGACTCCTACGAATAAATTTCGGGACGAAATCTCCTAAAGTAGGGGAGACTGTGACACCTGTGCCTCCGTGACCATCAAACAAATACCAAATCAATGAAATATTGTGTTTCATACTTGGGATTTGTAAAAATATGTGTATCGTTTGCACATATCAATTCTTGTTTGATTTCGGGCTTTAAATCGCTTTCTGGAAGGTTATACGCGATCTGATGCGTAAATATAACCAGTTTAATGCAACAAACACTCCGGAAGGGTGACATAGGCTTAACATACCTTAAATAACCTTTACATAACTTAGAAATAAGTTTTGGATGGTTTGGTATGCCGTATTTATGCTATGTATGTCCATTTAGTGCATACGTAGTACATTGTTTTACATTACATTTTTTCGCATATGCTCATCCAGCATATGGACACATTGTTTTACATTTTGAACCGTTGTAACCATTTGATCATGTGAACCGTTTGTGACCACTTGACTATGTGAACCGTTTGTAACCATTGGACTATGTGAACCGTTTGTAACCATTGGATTATGTGAATCGTTTGATTATGTGAACCGTTTATGACTACTTGACTATGTGAACCGTTTGTAACCATTGGATTATGTGAATCGTTTGTAATCGTTTGATTATGTGAACCGTTTGTGATTACTTGACTATGTGAACCGTTTGAAACCATTGATTGACATGAACCGTTTGAAATCTGTTTGAACCGTTGGGTTGGGGAAGTGATTAGGTAACGGGGCGGGTGTAATGTGTTAAAGGCATGGTGGATACGCCGCTGGTACTTCCTATATATAAGTGCTTTTAACACATTATATATCGTTGCGTTATCTAGATCACTTGGGCAATGTTTAACAAAACAAAGTTATATTACAAGGTTTTTCCAACGATATATATATATACTATTCGAGTTTTTATTCCAAAAACGATTTACAATCTGGATTTAATTAAACAAATGTTTTGGAGTTAAGAATCATGGCTACGAGATTTTATAAACTGTAACCAACTTGATTTGAGTTGGTTAATTATGTCGCAATACTATACTTTTCAAAATAAGGTTTTTAAATAAGTATTGCAACATCTAAAACGAGCCATGAATCTGAAACTCATACAAAATCTATGTACTCGCCGGCATTTTTATGCTGACGTACCTATTTTCACATGTGTTTCAGGTACATTAGTTGATGATATTGGTGTATGCTCACATAGGAATGGACGAGGCTTTAGTGACATTAAAAGATAGAAGACTAGTTAATTATGTTATGTTTCTTTGTTGTTAAGACATTGTAACTCATTTAATTCAATAAAACGAAATTTGTTTAATCCATGGTTGTGAAACAATGATTCTGTTACAACACTCCCCGATGTTTCCGCCACGTTTTGTTGTTTTACGTGGTCAGGGTGTGACAGAAAAGTTGGTATCAGAGCCAATGGTTATAGGGAATTAGGTTATTAGTAATGCTTTGACCTAGACTATAACCTTCCTAGGACCCTAACACAAGTTATCTTGTGTTTAGTTTTAAAACAATACCATCACTTATCCTTAGGTGACAACCACAATAAGAATACAAATTTTGAATCCCTTGAAAACCAATCATCTGTTCTAGGATGATTGATTATAAGGTTTTGAACCCTCTAAGTTTTCAAAATACCGTCAATGTTTGGTCTAAATAATGTGAACACGTGCAAACTGGAAGGGTGGATGCATGTACCCTGAGTTTTCTGTCTAAGGCTAGAGTGTTCGTACAAATCCGTAGTATCGGACCAGTCACTCTTACCTGGGAACTCTTGGGGTGAGTGTCCACTTATAGGCGAGCATGTCTTCGCGATACATTATTTTTGACCCATTTACTTTGATTAATCACCGTGTGTCGTTTGTTGCTTTGTGTTAACAAACAAATGACCACCATCTTTGCTTTCGTCAATTTTGTCTCATCTCATTCTTTTCGTCTAATCCCCTCAATTGTTTTCCTTCCTGTTTCGCCTTTTAGAATGCCTCCTCGACGCGAAAATCCGCTCTCAAATGCCGAAATGGCACATATTATGGCACAACATATGGCTGCTGTACTCCCAGATATCATTGCTCAAGTGAATCAAGCCAACAATAACCAGAATATTCCATGCAATTTCAAAAGCTTCAATTCACCTAACCCACTCAAGTTTAGTAGTTCTGAAGAAGCAACTGTGCTCCTACAGTGGTTCGAGAGTATTGAGAGTACGTTTCGTCACGTCCAGTGTCCTGAAAATCGGAAAGTCGAGTTTGCTTCCAGTGTGTTTCAGAAAAGGGCTCTTACGTGGTGGAACAGAATTATGAGGGACCTTGGTGCTAAGGTCGGATTAGCACAAACTTGGGCTGAGCTTAGGGCTCTTATGATGAGGGAGTTTTGTCCTCATCATGAATTGAGGGCTTTAGAAAGGGAATTTGATGACCTGAAGCAAGACAGTGGTGAACATCGAGCCTATACAGACCGATATGAGGAATTGAGCCTGTTATATCCTGCTATGGTTACGCCTGTGGATAAGGCGATCGAGAAATACATTGATGGTCTTCTTAACCTAGTTCAGGATATTGTTACTGGCAGCAACCCTACTACTGTCAGACAAGCCATTGAATTGTCTGCCACCCTAACTGAATCCCACATCAGGAAGAAAAAGCTTTTTCGAAAAGGCGACCCAAGACCATCCGACAAGACTGCTCCAGTTGAGCTGAAGGAAAAGCAGGTTGAAGGATCTAAGAAGAAGAAGCATAAGGCTTCTCAAAACTGCGCCATCACTGCTCAAGAGAAACAGGTTGCACCAAACCAGCCAGCACAACCTCGCAAAAGGCAAAATTATGTTGGTACCGCACCTTTGTGCAATAAATTCAACCGTCATCATCTAGAGCAAGAGCAGTGTCACAAATGTACCCACTGTGGGCGGTTGGGACATTTGATCAATGTTTGCCGTTATGCAAACCAAGCTGCTGCAAACCCTGCTGTTGTTCAAGCACGGTTCCCACCGGGGTCATGTTATAACTGTGGTGACCTTACTCACTACAGAAACAGTTGCCCAAGACTTGTTAACATACCTCCAGCACGTGGACGGGCGTTTAACATCAATGAGGCAAACGTAAACAATGATGCAGCAGTGAACAATTAGTGTTTTATTATTTCCTCTCGTTGCTATCTTTTGACATTTAAAGACAAACTACTCGTTTGGTTCTGTCGTTATTATGATCACTTGTGATCTCCCCAAGAACCTTAAACGCTCGTTTCTTTTAAGAAACAAAGCCAAACTCCTGTTGAAGATCCTTCTATCTCCATAGATAGATTCTTAGAAATGATTAAAGTGCCAAATGAGATCCACAGATTGGATTCCTGGTGTATTTTAATTATCTGTGTCCGAAGATAACAAATTAAAGATCAAGTTAACTAATTATGTGATGATGTGCTTATATGTTCTCTTATATGTTTTGTGTGATCCATCCAAATCCTCACAGAATCTTCCATATCTCATATGAGGGATTCATAGTAGGATATCCAAAGGTACTATCTTAAATCCTTAATAGACTTCTACTGTGACAACTGGCACCAAACCGGTAACTTCCGTACACTTTAATTATTATTTAATGACTGCAATTATGTGCTTAAATGTCAGCATTGACTGATTAGATGCCAAGCAAGTGAATTCATGCACGTTGTATACTACAAAATATTGCTTTATGCATAATCGAGAGCGTTGCGTCAGATATAATAGTAAACTCACCGGTAAGACACGCTGTGTCAACAAAACTGCAGAAAGCAGTCAGACATTAGAATTGAGGCCTAGGTGTAGGTCCTACGACAAAAGTACATTAAAACCCAAGAGTACATATAAGGGTTTAATTTATAGTCATTGCAAAAGCAAAAATAAGCACTAAAAATCACCCGAAACACACTTTAAGTGCAGAACTAATTACGACAAAACTGCGAAACGAACGTTGGTGGCCGCCCGGATAATATTTAATCCCACAAATATTCTGTTATGATTAAAATTTTATTTTAATCAGGTTCGTGTAGAAAAATAAATTAAAACGCTTAAAAACGTTATTTTTCAAGTTTAAGCGCGTACCGTGAGTTCCTACGCGACACAGTGCTTACACTGCAAATCGCAGACAACGCAGAAAAGCCAGAAATATGCCAGGAATATGCCAGGAATATGCCAGGAATATGCCAGGAATATGCCAGGAATATGCAAGGAATATGCCAGGAATATGCCAGGAATATATCAGGAATATACCAGGAATATGCCAGGAATATGCCAGGAATATGCCAGGAATATACCAGGAATATACCAGGAATATACCAGGAATATGCTATATGGAAGGTCTATAAATACCACCATTCCATCACTCCATCTTCCTCATCACCACACTTCCACTCTCTCTCCCTTTCTCTCTCTAGAAAAGCTACGGCCAAACACCCCCTCTCAATCCATCAATTTTTCGGTTTTGATCACCACATTCCAAGTCCATACAAGTATCAAGGATCCCGTATAAGGAGGCTTGGTGCAAACGGAAAGCGAATGACCTTATTCTCTTGCTTTTATCCACCCTATTTGCGTCTAGATTCTTCCCTAGCCTCGAGCTAGTGGTATGTTGCTTAAATCACATTCTTGAACTATTTTGAAGTGGTTAATATGATATGTAACGGTTAAAACTCGAAATCTTACAAGTTGATGCATTAAAGTCTATTAAAAACACTAATAATGATGGTTAAAAGCTCATATGTTGTGTAAATGTTGTAGTAATTGATTTGTGTGGTTATTTGGACCCGATCTATGTTGTGGTAGCTCGGATCATCATTTAACCCGGGTTGGTCATGATCATGGATCATGACATAAGGATGTTTTGAAAGAAACAAGGGTTAAAGGGTGAAACTCTACTACACATGAATCATGAACTTGTGTAAAAAGGAATTTTTCTTGTAAAATGAAGTTCTAAACTAATAGATCTAAAGATCTACAAGTGGTATTTTCAAAAGACCAACTGTAAGACCAAACCATGTTTTAAAACCGAATCTTTCATGAACTAGAGGTGTTTTTGTGAACAAACAAGTGTGTGGACACTTGTGTAACAAAAGTTTTAACAAAGAAATAATTTTCATAAAAACCGACTAGAAGTTGTGAAACTTCATATTCTTTAAAAATAAGGTTTTTAAGAAATTAAACTTATTTATAAAGATAACAAGACTTACTAAATGTGCTAGCAAATTACTACACATTTTTGTAATTATTCAAGTTCATGAAATGGGGAAAATTAGTGATTGTTGTTGATGATTATTGTTGATAATTGTTGTTGATGATTGTTGACGATTTAAAAGAAAATAAACACATGTTTTGAAAACATGGGAAACCTCCATTTTTAGGGGAAACTCTGTCAAAATTTTTATAAATTTTGACACTTAGAAAAAAAAATATAAGTTTTTGAAGAACTTATTCCCTAAAAATGTATTTAAGAGTATTACCAAGGTTTCCCTAATTTTTGGTGATAAGAAATGAGGATTTCTTCAAAAATAAAAATGGATATAAGTATGTATATTTTTGAGAGAAAAATATATATTATTTTATCACCAACTTTTGTGCTAAGTGGATATAGTATGTGTTATACGTGCTAGCGTATTAAGACTTAAAAATACACATACATCATACAAGATACATAATTCGGGTGCAAAGTGCAAAACACAAGATACTTATATTAATTTTAAAGAAAATAATATAAGTAAGATACTTAGTTAAAAATATAAAATATTTTTAACACAAGAATATATACACAAAAGAGAGTGACTGTACTTGTGCGATGCAAGTCTAGTGACTAACGTTAAGAAAACTCGTATAGGTTACGACGTTAATTAAGCAAATCCGGTGAAGTTTACGACGCACAGGAACGCAAAGTTGTGAGTTCATGCTCCCCCTTTTCTCTTAACTGTTTTCGGTTTTATAACTTCGGGGGTGAAATACATGTTACAAATATTTTTATGTTTAACAAATGGTATGATAATAAAAAGCACACTTGGTGAGAACGAGTACCAAGTGTGTAGCGATATAAGAATACAAGAAACACACTTGGTGAGAAACGAGTACCAAGTGTGATGTGATATAAGAATACGGGAAGCGCGCTTGGTGAGAAACGAGTACCAAGTAGGATGCGCTATGAAAAATGATGCGAGGAATCGTGTCACGAATAGGGTACAGAAGCACCATTAATCAACAATATACCTAGACCGCAGAACAAAAGGTTAGATCTAACGGGTGCCGGGCAGCCACACTCTCGGTGAGGGCGAGTACCGAGTAGTGCTTTTGTGTCTCAGAATATACCAATTAAATGCCTAAGGTTTGGTGACTTCCTATGTCGTGTCACATGTTAATGGCTTTGCAACCCATTAACAATCCTGATACTTACAGGAATACTTTATTTACATAAAATTTCATACCATACTAAAACTCGATGAATCTTGAGTACGTGGGGTACTCAAGAAAAGCTTGAATTGTACTTGTAGTACGTGGGGTACTCAAGAAAATGGGAATTATACTTGAGTACGTGGGGTACTCAAGAAGAATTTGAATCATACATGAGTACGTGGTGTACACATGAAACTGGATTTATGAAAACTCCATTTATTCACAAACTATGTTTTCATACAAAGTATACAAATGTGAAATACAAAACTGCATGAATTCACACCAACATTATGTTGACGTTTCTCCAAAACTCACATGTATTTCAGGTAACTAGGATGGATGTGCGCGTGGTCTTACTTGTGCTCGTGGATATCGCTTATGTTTGTCTTTAAATAAAGTGTAAACCTTTTAAGACAATGTTTTATGTTAACTCGCGATGTAAACGCTAACTTATGATTTCAAATTATGGTATTTGAAGTTATTTTCATAAGCATGTAGTATGTTTACCTTTCGTATGCAATGAGAACCTTTCATGATCACACCTCGTGCTTCCGCCGCAGAAAGGGGTGTGACAGATTGGTATCAGAGCTGCGATTGTAGTGAACCAGGATTTCTTCTCGAGTCTAGACTACAATCTCTAGGATCCTATCACGAAAACAATTTTTCAAAAAGTTTTCATTGCATAAAACGTTCCGCGACATCCACTACCTGAAACTGTTTGCATGAGTCTAGAAAGGACACTACGAGACTTAGGGTGCAGGAGTAGCACTTGTCTTAACTGAGAAATTACTTGCAATTATGTGTGATAATTAGCATGTACTAGAAGTAGGATGTCACAAGTATATGTGACTTTACCTGAAAGCAATGGCCCATCCGAAGGAAGAAATACGAGGATGAAACGAACTGTGCGGACTGTGCACGGAGTTACGTAATTATGGATGCATACATAATTATGGAATTCAGTGCACAGAAACCACAGCAAGTCTCGTCACGTATAGATTCCCTCAGTGCAAGCCTTCTATGTACTCTGCTGGAGTAATAATTGTTTGATGTCACTTATGTGGTATATATACCTGTGAATATATATGTTACTAATGTCTAGGGTGACGATATCAAGCAAATGTTTAACCCTGTCGTGTTATGTTCTGCCAGAGCATGGCACCCAGGAGAGCTGTGAATGCTCGCAATGGTGATCAACCTCCTCTTCCCCCACTGCCAAGAACTGCTGAAGAACTAAACGCCCTACTGGAAGAGAGAATCTCTGCTGCCATCGCCCAGTACGAGGCGAGGCGAACCGTACCCAAGACAGTGGAGGGCTAAGCAATGCCAGGCGTAACGGACATGGAGATTCGTCAGGAGGAAACGCAGCTCAAGGTAACCCTAAAACAATTTGCTAAGCATGAAGAAATTTATGAACGGTCCTTGTTTCATTATTTCCTCGATTGCTCATAAGTGAATTGGTTGGGTTAATTACAGGCTGCACTTTCAAGCAGTTCCTCGACTGCAAACCATATCTTGATAAATTCGTGATTGTATTTATCGACGATATCCTAATCTACTCTCGGACGAAAGAAGAGCATGAGCAACACCTCAAGACCATTCTAGAGCTACTGAAGAAGGAGAAACTATTCGCAAAGTTCTCAAAGTGTGAATTCTGGATTCGCGAAGTACAATTTCTTGGTCACGTGGTGAATGAGAAGGGCATTCATGTAGACCCGTCCAAGATTGAAGCCATTAAGAATTGGGAAGCTCCCAAAACCCCAACTGAGGTTCGCCAATTTTTGGGCTTAGCGGGCTATTATAGGAGATTCATCGAGAATTTCTCAAAAATAGCTCAGCCGCTAACTGCCCTTACGCAGAAAGACAAGAAGTATGACTGGGGTGTTAAGCAAGAAGAAGCTTTTCAGCTACTCAAAAGCAAGCTATGCGATGCACCAATATTGTCACTACCCGAAGGCATGGAAGACTTCGTGGTATACTGCGACGCTTCGCGACAAGGACTAGGTTGCGTTCTCATGCAACGCCAAAAGGTCATCGCTTACGCTTTAAGGCAATTGAAGGTACACGAAAGAAACTATACCACTCATGACCTGGAGCTGGGCGCAGTGGTATTCGCCTTGAAAATATGGCGACACTATCTATATGGTACTCGATGTACAATCTTCACAGATCACAAAAGCCTGCAACACATATTTGATCAGAAGGAATTGAATATGCGCCAGCGACGATGGGTCGAGCTGCTAAATGATTACGACTGTGAGATTAAGTACCACCCAGGAAAGGCAAACGTTGTAGCGGACGCGTTGAGCCGAAAAGAAAGGGTTAAGACCCTAAGGGTTCGAGCATTGGAAATGACTATTCGAACGAATCTCACTTCACGTATTCGTGACGCGCAACAAGAAGCCCTTAAGGTGGAAAATCGCAAGGCTGAATACCTCCGGGGTGCATTGAAGTACATGGTGCCAAATGAAGAGGGAGCCTTATACTTTAAAAAGAGTATTTGGGTTCCGCTCTATGGTGGCCTACGAGAAGTCATCCTTGATGAAGCGCACAAGTCAAGATACTCGATTCATCCAGGATCGGACAAGATGTATCAAGACTTAAAAGAATATTATTGGTGGCCAAGACTCAAAAGCGACGTTGCTGTCTATGTTGGAAAGTGCCTGACCTGTGCTAAGGTTAAGGCTGAATATCAGAAACCGTCTGGCCTACTACAACAACCAGAGATTCCCATGTGGAAGTGGGAGCAAATCTCGATGGACTTCATAACAAAGTTACCCATGACCCCAAGAGGGCATGATATGATATGGGTAATAGCTGATCGATTGACGAAGTCTGCGCATTTCCTACCAATCCGAGAGAAGGATAGCACTGGAAAGCTTGCTGAAAGATACCTGAAAGAAATTGTGGCACGTCATGGAGTGCCAACCTCCATTATTTCAGACAGAGATGGACGCTTTGTCTCCAGAATCTGGCAATCATTTCAGGAAGCCTTTGGATCTCAGCTAGATCTAAGCACGACATTCCATCCACAAACAGACGGCCAGAGCGAACGAACCATACAAACATTGGAAGATATGCTTCGCGCATGTGTCATGGATCTAGGCGGCAGCTGGGATACTCACCTACCCTTGGTTGAGTTTTCCTACAATAATAGTTATCATACAAGCAGAAAGGCCGCGCCGTTCGAAGCTCTGTATGGCCGCAAGTGCCGATCGCCCCTATGTTGGGCAGACGCCGGTGACAAGCTTATGGTTGGTCCTGAACTAGTACAGGAGACAACCGACAAGATTGCGCAGATCCGAGAGCGCATTAAGGCGGCTCGAGATCGACAGAAGAGCTACGCTGATCAAAGACGAAAACCCTTAGAATTCGAGGTGGGAGACAAGGTGTTGTTAAAAGTCTCACCTTGGAAGGGCGTAGCCAGATTCGGGAAGCGTGGGAAGCTGAATCCACGATACGTCGGACCATTCAGAATCTTGGAGAGAATTGGTACCGTGGCGTACAAGTTGGAGTTACCGGAAGAACTTCATGGAGTACATGATACATTTCATATGTCCAACCTAAAGAAGAGTCCAACACAAGGAAACGTGATCATCCCTGCGGATGAAGTGCATATTGATGACGCCCTCCGATTTACAGAACAACCCGTCGAGGTTACTGACTGGAAGGTCAGAAGAACTAGGAGGAGCAGCGTGAAACTTGTCAAAGTACGTTGGAACTCTAAGCATGGGCCCGAATACACATGGGAACGCGAAGACCAGTTTAAGGAGAAGTATCCCCACCTATTCAAGAAGACTCCTGCGAGAGTTAGTTCAGTCTGAATTTCGGGACGAAATTCTTTTAACGGGGGGAGACTGTGACAACTGGCACCAAACCGGTAACTTCCGTACACTTTAATTATTATTTAATGACTGCAATTATGTGCTTAAATGTCAGCATTGACTGATTAGATGCTAAGCAAGTGAATTCATGCACGTTGTATACTACAAAATATTGCTTTATGCATAATCGAGAGCGTTGCGTCAGATATAATAGTAAACTCACCGGTAAGACACGCTGTGTCAACAAAACTGCAGAAAGCAGTCAGACATTAGAATTGAGGCCTAGGTGTAGGTCCTACGACAAAAGTACATTAAAACCCAAGAGTACATATAAGGGTTTAATTTATAGTCATTGCAAAAGCAAAAATAAGCACTAAAAAACACCCGAAACACACTTTAAGTGCAGAACTAATTACGACAAAACTGCGAAACGAACGTTGGTGGCCGCCCGGATAATATTTAATCCCACAAATATTCTGTTATGATTAAAATTTTATTTTAATCAGGTTCGTGTAGAAAAATAAATTAAAACGCTTAAAAACGTTATTTTTCAAGTTTAAGCGCGTACCGGTAGTTCCTACGCGACACAATGCTTACACTGCAAATCGCAGACAACGCAGAAAAGCCAGGAATATGCCAGGAATATGCCAGGAATATACCAGGAATATGCCAGGAATATGCTAGGAATATGCCAGGAATATAACAGGAATATACCAGGAATATACCAGGAATATGCCAGGAATATGCCAGGAATATGCCAGGAATATACCAGGAATATACCAGGAATATACCAGGAATATGCTATATGGAAGGTCTATAAATACCACCATTCCATCACTCCATCTTCCTCATCACCACACTTCCACTCTCTCTCCCTTTCTCTCTCTAGAAAAGCTACGGCCAAACACCCCCTCTCAATCCATCAATTTTTCGGTTTTGAGCACCACATTCCAAGTCCATACAAGTATCAAGGATCCCGTATAAGGAGGCTTGGTGCAAACGGAAAGCGAAGGACCTCATTCTCTTGCTTTTATCCACCCTATTTGCGTCTAGATTCTTCCCTAGCCTCGAGCTAGTGGTATGTTGCTTAAATCACATTCTTGAACTATTTTGAAGTGGTTAATATGATATGTAACGGTTAAAACTCGAAATCTTACAAGTTGATGCATTAAAGTCTATTAAAAACACTAATAATGATGGTTAAAAGCTCATATGTTGTGTAAATGTTGTAGTAATTGATTTGTGTGGTTATTTGGACCCGATCTATGTTGTGGTAGCTCGGATCATCATTTAACCCGGGTTGGTCATGATCATGGATCATGACATAAGGATGTTTTGAAAGAAACAAGGGTTAAAGGGTGAAACTCTACTACACATGAATCATGAACTTGTGTAAAAAGGAATTTTTCTTGTAAAATGAAGTTCTAAACTAATAGATCTAAAGATCTACAAGTGGTATTTTCGAAAGACCAACTGTAAGACCAAACCATGTTTTAAAACCGAATCTTTCATGAACTAGAGGTGTTTTTGTGAACAAACAAGTGTGTGGACACTTGTGTAACAAAAGTTTTAACAAAGAAATAATTTTCATAAAAACCGACTAGAAGTTGTGAAACTTCATATTCTTTAAAAATAAGGTTTTTAAGAAATTAAACTTATTTATAAAGATAACAAGACTTACTAAATGTGCTAGAAAATTACTACACATTTTTGTAATTATTCAAGTTCATGAAATGGGGAAAATTAGTGATTGTTGTTGATGATTATTGTTGATAATTGTTGTTGATGATTGTTGACGATTTAAAAGAAAATAAACACATGTTTTGAAAACATGGGAAACCTCCATTTTTAGGGGAAACTCTGTCAAAATTTTTATAAATTTTGACACTTAGAAAAAAAAATATAAGTTTTTGAAGAACTTATTCCCTAAAAATGTATTTAAGAGTATTACCAAGGTTTCCCTAATTTTTGGTGATAAGAAATGAGGATTTCTTCAAAAATAAAAATGGATATAAGTATGTATATTTTTGAGAGAAAAATATATATTATTTTATCACCAACTTTTGTGCTAAGTGGATATAGTATGTGTTATACGTGCTAGCGTATTAAGAGTTAAAAATACACATACATCATACAAGATACATAATTCGGGTGCAAAGTGCAAAACACAAGATACTTATATTAATTTTAGAGAAAATAAAATAAGTAAGATACTTAGTTAAAAATATAAAATATTTTTAACACAAGAATATATACACAAAAGAGAGTGACTGTACTTGTGCGATGCAAGTCTAGTGACTAACGTTAAGAAAACGCGTATAGGTTACGACATTAATTAAGCAAATCCGGTGAAGTTTACGACGCATAGGAACGCAAAGTTGTGAGTTCATGCTCCCCCTTTTCTCTTAACTGTTTTCGGTTTTATAACTTCGGGGGTGAAACACATGTTACAAATATTTTTATGTTTAACAAATGGTATGATAATAAAAAGCACACTTGGTGAGAACGAGTACCAAGTGTGTAGCGATATAAGAATACAAGAAACACACTTGGTGAGAAACGAGTACCAAGTGTGATGTGATATAAGAATACGGGAAGCGCGCTTGGTGAGAAACGAGTACCAAGTAGGATGCGCTATGAAAAATGATGCGAGGAATCGTGTCACGAATAGGGTACAGAAGCACCATTAATCAACAATATACCTAGACCGCAGAACAAAAGGTTAGATCTAACGGGTGCCGGGCAGCCACACTCTCGGTGAGGGCGAGTACCGAGTAGTGCTTTTATGTCTCAGAATATACCAATTAAATGCCTAAGGTTTGGTGACTTCCTATGTCGTGTCACATGTTAATGGCTTTACAGCCCATTAACAATCCTGATACTTAGAGGAATACTTTATTTACATAAAATTTCATACCATACTGAAACTCGATGAATACTTGAGTACGTGGGGTACTCAAGAAAAGCTTGAATTGTACTTGTAGTACGTGGGGTACTCAAGAAAATGGGAATTATACTTGAGTACGTGGGGTACTCCAGAAGAATTTGAATCATACATGAGTACGTGGTGTACACATGAAACTGGATTTATGAAAACTCCATTTATTCACAAACTATGTTTTCATACAAAGTATACAAATGTGAAATACAAAACTGCATGAATTCACACCAACATTATGTTGACGTTTTTCCAAAACTCACATGTATTTCAGGTAACTAGGATGGATGTGCGCGTGGTCTTACTTATGCTCGTGGATGTCGCTTATGTTTGTCTTTAAATAAAGTGTAAACCTTTTAAGACAATGTTTTATGTTAACTCGCGATGTAAACGCTAACTTATGATTTCAAATTATGGTATTTGAAGTTATTTTCATGAGCATGTAGTATGTTTACCTTTCGTATGCAATGAGAACCTTTCATGATCACACCTCGTGCTTCCGCCGCAGAAAGGGGTGTGACATCTACGTTGTAGTAAAGTCCCTTGGGTTTTAAAGTACTATACTATAACTTGACCCCTTGAGTGGTCTAGTTAATCAGAATGATTTGAAAATCTGGTTAGAAATATCATGTGATGATATACTTGAAAAGATCCCTTAAGTGGTCTATTTAAGGAGATCGTACGACAGTCTAGTTAAGAAGATCATGTGTTGATCTAGTTAAAAAGATCGTTCGTTGATCTAGTTAAAAAGATCCTTTGGTGGTCTAGTCAAGTCGCTTCATGTTTATTCAATTGATTTTCCCCTACACATTATGAAATGAACTGTGCAGAGACTGTGCAAGGAATTACGTAATTATGGAGGCCTACATAATTATGGAATTCAGTGCACAGAAACCATAGGAAGTTTTGTCATGTGTTAAGACCTATAGTGACAAGAGTAATGATACGGGAGAAGTCTTGGACCTTGACCGATGTCATTTTATCTTACACTCCCCAATTTTGATTTCAAGCACACACAAGTTTCCCCTAAAATTAAATTTCGGGACGAAATTTCCTAAAGTAGGGGAGACTGTGACACCTGTGTCACTTCAACCATCAAACAAATGCCAAACCAATGAAATATTGTATTTCATACTTGAAATTTGTATAAATATGTGTATCATTTGCATGTATCAATTCTTGTTCGATTTCAAGCTTTAAATCGCTTTCTGGAAGGTTATACGCGCTCGGATGCGTAAATATAACCAGTTTAATGCAACGAACACTCTGGAATAGTGAAATAGGCTTAACATACCTTAAATAACCTCCACATAACTTAGAAATAAGTTTTGGATGGTTTGGTGTGTTGAAATCAAGTTTGTTCGATCGTAGGGACTAATTATGTCAAACTGCGAAACTATAACAATTTGTATAGTAACGAACCTTCCGGAACTTGATCATAAGTTAAACATACCCTAAATATCCTTTACATAGCTTAGAATAGGCTTTGAGGGGTTCGGAATGCTAAAATAAACTTTCTTGATCAATAGGGACTAAAAGCGTCAAAAAGTGCACAAGTTTGCATTTTCGCGCATATCTTACGTTCTGAATATATCCGGACATCCAAAATTTATGTAAGCATTAAAATATTTTATTTTAGTGTTTGGCAAGATAAAATTTCATTCGTCGTTTAATTTGGATCGTTTTTGCGTTTGTTACGACTTCCGTCGTAATTAACCGAACAACGCAACCGTACGACCAAACGAACCGACATCCGAGATGTTTTTGAGCATAATTTAAGTTCCCTATACTTTAACTTCATTTTAGAGCTTTGAAATGAGGTTAACGGGGCTTAAAAGTGTCAAATATGCATCAAAATACAAGTTTCTGGGCTGCAGGGACTAAATGTGTAAATCTGCGAAAGTTGCTTAGGCGCCCCGCGTAAGCCAAGCTTATTTCTTACGCGGCCCGCGAGAGCCCATCAGACAGAAACATTGAATCTAGTCATTTAGCTCGATTTTGATGGTTTTGATCAGTGGTTTTTCATGCTTTGGGCTGGTTTGTGTGGAGAACAAGTCCCCCAATCATTCTCTAACACTTGTATGGCCAAGATCATTCCCTCCTTGCCAAGAAATGATCCTAATGGTTTGTGAAAAACTATATAAGGCCATGCTCTCATTCATTCTTCCTCACACAAATCTGATCTAATGTGCTCTAAGTTGAAGCCTTTGCTTCATACATGAGCTATTTGGATCAAGATTTGCTTGCGGGGACCCTTTGTAAGTATTCCTTCGTTCTTTTATCGCTTTTCGAGTCCGAAATTCAAACTGTGTTTGACTTTCTGCATTGACCAGTTAATGGTCAACACGAAGTTCGTTTGAACTTCGCAATGTGAGCGTAATCACGATGGTTATAGTCCCTAGTGACTATGCCTACTGATTACCACGTTGATTAAGTGTAGTAACGAGTCGTAGTTTCGACCAAAATGCGTGTTTATGCGTATTTTATAACCAAACTACTCTTAGGTATCAAAACCGTTTGTTTTGATATCCAACTTGTTTTCAAACTTTGTTAAACATGTTTTAAACATGTTTAGCTCGTCACTTTTAGATTAGTGCTTATGTAGGGTCGTAAGGTAAGCGATCTAAACAATCGCTTATACTTTCGAACCCGACCCATTTGGTCGATCTTTAGGATCCGACCAAACACTTTAGGTGACCATAGTTGTATAGGGGAATAACCTTTCGAGGTTATACCTTCTGGTCACTTCGTTTAAGTAGTTGTATGATAGGTAGTTTATATGCCTTAGGAAAATGACCAAAATGCCCTTTTTATGCATAATTGATATTTAAGCATATGTAACCCAAACTTTTGTCACTTAACTAATTATGCAACAAAATTAAACATGTTTAGGCATATAATACTTGTCATAGGACTAGTTAGGCGGTCCGAACGTGTTTTATGCGAACGACGCGTTAAAGTAGCGTATACTACCTAAACGGGTCGTGATGGGTCGTAAGCACTTAGGATAGGTTTCATTTTAGCATGTAGGCCTTGTTAAACCATATCATATGAGTTCCCACACTCATTTGGTTCACGAGACCTCATCCTATCCGATCTTCCGATTTAGGTCTGGTTTATTTATGTAGTTATCAATATTAGGTGCCGTTTGATTCCGTGCTCCCTCTAGCTTGCTTGGTAGTTGTTCAAGACTCCTAAGCACTCTCAAGTGAGTACATAGTCCCCTCTTTTACTGTTTTCAATCATTTTGGGGTGAAGCATGTGTACCTATCTGTTATTTTCATGATTTCAAAGTATAATTGATTATACATGTTAGTATTATCTTTTGACAAACTAAATGATTATTTATTACATAAACACTGATTTTTCAAAGATTATAAAATAAATTATTGGAATGGTACTTATTTTTGTTCACCAGACCGGTTGGTAGTATGATATAGCGCTATAGGATTTGACACCCCATTCCTGTTGTCATGGAATGTCTGAAACCAATTTGTTTCTCCATCCAAATAGGAATTGCCTTTGTGGTATTTCTATAGTCTCAAAGGTGTATTTTGATGCACTAAGTCTGAATGAATTCTTAAATCACATTATTTTTGTATATTAAGTTATACTCCCAAAAGTATAGTTTGATATGCTCTCATATGTGATATTGTACAAAACCAACATATATTCTGTAAATCAACCAAAGCATAGTTTAATATGTTATTTATAAATCCAAAGTATACTTTTGATATACTACTGAAAATTTATTTAATTTGACAACTAAAGTATATTTAATATACTATTTACTTAACGACTGGTTTTTGGTTAGTGTTTAGATAACGGGACGGGTGTAATGTGATGAAAACATGGTAGATACGCCGCTGGTACTTCTTATATATAAGTGTTTTCATCATATTACATACCGTGGAGTTATTTAGTACACTTGGGTTAACGATTTTGATCTTAAATATATTTTAATAAATTACTTAATCGACTTTCTTAAAACGAAAGTATATTTTGTATATGCTACAGACCTTTTATCAAAACAAATGCATTTTTGGAAACAAAACTTTTTACAAGGCTCATGACTACTTTTATTAAACAACTTTTTCTAAACTCATAAGTCATGAATCTTAAATACAATAAAACCCTATGTATCTCACAGGCATTTTTATGTTGACGTACCTATTTTTACACATGTTTCATGTGCTGCTTTGTGATGATTGATGATATATGCTACACGTAGGATGGACTCGTGCCTTAGCGACTTTAAAACTTGAAAGATAATAGTTGTACTTATTTGATTGTATTAAAACAATGAGATCATTTATTCAATAAAAAAATTATATATTCCATGGTTGTGAAACAATGATTCTGTTACAACACTCCCCGACGTTTCCGCCATGTTTTGTTGTTTTACGTGGTCGGGGTGTGACAACCAAAACGGGCCAAATGAGTAAAAATAAGTCTTTGATATAAAACACTTGCTAACGTGAACCGA
This sequence comes from Helianthus annuus, assembly GCF_002127325.2. NCBI lineage: Eukaryota > Viridiplantae > Streptophyta > Magnoliopsida > Asterales > Asteraceae > Helianthus > Helianthus annuus. The sequence goes on along the minus strand of NC_035440.2, from coordinate 159,575,662 downwards.
AATGGGTCGAGCGAGTAAAAATAAGTTTTTGGTATAAACACTTGCGGACGTAAACCAAAATGGGTAGAGCATGTAAAAAGGCTTTATGATTGAATCTCTACAGTTGATTAGTGTGAAAAGATATTATTGTGTATTGCCATATACATATATTATGTTTAAGAGCTTGTATCAAGATAACAAGAATCATCTCATTTGTCATTCCTCAAATACGTTAAGATGATTTAATTGCAAGGCACTAATTTACTATGAAATCTCTTAACTTTCACTTAATCTATACATCTATATAAAGCATTTCACATGTACAAGATAGTAATTTAACACCAACTTTTTAAGATGGCAGACTAAAAGTCTCAAACAAAACCCTATATTTTTACATTTTTCTTCCCATTCTGCCCTGCTCTCCTTACATCCCCTTTTCAGATATGAAATCCCCCGAATGTTATCATCAGTCTCTTTACCTCAATCATTCTCTTCAATTAGTCTTTATGATTGAATCTCTACAGCCGCAAAGGAATTCAATTCTTTCGTATTTTCTCCATCATTCGCCTACTGATGATTCAAACCAAGCATTGAAACCGAATACCTAATTCAATACACCAATTTAATTCCCAGCTGAAATCAATAACCACATACATTTCATACCTGCAATTATTTAACATCGAACCCATCATTGAACTGGGTAGTCATTTGCAGTTTGATTTGGCTACACTCAGGTTTGAATTTCTACTTTTCTTGTACATAACCTTTCCACTCACTTTTAATTTCATCAATTGTGAAGCAGGTCCTCCCCACGGCTCCTTAATTTCATAGCCCTGCAATCGGAATCCCCATATCTCAGGTGCGAATATTGTCATGTTGGTATCCTATCAAAAATTTGGTTTTCAATGTATTTACCTACATTGTGATAGATATTACGTTGGTTTTGAATGTATTGGAAATTTTATAGGCTGATCTTTATTGGAATCCTTTTGGTATCTACAAATTTAGACCAGTGTTGTAGTAATCTGTCACACCCCGACCACGTAAAACATCAAATCGTGGCGGAAACGTCGGGGAGTGTTGTAACAGAATTATTGTTTCACAACCATGGCATTTAAAGTTATGTTTTACTTATCAAACATGAGAGTTACATTGTCTTAACCGGAAGATAACAAGAGTACAAAACAAAATTAAACTAGTTTTAGCTTCATTTTTAAGTCTCTAAGGCATAGGCCTGCCCTAGTGTGTCACCAACATCCTAAGCAACAGCTCCTGAAAACACATGTGAAAATAGGTACGCCAGCATAAAAATGCCTGTGAGATACATAGGTTTTATGAAAATAGGATTCACGACTTAGGTTTGAAGAAATGTTTAATAAAAATTAGTCATGAATCTTGTTAAGTGTTTTCTTTTATAAATCATATGAAAACTTGATAAGAAAATCAGATTATATAAAAGAAGGATGTATGGTTAATTAAATAACCAAGTAAAATGAGTTGTATAAAATAAACTGTTTGTAAAACAATGTTTTGTGAAAAGTATGTTATATGTCTAAATTGAAATAATTTAAATGACGCTACAATATGTAATATCATACAAGCACTTATATGTAGGAAGTACCAGCGACATATCCACCATGCTTGAATCATATTACATACGCCTCTTTACTTAAATCACTTACCCAAACAAACCACCAATGTAATTACCCATGTTAAAACCAATTGTCAAATGTTTATGCGTGAATAAATGTCTATTATCAAAATGTAAATCATGAAATGTGTAAACCAATATCAAAATGTATATGTCAAATGAAATGTGTAAACAAATATCATGTATGGCAAGTGAAATATATCAACTAGACCAAATGTAAAAATGCATAAAACAAGGTATTGAAGTAAAAACTCAGTTTTAAATCAAAGTTATGTTTTGTGGAATAAATGCATGCTCTACTGATACAAACATCTATGCGGTATTGTGAAAATGCATACATTCAAGCCTTGAGACTGTGGCGATAAACCCTTAAACAAATTAAAGATTTATCTGAGTTATGTTTATCGAATTTGGTCATTCCTTTCATCCAAACATACCTAGGATGTCAGGAACGGGAGTTGTCAATTCCTATGGTACTGCTACCTACTAACGAACGGCGTGATCAATGTTAATGAGTGTATTTTTGTCCCATTTAAACAAACCAAATGTTATACCAAAATGTAAGCATGTGATGTAAAACAAATGTACTAAGTATGCAACAAATGAACATACATAGCATGTGACGTGATGTAAAACAATGCACTAAGTATGCAATAAATGGACATACATTGCGTGAAATGTAATGTAAAACAATGTACTAAGTATGCACTAAATGGACATACGTAGCATAAAATGAAATGTAAAACGATGTACTAAGTATGCACTAACTGGACATACGTAGCATAAAATGAAATGTAAAACGATGTACTAAGTATGCAACAAAGGACATACGTAGCAAAAACACAATGAAATCATGTACTATAAGTGTACTAATGAACATAACAAGCATATGATATGAAAACATGGAAAGCATGAAAGTAACAAGTAGGCACATGTGTTTCACCCCCAAAACATTTGAAAAACAGTAAAAGAGGGGACTATGTACTCACTTGAGATTGCCTAGAAGTCCTTGAGTAACAACCAAGCAATGCTAGAGATCACGAAAATCAAACGACACCTAATATAGGTATCTATGTTAATAAACCGGACCTAAATCGGAGGATCGGGTAGAATGAGATTTCATAAACCATACGAGTGTAAGAACTTATGTAATATGGTTTAACAAAGCTCACATTCTAAAACGGAACCTATCCTAAGTGCTTATGACCCATTACGACTTGTTTAGGTAGCTTACACTACTTTAACGTGTCGATTGCGTAAAACGCGTTCGGACCGCCTAACTAGTCCTATGACAAGTAAAATATGCCTTAACATGTCTAATATTGTTGCCTAATCAGTTTAGATATAAAAAAATATGTTACATATGCTTAAAATGAATTTTGGTGCAAAAAGGGCATTTTAGTCATTTACCTAAAGCATATAAACTACCTATCATACAACTACTTAAACGACGTGACCATAAGGTATAACCTCGGAAGGTTATTCGCTATACAACTATGGTCACCTAATGTGTTTGGTCGGATCCTAATGATCAACCAAATGGGTCGGGTTCGAAAGTATAAGCGATTGTTTAGGTCGCTTACCTTACAACCCTATATAAGCACAAAATCTAAAAGTGACGAGTTAAACATGTTAAAACATGTTTAACGAGGTTTGAAAACAAGTTTGATATCAAGACAAAGGGTCTTGATACCCAAAAGTAGTTTGGTTACAAAATACACAAGAATTTGCATTTTGGCCTAAACTACGACTCGCCACTAAGCCTAGATAACGTGGTAATCAGTAGGTATAGTCACTAGGGACTATAACCATCGTGATTACGCTCACGTTATGAAGTTCAAACGAACTTCATGTTGACCATAAACTGGTCAATGCAGAAAGTCAAACAAAGTTTGACTTTCGTGTTAAAAACACATAAAAGAACGAAAGAGGACTTACAAAGGGTCCAAAGTGGTTTGATTCCAAGTATTCTCAGGTATGAAGTGAATAATCACAACAACTTAGAGAAATCTCAGAATCAAATGTGAGTTTGAAGCAAATGGGTTGGGGGTATTTATAGTTTTTGCAAAACTGTTAAGATCGTTCATCAAAAAACGAGCCTCGATCACAGCCGTACACATGCACCCATGGTTTTGTAAAACCATGGGCACCTAAATATGGCCCATAGATTGATAAAATACCATTTGCATGAGTGCACAACAGCTGGAACAGCTGGAAACAACTAAAAATTGATTCTGTGTAGATCTGAGACTACCTCGCGGCCCGCGTAAGAGTCTTAGGGGACTTACGCGGCCTGCCTGGACTTCCTGATCTGCACATATGTTTCAGAATTTGCTGTTTTGGTCCCTGCACATGTTTAAGCCCATTTCCGTCATATCAAAGGCCCGTTAAGCCAACTTTAAGGCCCTACAATGATGCCTAAACATAATGGACATGAAACATGCTCAAAAATATGCCGGATGTCGGTTCGTTTGGTCGTACGGACGCGTTATTCGCTTAATTAGGACTGAATACGCACGAACGTGAAAAACGATCCGAATTGCGCGACGAATGGATTTTTCTCAAGACAAACACTAAAATAAAATATTTTAATGCTTACATAAATTTTTGGATGTCCGGATGTATTCAGAACGTAAGATATGCGCGAAAATGCAAACTTATGCACTTTTTGACGCTTTTAGTCCCTGAATGAGCATAAAGTTTATTTTAGCATACAGAATCCCTCAAAGCCTATTTCTAAGCTTTGTAAAGGATATTTAGGGTATGTTTAACTTATGATCAACTTCCAGAATGTCCGTTACAGTACGAATCGACATACTTTTGCAGTTTGTCGAATTTAGTCCCTGTAAGCGAATAAACTTGATTATGCCATACCAAAGCCTTCAAAACTTATTTCTAAGTTATTTAAAGGTTATTTAAGGTATGTTAGGCATATGTTGATGTCTGGAGTGTTTTTCGCATTAAACTGATTACGTTTACGCACCAGTTTGCGTATAACTCTCCCGAAAGTGATATAGAGTTTGAAATTGAACAAAAACCAAAACATGAAAAATGTCAAACATAATTAAATAAATATTGGGGTCATATAACATTATTTTATTGATAACTGAACTGTTTACAATGATTATAGACATAGATGTCACAGTCTCCCCTACTTGCGGAAATTTCGTCCCGAAATTTGTTTAGAGGAAACTCGTGAGAATAGATGTGGATACTTCGCTTTCATTTGATCTTCACGTTCCCAAGTAAATTCTGGTCCACGTTTAGATTCCCAGCGAACTTTGACTAATGGAATACGCTTGCGTTTGAGCCACTTGACTTCACGGTCCATTATTTCCACAGGCTTCTCAACAAAATGCATCGTGTTATCAACACGAATTTCGTTAAGTGGTATGTGGAGGTTCTCATCAGCTAAGCACTTCTTGAGATTGGACACATGAAAGGTTGGATGAACATTTCCAAGTTCAGGAGGTAACTCAAGTCTGTAGGCTACCTTACCGATTCTTTCGACGATCTTGAATGGTCCAACGTATCTAGGTGCAAGTTTTCCTATCTTTCCAAATCTGATCACACCTTTCCAAGGTGAGACCTTAAGTAATACACGATCACCGACTTGAAATTCCAAGGGCTTGCTTCGTCGGTCCGCGTAACTCTTTTGACGGCTTCGAGCTGTCTGTAGGTTATCACGAACTTTCTTAACCTTATCTATTGTCTCTAGAATGAGGTCAGGTCCAGTAAGCTGAGCCTCACCGATCTCATTCCAGCAGACTGGTGAACGACATTTTCGACCATAGAGAGCCTTGAAAGGAGCCATGTTGATGCTGGAGTGATAACTGTTGTTATAGGAGAATTCAATCAACAGAAGATACGAATCCTAACTACCACCAAAATTGATCACACAAGCTCTAAGCATATCCTCCAAAGTCTGGATTGTTCTTTCAGTTTGGCCATCTGATTGTGAATGATAAGCTGTGCTCAGATTAAGCTGGGTCCCCATAGCAGCTTGCATGGTTCTCTAGAAACGAGACGAGAATCGAGCATCTCTGTCAGAAATAATGCTCAAAGGAACACCATGTCTAGATACAATTTCATCCACATAGATTTTTGCAAGCTTGTCAGCAGATAAATCCTCACGGATTGGCAAGAAATGCGCTGACTTTGTAAGACGATCAATAACTACCCAGATGCCTTCATGACCTTTCTTAGTGCGCAGAAGTTTGGTAATAAGATCCATAGCAATATTTTCCCATTTCCAAACTGGAATCTTTGGTTTTTCCAATAAACCAGAAGGATGTTGATGTTCAGCCTTAACCTTAAGACAAGTAAGGCATTTTGATACGTATAAGGCGATGTCTTTCTTCATACCAGGCCACCAATACTGAGTAAGAAGATCCTTATACATCTTGTCTGAGCCAGGATGAATAGAATAACGAGACTTATGGGCTTCATCCATAAGCAAGGTGCGGAGATCATCTTGGCTTGGGACCCACAAACGATCCATGAAATAATATGATCCATTGTCCTTAAGTTCAAGATCAGGCTTAATGTGACAGGGTAATTCCTTACCATCAAACCTTGTGAAACACAAGTATGTTGAGCCTGAGAAATGTGGGCTTGGATATCAGATTGAACACGAACACAATGAAGCTTGACACGTTCTTTACGACTCAAGCGTCAGCCATGACGTTCGCTTTACCAGGATGGTAGCGAATTTCGCAGTCATAGTCGTTTAGAAGTTCAACCCAACGTCGTTGCCTCATGTTGAGTTCTTTTTGAATGAAGATATGCTGAAGACTTTTGTGGTCAGTGAAAACCACATATTTTGTACCATACAAATAGTGTCTCTAGATTTTGAGAGAGAAAACGACTGCACCTAACTCAAGATCATGAGTGGTGTAGTTCTTCTCGTGTATCTTCAACTACCTTGATGCATACGCTATGACTTTGTTCCTTTGCATTAGAACACAGCCAAGACCCAAATTTGATGCATCACAATACATGAAAAATTCATCATTACCCTCAGGCAAAGATAGAATAGGCGCATCACAAAGTTTCTGCTTCAAGGTCTGAAACGCTTCTTCTTGTTTGGTTCCCCATTCAAAGGGTTTGTTCTTCTGAGTTAGAGTATTTAGAGGAACTGCAATCTTCGAGAAGTTGTCAATGAAGCGGCGGTAATAACCCGCGAGACCAAGAAAAGAACGAACCTCAGTTGGTGTAGTAGGTGTATCCCAATCCTTAATCGCACTGATCTTGGAGGGATCTACATGAATACCTTGTTCGTTGACGATGTGTCCTAAAAATTGAACTTCCTTAAGCCAAAATTCACACTTGGAGAATTTGGCGAAAAGTTGCTGTTTCTTTAGGAGCTGCATAGTAAGATGAAGATGTTGCTCGTGATCAGCTTGCGTCTTAGAATATATCAGAATATCATCAATGAATACGATGATGAACTTATCTAAATAAGGCTTACAAACCCTATTCATCAAGTCCTTGAAAATAGCAGGAGCATTAGTCAAACCAAATGGCATAATTGTGAACTCATAATGCCCATAACGAGTGCGGAATGCTGTCTTGGGAATATCTTCTACACGAAGTTGATGATACCCAGAACGTAGATCAATCTTCGAGAAACAAGTAGCACCCTGTAACTGATCAAAGAGATCATCAATGCAAGGTAGGGGATATAGATTCTTGATGGTAAGCTTGTTAAGCTCACGATAATCGATGCACATCCTGAAAGATCCATCCTTCTTCTTGACAAAAAGAATGGGAGCACCCCATGGTGAAAAGCTAGGACGAATAAAACCTTTGTCAGAAAGCTCTTGAAGCTGCTTAGACAATTCTTGCATCTCAGACGGTGCAAGACGATACGGAGATCTGGCAATGGGATTTGCACCAGGTACGAGATCAATACGGAACTCAACTTGGCGTGCTGGGGGTAAACCAGGTAACTCTTCAGGAAACAATTCAGGATAATCCCGAACAACAGGGATATCTTGAATAGACTTACTTTTGCCTTTATCTGCTATGACATGTGCCAAGAAAGCCACATAGTTCTTTCGCAGATACTTCTGAGCTTGAAAACAAGACATGAGCTTGAGGCTACTAGCAGGTTTCTCACCACGAACCTGTAGGATCTCACCTGACGAAAGCGGAACACGAACAATCTTCTCGAAAAAAACTACTTCTGCGTGATGCTTGGCTAACCAATCCATACCCACTATAACGTCGAAACTCCCAAGTTGCATTGGCGTGAGGTCGATAGGAAAAACATGGTTGTTAAGGTTCAACTGGCAGTTGCGAAGGACAGAATCGAGAACAATGGGATCACCACTAGCAACTTCTGCTATCAAAGGCTTTCCTAGTTTCGTTCTAGACACGCGAAGCAATGGCTCAAAAGCTAACGACACAAAACTCTTATCGGCACCTGAATAAAAAAGAACAGAAGCAGACTGATTGTTAACAAAGAACGTACTGTTGACCACTTCATTGTCTGATTGCGCCTCTTGTGCATTCATACTGGAGACTCGACCTCGAGCCTGAGCCTAATTCTGGTTGGTGTTGACTAGTCTTGGACACTGGTTTCTGTAGTGGGTCAGATCCCCACAGTTATATCACGAACCAGGAGGAAAGCGAGGTTGTGCAGCTTGTGCTTGCTGTTGAGCAGGGGGTTGTGCAGCCTGCTGAGCTGGGTTACGAGCGGCCTGATTCTGAGCAAAACGACAAATATCAGCAAGATGACCTGACTTTCCACAGTTAGTATAGAAACGACACAGAAGTTGCGGTTGATGGTGACTATTGCATCTATTGCACAAAGGTGCATTCCCTACATACTGCTTCTTTGCTAGAGGCTGTGCGGGTTGGTTGGGAGCTTCCTGGTTAACTTGGGCAGTGATAGCAAAATTTTGGGAAGCCTTACGCTTCCTTGACCCCTTCGAAGAACCCGAATCCTTATCCTTCTTGTTTTTACCTTTCTTGTTCTCACCCTTGTCAGACGACTGTTTCTTACCCTTATTGCCCTTTCTGTGTAGCTTACCCTTTCGAACTTGCGACTCAGTCAATGTCGCAGCTAACTCGATTGCCTGACGGACTGTGGTAGGGTTACTACCAGTGACGATGTCTTGTACGGAGTCAGGTAAGCCATCAATGTACCTCTCGATAGCTTTCTCGAGTGGGGTAACCATGGTAGGGCAAAGTAAGCTTAACTCCTCATACCTGTCAGTGTATGCCCGGTGCTCACCACTATCCTGTTTTAAATCATCAAACTCCCTTTCCAAAGCTCTCAGTTCATGAAGAGGACAAAACTCCCTCATCATAAGGGTCCTAAGTTCAGCCCATGTTTGTGCTAACGCAACCTCAGCACCATGGTCTCTCATAACCCCGTTCCACCATGTAAGAGCCCTCTTCTGAAACACGCTTGAAGCAAACTCGACTTTCCGATTATCAGGATGCTGAACATGACGAAACGTACTCTCAATGCTCTCGAACCACTGTAGGAGCCCAGTTGCCCCTTCAGAACCACTGAACTTGAGTGGTTTAGCCGAATTAAAACTCTTGAAATTGCATGGAGCATTCTGGTTATTGTTGGCTTGGTTCACTTGAGCAATAATGTCTGGGAGTACAGTAGCCATATGCTGCGCCATGATATCTACCATTTCGGCATTAGATAGCGGATTTTCACGCCGAGGAGGCATTCTAAAAGAGGAAACATGAGAGAAAACGAGTGAGATGATTAGATGAAAAGAATGGGATGAAACAGAAATCAACAATGCAAAGATGGTGGTCATTCGTTTGTTACCACAAAGCAAACAAACGACACACATCGACTAATCAAAGTAAATGGGTCCAAAAATAATGTATCGCGAAGACATGCTCGCCTATAAGTGAACACTCACCCCAAGAGTTCCCAGGTAAGAGTGACTGGTCCGATTATGTGGATTTGTACGAACACTCTAGCCTTAGACATAAAACCCAGGGTACAAGCATTCACTCTTCCAGTTTGCAGGTGTTCACACTATTTAGAATCCAAAACTTTGACGAGATTTTGAAAACTTGGAAGGCACAAAGCCAAAAATCAAACTGGAAGGGTTCAAAACCTTATAATAAATTATTTAAAAACAGATGATTAATTTTCAAAAATCATTTCGGAAAATTGGGTTCTTGTTTTGGCAATCAACTAAGGATAGGTGAAGTGCATGTTTTAAGATCTAAACACAAGATAACTTGTGTTAGGGTCCTAGAAAGGTTATAGTCTAGGTCAAAGCATTACTAATAACCTAATTCCCTATAACCATTGGCTCTGATACCAACTCTTCTGTTACACCTCGACCACGTAAAACATCAAATCGTGGCGGAAACGTCGGGGAGTGTTGTAACAGAATTATTGTTTCACAACCATGGCATTTAAAGTTATGTTTTATTTATCAAACATAAGAGTTACATTGTCTTAAACGGAAGATAACAAGAGTACATAACAAAATTAAACTAGTTCTAGCTTCATTTTTAAGTCTCTAAGGCACAGGTCCGCCCTAGTGCGTCACGAACATCCTAAGCAACAGCTCCTAAAAACACATGTGAAAATAGGTACGCCAGCATAAAAATGCCTGTGAGATACATAGGTTTTATGAAAATAGGATTCACGACTTAGGTTTGAAGAAATGTTTAATAAAAATTGGTCATGAATCTTGTTAAGTGTTTTCTTTTATAAATCATATGAAAACTTGATAAGAAAATCAGATTATATAATAGAAGGATGTATGGTTAATTAAATAACCAAGTAAAATGAGTTGTATAAAATAAACTGTTTGTAAAACAATGTTTTGTGAAAAATATGTTATATGTCTAAATTGAAATAATTTAAATAACGCTACGATATGTAATATCATACAAGCACTTATATATATGAAGTACCAGCGGCGTATCCACCATGCTTGTATCATATTATATACGCCTCGTTACTTAAATCACTTACCCAAACAAACCACCAATGTAAATTACCCATGTTAAAACCAATTGTCAAATGTTTATGCGTGAATAAATGTCTATTATCAAAATGTAGATCATGAAATGTGTAAACCAATATCAAAATGTATATGTCAAATGAAATGTGTAAACAAATATCATGTATGGCAAGTGAAATATATCAACTAGACCAAATGTAAAAATGCACAAAACAAGGTATTGAAGTAAAAACTCAGTTTTAAATCAAAGTTATGTTTTGTGGAATAAATGCATGCTTTACTGATACAAACATCTATGCGGTATTGTGAAAATGCATACATTCAAGCCTTGAGACTGTGGCGATAAACCCTTAAACAAATTAATGATTTATATGAGTTATGTTTATCGAATTCGGTCATTCCTTTCATCCAAACATACCTAGGATGTCAGGAACGAGAGTTGTCAATTCCTATGGTACCACTACCTACTAACGAACGGCGTGATCAATGTTAATGAATGTATTTTTGTCCCATTTAAACAAACCAAATGTTATACCAAAATGTAAGCATGTGATGTAAAACAAATGTACTAAGTATGCAACAAATGAACATACATAGCATGTGACGTGATGTAAAACAATAAACTAAGTATGCAATAAATGGACATACATATCGTGAAATGTAATGTAAAACAATGTACTAAGTATGCACTAAATGGACATACGTAGCATAAAATAAAATGTAAAACGATGTACTAAGTATGCAACAAAGGACATACATAGCAAAAACACAATGAAATCATGTACTATAAGTGTACTAATGAACATAACAAGCATATGATATGAAAACATGGAAAGCATGAAAGTAACAAGTAGGCACATGTGTTTCACCCCAAAACATTTGAAAAACAGTAAAAGAGGGGACTACGTACTCACTTGAAATTGCCTAGAAGTCCTTGAGTAACAACCAAGCAATGCTAGAGATCACGGAAATCAAACGACACCTAATATAGGTATCTATGTTAATAAACCGGACCTAAATCGGAGGATCGGGTAGAATGAGATTTCGTAAACCATACGAGTGTAAGAACTCATGTAATATGGTTTAACAAAGCTCACATTCTAAAACGGAACCTATCCTAAGTGCTTATGATCCATTACGACTTGTTTAGGTAGCTTACATTACTTTAACACGTCGTTTGCGTAAAACGCGTTCGGACCGCCTATCTAGTCCTATGACAAGTAAAATATGCCTTAACATGTCTAATAGCCTAATCAGTTTAGATATCAAAAATTATGTTACATATGCTTAAAATGAATTTTGGCGCAAAAAGGCATTTTGGTCATTTACCTAACGCATATAAACTACCTATCATACAACTACTTAAATGAAGTGACCATAAGGTATAACCTCGGAAGGTTATTCCCTATACAACTATGGTCACCTAATGTGTTTGGTCGGATCCTAATGATCGACCAAATGGGTCGGGTTTGAAAGTATAAGCAATTGTTTAGGTCGCTTACCTTACAACCCTATATAAGCACAAAATCTAAAAGTGACGAGTTAAACATGTTAAAACATGTTTAACGAGGTTTGAAAACAAGTTTGATATCAATACAAAGGGTCTTGATACCCAAAAGTAGTTTGGTTACAAAATACGCAAGAATTTGCATTTTGGCCGAAACTACGACTCGCCACTAAGCCTAGATAATGTGGTAATCAGTAGGTATAGTCACTAGAGACTATAACCATCGTGATTACGCTCACGTTATGAAGTTCAAACGAACTTCGTGTTGACCATAAACTGATCAATGCAGAAAGTCAAACAAAGTTTGACTTTCGTGTTAAAAACGCATAAAAGAACGAAAGAGGACTTACAAAGGGTCCAAAGAGGTTTGATTCCAAGTATTCTCAGGTATGAAGTGAATAATCACAACAACTTAGAGAAATCTCAAAATCAAATGTGAGTTTGAAGCAAATGGGTAGGGGGTATTTATAGTTTTTGCACAACCGTTAAGATCGTTCATCGAAAAACGAGCCTCGATCACAGCCGTACACATGCACCCATGGTTTTGTAAAACCATGGGCACCTAAATATGGCCCATAGATTGATAAAATACCATTTGCAAGAGTGCACAACAGCTAGCTGGAACAGCTGGAAACAGCTAAAAATTGATTCTGTGTAGATCTGACACTACCTCGCGGCCCGCGTAAGAGTCTTAGGGGACTCACGCGGCCTGCCTGGACTTCCTGATCTGCACATATGTTTCAAAATTTGTTGTTTTGGTCCCTGCACATGTTTAAGCCCATTTCCAACATATCTAAGGCCCGTTAAGCCAACTTTAAGGCCCTAAAATGATGCCTAAACATAGTGGATATGAAACATGCTCAAAAATATGCCGGATGTCGGTTCGTTTGGTCCTACAGACGCGTTATTCGCTTAATTACGACGGAATACGCACGAACGCGAAAAACGATCCGAATTGCGCGATGAATGGATTTTTCTCAAGACAAACACTAAAATAAAGTATTTTAATGCTTACATAAATTTTTGGATATCCGGATGTATAGAACGTAAGATATGCGCGAAAATGCAAACTTATGCAATTTTTGACGCTTTTAGTCCCTGAATGAGCATAAAGTTTATTTTAGCATACCCAACCCCTCAAAGCCTATTACTAAGCTATGTAAAGGGTATTTAGGGTATGTTTAACTTATGATCAAGTTCCGGAATGTCTGTTACAATACGACTCGGCATACTTTCGTAGTTTGTCGAATTTAGTCCCTGTAAGCGAATAAACTTGATTTTGCCATACCAAAGCCTTCAAAACTTATATCTAAGTTATATAAAGGTTATTTAAGGTATGTTAGGCATATGTTGATGTTTCGGAGTGTTTGTCGCGTTATACTGATTACGTTTACACACCAGTTTGCGTATAACTCTCCAGAAAGCGATATAGAGTTTGAAATTGAACAAAAACCAAAACATGCAAAATGTCAAACATAATTAAACAAATATTGGGGTCAAATAACATTATTTTATTGATAGCTGAACTGTTTACAATGATTACAGACACAAGTGTCACATAATCGCTAGTCGCTAGTCGGGCGGCTGGGTGGGGACTAGCGATTAATCGGGGATTAATTGGAATTTATGGGGATTAATCAGGATTAATTTGATTAATCTGCGACTAATCGGGGATTAATCGGAGATTAATCGGCACCTAGTAGGGATTTTTACAACCATGATTTAGACGCATTTCGTGAAATTAGCCCAGCTTGAAGGTCACCTGTTTGAACTAAAGAAAATTTAGTTTTCTTTAGAAAAAGCAGTTGACATCTAACTTTTTATTTATGTGGGTCAAAACTATCAAAAATGTGCATTTTTATAAATTGATTCATTGTGCATTTAGAAAGTAATTGAAGCCCAGATCTTTAATAATAACTTAGAGGCATAATAGAATCAGGGATAGATAAGTCAATTTTATTCAGACTTGGATAAATATATTTTTCTTTTCAGCTACTATGAAATTGACTTCGTAAGTAAAACACCAAATGGATAAAGTGAAATCTACCTTATTTAAAAAAACAATAACATATATAAAGATCGTGCACTTTCATATCATGTTTCATATAATGTAGGGATGAATATGTGAAATTACCCCAGTTCGATATTGACCAGTTTGAACCGTACTGTTTGGTAGAGATACAAACCACAAACTATGTTTTAAAAATCATGCACCGTCTACAACGTTTTTACTAATGTAGGGATGAATATGTTAAATTACCCCATTTCGAAATTGACCGTTTGAACCGTAATTTTTGGTTCAGATACAACCACTGACTATGTTTTAAAAATCATGCACCGTCTACTACGTTTAAGGTTAGTTCGACTTGGTAGGGTCGGCAAAACCTTTAGATGCATACCTGGTGGGTGAAATGGGTTGTTACTATGCTTTAAATTGCCCAGCGTGTAATATATTCAACGTTACTTAGGCCATTTGACTTCCGTTTAGCTGTCAGGTTTCACCCTGCTATTGTATTTTACGCCTGTTTTGCTAGCTTGCATGTCGTGTATCCGTATCCAGAAATTTGTTTAACGCTACGGATGGATTGCATTTGCAGGCGCACTTACAGGCAGCCTACCCACGATGCCTGACTTACCTGTCAAAGTGATCATTTTTGGCATACTAACAAGGGTTCCAGCGAAGACTACCGCCTGATCTAAAAGTGTCTGCAAGGAATGGCGTGCGGTACTATCAACACACAACTTTGAAAAAGCTCACTGTTCACGCTCATGGATCCCGAGTAATCAAAGAACCCTATTGCTTCGTGACCTCAATTGCCATGTTCACCCGATGGATTTTGAGATTGTTGACTACGGCCCACAGACCATACTTCCACTCCCATTTCAAGCTGAAATAAGGGATGTCATGGTTCTGTCACAATTGGACGGCCTCCTATGTGTATGCTTGCAGCATACACATGAATTGCTCCCTAGAATCCCATGACTGGCACACAGGCTTTTAGTCACCCCAGCTGGCCATGGCCTGTATAAAGATATAGCAGATAACGTTGGCTTATACAATGACTCATCTAACGACTACAGACTACCATTAATCTCGAACATCAGATCTGCTATCAACCCATATCTACTCTAGACAGCTGGGAAGCTGGCGAAGAATAGGCTTAGAAACTAACCCTGAATACCAAATGCGTAGATTCTATTGGTCAGCCGGTACCGTATGCGGTGACACTTTGTACTTTACCGTCTGCGAATGCTGGGTAATGGGTAAAAATGTTGTTGTTGGGTTTGTTACCAACACTGAGGAGGTTACGGAGATTAGCTTCTCGCCAGTACCATCCCCAGGGATTTTCCAAGGCATTTTAGTCGATGAACGGAAGTCTCTTCACATGGTTATGTGGACTTGCCATCAAGATATATCACTAACACTATGGGCCCTACTAGGAGAACACTGGGTCAAACACTTCTCAACTCCTAGAGTCCCCCCATACCCTTAGCAGTGTGGCTAACCATCACCCACTACATGACTAATGGAACTTTTTTGGTGATGAGTAACTCACGAAAGCTTTATGAAATACGAGTTGACAACAACCCCTTGGAATGTTATTACGCATCCGGTTGGTTTCGAGGCTACATAGGCGCGGTTTTCCTACATACCTTAGTTTCACCAAATTGTTGATTTCTTTAAAACATCATCTTTACTATGTTATTACTGTACTGTTGGTTTCCGGTATGTATGTCACCTATGTTGCTTTTGTTAACACATCTAAGCATGAGTTATTTAAATGGTTTTACTACTTTTCGTTATGTCTTTACATGCTTCTCATATTTTTCTCATATTGCCAACCTCGTATTCGAGGCATAAGCCTCCATGGTTTGACGGGCTTAGACATTACTGAACCCACATTGACTGCTACTGTGTAATTTCCAGCATCCTCGCTCGTTTTAGCACATTAAATATGCTTAATATTCTAATCCCAAAAGACCCCATTGGACATCAGCGTTCATACTTGCCTCGACACATAAAATAGCTTAAATTTTAACCAACTCGGCACAAAAAATAGCTTCAATTTTAACCAACACATGACCCGGTATCACAGCCACACGAACACTCGTTTTCCAGCAAATGTGCCTGTTACCCAACCCGTTTGACATCCCCATTTTGTCAGGTGTACAAAATATGCACAATGAACATAAATGAATTCAATTACGAACCTTAATTTTGTAACAATAACTTTCTTAGAGACATACCAAAGGTATTTTAGGGGAACTCTTATTTACATACTCTAGAGTCCTGGATTCTCCTAAAGTCTAACGTACTTAACAAGGGTAAATATGTAAAAAATCATTCAACTACTATTAAATCAACTTCGTAAGTAAAACACAAAATGGACAAAAAGAAATCTACCTTATTTAAAAAAACAATAGCAAATATAAAGATCATGCACTTTCATATCATGCTTTTAACAATATTGAAAATCATGTACTAGTATTTTTGTTTTATGATAATATAATATTTTACTAATCTAGGGATAAATATGTGAAATTCCCCCAGTTTGATATTGACACGTTTGAATAAATATGGACAGAGTAATTTTTTTAATACCAAACAATGCAAACACAGAAAAGCAGCGCGCTAAAAGCAACAATCAAACCTCGGCCGATTGATTAACAAGTCATTAATGGGTCTTTTTTAGTATTGGTCAAAATGGGGCGGCTTGGGTTGACCCGCAAACAATTCACCCACTCGTAATATTTCATATACATAATTGATGTATAGATTTTGGATGATAGTCAACCCATTTGACCCATTCCCCATTTACATATTTCTTGTTTACCCGTTACCCAACCCGTTTGACATCCCCATTTTGTCAGGTGTACACAGTATGCACAATGAACATAAATAAAATGAATTACGAACCTTAATTATGTAACAATAACTTTTTTAGAGAGACATACCAAGGGTATTTAAGGGAAACTCTTATTTAGATACTCTAGAATCCTAGATTCTCCTAAAGTCTAATGTAGTTAACAAGGGTAAATACGTAAATATCATACCGGTTATACCCTTGGTTACAAGGTTCCAATTAACAACCCTGGGCTCCACTGTAGTGAGAAGCTCAAGGAAGAAAGTCCCATTAGAAAGGGTTTTATCCTGCATAAACCATTCAACAAAAACAACAAAAAAGGTAATCAATTAACAACCAGTGACAAAGAAAGATTAATAAACGAATAACCAAAACTTGTTCTAATATTTGACCTTGTAGCTCTCCATTCGGACACAACATCATTGACGCAAAAATAGCAATCGGTGACCACAGGGGGAAAAGAGTTTTCCTACCCAGAATACCCATGACCGATTGCTATATTCAAGAGGGGGAAAATAGCAATCCGAAGACGATATGTTCCCATTCAAACTGAAGAGAAAACAATTCCCGGTACGGTTAAGCTTCTCGATGACAATCAATAAATCCCAGGGCCAAACAATACCCTACATTGGAATTTACCTCCCAGAATCTGTATTCTCACATGGCCAACTTGACGTGGCACTATCAAGAGACAAATCACGTGAAAACACAAAGGTGCTTGTCCACCCGGCAAAAAGGTTTACACAACCCGGGATTTAAACCTCCAACATTGTGCATCGTGAAGTCTTGCAACTGTGATCCCCACACCTCACACTGTGTAAGCTACTACACCATGACATTTGTTCCACTCCACTTTATTATTATTTCACACATTACCATTTCTACTAAATTCATTTCTTAAAAACTCCGGTCAATGCACGATCTAACCAAAATTACTTTCGGTCAATAATTAGCGTTTTAAAAACTATGAATTTCGTTTACCTCCGAATACATGTGATCTCCAATGTTAATGCTATGGAAATCACTAACTGAATAATTATTTTTACAGGAACTACAACATGGGATAAAAAGAAACATAGAGGGTGCAAAGACAGAATGGCTAGCTGGAAAAAGCACCACCACCAGTATTTTGGTGCTGAAATTGATGATTCAGTGGATTCTCATATGCCGATCTAATGTACATCTCTTTTATTAATACCAAATTCGTACTTTTTATAACCACCACATTTCGAACCGGCCTGTTCTGACCCATTTCAGCCTTAACTTTAGATTATAAAATCAATATTTATTGTTATAATGTAACTCATCATGCAGGTTACATGACCAACATACCCGCTTTCCACAAAAATACCAAATCCCTCCAGAAAAAACTACCCTTATAGGATGTTGATCGTGTCTTGCCAGTCTATACTTGCAATCTGAAGCTGATCGTGCCTACGCATGATGAATTCAGGTTATGGTTACTTCTATTATCTTTAACACACTATCATACTGTTTTAAACCTCATTACAATGCTAGACCCTGAAAAACCGTCTATGTGGTGCGGGTTCTAATGACGGGTGAAAATGGGTTCCGGTGAACGGGGGATCTAACAAAAATAACTTTCTGATAAAAATTACCATTTTAAAAACTTCGAATTTCGTCCCCCTTCAATGGTATCAATTGATGATTCAGTGGATTCTCATATGCCGATCTAAAAACTATGAATTTCGTCCCCCTTCAATGGTTCGGGACAAAACTACAGTTACTTAAAATATGTCGGTTTACAAAAAAAAAATATTGTAACTCAACAATTTTTTCTACAGGAACTACAAGATGGGATGAAAAGACGGATGAACGGCGGAAAGAAAAAATGAACAGCTGGAAAATCCACCAACAAAGGAATTTTCGTCCTCAATTGTCCTTAAAGTTTTTATTTAAAAAAAAAAAGGTAATTAAATGAGATTTTGAAAAAAAAAAAAAAAAAAAAAAAACTTGAAGATTCATTGGATTTTCATATGCCGATGTAATGTACAACTCTTTTGTTAATAGCAAATTCAAACTTATTTAAAACACTCCATTTGGAACTGCCTCTGACCCAAGAAAAAATGAACGGATGGAAAATCCACCAGCAACGGAATTTTCCTCCTCAACTTGATGATTCATTAGATTTTCATATGCCGACGTAATGTACAGATCTTTTATTAATACCAAATTCAGACTTATTAAAAACACCCCATTTAAAACTCCCTCGGACCTGTTTGCCTCCTTAACTTTAATATATAAAAAAACAATTTATTCTTATAATGTTACTCGTCCTGCACGTTACATGATCCAACATATTCCATTTCGAGATAACTACCAAACGCATCCATCGACATCAATCCTTATAGGATGATCATCGTGCCTCAGCTGTTTATTCAACGACCCTCCTTGTACATTCAAACACCCCTTACAAACCAAACTAATTACTGCCTATAACATCACCACAAAAGAAGAAACCGAAAACAGTGGACACAGAATGCCAATACTTTTGTACAACACAGAATACGCGAAAATGATCCGTACATTTACACCCATGCAAGAAAAAACTCATCTACGCATCTCGCTTGAAGAAGGTTCAACTTAAAAAAACTAAACACACATAACTACACATACTCTAATATTACCAAGGTTTTAATAACATGTTTTTAAAGTGTACCAGGTTAGCCTTACAAATGGTTAAACCGGTTGAACCGCGTTGTACTAGATGGTCAAACCCGGATTACTAATTAACCCTGTAATAATGTGTTGGACCGGTTTTGTGACCCTAAACAGTCAAGTTGAGTAGTTCATCATCATTTACAAAGGCGGAATCAATGTAAACAACGTCAAACAGCTTGTTTCCTTTCAATTCTTTACTTTACTGATTAATCCTGAACTTTTACACGTTCAGATTACAATTCGGCAGCACCTCGGCTCAGAAACACTCTCTTAATTCCGCTCCAACTGAACACCACGCACACATATATATAGACAGGCTGATTCCGCTTGAAACTGCTTAAGTGGAATTACATGATTTCGCTCCAAACCTCTCAAGCGGAATCACATGCGTGTGTTCAAGCGGAATAACAAAGTATCTAATTTCGCTTTAAAAAGTTCAAGCGGAATCACACACTTAAACATGTAAAAACCCTAATTTAACCCTGTTGTGTGTTCATTTATCCTATCTAGACATAAGACTCAATTAAGACGTAGTTAACAAACACTAGATGCACCAATAGACTCCCCCTTGGATGTTGACGAAGTCTTCGGCGTCGAGTCTTCAGCCTCTTTCCAAATTGTCTTCTCATTGAAAAAACATCTTTCAATCTTCAATCTTTAATCTACAAACTCCTCTTTTAATGTTGATCCAGAATCCTGACTCCCCCTTTCACAGACTCCCCCTCTCGGTATGCTGGGATCCAGGGTCGTAATCTGGCTCAATCTTTAACATTTTGTTGCCATGGGGATGTTGAATCCTGTTACCTGTTTCTCAAACACATAACATTACAATCTATACAATCTTAAAAAATTTTCAAATTGTTCATCAGTTTTAGAAACCCACTTAAGTATTCAGGTCCAAGTTAATGACCCTGATTACTCAATTAATCTACCAAGTCCAACTTAATGACCTTGGTTGATCTTTAACAAACAAACTGATTTTTGTTCAAGTATTTCAAACATTTTCTGAAAAATACAAGTATCAAGTTAATGAACTTGTTTTGACTTTTCAACAATCAAATTTTTAAGATAAGCTCTTCTCATCCTCCAGTCCAGAAACTTCCTGCATCTGCTTCAACTTTGAGAATCTAACGATCAACTTTCCACTTTGGTTTGTCGGAAAATAAAGTAGGAATAAAATCTTTTTGGATTTTCAATAAAAAATTCTAAACTAGGAATGAAATAAAGAAACTTAACATGCAGAATGTAATGAAAGTAAAATATTTACAAACATATTTTTGATGAGTGTGTTAGGGAATCATATCAGCTATCAGACAAGTCACTAGTACCGTTAAGCTTTAATTTCATACTCAGAATTAAACAATTCACGTAGATTGTCGATATATTGATTCACTTAAATTCTCACACAATTTTCAATCTGTTCAGGATACGAATTAGGTGAATTAAGAACTTAAACTCATTCATGTGTCCCACCTCTTGAATATACTCCCGTATCCAGATCCCAATATTCAGTCTTACAGGTGAGTATACCACAGATGATATCTGTAAGGGGTTAGATGCGAAACCGTGAGAGCTCAGGTCAGAACTTCCGTTCAGCAGAGAGATGACGGTTCGACTTTAGGTGTGTCCCCTTTAGAGGATCTTTTGTTTCAACAGCACACGATTATCATTTTGCAATGTTTCATCGTTTTTTATGCTGAGGGCGGTGCTATATTTCAAGCAATGCTGAAAGTATTATTCGAGGACTAGGTCAGAACTTCCATTCAGCAGAAGTCCTGGAATAATACCCCAGATATCACTGAGTATAAAGACCTAGTATTTCAGAAAGAGGGACCTTTCAAACAAGATTTCAGGGGTTACCTATATATCCAAGTAGTGTTCCCCACAAAATAAGCAAGTTTGAATTTTATGTTTATATCCCGAACAAATCTACTAAATGTGTAAAAACCTATCGACACATCATCAGCGAGACTGTTTAATTCTTTAAATCTTTACACATCTTTAGCGTACCGTAACTGTCTAGCCGATGTACTATCATTTTCCCTTTTCACAAAAGCTTTTTTCAGTTTTCTATTGTTTTTGGATTTTGAAATTTTCTCATGTTTTTGTATTTTTGAATTTTTTACTGTTTTTGTATTTTCTGAAAATATTTAGTCCCCCTAAATACCAAAACAAGTAAAAAATCGACAAACCATTGCAGATTGTTTCTCATCTTCATCTACAAAAGTACCTTCATCAACGCCAATAATTCCATCCAACACCGAGAAAAGTATCATACCGTTCAGTTTTAAAAGATATTTAAAACGTGTTTTATCAAAAGCTTTGGTATGTAAATCAGCTTTCTGTTCGTCAGTGTGGATTTTCTCAATTCGTATCAACTTCTTCTTGAAGCAATCTCAGATGAAGTGATGTCGAATTTCTATATGTTTAGTTTTAGCGTGATGTACTGGATTTTTCGTTATATTAATAGCGGCCTCATTATCAACAAAGAGAGGTGTGTTAAGAAACTGCAAACCATAGTCGCGCATCTGTTGCTGTATCCACAAGATCTGAGAGTAGCAACTGCTAGCAGACACGTACTCCGTTTCACATGTGGATAGCGCCACAGACGTTTGCTTCTTACACTACCAGGTGGCCAGATGAGGTCCAAAGAACTGGCAGCATTGACTTTGCAGCATCCGAAATCTGAGTCGGAATACCCTTCGAGCGTAAAGTCGCCTTTTCTAGGATACCACAACCCCAATGATGGAGTTCCTTTCAGGTAGCGTAATATCCTCTTCACAATAACCATGTGCGAAGCTCTCGGGTTAGATTGATATCTTGCTGCGAGGCACGTTGGGTACATGATATCAGGTCTTGAAGCAGTTAGGTACATCAATGAACCTATCATGGAACGATAAAACGTCTCATCTGCCCTGTCTCCGGTGAGATCTGGGTGTATTCCATGATTTGTTGCTAATGGGGTTGACGCTAGAGTAGAACCTGACATCCCAAATTTCTCTAAAATATCATGAACGTACTTCATCTGGTGAATGAAAATTCCCTCAGGTAGTTGATCAACTTGTAGGCCCAAAAAGAATTTCATCTCTGTGACAACTCGAGTTTCTGACTTTCACTTTCGCATTAAATGCGCGTTGACTTTGACTGTTTAGTTGTTTGGATTGTGGACTTGAAATTGTACGCGTTGTGTTTTAATGAAACGTATTGTCGTTTTGCCTACATGTGATTACTTGCTGTGGTGGAAAATAATATTAGAATTATTATTATTAAAACACTTAGTCTAGATCACGAAACATGACATACAGTTCGAAGGATCTCGAAACATATCCTTCGATTCGAAGGATCAACTTTCGGTTCGAAGGATCTCGAAACATATCCTTCGACCAAGGACTCTATCCTTCGACATCTTTCGGCCCAGTCTTTCTAATGGGCTTGGCCCATTCCTGTGATACGTTTATATACGTGATGCATGTAAACCGGCTGTTAGTTTCAAAAACCCTAATACCCTTCTCTCTCTCTCTCGAAGTCTTGTAGTCGGCTGAAAGTTCTTGTGCACCCGAAACCCCACTAGTTTCAATCCCCTAATCCGGTTAGTGTTTGATTGTGTTTTAGTGATTGAATGATGTTATTATTATTACATGCTTTGATTAGAACGATTAGAATTGATTGTATGTTGAATGATATGAATCGTATAAAGATGATCTTGTAGTTGTATTGCATGATAATAAGTTTAAATCGATTCAATGATGCTTGTTATGTTACTGTGACGATGTATGCTCCGGATTGATAACTTGTTGATATATTAGTGAAATCGGGTTATTATGAAATCAGTTTACATGAGGTTGTTATGTCTTAATAGTAATCCGAATGAATATGGTTATTGTTCATGATTTTCGGTTAGGGTTCCTGAGATTGAATATATGAAATATGCTTGTTTGACCGGCTGTATGTTAATCGAGAAATTGGAAACCTGTTGATTGATAATTGTTATGTTTGGAAACAATGTAACAAATTCAGTAAATTTAGGAAACACGTAACTGATATTTATCGAAAGATGGTAGTTATTCGAAACATAGTTGTTGTGACCGAAAGATACTTGTCCTTCGAACCATAGTAGCATTGACCGAAGGATAGCATTGACCGAAACATAATTAGGTTGACCGAAAGATGACAGTTGGTCGAAAGATGACGGTAGGTTCGAAACATAACATTTGGTCCGAAAGATAACTATGATAACTGTTTGTCGAAAGATCACGAATGTGTCGAAAGATAAGAGTGGATCGAAAGATATATGGTTATGAACATACTTTGAATGATTGAATGTATGTTTGATTTATTTGGCATGCCATGCTTGGTGATGAATGTTAACATTGGTATTCGTGTACACTAGCTGATGATTTGATGTGAAACAATACGTGTTGTGCCGATATGCAAACTGACTGTTATGTGAACATTAAATTGCATGCGTATCATTGCGAACATGAACTGATTTGTTATACGTGCATACAATAGGACGTGATTAATTACTTGTGAGTGCATAACCTAGCATACCGAGCAAACCAAGGTGAGTTCACACTCTTACCAAGGCATGGGATTCCCGGGGTGTTGGGAATGGGATTGAAAGGATAAGGATGAATAGATACACTACTGACCCTATGACTAGACTACCATATTACTATCCTCGGTTGTGAAGGATACTTATACTGATCGCTATCCTCGGTTGTGAAGGATACCTATACTGATCACTATCCTCGGTTGTGAAGGATACATACACTGATCACTATCCTCGGATGTGCAGGATACTTTACTTATATTGATCACTATCCTCGGTTGTGAAGGATACCTATAGTTACGAGTAGTCTAGTGGTTATACAACGTGGAACACCACCACCAATAGAACATACAATCGGCCCAGTAGAGCCACCTGTTACAAACGAACTTACTATTACGCATTTACTTTCTGTGAACTCGCTCAACTAGTTTGTTGATCATTCTGTTACATGCCTTGCAGATCGTTAGGTACTTGGAGCTTGCACTGGAGAAGCGGGTCGTTGTGGACAAGGATCGTGGCTTTCTGTTGAACTATTATGACACTTAAAATTGTTAACTACTACTGGATTATTTACTATGCTTCCGCTACATTTTGAAACTATGGTTTTGTTTGAACACCTTTCGTGTTGAATGGATGGTTTACTTTTATTTTACTTGATATTAATTGCATGTTCAATATGATTGGTGGCTTGATCCTGGTCAGTCACGCTCCCAAGCGGTGATACTCCGCGTGTGGATTTTGGGGGTGTGACAGATTGGTATCAGAGCCATTGGTTATAGAGAACTTGGTTTTAATATGGAAAAACGTTTTTATTAAAACCAGACTATAACCAGAACAGTGCTCTCAACGATCCACAACGACGCTTCGCTCCACGTGCAAGACTCAACTTCCTAGGTAATAAGGTTTATGTTTATTGCCTACATACTAGAATTTGCATAGAACTTTGCTCGTAGTATGCTTACATTACCTTGCTCACAACTTGTTATTGCATGAGAATACTTATGTGCTTACACTCTTCTGTCATCGCACTATACGCGAACCTTTCTCACTTATGTTGCCTTTGATGTGAAGATCAATGGCCGCACGAATTACCATGACTCAAGCCCAGCTAGAGGCTCTCGTTGCTGCGGCAGTTGCAGCCGCCCAAGCAGGTCAACCCGCTCAGCAACAACCTGGGTGCACCTTCAAGAATTTCATGGAATGTCGTCCTAGCTCGTTCAGTGGCACGGAGGGAGCAGTTGGACTCCTCCACTGGTTTGAAAAGCTCGAGTCGGTTTTCGAAATGTGTGAATGCCCTGAGGCTCGCAGGGTGAAGTTCGCCACTGGCACGCTTGAAGGGATTGCGCTCACTTGGTGGAACGCACAAGTGCAGATCTTAGGGTTGGCAGCTGCTAACGCCACACCCTGGAATGATTTCAAAGAACTGATCAAGAGGGAATACTGCACTAGAGAAGACATTCACAAGTTGGAGGACGAGTTGTATAACTTGAAAATGGTTGGTTCGGAAATCGAAGCTTACACCAAGAGATCGAATGAGTTGGCTGTGTTATGTCCAACTATGGTGGACCCTCCATACAAGCGTATTGAGTTGTATCTCAAAGGTTTGGCACCAGAAATACAGAGCCACGTTACCTCGGCTAACCTCAACAACATCCAGGAAATCCAGCGTCTCGCTCATCGCATCACCGATCAGGCAGTGGATCAGAACAAACTGCCAAAGCGTATTAGTGCTACTGCTACCACTACTGCTTCTACTACACTTGCTACTCCCAGTGAAAGTAAGAGAAAATGGGATGGGGATTCTAGCAAGGGATCAGCTTCAGTGCAGTCACAGGCTCAACAGCGAAAGACAGACAGTTACCAGAGTCCAAGTCAGCACTCCTCAGGCAGCCACAGACAGGGAGGGTATCGAGGAAATCTCCCAAAGTGTAACACCTGCAACAAGCATCACAGTGGCCAGTGTAATAAGGTTCGTTGTCAAAGATGCCTCAAGATGGGTCATGAGGCCAAAGATTGTAGAAGCACTCGACCTGCAAACCAGAATCAGCAGCAACTTCAAGCACAGCAGAATCAGCAGCAGGGTAACAAAGGGTGTTTTCATTGCGGTGCAGAGGGTCACTTCAAAAGGCATTGCCCTCAGTTGAACAGGAACCAGAACAACAATCACAACAACAATCAGGGCAACGGGAATAATAACAACAATAACGGGGGAAACAACAACAACAACGGCAATGAAGCTCGTGGTCGTGCTTTTGTGTTGGGTCGAGGAGATGCAGTGAATGATCCCAATGTGGTTATGGGTAAGTTTCTTCTCGACGATATTTATGTTACTGTCTTATTTGATTCGGGTGCTGATACAAGTTATATGTCCTTGAAAATGAGTAAATTATTAAAACGTACACCAACACCCCTAGACACCAAACACGTTGTAGAACTAGCCAATGGTAAAAGTGTAGAGGCCGCTCAGGTAGTCAAGGGTTGTAGTATTGTTCTAGCGGGTCAGACTTTTTCGATTGATCTCATACCCATAGTTTTGGGTAGTTTCGACGTTGTCATCGGTATGGATTGGTTATCCCAACATCACGCGGAGATCTTATGCAAAGAAAAAGTTATTCGTATTCCTCGCTCCAGTCAGGAACCTCTCGAAGTACAAGGTGACAAGAGTGGTGCTGTGGTTGGCATCATCTCTTACTTAAAGGCGCAGAAATGTTTACGAAAGGGACATACTGCCATTCTGGCACTTGTCACTGACGCATCAGCAAAGGAAAAGAAGCTGGAGGATATACCAGTTGTGCGTGACTTTCCTCAAGTGTTTCCTGAAGATTTACCTGGTTTACCTCCTCATCGTCAAGTCGAGTTTCAGATTGAGTTAGCTCCTGGAGCAGCACCAATAGCCCGCGCACCGTATCGTTTAGCTCCAACCGAACTGGAAGAACTGTCGAAGCAGCTACAAGAGCTCTTGGAAAAGGGTTTTATTCGTCCAAGCTCTTCGCCTTGGGGAGCTCCAGTGTTATTTGTGAAGAAGAAAGACGGTACGTTCAGAATGTGCATCGACTACCGCGAACTCAATAAGGTGACGGTGAAGAACCGTTATCCTCTTCCGCGCATAGATGACCTATTCGACCAGTTGCAAGGGTCGTGTTACTATTCCAAGATTGATTTAAGGTCAGGGTATCATCAGCTGAGAGTCCGGGATGAGGACGTCTCCAAAACCACTTTCAGAACTCGCTACGGTCATTACGAGTTTCTTGTCATGCCATTCGGGCTTACGAACGCGCCTGCAGTCTTCATGGGTCTTATGAACAGGGTGTGCAAACCGTATCTTGATAAGTTCGTCATTGTTTTCATCGACGACATCCTGATTTACTCCAAGAGTCAGGAGGAACACGAGCAGCACTTACGTCTTATCTTGGAACTTCTTCGAAAGGAGCAACTGTACGCAAAGTTTTCAAAATGCGACTTCTGGCTTCGTGAAGTCCACTTCTTAGGCCATGTGGTGAACAAGGATGGGATTCATGTCGATCCATCCAAGGTTGATTCGATCAGAAACTGGCCAGCACCACGTACACCGACAGAAATACGCCAATTCTTGGGTTTGGCGGGTTACTACAGGCGATTTATCAAAGACTTCTCCAAGATCGCGCAGCCGCTTACTATGCTAACACAGAAAGGTGTCGTTTACAGATGGGGTAATACGCAAGAGACCGCTTTTCAGTACTTGAAGGATAGGCTTTGCAGCGCACCTATTCTCTCATTGCCAGAGGGCACGGATGACTTCGTGGTTTATTGTGACGCATCGATACAGGGGCTTGGTTGTGTATTGATGCAGCGGGATAAAGTTATTGCCTACGCTTCGCGGCAACTCAAGGTTCATGAACGGAACTACACGACGCACGATTTAGAGCTGGGAGCTGTTGTTTTCGCGCTTAAGATATGGCGACACTACCTGTACGGTACCAGGTGCACGATTTACACCGATCACAGGAGTCTCGAGCATATTCTTAAGCAAAAGGATTTGAATATGCGTCAACGGAGATGGGTTGAACTTCTGAACGACTACGAATGCGCCATCAAGTATCATCCAGGCAAGGCCAATGTTGTGGCTGATGCCCTTAGTCGGAAAGACACTCTACCTAAGCGCGTGCGAGCGCTACAGCTTACTATTCAGTCCAGTCTTCCTGCACAGATACGAGCTGCTCAGTTAGAAGCACTGAAACCCGAAAACGTCAAAGCTGAAGCCTTACGCGGTTCAAGGCAACGCATGGAACAAAAGGAAGACGGCGCCTACTATGTAACGGGGCGTATTTGGGTCCCACTTTATGGCGGTTTACGCGAACTTGTAATGGATGAAGCTCACAAGTCTCGCTATTCGGTACATCCAGGGTCAGATAAAATGTACCACGACATCAGTACTACTTATTGGTGGCCTAGTATGAAGGCCCACATCGCCACCTATGTTGGCAAATGCTTAACCTGTGCGAGAGTCAAGGTTGAATATCAGAAACCAGCTGGTCTACTTCAGCAGCCTAAGATACCGCAATGGAAATGGGAAGAAATTTCCATGGATTTTGTTACAGGTTTACCTAGATCCCAGCGTGGGAATGACACTATTTGGGTGATCGTTGATCGACTCACAAAGTCTGCTCACTTCTTGGCTATCAAAGAAACGGATAAGTTTTCTACTCTAGCAGACATCTACTTGAAAGAAGTTGTTTCGAGGCACGGAGTGCCCACCTCTATTATTTCGGATCGCGATGCACGATTCACGTCAGAGCTATGGCAAGCAATGCACAAATCCTTCGGCTCACGATTAGACATGAGCACAGCATATCATCCTCAGACGGATGGGCAGTCTGAGCGAACTATCCAAACTCTAGAAGACATGCTTCGAGCGTGTGTCATCGATTTCGGCAACGGCTGGGAAAAACACCTCCCTTTAGTGGAGTTTTCATACAATAACAGTTACCACACCAGCATTCAAGCCGCTCCATTTGAGGCATTGTACGGACGTAAATGCCGGTCACCTCTCTGTTGGGCAGAGGTGGGGGATAGTCAAATTACGGGTCCAGAGATTGTTGTGGACGCCACAGAAAAGATTGCACAGATACGACAACGCATGGCGGCAGCACGCGGCCGTCAGAAAGCCTACGCGGATAAGCGTAAGAGACCGTTGGAATTTGAGGTCGGGGACCGGGTTTTATTGAAAGTTTCACCCTGGAAGGGTGTGGTTCGATTTGGTAAACGAGGCAAACTGAATCCGCGGTACGTCGGACCATTCGAAATCTTAGAAAAGATTGGCAAAGTAGCCTACAGATTAAACCTACCAGCTGAACTCGGTGCAGTTCACAATGTATTTCACGTGTCGAATCTGAAGAAATGCCTATCAGATGAGACCCTTATAGTTCCTTTTAAGGAACTCACTATCGACGAGCGGTTGCAGTTCGTCGAGGAACCAGTTGAAATCACGGACCGGGATGTTAAGGTCCTCAAACACAAGAGAATCCCTCTTGTTCGAGTTCGTTGGAACTCCCAGCGTGGCCCAGAGTATACCTGGGAACGCGAAGACCAGATGAAAGAAAAGTACCCCCAGCTATTCGAAACCAATGCATCCACTTCTGAGGCTGAAGCTACTACTACTGAATTTCGGGACGAAATTCCAAATCAACGGGGGGATGATGTGACACCCCAGGAAAACCAGTGAACGATGTAACTTACCTAGCTTCCTCAGTGAGTGCGTACCAAATTTCGGGACGAAATTTCTTTTAAGTTGGGGATAATGTGACAACTCGAGTTTCTGACTTTCACTTTCGCATTAAATGCGCGTTGACTTTGACTGTTTAGTTGTTTGGATTGTGGACTTGAAATTGTACGCGTTGTGTTTTAATGAAACGTATTGTCGTTTTGCCTACATGTGATTACTTGCTGTGGTGGAAAATAATATTAGAATTATTATTATTAAAACACTTAGTCTAGATCACGAAACATGACATACAGTTCGAAGGATCTCGAAACATATCCTTCGATTCGAAGGATCAACTTTCGGTTCGAAGGATCTCGAAACATATCCTTCGACCAAGGACTCTATCCTTCGACATCTTTCGGCCCAGTCTTTCTAATGGGCTTGGCCCATTCCTGTGATACGTTTATATACGTGATGCATGTAAACCGGCTGTTAGTTTCAAAAACCCTAATACCCTTCTCTCTCTCTCTCGAAGTCTTGTAGTCGGCTGAAAGTTCTTGTGCACCCGAAACCCCACTAGTTTCAATCCCCTAATCCGGTTAGTGTTTGATTGTGTTTTAGTGATTGAATGATGTTATTATTATTACATGCTTTGATTAGAACGATTAGAATTGATTGTATGTTGAATGATATGAATCGTATAAAGATGATCTTGTAGTTGTATTGCATGATAATAAGTTTAAATCGATTCAATGATGCTTGTTATGTTACTGTGACGATGTATGCTCCGGATTGATAACTTGTTGATATATTAGTGAAATCGGGTTATTATGAAATCAGTTTACATGAGGTTGTTATGTCTTAATAGTAATCCGAATGAATATGGTTATTGTTCATGATTTTCGGTTAGGGTTCCTGAGATTGAATATATGAAATATGCTTGTTTGACCGGCTGTATGTTAATCGAGAAATTGGAAACCTGTTGATTGATAATTGTTATGTTTGGAAACAATGTAACAAATTCAGTAAATTTAGGAAACACGTAACTGATATTTATCGAAAGATGGTAGTTATTCGAAACATAGTTGTTGTGACCGAAAGATACTTGTCCTTCGAACCATAGTAGCATTGACCGAAGGATAGCATTGACCGAAACATAATTAGGTTGACCGAAAGATGACAGTTGGTCGAAAGATGACGGTAGGTTCGAAACATAACATTTGGTCCGAAAGATAACTATGATAACTGTTTGTCGAAAGATCACGAATGTGTCGAAAGATAAGAGTGGATCGAAAGATATATGGTTAGGAACATACTTTGAATGATTGAATGTATGTTTGATTTATTTGGCATGCCATGCTTGGTGATGAATGTTAACATTGGTATTCGTGTACACTAGCTGATGATTTGATGTGAAACAATACGTGTTGTGCCGATATGCAAACTGACTGTTATGTGAACATTAAATTGCATGCGTATCATTGCGAACATGAACTGATTTGTTATACGTGCATACAATAGGACGTGATTAATTACTTGTGAGTGCATAACCTAGCATACCGAGCAAACCAAGGTGAGTTCACACTCTTACCAAGGCATGGGATTCCCGGGGTGTTGGGAATGGGATTGAAAGGATAAGGATGAATAGATACACTACTGACCCTATGACTAGACTACCATATTACTATCCTCGGTTGTGAAGGATACTTATACTGATCGCTATCCTCGGTTGTGAAGGATACCTATACTGATCACTATCCTCGGTTGTGAAGGATACATACACTGATCACTATCCTCGGATGTGCAGGATACTTTACTTATATTGATCACTATCCTCGGTTGTGAAGGATACCTATAGTTACGAGTAGTCTAGTGGTTATACAACGTGGAACACCACCACCAATAGAACATACAATCGGCCCAGTAGAGCCACCTGTTACAAACGAACTTACTATTACGCATTTACTTTCTGTGAACTCGCTCAACTAGTTTGTTGATCATTCTGTTACATGCCTTGCAGATCGTTAGGTACTTGGAGCTTGCACTGGAGAAGCGGGTCGTTGTGGACAAGGATCGTGGCTTTCTGTTGAACTATTATGACACTTAAAATTGTTAACTACTACTGGATTATTTACTATGCTTCCGCTACATTTTGAAACTATGGTTTTGTTTGAACACCTTTCGTGTTGAATGGATGGTTTACTTTTATTTTACTTGATATTAATTGCATGTTCAATATGATTGGTGGCTTGATCCTGGCCAGTCACGCTCCCAAGCGGTGATACTCCGCGTGTGGATTTTGGGGGTGTGACAATCTCCCCCATTGATGACATTTCGAATTTCTGCTTCATAACTTGTTCAAAATCTTTGCACAAATTCTCATTTGTTGACCCAAATATTATGTCGTCCATGTATATTTGAACTATCAGAAGATGTCCGTTGACCTCTTTAGTGAAGAGAGTGGCATCCACTTTTCCACGAATGAAACTGTTGGCTAGTAGGTGTTGAGACAATGTCTCGTACCAAGCTCTCGGGGCCTGGTGTAAACCATACAGTGCTTTGTCCAGCAAGTAAACCTTGTTTTTGTGGATTGGATCGGTAAAGCCCGGTGGCTGTCCGACATATACCTCCTCTTTAACCTTCCCGTAAAGAAACGCCGATTTCACATCTAGCTGATATACTTTGAAGTTTTCCCAAGATGCAAATGCCAGGAAAATTCTGATTGCTTCTAGTTGAGCCACAGGAGCGTACACTTCAGTAAAATCAATTCCTTCCTGCTGACTAAAGCCCTGGACAACGAGACGATCTTTGTTTCACACAACAACTTCTCGATCATCTCTCTTACACTTAAACACCCATTTGGTGTTGATCTTCCTGTGACCATCAGGCAAATCCACTAACTTCCACACTCCCAACTTTTCAAACTGACTCAACTCTTCTTGCATCGCATTGACCCAAGAATCTTCAGTAAGCGCCTCTTTGTAAGTTCGTGGTTCGATCTATGAAATAAAATAACTCAATGAAAATTCAATTTGTAAAGGTGCTACTGTAGAATAAAAACAAGTAAGCCCTTGGTCAATTTGACGTCTAGTGCGAACGTCTGATTGTAACTCTCCAATGATTAGCTCCTCAGGATGGTATGAAAGAGTTCTTGGCATTACTTCGCTAGGAACATCTACATCGCCTTCCAGATTAGTAACATTCTGATTTGCACCTTGTTCACTAACAGGATCTGTTTGACTTGAACTCTGAATTTGCTCCCCCTCAGAATCTGAATCACCACGATCAAATATCGGCATATTCTCAGATTCTTGATTATCATTCTGTTCCGTCTGATTATCATGAGCAACTTCATTTTGTTGGACATCATCATGTTGACCAGCATTGCTTGGACCGGCTTCATTATCATTTGAAGTTTGTCGTGGTCGTATAGAATACTCAGCTGGGAACCTTTCCTGTGATGACTCATACTCCCTCAGAATATCCAACTCATCAAAGAAATCTTCTTCTTCTTCTGGTTCTTCCATCACGTCAAACGAATCCCACAAAGTGTCGTAATGATAACGCCATGAATCTCCAGGTTTCTGCGGCGGCATTGTATTACCTTGACATTCAACATTTGGAGCTTCAATAATCCGCTTCTCACTTGGAACGAAGACACGTCATAAAGGACTTGCATAACCAATGAATATACCCTCAACACTCTTCGGACCAAACTTTCCAAAAGGCTCTAAAACAGTACAGGGTGACCCAAACGGTTCAAGATACTTCATATTAGGTTTGCGGTTATTGATCAACTCAAAGCACGTTTTGTTGAATTTCTTGACAGTGAGAACTCTGTTGAGCGTATAGCATGCGGCGGAAACAACTTCTGCCCAAAAATTTATCGGAAGCTTTGAATCAGCAAGCATTGTTCTAGCCGTTTCGATTAGTGTCCTGTTTTTATGTTCTGCGACTCCATTCTGCTGTGGAGTGTACGGAGCACTAAACTCATGCAATATACCTCTTTCATCACAAAATTCTTCCATCTTGTTGTTCTTGAATTCAGTACCATTATCACTTCTGATTCTTTTTATGCGCCTTTGGTATAAATTTTCAATTTTCCTGAACAACGCCATCAAACTATCAAACGTTTCATCTTTCGACTTCAAGAATGATACCCACGAAAATCTGGAATAATCATCAGTAACCACAAGACAGTAGAGATCTCCTGTAATACTTTTAACATTCACAGGACCAAACAAATCCATGTGAAGTCTCTCCAGAGGTCTTGATACTGAATTGACTTGCTTTTTAGGGTGTGACCTTTTCTTCTGCTTGCCTTTGACACAGCTAATGCACTCCCCTTCCAGATGAAAACCTTTCACATGAACACCCAAAACTAAATCATTATGCACCAGGTGATTCATTTTTCATAGGTGAATGTGACCCATTTTTCGGTGCCACAATCTTGATTCTTTTTCAGTTGCTTTTGACACAAAACAATGAGCCTGACCCGTGGTGGTAGTAGCTATGCTCATGTCCAACACGTACCGATTATTGACTCTTGGTGTGTCACACCCTGGCTTTGCGGAAGCGTGGGTTAATTTGGTGTGACTTCTTAATACCATAGCTGAATCACAACAAAGCTATATGAAAGTAAAACCATGCAGATCATCCATTGATTTAAGTTTTAAAATAAAAGTACCACAACATTGTTTTAAAGTGTTGACACATGCAACGGAAATTACAACCTAATAATATAAAAACATTGTTCAGAAATCATAACCACAAACATAAAACAGACGTAGTTTAAGAACTATGACTCGTCCAGGTAAAAGCCACAACCCCTAAACTTGGATGATCCCATAACTCTTAAGCAGCGTGAAAACGTAACATACCATGCCAGATCCTTAATTACCTGAAATACATGTAAGTTGAAAAAAAAATCAACAAAAACTGTTGAGCAAGTTTATGTGTAGTGAGTATGCAAAACCTTTGTAAGTATAAAAATCCCTGGTATGTAGCAAATAAGGAAAAAGAGATCACCAATGGTTTACAAGGCCATTGATATGTGTGATGTGCAGTAGGAAGACTCAAACCTAGCAGATTTTGCGTTGGGTACAAAGTCACCCCGAGGTCCGTTCTGATGGGCCTGGGGCTGGGCTCGCTACACCCAGATAGATCTACCGCTACTATCCCTCGGTCCTACACTGAGGATTAATGGCCTTCAGTTCCCGCCTACCCACTCACATGATCTAAGTAGTAACCCTCCTTACGCTAACCATTCCAATGTACAAGTATTCGTAATCATAGTAACATGTATTTCACCCCCGCAGTTTAGAAAACTGAAAACAGTTAAGAGAAAAGGGGGACATGAACTCACCGAAGTGCATCTCTAAAAGGTAACTCCCAGACAACCTGCTAGGCGACGACCTACACGTACTAACTTCTATTAGACGGACGGCCGTGCCTTAGCTTAAGGGTTAATGTCTTTGGAAAATAGTTAGACAACTATTTCGTATGCACATTTCGTAATTATTTGGTAAATATATTCCTTCCCAAGGATGGGGGTTTTAATACATGTGTTTTCGTATAACTTAGAAATATATTATTAAATCTCACTTAAAATATATTTTAATTCCTTCTCCAAAATATAAATATTTTTCCCAAAAATATTATATTTTATTCCATATAATTTTCCAAAATAATACTTTTATCAAAATACGCGTATAAGAGTATTTTCTGAAAATACGTCAGTTACGTTGTAAGGTTCGGGTGGTATTAATAATACCGGTGTAACTTAAATATTTATTGTGAAAGCGTTCGTATTATTTTGGAGTCGTTACTTTTCAGTGTATGTGAGTTATATTATTTTTAATCTAAAAATAATATTTGTATAGTTCACAAAATAATCATAAAAATTCACACAAGTGCTAATATAAAAATATATATTCTAAATATATATTTTAGCTAGTTTTATATATGAAAATCCCACCTCCGACACTTAGAAGTTTAGTAATAAAAATCTTGGCGAAATTTATTTGGGAAAACAAGTTAAAAAATATTTTGAAGCCCTTGTTATGAAAATAACTCTAAGTGTTATTTTCTGGAAAAATTTCGTCAGAGTTTCCTCTGTAACTGGAGGTGGCCACGTTTTCAAGCGTATCATTTTCTTTTCAAAATCCAATCAACAATGTTCTCAACATCAACAAACAATATTTCAACACCAAACTAGTCAGAAATATACATAAATCGCAAACACATGAACTTGTGGGTTATATAAAAGTGTGTGGTAACCTTCCATTAATTTTAGTAGATCTTTCTATTTTTGTGAATAAAATCGGTTTATTGAAAATCTTATTTTTAAAGAAAGTAACTTCTTGGTCAAAAATTATAAAAATAATTCTTTGTTAAAACCTTTTGTTACACAAGCGTCTACACACTTGTTCGTTCACAAAACACCTTTGTTTCAAGAAAGATCCGGCTTCTAAACATGATTTCATTTTACACTTGGTTCTTCGAAAATACCACTTGTAGATCTTTAGATCTACTAGTTTAGAACTCCATTTTATAAGGAAAATCACTTTTACACAAGTTCATGTTAATATGTAGTAGTGTTCATCATCTAGTCCTTTTCATACTTTAACATACACTAGGTCATGTTCCATGAACATGACTTAGCCGGGTTAGATAACGATCCGAACTACTACTAGCATCAAACAACATAAAATAATCATCACAAAACAAGTTTAACAAGTTTTACACCATTACTTTCCTTTTATCCATCAAGTTCATCTTTCTAGCAAGACTTTTAGTTTTGTTTTCGCATGTTCATAAATTTTAACCGTTAAACTTCTTATTAACCACTTTAGACAAGATCAAGAAGGTGATTAGAGTCACTTACTACTAGCTCGAGGCTAGGGAAGAAACTAGACGAAAAACGGGTGGTTAATAGCGTCGTAGTGAGGTCCTTGGCAATCCGTAAGCACCGGGCTTCCTTGTGCGTGATCCTTCACCCTTGTATGTGCTTGAAATAGCAAGATCGAAATCGAAAAGTGGTGGTGGTGGTGCCTATGTCTTCGGCCGAGAATTCAAGAGAGGGAGAGAGATGATAAAGTTTTGTTAAGTGTGGTTTGTGAAGTGTGTGGTCTTATGGTCACTTATATAGCACAACCTTCCTAATTACCCATTGGTCACCATGTCTACTAGATATTTATCAAGAGATTAAAATAATCAATCAAGGACAATTTGTGTCACCCATATGGTGACCGATCGGTCAAGGGGGGGTGGGGCATTTGGTTGGATTTTAACTAATTAGTTAAGTAGTTTAGTTATGTTAACTAGGTGTTCAAGATTAGTGTCAAGTGTGTTGTAATTTGCAACGGGTGTTAGGGTACTCGGGGACCCTAACTAGCTCAGAAAAAGGAAAACAGTGTTGTTGACAATATTTTTATGTTCCGGGTAAAGTCCGGTTGTTCGGTTGGATACTGATCCGTTAAAGTGGTTAATAAGCATTTAAAGTGTCGTTAATATTACTTTTAGTGAGACAAAGAATACCCGGCACTTTGGAAAGTGTCTCGTATTATTTTCCCATGTTTTTGCACCTTACCAGTTAGCTTAAATGCTGAATTTTTATATTAAAGTGCAGAATTCGTGTTTAGAATATGTTTTAGGCACATTCGGTCACCATATCTATCACCTAGTGACGCAGTTCTACAACCCTCATTTCCCTACACTCTCTACAGGTGTAGTAAACTATCTCTGGCTCATACAGGCCTTAGAGGCAGTGTCTGCCTGGTGCTGGCTATGTCAGCACGTTTACTGGGTTATCCGTTCATTGTGCTACTGTGCTTTATGCATCAAGTTTGTCACTAAGGTTTTTGTGTAAGTAAATGGAGTGACAACAAATAAAGTATGAGGCATGGTTATATATATTTCAGAAATCATATAGAAGTTTATTTACATCTGTAAGCAAGCACAGTAATTGAGCAGTAATTAAATATTAATTAATTCATACGGATACCTGGTTTGGTGAGGGTTGTCACATTCCCCCCCGCCCCCCCGTTAAAGAAATTTCGTCCCCGAAATTTGTACTACCTTAACTCCTTATGGTCACGTCACACATGTATATATATAAATAACATCGAGGTAGATAATCATCAAACCGAATCAAACCTTACTCACACTTGGTGGGTCCAAGAATATACAACAACCCGAATTCTAGGGTTAAAAAGGTGCGTGCTCATAGCAGTTGACGTCAGAGGTACAAGACGTGCTTGACGTATAGCCTAGTGTAAACCAGCTAGCAAGGGGGTCCACAAGAGAGGAGTTTCAACTAATAAGATCCTCAGACGATCGATCGCAGTATCCAAGCGAGTTTTCACGAAACATAGCACCCGCTATATGAATTCAAAAATCATCAACTCAAATGAAATAGTAAAATGATCTGTCAACTCCCAAGTAGACGAGTGGTAGGGTTCAGTACATTGAACATTTTGAACTGCGAGAATACGCCGAATGAATACAAACGAATCTGGTGTATTCTTACCTTGATTTGTAGTTGCATCAGAAATGTTTAAATGGTGGATCGAACGAAGGATATGCAGTTTTGTGTGAAACGGTTGACCATGTTTAGCACAAGCTACAAGTTTGTAATGACACCACAAGGTATCGCAATGACATGATTCCATAATAGCGGTGGCTGAACAAATTCACCATGTTTGAGACCAGATGGAGGTGTACTGAAACAAGCCGGAAGATGAAACTAAGTACTTCAAGGCATATGATAGATAACGAAAGAATCGTTAGGAGGTACTTTGTGCGTATGAAATGAAGATATGTACCATTGCCTCAACACACAATTGTGTTAAGGCTGCTTCGTTCGGGGATATCAAAATGGATTGTCACCAGATAAATAGGCATCTAAATCTGTGTATGAAATGAGGAACCCAATTAGCGCAGGCTTCAATTTTGTGAAAGTATCATTGCAAGGTATCGAAATTAATCAACAATTTAGTGGAGTCATAGACCAAACAAGTCTACTACGACTCGAAACAAAAGAATCTGTGCCAAAGTATTAGATTATGATTCTCTCAATACATTATATGGTGTCTCAAATCAAACATGTGAACGGGATAAGTTCAAGTAGTTGAACCTAGTTTCAACGTAACCAAACAATAAACGTACATATCAACAAGGAAATCTTGGCATGACAGCAAACATGTAACTTGAAAGAAAGTGGTTTCAAGAAAGTGTGTTGACTTGATAACAAAAGAGTCAACAATGACAAAAATGTAGGTCATTCGAATCACAAACTAGTAATTAGATTTGGCAACGTAATATCTGAACTTTAATGAAGCGTTTATTCGAAATGAAACCGCATGCGTAGCAAACGGTGCATGGGTTATACATGAGTTTTCAAGTGATGAAGCGATGCGTTTCTACCAAAAGGGAGAAGTGACCAAGTATACGAAGCAAACGTGTGTTCACTCTCAGCGAAGGAAAAACAATGTGATGCAACTACTTGAGGGGAGTAGAAATGCGAATAGCTACTCGTTAGAAGTGAAAGTGGAGATTTCAACGGAAGGAAATTTAAGTACTCTCAGTTTCGTTAACTGCACCGACAAGTTGGTCAAGTTAATGATGTTTGATTGAGTTGACAGATGTGGTTCCTAAGTTCCCATATGTCCTAGATGTAAGTCTTCTAGTTTCTCCGGATTCCATATCCCGTGTGGATCTAGTTTATACATTGTGTAGGAAGCACCATTTTGTTTATGTCTAAGCACAATCATTGTCCCACAATTTCATCCTTGTATATTCCCTGAATTTCTCCGCTAACGATGTTCGATCGTCGATCAGTCGTGTAGTAGTAGTTGGGTCCTCATAGTCAGTTATGTAAGAGGTTCGTTAATCCTTAGCAAGAGTCACTGACTCTGGTGGGTTAGCTTGGTCGGCTCCTGGTAGTTGATGTTTACTTGGGAATCATCATCCTTCTTCTTGGCGAGCAGAAATGGGGTTACCCAACAGGGGATTTTGGTCTGTTATCTTCCTTCTCTATCAACTTCTGAAACTTCACTGTCAATCCTTGCATCCTCGAAGATGTAAGGCGTTGGGGGGTATTGACTGTAGGTGCGACGCCGGAAATTTATCTGACGCGAAACTGGATTAGCCGTGGAGGAGAAAATTCTGGAAAATCCTCGGGGAAGACCTTAGGACATTCCCTTGTCATAAGAATATGTTCGCGCTTTAGTTCTTCGGCTCCTCCTGTCCCCGACATGGGCCAAGAAACAACATATTCTTTACGCAACATCCTTCGTGCCTTCAAGCAATTTGCAGTTTGTAGAGGCATATCTTGCCTTGTGAGTCACGATTGCTTCGTCGTTCGACTCCGGGATGCGGGTAACGATCTTCGCTTGGTTGCTCGACCGCGGGTTCATCCTAGTTACTACGTCGAGGCCGTTTATTAACCAGTCTTATCAAGAGTGGGTCGTCCAACTTACCTTTTACTATACTAAGTATATTCCTAACTTCATGGGATGTGAGGCTATGGTCAACGCTGGTACCAAATAATCTGAATGAAAAATTTTTGGGTTGATAAAGTACGTACCAGTAACCACATCTGGATCTTGGCATGCTTCACGAGCTTCGACGTTGGATGCTCCTTCGTGGTCTTGGTTAATCTCCCT
The DNA here is from genome assembly GCF_002127325.2 of Helianthus annuus. Classification (NCBI taxonomy): domain Eukaryota; kingdom Viridiplantae; phylum Streptophyta; class Magnoliopsida; order Asterales; family Asteraceae; genus Helianthus; species Helianthus annuus. The sequence goes on along the minus strand of NC_035440.2, from coordinate 159,535,119 downwards.
TGGGCAATCTTTTTCAAGTTGCCCCATACCGCCGCAGTTATAACATCCCTTACCTTCCTTTCCACTTTTCGCCTCCTGCCAACACGTTTCCCTGTTGTGTCCCACTTTGCCACAGTTGCCACACTTCCTATTACTGCATTGCCCGTTATGATGGCGATGGCATTCTTCGCACTTAGGTAGTTTACCCATGTACATCTTTCCCTTTTTGGCCTTAATTTTGATATTTGCCTGATCGCCTCCCTGAAATTCACCGAGCTTTCTTTTGTTCTTCCCAGATGTCTCCACTGGAGTTTCCTTCTTCTCGTCCGGGATTGAAAGTTTCACCAATCTAAGTGCTTCCTTAGTGAGCTCCAGGCCTATCACATAGGCAATCATGGGTGATGGTGGCGTTGATACCATCATCAAGCTCAAGGCTTGAGGTGTCAGTTCCCAAATGGATTGCTCCATTCTCTTCAACTCGGGTTCCACCAGGTACGGAACGACTCGCGACAAATCGTAAAGCCTTCGCATATGCTCCACCACATTTGGACCTTCCTTCTGTAGTTTCCAGAATTCTAATTCCAGCCTTTGGATATCAATCTGAGAACAATACTCCTTACGCATTATTTCTTTCAGCTCGCTCCATGACATCACATATGCTACAGGCTCGCCCAACTCTCGAACCTTAAGGTCCCACCATAATAGAGCCCCATCTTGTAGCAATCCGAAACGTATGGGACTTGTTGCTCTGGCGTACAACCACTTGTTCGCACAACGCATTTTACAAAGGCTATGGCACCACCTGTGCCACCAAAGTTCAGGGGTTTGCATTCTAGAAAATGCTGGTAGGTACAACCTGCATTCAAGAATTCATCATCACAATAGGTAATAGCAAGGCACTTTGGGGATTTTCCAAACGGGTCGTAACGTGTCTTAGAAGACTTAAACATTACCGTTAGGTAGGTTTCTCCTTGAGGTACCCTCGCTGTGTTTGTAGCAGAGAACCTCGTGCCGAGCTCTGACTCGTGAGGTGTGCGCTAACCATTCTGCCTCGGTCTGTTGTGTGATCTCTTGGTGCGACATCCTCTAAGAAGAAGCTCAGGTTAGTTAGGTCTCTTCTACCTAGGGAATGTAAATAGTCGTTTGGATTCACATGCAATCGCACGTATTTAAATCATCATATTACACATCACGCAACTCTACAAGCAAGTAATTGAAATCATGTTTACCGAAAGTATAACAAACAAACACGTGTTTCTCAGTCATAGCACATTCCCGTTATATTGGTAACACGTCTTATGATTAGGTTTTCATTAAACGGGTAAGCACATTGCATCAAAATCATAACATCAGCACGGAATTTGGGGATTATGTTTAATGAGAGTATAGCAAGTACGCACGTAGTATTAAAATTTTAGTACGCACATAAGCGTTACTGATCGCATTTAGCAATGACATAGCGACTGAGCTTTCGTTGGTTATTGGCCACAAGATATTGTTTCATGCTTAATGACAATTGGTTCCCATCGTTTTCCGGCCACAATTTCATTGTCTTACAAACTGTATCACATTATCAGGGTCACCGGGTCTCCCTACCCTTGCCCAACAAGTATATCCGCATATCTAATTTACGTAGTCAGACGTGGTCTTCACAAATCTCCACAATCTTGGTGTCTCTACCCAATCGTAACGCAATCTGCGTAATCCAGACACCAACATTACTGGTGACTGAGGTGGGGGAGGAAAGAAAAGTAAACTGTCGACATGCTTGAATTCCTCCGCGAGCTCGTATATTCCTCGAAGTAGTCAACTGATTTGCCGCTCAATGGTAAAAGGAACGAGTATCGAAATCCTGGGGACGGTGAAATAGCAAAGGTCAAGAGCACATAAGGGATCTTGATGTACGTGGCGGATCAAAGCATGCTGGTGGAGGACGTGGTGTTTTACTTAAAATTTTCAGACAATATGCTGTCTTGTGATGTAAACACTTAACTCATGTTTTTGGTTATGTAATGTTTTGTATTTGAAGTTGCCCATTGTGGCGTCAGCTCGAGCTTCAACATTCCGCGACTCATATCCTCAACTGCAGTTGATGTTACAGGAGCAACTTATCATGTGTGTGGCTTTCATAATGCGAGTAATGGTAAGGGTCTATAGTTAGCATAGTGCGTTTATAGGGACCATCAAATCGGCTTATCGAGCGTTGTAGAGGTGAATGTAGCAAGCGGTGCGGCCTGTAGAAAATGCTGCTATAATAAAAGGATTATTATGCGGGCGCCGTCCTGGAGCATCTTTATGGGGTGCGGGCATGTCCTGAAAGAAAGTGATAGGCATGATGGCGCAATGTGCGTCAATCTTCACAAGGGAAAGGAGGGATGTCAGTGGTTGCGGGTGTAAAAGCGAACATCTCAACAAATGAGGAGATTGCCCGATGCAGGTAGATATAAGGGGTGCAACGTCTGGCAGACTAAAAAGAAACAGGATCGTGACCACGTAAAGGTGTAGGTTCAGTAGGTGCAACATCAAGCTGACCCAAATGGTGTAGAAGCTGGCTCGAGTGCAGGCTTCGGGTCGTGTAACGGTGTGGTGAGCATCAGCGGTAGGTGTGGGAAACAAAGGTGCATCCATAGGAACTGGAACATGGGCTGAAACAGGAGCCACAGAGGGTGTAACAGGAAACACGAAAGGTGGGAAATCATCATCATCGTCTATCCACCCATTGTGGGTGTGAGCGCATCGTGGATCAATATGGGTCCCAAAAGGTGCATGGTCTAACATTCTGGCATAGGATCAGGATGTGGTGCGACAATAGGTAGGTCCTCAACGGGTGGTGCGAGAGCTGGTGCGACAACATGATCCTCTAACAAAAGTGGAGCATCAACATGAACATCAATAGCGCGATCATCCACCAACGGTGGAGCAACAATAGGATGATCATCAATAGGTAACTCATCAACGAGCGGAGCAGCAGCAGGTGCATCGGCATGATCAGGGTCATGCTCTAACGCGGGGTCAGGAGCGGCAACTGGCTCAGGGGCCACAACATGCTCCAGATCATCAAACTCCATCTCAAAATCTGCGGGCTTAGCAAACATAGGGTCAACAGGGGCTACGGGATCTTCCATGGGCTGATCTAATTGAATTAACTCAATGTCATGATCGGGATCAAAGCCTGGTGGGAAAACAGGATCCGAATCGTCATCAATGTCATGACCAAACTCAAAGCTAGGGACAGGTGCAGGTGCAGCGGATGATGCCATATCAGGTTTCGTGTCGTGCGAATGATGCTGCATTCCCAGCGCATGTGAAGGTGCAGATGCCACAGACCCAAAGGAGTCTGGGACAGGTGAATGGATGGGTGCCTCCTCCGCAGGAGCATCAGCGAGAAGTAGGAGATTACCAGCAGCAATAAGGGCCTCGCCCTCCAAGTCATCCTCGAGTGGGTCCTCATCAAACAAGTCGATGTTGTCGTCAGGAATTACGTCCAGGGGCATATCAACAATAGAGTAAGCGGCAAGGGGTACAGGGGCAGGGATCACCGCGAGCGACAACTCCCCAGCGATAGGGCCATCAGTGGGTTCAGCCACGACATCGGGCAGCGCAAATGGCTGGAAATCATCATCGTCCGTGCTGGTAGTATCAGAGGTATACACCTCGTGCTCTTATGAGACTATGCCGCCTGATACTATGGGCATGGGGTCTGTGGTGTCCGACCCTCCAGTGCCGGATGAAGGCATGTCGTCTGTAATACGAACACACATATGCACAAATAATCAATCATATAGTCAAATAAACACATTAGTCACCAATAAGTAATCAAATAGTCCTCCTAGTCCCACTAGCCTAACCTCCCAGCCTCCCAGACTGACTCCCTAGTCCCACTAGACAATTCTCCAAGCCTCCCAGACTGACTCCCTAGTCCCACTAGACAATTCTCCCAGCCTCCCAGACTAACTCCCTAGTCCCATTAGACAATTCTCCCAGCCCCCAGACTGACTCCCTAGTCCCACTAGACAATTTCCTCAGCCTCCTAGACCGAGCCTCAGCCTCCCAGACTGAGCCATAACTAATAAATAAAATGTGCTCAACTTTTGTTTGTAAAAACGTTTTGTGACCTGGATCTGGACTTAAGTGGTATGCAATGTAAAAATGGTTTTCGTGACAGCCCTAGTGATCATAGTCTAGACTCGAGAAAGAATCCTAGTTAGCTATGAACCTGGCTCTGATACCAAGCTGTCACACCCTGGCTTTGCGGAAGCGTGGGTTAATTTGGTGTGACTTCTTAATACCATAGCTTAATCACAACAAAGCTATATGAAAGTAAAACCATGCAGATCATCCATTGATTTAAGTTTTAAAATAAAAGTACCACAATATTGTTTTAAAGTGTTGACACATGCAACGGAAATTACAACCTAATAATATAAAAACATTGTTCAGAAATCATAACCTCAAACATAAAACAGACCTAGTTTAAGAACTATGACTCGTCCAGGTAAAAGCCACAACCTCTAAACTTGGATGATCCCATAACTCTTAAGCGGCATGAAAACGTAACATTCCATGCAAGATCCTTAATTACCCGAAATACATGTAAGTTGAAAAAAAATCAACAAAAACTGTTGAGCAAGTTCATGTGTAGTGAGTATGCAAAACCTTTGTAAGTATAAAAATCCCTGGTATGTAGCAAATAAGGAAAAAGAGATCACCAATGGTTTGCAAGTCCATTGATATGTGTGATGTGCAGTAGGAAGACTCAAACCTAGCAGATTTTGCGTTGGGTACAAAGTCACCCCGAGGTCCGTTCTGATGGGCCTGGGGCTGGGCTCGCTACACCCATTTAGATCTACCGCTACTGTCCCTCGGTCCTACACTGAAGATTAATGGCCTTCAGTTCCCGCCTACCCACTCACATGATCTAAGTAGTAACCCTCCTTACGCTAACCATACCATGTAAAAAGTATTCGTAATCATAGTAACATGTATTTCACCCCCGCAGTTTAGAAAACTGAAAACAGTTAAGAGAAAAGGGGGACATGAACTTACCGAAGTGCATCTCTAAAAAGTAACTCCCAGACAACCTGCTGTGCGACGACCTACATGTACTAACTTCTATTAGATGGACGGCCGTGCCTTAGCTTAAGGGTTAATGTCTTTGGAAAATAGTTAGACAACTATTTCGTATGTACACTTCGTAATTATTTGGTAAATATATTCCTTCCCAAGGATGGGGGTTTTAATACATGTGTTTTCGTATAACTTCGAAATATATTATTAAGTCTCACTTAAAATATATTTTAATTCCTTCTCCAAAATATAAATATTTTTCCCAAAAATATTATATTTTATTCCATATAATTTTCCAAAATAATACTTTTATCAAAATACGCGTTTAAGAGTATTTTCTGAAAATACGTAAGTTACGTTGTAAGGTTCGGGTGGTATTAATAATACCGGTGTAACTTAAATATTTATTGTGAAGGCGTTCGTATTATTTTGGAGTCGTTACTTTTCAGTGTATGTGAGCTATATTATTTTTACTCTAAAAATAATATTTGTATAGTTCACAAAATAATCATAAAAATTCACACAAGTGCTAATATAAAAATATATATTCTAAATATATATTTTAGCTAGTTTTATTTGTGAAAATCCCACCTCCGACACTTAGAAGTTTAGTAATAAAAGTCGTGGCAAAATTTATTTGGGAAAACAAGTTAAAAGATATTTTTAAGCACTTGTTATGAAAATAATTCTAAGTGTTATTTTCTAGAAAAATTTCGCCAGAGTTTCCTCTGTAACTGGAGGTGGCCACGCTTTCAAGCGTATCATTTTCTTTTCAAAATCCAATCAACAATGTTCTCAACATCAACAAACAATATTTCAACACCAAACTAGTAAGAAATATACATAAATCGCAAACACATGAACTTGTGGGTTATGTAAAAGTGTGTGGTAACCTTCCATTAATTTTAGTAGATCTTTCTATCTTTGTGAATAAAATCGGTTTATTGAAAATCTTATTTTTAAAGAAAGTGGAAGTTTACAACTTCTTAGTCAAAAATTATAAAAATATTTTTTTGTTAAAACCTTTTGTTACACAAGTATCTACACACTCGTTTGTTCACAAAACACCTTTGTTTCAAGAAAGATCCGGCTTCTAAACATGATTTCATTTTACACTTGGTTCTTTGAAAATACCACTTGTAGATCTTTAGATCTACTAGTTTAGAACTCCATTTTATAAAGAAAATCACTTTTACACAAGTTCATGTTAATATGTAGTAGTGTTCATCATCTAGTCCTTTTCATACTTTAACATACACTAGGTCATGTTCCATGAACATGACTTAGCCAGGTTAGATGACGATCCGAACTACTACTAGCATCAAACAACATAAAATAATCATCACAAAACAAGTTTAACAAGTTTTACACCATTACTTTCCTTTTATCCATCAAGTTCATCTTTCTAGCAAGACTTTTAGTTTTGTTTTCGCATGTTCATAAATTTTAACCATTAAACTTCTTATTAACCACTTTAGACAAGATCAAGAAGGTGATTAGAGTCACTTACTACTAGCTCGAGGCTAGGGAAGAAACTAGATGAAAAACGGGTGGTTAATAGCGTCGTAGTGAGGTCCTTGGCAATCCGTAAGCACCGGGCTTCCTTGTGCGTGATCCTTCACCCTTGTATGTGCTTGAAATATCAAGATCGAAATCGAAAAGTGGTGGTGGTGCCTATGTCGTCGGCCGAGAATTCAAGAGAGGGAGAGAGATGATCAAGTTTTGTTAAGTGTGGTTTGTGAAGTGTGTGGTCTTATGGTCACTTATATAGCACAACCTTCCTAATTACCCATTGGTCACCATGTCTACTAGATATTTATCAAGAGATTAAAATAATCAATCAAGGACAATTTGTGTCACCCATATGGTGACCAATCGGTCAAGGGGGGTGGGGCATTTGGTTGGATTTTAACTAATTAGTTAAGTAGTTTAGTTATGTTAACTAGGTGTTCAAGATTAGTGTCAAGTGTGTTGTAATTTGCAACGGGTGTTAGGGTACTCGGGGAACCTAACTAGCTCAGAAAAAGGAAAACTGTGTTGTTGACAATATTTTTATGTTCCGGGTAAAGTCCGGTTGTTCGGTTGGATACTGATCCGTTAAAGTGCTTAATAAGCATTTAAAGTGTCGTTAATATTATTTTTAGTGACACAAAGAATACCCGACACTTTGGAAAGTGTCTATTATTATTTTCCCATGTTTTTGCACCTTACTAGTTAGCTTAAATGCTGAATTTTTATATTAAAGTGCAGAATTCGTGTTTAGAATATGTTTTAGGCACATCCGGTCACTATATCTATCACCTAGTGACGCAGTTCTACAACCCTCATTTCCCTACACTCTCTACAGGTGTAGTAAACTATCTCTGGCTCATACAGGCCTTAGAGGCAGTGTCTGCCTGGTGCTGGCTATGTCAGCACGTTTACTGGGTTATCTGTTCATTGTGCTACTGTGCTTTTGTGCATCAAGTTTGTCACTATAGTTTTGTGTAAATAAATGGATTGACAGCAATAAGGTATGATGCAGCACAGTAATTGAGCAGTAATTAAATATTAATTAATTCGTACGGATACGTGGTTTGGTGAGGGTTGTCACATGGTGCCCTCATGATAATCCATTCCTCAGGGGTAACAAATCCTGGCTTCAAGATCAAACATTCTTTGTCAGTGAAGTGAGTGGTATACATCCTGTCACAAATCTGTGAGATACTAAGCAGATTATTCTCCAGCTCAGCAATGTAATTAACTCTTTCAAACGTCACAATCCCATTGGATAACGTTCCTTCACCAATAATCCTACCACCTTGATTTCCTGCGAAACCCACATATCCTCCATTGAAATTTCTAACATCGTACAGCAACGCTGTCTTCCCTGTCATGTGCCGAGAAGCTCCACTATCCATAATCCATCGTGAAACGGATCTCGGAAGCTCCTGCACAAATCACAAACACTTAGTTAGATTTAGATGCTACCCAAGCCTGTTTTGACTCAGGTAACTCAACTTTGACGTGAGATTTTGTAGTGAAAAGTGGCGGAAAATTCTTTTCATTCATTTTTAAACTTTCTTCAGACCCAATCTCAACCTTTTTATATAGGAAAAACTCATCTTTTTGAGGTTGACCAGATGGTTCGTCTTTCTTTTGAACATTTTTCTTTTCAGAATTTTACTTTTCTTTCTCAAGTTTCACATAGTAATCCAAAGGAACATTCATCTTTACCGGTGTGGTAGAAGATGATTGTTTTTCATTCTCAGAAACCTTTTGTTTTGGAACATTTGATTCCTTCTCAACTACTTTCGGCTTCCATGTTTGTTGAGGTGATGCAACCCGCTTATAAAATTTATCATTTTTAGTTACCACCTTTTTAGCAGGTTCAATTTTGACTTTGATGTTTTCATTTTTCAAAACCTTTTTCTCAACAGACAATGGAGCTTTTCCTTTCCCATCAACTTTCTTTTTCTGAATCTTCACAACTTCAGTCTTAGGCTTCAAGTTGGTACACTTTCGTGCAATATGTCCAACTTGATTGCATTTGAAGCATGTTCGAGTGTCAACTACTCGACTTGTGCCTTCGGACTGAGGCTGTGAAGCCTTCTTCTCAAAGAACTCTTTGTTTGATTTTGAAAAAAATTTTGACTCTTCATCAGACAATGAACTTGAACTGTTCACAAACACTTTCTTCTCAACAAACCTTCTGTTTTGAACATTCCTTTTCTGATAAGACTTACCACCCTGATATTCACCCGACCATTTGTTTCGATTGTTGTTATAAAAACGTGGTGGAATAACTGGCTTCTTGTAGTAAGCTTTATCTTTTTCAAAATTCATTTGTCTTTTTGTTTGATTTAAACTGTTCACTTCTGACAGATCAACTTCAGTCAATCTGAACACATTTGTCAATTTAGCAACATTTACATTCTCCAGTGGAAACTCAGAATCCGAAAACAACTTATCCGAACCCAACATCTTGTACATGACAAGATTTGGTCCTTCATTTGAGTTGTTCTTGGACTTTGGCTTCGGAATGTATTTGTCCAAGAAAGATTCATCTTCCTCAGTAGTGTCACTTTCAGATTTTAGAACATTCTCAACCACACTTTTTACAACGTCAGTTTGAACACTATCCTCATCGGAAGAAGAAGTGAACGTGACATCAATTGTGTCTGGAAGTTTCACCTCATCATTTTCATCATCATCATTAACCAGCCCTGATTTTTTCTTTGAATAATTGTTCAAAACTGGTGGTGGAACTTGATGATACCCCACCCCTGTTCCATCAGAGAATACATCTTCGCCTGCTTTGTTTTTCCCGATAGGTTTGGGAACAATGTGTTGCAAAACAAAGTGTCACACCCCCAAAATCCCACCTGCGGAGTACTACCGCTTGGAGGCGTGACTGACCAGGATCCAGCCACCAATCATACTGAACAAGCATATAAGTAATTATAAAAGTTTAACCAATACGATTGGTGTTCCAAAACAAATAAGTTTAAGTTGTAAGCGGAAGCATAAGTTTAAAGTTGTAACATAAGTTCCAAAAGTTTCAAGTTTAACATAGTCTTGTAGCAATCCCTGTCCCACAACGATCCTCCTCCATGCAAGCTCCCACTGAGTACCTATGGTCCTGCAAAGCATGTAGTAACGAGTCAACAACTAGTTGAGTGAGTTCACGGGTGGGCGTTCGTTTTAGTTGTTTCGAAAACAGTTTACTTTATCTGGCATCCTGCCGTGGGGGTTACCCCATAGTTTTAAAAACGTGACCAGTTCGTTCCCAGTTACTCCGGCACTCCGGCCGTGGGGGCTACCCCATGTAGTTATCAGGCATTTCGGCCGTGGGGGCTACCCCATGTACATCATCTGGCTCTCCAGCCGTGGGGGCTACCCCATGTGTATACTAGACTCGTTACCGTATCGATTGCTGACTGTAGTCATGTTTATGTGCCCTGAAAACATCAATGTCTATCATCATTGACGTGCCCCAGATCCATTAGTTCACGCCCGTCCTCTGCGGCACGGTGTGAGGCTTGTCAGACCTAAATAGCGCTATCTAACTAATGACCCGCTCGCCATTGGCCCGGCGATTAGTCGATACAAAAAGGAGGGACTTCGTGATAGAGTTTTAGTCTAGTACGTTTATCCGTCCATCCGGACGAGGAATCACATTCCTGAACCACTGACGTCCTGCCCAAGGAGGACGAGGAACCCACGTTCCTTAACCCAGTTCCCAACCCAGGGAATCCCATGCTTTGTAGAGGGTGTGAACTCACCTCGGTTTGCTCGGCAGTTAATCACAGAAAGTCAATCAAGTCGCAAGTAGTCAATAACGTCCTATCACGGTTATCACGTATAATCAGATTCGAACCAAGTAGTGCACAAATGTTCAACACGTATGGCAGACACGTTTAATCAGTAGCAGTTCATAGGTAACAGTTAATCACATGTTCAAAGTCCAAACAGTTGGGCTCGTGATAACAGGCCCAAATAACTCATCAACAGTAGCACAGAAGTTCATAAGTCCGGCCCACTAACTAAGGCCCAAAGTGTGGTCTCGAGTCGCAACCGGACTCGCAAGCATGGTCTCGAGTCATGCTGTGTGTTGATCATGGATGGTTGCGAGTCGCAACCGGTGTCGCAACCGTAGTCTCGGTTCATCATGCTAAGGTCTCGAGTCGCAACGGGACTCGTAACCTGTGGTTTCGGCTTGTCCTGCTATGGTTGCGAGTCGCAACCGCGTGGTCTCGAGTCATCACGCTGTGGTTGCGAGTCGCAACTGCGTGATTGCGAGTCGGTAGCAGTCGTTTTCAAGTTCACGTGTTGATGCAGATGTAGTCAGATTAGTGGTACAATATAATCAGGCCCAAATCCGGAAATAACCAATAGCATTCCACTAACAGTTTTCCTAATCAGGTTATTGGTCAAAGATGGATCAAAATCACAAGGGTTTTCAATCTTCAACTATCATTCAAAGTGTTCTTCACATATTCAAACATGTGTTCATCAAGTTCATAACATATTAATCACTTATTCAACCAACACTATGAACAACAATCAAAATACAATTTACTATCATGCATCCTATATGACAAACATGTTCATTAGCCGATTTGTTTAGTATAAACACCCAACTTTTCGGATCCAAATCCAAGTGCAACCAATATCATCATTCACCTTTTAACATACAATGAACCCATTTTTACATTAAGCATTTATGCATAGTTCCACACATAACAAGAACATTCATGAACCGATTTCTTTTCAAAACATCATGCATAACTAAGTTAACTACCATATTATCACATAATCTCATCATACAATCATAACATGAACATACTAACACTAAGCATTCAACCATAATCTTTAAAAACACTAACCGGTTAATGGGTTTCGAGGGTGTGTGTAAAGCTTCCAACCGGGTGTGTGTGTGTGAGCCGATCCAAGTCCAAAGATCCAAGAATGATGAAGTGTTTGTGTTCTTAGGTTTAGAGAGAGAAGTAGGAGGGTGTGTGTGTGTTCTAATGTTCAACAAATGGTAAAAACTAACTAAGGTGGTGTATATATAGTCAAGTTCCAAGTGTGCACCCTTAGTGGGTTTCGAGTGGGGGTTCACGGCCCAAAGGCCCAACCGGCCACTAGGTTCTCGGCCCAAGTCCACTCGAGACCTCATGGTCTCGAGTCGGGTTCTTTGTTCTCGGGTTGGGTTCTCGGTTCACATAAAACACGTACACATATATATACAAATGCACACATAACAAAGCACTTATCACATAAAAAGGTTCACGTTATCATTTTAACTAGTCACATAACGTACAAGCAAGTTACAACGAAAGGTTCTAGATTTCGAGTTGTCACATCATCCCCAAGTTGAAAGAAATTTCGTCCCGAAATTTGATGGCACTCACTGAGGAAGCTAGTTAGGTTGCAAGGTTTTCCCGGTTTTCCTGGGGTGTCACATCCACCCCCCGTTGATCTGGAATTTCGTCCCGAAATTCCGTAGCTTCAGCCTCAGTAGCGTTTGTACTGTTCTCAAACAGTTGGGGATACTTTTGTTTCATCCGATCTTCGCGCTCCCAGGTAAACTCTGGGCCGCGACGTGAGTTCCAACGAACTCGTACAAGAGGTATTCTAGTGCTCTTGAGGACCTTAACATCCCGGTCCGTGATCTCGACAGGTTCTTCGACGAATTTCAACTGTTCGTCGATCGTAAGTTCCTTCAGAGGAACTACGTGCGTCTCATCTGACAGACACTTCTTCAGATTCGACACATGGAAAACGTTGTGAACTGCACCGAGTTCTGCTGGTAATTTCAGTCTGTAGGCCACCTTGCCTATTTTCTCAAGAATTTCAAAAGGTCCAACGTACCGTGGGTTGAGTTTGCCGCGTTTACCAAAACGAACCACACCCTTCCAGGGTGAGACTTTGAGTAATACCCGCTCCCCAACCTGGAGCTCAAGTGGTTTCCTGCCCTTATCGGCGTAGGCCTTCTGACGGTCACGAGCCGCCGCCATGCGTTGTCGTATTTGAGCAATCCGCTCAGTAGTGTCTACCACATGTTCTGGACCAGTGATCTGACTATCCCCCACTTCTGCCCAACAGAGGGGTGACCGGCATTTACGTCCGTACAATGCCTCAAACGGAGCAGCTTTAATGCTGGTGTGGTAGCTGTTATTATACGAGAATTCCACGAGTGGCAGATGCCTTTCCCAGCTGTTGCCAAAGTCGATTACACAAGCGCGAAGCATGTCTTCTAATGTCTGAATAGTTCGCTCGGACTGCCCGTCCGTCTGTGGGTGATACGCTGTGCTCATATCTAAACGTGAGCCAAAAGACTTGTGCATTGCCTGCCACAGTTCCGAAGTAAAACGTGCATCTCGATCAGAGATAATAGAAGTGGGCACCCCGTGCCTCGAAACAACTTCCTTGAGGTATATTTCCGCTAGAGTGGAGAATTTATCTGTTTCTTTGATTGCCAAGAAGTGTGCGGATTTTGTGAGTCGATCCACGATCACCCAGATAGTATCGTTCCCGCGCTGTGATCTAGGTAAGCCAGTAACGAAATCCATGGAAATTTGCTCCCATTTCCATTGTGGTATCTCTGGTTGCTGAAGTAGGCCTGAAGGTTTCTGATATTCTGTCTTGACTCGCGCACAAGTCAAACACTTGCTGACGTAGGTTGCTATGTGGGCCTTCATGCTAGGCCACCAATACGTAGTTTTAATATCGTGGTACATCTTGTCCGAACCAGGGTGTACCGAGTAGCGAGATTTGTGCGCTTCATCCATCACAAGTTCTCGTAAGTCGCCATAGAGTGGGACCCAAATGCGTCCTGTTACATAATAAGCACCGTCTTCCTTCTGTTCTAAGCGTTGCCTTGACCCGCGTAGAGCTTCAGCTCTAACGTTTTCTGGTTTCAGTGCTTCTATCTGAGCAGCTCGTATTTGCGAAGGTAGACTAGAATGTATCGTGAGTTGTAAAGCTCTTACGCGCTTAGGCGTAGTGTCCTTCCGACTCAGGGCGTCTGCCACAACATTGGCCTTGCCCGGGTGATACCTGATAGAGCACTCGTAGTCATTCAGCAGCTCGACCCATCGTCGCTGCCGCATATTCAGTTCCTTCTGCTTGAATATGTGTTCTAAACTTCTGTGGTCGGTGTAGATGGCGCACTTGGTTCCGTACAGGTAATGCCGCCATAACTTTAGTGCAAAAACAACAGCTCCCAGCTCTAAATCATGCGTAGTGTAGTTCTTCTCGTGAACTTTAAGTTGTCGTGAGGCGTAAGCTATGACTTTATCTCGTTGCATCAATACACAACCAAGACCTTGAATTGATGCATCACAGTAAACCACAAAACCTTCTGTGCCCTCTGGCAGTGAAAGGATAGGTGCACTACAAAGTCTATCCTTTAGATGCTGAAAAGCTAACTCTTGTGCATTTCCCCAATGATAAACAACGCCTTTCTGTGTTAACAACGTGAGGGGCTGCGCGATTTTAGAAAAATCCTTAATGAATCTCCTGTAATAACCTGCCAATCCCAAAAATTGGCGAATTTCCTTTGGTGTGCGAGGCGCAGGCCAGTTCTTAATAGATTCCACTTTGGATGGATCAACGTGAATCCCATCCTTGTTCACCACATGCCCTAGGAAATGGACTTCACGAAGCCAGAAGTCGCATTTCGAGAATTTTGCGTAAAGCTGTTCCTTCCGAAGGAGTTCCAAAATAAGTCGTAGATGTTGTTCGTGCTCTTCTTTGCTCTTAGAATAGATCAGGATGTCGTCGATGAAGACTATAACAAACTTGTCCAGATACGGTTTGCACACTCGATTCATCAAATCCATAAAAACTGCCGGTGCGTTCGTCAGCCCAAACGGCATGACCAGAAACTCATAGTGCCCATATCGAGTCCTAAAGGCCGTCTTAGAGACATCCTCTTCCCGAACTCTCAGCTGGTGATATCCCGATCTCAGATCGATCTTTGAATAGTAGCTCGACCCCTGCAACTGGTCGAACAAGTCGTCAATACGCGGTAGAGGATAACGATTCTTCACAGTCACTTTGTTGAGTTCGCGATAGTCGATACACATTCTGAAGGTACCATCCTTCTTCTTCACAAATAACACTGGAGCTCCCCAAGGCGATGAGCTAGGACGAATGAAACCCTTATCCAAGAGTTCTTGTAGTTGCGTGGAGAGTTCTTCCAACTCTGATGGCGCTAAACGATAAGGTGCACGGGCTACAGGCGCGGCTCCAGGAGCTAGATCAATCTGAAACTCGACTTGGCGATGGGGCGGAAGACCAGGTAATTCCTCAGGGAATACCTCAGGATAGTCGCGTACAACCGGAAAATCCTCTAGCTTCTTCTCCTTCTCTGTGGTATCAGTAACTAGAGCCAAAATCGCAGTGTGGCCCTTTCGTAAGCATTTCTGAGCCTTAAGAAGAGAGATGATGTTCTCAACAGCACTTCTCTTGTCGCCACGAATCATGAGAGGTTCACTACCTAAACCAGGAATACGAACGATCTTCTCGTTGCAAAGAATCTCTGCTCGGTGTTGGGATAACCAATCCATCCCAATGACAACGTCGAAACTACCCAAGACAATAGGAATAAGATCGATAGAGAAAGTCTGGTTAGCGAGAATAAGCTGGCAACCCTTGACTACGTGAGAGGCTTCCAAACTCTTACCATTAGCTAGCTCTACAGTGTGCTTGTCGCTCAGGGGTGTAGGAATACGCTTAAGCATCTTACTAACTTCTAGTGACACATAACTAGTATCGGCACCCGAATCAAATAAGACTGTAACATAAAAGTCGTCGAGAAGGAACTTACCCGTCACCACGTTGGGATCATTCCTTGCTTCACCTTGGCCAATCACGAACACACGTCCCCTAGCACCATTGTTGTTGTTCCCATTGTTACCATTCCCCTGATTATTGTTGTTGTTCTGGTTCAGTTGGGGACAATCCTTCTTGAAATGACCTTCAGCTCCACACTGAAAACACCCTTTGTTGTTACCCTGCTGCTGTCGCTGGTTCTGCTGAGGTTGCTGACGATTCTGATTGACGGGATATGCGCTCCTGCAATCTTTTGCAACATGACCAGGCTTGTTGCATCGATGACAGTTGCCCCTGGTGCATGGCCCACTGTGGTGTAGGCTACAACGATTGCACTTGGGGTGATTTCCTTTGTACCCACCATGACTTTGACCACCAGACGATTGCTGACTGGGGCTCTTGTGATCGTCCGTCTTTCTCTGCTGAGACTGAGTTTGCACCGAAGTTGAACCCCTGCTTGAAGTTCCATCCCATTTCCGTTTATCCCCACTAGAAGCACCAGAAGTAGTTGCAGCACCTATGCGCTTCGGTAACTTGTTCTGCTCCACCGCTTGGTCAGTGAGACGGTGAGCCAACTGTACAACCTGCTGGATAGTAGTCAAGTTCGCTGAAGTCACATGACTTTGGATCTCTGGCACCAAGCCCTTGAGATAGAGTTCAATTCGCTTGTAGGGAGGATCCACCATAGTAGGACACAACAAGGCAAGCTCATGCGATCTCTTAGTGTATGCCTCAATCTCCGACCCCGACATCTTGAGATTGTAGAACTCATCTTCCAGTTTGTGAATGTCGTCACGACTGCAGTATTCTTCCCTGATCATTTCCTTGAAAGTTTCCCATGGGGTGGCATTGGCAGCAACCAACCCTAACATCTGCACTTGAGCATTCCACCACGTGAGAGCCAAACCCTCGAGAGTACCAGTAGCATACTTCACCCTGCGCGCTTCAGGGCATTCACACATTTCGAACACAGACTCCAGTTTCTCAAACCAGTGTAGGAGACCTACTGCTCCCTCAGTTCCGCTAAAAGTAGTGGGTCGACAGTCCATAAAGGTCTTAAAAGTGCACACCGGTGCCTGAGCATACTGACCTAAGGTAGGTGAAAGAAAAGACAGAGTTTAACACAAAGGTTGGTTCACGAGAGTAGGATCCAAATGATCCTAGAACAATTTCGGACTGCAGGATATACCTCCTGCGTGTGCAGCTGCGAGCGCTGCGGCAACTCGCTCGTTGATCAAAGCCGTCAACTGGGCTTGTGTCATGTTAACGCGTCCAGACATGGTTCTTCATAATAAAAGCAATACGTGTGAGAGAGGTTCGCGAAAGCACGATAGTAGGACAGAGTAAGTATGCATGTGTTCAAACAACAGTAGTTATACTAGTCAAGCATACCATGAGCAATGTACTACGCAACTAACAAGTAGGCCATATACATACATTATATTACCTAGAACGTCGAGCCTTGCATGAGGAGCGAAGTGTCGTTGTGGACCGTTGAGCACTAAACCGGTTATAGTCTGGTTTTAACAAAAACGTTTCTCCTTTATTAAAACCAAGTTCACTATAACCAATGGCTCTGATACCAATCTGTCACACCCCCAAAATCCCACCTGCGGAGTACTACCGCTTGGAGGCGTGACTGACCAGGATCCAGCCACCAATCATACTGAACAAGCATATAAGTAATTATAAAAGTTTAACCAATACGATTGGTGTTCCAAAACAAATAAGTTTAAGTTGTAAGCGGAAGCATAAGTTTAAAGTTGTAACATAAGTTCCAAAAGTTTCAAGTTTAACATAGTCTTGTAGCAATCCCTGTCCCACAACGATCCTCCTCCATGCAAGCTCCCACTGAGTACCTATGGTCCTGCAAAGCATGTAGTAACGAGTCAACAACTAGTTGAGTGAGTTCACGGGTGGGCGTTCGTTTTAGTTGTTTCGAAAACAGTTTACTTTATCTGGCATCCTGCCGTGGGGGTTACCCCATAGTTTTAAAAACGTGACCAGTTCGTTCCCAGTTACTCCGGCACTCCGGCCGTGGGGGCTACCCCATGTAGTTATCAGGCATTTCGGCCGTGGGGGCTACCCCATGTACATCATCTGGCTCTCCAGCCGTGGGGGCTACCCCATGTGTATACTAGACTCGTTACCGTATCGATTGCTGACTGTAGTCATGTTTATGTGCCCTGAAAACATCAATGTCTATCATCATTGACGTGCCCCAGATCCATTAGTTCACGCCCGTCCTCTGCGGCACGGTGTGAGGCTTGTCAGACCTAAATAGCGCTATCTAACTAATGACCCGCTCGCCATTGGCCCGGCGATTAGTCGATACAAAAAGGAGGGACTTCGTGATAGAGTTTTAGTCTAGTACGTTTATCCGTCCATCCGGACGAGGAATCACATTCCTGAACCACTGACGTCCTGCCCAAGGAGGACGAGGAACCCACGTTCCTTAACCCAGTTCCCAACCCAGGGAATCCCATGCTTTGTAGAGGGTGTGAACTCACCTCGGTTTGCTCGGCAGTTAATCACAGAAAGTCAATCAAGTCGCAAGTAGTCAATAACGTCCTATCACGGTTATCACGTATAATCAGATTCGAACCAAGTAGTGCACAAATGTTCAACACGTATGGCAGACACGTTTAATCAGTAGCAGTTCATAGGTAACAGTTAATCACATGTTCAAAGTCCAAACAGTTGGGCTCGTGATAACAGGCCCAAATAACTCATCAACAGTAGCACAGAAGTTCATAAGTCCGGCCCACTAACTAAGGCCCAAAGTGTGGTCTCGAGTCGCAACCGGACTCGCAAGCATGGTCTCGAGTCATGCTGTGTGTTGATCATGGATGGTTGCGAGTCGCAACCGGTGTCGCAACCGTAGTCTCGGTTCATCATGCTAAGGTCTCGAGTCGCAACGGGACTCGTAACCTGTGGTTTCGGCTTGTCCTGCTATGGTTGCGAGTCGCAACCGCGTGGTCTCGAGTCATCACGCTGTGGTTGCGAGTCGCAACTGCGTGATTGCGAGTCGGTAGCAGTCGTTTTCAAGTTCACGTGTTGATGCAGATGTAGTCAGATTAGTGGTACAATATAATCAGGCCCAAATCCGGAAATAACCAATAGCATTCCACTAACAGTTTTCCTAATCAGGTTATTGGTCAAAGATGGATCAAAATCACAAGGGTTTTCAATCTTCAACTATCATTCAAAGTGTTCTTCACATATTCAAACATGTGTTCATCAAGTTCATAACATATTAATCACTTATTCAACCAACACTATGAACAACAATCAAAATACAATTTACTATCATGCATCCTATATGACAAACATGTTCATTAGCCGATTTGTTTAGTATAAACACCCAACTTTTCGGATCCAAATCCAAGTGCAACCAATATCATCATTCACCTTTTAACATACAATGAACCCATTTTTACATTAAGCATTTATGCATAGTTCCACACATAACAAGAACATTCATGAACCGATTTCTTTTCAAAACATCATGCATAACTAAGTTAACTACCATATTATCACATAATCTCATCATACAATCATAACATGAACATACTAACACTAAGCATTCAACCATAATCTTTAAAAACACTAACCGGTTAATGGGTTTCGAGGGTGTGTGTAAAGCTTCCAACCGGGTGTGTGTGTGTGAGCCGATCCAAGTCCAAAGATCCAAGAATGATGAAGTGTTTGTGTTCTTAGGTTTAGAGAGAGAAGTAGGAGGGTGTGTGTGTGTTCTAATGTTCAACAAATGGTAAAAACTAACTAAGGTGGTGTATATATAGTCAAGTTCCAAGTGTGCACCCTTAGTGGGTTTCGAGTGGGGGTTCACGGCCCAAAGGCCCAACCGGCCACTAGGTTCTCGGCCCAAGTCCACTCGAGACCTCATGGTCTCGAGTCGGGTTCTTTGTTCTCGGGTTGGGTTCTCGGTTCACATAAAACACGTACACATATATATACAAATGCACACATAACAAAGCACTTATCACATAAAAAGGTTCACGTTATCATTTTAACTAGTCACATAACGTACAAGCAAGTTACAACGAAAGGTTCTAGATTTCGAGTTGTCACACAAAGCTTGCGGAGTTGTAACTGGTTAATTTCAGATTGATACGCTCATTCTCAATCTTAGCTTCTTCAAATTGAAGCTTCAACTTAGCAATCTCATCCAATTGCTTGTTGATTTGTTCTACTTTGTGTCTAAGAATCACAGTTAAATGCTCATTTTCTTTTCTTGTTTTACCGTTTCGTTCATCAGAATCTTGAATTGTTTGTTTTAATTTGTTAAAATTTTCTGAAAGTTGAAAATTTTCATGAATTAGTTTTTCATTTTCTTTCCTAATTCTTTCTACTTCAATTTTATCATTGTCAATTTTCTCAATCAACTTTTTAACTTGTTTATTTGAAAATTTGAGCATTCTGTCACGATCAAGAATCTGATCTTCAACCTTTCTGACTCTCTTTGTCAGATCATTGACCTTCGTATCTTTGAGATAAGCTTGTGTACTACAAACTTTGCAGTTTTTCATGCAATGTTTGCAGTCACTGTCACCTTTGACTTTCTTACCTGACTCACTTGATGATGCATTTGAACTGACCTGGCTTTTAAACTCAGATACAGACTTAGAGTCTACCTCAATTGCTTTAGCAGCCAGCACCTTGTCAGCCATCTTTCCAAAGTTTTCAGCGTTCAACTCTAGTGAAGTATCAATGATCCCTTCATCTATCTTCTTTGGCTTTTGCTCCTGCTCTTTTTCTTTCTCTTTCTATTTCTCTTCACCACCTCCCCACCATTTTCTCTGTTGAGACTCTTCAAGTTCAGCAAATTCTGCAGTCATAGCTTCAAGACTAAGAGTCTTTGGATCAATATCAATGTTTCCTTCAGGATCAAGGTAACATTCTCTATCTGCATCCCATCTTTTTGCTCTCTTTGCTTCAGTGTGTACACGAGAAAGTCTCATCATTTTCCATTCAGCTCTTTGTCGTCTGTCATTTGCTTTATCTGCTTCTGTTCTGGTGTCTCTGAACGGTTTGACTTCTTCTTTTGCAACAAACGCATAACCTACTGCGTCTTCTTCAGGTAGCAGCTCGTTCCAGTCAAAACCTTCATCATCATGAATGACGGCAAGAGCTCTGGATTTTTCTTTGTCTTCAATCTGCTTCATCCTGGGGGGTTCAGCCTTGTTCTGATGATAAATGGTCTTTTTGTAGTAATCTTCTCTGAACAGATTTTCAGAATCATCAGCATAAGCATTTCGGCACTCTCTTTTAAAATGACCTTTCTGTTTACACTTGAAACAGGTCACTTTTGATTTGTCAAAGCCTAACTTGGTAGAAGGTCCACCAATAGACTTTCTTCCTGTAATCTCCATGAAACGCTATGCCCGTCGAACTGCACTGGCCATACACCAACTTATGTTGATCAATTCCATCTCCTCAGGATCTATCTGATCGTAGTCTTCCTTTGTTAGGTTGGTGTTGCCTATCTTGTCTGCCACAAGGCTTTCATACGATTCAAGCACAGATGCTAAGAAAACCATCTGCTGCTTTGCAGATTCCTCGCTGAAGTTTTGACCATTCTTCAAATCTACAGTGTTGTTGCATTGAAATAAGTTCTTAGATGCAGATTGGCTTGAAGGTGTTGAAGAAGATCCACTGTGGAAACCACTATGAAGTGTTTCATGATTCACAGTATTTGAACTCTCTGCAGAAAACGCTGTTCTTGGAGACCCAGTCTTTGGTAGATTTACTCTGTAGTACAGCTCCACATTCTGCTGATAGGCTGAATTATTGACTTTAGATTTCTTGATCTGCAACTCATGGCTTTCTAGTCTTTCGATAAGCAAATCCACAGTCAACACTTCTGGCGGCTTGATGGTGTTCTTCAACATTAAGGCAAAGTATTGCCAATCTTGATCATTCGGCTACGAATCAAACAACTTGTCGACCAACTCCTCCTAAGTATAAGTGATTCCATGCCTAGCCAGCTCCATCTTCAGATGCCCAAATCTCTCGATCATTTTACAAACAGATTCATTCTT
Organism: Helianthus annuus; assembly: GCF_002127325.2. NCBI lineage: Eukaryota > Viridiplantae > Streptophyta > Magnoliopsida > Asterales > Asteraceae > Helianthus > Helianthus annuus. The sequence continues at coordinate 159,513,688 of NC_035440.2, read as the reverse complement.
CATACAACCAAATAAATCAAACTCTTTACGCAATAATTTCTTTTTGTTTTTCACAATCTCAGCACTACCTACACACTTAACTTTCAACTTTTCCCAAAGATCTTTTGAATTCTCATATTCGATCAATGAAATTATATCATCTCTGACTGACTGATGAATCAACGCTATGCATTTTTGTTCAGCTACATATCTTTCAACATCATCTGTATCTGTCAAACTTTCACCAACACGTTCTCCTGAAGTATAACCATTCTTTAAACTTTTCCAGCTTGGAAATGCGAATGCTTTAAGCCACTCCTCAAATCTCGTAGCCCACCGATTATAATCTTCGATCGCCATCAGTTTAGGAGGCTTGTTATATGTACCATAGGCACTTTCCACGCTCATCGCATCGGAAAGAATCTTTTTTGCATTCGGTGTTGGTGTAGTTTCATTCGTGTTGTTCGTTGTGCCATCTCCCGAACCACTGGTATAAGCAAACACATCACAGAATGGATTCATGAACAAATCATCCATTTTCAAGTACCTGAAACAATCAACAAACACCTAGAAAATTTTCAAAATTTTGAAAAACAACCAATTCAAGCGGAATCAGCTTTTAAGCAAAATAGCTTCTCAAGCGGAATACGCTTTTTGAAGCGGAATAAGACTGTTCAAGCGAGATCTCTTATTTCGCTTGGAATTTCAAGCGAAATCTTAAATTCAAGCGAAATCACACAATAATCTCGAGCGAAATCTGATTCAAGCGGAATCAGATTATGTCTTTCAAGCGGAATATGCCAATGTATGTAATTCCGCTTGGAATTACACTGATTTTCAAGCGGAATATGATGTTTGCTCGTTCAAGCGGAATATGGTTTTTGGGCCATTTTACTAGTTTTAATTCGAATTTTGTTCTGATTCTTTGTAGGGTTTGTTAAAACTATGTTTTACGTGATATATGTGAAAATTAGGCCATTTCAATCGTTAAAACTAGTTCAAATCAGAAAAGAAGGTGTAGAAGTGAGAGAATCCGGTGAAATCAAGTTGAATTGGTATGAACTCCTCATCCTGAGCTCTGATACCACTTGTTGGACCGGTTTTGTGACCCTAAACAGTCAAGTTGAGTAGTTCATCATCATTTACAAAGGCGGAATCAATGTAAACAATGTCAAACAGCTTGTTTCCTTTCAATTCTTTACTTTACTGATTAATCCTGAGCTTTTACACGTTTAGATTACAATTCGGCAGCACCTCGGCTCAGAAACACTTTCTTAATTCCGCTCCAACTGAACACCACACACACATATATATAGACAGGCTGATTCCGCTTGAAACTGCTTAAGCGAAATTACATGATTTCGCTCCAAACCTCTCAAGCGGAATCACATGCGTGTGTTCAAGCGAAATAACAAAGTATCTGATTTCGCTTGAAACAAGTTCAAGCGGAATCACACACTTAAACATGTAAAAACCCTAATTTAACCCTGTTGTGTGTTCATTTATCCTATCTAGACATAAGACTCGATTCAGACGTAGTTAACAAACACTAGATGTGTGACAACCCAGACTTTCTAGGTCAGTGTCTCTCAGTTACGCGATCTGATTCTGTTTCTATTAATTTGTTTATATGGACGTGTGTCTGGTTGATGAACTACAAGAAACCAAACGTTATTATGTGTTATAGCTTGATAAGACAACTAAACTAATTGGGCCGCGTACTTGTTTAGAACACGCACCTTGACTTGGGCCGAAGGCCACACCCTTTTTCCTCGGCCCACTTTAAATCATTAGATGCATGGCTGGGCCTAGTGGAGCCAAAAGAAGCTTAGGTCGGGCCGGGTACTGTGAGTTCCCTTATAACAATATGTACAACTAAATAACATAGAAGGGGATCTCATAATTGAAATAAGTTGTTGCAAAAGCCCACGAATGGAACACCCTATACAAGGGACTACGATTAGGCTTAGTAGAGTCCAAGTGCATGATTGTTGGGGTCCGGCTTTGGTTCTTGTACTCTGTGGATTCTTGCATATAGATAGGAGATAGGATATCACGTATCATAATAACACACATATACAAACCCTAGACTCCTCTAATCGCACATGGGCACATGGCAGTGGTAGACCCCCCCTCCTCCTGTTCGAGATAGCATCTTGACCTGTCAAGTTTCTGGTTAGTGGTTCGGACTTGTTGACTTTCATATTTGTGTGATATTGTTTATATAGTGAATGATTGATGCTTATGATAATCTCTATTTAATGATCTTGTTTATACGTAATCTTGACTTAACGAATTATGCATGTATGTTGATGTTGTGTCCTGGTATGATTAGAACGATGCTAGGTGATGTTATGATCATTGATTAGAATAAGTAATTTTATTTGACCTTAAATCTTACTATTTTCTCAACATAATGAACTCACACACAATGTCTGAGAAGAATATATTGATATCTAGCTTACAAAAATAAATGTTCTCAAACCCAATGAATCAGACCTGAATGAACTGAGGTATTCACGTGAATGTCTACACCTTTTAACAAATGCACATGATGATTTGAATGAAACTTAACTTTGATTGGACCAAAAACTTATTGAATGTTATCAAAACTATGAGTTATCTTCAATCACATGCAACAATAATAAATTCACATGCAAGTTTATCAATGGCCGAAAATATTTGATTCTCAATGTAATTCTATTGAATTGTTTAGTTAGTAGACTGACACTATGTTCACGTGATGTGGTTAATAATGCAATTGATATATGTTGACAGCACATTTGACTTTAACGAATTGATTGAGTAAGAGGAAAGTTAGATGATGACATACAATCTGTCTTGGGCTTTTGGGGCTTATTGGGTCATGCAACTTGTTTGGCCGTTTAATCTATATGTAAGCGGCTGGGCTGCGTGACTTCGGGTCACCAGCCGAGTCCAAACTTTGTGTGTATTTAGTTGTTACTTGGGCCAATCAGTCACACACACACTTATATCGGAATAATTACATTGGGCCGCACACCTTAGGATGCATACGATATATATATAGTGTAAGTGTAATTGGGGTTAGGACATGTGAAGTAAAATTGTATGTGATACAAAAATCTGTTGTGTGGATAAACGGTGTTAACTTGGGTAATGCATGCCATAGCTAATTGTTATAACATGTATAGTTATGTGGATTTCATAAGTGCAACTTGTGCATTTCGTGACAAAATACGTGGTGCAATGTGAAAATAAAAACTGGTTGTTATCGATAAACCGTGTTAGGAAGTGCTTGATCAATTGACAAACGAGTAACTAGTCAAACCGAGCAAATCAAGGTGAGTTCACAGTTTCTACAAGGCATGGGATTCCCAAGGGTTGGGAATGGGTAAAGGATTTAAACTAAAACCGCGTGATATCCTGGTTTGGAACACGTACACACCCTCTGTATTGAAGGGTGACAACATGTGATAAAGAATTATCTTGGAACCTACGTAATCTCCTGGTTTGGGGATTTCGTACACACCCTCTTTATTGAAGGGTGACAACACGGATACTAGACCAAAACTCTCTATCATGAAGTCCCTCCTTTTTATATCGACTTAATTGCCGGGCCAATGGCGAGCGGGTCATTAGTTAGATAGCGCTATTTAGGTTTGACAAGCCTCACACCGTGCCGCAGAGGACGAGCGTGAACTAATGGATCTGGGCACTAGTCAATGATGATAGACATTGACGTCAGGGCACCAACTTACTTTAGTCAGTGGTCGATATGGTAAACGGGTCTAGTGGTTAACATGGGGAAGCCCCCACTGATTATGGATATGTTTGGGAAACAGGGTAAACTGGTTAACTTACGACTTACAAATGAACTCCTGGTTTTGAAACAACTTAACAATGAACACCAACTGTGAACTCGCTCAACTTTGTTGTTGACTCGTTGTTACATGCCTTGCAGGCCTTTAGGTGCATATCAGAGGAACTTGCTGTCTGAGAAGCTGGAGTGGTCATGGGTCGAGTTACATGGAAATGCAACGCAAGACTAAGGGCTTATACATGTGGTTTACAAACAGTTAACGAGTTAAATATGCTTCCGCTGTAAAGTGTTAATTATTGTAATGTAGTGATACTTATTGTTAATAAATGAAAGTTTTATTTAAATATACTCATGAGTTTAATGCGATTGGTGGCTAAGATCCTGGTCAGTCGCGCCTCCAAGCGGTGGTACTCCGCATGTGGATTTTGGGGGTGTGACAGATTGGTATCAGAGCCATTGGTTATAGCGAACTTGGTTTTAAAAAGGGGAAAAACGTTTTTGTAAAACCAGACTATAACCGAACAGTTCTGAAAACGTGAACACGACCATGACACTCAGCTCCAGATTGCAAGGTTCGTTTCTCTATACTCATTGTACTACATAACTAGTGAACACTTGCATATGATATAGCATGTGATTGCACGTGTAGCACAACAGTATGAAATCATGTATTACTTGCATGTGTTATGTGACTGATAGTGTGGTATTTCCTTAAACCTTCATGACTTACGCTTCGTGATGCTCTTTGTTTGCTACTCGAGTTCAAGGAACCATTTGACATGAGTTAAGAGGAGCTGAGATGAGCATGCAAATCACAATATTATTGTGGGTGCACACATAATAATAATGTGGGGTGCATGCGAGTCCCAGTGAGCCTTAGCAAGTGGAAAAAGGTGTTCCGTTCCGTTATTTGACCGATGTGAAACATAACAAACCTATAGGGGTCATAGCAGTGATTGTCCCCTACTCGAACGTGAACTTTTCGTTCCTCTATGGATTCTTTCGAATCTCGATGCTATCGAGTATTACCTGAACACCCATCTGAACACTTAGCAACTGTGTAGAAGGTTAGGTGCTTATAAGAACGTCCCTGAGTTAGATGTCGCAGCGTCGAATGATTGATCGATACCTTTCTTACCCCTCTTCGTTTGTTGGAACTAATGTATTGACATCTTAGACCCCGAAGTGTGATCACTCCTACAATACCCTCGTAACAGACCGTGTATTACTCAAACAACTTGCAACATCGATGAACAGGAGGATGAGCGTAGTACTTTGCCGACCCTGATTACCGGCAACGAGCACCAACAAATTGGCTTCAATCGAATCCTTAACCCTTGTCAGCGACTCATGGGAGTCAACTCTTACGAATCAATCAGGACACAAGCAATGACAATCTACTATAATGCGGAGTGTGTAACTGCCAGCTCAGTGAGTAGCGCTTTAGGACGTGGCTCAGGATGTGAAAAGATGGACTATGATGGTGAAGCATCGTAGGGCTTTGTTTCGAGCAACGACATTGGGGACATCAGTCACAACGACAACAAGGTGCTCGCAACCCTAGCCTACAGTAAGGATATAAAGGTGCCTACAACATGGATTGGCCGTGATTAAGTCAAGAGGAACTGCGCGACGCACACGACTGGCGGTGAAGACCGTGGCTTTGGGATTTTGGACGGAGGCATCACTTGGACGGTACCCGATGCGTTATTTAGACCAATCGCAAGGACCTCCCAAGTACTGATGTTCGAAAGAACTAAAGCATACATCACTGGATGGAACTTCTGGATGAATACGACTGCGAAACCTGAACGTGCACGGGCTCTACCGCTCGCTATCGACTCTAACTTACCGAATTCGGACTCGCTCTGTTCAAACTGGAGAACTAAAGGAAGAGGAATTTTTCAAGTTGAACCCATGCGGGGCATGGAGTACAACCTCTATTTAACTGGGTTTTTGATGGAAGGCGCTAGGATTTATAAACCTTGTACTGGTAATCGGACATGAAGTCTCATCCAGTTAAGTATGAGAACGATGGATCGACTTGAGGAAAGTCAAGGTGCAGCGTCAGCAACCAGCAACACTCACATGGAAATAAAAACAGACTGCCATGGATTTGGTCGATAGGCTACTTACAACTCGAAACGGAAACGACATCACCTGGATACTCATTGATTGTCTTGCGCAACCAGCACACTATCTAGCCATCAAAGAAACGGATAGGTTTCTACACTTGCAGTCATTTGTCTAAAGGAAGGGGTTGCTAGGCACGGAGTGCCAACCTTCATTACCTCTAATCGCAACCCACGATTTGCATCTGATTTGTGGCAAGCGATGCACAAATCCTTTGGCTCGCGTTTAGACATGAGCACAATATATCACTCATAGATGGATGTGCAGATTAAACGCACCATCCAAACCCTTGAAGACATGCTTAGGGCATGTGTGATTGATTTTGGCAACCACTACTGGGGCTGAAGCTACTACGGAATTTCGGGACGAAATTCCAAACCAACGGGGGATGATGTGACACCCCAGGAAAACCAGGAAACAACGTAACACAACTAGCTTCCTCAGTAACTACGTGCTAAATTTCGGGACGAAATTTCTTTCAAGTTGGGGATGATGTGACAACCCAGACTTTCTAGGTCAGTGTCTCTCAGTTACGCGATATGATTCTGTTTCTACTAATTTGTGTATGTGGACGTGTGTCTGGTTGATGAACTACAAGAAACCAAACGTTATTATGTGTAATAGCTTGATAAGACAACTAAACTAATTGGGCCGCGTACTTGTTTAGAACACGCACCTTCACTTGGGCCGAAGGCCACACCCTTTTTCCTCGGCCCACTTTAAATCATTAGATGCATGGCTGGGCCTAGTGGAGCCAAAAGAAGCTTAGGTTGGGCCAGGTATTGTGAGTTCCCTTATGACAATACGTACAACTAATTAACATAGAAGGGGATCTCATAATTGAAATAAGTTGTTGCAAAAGCCCACGAATGGAACACCATATACAAGGGACTACGATTGGGCTTAGTTGAGTCCAAGTGCATGATTGTTGGGGGTCGGCTATGGTTCTTGTACTATGCGGATTCTTGCATATAGATAGGAGATAGGATATCACGTATCATAATAACACACATATACAAACCCTAGACTCCTCTAATCGCACATGGGCACATGGCAGTGGTAGACCCCCCCTCCTCCTGTTCGAGATAGCATCTTGACCTGTCAAGTTTCTGGTTAGTGGTTCGGACTTGTTGACTTTCATATTTGTGTGATATTGTTTATATAGTGATTGATGCTTATGATAATCTCTATTTAATGATCTTGTTTATACGTAATCTTGACTTAACGAATTATGCATGTATGTTGATGTTGTGTCCTGGTATGATTAGAACGATGCTAGGTGATGTTATGATCATTGATTAGAATGAGTAATTTTATTTGACCTTAAATCTTACTATTTTCTCAACATAATGAACTCACACACAATGTCTGAGAAGAATATATTGATATCTAGCTTACAACAATAAATGTTCTCAAACCCAATGAATCAGACCTGAATGAACTGAGGTATTCACGTGAATGTTTACACCTTTTAACAAATGCACATGATGATTTGAATGAAACTTAACTTTGATTGGACCAAAAACTTATTGAATGTTATCAAAACTATGAGTTATCTTCAATCACATGCAACAATAATAAATTCACATGCAAGTTTATCAATGGCCGAAAATATTTGATTCTCAATGTAATTCTATTGAACCGTTTAGTTAGTAGACTGACACTATGTTCACGTGATGTGGTTAATAATGCAATTGATATATGTTGACAGCACAGTTGACTTTAACGAATTGATTGAGTAAGAGGAAAGTTAGATGATGACATCGGGTCACCAGCCGAGTCCAAACTTTGTGTGTATTTAGTTGTTACTTGGGCCAATCAGTCACACACACACTTATATCGGAATAGTTACATTGGGCCGCACACCTTTAGGACGCATACGATATACATATAGTGTAAGTGTAATTGGGGTTAGGACATGTGAAGTAAAATTGTATGTGATACAAAAATCTGTTGTGTGGATAAACGGTGTTAACTTGGGTAATGCATGCCATAGCTAATTGTTATAACATGTATAGTTATGTGGATTTCATAAGTGCAACTTGTGCATTTCGTGACAAAATACTGGTGCAATGTGAACATAAAAACTGATTGTTATCGATAAACCATGTTAGGACGTGCTTGATCAATTGACAAACGAGTAACTAGTCAAACCGAGCAAATCAAGGTGAGTTCACACTTTCTACAAGGCATGGGATTCCCAGGGGTTGGGAATGGGTAAAGGATTTAAACTAAAACTGCGTGATATCCTGGTTTGGAACACGTACACACCCTCTGTATTGAAGGGTGACAACATGTGATAAGGAATTAACTTGGAACCTACGTAATCTCCTGGTTTGGGGATTTTGTACACACCCTCTTTATTGAAGGGTGACAACACGGATACTAGACCAAAACTCTCTATCATGAAGTCCCTCCTTTTTATATCGACTTAATTGCCGGGCCAATGGCGAGCGGGTCATTAGTTAGATAGCGCTATTTAGGTTTGACAAGCCTCACACCGTGCCGCAGAGGACGGGCGTGAACTAATGGATCTGGGCACTAGTCAATGATGATAGACATTGACGTCAGGGCACCAACTTACTTTAGTCAGTGGTCGATATGGTAAACGGGTCTAGTGGTTAACATGGGGAAGCCCCCACTGATTATGGATATGTTTGGGAAACAGGGTAAACTGGTTAACTTACGACTTACAAATGAACTCCTGGTTTTGAAACAACTTAACAATGAACACCAACTGTGAACTCGCTCAACTTTGTTGTTGACTCGTTGTTACATGCCTTGCAGGCCTTTAGGTGCATATCTGAGGAACTTGTTGTCTAAGAAGCTGGAGTGGTCATGGGTCGAGTTACATGGAAATGCAACGCAAGACTAAGGGCTTATACATGTGGTTTACAAACAGTTAACGAGTTAAATATGCTTCCGCTGTAAACTGTTAATTATTGTAATGTAGTGATACTTATTGTTAATAAATGAAAGTTTTATTTAAATATACTCATGAGTTCAATGCGATTGGTGGCTAAGATCCTGGTCAGTCGCGCCTCCAAGCGGTGGTACTCCGCATGTGGATTTTGGGGGTGTGACAAGATGCACCAACATAATGCCATAAAAACACAAGTTCAACTCAAAAAATAATCCAAAACAAACATAATTTCGTCATCTAAATTTTCACCATACTTTTATTAAATAAAAGTGTACAGTAGCACTATCACATTGGAGTGGTAAATGCATCAATGTTACGATCCTGTAAAACATGAAATTTGCTATCATCCTTAATTTAAACTCAAACTTTTAACATGGAATTAACCAGTAGGTCGTCGGTAGGACTCGTTAGTACCATATACACCGGCGGTTCAAATACTATGTCGGGACACTACTAATACGGCCTCAACTATAGCGGGACAATAAACGGTACCCAGTTCAACCCGTATAACCACCCGGTTCAAATAAGTATTTAAAACATTCAATACTACATTCAACTTCAGTTGCGGTCAAATAAAACATAATACTTACATAAATCATGTATCTTTTATATACTCAACAACCAAATACTCCCATTAAAATAAAAAAAAACTCCTGTAAAAAACACACGTGTTTCTCCTTCAACTCAATCATGTATCATCAGTTTCTTCAACTCAATCGTTCTCCTCAATTAGGCTTTATGATTGAATCTCTAGAGCCGCAAAGGAATTCAATTCTTTCGTATGTCCTCCATCATTCGTTACTGATGATTCAAACCAAACATTGAAACGCAATACCTAATTCAATACACCAAATTAATTCCCAGTTGAAATCAATAACCATATACGTTTCATACCTGCAATTATTTAACATCGAACCCATCATGGAACTGGGTAATCATTTGCAGTTTGATTTGGCTACACTTAGGTTTGAATTTCTACTTTTCTTGTACATAACCCTTCCACTCACTTTTAATTTCATCAATTGTGAAGCAGGTCCTCCTCAAGGTCCTCCCCACGGCTCCTTAATTTCATAGCCCTACAACCGGAATCCCCATATCTCGTGTGTGAATTATCTCCTGTTTTGGTATCCTATCAATTAGAGGCTCAATTTTTGTTTTTGATAACTTCAACATAAGTGTGGTTTTACTGTCATAGGCCTTAACTTCAATTACCTACATTGTCATAGACATTACGTTGCTTGGGAATGTATTGGAAACTTTGTACGCTGATCTTTATTGGAATCCTTTTTGTATCTATAAATTTAGACGCATTTTAGATATTACGAAACTACGGATGAATACGTGAAATTACCCCGGCTTGAAAGTCACCTGTTTAACCAAACAAAATTTGGTTTGCATTACAAAAAAACAGTTGACTCTTTTGTTGACTTTATGCACATCTAACTTTTTATTTCTGTGGGTCAAAATTATAAAAAATGGTCATTTTTATAAATTCATTCACTGTGCATTTAGAAAGTAATTGAAGCCCAGACCATTAACAAAAACTTACAGGCATAATAGAATCAGGCACTTTCATATCCTGTTTTAATAATATTGAAAATCATGTATTACTATTTTTGTTTTAACATAATATAATATTTTATTAATGTAGTGATGAATATTAAATTACCCCAGTTCGATATTAACCCTGTAGGACCGGTTTTGACTCCGTAATGATTGCGAACTGACTCGTGTAACGTGCGGAATCCGTACACGAACGTGACCGGACACACACGACGTAGTTATAACTGTGATTCTATTGAATGATGTGAAATCGTAGAGCACCTGAATCACATACACAACACTTTCTCTCTCTAGCTTCTCTCTCTAACACTAGAGCTCTCCAAAGTGCAAATGGCCAAAAAGTCCCTAAAGTCTAACACTAAACAACTATTTATAGGCAACAACTAAGGTCACCCGATCGAGTAGGCATCCGATCGGGTGGTCATCCGATCGGATTGCCATCCGATCGGGAAACCTTTTAACAACGTTTAAGTTTCCGTTAAACTTTCCGATACGCTATGATTTGGATTGACGGAGGCAATAGACATATTGCACTAACAGACCCGTTTGAACCGTACTGTTTGGTTCAGAGACAAACCACTGACTATGTTTTAAAAATACCACACACTCTACTACGTTTATGTAACACCCAGTGTTTCGAAAGTCAAAGTCAAAGTCAAGATTGAAGTCAAGGGAAGAAAAGATTGCTAATTGCGATCTGTCACTCCTTGCTCAATTACTGTTTTGACTTCTTTGACTGTAATCGAATCTTTATTTTATTTGTTTAGTTGTATTATGTGGAGTACTTGTTAATAATCGAGGTTTATTTGTTATTTATCGCATGTTTTATCGCTTTATCGCTTATCGCATCGCAATCGCATTCGCAACTCGAATTATGCGTTCTGGATATTGTTATGCGTGTGTGTGCCTCTTATGTATTAATTGTGCATGTTTACTTTATGTTATGTTTTGTGGGGATCAATCAAAATGCAATCGCAACTCTATCGCAATCGAATAAGTTAAGTAGGATGATTGTATGTTAGATATAGTAGTTGGGATTAATAGATAATACTATCGCAAACTCGCTCGAAACGCATTGCAAAACCCAACGCACAGAACGTAACGCCGGAACTCAAATCGTCGGAGCCACTCGACCGATCGGATTGCCATCGAATCGGATTGCAACCCGATCGGACAACCATCCGATTGGTGACCCACTCGATCCTATGCACTTTCCTTTTTGGGAAACCCTATGAATACCAACCTGTCACATCATTTGTGATGTGACAGCTCTTCACTCGACCAACCGCACTCAAGCTCTCCTTTCTCTCGATTTCTCGCGATTCTTGTAAGTTTTCTACCTAAATCTTATACTTCTATGATCTACACACACTTCTTCATTATTCTCTCTTTCGAATCTTAACTTTTAACCGTGAAATCAGTGGATTTGAGGTGTTCTAGGGTGATGTCATCATGGAGTTCTTATGAACTTCATGTTTTGGCTTCAATCCACCAAGAACAACTTAGATCTGGACGATTTCCACATGAATAAACAGAGATCTTGCATAGATCTGAACATATTCATGGTGAAAGGATTGAAGGATGGTTCTCTAACTTTCTTTCAACTATTTTACACTCAATACACTCAAAACCGATAGGACTGGAGCTTGTTTTGATCTTCCACTCCTTCTTGTTGATGTATTGGTTCAAGATCTGGAATCTATCCAAGAGACTACTGATTTCGGGTTAAACATGAAACTCCGTCTCGGACAGTTAACTGGTCGGACCAGGGTGGTTTCTGTCCGATCGGGTCACTTAAGTCTTGACGAGGTTTCCGTTGCTTGGCACGTTATCACATTGTCTCGATCAAACTGAAAAACTATCAAACAATCAAGTGTCAAAGATGATCGGGCCGTCGGGACGGATTGCCATCCGATCGGACAGCCATTCAATCGGCTTGCACTTGGTCCCACACTTAAACTATTATTTCAACCTCTAAGGGTTTTAAACGTCGAACGGATTGCCATCCGATCGGATAGCCATCCGATCGAACGACCACCCGACCATGTGATGTTTGGAACTTCAACACTTAAACAATTTTCAACATGTTCAATGCATTACCAGTTCCAACGGATTGCCACCCGATCGGCAGACTATCCGATCGAGTGACAACACTGCTGTGAACTTGTCCTCTGAGAAATACCTCGTCGAACGGATTGTCACCCGATCGAACCGCCATTCGATCGATCTGGAAGGTAGAGATAAGGATGACGAAACACTCTGTTTCATCGAATTGATTTATGGCGAAACACAATCTGTTTCGTCGAGTAGGTTGATGGCGAAACACTCTGTTTTGTCGGGTTGTTCAAATCTTAAACAGTTTACAAGTTCATGTTCATGCAACCAAACACTTTACTCATATTAAACACATAGTATATCAAACAATCATCTCAACTTATAATCCAACGTACAGTTACAGGTCAAACAAATCAAACAACTAAATAGTTAACGTGCAATTAATGCGAAGATGGAATCTTGGAAACTCGAGTTGTCACATTATCCCCAACTTGAAAGAAATTTCGTCCTGAAATTTAGCACGCGGTTACTGAGGAAGCTAGTTAAGTTGCATGGTTCACTGGTTTTTCTTGGGGTGTCACATCATCCCCCCGTTGGTTTGGAATTTTGTCCCGAAATTCTGTAGTAGCTTCAGTCTCAGTAGTAGTTGCATTGTTTCCGAACAACTGGGGATACTTGAGTTTCATTTGGTCTTCTCGTTCCCAGGTGAACTCTGGGCCACGACGGGAGTTCCAACGAACCCGAACAAGAGGTATTCTGGTGTGCTTGAGGACCTTAACATCCCGATCCGTGATTTCAACAGGTTCCTCGACAAATCGCAACTGATCGTCGATAGTGAGCTCCTTCAAAGGAACTATGAGGGTCTCATCTGACAGACACTTCTTCAGATTTGACACGTGAAATACGTTGTGAACTCCACCGAGTTCTGCTGGTAGGTTCAGTTTGTAGGCCACCTTGCCTATTTTCTCTACGATTTCGAACGGTCCAACGTACCGCGGATTGAGCTTGCCTCGTTTACCAAAACGAACTACACCCTTCCAGGGTGAGACTTTGAGTAGCACTCGATCCCCAACCTGGAACTCGAGTGGTTTCCTGCGCTTATCAGCGTAGCTTTTCTGACGGTCACGAGCTGCCGCCATTCGTTGTCGTATCTGAGCAATTCTTTCGGTAGCATCGACTACCAGTACTGGACCCGTGATCTAACTATCCCCCACCTCTGCCCAACACAGAGGTGATCGGCATTTACGCCCGTACAATGCCTCAAATGGAGCGGCTTGAATGCTGGTGTGGTAACTGTTGTTGTACGAGAACTCCACTAACGGGAGATGTTTTTCTCAGTCGTTTCCGAAGTCGATAACACATGCCCGAAGCATGTCTTCTAGAGTCTGAATAGTGCGCTCAGACTGCCCATCTGTCTGAGGGTGATAAGCCGTGCTCATATCTAATCGAGAGCCAAAAGATTTGTGTATCGCTTGCCACAGTTCTGAAGTAAATCGTGCATCACGATCCGAAATAATGGAGGTTGGCACCTCGTGCCTCGAAACCACTTCTTTCAAGTAGATGTCTGCTAAGGTAGAGAACTTGTCTGTTTCCTTGATAGCCAAGAAGTGTGCAGACTTTGTTAGTCGATCCACGATCACCCAAATAGTATCGTTTCCACGCTGAGATCTAGGCAGGCCAGTAACAAAATCCATGGAAATTTCCTCCCATTTCCATTGTGGTATCCTTGGTTGCTGGAGTAGGCCCGATGGTTTATAGTATTCTGTCTTGACTCTTGCGCAGGTCAAACATTTGCTGACGTAAGTTGCTATGTGGGCTTTCATGCTAGGCCACCAATATGTAGTTCTGATATCGTGGTACATCTTATCTGAACCAGGATGTACTGAGTAGCGAGACTTATAAGCTTCATCCATTACAAGTTCGCGTAAGTTGCCATAAAGTGGGACCCAGATGTGCCCGGTTACGTAATAAGCCGCCGTCTTACTTTTGCTCTAACCGTTGCCTTGAGTCGTGTAAGGCTTCAGCCCTGACGTTTTCTGGTTTCAATGCTTCTACCTAAGCATCTCGTATCTGTGTAGGAAGACTAGACTGGATGGTAAGTTGTAATGCTCGTACGCGTCTAGGTGCAGTATCTTTTCGACTGAGGGCGTCGGCCACAACATTGGCTTTGCCCGGATGGTACTTGATGGCACATTCGTAATCGTTCAGTAACTCGACCCATCGACGTTGACGCATGTTCAGCTCCTTTTGCTTGAAGATATGCTCGAGACTCCTGTGATCGGTGTAGATGGTGCACATGGTACCGTACAGGTAATGTCTCCATATCTTAAGTGCGAAAATAACGGCTCCCAGCTCTAAATCGTGTGTAGTATAGTTCCTTTCGTGGATCTTAAGTTGGCGCGAAGCGTAAGCAATGACTTTATCCCGTTGCATCAATACACAACCAAGACCCTGAGTTGATGCGTCACAATAAACCACAAAGTCGTCTGTGCCCTCTGGCAATGAAAGAATAGGCGCACTGCAAAGTCTATCCTTTAGGTGCTGAAATGCTGATTCCTGTGTATTACCCCATCGATAAGTAACGCCCTTCTGCGTTATTGAGGTGAGAGGTTGCGCAATCTTGGAGAAATCCTTGATAAACCTCCTGTAGTAACCTGCCAAACCCAAGAATTGGCGAATTTCCGTTGGTGTGCGAGGTGCAGGCCAATTCTTAATCGAGTCTACCTTGGATGGATCAACATGAATTCCATCCTTGTTTACCACGTGGCCTAGAAAGTGGACTTCACGAAGCCAGAAGTCGCATTTCAAAAACTTGGCGTACAACTGTTCTGTTCGAAGAAGTTCCAAAATGAGTCATAGATGCTGCTCGTGTTCCTCTTGACTCTTAGAGTAGATCAGTATGTCGTCGATGAATACGATTACAAACTTATCGATGAATACGATTACAAACTGGGTTAGTTAACGGCTGTTAAATGATAAGCGTGACTTGTATGAGTTTGAATACGTGCTTTGTGCTTTTCGGTGATCATTGATTCAATAACCACTGTGATTGTGCTTATACGTGAACTTCGTGAATATAAACTGATTATGTACACGTGCGTACTTTAGGTCTTGACTGATAAATTGTGAACACATGGATAAGTGGTTCTTATTTTAGCTGATTTATATATATATATATATATATATATATATATATATATATATAGGGAGGGGCTCATGCGAGAACTCTATTTATTGCGAGAACCGCGAGAACCAATGTGAACACAACCTAAAATAGCTAAAAAACCTACCCCCCCCAAAAAAAAAACCTAAACCCCCCCCCCCCCAAAAAAAAAAACCTAACCCCCCCCCCTTAAAGCTAAATGCTAAAAACTAAAACCCCCCAAAAAACCTAAAAAAAACCTACCCCCCCTCCCCCACCCCCAAAAACCTAACCCCCCCCCCAAGCTAAAATGCTAAAAACTAAACCCCCAAAAAACCTAAAAAAAACTAAAAAAATAAAAAAAAATCTAATTTTTTTTAAATATTTTTTATGCTCAAATCGCTAATTTTCGTGGCCAAAAAATTTTTTTTAGTTTTCTAGTTTTCTCATTTATATCTACTTTTCTCATGATCCTCTCCCTATATATATATATATATATATATATATATATATATATATATATATATATATATATATATATATATATATATATATATATATATATATATATATATATATATATATATATATATATATATAGGGGAACTGGCTCAAACGAGCTCCGTCTGGACTCATTCCAGCGACATTGGAACTGGCTCGTCGAACGCTAACTAGGATCTCTTAACCCTAAATCTTATCCCCTAAACCCTAAATATATTAGTGTTTGGCTTTTAGGGTCTTATATTAGGGTTTTGCTTAGGGTTTAGTTTTATGATTAATCATTAGTATTCAGGGTTTAGCTTTTAAGGTATGTAGTTTAGATTTTACGGGTTAGCTGAAGTTTTATTCTTATTGTTTGGCTTTAGGGTTTAGAGTTTAGGATTTAGGATTTAGGGTTAAGAGATCTTAGTTAGGGTTTGACGAGCCAGTTCCAATGCTGCTGGAATGAGTCCAATCAGAGTTTGTTTGAGTCGATTCCCCACTGTTCCTCACTTTTTAGTGTTCCTCAATATATATATAGGGAGAAGATCATGAGAAAACTAGAAAGCTAAATAACAAAACCTAAAAAAAGCTAAAAAACATACCAATTTTTTTTTTTCAAATTTTTATAAAGAAATGGCTACTTTTATATATAAAAAAATTTTCAAAAAAAAAATTGTACTGCACATGTGCATTATATGTGTACTACACATGTGCATTATATCCGTATTAGTGCACATAGTAGTACAACAATTATTTTTTTTTTTTGAAAATTTTTTCCATACATAAAAAAGCGATTTTTTTATAAAAAAAAATTGGTATGTTTTTTAGGCTTAGTTAGTTTTTTGATTTTCTCATTTAATCTAGTTTTCTCATAATCCATCCCCTATATATATATATATATATATATAGAGAGAGAGAGAGAGAGAGAGAGCCGCTAAAATGAAAACCACCTCCAGGTGTAAGAACCGTAGGAACCACTCTCCACCAATCAGATAATGACATGTATGCACTATTATTTAAAAACCTAAAGGGTAATTTAGTCATTTACTCAATCTATCAAATCATCTATCAGTCTTTTGTCTTTTAAGTCTTTTATCCACAGACTTTGAAATTCTCATTTTGTCTTTCTCTCTCTCTACATAGATCTGCTCCCAAAATCCAATCCCCATCCACAATCCTTCTCATCTTTAGTGATGTACTAAATTATAAGGAAGATGAGATGGTTCTGGTGGAGACGGAGGCAGAAGGGGAGGAGCAACCAGCGGTGGAAACTGGCCCACCACCACGGACACCGCCACCGAAGACGGAGGCAGAAGGGGAGGAGCTACCGACGGCGAACTTGGTCACCGAAGCACACCCACGACCAAGAAAGTCATGTAAAATAGTTGGTTTAACATCATCATTTGCATTGGTGTTGTTGTTTTGAGCCATCAAGATAGCAGCCATAATCTCATCTCAAATCACCTATTGTTGTTATTTTCATCATATCATAGAGACTGTATAAATGAGAAAAGTAAAGGGGGGCTTTTTGGAAAGAAACAAGGGTTTTCTTTTCCTGCTTATCAAAAGTAAAGTGGTGCTTTTGAAGAGTGACGGTGATGGTTGTTGTAGGTAGGTGAAATCAAAGGAGGAAGGGAGTGGTGAGTGGTGGGTGTGTTGGTGAGAAGTGGATGTCGGTGGTGTTGTTGTTCCGCCGGTGGTGCCGGTAAACCCTTGGCCTTCCCTTCCCTTCTTCTCTTTTCCGTATATTCCGTACACTAATTGAACAGTAATCTTTGCTTAAATAATTGTGCATGATCTAGTTTACAAGACAAATGAATTTTTGATTACTGTTATATACATACAATGGCATTTCACATTACAAGACTTTTATCGTTGCTACATGCAACACGAGATAGTTCAAATGATACACAGAACATAATTGGCACCATTACTAGACAAACTAAAAATGCTGACGAAGTTCAGTCCATAGACAGACAGTGTTTTGAGGCCCAGTATGAGCCAGAGACCAAGTGATACACTAGTATAGTATGTAGGAAAGTAAGGATTACAAAACTGCTTATCAAGGTGATAGATAAAGTGCCGGAAAGTGCCTAAAACACACAAAAAGTGCAGAATTCTGCAGAAAATAACCAAAATTCAGCTATTTTCAGCATTTAAACTCCAAAATATAATGCAGAAAAGTGGTTTATTGGTCCTGAATACTTTCCTAAGTGTCAGGGATTAAAAGTGTCACAAAAGGGTGCTTAATGAACACTAAACGAAATAACTTGATGCTTTAACAAATCGGTATCTAACCGAACAACCAGACATTACCTGCAACACCAAAATATTGCTAGAAATATTGTTTAAGTATTTTTGGACAAGTTATGATCCCCGAACACCCTAACACACCATATAATGTGTCATACAGTTAAATCACTAGACTTTTCACTTAACCTCCAACTATTATCTTACTTACCATTCAAAAATTACATTTACCCCCCCCCCCCTTCATACATACGATTATGGGGATGGCCCCACCATAATCTCTACAAGATTTCTTTTGAATTTGATAAGATCTTGTGATATCTTGCTTAGATTTCTCTTGGATTTCTTTTGGATTTGATAAGATCTTGTAATCTTTACAAGATTTCTCTTAGATTTCCTTGGATTTTATTTGATAGTACTAGATATGGTTCAAAATTTACACATGGACCCCCTCCCCCTCCATATTTATGGTTGCATGGGGTGGCCCCACCATCAGATCTTGGTTGATTTTATTAGATATTGTTTGATATTATTTGATTCACCTATATATTATTAGATATGGAGGATTCATGAAGATCTTGTATTGATATATTATATAAACCAAAGCACTTCATTTTCACCACAAACTCACTCCACTCCCTCATACTCTCTCTCTCCCTCTCGGCCCTAGGAGGTGCCGCCACCACCACCAACTTGCAACCACCATCCATCCATTTTTAAGCTCATTCCAAGTACTAGAAGGTGTTACATGGAGCTTGGTGCTTGAAGAACTTGAAGAACCTTCATCCATTGCTTTTATTATCCATTTTCATCATCTTTTTCTCTAGTGATCTTCCCTAGCCTTTGACCTAGTTGTAAGCTTCTTGTTACTAGTTTTTATTTCTTATTTTGTTGGTTAAAAAGATGTACATTGTTATGAATCACAAGAACACTAAAAGTCTTAAACAAGAATCATGAACATGAAGCTTAAAAATGATGATTTACGGATGAAATAATGTTGTTTAAATACATGCATGACACTTGATTGTTATTTACTTGAGATTATGATGTTGATCATCATAAGGAGCTTGCTAGATTGTGATTAAACACATGATATAGCAAGTTAGAGGATGATTATGTGTTAACCCAAGAAGATCATCCTCACTTATGAACATGAACTTGAAAATAAAATGATTTCTTGAAAAATAATAAATGAAGTGAGCTAGTAATTTGTGAATCTAAGATTTATGAATAATTTTCCAAGAAAACCAAGTTCAAAATATGATTTTTTTTGTAGAACTTGATTCTTACATAAATGTACATTGTTTTTGGTGGTAAAATAAGTGTAAGAGCACTTTATTTACAAGAAGAGTTTAAAAGAATAATTTTTGTAGAATATGTTTACAAGTTGTAAACATCTAAAATTTTCAAGAAGGAAGTTTATTAATAAATAAACACACTTTGGAGGGTAACTAAACCCACTGAACACTTTACCAAGTTACTACGCGTTTTTATGAAAGATCAAGTTCATGTTACTATGTGAAGTGTATTGTTTTTACATTTGGTAAGTATAAAATGGTTAGTGATTTGTTGTTGATTGATTGGATGATTTTTGAAAAGAAAATGATATGCTAAATAGCATGGACACCTCCATTTACAAAAGAAACTATGGCAAAATTTTCTAAAAAATACCAAAACTTAGAAAATATTTTCTAAACAAGTGATTACAAGTGTATTTAACTATGATTTTCCATATAAACTTTGCCATAGATTTTTGTAACAAAAATACAAGTATTGGAGGTGGGTTTTTATTAATAAAAATGGGTAAATATGTATTTAGAATATATATTTACATTAAAGACATTGTGTGTGATTATGTGAAGTAGTTATATTATTTTAGGGTAAAATAATGTAACTTAACAAATACCAAGAATTTACAACACCAAAATAATACCAAAAATCACAAGGAATAAAGTATATAAGTTACACACTTAAATATTGGCAAACCGAACGAGAATGTAACTTATAAAGTATTCCGAAAAATACTCTTACAAATATATTTTTGGAAAATATTATTTTGTATACAAGAAGTGAAAATATGATTTTGTACATATTACCAAGTTATGCCATATTTTCAACAAGAAGAAAATATATTATCTTTGGGGGATAAAAATATATATTTTCTTGGAATATATTATTTTTGGACAAAACGAGTCTATCTATATTTTCTAAGTGAATCTTGAAAATATATTATTTTGGAAACTATAAATACAAGAATACGAGAATACATGTATGAAATACTCCCATCCTTGGGAAGGAAATACGAGAATAAATACTTGAAAAGTATTATATCTTTGGAAAATGTTAAAGACATAAAGGAAACGTAACTCAAAACATGAATAATAAGGCAAGGCACGGCCCACTCGTCTAATAGACCCTAGCACATTGTAGGTAGACGTGTTTGCTGACGAGATTTGAGTTACGAGTACTAAAGACGCAAAACTGTGAGTTCATGCTCCCCCTTTTCTTTAACTGTTTTTGGTTTTATAACTCTCGGGGGTGAAATACATGTTATAAATATATAAACGGTATGAAATGCCTATGAAATACTAGATCATGTGAGCATAGACTAAATACAGAAATGCCATTTATACTTAATTAGGGACGAGGGTTAGATCTAACGGGTACGGCCGAACCCCACTCATGGTCACAACTAGTACCTAGTAGTGCTTCGGAGTCCAGTCGAGGTAAATCGACACAGTAGAGGTTAATCGACACAGTCAAGGTAAATTGACACAGTCGAGGTTAATCGACAAAGTCGAGGAAAATCGACAAGGGTATGAGCCATTACGAGTGCTCCCTATTTCCTCACATGCCTTAAAGTCCTTGTAAAACATTCATGTTCATACACGCATTTCATACCTGTTTACAAAGGAGTCTCTCAAAGATTTACAAGAATTACAGTACACAAACAAGACACATGAACTCGTTCAACTTTTGTTGATGTTTTCCAAAATTACATGTATTTCAGGTGACAGGATGGATCTTGGGCGCGGGTGTCGTAACTAGAAGTAGACTTCAAGTTTAGATGTCATCCACTTTTGTTGAATTGTAACCTAGTCGAAGGTTGTGTTTTAAAACTTAAATAACCAGTGTTTGTAATACTCAAATTTTATGAATGGATGAACATCGTTTTGATCATGTAGTTATTTATTATGATTGAATGAAATGATATTAAACCAGTCACACATCATACGCTTCCGCAAAAGACAAGGTGTGACAGTTTGGTATCAGAGCTTCGATTGTAGTGAACTAGGATTCCTTCTCGAGTCTAGACTACAATCACTAGAGTTCTCTCACGAAAACATTTTATAAAAAGGTTTTCATTGCGTTCACGTAAGCGTCAAGATCCACGAGTCAAACACTTTTAAAAAAGAGACAAGGCAAGGACATTAGTAGGGAATACCCTCAAGATAAGGTGCCAACTAAGGCATAGTCTACACGAGTTAGACTTGCCAAAGATAAGATACACTCTTGGTGAGAACGAGTACCAAGTAGTGTTTTTGTCGTGAATCGATAACTAGAAAAATGACCCCCAAAAAACGAGAGTTATATGTAATATGATGCATCGAAATGCCTGTTTATGCTAAGTAACATATTTGTTTATCGATACATACATACGAATAAGTGTACGGAATAAATATTGACTTGAATACATACGAATAAGTGTACGGAATAATTATTGACGTGAATAAGATACTTTGGACTCCGACTCCTATTACTATATGTAACTCGCACGATGAAGCTATCAACCTCGCGTTCATTGCAAAGCTCATGACTGGAGTGATTATCAAACAAGATTCTGAGCTTGCTTCCGTAGGAAATGGCTGCTCTTCCCTCTCGATCATGAAGGTGCCTGACTACGATAGTGACGGCGAGGCAGAGGCGGCAACCTTGAACGAATTCTTAATCAACGGGACGAGATCCCTGCGGCATATGTGAAGCAAGATTGACGACATACTTGACCAGAAAAGGAAGATGAAGTATTCATCTTGAAGGTGCCCTTCCAAACTACTAGGAATTCTCTTTATTCCTATTTCATTTAATCATCGTGCCTATTCACGCGTAACGATAACGAGTGTTAGCGCGTGGACCACCGCAATGGTCCTTTCCATGACGGAGATATAAGGACAGTAGTGTCCCCTCCTTGACTGATCATCTGCTTGGACGAGAGAAAATTGGGGTAACTGTGCAAGACAATTTATTATTACGGGAGCCCACGTAATAACGACTTGTAGTGCACGGAAATCCTGGTGGACTCTGCGGGTCAAGCTAAAGATCACCATCCCTCCAAAAATAATCTATAGGTGTTCACACCTTCAAATGGTAGAACAATACCTAGATCAGTGCTTTGGCACTTTATAAAGTAGGAAACCCGTCTTGCCTACTTCGTGTTTACCCGTGTACGAGACATTTGAGAAACGATATTTAAGCAAGAGAAGAGGAATAGCATTCAGAAAGATTCAGTGACGTTACACCCTACCACTTCATGAAACTTGTATGACCAGGGCGATGTAGCCCCGAATACATTGTTACAAACAATAGGCCAGGTCACCAAGCCTATGTGAAGGTTCAATAATTGTTTCCTCGCTAGTACATTGTTGATTGTATATAAATGTGAAACTGGGTGATTACATGATGACTTATGGTACTATGTACCTCATAGACAATTATGGAATGTTGTCTAGCCCACCTCATACCTTTTGACCGAAAATGAATGCCGCCCAGACGTGACACAGACACCAGTACGTTACCAAGGACAGAAGCTGAGCTTCAAGAACGTATCGCACAGGTAATTGCACGACATGAAGCCCTCCGCTCTGAACACAGTGGTGGCACTTCCGGAAATAACCCTCCAACTGGCTGCACCTATAAACAATTCCTGGACTGCGCGCTATTAAATTTTGATAGCACAGGAGGTGCCATTGCATTTGTTCGTTGGGCAGAGAAGACTGACTCCGTTCTAAGAATGAGTAACTGTTCACCCCAGCAGAGAGTTACCTTTATCTCAGGGTTATTCTTAGATGGCGCACTCTCCTGGTGGAACCTTCAGGTTCAAACCCTTGGTGCAGATGCTGCTTATGCACTGAGCTGGGACGAGCTCAAGGAAATGATGGAAAATAAATACTGTTCTATGGCGGAAATCCAAAAGCTTGAGGTGGAGTTCTGGAATTTGAAAATGGACGGACCGAAGATTCCTGAATATGTCCAGCGTTTTCACGACTTGTCTAGGGTTGTCCCCTACTTAGTCAAGCCGGAATTCAAGAGGGTTGAGTGATTCATTTGGGGACTTGCACATCAGATCAGGAGCATGGTTACTTCCTCAAAGCCCTCAACCATCGCAGAGGCTATCGATTTGAGTGTCACTCTTACTGAAGAAGCTCTACGCGTAGGCAAATTTTCGGAATCTGAGGACAACAAGAAAGAGACTCATGTGGAGTCATCAGGCAACAAGAAATGGAAGTGTTCAAACTTAAAGATGGGCACCCAAGTCAGCTATGGAAGCTCTAAAGCAAACAAAAGAAAGAAAGTGAATCCGCCGCATGGCAGGAAAGCTGATGGAGCCACTAATAAGGCCGGTGGTAAAGTTTACTCGGGGACTAAGCCATGGTGTGGGGAATGCAATTTTCACCATGAAGGTCGATGTCTGAGGCCTAAGTGCGTAAAGTGTGGGAAAGAAGGACACAGCAAGGATGCCTGTTGGGCGAAGGATCCAGACAAAGGAAATAAAGGTAGAGTACCAGGTTGCTACAAATGTGGTGAAGCAGGGCACTTTAGGAAAGATTGCCCTAGGAAGAAACAAGCAAGGTGGGGTTTTCACGATTGAAACTCGTGAAACACGCCAGGATCCAGATGCGGTTACGGGTACGTTCCCTATTAACCAACCCTATGCATCTATTTTTAATTAATACTGGCATCAACTTTAACCTTGCATGTTTAGTGTCACACCCCCAAATCCACTCGCGGAGTATCACCGCCTGGAGGCGTGACATGACCAGGATCATGCCACCAATCATATTGAACATGTAAGTAATAAGTAAAAGTAAATGTAATTCAACCAAACCAATATGAAAGGTGTTCAAAACATAAGTGCAATATCAATGTTTAGCGGAAGCATAAAAATAGACCCAACATAAGCATGAATATGTAATGTCAAAATGTTTAATCATAGCATTCACGATCCTTGTCCACAACGACCACGCCTCCCAGCGCAAGCTCCATGTATACCTAACGACCTGCAAGGCATGTAACAGAGAGTCAACAACTAGTTGAGCGAGTTCACAGTAAGTAAGTTCGTAATAGTAAGTTTGTTGCATCACCATGCGTCATTAACTAAGTCAATTGTATGTTCATTTAGTGGGGGCTTCCCATGTGTGTATGTACTAGACTAGAGGTAACCATAGGTGTTCTTCTTAACCCGAGAACAGTAGTACGTACGAGGTTTACGTAGGTTTTACGTAAGTGTCCTTCTTATCCCGAGGACAGTGGTACGCGGGGGTTTACGTAGGTTTTACGTAAGTGTCCTTCATAACCCTAGGACAGTAGTATGTATGAGTTTACGTAGGTTTTACGTAAGTGTCCCTCGAACCCTGAGGACAGTAGTAAGCACAAGTATTACGTAGGTTTTACGCAAGGGTCCTTCGCAACCGAGGACGATGGTAGATAGTCTAGTAAAAGTGTAAGTCCAAGTAATTATTCCAGCCCATTCCTTCAATCCCATTCCCTACCCACCGGGAATCCCATGCCTTGGTAAGAGTGTGAACTCACCTTGGTTTGCTCGGTTTGTTATTGTGCTTCTAGTGTTAATTAATGGTTTGGTCCGTTACACACGACCTAAGGTACATTGCACATAAACTCAATGTAAGTGTTTACGTTCAAATAAGGTTTACAATTCCTTGGTGTCCAAACAACTGTGTTCCGAGTGATAATTGTTAACAGATTGACATGACATAGATTGCACATACATACAATAACACACAGTAACATACGGTAACATACAGTAACATACAGTAACATGCAGTAACATGCAGTGGCATACAGTGGCATACAGTAACATACAGTAACACTTATGAACCAAACAACAAACTCGGACCCCTTTAATGTTTGAAAGCTCAGACCATGTGTTTTGTTTACAAAACTCGAATCATACATTAATCACAAAACTCGGACCATCCCTTCAATATAAAACTCGGACCAAACATCCACTCAAAACTCGGATCAAGCATTCAACATAAAACTCGGACCATACACCCTTATAAACTTCGGGCCATACACCCTTATAAACTTCGGACCAAACATTGCACAATAAAGTTCGGACCAAACACTCCCCCACAAGAGCTCGGACCAAACACCCCCCTCTTAAAAACTCGGACCATGTTTCAATCCCAAAACTCGGATCATGTGATCACTACAAAGCTCGGACCAGGTGTTTAATACAAAGCTCAGACTCAGGGAAATCAACTAAAATTCGGACCCCATGTAATGTTTAAAACCCCGACTCTCATAATCACAATCATCGGACTTTGTGACTTCACAATGCCCGGACTGTTAACTCCAAACAACAACACACCGAATCAACAAAGCCAAATTATAGTTTCTGATGCAACAGTTACAATAAATCAGTACGATCAAAACCCTATTCTTCCATACGAATCAACCAAAAGTTTAACTATTCTAGCATGTGGATTGATGCTAATCACAGGCAAATCATCAGACAATTACAAATCATCTTACAAACAATAAACAGGATCAGCTAATCACAAAATCATTGTTTGGAGCACTAGGGTTTGCATGAATTAAATAACCAATGATTAACAACAAACAATCATTAAACGTTTACCTTAGATTGATTCTAGATGAAGAGAGAGATCAAAAGTGATGATTGAGAGCTTGTGCCACCAAGAATGATGAAAAAGATGATTGTAGGAGATGATTGTAGAGGAAGATTGAAATACGTATAGTGATTTGTGAGAGAAGTTAGGGTTAGGGGTTATTAAGGTTTCACTAACTACTCTACTCCCCCTTAAGTATCATCTTTTACATAAAACACACACACCACATATAATTTACAGTCAAGGCACAAAGTTCTCATGTAAGTCAAATAATGCACAAAGTAATGCATAGTTCCATGCAATGCTAAAGATTGTGAGACCAACTTAATTGGGTTAAGTTAAAGCATTAACCTGAAGTTACCGGTTGTCACATTATCCCCAACTTGAAAGAAATTTCGTCCCGAAATTTAGCATGCGGTTACTGAGGAAGCTAGTTAAGTTGTATCATTTACTGGTTTCCCTGGGGTGTCACATCATCCCCCCGTTGATTTGGAATTTCGTCCCGAAATTCTGTAGTAGCTTCAGCCTCAGTAGTAGTTGCATTGTTCTGAAATAACTGGGGATATTTGAGTTCCATTTGGTCTTCTCGTTCCCAGGTGAACTCTGGGCCACGACGGGAGTTCCAACGAACTCGTACAAGAGGTATTCGAGTGTTCTTGAGGACCTTAACATCCCGGTCCGTGATTTCAACAGGTTCCTCGACGAAATGTAACTGTTCGTCGATAGTGAGTTCCTTCAAAGGAACTATGAGGGTCTCATCTGACAGACACTTCTTCAGATTCGACACGTGGAAAACGTTATGAACTGCACCGAGTTCTGCTGGTAAGTTCAGTTTGTAGGCCACCTTGCCTATTCTTTCAATGATCTCGAACGGTCCAACGAACCGCGGATTGAGCTTGCCCTGTTTACCAAAACGAACCACACCCTTCCAGGGTGAGACTTTGAGTAGCACTCGATCCCCAACTTGGAACTCGAGCGGTTTTCTGCGTTTAACCAACTGGGGTAGCCCAGTTGGCCACCGACACCCACCTCTTCCTAGAGGTACCAGGTTCGAGTCTTGGGAGTGACATATGTCGCTCAGGGTAAGAACTCGGCATGGGGAAGTCACCGCGGAGCTAGCTTGGTCGGGTAGCGGCTCCCGGAGTGAGGTCACTCCGGCGGTTGGGAGGACCGTGCACTTACCCCCCCCGGTTTTCTGCGTTTATCAGCGTAGTTTTTCTGACGGTCACGAGCTGCCGCCATGCGTTGTCGTATCTGTGCAATTCGTTCAGTAGCATCAACTACAAGTTCAGGACCTGTGATCTGACTATCACCCACCTTTGCCCAACAAAGAGGTGATCGGCATTTACGTCCATATAATGCCTCGAATGGAGCGGCTTGGATGCTGGTGTGGTAACTGTTGTTGTACGAAAACTCCACTAACGGGAGATGTTTTTCCCAGCTGTTGCCGAAATTGATAACGTATGCACGTAACATGTCTTCCAGAGTCTGGATAGTGCGCTCAGACTGCCCATCCGTCTGAGGGTGATAAGCCGTGCTCATGTCTAATCGAGAGCCGAAAGATTTATGCATCGCTTGCCACAGTTCTGAAGTGAATCGTGCATCACGATCTGAAATAATAGAGGTTGGCACTCCATGCCTCGAAACAACTTCTTTCAAGTAAATGTCTGCTAATGTAGAGAACTTGTCAGTTTCCTTGATAGCCAAAAAGTGAGCAGACTTTATGAGTCGATCCACGATCACCCAAATAGTATCGTTCCCACGCTGGGATCTAGGCAGGCCAGTAACAAAATCCATGGAAATTTCCTCCCATTTCCATTGTGGTATCTTTGGTTACTGAAGTAGGCCTGATGGTTTCTGGTATTCCGTCTTGACCCTCACGCAGGTCAAACACTTGCCGACGTAAGTTGCTATGTGGGCTTTCATGCTAGGCCACCAGTACGTAGTTCTAAGATCGTGGTACATTTTATCGGAACCTGGATGTACCGAGTAGCGGGACTTATGAGCCTCATCCATTACCAGCTCGCGTAAGTTACCATAATGTGGAACCCAAATGCGTACTGTTACGTAGTATGTGCCGTCTTCCTTTTGTTCTAATCGCTGCCTTGAGCCGCGTAAGGCTTCAGCCTTGATGTTTTCTGGTTTCAATGCTTCTACCTGAGCATCTCGTATCTGTGCAGGAAGACTAGACTGAATAGTAAGTTGTAATGCTCGCACGCGTCTAGGCGTAGTGTCTTTCCGACTGAGGGCGTCAGCCACAACATTGGCTTTGCCTGGATGGTATTTGATAGCGCATTCGTGATCATTAAGTAGCTCGACCCATCGACGTTGCCGCATGTTCAATTCCTTCTGCTTGAAGATATGCTCGAGACTCCTGTGATCGGTGTAGATAGTGCACTTGGTACCGTACAGGTAGTGTCGCCATATCTTAAGCACGAAAACAACAGCTCCAAGTTCTAAATCATGTGTAGTGTAGTTCCGCTCGTGAACTTTAAGTTGGCGCGAGGCGTAAGCAATGACTTTATTCCTTTGCATCAATACACAACCAAGACCCTGAATCGATGCATCGCAGTAGACCACAAAGTCGTCCGTGCCCTCTGGCAATGAAAGAATAGGTGCGCTGCATAGTCTATCCTTTAGGTGTTGAAAAGCCATTTCTTGTGCATTACCCCAACGATATGTAACACCTTTCTGTGTCAGTAATGTAAGCGGCTGTGCGATCTTTGAGAAGTCTTTGATGAACCGTTTGTAATAACCCGCCAAACCCAAGAATTGGCGTATTTCCGTTGGTGTACGCGGTGCAGGCCAGTTCCTGATCGAATCTACCTTGGATGGATCAATATGAATCCCATCCTTGTTTACCACATGGCCTAGAAAGTGGACTTCCCGAAGCCAGAAGTCGCATTTTGAAAACTTGGCGTACAGTTGTTCCTTTCGAAGAAGTTCCAAGATAAGTCGTAGATGCTGCTCGTGTTTCCCCCTGACTCTTGGAGTAGATCAGGATGTCGTCGATGAAAACAATCACAAACTTGTCTAAATAAGGCTTGCACACCCTGTTCATAAGATCCATGAAAACTGCAGGCGCGTTCGTTAGCCCGAACGGCATGACTAGAAACTCGTAGTGGCCGTAGCGTGTTCTGAATGCTGTCTTAGAGACGTCCTCATCCCGGACTCTCAGCTGATGGTAACCTGACCACAGGTCAATGTTGGAGTAGTAGCTCGACCCTTGCAACTGGTCGAATAAGTCTTCAATACGTGGCAGAGGGTAGCGGTTCTTCACAATCACCTTGTTTAGTTCACGGTAATCTATGCACATCCTGAAAGTACCGTCTTTCTTCTTCACAAATAGTACTGGAGCTCCCCAAGGCGAAGAGCTTGGACGAATAAAGCCCTTTTCCAAGAGCTCTTGTAGTTGCTTAGACAGTT
Organism: Helianthus annuus; assembly: GCF_002127325.2. Lineage (NCBI taxonomy): Eukaryota > Viridiplantae > Streptophyta > Magnoliopsida > Asterales > Asteraceae > Helianthus > Helianthus annuus. Next base: position 159,484,061 of record NC_035440.2, on the reverse strand, counting down.
CTTCCAGTTCTGTCGGAGCTAGTCGATACGGTGCGCGAGCTATGGGTGCTGCTCCTGGTGCTAGTTCAATCTGGAATTCGACCTGGCGATGAGGCGGTAGCCCAGGTAAATCTTCAGGAAACACTTGAGGAAAATCGCGTACAACCGGGATATCCTCTAATCTCTTCTCCTTCGTTGATGCATCAGTAACAAGTGCCAAGATGGCAGTGTGACCCTTTCGTAAACACTTCTGGGCCTTCAGGAAGGAGATGATGCCAACCACAGCACCACTCTTGTCGCCTTGAACTTCGAGAGGTTCTTGACCAGAACGAGGAATACGAACTATCTTCTCCTTGCATAAGATCTCTGCTTGCTGTTGGGATAACCAATCCATCCCAATGGCGATGTCAAAACTACCCAAAGCTATGGGAATGAGATCGATCGAGAAAGTCTGACCAGCGAGGATAAGATTACAACCCTGAACTATGTGTGTGGCCTCTAGACTTCTACCATTAGCTAACTCTACGACATGCTTAGTGTTCAGAAGTGTGGGTGTGCGCTTGAGCATTTGACTAACTTTCAAAGACACATAACTGGTATCCGCACCTGAATCAAACAAAACAGTAACGTAAAAGTTGTCGAGAAGAAACTTACCCATAACCATGTTAGGATCATTCCTGGCATCACCCTGCCCCAGCACAAATGCACGACCCCTTGCACCGTTGTTCCCATCATTGTTATTTCCCCCGTTGTTGTTCCCATTGCCTTGGTTATTGTTGTTGTTGTTGTTCTGGTTTCGGTTTAACTGGGGGCAGTGTCTCTTGAAGTGACCTTCAGCACCACAATGAAAACATCCCTTGTTACCCTGTTGTTGGTTCTGCTGTGTTTGCTGCTGCTGTTGCTGGTTCTGAGTTACAGGCCGTGGGCTCCTACAATCCTTGGCCTCATGACCCATCTTGAGACACCTCTGACAACGACCCTTGTTGCACTGGCCACTGTGGTGTCTGTTACAGTTGTTGCACCTGGGGTGATTTCCGCGATAAACTCTCTGCCCGCGACTACCAGAAGACTGCTGACTAGGGCTCTGGTAGTGGTCAGTCTTTTACTGCTGAACCTGAGACTGAACTGTAGCTGAACCCTTGCTGGAATCCCCATCCCATTTCCGCTTGTTGTCACTAGGAGTAGCGGAAGTAGTAGCATCAGTAGCACTGATACGCTTAGGCAGCCTGTTCTGTTCCACTGCCTGATCTGTGAGGCGATGAGCAAGACGCTGAATATCCTGGATGTTAGCAAGGTTGGCCGATGTCACGTGGCTTTGAATTTCTGGTGCCAACCCTTTGAGATACAACTCAATACGTCTGATAGGAGGGTCCACCATAGTTGGACACAGAACGGCCAGCTCGTTTGACCTTTTAGTATATGCCTCAATTTCCGAACCAGTCATCTTCAGATGAAAGAACTCCACCTCTAATTTGTGGATGTTGTCACGGGTGCAGTATTCCCGTTTAATCAGCTCCTTGAAATCATTCCAAGGAGTGGCGTTAGCAGCTACCAATCCTAAAAGTTGAACTTGCGCATTCCACCAAGTCAGCGCAATTCCTTCCAGTGTGCCAGTGGCGTACTTCACCCTACGAGCCTCAGGGCATTCACACATCTCAAACACCGACTCGAGTTTTTCAAACCAATGGAGGAGTCCCACTGCTCCCTCCGTGCCACTGAATGTGCTAGGACGACAGTCCATGAAATTCTTGAAAGTGCAAACAGGTGGCTGAGCGTGTTGACCTATTGTGTATATAAGAACAGGACAAGGTTAAACACAAGAGTTGGTTTAGGAGTGTAGGAACTAAAGATCCTAATGTGAGTTACGACTGCAGGGTATACCTCCTGCTTATGCAGCTGCAAGTGCCGCAGCAACTTGTTCGTTAATGAGAGCCGTCAACTGGGCTTGTGTCAAGTTAATGCGTCCAGCCATGATCTTCATAGCAAAGGTAACATAAGTGAGAGAGCGTTCGCGAATGGTGCGATGACAGAAGGGAGTAAGCACACAAGTGTTCTCAAGCAATAACGAATAGTAGGCAATGTAATCTAACATACCACGAGCAAAGTTCTATGTAATTCTAGCAAATACACAATGTAAACATGAATAGCAGTACCTATGGTGTAGAGCCTTGCACGTGGAGCGAAGCGTCGTTGTGGATCGTTGAGCACTGTACTGGTTATAGTCTGGTTTTAATAAAAACATTTTCCCCATATTAAAACCAAGTTCTCTATAACCAATGGCTCTGATACCAATCTGTCACACCCCCAAAATCCACTCGCGGAGTATCACCGATTGGAGGCGTGACATGACCAGGATCATGCCACCAATCATATTGAACATGTAAGTAATAAGTAAAAGTAAATGTAATTCAACCAAACCAATATGAAAGGTGTTCAAAACATAAGTGCAATATCAGTGTTTAGCGGAAGCATAAAAATAGACCCAACATAAGTATGAATATGTAATGTCAAAATGTTTAATCATAGCATTCACGATCCTTGTCCACAACGACCACGCCTCCTAGTGCAAGCTCCAGGTATACCTAAAGACCTGCAAGGCATGTAACAGAGAGTCAACAACTAGTTGAGCGAGTACACAGTAAGTAAGTTCGTAATAGTAAGTTCGTTGCATCACCATGCGTCATTAACTAAGTCAATTGTATGTTCCTTTAGTGGGGGCTTCCCATGTGTGTATGTACTAGACTAGAGGTAACAATAAGTGTTCTTCATAACCCGAGATCAGTAGTACGTACGAGGTTTACGTAGGTTTTACGTAAGTGTCCTTCTTATCCCGAGGATAGTGGTACGCGGGGGTTTACGTAGGTTTTACGTAAGTGTCCTTCATAACCTAGGACAATAGTATGTATGAGTTTACGTAGGTTTTACGTAAGTGTCCCTCGAACCCTGAGGACAGTAGTAAGCACAAATATTACGTAGGTTTTACGTAAGGGTCCTTCGCAACCGAGGACGATGGTAGATAGTCTAGTAACAGTGTAAGTCCAAGTAATTGTTCCAGCCCATTCCTTCAATCCCATTCCCTACCCACCAGAAATCCCATACCTTGGTAAGAGTGTGAACTCACCTTGGTTTGCTCGGTTTCGTATTGTGCTTCTAGTGTTAATTAATGGTTAGGTCCGTTACACACGACCTAAGGTACATTGCACATAAACTCAATGTAAGTGTTTACGTTCAAATAAGGTTTACAATTCCTTGGTGTCCAAACAACTGTGTTCCGTGTGATAATTGTTTACAGATTGACATGACATAGATTGCACATACATACAGTAACACACAGTAACATACGGTAACATACAGTAACATACAGTAACATGCAGTAACATGCAGTGGCATACAGTAACATACAGTAACACTTATGAACCAAACAACAAACTCGGACCCCTTTAATGTTTGAAAACTCAGACCATGTGTTTTGTTTACAAAACTCGGATCATACATTAATCACAAAACTTGGACCATGCCTTCAATATAAAACTCGGACCAAACATCCACTCAAAACTCGGATCAAGCATTCAACATAAAACTCGGACCATACACCCTTATAAACTACGGACCAAACATTGCATAATAAAGTTCGGACCAAACACTCCCCCACAAAAGCTCGGACCAAACACCCCCTCTTAAAAACTTGGACCATGTTTCAATCCCAAAACTCGGATCATGTGATCACTACAAAGCTCGGAGCAGGTGTTTAATACAAAGCTCAGACTCAGGGAAATCAACTAAAATTCGGACCCCATGTAATGTTTAAAACCCTGACTCTCATAATCACAATCATCGGACTTTGTGACTTCACAATGCCCGGACTGTTAACTCCAAACAACAACACACCGAATCAACAAAGCCAAATTATAGTTTCTGATGCAACAGTTACAATAAATCAGTACGATCAAAACCCTATTCTTCCATACGAATCATCCAAAAGTTTAACTATTCTAGCATGTGGATTGATCCTAATCACAGGCAAATCATCAGACAATTACAAATCATCTTACAAACAATAAACAGGATCAGCTAATCACAAAATCATTGTTTGGAGCACTAGGGTTTGCATGAATCAAATAACCAATGATTAACAACAAACAATCATTAAACGTTTACCTTAGATTAATTCTAGATGAAGAGAGAGATTAAAAGTGATGATTGAGAGCTTGTGCCACCAAGAATGATGAAAAAGATGATTGTAGAGTAAGATTGAAATACGTATAGTGATTTGTGAGAGAGGTTAGGGTTACGGGTTATTAAGGTTTCACTAACTACTCTACTCCCCCTTAAGTATCATCTTTTACATAAAACACACACACCACATATAATTTACAGTCAAGGCACAAAGTTCTCATGTAAGTCAAATAATGCACAAAGTAATGCATAGTTCCATGCAATGCTAAAGATTGTGAGACCAACTTAATTGTGTTAAGTTAAAGCATTAACCTGAAGTTACGGGTTGTCACAGTTAGAACTTAAGAAATTGCTAGGCCTAGTTTCGAGTAAAATGGGCGTCCCGTATTCTTTAGAAATGAGCATATAGAAGGCTAGTTTAAGCAGACGAAGCAATTAAGGATTGTAATTAGGGACTCAGAAGGCCGGAAGCTTCTGTTACCATTGACTTGAGAAGTCATAATATGATAGTCAGCATGGATTGGATATCCAAGTATAGAGCCTGAGAACATCCCCATGATGGAAGAAGTTCCAGAAGCCTTTGCTGAAGATTTGCAAGGAATGCCCCTCCACAATAACAAGAGGAGCTTAGGATAAACCTCGTGCCAGGAGACAGCACCAGTGCCGAATGACACCTTACCGACTAGCTTCGTCCACGAAGCATGAGCTTCCAGTATAACTACAAGAGCTGCTAGACAGAAGGAATTAAGGACATGACATCCTTAGTTAAGGAAACGAGGAGAAGGTTGACAGTGCCATTTTGCATAAATTCCAGAGAATTGAGACTCAGAATCCTTTGCCAAGGACTGATAACATAAACAGACAAATCGTCAGGTTATAGTTACCACTCAAAGATCAACTTGAGGACAAGATGCCCTCCACTGTGAATGCAAGAAGGAAGTATCCCTAAAACGACCTTTAGGACTCGCTTCGAGCATTACGAGTTCCTTGTCGTACCCTTTGGCTTAACACACGCATCGACAATATTCATGGACCTCATGAATCGAACGTGTAAGCCATACCTGGATAAATCATGATTATACTTATCGACTACATTTTTATATGGCCAACAACCAAGGAAGGTCGTGAGCAACAGCTGCAATTTACCTCGCAACTCTTAGAGAAAAGAACAGTTATGTGCTATGATGACGAAAAGCGGATTTCGAATTCGCGAAGTGAGAACTTTAAGATACATGGTGGATAAGGACGAAATTCATGCCAACCCTGCAACCAAGAGCCAAGGAGCTAGAGTTGCAATTATGTGACGCTTCTCGACAAAGTCTCAACTGTACGTCGATGCAACGAGACCACAACATTGCATACACGGCACGTTGATTAAGGAATCATAAGAAGAAACCTTGAGCTAGATACGGTGATTGCGTGCCGCAAATTTGACAATATTACTTGCAAGAAAACACTGCACGACCTTTACTGAACACAAGGGTTGCAGCACACTGTTGATTGCAAAAACTTGAATATTAACACAGATGGACTAAGCTACTGAACGATGCAGACTGTATGAACACGATACGTTCTTGTGTGATAAACTTTGATGAAAAGTTGGAACACTCACTTGCCCTTAGTAGAGTTTCCTACAACAGTATTTATCACACCGTCGTATAAACCGCTACGTATGAAGCGCTAGATGGAACATAATAAGTCAATACCCGTCGTGTTGAACGGAGACCGAAGATAAACAATCTACTGGTCCGAGATGGTCCAGGAAAAACTAGAGGCAAGTTCGTTCAGATACGTGATCATATCGAGACAGCCGCGAAATACAGAAAGATTGTGCCGATGAGCGGCAGAAATCGTAAGAATTTGAGATAAGAAGTATGACCTATATGGGAGCCTCGCCTAGAGAAGGCGTGGTGTGATTTGGAAAATGTAAAGGTTGGACCCGATGTAGGGATCGGAACCATTGTTCACAAGATGAAACTTCCAGAATAAGATCAGTAGTGATCGTGACACATTCCATGTGTCTATAGGAATCCGACTCAAGGAACAGTCGTTGTTCCCACAAATAAGATTCACGTCAATGACAAAATGACAAAATTACTATAGAAACCTGTTAAGGTTACGGACCAAGACTCTACAAGATACAGAAAAGTCATAATTGATTTACTGGAGTACGATAGAATTCATAACATGACCCAGTGTACATGGGAACATGAAGACAAATTTTAAACATAAGTGACCAAATTTGGTTCACAACTCCCCTGTGACCATGGCATCGCTTGAATTTCGGGTCAAAATTCTTTTAACGGGGGGAGACTGTGACAAATGTCACTTTTCCGTACATTTCGTACACTAACTGAAAAGTAATCTGTGCTTAAATAATTGTGCATGATCTAGTTTACAAGAAAAATGAATTTTTGATTATTGTTATATACATACAATGGCATTTCACATTACAAGACTTTTATCGTTGCTACATGCAACACGAGATAGTTCAAATGATACAAAGAACAGAATTGGCACCATTACCAGACAAACTAAAAATACTGACGAAGTTCAGTACATAGACAGACAGTGTTTTGAGGCCCAGTATGAGCCAGAGACCAAGTGATACACTAGTATAGTGTGTAGGAAAGTAAGGATTACAAAACTGCTTATCAAGGTGATAGATAAAGTGCCAGAAAGTGCCTAAAACACACAAAAAGTGCAGAATTCTGCAGAAAATAACCAAAATTCAGCTATTTTCAGCATTTAAACTCCAAAATATAATGCAGAAAAGTGGTTTATTGGTCCGGAATACTTTCCTAAGTGTCGGGGATTAAAAGTGTCACAAAAGGGTGCTTAATGAACACTAAACGGAATAACTTGATACTTTAACGAACGGTATCTAACTGAACAACCGGACATTACCCGGAACACCAAATATTGCTAGAAGTATTTTTTACGTATTTTTGGACTAGTTATGATCCCCGAACACCCTAACACACGATATAATGTGTCATACAGTTTAAACACTAGACTTTTCACTTAACCTCCAACTATTATGTAATTTACCATTCAAAAATTACATTTACCTCCACCCCCCTTTCATACATACGAGAGTAAACTTCCATTTTGCTCCCTGTGGTTTGGTCACTTTGACGGTTTTGCTCCAAACCTTTAAAAATAGCCATTTTACTCCCTGATGTTTTGGTTTTTTTTCCAGTTTGCTCCCCGTCTCTAACTCCATCCAAATTGTTTGTTTTTCCATTTTGCTCCCCGCAGGGAGTAAACTGGCAACAGAACCAAATCATCAGGGAGTAAAATGGCTATTTTTAAACGTTTGGGGCAAAACCGTTAAAGTGACCAAACCACAGGGAGCAAAACGGAAGCTTACTCTACATACGATTATGGGGATGGCCCCACCATAATCTCTACAAGATTTCTTTTGAATTTGATAAGATCTTGTGATATCTTGCTTAGATTTCTCTTGGATTTCTTTTGGATTTGATAAGATCTTGTAATCTTTACAAGATTTCTCTTAGATTTCCTTGGATTTTATTTGATAGTACTAGATATGGTTCAAAATTTACACAGGACCCCCTCCACCTCCATATTTACCGTTGAAAGGGGTGGCCCCACCATCAATGTGACAACTCGAGTTTCTGACTTTCACTTTCGCATTAAATGCGCGTTGACTTTGACTGTTTAGTTGTTTGGATTGTGGACTTGAAATTGTACGCGATGTATTTTAATGAAACGTATTGTCGTTTTGCCATATGTGATTACTTGCTGTGGTAGAATATAATATTAGAATTATTATTAAAAACACTTAGTCTAAAAACACTTAATCTAGACCACGAAACATGACCCACAGTTCGAAGGATCTCGAAACATATCCTTCGATTCGAAGGATCAACTTTCGGTCCGAAGGATCTCGAAACATATCCTTCGACCAAGGACCCTATCCTTCGACATCTTTCGGCCCAGCCTTTCTAATGGGCTTGGCCCATTTCCGTGATACGTTTAAATACATGAATGCATGTAAGTCATCAGTTAGTTTCAAAAACCCTAGTTCTATTGTGTGTGTGTGACGGCATATAGCAGACCTACTCTCTGTTCGAAGGATTTCATTCCGTAATCCAGATTTCCGGTTAGTGTGTGATGTTGTTTACGATGCTTTGATTTCACGATGCTTTGATTTCATGACTAATCTATTGTCTTGCAATATATTGTTGTATGTTAATCGGATATGTATGATTATCGGATTTGTTTTGATGATGTTCAATGATAATATTTAATGGATCGGTTATGAGAACCGGATACGTATGTTAGATAGTTGAACCGAATGATGATTATGTTTACATGACACATAGATGACGATTCGGATTGGTTGATGATTGATTCTGTTACCGTTAAATGATTTCTGGGAATGATAGTAACTGTCGTAGATGATCTTGTGCCTTCTGTGAAATGTAACTGATGAAATGTGCTTGTTAATGATGATGACGGCTGTAGATGATTAGGGTTTCTGTTTCTGTAATTGACTGCGTGATATCTGTAACTGATTGTGATCAAACGTAACTGATATGTATCGAAAGATACTTGCTACTCGAAACATAGTTGTTGTCGAAAGATGCTTGTTAGTCGAACCATAGTAGTGTTGACCGAAGGATAGCTTTGACCGAACCATAGTAGCATTGACCGAAGGATAGCATTGACCGAAACATAATTAGGTTGACCGAAAGATGACAGTTGGTCGAAAGATGACTTTGGTTCGAAACATAACATTCGGTCCGAAGGATAACTGTGATAACTGTTTGTCGAAAGATCACTAATGTACCGAAAGATAAAGGTGGATCGAAAGATATATTTATGAACATATTTTGAATGTTGGAATGTATGTTTGATTTTATTTGGCATGCCATGCTTAGTGATGAATGTTAACATTGGTATTCGTGTACACTAGCTGATGGTTTGATGTGAAACAATACGTGTTGTGCCGATATGCAAACTGACTGTTATGTGAACATTAAATTGCATGCGTATCATTGCGAACATGAACTGATTTGTTATACGTGCATACAATAGGACGTGATTAATTACTTGTGAGTGCATAACCTAGCATACCGAGCAAACCAAGGTGAGTTCACACAGCCAAGGCATGGGTTCCCAGGGTGGGAATGGGTTGGATGATTATTTGTGCATGCTTAAATGATACTTGTCGAACTGCCTTCGCACACACCCTGGTTGGTAAAGACTATGGTCGCGAACGAACTACTCAACTGCCTTCGCACACACCCTGGTCGGTAAAGACTATGGTCGCGAACGAACTGATAAATTGCCTTCGCACACACCCTGGTCGGTAAAGACTACGGTCGCGAACTAATGAACCTAATCTTCGCACACATGCCTGTGAGGCCGCGATGGAACTGATACGATATGAGACTTAATTGAACGAACGCATTATTACCCAAACTAAACTATTAACTGTGAACTCGCTCAACTAGTTTGTTGATCATTCTGTTTCATGCCTTGCAGATCGTTAGGTACTTGGAGCTTGCACTGGAGAAGCGGGTCGTTGTGGACAAGGATCGTGGCTTTTCTCTTGAACTATTATGACACTTAAAACTGTTAACTACTACTGGTTTATTTACTATGCTTCCGCTACATTTTGAAACGATGATTTGTTTGATCACCTTTTGTATTGAATGGATGGTTTTCAGTTATTTTACTTAATATTAAATGCATGTTCAATATGATTGGTGGCTTGATCCTGGTCAGTCACGCTCCCAAGCGGTGATACTCCGCGTGTGGATTTTGGGGGTGTGACAGATTGGTATCAGAGCCATTGGTTATAGAGAACTTGGTTTTAATATGGAAAAACGTTTTTATTAAAACCAGACTATAACCAGAACAGTGCTCTCAACGATCCACAACGACGCTTCGCTCCACGTGCAAGACTCAACTTCCTAGGTAATAAGGTTTATGTTTATTGCCTACATTGCTAGAATTTGCATAGAACTTTGCTCGTAGTATGCTTACATTACTTTGCTCACAACTTGTCATTGCATGAGAATACTTATGTGCTTACACTCTTCTGTCATCGCACTATTCGCGAACTTTTCTCACTTATGTTGCCTTTGATGTGAAGATCAATGGCCGCACAAATTACCATGACTCAAGCCCAGCTAGAGGCTCTCGTTGCTGCGGCAGTTGCAGCCGCCCAAGCAGGTAGTATACCCTGCAGTATAGACACTAGGATCTTTAGATCCTACATAAATTCTCGTACTTAACTTTGCCCTATTCGTACACAATAGGTCAACCCGCTCAGCAACAACCTGGGTGCACCTTCAAGAATTTCATGGAATGTCGTCCTAGTTCGTTCAGTGGCACGGAAGGAGCAGTTGGACTCCTCCACTGGTTTGAAAAGCTCGAGTCGGTTTTCGAAATGTGTGAATGCCCTGAGGCTCGCAGGGTGAAGTTCGCCACTGGCACACTTGAAGGGATTGCGCTCACTTGGTGGAACGCACAAGTGCAGATCTTAGGGTTGGCAGCTGCTAACGCCACACCCTGGAATGAATTCAAAGAACTGATCAAGAGGGAATACTGCACTAGAGAAGACATTCACAAGTTGGAGGACGAGTTGTATAACTTGAAAATGGTTGGTTCGGAAATCGAAGCTTACACCAAGAGATCGAATGAGTTGGCTGTGTTATGTCCAACTATGGTGGACCCTCCATACAAGCGTATCGAGTTGTATCTCAAAGGGTTGGCACCAGAAATACAGAGCCACGTTACCTCGGCTAACCTCAACAATATCCAGGAGATACAGCGTCTCGCTCATCGCATCACCGATCAGGCAGTGGATCAGAATAAACTGCCAAAGCGTGTCGGCGCTACTGCTACAGTCACTACAGCTGCTACTTCTGCTACACCCAGCGACAACAAGAGAAAATGGGATGGGGATTCCAGCAGGGGATCGGTGTCTGTTCAGTCCCAAACTCAGCAACGTCGCACCAACGATTACCAGAGTCCGAGTCAGCAATCATCGGGAAGTCAGGGTCAACGAGGTTATCAGGGAAATCATCCGTGGTGCAACAAGTGCAACAAACACCACAGTGGAAGGTGTCGGAAAGATCGCTGTCAAAGATGCCACAAGATGGGCCATGAGGCCAAAGATTGTAGAAGCGCGCGACCAGTGAACCAGAACCAGCAACTCCCACCGCCAGCTCCACAGAATCAGCAGCAGCAGCCACAGCGTGGAAATCGGGGATGTTTCCAGTGTGGGGCTGAAGGTCATTACAAACGCGATTGCCCTCAGTTGAACCAGAATCGCAACAACAACAACAACAACCAGGGCAACGGAAATAACAACAATCAGGGTAATGGTAACAACAACAACGGGGGAAACAACAACAACAACGGCAATGAAGCTCGTGGTCGTGCTTTTGTGTTGGGTCGAGGAGATGCAGTGAATGATCCCAATGTGGTTATGGGTAAGTTTCTTCTCGACGATATTTATGTTACTGTCTTATTTGATTCGGGTGCTGATACAAGCTATATGTCATTGAAAATGAGTAAATTATTAAAACGTACACCAACACCCCTAGACACCAAACACGTCGTAGAACTAGCCAATGGTAAAAGTGTAGAAGCCGCACAGGTAGTCAAGGGTTGTAGTATTGTTCTAGCGGGTCAGACTTTCTCGATTGATCTCATACCCATAGTTTTGGGTAGTTTCGACGTCGTCATCGGTATGGATTGGTTATCCCAACATCATGCGGAGATCTTATGCAAAGAAAAAGTTATTCGTATTCCTCGCTCCAGTCAGGAACCTCTCGAAGTACAAGGTGACAAGAGTGGTGCTGTGGTTGGCATCATCTCTTACTTAAAGGCGCAGAAATGTTTACGAAAGGGACATACTGCCATTCTGGCACTTGTCACTGACGCATCAGCAAAGGAAAAGAAGCTGGAGGATATATCAGTTGTGCGTGATTTTCCTCAAGTGTTTCCTGAAGATTTACCTGGTTTACCTCCTCATCGTCAAGTCGAGTTTCAGATTGAGTTAGCTCCTGGAGCAGCACCAATAGCCCGCGCACCGTATCGTTTAGCTCCAACCGAACTAGAAGAACTGTCGAAGCAGCTACAAGAGCTCTTGGAAAAGGGCTTTATTCGTCCAAGCTCTTCGCCTTGGGGAGCTCCAGTGTTATTTGTGAAGAAGAAAGACGGTACGTTCAGGATGTGCATCGACTACCGCGAACTCAATAAGGTGACGGTGAAGAACCGTTATCCTCTTCCGCGCATAGATGACCTATTCGACCAGTTGCAAGGGTCGTGTTACTATTCCAAGATTGATTTAAGGTCAGGGTATCATCAGCTGAGAGTCCGGGATGAGGACGTCTCCAAAACCGCTTTCAGAACTCGCTACGGTCATTACGAGTTTCTTGTCATGCCATTCGGGCTTACGAACGCGCCAGCAGTCTTCATGGATCTTATGAACAGGGTGTGCAAACCTTATCTTGATAAGTTTGTTATCGTTTTCATCGACGACATTTTGATTTACTCCAAGAGTCAGGAGGAGCACGAGCAGCACTTACGTCTTATCTTGGAACTTCTTCGAAAGGAGCAACTGTACGCAAAGTTTTCAAAATGCGACTTCTGGCTTCGTGAAGTCCACTTCTTAGGCCATGTGGTGAACAAGGATGGGATTCATGTCGATCCATCCAAGGTTGATTCGATCAGAAACTGGCCAGCACCACGTACACCGACAGAAATACGCCAATTCTTGGGTTTGGCGGGTTACTACAGGCGATTTATTAAAGACTTCTCAAGGATCGCGCAACCACTTACTATGCTAACACAGAAAGGTGTCGTTTACATATGGGGTAATACGCAAGAGACCGCTTTTCAGTACTTAAAGGATAGGCTTTGCAGCGCACCTATTCTCTCATTGCCAGAGGGCACGGATGACTTCGTGGTTTACTGTGACGCATCGATACAGGGGCTTGGTTGTGTATTGATGCAGCGGGATAAAGTTATTGCCTACGCTTCGCGGCAACTCAAGGTTCATGAACGAAACTACACGACGCACGATCTAGAGCTGGGAGCTGTTGTTTTCGCGCTTAAGATATGGCGACACTACCTGTACGGTACCAGGTGCACGATTTACACCGATCACAGGAGTCTCGAGCATATTCTTAAGCAAAAGGATTTGAATATGCGTCAACGGAGATGGGTTGAACTTCTGAACGACTACGAATGCGCCATCAAGTATCATCCAGGCAAGGCCAATGTTGTGGCTGATGCCCTCAGTCGGAAAGACACTCTACCTAAGCGCGTGCGAGCGCTACAACTTACTATTCAGTCCAGTCTTCCTGCACAGATACGAACTGCTCAGTTAGAAGCACTGAAACCCGAAAACGTCAAAGCTGAAGCCTTACGCGGTTCAAGGCAACGCATGGAACAAAAGGAAGACGGCGCCTACTATGTAACGGGGCGTATTTGGGTCCCACTTTATGGCGGCTTACGCGAACTTGTAATGGATGAAGCTCACAAGTCTCGCTATTCGGTACATCCAGGGTCGGATAAAATGTACCACGACATCAGCACTACTTATTGGTGGCCTAGTATGAAGGCTCACATCGCTACGTACGTTGGAAAATGCTTAACCTGTGCGAGAGTCAAGGTTGAATATCAGAAACCAGCAGGCCTACTTCAACAGCCCAAGATACCACAGTGGAAATGGGAAGAAATTTCCATGGATTTCGTTACGGGCTTACCAAGATCCCAGCGTGGGAATGACACTATTTGGGTAATCGTTGATCGACTCACAAAGTCTGCTCACTTCTTGGCTATCAAAGAAACGGATAAGTTTTCTACCCTAGCAGACGTCTATCTTAAAGAAGTTGTTTCGAGGCACGGAGTGCCCACTTCCATTATCTCGGATCGCGATGCACGATTCACGTCAGAGCTTTGGCAAGCGATGCACAAATCCTTCGGCTCACGGTTAGACATGAGCACAGCCTATCACCCTCAGACGGATGGGCAGTCTGAGCGCACGATTCAAACTCTAGAAGACATGCTTCGGGCATGCGTTATAGACTTCGGCAACGGCTGGGAAAAACACCTCCCTTTGGTGGAGTTCTCGTACAATAACAGTTACCATACCAGCATTCAAGCCGCTCCATTCGAGGCATTGTACGGACGTAAATGCCGGTCACCTCTCTGTTGGGCAGAGGTGGGGGATAGTCAAATTACGGGTCCAGACATTGTAGTGGACGCCACAGAAAAGATAGCACAGATACGACAACGCATGGCGGCAGCACGCGACCGTCAGAAAGCCTACGCGGACAAGCGTAGAAAGCCATTGGAATTTGAGGTCGGGGACCGGGTTTTATTGAAAGTTTCACCCTGGAAGGGTGTGGTTCGATTTGGTAAACGAGGCAAACTGAATCCGCGGTACGTCGGACCATTCGAAATCTTAGAAAAGATTGGCAAAGTAGCCTACAGATTAAACCTACCAGCTGAACTCGGTGCAGTTCACAATGTTTTTCACGTGTCGAATCTGAAGAAATGTCTATCAGATGAAACCCTTATAGTTCCTTTTAAGGAACTCACTATCGACGAGCGGTTGCAGTTCGTCGAGGAACCAGTTGAAATCACGGACCGGGATGTTAAGGTCCTCAAACACAAGAGAATCCCTCTTGTTCGAGTTCGTTGGAACTCCCAGCGTGGTCCAGAGTATACCTGGGAACGCGAAGATCAGATGAAAGAAAAGTATCCCCAGTTATTCGAAACCAATGCATCCACTTCTGAGGCTGAAGCTACTACTACTGAATTTCGGGACGAAATTCCAAATCAACGGGGGGATGATGTGACACCCCAGGAAAACCAGTGAACGATGTAACTTGCCTAGCTTCCTCAGTGAGTGCGTACCAAATTTCGGGACGAAATTTCTTTCAAGTTGGGGATAATGTGACAACTCGAGTTTCTGACTTTCACTTTCGCATTAAATGCGCGTTGACTTTGACTGTTTAGTTGTTTGGATTGTGGACTTGAAATTGTACGCGATGTATTTTAATGAAACGTATTGTCGTTTTGCCATATGTGATTACTTGCTGTGGTAGAATATAATATTAGAATTATTATTAAAAACACTTATTCTAAAAACACTTAATCTAGACCACGAAACATGACCCACAGTTCGAAGGATCTCGAAACATATCCTTCGATTCGAAGGATCAACTTTCGGTCCGAAGGATCTCGAAACATATCCTTCGACCAAGGACCCTATCCTTCGACATCTTTCGGCCCAGCCTTTCTAATGGGCTTGGCCCATTTCCGTGATACGTTTAAATACGTGAATGCATGTAAGTCATCAGTTAGTTTCAAAAACCCTAGTTCTATTGTGTGTGTGTGACGGCATATAGCAGACCTACTCTCTGTTCGAAGGATTTCATTCCGTAATCCAGATTTCCGGTTAGTGTGTGATGTTGTTTACGATGCTTTGATTTCACGATGCTTTGATTTCATGACTAATCTATTGTCTTGCAATATATTGTTGTATGTTAATCGGATATGTATGATTATCGGATTTGTTTTGATGATGTTCAATGATAATATTTTATGGATCGGTTATGAGAACCGGATACGTATGTTAGATAGTTGAACCGAATGATGATTATGTTTACATGACACATAGATGACGATTCGGATTGGTTGATGATTGATTCTGTTACCGTTAAATGATTTCTGGGAATGATAGTAACTGTCGTAGATGATCTTGTGCCTTCTGTGAAATGTAACTGATGAAATGTGCTTGTTAATGATGATGACGGCTGTAGATGATTAGGGTTTCTGTTTCTGTAATTGACTGCGTGATATCTGTAACTGATTGTGATCAAACGTAACTGATATGTATCGAAAGATACTTGCTACTCGAAACATAGTTGTTGTCGAAAGATGCTTGTTAGTCGAACCATAGTAGTGTTGACCGAAGGATAGCTTTGACCGAACCATAGTAGCATTGACCAAAGGATAGCATTGACCGAAACATAATTAGGTTGACCGAAAGATGACAGTTGGTCGAAAGATGACTTTGGTTCGAAACATAACATTCGGTCCGAAGGATAACTGTGATAACTGTTTGTCGAAAGATCACTAATGTACCGAAAGATAAAGGTGGATCGAAAGATATATTTATGAACATATTTTGAATGTTGGAATGTATGTTTGATTTTATTTGGCATGCCATGCTTAGTGATGAATGTTAACATTGGTATTCGTGTACACTAGCTGATGGTTTGATGTGAAACAATACGTGTTGTGCCGATATGCAAACTGACTGTTATGTGAACATTAAATTGCATGCGTATCATTGCGAACATGAACTGATTTGTTATACGTGCATACAATAGGACGTGATTAATTACTTGTGAGTGCATAACCTAGCATACCGAGCAAACCAAGGTGAGTTCACACAGCCAAGGCATGGGTTCCCAGGGTGGGAATGGGTTGGATGATTATTTGTGCATGCTTAAATGATACTTGTCGAACTGCCTTCGCACACACCCTGGTTGGTAAAGACTATGGTCGCGAACGAACTACTCAACTGCCTTCGCACACACCCTGGTCGGTAAAGACTATGGTCGCGAACGAACTGATAAATTGCCTTCGCACACACCCTGGTCGGTAAAGACTACGGTCGCGAACTAATGAACCTAATCTTCGCACACATGCCTGTGAGGCCGCGATGGAACTGATACGATATGAGACTTAATTGAACGAACGCATTATTACCCAAACTAAACTATTAACTGTGAACTCGCTCAACTAGTTTGTTGATCATTCTGTTTCATGCCTTGCAGATCGTTAGGTACTTGGAGCTTGCACTGGAGAAGCGGGTCGTTGTGGACAAGGATCGTGGCTTTTCTCTTGAACTATTATGACACTTAAAACTGTTAACTACTACTGGTTTATTTACTATGCTTCCGCTACATTTTGAAACGATGATTTGTTTGATCACCTTTTGTATTGAATGGATGGTTTTCAGTTATTTTACTTAATATTAAATGCATGTTCAATATGATTGGTGGCTTGATCCTGGTCAGTCACGCTCCCAAGCGGTGATACTCCGCGTGTGGATTTTGGGGGTGTGACAATCAAGATCTTGGTTGATTTTATTAGATATTGTTTAATATTATTTGATTCACCTAGATATTATTTGATATGGAGGATTCATGAAGATCTTGTATTTATAGATTATATAAACGAAAGCAATTCATTTTCACCACAAACTCACTCCACTCCCTCACACTCTCTCTCTCCCTCTCGGCCCTAGGAGGTGCTGCCACCACCACCACCTTGCAACCACCATCCATCCATTTTTAAGCTCATTCCAAGTACTAGAAGGTGTTACATGGAGCTTGGTGCTTGAAGAAATTGAAGAACCTTCATCCATTGCTTTTTTCATCCATTTTCATCATCTTTTTCTCTAGTGATCTTCCCTAGCCTTTGAGCTAGTTGTAAGCTTCCTGTTACTAGTTTTCATTTCTTATTTTATTGGTTAAAAAGATGTACATTGTTATGAATCACAAGAACACTAATAGACTTAAACAAGAATCATGACATGAAGCTTAAAAATGATGATTTATGGATGAAATAATGTTGTTTAAATACATGCATGACACTTGATTGTTATTTACTTGAGATTATGATGTTGATCATCATAAGGAGCTTGCTATATTGTGATTAAACACATGATTTAGCAAGTTAGAGGATGATTATGTGTTAACCCAAGAAGATCATCCTCACTTATGAACATGAACTTGAAAATAAAATGATTTCTTGAAAAATAATAAATGAAGTGAGCTAGTAATTTGTGAATCTAATATTTATGAATATTTTTCCAAGAAAACCAAGTTCAAAATATGATTTTTTTGTAGAACTTGATTCTTACATAAATGTACATTGTTTTTGGTGGTAAAATAAGTGTAAGAGCGCTTTATTTACAAGAAGAGTTCAAAAGAATAATTTTTGTACAATATGTTTACAAGTTGTAAACATCTAAAATTTTCAAAAAGGAAGTTTATTAAGAAATAAACACACTTTGGAGGGTAACTAAACCCACTAAACATTTTACCAAGTTACTACGCATTTTTATGAAAGATCAAGTTCATGTTACTATGTGAAGTGTATTGTTTTTACATTTGGTAAGTATAAAATGGTTAGTGATTTGTTGTTGATTGATTGGATGATTTTTGAAAAGAAAATGATATGCTAAATAGCATGGACACCTCCATTTACAAAAGAAACTATGGCAAAATTTTCTAAAAAATACCAACACTTAGAAAATATTTTCTAAACAAGTGTATTTTTGTCACACCCTGGCTTTGCGGAAGCGTGGTTAATTTGGTGTGACTTCTTAATACCATAGCTTAATCATAACAAAGCTATATGAATTAAAAACATGCAAGATCATCCATTCAATTTAATTTTAAAACCAAAATACAACAACATTGTTTTAACGGGAAAACACCCTAACAACCATAACTTGTTCAACAACCTTACAAACTCAAAGATAACACAAACACGGTTTAAGGACTGTGACTTGTCCAGGAAAGAGTCACATTCCCTAAACCCGGATGACCTCGTACTAGTGCAGCGGGAAAACGTGCCATACCGTGCCAGATCCTTTAATTCCCTGAAATACATGTAAGTTGAAAAATCAACAATAATGTTGAGCGAGTTCATGTGTAAGTGAGTAAATAAACCTTTGTATTTATCAAAATCCTTGTATGTAGCAAATAAGGAAAAAGAGATCACCAATGGTTTGCAAGGCCATTGATATGTGTGAAATGCAAGTAGGAAGGCTCAAACCTAGCAGATTTATGCGTCGGGTACAAAGTCATCCCGAGGTCCGTTATGCTGGGCCTGGGACTGGGCTCGCTACACCCAAATAGATCTATCGCTCCTGCCCCTCGGTCCTACCCTGAGGATTAATGACCTCAAGTTTCCACCTACCCATTCACATGATCTAAGTAACAACCCTCCTTACGCTAACCATACCATGTAAGAAATATTCGTAATCATAGTAACATGTATTTCACCCCCGCAGTTTAGAAAACTGAAAACAGTTAAGAGAAAAGGGGGACATGAACTCACAATCGGTGCGTCTCTACCAAGTATGTCTCTGAAAGCAAGCAGCTGTGCAACGACCTACAAGTTCTAACTCTATTAGACGGACGGCCGTGCCTTAGCTTTATGGTTTTCGTTTTAGGAAACAGTTAGACAACTATTTCGTGTTTATATGCTGTGCATACTTGGTAATTATTTCCTTCCCAAGGATGGGGGATTTAATACATGTGTGTTCGTATATCTTGAAAATATATTATTAAGTCTTACTTAACATATATTTATTTCTAATTCCCAAAATATAAATATTTTTCTCAAAAATATTATATTTTTACTTTACAAAATTTTTCCCAAAATAATACTTCGTCAAATATACGTGCTCATAAATATTTCCGTAAAATGCGTAAGTTACGTTTTATCGATCGAGTGGTAATAATAATTACCGATGTAACTTATATATTTATCGTGGAGGCGTTCGTATTATTTTGGATCTGTTAACGTTCGATAATATTATTTTTACTCTAAAAATAATATTTATGTATCTTCACAAAATAATCATAAACACGCATCAAGTGATTTATGAAAAATATATATATTAAATATATATTTACTAAGCTTTATTTTGTGAAATCCCACCTCCGATAATTTTGTAGATAAATTCGTGGCGAAACTTATATTTTGAAAATATGTCGAAAAATATTTCTAACACTTATAGTGAAAATAATTCTAAGTGTTAGGTTTTTAGAAAAATTTCGCCAGAGTTTCCTCTGTAACTGGAGGTGGCCACGCTTTCAAGCGTATCATTTTCTTTTACAAAACAATTCAACAACTTCTTTATTCGATCAAAACAATTTTCAACACCACAAACTAGTTGACAAGTATGTAAATCGCATAAATCACATGAACTTGTAGTTTTCTAAAATTATAGTGTAAATCTCCTTACTTTTAACGGATCTTTATATAAAGCAATCCGATCCCGTAAAAACCTCGTTTTTAGAAAAAAAATCCGTCTTTACAACTTCTCGTCATTTTTACAAAAATTGTTATTTTGTTGAAATTTTTGTGCTACACAAGTGCTTACACACTTGTGTGTTCTAAAAATCATATTTGTATGTGTAAGATCCGTTTTTAGAAAAACATGATTTTCTTGGCACTCGGTTCTTTGAAAATACCATTTGTAGATACGTAGATCCGCTAGTTTTAAACACTATTTTACAAGTAAAAACACTTTTTCACAAGTTCATGAGTCGTGTGTGGTAGAGTTTCACCTTTTAACCCTTGTTCCATTCAAAACAACCTTATGTCATGATCCATGATCATGACCAAACCGGGTTAAATGATGATCCGAGCTACCACAACATAGATCGGGTCCGAATAACCACACAAAATAAATACTACAACATTTACACAACTTATAAGCTTTTAACCATCATTATTCATGTTTTTAGTAAACTTTAAAGCTTCATCTTGCAAGATTTCGAGTTTTAACCGTTACACCTTATATTAACCACTTCAAATTAGTTCGAGTAAGGGATTTAAGCATCATACCACTAGCTCGAGGCTAGGGAAGAATCTAAGCGCAAACAGGGTGGATAAAAGCTAGAGAAAGAGTTCCTTCGCCTTCCGTTTGCACCAAACCTCAAAATACGTGATCCTTGAAGCTTGTATGATGTTGGAATGGGATGAACCAAACTCGAAAATGGATGTATGGGGAGGGGGGTGTTCGGCCGAGAATAGTAGAGAGGGAAAGAGAGAGAGTTTGTGATGTTGGAATGTGTATGACTAATGTGCTAAGCCAAGTATTTTATAGACAAACATAAGATTAATGTCCCATGGATCATGTGTCACTTAGATTTTAAACATAGTGGATTAAAATAATCAAAAGGAACCAAGTGTGTCTCCTTCTAGTTGGGGCCGGTTAGCATGGGGAGGGGGGGGGGGGGTTTCTAGTTCATTTCCAAGTATTAGTTAGGTTATTAGTTAAGTTAAGTAGGTTAGTTAAGTAGTTAACCCGGTTAGTTGTGTGATGTGCTTTATGGCGGGTGTTAGGGTATTCAGGGACCCTAACTGGCTCAGAAAAAGATCAATAATGTTTATGGCAATATTTTCATGTTCCGGGTATAGTCCGGTTGTTCGGTTGGATAGTAATCCGTTAATGCGCTTAACAAAGCTTTTAAGTGTCGTTAATACCCTTTTTAGTGACACAACTTATTCCCGACACTTTGGAAAGTGTCTAGTAATATTTTTCTCATGTTTTGGCACTTAACTAGCCAGCTAGAAGCTGAATTGTTCATTAAAGTGCTGTGTTTTGTGCTCAGTGTACGTTTTAGGCACATCCAGTCATTGTGACTTATTCCTAGAGACGCAGTTCTTACAACCCTTGTATCCCTACACTCACTATGGGTGTAGTGAAATATTTCTGGCTCATACAGGCCTTAGAGGCAATATCTACCTGATGCTGGCTTCATCAGCATGCTCAATAGGTTATCCGTTCATAGTGCTACTGTGCTTTTGTGCATCATGTTTGTCACTAGAGTTCAGTATGTAAATAATGTAGTGACGGTATGTAAAGTATGATGCAGGAATATACAAGTATCAGAAATCAAGTAGCAGTTCATCAGTAATTTCAAGCAAGCACAGTAATTAAGCAGTAATTAATTATTAATTAAAACGTACGGATACCTGATTTGGTGAGGGTTGTCACATTCTCCCCCCGTTAGAAAAATTTCGTCCCGAAATTTAAGTTCTGCTTCTAGTCGCAGGGTTCTTGGGAAATAAGTGGGGGTATTTCTCTTTCATCCGGTCCTCACGTTCCCAGGTGTATTCAGGACCATGCCTGGCATTCTAACGAACCTTGACGAGATTGACACTGCTCCGGCGGGTCTTGTTCACTTCCCAATCCGTAACCTCAACGGGTTCTTCAATGAAGTGGAGCGTGTCGTCAACATGAATTTCGTCGGTAGGAATGACAACGGTATCTTGCGTTGGACTCTTTCTCAAATTTGATACGTGGAACGTATCGTGAACACCATTAAGTTCGGCAGGTAGATCTAACTTGTATGCTACGGACCCAATTCTTTCCAGAATTCTGAACGGGCCAATATACCGCGGATTCAACTTTCCACGCTTCCCGAAGCGTGCCACACCCTTCCAGGGTGATACTTTCAACAAAACCATATCTCCTACCTCAAATTCCAGAGGTTTCCTTTTTCGATCCGCGTAGGCTTTCTGACGGTCACGAGCCGCACTGATGCGATCTCGGATCTGTGCAATCTTATCTGTGGTTTCCTGGACGAATGCGCAGAGGAAAATCGATTCGAATAACCATCTCCAAAGCCCTAACCCTTATGGGCTTGATTCTTTCTTTTCGACTTAGGGCATCGGCGACCACATTCGCCTTCCCTGGATGATACTTTATCTCGCAGTCGTAATCATTCAACAGCTCTACCCATCGTCTTTGTCTCATATTCAACTCTTTCTGGTTGAATATGTGCTGGAGGCTCTTGTGATCTGTAAATATTGTACACTTCGTACCATAAAGGTAGTGTCTCAAGATCTTTAAAGCAAAAATCACTGCGCCAAGCTCCAAATCGTGTCTGGTATAGTTCTTTTCATGTACCTTCAGCTGTCGTGACGCGTAAGCAATAACTTTTTGGCGTTGCATCAACACGCAACCCAATCCTTGATGCGAAGCGTCACAGTATACCACGAAATCCTCTGTACCTTCCGGTAATGCTAAGATTGGCGCGTTGCAGAGCTTATTTTTCAATATCTGCAACGCTTCTCCCTGTTTGATTCCCCAATCAAACTTCTTATCCTTCTGCGTGAGGAGCGTCAATGGTTGAGCGATTTTTGAAAAATCCTCAATGAATCTCCGATAGTAGCCAGCCAAACCCAAGAATTGCCGAATCTCGGTTGGCGTCTTAGGCGTTTCCCAATTCTTGATCGCTTCGATCTTGGTTGGATCCACGTGGATTCCATCTCCATTTACCCCGTGCCCAAGGAATTGCACTTCTCGTAGCCAAAACTCGCACTTAGAGAACTTGGCATACAGCTGTTCTTTCTTCAGCAATTCCAGAATGGCTCTTAAATGTTGTTCGTGCTCGGCCTTCGTCTTTGAATAAATCAAGATATCATCGATGAACACTATCACGAACTTATCCAAATAAGGCTTGCAAACTCTATTCATCAAATCCATGAACACTGCAGGTGCGTTTGTCAACCCAAACGTCATAACTAGAAACTCGTAGTGTCCATATCGAGTTCTGAAGGCTGTCTTTGGGATACTCTCCTCCTGTATCCTTAACCAATGGTAACCAGATCGCAAATCAATCTTCGAGTAAAAGATTGAACCTTGAAGTTGGTCGAACAGATCATCAATTCTTGGCAGAGGATATCTATTCTTGATCGTCAGCTTGTTCAACTCCCGGTAATCAATACACATCCGAAAACTACCGTCCTTCTTCTTGACAAACAAAACTGGAGCTCCCCAAGGCGAGAAGCTTGGTCGGATAAATCCCTTGTCTAACAACTCTTGAAGTTGTGTCGACAGTTCTTGCATCTCAGACGGAGCAAGTCTATAAGGTGCCTTAGCCACAGGTGCGGCGCCTGGAACTAAGTCAATGCGGAACTCCACTTGCCTCTGAGGCGGCAAGCCAGGCAAGTCTTCTGGGAAGACTTCTGGGTATTCCCTCACGACAGGGATGTCTTCGATTCTCGGCTCAGCTGCCTTCTTATCCACAATGTGTGCCAGGAAAGCAACACATCCTTTCTGCAAACACTTTCGCGCTTTGAGGCAGCTGATAATTCTTAACGGCGTATCACGCTTCTCCCCGTGAACCACAATGGTCTCACCATCTACGGTTGGGATACGAACGACCTTTTCGTGACAAACTATTTCTGCCTTATTGCCTGATAACCAATCCATTCCTACTACCACGTCGAAGCTTCCCAACTGGACTGGTAGTAGATCCAGAGCAAACTCACGCTCTCCCAATTCGATCACACATCCTCTGATAACTTCTTTGGCTTCTACCAACTTTCCATTTGCCAATTCGATCGAGTACGGAACATCTAATTTACTAGCGGCTAAACCAAGCATATTCTTAAACTCTAACGACACGAAGCTATAATCGGCGCCAGTATCAAAAAAAACGGATGCATAGCATTGGTTTACAGGGAACGTACCAGTGACAACATTGGGATCCTAGCGCGCTTCCCTTGCTTCAAGGTTAAATACTCTACCACGAGCTTGATTTAACTCCGGGCAGTTCCTCTTGTAATGCCCAAGATCACCACAGTTGAAGCATCCGGATCTTTGCCCATTTCCACCAGCATTTCCCGCATGATTGTTCCTCTGGTTACGATTCGCAGCGCTCGCTTGATTAGCATGATTGACTCGATTTCCATCGCCTCCCGTGTTTCCTTGTGGGCGATTTCCATTTCCGCCCCGGTTGGTGTTTCTGTTTCCAAAACCTCCCTAACCTCTCTGGCCCATAGTGGCCCAACAAGAATCCTTCAAATGGCCAGTCTTTCCACAAGCTTCACAAACTTTCAAACCACAACGGCCAGAATGGTGGCGCTGGCAGGTATTACACTTGGGCTGGGCGCCCATGTATCCTTTTCCTTTCTTCCCACCACCAGCTGTAACCTGGGCTGGCGTGCTCGATTCCCCTTTCTTAATCACACTGCTAGTGCCTTGCTTGAAGTTCGAAAACTTCCGCTTGTTACCTCCTGATGACTCCACATGAGTCTCTTTCTTCTTTGGCTCAGCTTCATCAAACTTGTTCAGGCGAATAGCTTCCTCTGTGAGAGCCACGCTCAAATCAATCGCCTCAGTAATAGTCGCAGGCTTGGAGGAGGTCACCATGCTTATGATTTGAGGAGCTAATCCCCAAATGAAACGTTCAATCCTTTTGAACTCCGGAGTGACAATGTAGGGTACCACATGCGATAAGTCATGAAACCTCTGTACGTATTCTGCGATCTTTGGACCTTCCATCTTTAAATGCCAGAACTCTGTCTCCAATCTTTGGATTTCAGCGTGGGAACAATACTTTTTGCGCATAAGTTCCTTCAGTTCGGTCCAGGTTAGCGCGTAGGCAGCAGCTTCACCAAGCGTCTGTACTTGCAAATTCCACCAAGATAGGGCTCCATCGAAGAATAGCCCAGAGATATAGGTGACTTGCTGATCTAGTGCGCATTTGCTCATGCGAAGGACAGATTCAGTTTTCTCAGCCCAACGAACAAAGGCGACAGCACATCCTGTGCCATCAAAGTTGACTGGCTTGCAGTCTAGAAACTGTTTGTAGGTGCACCCTGCACGTAAAGTATAACATGTGAACGGCATTAGCATCTCTGCTATAGATATCCAATTAGGTCTTGATATGTCTAAATGACTTAGTATTACCATGAGGGGGGTTGTTGTTGTTGCCAGTGTTGCCAGAGTTGCTTCCACTAATCCCTCCTTGAGAGGCGACGTATTGTGCGATGGCAGCAACAATGATCTGCTGTAGTTCTGCCTGGTTGGTAGGCATTTGCGGTTCTTGACGTCTCGGCGGCATCTTCTAAAGATGTGTTTACGTCGGTCAGGCCATAGTAAAGCGCACGTATATAATAATAGTAATAGTACATAACATCTCATGTTATCAGTATATTATTCACATATCATCTCTTATCACAATATCATTCACACAACATCCCATGTTATCAAAACATAAATAATCAATCAAGCATCAAATATGATGAGAATACTGGGATTGCCATATATCGAGACCACATAGTAAGTGTATCAGTACATCACAGTGTCATACAATCATCAATCAACTAGGGGCTACATCACCCCTGTCCAAAAACTACATCAAATCAGTGTCACTACATCCCATGTACAAAATCAACAAAAGTCATAATCAGAAAGTAGTCTCCAAAAATGTTGTGCAGTCAAAAGCAATCGCGGTCCTCTCACCAACGTCTACCCAAACGGTACTGATGAGCTCTATACGGATGGCGGTGGAGGAGGGGGGAAGCGAGTGTAAAACAAACGACGTAACTGGAGCCAGTCCTCCTCCATGGCTCTCTGAGTACGAATGAAAGAAGCAACCTGCTGCTCTAGTGCAAAGAGGCGTGCAGCATAATCTGGGGGTACAGGTCGAGAAGGCTGCAAAGGAGAGTGTGTCTGACCGTGACACGGACATGGTGGCAGCTGAGCTCTCTCAAGCTCCTGAATGCGCTGCGTGTGTGACTCATGCTGAAAACCGAAAGACATCAACACGTCCTCAATAGTGTGCCCCACATGGAAGGGATGGTAGGGGTCAGTCGGTGGCATGACAGGCGGTAATGACCAGAGAAACGGCTCCCTGGCTGGATCAAAAGGTGCCACATGAAATGGAGAAATAGGGGGTAAAACAGGTGGAAACTGTGGCATGAAAGGAACAGATGTCGGCACATGCCCAAAGGGATGGGCCGAAGAACCCTCTCCAGGTCGCGCTGGAGGTGTAAACTGAGGAACTGGAAAAGAGAAATCAACATGTCGAGCATCTGTGATGTGAGGGGGAATAGGTGGAACATCATCATCAGCAGGAATCCACCCGTGCTGTGCGTTCTCATCTGGTGGATCCATGTGTGCCGCGAACAGTGCATGCTCGCGCTCTAGTGGAACGGGATCAGGTGGGGGAGCATCAAAAGGGTGAACGGGTGCAATGTGATCAACAGGATGGTCAACACGTATATCAACAACCGGTGGGGGATCAACAGGATCAGCAGCAACGACATGATCGCCCTCTAACAACAGAACATACACAGGGTGATCATCAACAGGTGGGTCAGCAAACACAGGCTCAATAAGGGGTGCGTCAGTATGAACTGGGTCATGCTCAAACGCAGGGTCTAAAGCAGCTGCCTGCTCAGGGGCCATGGCAGGCTCGGGATCATCAAAAGCCATCTCAAAGTCAAACTCAGGGTCGATGGGATCCACTGGGTCAGCTGGGTCGACTAAATCCTCAATAGGCTGATCCATAGGTATAAACTCTATATCCTGATCCGGGTCGAATCCGGGGGGAAAGATAGGATCAGAATCCTCCACATCATCATGGTTAAACGGAAAACTAGGAATAGGAGCAATAGAGGATGCCTGGTCAGGATCTGAACCATGAGAAAAGTGTTGTGCGCTCAGAGTGTGGGAAGGTGCGGATGCCACAGACTCAAAGGAGTCTGGGACCGGAGAGTGTGCGGGTGACTCCTCTGCGGGAGCATCTGCGATCATCAGAAGATCGCCAGCAGGAAGAAGGGCCTCGCCCTGGATCTCATCCTCGATGGGCTCATCATCATACAGATCAATGTCGCCGTCAGCCTCGGCGTCAAGAAGTAAATCATACGCAGGATAAACAGCTAGGGGTATGGGAGCAGGAATCTCCACTAACGGTAGGTACACAACAAGAGGGCCATCGGCAAGCTCATCAGCCCCGTCAGGTAGCGCGAAGGGCTGGAAGTCGTCCTCATCCGTGCTAGAAACGTCCGACGTGTGCACCTCGTGCTCTGAAGAGGCTAGGTCATCTGATACTACAGGTATAGGTCCAGTGGTGTCCGAATCGCCGGTGCCTGGCGAGTCCATGTGTCTGTAACATAAATACAAATATGCACAAACAATCAGTCATACAATCAGGCAAACACATTAGTCACCAAGTAAGAAATCACATAATTTTCCTAGTCCCACTAGCCTCCCAGTCTCCCAGACTGACACGCCTAGTCCCACTAGCCAAATTCCTCCCAGTCTCTAAGACTGCTCTATCATCCACCTCGACCTCTTAGATCGAGCCTCGGCCTCCAAGACCGAGCCTCAGCCTCCAAGACTGAGCCTATTCTCCCTAGTCCAACTAGCTATCTACCTCGATCTCTTAGATCGAGCCTCGATCTCCAAGACCGAGCCTCAGCCTCCAAGACTGAGCCTACTCATCCTAGTCTCACTAGCCATCTACCTCGATCTCCTAGATCGAGCCTCGGCCTCCAAGACCGAGCCTCAGCCTCCAAGACTGAGCCTAATAATAAATAAATAAAATGTGCTCAACATTTGTTTGTAAAAACGTTTTGGATCTGGACTTAAGTGGTATGCAGTAAAAATGTTTTCGTGAGAGCCCTAGTGATCATAGTCTAGACTCGAGAAGGAATCCAAGTTCGCTATGATCAGAGCTCTGATACCAAGCTGTCACACCCTGGCTTTGCGGAAGCGTGGTTAATTTGGTGTGACTTCTTAATACCATAGCTTAATCATAACAAAGCTATATGAATTAAAAACATGCAAGATCATCCATTCAATTTAGTTTTAAAACCAAAATACAACAACATTGTTTTAACGGGAAAACACCCTAACAACCATAACTTGTTCAACAACCTTACAAACTCAAACATAACACAAACACGGTTTAAGGACTGTGACTTGTCCAGGAAAGAGTCACATTCCCTAAACCCGGATGACCTCGTACTAGTGCAGCGGGAAAACGTGCCATACCGTGCCAGATCCTTTAATTCCCTGAAATACATGTAAGTTGAAAAATCAACAATAATGTTGAGCGAGTTCATGTGTAAGTGAGTAAATAAACCTTTGTATTTATCAAAATCCTGGTATGTAGCAAATAAGGAAAAAGAGATCACCAATGGTTTGCAAGGCCATTGATATGTGTGAAATGCAAGTAGGAAGGCTCAAACCTAGCAGATTTATGCGTCGGGTACAAAGTCATCCCGAGGTCCATTATGCTGGGCCTGGGACTGGGTTCGCTACACCCAAATAGATCTATCGCTCCTGCCCCTCGGTCCTACCCTGAGGATTAATGACCTCAAGTTTCCGCCTACCCATTCACATGATCTAAGTAACAACCCTCCTTACGCTAACCATATCATGTAAGAAATATTCGTAATCATAGTAACATGTATTTCACCCCCGCAGTTTAGAAAACTGAAAACAGTTAAGAGAAAAGGGGGACATGAACTCCCAGTCGGTGCGTCTCTACCAAGTATGTCTCTTAAAGCAAGCAGCTGTGCAACGACCTACAAGTTCTAACTCTATTAGACGGACGGCCGTGCCTTAGCTTTATGGTTTTCGTTTTAGGAAACAGTTAGACAACTATTTCGTGTTTATATGCTGTGCATACTTGGTAATTATTTCCTTCCCAAGGAATTTACAACACCAAAATAATACCAAAAAACACAAGGAATAAAGTATATAAGTTACACACTTAAATATTGGCAAACCGAATGAGAATGTAACTTATTAAATATTCCGAAAAATACTCTTACAAATATATTTTTGTAAAACATTATTTTGGATACAAGAAGTGAAATATGATTTTGTACATATTACCAAGTTATGCCATATTTTCAACAAGAAGAAAATATATTCTCTTTGGGGGATAAAAATATATATTTTCTTGGAATACATTATTTTTAGACAAAACGAGTCTATCTATATTTTCTAAGTGAAACTTGAGAATATATTATTTTGGAAACTACAAATACAAGAATACGAGAATACATGTACGAAATACTCCCATCCTTAGGAAGGAAATACGAGAATAAATACTTGAAAAATATTATATCTTTGGAAAATGTTAAAGACATAAAGGAAACGTAACTCAAAACATGAATAATAAGGCAAGGCACGGCCCGCTCGTCTAATAGACCCTAGCACATTGTAGGTAGTCGTGTTTGCTGACGAGATTTGAGTTACGATTACTGAAGACGCAAAACTGTAAGTTCATGCTCCCCCTTTTCTTTAACTGTTTTTGGTTTTATAACTCTCAGGGGTGAAATACATGTTACAAATACATAAATGGTATGAAATGCCTATGAAATACTAGATCATGTGAGCATAGGCTAAATACAGAAATGCCATTTATACTTAATTAGGGACGAGGGTTAGATCTAACGGGTACGACCGAACCCCACTCATGGTCACAACTAGTACCTAGTAGTGCTTCGGAGTCCTAGTCGAGGTAAATTGACACAGTCGAGGTTAATCAACACAATCGAGGTTTATTGACACAGTCTAGGGTAATCGACACAGTCAAGGTAAATTGACACAGTCAAGGTTAATCGACACAGTCGAGGAAAATCGACAAGGGTATGAGCGATTACGAGTGCTCCCTATGTCCTCACATGCCTTAAAGTCCTTGTAAAACATTCATGTTCATACACGCTTTTCATACCTGTTTACAAAGGAGTCTCTCAAAGATTTACAAGAATTACAGTACACAAACAAGACGCATGAACTCGCTCAAGTTTTGTTAATGTTTTCTAAAATTACATGTATTTCAGGTGACAGGATGGATCTTGGGCACGGGTGTCGTAACTAGAAGTAGACTTCAAGTTTAGATGTCATCCACTTTTGTTGAATTGTAACCTAGTCGAAGGTTGTGTTTTAAAACTTAAATAACCAGTGTTTGTAATACTCAAATTTTATGAATGGATGAACATTGTTTTGATCATGTAGTTGTTTATTACGATTGAATGCAATGATATTAAACCAGTCACACATCATACGCTTCCGCAAAAGACAAGGTGTGACATGTGGTGCCGATGATGCCGATGGTGCCGGTGAGTTCTAAATTTTTGTTTGTTTGTTTTTTTTGCTGGGTTTTGTTTATGAAATGGGTTGATGTGTTTGCTGGGTGACGGTTTTGCTGGGTATTAAATGGGTTTGATGGGTTTTTTTGATAGATTCTCTTTATGAAATGGTTCGATCGGTGGTTGTTTGATCTTGATTGTGTTTAGTGGTTTTTTTGTCCATTATAGTTTACATGAGTTTATACCTTATGTTATATTTTTCAGCCGGCGGCGCCGTTGGTGGGATTTGATCTGTTCAGTTGGTTGTGTTGATAACATTTTTTTTCTTGGCAGTGATAGTTTGAAACATTTTTTTCCGACAAATTGATGACGATGGCGCGGCAAGGATGGTGGAGGGTAGGTTTTTGAACCTGCAACCCCACTTTGCAGACTTGATTATTGGAAACTTTGAGCCAAACCCCGTTTTTTTTTTCAAGAGCCACAAATGTTTTGATTTTTTTGTTGGGTTTTTTACATTTTTTTTCCCGGTCGGTGATGATAAGTTCAATCTATCTGAGACACCTACCGAGTTATAATTTCTGGGTGCGTTCGTTTTGTGTAAAAAAGTTTTTG
This sequence comes from Helianthus annuus, assembly GCF_002127325.2. Taxonomy (NCBI): domain Eukaryota; kingdom Viridiplantae; phylum Streptophyta; class Magnoliopsida; order Asterales; family Asteraceae; genus Helianthus; species Helianthus annuus. Next base: position 159,452,630 of record NC_035440.2, on the reverse strand, counting down.
TAAAAAAGTTAAAACCGTAAACTTTTTAACGTAAAACGTAAACTTTTTAACGTAAAGCGTGAAACGTAAACTTTGTAACGTAAAGCGTAAAACGTAAACTTTTTAACGTAAAGCGTGAAACGTAAACTTTTTAACGTAAAGCGTAAAACGTAAACTTTTTAACGTAAAGCGTAAAACGTAAACTTTTTAACGTAAAACGTAAATTTTTTAACGTAAAACGTAAACATAAACTTTTATGTAAAAACTTTTTAACGTAAAACTTTTTTACGTAAATTGTAAAACGTAAAAATCGTGTGATAAAACGGCGCCTAAACAAGGGGCGTGAATACGGGGCATAAAAACGCCGCGTAAAAAAACGGTGCGTTAAAACGGCGAGTTAAAAAAACGGTGCGTTAAAACGGCGAGTTAAAAAAACGACGCGTGAAAAAGTCGGGCAAAAAAACAGCGTGCAAAAACGTCGCGTTAAAAAATGACGCGTAAAAAAGCCGGGCGTAAAAACGGCGTGCAAAAACCGGCGCGCAAAAAAGTTGTTTTGTTAAAAAATATGAATTTAAAATGGTTTTTAACAAAAAAAATTATGTTAAAAAAAACAACTAATTTAATATTACAAAAAAGTAATAAAAAATAATAAAAACAAAAAGACAAAAAAAGGTAAATTTACTAAACTAACCTTTTGTATTAAAATATTAAAAATATAATAAGACAAAAAGTATTTAATATTAATATATATATATATATATATATATATATATATATATATATATGTCTCGGTTCCACTAAACATTGTTTTTGCTAAAGAAGGTAGAAAGGAATGAGAACACACTATTATGTACATTGTGAGCGAAGGATATTTACATTTAGAGTTAACTGCCATTTTTGTTCCTGTAATTTATCCAATTATGGCAGTTCATATCAAATTTCAAATTTGTATCATTTACGTCGCTGACATTCTTTAAACATGCCAGTTCCGTCCAAAAAAGCAGAGTTAACTGCCATTTTCGTCCATTTGGTTTGTCCAATTAATCGATTCAACATTAGTTTTTTGGATGGAACTGTCATGTTTCAAAAATGTCAGGGACGAAAATAATATAAATTTGAAATTTGATATTGATGTGCGTGAAGTGCGATATATTTTTATGTATATTTTAAGCCCTTTTTACACTTTTAGCCAAGTTTTAAATTTATAAAACACGATATTTACTAACACTAAACACACATATGGGCAAGTGCACCCATCGTGGACGTAGTATAGTGTTGGTAAGATACCGAGGTCGTCCAAGGACACAAGAGCTTTTAATACCGGTTTATCCTCAACGTCTAATCAAATCAAAAAGTTAGAAAAGGTTTTTAAACTAAGAAAATAAAAACTAAATGCTGAAAAATAAAAAATAAAATAAAAATAGATAGACAAGATGAATCACTTGGATCCGACTCGTGTATTAGTATAACCTTTGATTATTTTCGCACTTTTGCACTTGTTTAAGAGATTATCTTAGTTATTGTAGTAGGCCCCTCTTTTGAAGGCGACGTTAGCCTTAACCCAGTAGTTTGAGTCAGCAAGGATACAATCCTAAAGGGTCGGATTATTGAAAGATAATGAATTATGTTAGTAATGCAAATTATGGTAGGCCCCGCTTTTGGCGGTGACGTTACCCTCGACTAAGTAGTCTGAGTCAGCAGGGATACAGTCCTAAATAGCCGGGTTATAGTATTAATAGTAGTTAACTTATGAGGGGGTCAAAGAGTTTGGATCCCCGCCATCCAATACCTATGGGTATTGAAGGAGATCCTACTAAATTTGACCCAGGTCCCTTGCAGGACCTCTAAACGCTGAACAAGGGCAAGACCCTTACCAAACCGTTCCCTTAACCCCCGACCAGGTCGCCAACATACCTCCATATAGACCGTGGAGATATGAATGGTGAAATCTTTTATTTTATATAGACAGTAAAATAATGCCAAGACACCACGGACAAACGATAAGGAAAGATCACCTTCAACATAAGCAACTAGTTATTAAAGTCATTAATACAAAACCAAATAAAAAGTGCAAAAGATTAAAAATAAAAAGTATTATACTAAACACTTGTCTTCACCAAGTGATGTAAGAGACTTAGGCAAACATGGCCTTGATTGTCAAGAACTCTTACGATCAATCTTGGATCCCGAGACGACTCACACACTCTATGATGGACAATGGATGATGGTGGTGGATGATGGTGTTATGGTGGTGGTGGGTGGTGGATGAAGTGTGAGAGAGGTGGTGTGCCAAGGGATGAGTTGAAATGAAACCAAGCACTCCTATTTATAGGCTGAACAGAAGGCTGGGCACGGCCCCGTGTCCGCTGGACACGCCCCCGTGCCCGTCTGACACTCTCTCTCTTCATTAATTGTAATTCGCAATTACAATTAATGCGCCTGCTGTACTTTCGCCACGCCCCCGTGCTCACTGGACACGGCCCCGTGGTGGGCAATAGAAGCTTCTATAGGTTTGTCTTTTCTTCTGCTTCTTGGGCACGGCCCCGTGCTGGCTGAGCACGGGGCGTGTTTAGTCTTCTGACTTCTCTTTTCTGCTTGGGAGGATGCCGTTGAGGGGTCGGGCAATCCACTTTTGTTCCTTTTCTTGTATTTATGTTAGATTTAGCTGTCTTTTTGCTTTGTGAATTTGAGCTCATTTCATCCTGAAAATACAAAAGGAAGACAAAAACACTCTTTTTCCAACATTAGTACTTAAAAAGGGTTAGTTTTATGCCTCATTTGATATAATTTATATGTTGCATTTTACACACATCAAATACCCCCACACTTGAACTTTTGCTTGTCCTCAAGCAAAACTCTTTAATATGTGGCTTACACTCCCAAATGGAATGGGTAGAAGAGAAGGTTTTTGGCTTGTCATAGAGTATCGGGAATCCAAGATCTTTTTGGTTTTATTTTTATTCATTTACAATCCTATTCGTTATGATTTATTTAGAACGTTTCATAAGAGAAATTACTTATTTGGGCATAGCATGCCTTTTTAAAATTTCATTTATATACAAGTTCACATACCTCACGGGAGAAATCACTCAACACTCGGCCGAAGGTGTATTTTTAGTGAATCACTCGAGAGCGGCATGGAACTTATTCCTACCATAAGCTTGCCAAGCAATCAATCTTCCTCCTTTTTAACTATATACCTTTGTAAATATCAAGAGGGCTTTTTGGGTGAAGGGTTAGGCTTGGGCTAAAGGTGGGTGGGTGGGTTAGTGGTTAGTAAAAGGGCGAAAAGCGTAAAAAGCGTCGGTTTTTGTAAAACACTTTGTTTTAGTGACTTTTTATTTCGAAGTATTTCTCCAAACAAGCTTTTTGTTTTAATAGCTTTGTTTGTTTATTTCTAACTTCATCATTTTTTTGTCACACGAAAAACCGAGCTTGTTACTAAAATAAAGGGTGAAAATAAAAAGGGTTTTTGGTGGGTGAAAATGTTTTAGGGTAAAGAAATGAAAGGTTTAGGCTCAAAGGGGTTAACTAGGGGGATTTTGGGTAGGTGGTAAAAAAAATTTGAAAAATAATGGTGTAGAAAGAAAAATGGTTAGTCCTAGTGCCTCCATCATTTACTTACTTGGGTTTAAGTTGGTAAGGACCGGGAATGAATCGTCGTGGCAAGTTCTAGAGTCGTAAGAACCAAGCGGCTATTCACACAAGAAATGAAAAATGAGCATTTAGTCTAAAGATGTAAATTTATATGCTCAATAAAGGCTCAAAACTCACTTTTGTGGGAAAGGGGTTTTTATGTGATCAAGTATATATAATCGAATTTTAACCAAGCTTGTCATGCCGTTTCATAATTTTCTAATGTTGGTTCTTTTTATCACGACGCTATCGGTTGTAAATTTGTAAAAATATAACCTTATTAAAACTTGTTATTCCCAAATTAAACCAAGACAAGTAAAAAAAACGAAAAGTTTTTTGAAAAAAATTGGGGTGATTAGCGGTTCCAAATAGAGTTTTGTGTAAGGCTTGTTAATAGGACTTGCAAAATTTCAAGGTTTTAGCTTCCCCCCCACACTTACATTACACATTGTCCTCAATGTGTCCCAAAAATAAATTTTTAGGTTGATTGGATGTGTAATGTGGTGTTAAAAAGCAAAGATTTATGTTACTGGTAGTCTGGACACGGCCCCGTGGGGACCGAACACGGCCCCGTGTTCAGGTGCCAGTAACAAAAATTAAAGAAATGAGACAGAAGCCTGGACACGGGGGCGTGTCTGGTGAACACGGCCCGTGTCCAGTTACCTGAACTGGGCATTTTTCTGCAGGGGGTTCAGCACGGGGCCGTGTTGGTTGGTCACGGCCTGTGTTGAGCCTTCTGTAATGGAGAGATTCATGTCGGGTTGCCTTGTTCTTGTGCACGGGGCCATTTTTCTCGTTCCCCTTTTCATCCTTTACCACCATGAGTGTGTTTTGTTCCTGCAAAATTAAAACTAAAAGATTAAACTAAACTAAGGATAGTTCCGCGGAATGCCTCCGTGGTGCGCCATGTTTATAAGGGTCCTTGGCTAGACCCAATGTGAGGTTATATATTTTCTGAGTGGGATGTTTGGCATCCCATGTTACACCATCGGAGAGCCGTATCCAAACTCGAATCAATAACCTTTATGTAGTTGACCGGGTCGTCGTCTTCTATTCTCTTCCCAACTCCGAACTTTACTTCACCATCCCCGTACCTCAAGGTGAGCGTTCCATCATTCATATCTACCACTGCTTGTGCGGTGGCAAGAAATGGTCTCCCTAGTATGAGGGGGACCTTGGTGTCTTCCTCCATATCGAGTATGACAAAGTCGGCCGGATAGACGAATTTGCTTACCTTTACCAGGACATTTTCGATGACACCTTGCGGGAATTTGACGGATCGATCAGCAAGTTGTATGCTCATTTTTGTAGGACTCGTTGTTCCTAGGCCGAGTCTTTTAAACATTGATGAGGGCATGAGGTTAATGCTAGCCCCAAGATCGGTTAGTGCATTACGAACGGGGGAATTCCCGATTGAGCAGGGAATCGTGAAGCTTCCGGGATCGATTTTCTTTTGGGGAAGTTTGTTGAGTACGAGAGCAGAGCATTCTTCGCCTAAGTTAACTAATTGCAAAGTTTCAATTTTCTTTTTATGAGTGAGGAAGTCCCTCATGAACTTAGAGTATTTGGGCATTTGGGTTAGGACATCAATAAAAGGAATATTGACATGCAATTGTTTTAATAGACTTTCGAATTTTGCGAATTGCTCATTGGTCTTTTGATGAATTAACCTACCGGGGTACGGAACTCGAGAAGCCTTGGTAGGCTCTGATGACGGAGGGGAGTTCTTCTCCTGCAGAGGCGGGGGTACAGTTTCTTCTGTCGGCGGTGGTGCCTCCGCAGGCCCCACGGTGCGGTTTCGTAATGTGATGAGATGAACTTGCGCTTTTGGGTTTGTTTCGGTATTGCTTGGTAATGCACCTTGTGGTCTCTCGGAAAAATTTTGAGCTAGTTGATTTAATTGTTTTTCTATGTTTTGAATACTAGCTTGTTGATTTCTAAAATTTGACTCTAATTGTAGAAACCTTCCCGAGTTTTTCTTTTCAGTGTCGGAGATGAGGCGAGATACAGTATCTTCAAGCCTTTCTCGTCCACCTTGTTGTTGAGTGAAATTTTGTTACTCGTTTCTTGGTTGTTGAAAGTTTGTTTGTTGGGTTTGTTGGTTACTACTATTGCCGGACTCTCTCCAACCAAGGTTTGGGTGACTTCGCCACCCTTGGTTGTAAGTGCCCATTGGAGGACCCGACGGCCTAGGTCTATTATCAATGTAGCTTACCGACTCTTGTTGATCGTCTGTTTCTTTCATACAACTCCAATTTTCATGTGGCCCACCACACCCTTCACAAGCCATAACCGAGACTGTTTTTGTTATTTCTTTTTTTTTTTTTGAAGAAAGGGCCTCGATTTGGGCTTGTAAAGAGGTGCTTTCATCAACCTTATGGGCGCCTGGGGCAATAGATTTATTGCCTCGGGGGGTGTGCCACTGAAAATTGGTTTGAGCAATTTCCTCAATTTGGTTATATATTTCATGCGGGCGGCGATTACCTAAAAGTCCCCCAGAGCTAGAGTCAAGTGTCTGCCTTGTGTGTGGCAACAACCCATTATAGAAAGTGGATACTTGTTGCCATATCGCAAGGCCATGATGTGGACACTTGCGTAATAGTTCCTTGAACCTTTCCCAAGTTTCATATAAGGATTCCTCGTCCTCTTGTGAATATGTATTAATTTCAGTCATTAATTTAGCTGTTTTAGCGGGAGGGAAATACTTATATAGAAATTTTTGGGCTAGTTCATCCCAGGTGTATACCGATCCTGCTGGGAGGGCGTTGAGCCAAGCTTTTGCTCGGTCTTTTAGTGAAAAAGGAAACATTCGGAGGCGGGTGGCGTCATTTGATGCTCCATTGATCCGAAAGGTATCACATATTTCTAAGAAATTAGTAATATGTAGATGGGGATCCTCGTCCGCAAGCCCATGGAAGGTTGCGGAGTTTTGGAGCATTTGTATCAAATGTGGCCGAAGTTCGAAGTTATTGGCTTCAACATTCGGTGCATTGATAGCGGCGCCTAGGTTACCTACGGTGGGTCGTAGATAGTCCATGAGGGTACGTTGGTCCGCCATAGGTGGATTCCTCGAAACTTTCTCTTGATTTTTAGCTTTTAGTCTTTTTCTGAGAAAGCGTTCGGGTTCTTCTAGAGGTTCTTTTTTGTCCTTATTAGAACTGGAGCTCATACACTACGTAGGATGGCGTCTGGTTCCAAGTCCTGCAATAAAAACAGAAAAGAATGCTGGTCAGACGGTTCACCACGGCCCCGTGCTCAGTGAACACGGCCCGTGGTCGGAATTACAGTGATTGTTTTCAAGATCCCAGTTACTGGAAAGTTGGACAAGTGCAAAAGTGCGAAAACAACTAATTTAATATTACAAAAAAGTAATAAAAAATAATAAAGACAAAAAGACAAAAAAAGGTAAATTTACTAAACTAACCTTTTGTATTAAAATATTAAAAATATAATAAGACAAAAAGTATTTAATATTAATATTAACTGCTTTTAATCTCATCCATTCATTTTGAAAATCTAGTGGTTAGAAAGTGGTTCTTTCGGTTCTTACAACTGGAGGTAGTTTTCATTTTAGCGGCCCCATATATATATATATATATGTCTCGGTTCCACTAAACATTGTTTTTGCTAAAGAAGGTAGAAAGGAATGAGAACACACTATTATGTACATTGTGAGCGAAGGATATTTACATTTAGAGTTAACTGCCATTTTTGTTCCTGTAATTTATCCAATTATGGCATTTCAGACCAAATTTCAAATTTGTATCATTTACGTCGCTGACATTCTTTAAACATGCCAGTTCCGTCCAAAAAAGCAGAGTTAACTGCCATTTTCGTCCATTTGGTTTGTCCAATTAATCGATTCAACATTAGTTTTTTGGATGGAACTGTCATGTTTCAAAAATGTCAGGGACGAAAATAATATAAATTTGAAATTTGATCTTGATGTGCGTGAAGTGCGATATATTTTTGACGTATATTTTAAGCCCTTTTTACACTTTTAGCCAAGTTTTAAATTTATAAAACACGATATTTACTAACACTAAACACACATATGGGCAAGTGCACCCATCGTGGACATAGTATAGTGTTGGTAAGATACCGAGGTCGTCCAAGGACACAAGAGCTTTTAGTACCGGTTTATCCTCAACGTCTAATCAAAACAAAAAGTTAGAAAAGGTTTTTAAACTAAGAAAATAAAAACTAACTAAATGCTGAAAAATAAAAAAATAAAATAAAAACAGATAGACAAGATGAATCACTTGGATCCGACTCGTGTATTAGTATAACCTTTGATTATTTTCGCACTTTTGCACTTGTTTAAGAGATTATCTTAGTTATTGTAGTAGGCCCCTCTTTTGAAGGCGACGTTACCCTCAACCCAGTAGTTTGAGTCAGCAAGGATACAATCCTAAAGGGTCGGATTATTGAAAGATAATGAATTAAGTTATTAATGCAAATTATGGTAGGCCCCACTTTTGGCGGTGACGTTACCCTCCACTAAGTAGTCTGAGTCAGCAGGGATACAGTCCTAAATAGCCGGGTTATAGTATTAATAGTAGTTAACTTATGAGGGGGTCAAAGAGTTTGGATCCCCGCCATCCAATACCTATGGGCATTGAAGGAAATCCTACTAAATTTGACCCAGGTCCCTTGCAGGACCTCTAAATGCTGAACAAGGGCAAGACCCTTACCAAACCGTTCCCTTAACCCCCGACCAGGTAGCCAACATACCTCCATATAGACCGTGGAGATATGAATGGTGAAAATCTTTTATTTTATATAGACAGTAAAATAATGCCAAGCCACCACGGACAAACGATAAGGAAAGATATTAAAGTCATTAATACAAAACCAAATAAAAAGTGCAAAAGATTAAAAATAAAAAGTATTATACTAAACACTTGTCTTCACCAAGTGATGTAAGAGACTTAGGCAAACATGGTCTTGATTGTCAAGAACTCTTACGATCAATCTTGGATCCCGAGACGACTCACACACTCTATGATGGACAATGGATGATGGTGTTATGGTGGTGGTGGGTGGTGGATGAAGTGTGAGAGAGGTGGTGTGCCAAGGGATGAGTTGAAATGAAACCAAGCACTCCTATTTATAGGCTGAACAGAAGGCTGGGCACGGCCCCGTGTCCGCTGGACACGCCCCCGTGCCCGTCTGACACTCTCTCTCTTCATTAATTGTAATTCGCAATTACAATTAATGCGCCTGCTGTACTTTCGCCACGCCCCCGTGCTCACTGGACACGGCCCCGTGGTGGGCAATAGAAGCTTCTATAGGTTTGTCTTTTCTTCTGCTTCTTGGGCACGGCCCCGTGCTGGCTGAGCACGGGGCGTGTTCAGTCTTCTGACTTCTCTTTTCTGCTTGGGAGGATGCCGTTGAGGGGTCGGGCAATCCACTTTTGTTTCTTTTCTTGTATTTATGTTAGATTTAGCTGTCTTTTTGCTTCTTTTGTGAATTTGAGCTCATTTCATCCTGAAAATACAAAAGGAAGACAAAAACACTCTTTTTCCAACATTAGTACTTAAAAATGGTTAGTTTTATGCCTCATTTGATGTAATTTATATGTTGCATTTTACACAAATCAGATCTAAACTGACATAATTGGACAAACCATGAAGACGAAAAATGACAATTTACTCTTACATTTATATATACACACATAATACAACACAATATTCCCTATACTAGTAAAATAGCACATTTAATTTCACCATCACAATTAAAATAGTAAACCAATACAATTCCAAACACTATTTTTTTATTTCTAAATATTATAATAATACTTAAATTAAAGATTTAGAAAATCTTGTTTTTAAGGGTGTTTATTTCACAGTAATAACATTGTTAAATTCATATCACGATCATTGAAGATCTATTGTCATAACTAAGCTATCATTAGTTTCTTGAACAATAATAGTTTGAGTGGAGCTTGATTATATCTTGATATAAAGTTCTTGTTCATACATGAACAAGTAGAGGAAATTAATCTTTGTATCAAATACATTTACATTCAGGAAATGCATGCAGATCCGATAACTAAAGTTTACCACCATGTTAAGAACCAAAGGGGCAGTGCTCTAACGGTATCCATATGACTTTCTCTATGAGTGTCATCGGTTAGAGTCTTGTTCGTGACAAAATGTCATACACGAGCCATGACTTTTACCACAATGAGTCTTTGGACATGCTTTCCTCTGGAATCGGTGACGGATCAGTCATCAGTGCTATCTGCGATTGTGGATGTGGATGGCCTTTGGCCTATGGATGTAGCAAGGTGGTTAGAATTTGTTGAACGTTCAAACTAAGCTCCCCTGTGACCATTGTATTATTATTATTATTATTATTATTATTATTATTATTATTATTATTATTATTATTATTATTATTATTATTATTATTATTATTATTATTATTATTATTATTATTATTATTGTTGCTGCTGCTGCTGCTTTTGTTGTTGTTGTTGGTGCTGCTGTTGTTGACTGGTATGACTGAGAATTTTGTTTGAGATTCATTGTTTTTACAAATATATTACTAATAGCATTAATTCATTATACACTACATACACATTATAACATTTAAAAAATAGGAGAGAGGAGATAAAAAATCAAAGAAAGAGTAAAGAAAAAAATATATAATATAATTTTTTATTTTAGGTTTATTTTTACTATAGCAATAAAAAAACACGCCCTATATATATTGACCAAGAGTTCGCAACTTGGAGTGAGTAATGGAGTTGCCATGGAAATAGTTTTTAATTTCTTTTCTACAACTAAATTTTAAAAGCTGTTATACCTCCACTTCAATCATGTCATATCCAGATTCAATTCAATTATTGAATATATGAGACATCTAGAATAGTAGTTAACAACTTCCACCCCTGCCCCACCCCACTCCACCTAAAAAATGCAATACTTCTCTTGTGTTAACTTAATAACTTTGATTTGGATCTAGTGGGATTTCTTTGAGTTAGGCGGCAAAATTCGAGCAATACTTCGGTTCGTTACGATACCGACACTCGCTATAGTAACAGAAAGAGAAAACCTAAAAATTAACTTATGATATGCTCTTTAGATTATCAACACGTGTTTTAAATCGATCAAAAATCATTAAAACATATACCGATAACGATATTTTACGATCGAAATTAGTTTCTTTGTCTCGGTATTGATACAATAAAGACACTCGTATTTTTTTTAAAGCTAAGGAACACAGGTTATGAGAAACCAACTTAGTAAAAAGCAAAGTTGCTTTAAAGGTTGTACAATACCACTCATCAAATTGTCAATGGTAAATTTATGTGAGAGGAGTTAACATTGTTAGATTGAAAACTTAATCTTCGTGAGAAAATCTGTTAAAATAACACTAAACAACAACGTTGTTACATATGTAACAAATGAAACTTAATTTATTAAAAATAATTCTTTGACGCTTTTTTCATTTTTGGCGCAATGCTTGGAAAATATAAATATTACATACCTTAAAATTTTTATAAAAAATAACCTGTGTTATATAGTGTTACATAAGGGTTTTTCTAGTTTTCTCAACTCAAGTGCAGTTTTATTCTAGCATTCCCTCTCTCTCTCTCTATATATGGGATAAGATCAAATAAAAAGTTTATTTTGTGAAGAAATCTTAAATTTCCTAGTTTATTTTGTCTAAATAGGATGAGAAGAAATCTTAAACTTTCATTTTTCAAATCAATTGTTAAGATGAAAATGTAGGAAAAAAAATTTTTGGTACAACTCGTCTCGTATGGTGTAGTTCTCATGGTTCTTACAACTGGAGGTGGTTTTCATTTTAGCGGTCCCCTATATATATATATATATATATATATATATATATATATATATATATATATATATAGGGTCGGGATTTAGAGAAAACGCTCAAAAGTGTGAGAACGGAGAGAACGCTTATGAATTGTCTGATCAAAACAATCTATGGACTAGATGACTCGGTGGCATTTTCGTAAATAAAATCACTTTTATTAATCTGGCGCGCTTCATTAAGGGTAAAAGGGTCTTTTGACTTAACATAATATAACGCCATAGATATAAAACGCCAAACTTTGTTTTTAACCGATAAAGCTGAACAAACAGTACTAAAACGACGTAACTTTATTACTAGCATTTACTGCAATAAAAATAGTGCCTAAAAACGCGCCAAAAACTTCCTATATAAACAAACTCTCAGAATTACTAAAATCCAAACCAAACCACAAAAACCTATATTTTCCTCTACACCATTCATCTTATAAACGCCAAAAATATTAAAGATTCAAATCCATGTTTCTTTGATATACAAAATTTTCTCAATAAACTTTCACTCTATGCAATGAGCAACATCCTCAATATAAACGCCAAAATATACAAAAACCACAAAACTTCAAAAAAAGCCATTCATGGAGATTATGTTTTTGTTCTCTATAAAGTTTAGCTAAACGGTATGGATAACATTGTTACACATCTTTCTTGACTGATGATTAAAAATGTTATCCATTTCGTTCAGCAAAACATTATTGAGTTTAGCACGACCAAAAATAGAAGTTTATGGAAGTTTTAAATAGTGGCGTTATTGTTTTTTTTGTCGTTTGATTTCCTTGCCCAATCTTATATTGTTTGTTATTTAACTTCGAAGTAGCATGTTATGAACAAAGAGATAGAAAAAAGAAAAAAATATGCAAAAAAAAGGCCAAACTGAGAAATGTTTGTGTTCTATAGCATTGAAATAGAAAATGCCAAAGTCCTCTAAACTGCCCCAAAGACAACTATATGTGATATGTAAGAATGACAAATACAAAATGCCAAACTACTCTTCACTGGCTCTCGAAGACCTTGTCGATCTTCTTTTGATTACGACCTATTTGAATGTAGATGCGTAGTGTCCATAGGCTTTGCAGTTCTGACACTGTCTTTCTTTGGCCCCAGGTTTCAACTTTGATCTCTTCTTGTCAACTGCTATCTCCTGTTTAGATTTCAGGCACTTCCGAGAACCAGAACCTTTGGATTTATAACCTACAGGGACTCTTATCGGATTTTTGTCATTTTTATATTGACCAGTTATCTCGGCAAATCTATCCCTAGAACTTGCGGGAGGAGAAACAATCTGCATATCTTGAACCTTTTTCATATAAGATTGAACATCATCCTTGTATAAGGAAAGCTCCTCTTTATTACCAGATAAACGGTTCAAAGTGTATTCGGTTGAATAAATAACATCTCGCATCATACTTTGCACATTAGTATCAAGCTCAGTCATATATTCACGACTAATTGAGAATTCAGGAGAGCAGTTTGGGGAGGCCTCATTGCGCCATCTATTCAGAATGTATTGTTTTGGAAATTTCCTAATATCCATAAGTCTCAAAACATAGAATATATGTCTACATAGCAAACCAAACTGTTCAAAATGTCTGCATGAGCAACTGCATGTGCAATCAGACTTACGGAACAATACCTGAAAAACGCCAAAAACAATATCTCTATAACGCCATGCATAGAATGCTTGTCTAAAAAAACTAAAAAAGAAAAGAACACATTGCATATGATAAAACGCCATTAACAGAAAACGCCATAAAAACCAAAACGCCATTATTTACCTCAAATAAGGATGTACAAAGCTGTTGGAAGTCATTTACATAAAACTTAACAAACCCACCAGGCTGATCTTCGTAACGTTGATTTATGCAATCCGCAACTCCAATAAGCTCAGCTTGAACGTCACAAAAAATACTTTTTGTATATATATCAACAGCTTGCCCTTCCAACACTTGGTAACTACTCTTCAACTGGGGTCTTTTGTATCGATTCATGATCATTTCTACGATGTGTGTGACGTTGTGCTTCTATTGCAGTCTCATAATGCGTCATGAACTCAACAAGAGTAGCTTCAAATTGCACACTTGACCAAAAAAAAATGATTCTTACTCTCCGACCTGGATGTCGTTCGCAAAAGACCAGACATAGGCTCCATTCTATAATACGCAGGGATCCAAGATTCCCTAAGTGCAAAAATATCAGATAGCCAGTCATTATCTTCTAAATTGAATTCTGCAATAACCATTTCCCATTCCAATTCAAACTCTTCAAGTGTGAGAATATCCGTCCACACAACACCACAGATACGTTCTTTAAAATTGGTGGAATTGCATAGCCTAACACCAACCTATAATTAAATAACACGAAAACGCCACACATATATAAAAAAACAAAAGACAAAACTTAATTAAAAAAACAGTAACAAGGTACATGCCACATGCATAACAACCTTCAAAGACAAACTTAAAACGCATTGAATACTAAAACGCCAAAGGTTAAAAAAGCATAACAACCTTCAGAGAAAGTTTATGCATCACATGCCACATGCATAACCGATGCCTCGTGTCAACAAATACAGCAGAAATAGCCTTCTTCATCGCTGGATCTTGATCAGTGACAACAACTTTTGGCTGAGAACCAACAGCTTTAAGAAAAACTCTTAAACAACCAAATATACGTAGCAGCAGTTTCCGACGCCAACAATGCTGCACCAAATGTAACATTGCAGTGATGATTGTCTATACCAGTGAACGGTACAAACACCATAGAGTATCTGCATGAAAACGCCATGATAAATGAAACAATAATAAAACGCCATCGAATGTAAACTAGTAAAACGCCATTGCATGTAAGCTAAAAAAAACGCCATTGCATGTAAAATAAAAAAACGCCATGAATGTAAAATTAATAAAACGCCAAAAAACAAAGAAGTTGAATTGTAAAAAAATTACTTGTTGGAACGATACGTAGCATCAAACGAAATCACATCACCAAACACGTGGTAATTACGTTTGGCTTGATCATCACACCAAAAAAGACCCTTCAAACAATTGTCTTCGTTTGTGATGTAATCATACGTGAAATTAGGCTGCGAATGTGTTTATTTCATTCAAATTTTTCACAACCATATCAGCGTCATATTCACCTATGAACAAGTTTATTTGCCTCTTATAGTTCTTAAATTCAACTTTGCTTGCACCCACATCTTCAGAACCACCAAAACAAGTCTTCATAACATTAAACGCCTTGACAGGACCCAAATTCAACTTAGACATGCTGTGTATAACATGCTTTTGGAGCTGAGTGAGATGTCATTCAGTTGGAAGAAAATGCTTATCAGGACGTTTAACAAGTTCATGATTGTGCTCCTCGACAAACTTATACACCTTCCAAAATCCATTCTCATATTCTACACATAATAGTGCACCACAATCAGTCCTCTTGGAAAAGTTGGATCGCACTACTCGCTCTTTTTATTGGGGTCCAACGTATCAACCTTCTTGTCCTTATATACCCCAGCTCTCGTACATAAAAAATACTTAATATGTAACACACCTTTGGAGTTTGTCTTTTTAGTCCCTTTCCTGACTGAAAACCCACACTCCTTAGCATACTTAACATACATTGAATAACAATCATTAAGGCTTGAGAATAGCATGTCCTTTCTGGGCCTTAATTCTTCACTGGCGTTAGGAATGATAAATGGTAATCCAGTTTTGGGGCAATGCCTTTGACTCGAGGAAGAGACTTCGTCTGAGAAAACACAGGGAGGAACATAAAAACAGGGAGGAACATAAAAACAGAGTGATGTCTCGTAATAACATTATACATTGAAATGCCATTAATTGAAAAATAAACAAGACATAATAAACACATAATCAAAATCCAAAATTAAAAAAACTAATGTTTGCACAAATTAACAAAATAGTAATAACTAATATTCACAAATACTACTAAATGAAATTCAAAACTAATCAAATAGACGAAAAACGCCAATGATCGTAAAAACATAACAAATACACAAAAACGTAAACGACAATTAAAATTAATATCGAAAACTCCAATTGCAGTTATGAATAATAGATTAAATATCAATTAAAACGAGATTAAACTGCATAATTGAATAACGCTATGGAAAATCATACAACACATTATAAATTAAATAATACAAAAAACGCCATAGAACAATGATAAAAGAACAAAACTCCATATCTATTGCATGATTTGCTGAAACGAAAATAGAAAACGCCAACGAATATTACTTTGTCGAACAGAATCCACGTTAAACGCCATAGATCCGAGAAAGCTTGCAAAGCAGGTAACAACTAACAATAAATCTTTGGAGTTTTAATTTGAACGAGATTTATAACGCGAATAAGGAGGGAACGTATAAAAGGACAATCGTACCCCCACATAACAATTAGGCCCCCCTGCCATGTGTTGGGCCAGGATCCGTTCTCACTGTTCTCACACTTTTCACCGTTCAACCCGTTTCTATATATATATATATATATATGTATATATATATATATATATAAGGTAAGGTTCTAGAGTAAACACTAGTGTATTTGTAAAACTGAGTGAACAAATCCTGACCAATGATTTACACACATGTATGTCTATGATTTCATCATCAAATAGAGATGATATTCCCAAGCCTCGATGATTGTTACTCAATGTATGTTAGGTACGCTACGAATTGTGGTTTTCTTTCAGGAAAGGGACTGAAAAGATAAACGCCAAAGGAGAAAAACATATTAAGTATTACATGTGTACGAGATCTAGTGTATATAAGGACAAGAAGGTTGATACATTGGACCCGAATCAAAAGGAAAGGATTGTGCGATCCAACTTTTCAAAGAGGATTGGTTGTGGAACACATTTATGTGTAATATTTGAGGTTGGATCATGGAAGGTCTATAAGTTTGTTGAGTAGCACAACCATGATTCTGTTGAATAGCCTGATAAGCATTTTCTTCCATCTGAACGACACCCCACTCAGCTTTAAAAGCATGTTATACATAGCATGTCTAAGTTGAATTTGGGACCGGTTAAGGCCTTTAATGTTATGAAGACTTGTTTTGGCAGTTTTGAAGATGTGGGTGCAAGTAAAGTTGATTTGAAGAACTACAAGAGGCAAATTAACTTGTTTATAGGGGAATACGACGTTGAGATGGTTGTGAGACATTTGGATGAAAAAAACAGTCCCAGCCTAATTTCTCGTACGATTACTTCAAAGACGAAGAGAATTGTTTGAAGGGATATCTTTGGTGTGATGATTAATGCAAACGTAATTATCACGTGTTTGGTTATATGATTTCATTTGACACCACTTATCGTCCCAACAAGTAATATTTATAATTCTATTTTTCTGTTTTTTTTTTGGTGTTTTCACTGTTTAGATGCATTGGTGTTTTGTTCTCATTTCATTTTTTCAATGGCGTCTTCATATATGCAGATACTCTATGTTGTTTGTACTGTTCACTGGTATAGACAATGACCACTGCAATGTTACATTTGGTGTTGCATTATTGGCATCAGAAACCGCTGATACGTATATATGGTTGTTGAGAGTTTTTCTAAAAGCTGTTGGTTCTCAACCAAAAGTTGTTGTCACTAACCAAGATCCAGCAATGAAGAAGGCTATTTCTGTTGTATTTGTTTAAACGAGGCATCGGTTATGCATGTGACACGTGATGCATAAACTTTCCCTAAAGGTTGATTTTCTTATTTTCATGTGTTTGGCATTTTAAGATATATGGCGTTTTGCCATTCATAATTGTTTTTCATGTTAGTTTGTTGTTTCTAATGTATCTATTTGCATGGCGTTTTCGTGTCATATATAGGTTGGTGTTAAGCTATACAGTTCCACCAATTTCAAAGAACGTATTTATTGTGTTATGTGGACGGATATTCTTAAACCCGAAGAGTTTGAATCAGGATGGGAAGAGGTTATTGGAGAGTTAAATTTAGATGATAATGACTGGCTTTCTAATATTTTTGCACTTAGGGAATCTTGGATCCTTGCATACTATAGAATGGAGGAACTGCAGGGCCTTATGTGTGACAACCCGAACTTCTAAGGATTAGCAATCCTGGGTTCCTCAACTCCTAGTTAGCACGGTTACATGTTATGCTTTATTTATTTGCATTTTATGCTTTATCATTTATTAATTCATTTATTAAGCGTATATGTGTTGCGTTAAACATCTAGTAGTTCTACGGGGTTACAAGTATGTTTATTTGTAAATTGTATATCATACTTGTAGTGTAATATGTTAAACATACATGTTCTTCTAGTCGTGCACGTCCCGGGTATAAGAACTCTCATCGGCCCAACATCTATATAAGTCTCATCAGCCCAACATTTGTATAAGCCCCAAACCTTTTACCCAATTGTTGTGATAGTCCATTAGGTGGGCCTGGGCCCATTATGTTCGGCAAAAGGGGAGGGGATTAACCGCCCCAAACTATTACCCTTTTATGTATGCGCATAATATTCTCATTATCACACAACTCCAAAACAAAAACCCTATTGGTTCTATACGTTACGTACAGCAGGAGAACCCCCCTCCCCCCTCGAAATAACATCTTGTGCGACCAACTCTTTGGTTAGTGATTCTTGTCTGTTGATTATTCATATTTGCATGATATGGTTTATATGTGTTATTGAATGAGTTTTGATGATTAACTGTTTGGTGATAATAATGGTGATATTATGTGATTAATTGTTTGGTGATAATAAGTAATTAAAATTGATAATCATCCTGAATATATGCTGGGTGTGATCATTGACTGTGGTTACAAAACTATATGGTGATTGTATGATCTGGTTATGTGGTTAGAGATACAAAGTAGTCATGTTTTATGCACAAAACTTGATTAGATGTAATCATGTTATGTATACTGAATATGCATATAATTAAGGGAATGGGTATTTAGAACCAGAATAATAGACTAACTCGAATATACAATGACACTTTAGGGCCGATATGATCTGTGGGATGTGTGGGTTAGTCGAATTGAGGGTACACGGTTATGAATGTATGTATGGATTAATGATATGTGTTTATAAGAATTAGGGTGATAATTGTCATGGCTTAACTTTGAGCGATGATGATAAAACTGTCACACCCCCAAAATCCACACGCGGAGTATCACCGCTTGGGAGCGTGACTGACCAGGATCAAGCCACCAATCATATTGAACATGTAATTAATATTAAGTAAAATAAATGTAAACCATCCATTCAATACGATAGGTGTTCAAAACATAACCATAGTTTCAAAGTGTAGCGGAAGCATAGTAAATAAACCAACAATAGTTAATAGCTTTAAATGTCATAATAGTTCAACGTAGAAACCACGATCCTTGCCCACAACGACCCGCTTCTCCAGTGCAAACTCCAAGTACCTAACGATCTGCAAGGCATGTAACAGAATGATCAACAAACTAGTTGAGCGAGTTCACAGTAAGTAAATGCGTAATAGTAAGTAACGGGTGGCTCTACAGGGCCAATAGTAAGTTATACAGGTGGGGGCTTCCCATGTTATGTGACCACTAGACTATTCGTATTATCCCTGTTCTTCGTCCGAGAACAGTAGCGCGTATGAGGTGTGCGTAGGTTTTACGCACGTATCCTTTGTATCGAGGATAGTAATTGGCATATGACCACGTAGGTGTTATCCCGACCTACGGAAGAAGTAATAAATGCGTACACGTAGGTTTTACGTGCGTGCCTGACATCCGAGGCAGTAATGGCATATGACCACGTAGGTGTTATCCAACCTACGGAACCACGTAGGTGTTATCCCAACCTACGGAACCGTCCTGACATCCGAGGACCATGATAGGTGATAGTCTAGGAAAAACGTTTGTACGTTATAAGTCAATTGAAACCTTTAACCCATTCCCATGACCCGGGAATCCCATGCCTTAGTAGGAGTGTGAACTCACCTTGGTTTGCTCGGTATGCTAGGTTATGCACTCACAAGTAATTAATCAAGTCCTATTGTGTGCACGTATAACAAATCAGTTCATGTTCACAATGATACGCATGCAATTTAATGTTCACATAACAGTCAGTTTGCATATCGGCACAACACGTATCATTTCACATTTAATCATCAGCTAGTGTACACGAATACAAATGTTAACATTCATCACCAAGCATGGCATGCCAAATAAATCAAGCATACATTCCATCATTCAAAGTATGTTCATAACCATATATCTTTCGATCCACCCTTATCTTTCGGTCAACAGTTATCACAGTTATCTTTCGGACCAAATGTTATGTTTCGAACCTAATGTCATCTTTCGACCAACTGTCATCTTTCGGTCAACCTAATTATGTTTCGGTCAAAGCTATCCTTCGGTCAACACTACTATGGCTCGAAGGACAAGTATCTTTCGGTCTCAACAACTATGTTTCGACTAACAAGTATCTTTCGGTCACAACAGCTATGTTTCGAGTAGCAAGTATCTTTCGGTCACAACAGTTTTCATTCATAGACAGTTACCACAAAACCCTAATCCATCTTATCATGTTACGTTACACAGAAGGCACAAGATCATCTACGACAGTTACTATCATTCCCAGAAATCATTTAACGGTTACAGAATCAATCATCAACCAATCCGAATCATCATCTATGTGTCATGTAAACATAATCATCATTCGGTTCAACTATCTAACATATATACGTATATCATCCAGTCGATTAGCATAACGTATCACATAATCGAACACTATTAACATGTTAATCTGTTTTCGAATCCTGATCAAATTAATATCATTCAACCCATTCAATACTATGCATTCGATCCTATCAATCCAGATCAACATGTATTTCGCATGCAGTTACATAATAGATTAACCAAGTATGTCGAAATCAAGAACAAAACACGTAAATCACAAATCAATATAGACACTAACCGAAAATTTGGATTACGGAATGAAATCCTTCGAACAGAGAATGGGTCTGTTATGCCGTCACACACACACAAGGAAACTAGGGTTTTTGGAAGTAACTATCGGTTTACATGTATCCACGTATATAAACGTATCACAGGAATGGGCCAAGCCCATTAGAAAGACTGGGCCGAAAGATGTCGAAGGATATGTTTCGTGATCCTTCGGGCCGAAAGATGTCGAAGGATCCTATCTAGCTCGAAGGGTATGTTTCGAGATCCTTCGAACCTAAGGTTATCTTTCGTGATCCTTCGATCTGTGTGTCATGTTTCGTGATCTAGACTAAGTGTTTTAATAATAGTTCTAATATTATTTTCTACCACAGCAAGTAATCACATATAGGCAAAATGACAATACGTTTCATTAAAACACAACGCGTACAATTTCAAGTCCACAATCCAAACAACTAAACAGTCAAAGTCAACGCGCATCTAATGCGAAAGTGAAAGTCAGAAACTCGAGATGTCACATTATCCCCAACTTAAAAGAAATTTCGTCCCGAAATTTGGTACGCACTCACTGAGGAAGCTAGGTAAGTTACATCGTTCACTGGTTTTCCTGGGGTGTCACATCATCCCCCCGTTGATTTGGAATTTCGTCCCGAAATTCAGTAGTAGTAGCTTCAGCCTCAGAAGTGGATGCATTGGTTTCGAATAACTGGGGGTACTTTTCTTTCATCTGATCTTCGCGTTCCCAGGTATACTCTGGACCACGCTGGGAGTTCCAACGAACTCGAACAAGAGGGATTCTCTTGTACTTGAGGACCTTAACATCCCGGTCCGTGATTTCAACAGGTTCCTCGACGAACTGCAACCGCTCGTCGATAGTGAGTTCCTTAAAAGGAACTATGAGGGTCTCATCTGATAGGCATTTCTTCAGATTCGACACGTGAAATACATTGTGAACTGCACCGAGTTCAGCTGGTAGGTTTAATCTGTAGGCTACTTTGCCAATCTTTTCTAAGATTTCGAATGGTCCGACGTACCGCGGATTCAGTTTGCCTCGTTTACCAAATCGAACCACACCCTTCCAGGGTGAAACTTTCAATAAAACCCGGTCCCCGACCTCAAATTCCAATGGCTTTCTACGCTTGTCCGCGTAGGCTTTCTGACGGTCGCGTGCTGCCGCCATGCGTTGTCGTATCTGCGCAATCTTTTCTGTGGCGTCCACTACAATCTCTGGACCCGTAATTTGACTATCCCCCACCTCTGCCCAACAGAGAGGTGACCGGCATTTACGTCCGTACAATGCCTCAAATGGAGCGGCTTGAATGCTGGTGTGATAGCTGTTATTGTATGAAAACTCCACTAAAGGGAGGTGCTTTTCCCAGCCGTTGCCGAAATCGATGACACACGCTCGAAGCATGTCTTCTAGAGTTTGGATAGTTCGCTCAGACTGCCCATCCGTCTGAGGATGATATGCTGTGCTCATGTCTAATCGTGAGCCGAAGGATTTATGCATCGCTTGCCAAAGCTCTGACGTGAATCGTGCATCGCGATCCGAAATAATAGAAGTGGGCACTCCGTGCCTCGAAACAACTTCTTTCAAGTAGATGTCTGCTAGGGTAGAAAACTTATCCGTTTCTTTGATAGCCAAGAAGTGAGCAGACTTTGTGAGTCGATCAACGATCACCCAAATAGTGTCATTCCCACGCTGGGATCTAGGTAAGCCCGTAACAAAATCCATGGAAATTTCTTCCCATTTCCATTGCGGTATCTTAGGCTGCTGAAGTAGACCAGATGGTTTCTGATATTCAACCTTGACTCTCGCACAGGTTAAGCATTTTCCAACGTACGTAGCGATGTGAGCCTTCATACTAGGCCACCAATAAGTAGTGCTGATGTCGTGGTACATTTTATCCGACCCTGGATGTACCGAATAGCGAGACTTGTGTGCTTCATCCATTACAAGTTCGCGTAAACCGCCATAAAGTGGGACCCAAATACGCCCCGTTACATAGTAGGCGCCGTCTGCCTTCTGTTCCATGCGTTGCCTTGAGCCGCGTAAAGCTTCAGCTTTGACGTTTTCGGGTTTCAGTGCTTCTAACTGAGCAGCTCGTATCTGTGCAGGAAGACTGGACTGAATCGTAAGCTGTAGCGCTCGCACGCGCTTAGGTAGAGTGTCTTTCCGACTGAGGGCATCAGCCACAACATTGGCCTTGCCTGGATGATACTTGATGCCGCATTCATAGTCGTTTAGAAGTTCAACCCATCTCCGTTGACGCATATTCAAATCCTTTTGCTTAAGGATATGCTCGAGACTCCTGTGATCGGTGTAAATCGTGCACCTGGTACCGTACAGGTAGTGTCGCCATATCTTAAGCGCGAAAACAACAGCTCCCAGCTCTAGATCGTGCGTCGTGTAGTTCCGTTCATGAACCTTGAGTTGCCGCGAAGCGTAGGCAATAACTTTATCCCGCTACATCAATACACAACCAAGCCCCTGTATCGATGCGTCACAATAAACCACGAAGTCATCCGTGCCCTCTGGCAATGAGAGAATAGGTGCGCTGCAAAGCCTATCCTTTAGATACTGAAAAGCGGTCTCTTGCGTATTACCCCATCTGTAAACGACACCTTTCTGTGTTAGCATAGTAAGTGGTTGCGCGATCTTTGAGAAGTCTTTAATAAATCGCCTGTAGTAACCCGCCAAACCCAAGAATTGGCGTATTTCTGTCGGTGTACGTGGTGCTGGCCAGTTTCTGATCGAATCAACCTTGGATGGATCGACATGAATCCCATCCTTGTTTACCACATGGCCTAAGAAGTGGACTTCACGAAGCCAGAAGTCGCATTTTGAAAACTTTGCGTACAATTGCTCTTTTCGAAGAAGTTCCAAGATAAGACGTAAGTGCTGCTCGTGCTCCTCCTGACTCTTGGAGTAAATCAAAATGTCGTCGATGAAAACGATAACAAACTTATCAAGATAAGGTTTGCACACCCTGTTCATAAGATCCATGAAGACTGCAGGCGCGTTCGTAAGCCCGAATGGCATGACAAGAAACTCGTAATGACCGTAGCGAGTTCTGAAAGCGGTTTTGGAGACGTCCTCATCCCGGACTCTCAGCTGATGATACCCTGACCTTAAATCAATCTTGGAATAGTAACACGACCCTTGCAACTGGTCGAATAGGTCATCTATGCGCGGAAGAGGATAACGGTTCTTCACCGTCACCTTATTGAGTTCGCGGTAGTCGATGCACATCCTGAACGTACCGTCTTTCTTCTTCACAAATAACACTGGAGCTCCCCAAGGCAAAGAGCTTGGACGAATAAAGCCCTTTTCCAAGAGCTCTTGTAGCTGCTTCGACAGTTCTTCCAGTTCGGTTGGAGCTAAACGATACGGTGCGCGGGCTATTGGTGCTGCTCCAGGAGCTAACTCAATCTGAAACTCGACTTGACGATGAGGAGGTAAACCAGGTAAATCTTCAGGAAACACTTGAGGAAAATCACGCACAACTGGTATATCCTCCAGCTTCTTTTCCTTTGCTGATGCGTCAGTGACAAGTGCCAGAATGGCAGTATGTCCCTTTCGTAAACATTTCTGCGCCTTTAAGAAAGAGATGATGCCAACCACAGCACCACTCTTGTCACCTTGTACTTCGAGAGGTTCTTGACTGGAGCGAGGAATACGAATAACTTTTTCTTTGCATAAGATCTCCGCGTGATGTTGGGATAACCAATCCATACCGTTGACGACGTCGAAACTACCCAAAACTATGGGTATGAGATCAATCGAGAAAGTCTGACCCGCTAGAACAATACTACAACCCTTGACTACCTGTGCGGCTTCTACACTTTTACCATTGGCTAGTTCTACGACGTGTTTGGTGTCTAGGGGTGTTGGTGTACGTTTTAATAATTTACTCATTTTCAATGACATATAGCTTGTATCAGCACCCGAATCAAATAAGACAGTAACATAAATATCGTCGAGAAGAAACTTACCCATAACCACATTGGGATCATTCACTGCGTCACCCCGACCTAGCACAAAAGCACGACCCCGAGCTTCGTTGCCATTGTTGTTGTTGTTTCCCCCGTTATTGTTGTTATTGTTCCCGTTGCCCTGATTGTTGTTGTTGTTCTGGTTCCTGTTTAGCTGAGGGCAGTGTCTCTTGATGTGACCTTCAGCACCACAATTATAACACCCCTTGTTGCCCCGTTGCTGATTCTGCTGTGCTGGTAGCTGCTGCTGGTTCTGGTTCGCAGGTCGAGCGCTTCTACAATCTTTGGCCTCATGACCCATCTTGAGGCATCTTTGGCAACGAACCTTATTACACTGGCCACTGTGATGTTTGTTGCAGGTGTTACACTTTGGAAGATTTCCTCGATATCCTCCCTGTCTGTGGCTGCTTGAGGAGTGCTGACTTGGACTCTGGTAACTGTCTGTCTTTCGTTGCTGAGCTTGTGACTGTACTGAAGCTGACCCCTTGCTAGAATCCCCATCCCATTTTCTCTTACTTTCACTGGGAGTAGCAAGTTTAGTAGAAGCAGTAGCGGTAGCAGTAGCACTGATACGCTTAGGCAGTTTATTTTGATCCACTGCCTGATCGGTGATGCGATGAGCGAGACGCTGGATTTCCTGGATGTTGTTGAGGTTAGCCGAGGTAACGTGGCTCTGTATTTCTGGTGCCAAACCTTTGAGATACAACTCAATACGCTTGTATGGAGGGTCCACCATAGTTGGACATAACACAGCCAACTCATTTGATCTCTTGGTGTAAGCTTCGATTTCCGAACCAACCATTTTCAAGTTATACAACTCGTCCTCCAACTTGTGAATGTCTTCTCTAGTGCAGTATTCCCTCTTGATCAATTCTTTGAAATCATTCCAGGGTGTGGCGTTAGCAGCTGCCAACCCTAAGATCTGCACTTGTGCGTTCCACCAAGTGAGCGCAATCCCTTCAAGTGTGCCAGTGGCGAACTTCACCCTGCGAGCCTCAGGGCATTCACACATTTCGAAAACCGACTCGAGCTTTTCAAACCAGTGGAGGAGTCCAACTGCTCCCTCCGTGCCACTGAACGAGCTAGGACGACAATCCATGAAATTCTTGAAGGTGCACCCAGGTTGTTGCTGAGCGGGTTGACCTATTGTGTACGAATAGGGCAAAGTTAAGTACGAGAATTAATGTAGGATCTAAAGATCCTAGTGTCTATACTGCAGGGTATACTACCTGCTTGGGCGGCTGCAACTGCCGCAGCAACGAGAGCCTCTAGCTGGGCTTGAGTCATGTTAATTCGTGCGGCCATTGATCTTCACATCAAAGGCAACATAAGTGAGAAAGGTTCGCGAATAGTGCGATGACAGAAGAGTGTAAGCACATAAGTATTCTCATGCAATGACAAGTTGTGAGCAAGGTAATGTAAGCATACTACGAGCAAAGTTCTATGCAAATTCTAGCATGTAGGCAATAAACATAAACCTTAGTACCTAGGAAGTTGAGTCTTGCACGTGGAGCGAAGCGTCGTTGTGGATCGTTGAGAGCACTGTTCTGGTTATAGTCTGGTTTTAATAAAAACGTTTTTCCATATTAAAACCAAGTTCTCTATAACCAATGGCTCTGATACCAATCTGTCACACCCCCAAAATCCACACGCGGAGTATCACCGCTTGGGAGCGTGACTGACCAGGATCAAGCCACCTATCATATTGAACATGTAATTAATATTAAGTAAAATAAATGTAAACCATCCATTCAATACGATAGGTGTTCAAAACATAACCATAGTTTCAAAGTGTAGCGGAAGCATAGTAAATAAACCAACAATAGTTAATAGCTTTAAATGTCATAATAGTTCAACGTAGAAACCACGATCCTTGCCCACAACGACCCGCTTCTCCAGTGCAAACTCCAAGTACCTAACGATCTGCAAGGCATGTAACAGAATGATCAACAAACTAGTTGAGCGAGTTCACAGTAAGTAAATGCGTAATAGTAAGTAACGGGTGGCTCTACAGGGCCAATAGTAAGTTATACAGGTGGGGGCTTCCCATGTTATGTGACCACTAGACTATTCGTATTATCCCTGTTCTTCGTCCGAGAACAGTAGCGCGTATGAGGTGTGCGTAGGTTTTACGCACGTATCCTTTGTATCGAGGATAGTAATTGGCATATGACCACGTAGGTGTTATCCCGACCTACGGAAGAAGTAATAAATGCGTACACGTAGGTTTTACGTGCGTGCCTGACATCCGAGGCAGTAATGGCATATGACCACGTAGGTGTTATCCAACCTACGGAACCACGTAGGTGTTATCCCAACCTACGGAACCGTCCTGACATCCGAGGACCATGATAGGTGATAGTCTAGGAAAAACGTTTGTACGTTATAAGTCAATTGAAACCTTTAACCCATTCCCATGACCCGGGAATCCCATGCCTTAGTAGGAGTGTGAACTCACCTTGGTTTGCTCGGTATGCTAGGTTATGCACTCACAAGTAATTAATCAAGTCCTATTGTGTGCACGTATAACAAATCAGTTCATGTTCACAATGATACGCATGCAATTTAATGTTCACATAACAGTCAGTTTGCATATCGGCACAACACGTATCATTTCACATTTAATCATCAGCTAGTGTACACGAATACAAATGTTAACATTCATCACCAAGCATGGCATGCCAAATAAATCAAGCATACATTCCATCATTCAAAGTATGTTCATAACCATATATCTTTCGATCCACCCTTATCTTTCGGTCAACAGTTATCACAGTTATCTTTCGGACCAAATGTTATGTTTCGAACCTAATGTCATCTTTCGACCAACTGTCATCTTTCGGTCAACCTAATTATGTTTCGGTCAAAGCTATCCTTCGGTCAACACTACTATGGCTCGAAGGACAAGTATCTTTCGGTCTCAACAACTATGTTTCGACTAACAAGTATCTTTCGGTCACAACAGCTATGTTTCGAGTAGCAAGTATCTTTCGGTCACAACAGTTTTCATTCATAGACAGTTACCACAAAACCCTAATCCATCTTATCATGTTACGTTACACAGAAGGCACAAGATCATCTACGACAGTTACTATCATTCCCAGAAATCATTTAACGGTTACAGAATCAATCATCAACCAATCCGAATCATCATCTATGTGTCATGTAAACATAATCATCATTCGGTTCAACTATCTAACATATATACGTATATCATCTAGTCGATTAGCATAACGTATCACATAATCGAACACTATTAACATGTTAATCTGTTTTCGAATCCTGATCAAATTAATATCATTCAACCCATTCAATACTATGCATTCGATCCTATCAATCCAGATCAACATGTATTTCGCATGCAGTTACATAATAGATTAACCAAGTATGTCGAAATCAAGAACAAAACACGTAAATCACAAATCAATATAGACACTACCCGAAAATCTGGATTACGGAATGAAATCCTTCGAACAGAGAATGGGTCTGTTATGCCGTCACACACACACAAGGAAACTAGGGTTTTTGGAAGTAACTATCGGTTTACATGTATCCACGTATATAAACGTATCACAGGAATGGGCCAAGCCCATTAGAAAGACTGGGCCGAAAGATGTCGAAGGATATGTTTCGTGATCCTTCGGGCCGAAAGATGTCGAAGGATCCTATCTAGCTCGAAGGGTATGTTTCGAGATCCTTCGAACCTAAGGTTATCTTTCGTGATCCTTCGATCTGTGTGTCATGTTTCGTGATCTAGACTAAGTGTTTTAATAATAGTTCTAATATTATTTTCTACCACAGCAAGTAATCACATATAGGCAAAATGACAATACGTTTCATTAAAACACAACGCGTACAATTTCAAGTCCACAATCCAAACAACTAAACAGTCAAAGTCAACGCGCATCTAATGCGAAAGTGAAAGTCAGAAACTCGAGTTGTCACAAAAACAGTTGGATAATGGTGGGGGACATATTATTGATGTGGCATAGAAATATGATTGCACAATCACTTGATGAAATTGAATTCATATCACACAAATCTGTTTTGGGGCTGATGAGTTACATGGGTAACGTGCAAGTAATTGGGCCTTAGGTGGGGTAATTGGGCTGCACATGCAAAAAGGACTCATCCAGTTCATAAGGGCCGAAGCTGTTTTTGGCAGTGGGCAGCCGCATAATCAGAATGGGCTGGGCCCAAGCGGGCCGCACACATACACACACCTACATTTTGTTGAGGGCTCGTCATTTTGGGTCATGCAATTCTTAGACGGACCACTAAATTGACTGCTACATACATTCGGATATCAAAGAATAAAATGCTATGTTATTCGTACATATGAAACCATGAGTTGAATATGCTTATGAACTGAATATATATTAAGAGGTTATTTGATGATACCAGGTTGATAAGTTATTATTATGACTCGAACTATAAGTGGGTTACGTATACATTAACTTGTGTGGCTTGTGACTAGGGAATTCACGAATTAATCGTATGTGTAATATGTGGCCTATGTGCATCTGAGACTGATTGTTCTTGGTAACTATGATAGGACGTGTTTGACTATTTGATAAACAAGTGATAAATCTTACCGAGCAAACCGAAGGTGAGTTCATCTCTCTTAAGCATGTGTCCTGGTGGTTGGGACAGTCTTTGGGTATCCCTGAGAGGGATGGGTTCTTGGGTAAATCATTTGCGTATTCCTGAGAGGAATACGTCTTATTATAAATCTGGAATGTTGGATAATATACTCTTCCTATCACCTTTAAAGTCCCTCCGTGTTGTTTGGTTACCAGAGAGGTAACAAGGTATTAGTTAGTAGCACTACTTAGGTTTGGCAACCTCACCCCGTACCTGGGAGGACGAGTATTGAACTACTGACCTAGTCATGACCAATGCTTTGATAGGAGTATTGGAGAAAGGGCAATGTAAATCAGGAGTCGTCTTGTATTCGGGGTATTATCAACATTAAATTCAATGGATTAACTAAACACTTGGCAACCAACGTTTTCGTAAAACTATGAACTCACCAGCGTTGTCTGATATACTTGTTGCATGCTCGTAGGTCGTTAGATATCTTGGATTTGGGAACTTGCTGTCTGGAGTAGCTGGAGTGGTTATGGGTTGACTGGAAGGATTCATGTATTTGAATTATTGATACTATACATTGGTTTCGAAACAGTTTAACTTTGGTTTATTAATTGCTTCCGCTGAACATATCGGTTTTCATTTAAACTTGTAGATGGTATTTTATTAATGATTGAGAACTTTATTTAGAAACTTGTATGGGTTCAATGTAATTAGTGGCTCATTGTTGGTATGTCACACGCCTAACAGGGACATTCCCTAGGTGGTATTTTGGGGGTGTGACATTATGCGTACGACATCGAGGTTGGAGTGAGAACCATTTTTTGGTCAAGTGTACAATTCAAAATCTATTCTTGTTGAGTTCATGACTCATTACAAAACTGCAATAGAAGCACAGCGTCACACGCACCGGAAAAATGATCATTATATAAACGTCCCCAGTTGAAAAGTAATAATAAAGTGTTGGAGAGCCAAGCTGTTGACATATACACATAAAATATTTTTTGTGACATTTAAACTGAGTTATTTGGGATTGAGGATTGCTTAAATCAACGTTATGAAGAGCAACCCGATGGGTTTATTAAGTTCTACATAAATGATTTCCAACAACCTTGTACATCCTTATTCGAGGTAAACAATGAAGTTTTTTTGGTATTTTATTTTGGCATTTTCTGAATATGGCGTTTATTATAATTTTACACATTTTTTTTTTGCATGGAGTTTTTGTGTTTGTTGTTTGATGGTGTTTTATACAAACATTGTCTGCATGGGGTTCTATACATACATTGTTTTTGCATTTTTCAGGTAATGTATCGCAAGTCTGATTACACCAGCACTTGCTCATGCAGATGTTTTGAACAGTTTGATTTGCTATGTAGACATATATTTTATGTTTTGAGAAGTTTGGATATTAGGGAATTTCCAAAACAGTACATTTTGAATAGATGACGTAAAGAGGCTTCGCCAAATTGGTCTTCCGATTACTCAATGAGTCGTGAATTTATGACCGAGCTTGATCCCGATGTGCAAAGTATGATGCGAGAAATTATTTTTGCAACGGAGTATACTTTGAACCGTTTATCTGGTAATAAGGAGGAGCTATCCTTATACAAGGATCATGTTCAATTTTATATGAAGAAGGTTCAAGATATGAGATTGTTGCTCCTCCTCCTAGTAATAGGGATAGATTTGCGAATATAACAGGTCAATATCAAAATGACAAGAATCCGATAAGAATCCCTGTTGGGTATAAGTCGAAAGGTTCTGGATCTCGCAAGCGTTTGAAATCCAAACAGAAAGAAGCAATCGAAAAAAAAAACAAAAACAAAAGGGAAGCCCGGGGCGAAAGAAAGACAATGTAAGAATTGTAAAGCTTTCGGACACTATGCATTGACATGCCAGAAGCACGTAAATAAAAGGTTATTGACACGGTCTTTGAGAGCAAGTGAAGAGTAGTTTGGCGCTTTTTTATTTTTTATTTTTTTCAGAACACACAATATTTGCATTTGGCGTTTTATATTTTTTTATATATCACTTTTTATTGTTTTTTCACATTTTTCCACTTTTTGGGCATAACATGTGATTTGGAAGTTACATAACAAACCATAGAAGATCAGACACACACATAAACGCCAAAATAAGAATACCTTTCAGTAAATAAAAATACCTTAAACCTCTAATTAGGTTAGAATTAACTAAATAACATTTTGCTGAATGAGATGGACAACATTGTTAATGTTCACATAAGAATGTTGTCAACCCATTCAGTGAAACTTTATGTGAAACTTTATTGAGAACAAAAAAGAAACGACGTTTGCGATCTGTGGTTTTTGAACTTTTTGGCGTTTATAAATTGAATGGTATTTACTAAAATATGGTGTTTGTTTTTGGTGTAATCAATGGAAGGTCCTGAGACGTTATTTATATAAGATGTTTTTGGCGCGTAGTTTTGGCAGGAATTTATTATAATAGATGTTAGTAATGAAGCTTCCGTCGTTTCAGTTACTGTTTGCTCAGCTTTATCTGTTAAAGCTGTAGGTGTCCCATCATTCAGTGGCGTTTTGTATGAATGACGTTTTATATAAAGAAGACAAAATAAAACTAATTAACTCTTGTAGAGTAAAATAACGTTATGGCGTTTAAAACACAGAGTTTGGCGTTTTGTATGAATGGTGTTTAGATAAAGACCATGTATATGGCTTGTAGTTTAAGGAGTGAATTTTAATGTCGTTTTACTCATGAGTTTGGCGTTTTGTATTAGAGCAGTAAAAAGACCCTTTTACCCTTATTGAAGCGCGTCCATGTAATAAAATTGATGTTATTTACGAAAACGCCACCGCACCAATCTAATCCATAGATTGCTTTGATCCAACGGATGAGGGGCGTTCTCACCGTTTTCACACTTTTAGGTGTTTTCCCTAAATTCTGCCAACAAATATATACAGGGCCGGCTATGATGGTGTGCGGACTTCCGCACAAGGCCCGTGATTTCGAGGGGCACGAGATTTTTTTTTTAAAAATTGATATATATATATATATATATATATATATAGGGTGGGAGTTGGCTACAAAGTCCATTTTCCCTACAAAGTGTAAAAAGTCATAAAACATCATAATATCAACCATAAAACACACTCAAAACCCACAAATAACAAAGTGAAGATTACTAAGACACCATATTTGTGGGTTTTGTGTTGTGTTTTGGATGATAAGGCGTTGATTATCGAATGACTAACATTAGTGCGTTTTATGTTGATTATCATGTTGTGTTTTATATTCATAGTTCTACGATGGTGTGTTTGAAGTTTTTACGAACTGTTAGGGTTTGGATATTGTGTTTTAGTGATCTTCACTCTGTTATTTATGTGTTTTATTGTTGAAATTGCGGTATTTTATGACTTTGTACACTTTGTAGGAAAAATGGACTTTGTAGCCGAACCCCACCATATATATATATATATATATAGGGGAAGGATGTATAGAAAACCCACTTTAATTTAGAAAACCCGGGAAACTCAAAGCTCCCGATGTTTTTTTTTTCTTGAAAAAATTTACACATGTTATATACATGTTCTTAAGGGTTTTGGGCAAAAAAAAATCAAAAAAGCGCTGAGTAGATATTTTAAAAAAAAATAAAGAAGTTTTGGTGTAACACATGTTACATTCATTTGACATATTTGTAACATGTGTTACACCAAAACTTGTTTATTATTTTTTTTTTAAATATCTACTCGGCGCTTTTTTGATTTTTTTTGCCCAAAACCCTTAAAAACATGTATATAACATGTGTAAATTTTTTCAAGAAAAAAAAACATCGGGAGCTTTGAGTTTCCCGGGTTTTCTAAATTAAAGTGGGTTTTCTATAGATCTTTACATTATATATATATATATATATATATATATATGTTATTTAAAAAAAATGTAAACACATACCAATTCCGATATAGGCCCATTATCAAATTCTTTTTAACGGTTTATAATTTAGCCTACTATACATTAGGTTTATTGGCCCAATGCTAATACGATTTTACTAAAAATTATAACACCCGACGACAATTTCATGGACTTCTAGAATCTGAAAGGACGAGACGAACAAAACAGTCGAACATCATCACTTCATCAGAACTTCGCTGAATCGCTTGGCCCCGGCTGCTGGGAACAGAAGATTCAGAGACGTGAATAAGAACAACATCAACCAGAGACGCGAACAAGAACATCGATCAGAAGATTCAAAACTCAAAAGGTCCGTTCGTCGGTTTAGTGTTAATTGTTAAACTGTTAGTCTATTAATTGTTGTTAACATCAGAACCATGTTGTCCGTATCTGCATACGGCGTATCGTATTGAATTGACTATTGAGTATTGTCCTATACTGGTAGATCGCGGTAATCTGCAAATAACGATGTAATTATATTGTTTATCATGAAAGCATATGGGCATATTTTTCGAGCTCGAACAGGGTACGTGAATTCTTAGAGACGCCACTATATATATATATATTAACTTGGAATAAAATAAAAGCCCATGGGTTTTGGATTGGTTGACATTGTGAGATTGTAGGCAACAAAGTCCAAATTTGTGTTTGGATTTTAATTCTAACATTGTCTAGTCTGTGTCCACACTACGAAATAGATTAAATATGCATGGAATAACTACTTCATTTTCTATTTTTCGAAATTTAGTTAACCAGCATGTTCTATAATTTATTCTCTTTTAGGTGATCACAAACAGAATTTAGCTACACAATTATAATAAATCATATCAAATGGAAAAATGAATATAGTTAGTTGCATTTTGTTGAAATATGGGTAGGTTTCTAATATGGATTGGTATATTATGTAATTTTATTAGTATAAAGATTTAGGTTCACACTCACAAATGATATTTTATAATTAGTTACAGACTACATCAAAATTTTTTGGCCTAACTCGTAAAACAAACAACATATACGATGTTTTATATTGGTAACTAGAAAATAGACCTACCCGCGTTACGGTGATGACAAGGAAGTAAGAAACACGAATCACTACCATACATAACCGCATTCAAATATGAAAAACACGAACGTTGTAGCCTTTTTACACTTGAAGTTACATAAATCACTACAACACATAACCATATTCAAATATGAAAAACACGAGCGTTAGCCTTTTTATACTTGAAGTTAGTGTCTCATTGTCCTCTTGTTCTGGAGAGGCATCAGACATGGATTCCATCTTAGCGTCCAGATAAGCGGCATCATTGCCGGGTGAGTGCACTGGTGAGCCACCCACTACAATCATCTAAAATATCACCTGGATTATCATAGCATAAAATATACATAACCGCATTCAAATATGAAAAACACGAACGTTGTAGCCTTTTTACACTTGAAGTTACATAAATCACTACAACACATAACCATATTCAAATATGAAAAACACGAGCGTTAGCCTTTTTATACTTCAAGTTAGTGTCTCATTGTCCTCTTGTTCTGGAGAGGCATCAGACATGGATTCCATCTTAGCGTCCAGATAAGCGGCATCATTGCCGGGTGAGTGCACTGGTGAGCCACCCACTACAATCATCTAAAAT
This sequence comes from Helianthus annuus, assembly GCF_002127325.2. NCBI lineage: Eukaryota > Viridiplantae > Streptophyta > Magnoliopsida > Asterales > Asteraceae > Helianthus > Helianthus annuus. Next base: position 159,418,093 of record NC_035440.2, on the reverse strand, counting down.
ATCACCTGGATTATCATAGCATAAAATATACATAAAAACAGGTTAGCGTCACAGTTTACGTTTATATTGAGAAAATAACACTCATAAAAAAGCCATAAAAGCCATGTCTGTTCTATGCAAACTCTTGAATAACAAATACCACTATAATTTTTCCTACCAAAATGTTCATGAGACTGACTTCACTTGCATTTTTTTATAACATAGGGTCATGTCATGTTCTGGGCTTATGTGCAACATAGAGTTAACAAAAAATCAGTTAATAATAAAATAAAATAGTAAGAGATAGATGCCAGATGACATACTTCCATGATTATAAAAAATATCGGCATGAGTCACCTTCTAATTGGTTTAGAAACCGTAAAATCTCTTCTTTTTCTTAAGGTACGCCATGAATTCTCTTTGTTGAGAAGGGGATTCCTCTAGAGACTGTACTTTGGTAAAAAAAAGAGAAAGATAATACATTTAAGATGATAATATGAATACTGTAAGATTCAAGTTCATAACTGCACAAACTTATATTATTATTTTAAAAATTTATTTTTTGTAATAATATTGAATGCATAAATAGTTTTAAAAAAGTTCAAAAGAAGTTGTTTATGAGCCAACCCGAAACGTGTCCTAAAGTTACCCCTTTGACCCATTGCCAAGTTTTGTAATCATATATATACAAAAACAATTTTGGCCCTTGGGTTAGCCTAACTCAAAACACGCATAAAAAGTTGTCACTTTTGACCCGTTACCCAACCCACTCATTCTGAATTGTTTTAGTGATACCTTCTTGGTAGGGACGATTTGCAACAAAAGTTTGATTTTTTTTTTTTAATTTTGCCACAAAAGTCAAATGGGTTTTTTCTTGTGTTAAATTTTCATATACATATACGGAAATCCCAAAAAAAATGGTATCGATACCGAAACTACCTGGTAAGGTATGGTACCTGTACTGTAACATCTGCCAAAAACGGATATCCAAAAAATCCGACCTGTTTTGAAATCCGAATCCTATCATAAATTTTTTCGTGAAATAAATAACTATTTAAGGGGATTATTATTATTATTATTATTATATTTTATTTAAATCATTTATCGATTCTGTTATTTATTTTTTGTTTAAATAAATAATTTAATTAATAAGCCCAACTAAAATTATTAATTTTATAAGTTATTATAGTTAGCTTTTTTAGGTTAATGAAGTATTTAAGCCGAACTGGCTCAGTTAGTAGAGTTGAGGGGGCTATGTGTAAAATTAATAAGCCCAACTAAAATTATTAATTTCATAAGTTATTAAAGTTAGCTTTTTTAGGTTAATCAAGTTAGAAGTATTTAAGCCGAACTGGCTCAGTTAATAGAGTTGAGGGGGTTATGTGTAAACTTTTAAAACACTAAACATAGAAAGAAATAGAGAACGGTGGACCACTGAACTCGAATCAGGGTCTCAGCAGTATCAAAGCATACTCAGGGCACTACACCACTCCACCACAACTTTTGATCTGCTACAACCCACGAAAACAACATACTCATGGCATGTTTGGGTAAGCTTTTTGAAACAACTTATTGGCTTATTGGCTTTTTGGAAAAGTCGGTATGGAGTTGCTTATTGACTTATTGCATTTTTCCCCTCACATACACCCTCATTGCCAAACATCATTTTAAAGCTTATGACTTTTCAAAAAGTCAATAAGTCAATAAGTTGTTTCAAAAAGCTTAGCCAAACATGCCCTTATACATAAATAGACGGTAATTATCTTTGAAATGTTTGCCGCCCAACTATTCATGGCAACACTTAGCTCTGTTTTCTTTCGATTGCTCCTTGTTTATCGATGATTGATTCTTGTTCCGCATTTCTGTTAATAGAGCCAATCAAGAACATGGCCTTAATCCCATCCCCATTCCATCACGATTTAAAACATTTCCCATAACCCCCCGTCTCATAATCATCGACGACCATCACCTCACAAACCATTTACCACACCCTCCCTGCGCTTTAATTCATCTCGTACGTACTATCGAAGAACCCGCAATACGTCGGAGCAGACCTGCAACTTGCCGGATGTCATACCCCAAAAACGCCGCAGCGGAATATAAAACGTAGTGCTGACGGAAGTTGGTGCCCATTTATATCTTGTCGATCGATGCATTTAATTGTTGGACATTTTAATTTATTTTAAACATAAGTTATTTAAACATTACGTTTTAAGACAGGACACAACCACATAGTTTAGTTGTCTTTGATCCTCGCGGATCTTATTACATACGTCCCAGAAAGTTTAAAAGTTGTCCAACATTTTCAAACAACACAACATGCATCATCAAACACAAGATACGCCATAATTCCCGAAGCCGAACTCAAGTACCTGTAGAACACGTTAAAATCAAGTGTCAACACAAAGGAAGGTGAGTTCACATATTCACATACAAACAATTCATTCCAAAGGAAAACTTTCTGATTATGTGTTTATTTGAAAACATCCATATAATTTTTAGAAAGTCTGTTTTACTTCCTTAATAAAATCCATGGGTCCTCCGTCGCGGTTCAACAACCCAACAATAAAGCTCTTACCCAGGTTTTGTATATTAAATTCATTGCGTCAATTTTCAGACTCGTATGTTAGCTACACAATACGAACTATATATACCATGCAGGGATAATCAAAGCTAGACAATAAACAGAATATCAATTCGTCGTTTGACTTGACACGGGGCGACCGGTCACGACGGGGTTGTCGACCCGATAGATCTACCAACATTTCCTTGCGTGCAATACTTAACTGATTAAACGACATCATGGGCGCAGGGTCCACTCAAGACCAATATGATGTCTGCCTCACGTACAATATATATATCCTACTAATATGACAAATTTAATACACGAAGTTGTACGAATCCCCTGAATCTCCTTCCCTTGAGACCAGGCTGGCATCCGTCCCAACTTTACGGTCCGTTTCGCCTCGGAAACACCGTACCAATCTCTGTTTCATCCTGAAACAAATATATTCAACAAAACCGTTTCATCCCTGAAACACATATTCAACAAAAACCGTTTCATCCCCGAAACATATATTTTCACAAATCCATATATTTTCAACGAAAATATATAATTTATATCAAAAAGGTATGTTTTATTCCCAAAAACATTATTAACCCCTTTTATTGGCGTGTTCTACCCCCAAAATATATACAAAGCAGTAAAAGAGAGGTTTAGTGACACTCACCTTTGGGTGCGTACTTTAAATAGCGCAATCTCAGAGATTGATTTCTACACGTCCTATTATATATATAGGAACGATTTTAAATCAATATTCATAACACAAAAATCCTAATTTTCTCTGTTTCTTAGAATTATCACATAACTTTGAGATTTTCTCGAAAAGTTATCATTTTTTATTATGTTGGCACGTTAATATATATATATATATATATGAAAGTCCATATATATATTTTTATGATTTTGCGACTTGAACGATTTTATTGGTGACCATTATTGTGTAAATCCGTTAACACTCCCGTTTATACGTAATATATCTACAATTTGCGCGTCGTAATATATATACATAAACGTTCATATAATTTATCATCAAAACACACGAAATCTTGTTAACTTATCTATTTTGTCATTTTTAAAGCAAATATACATAAAACATCTCATATGTATCAAATTTCATGCTCGACAAACAAGTTACACATTTAACGCGATTTTTACCGTTTCTACCGCACAAAACGCACAAATATACATGCATAATTTATATTTCCAAAATCATGTTAAAAACTTAACATACTTTCACATTCTCATGTTTAAATCACATAACACATTTTAAACACATAAGGTTTAATCAAAATTTCACCCATAATAGTGTACATTGAAAAATGCGTATTTTAGCGATTCGGTAACGTTTTTGGGCGTCGGAAGTCACGTATGACCAACCAAACACCAAGTAAACTTAAAATTAGTTAAAATACTTATTTTTAAACTAAAAATATCAGTTTACTTACTGATCTAAATCAGTTTTATAAAAATCACTCGAAAAGCCGATTTTTGACCGTTTTAACGCATAGTTTTGCGTTAAACGTTACTATAATCATCCCAACTCGAAACGACTTGATATTTTAACACAATACATGTTATTTACTGATTAAAATAGTGGTTATAATCAGATTAGTGCAGTTTTTGTGTAAGTCACATAAATCATGCGATTTCACGTATTTTACAACCTTTAATGCACCAAGTACAACATGCAAAGCTAGCAAACATTATGACAAAGTTATATGTCACTTATGTTGGTGCATAATGTCTATAGCCTACGTCTAAAGTCTAGGTCATGTCGGTAGCTTGTAGTAGGGTTTACAGGGTCAAAAATGTAAATTTATGTGTTTTGTAGTAATTTCCCATGAAATAGCATGTTGCTATTTCGCACGAAATTAACCTGTGTTATTACATACGAAATAGCATAATGCTATTTCGCGCGAAATTAGATGCCTATAAATAGGGGTGTCATGCTTCTCATTTGGTACGAAATTAGGTGAAGTGTAACGAAGTGCTGCCCGATTTTCACCGTGTATTCAAGTCAATTGTCAATGAGAAGCTTGTTTTAAGTGATATACTCTGTTTCTACTCATTTCTTACACTGATTCTAGGCTGTTTGTTTGTTTCCACCTCTCAAATAGTTGTGTATTGATTCTGAACGACTCATTAGGTCGCAAAACGATCCTACAAGTGGTATCAGAGCTCAGGATGAGTCAATACACTTGAATCAGTGCCTTCTTCTACTCATTTTTGGACTTCTGGACAAATTCATGGACAAAATGGACTGATCTTTCGATATTGTGTGTAAAATACAGTTTTAACAAACCCTTGAAAGAATCAGATCAAAATTTAGACTAAAAGTGACAAAAATGGGCCAAAAGGTTAATTTCGTTTGAACAAGCATCTTATTTCGTTTGAAAAGTTGAGGTAATTTCACACGAAATTACTGATTTCATTGGAAATACATCTGATTTCGTTTGAACTATAATTCCGTTTGGCTTATTTCGCACGAAATTAAGTTTGTGATAATTTCTTACGAAATAACTTGATTTCGTTTGAAAAGTCTGATTTCGTTTGAAAAAGTTAATTTCGCTTGAAAATTGATTTGAAAATCTGATTTCGCAAGAAAGTCCATTATTGTTTGTGATTTCGTTCGAAGTCTATTTTGTGTGTAGACCTAATTTCGCTTGAAAGTAACTGTTTTTCAAAACTTGAAAAATTTTTCCGTAAACTGTTTTCGTAAAATGGATAACCAAGAGTTTTACAACTTATTTGCCGGTGGGGGCATGACGGCAGTACAAAACCCAGCTAGTATCGTGCAAAATGTGAACATGGAGAATGAACTTGGTACGATGCAGAAACCGCCGAAGTTGATGAATATTGATGAGTATGCTGGTTGGTCGGGAAGGTTTAAGACATGGGTGCAAGCAAACCATTTCGAATGTTGGATGAAAATCGAGTCCAAATATGTACCTCCAGTTACTGCAGCAGGTATCGAGAAGTCTATTGGAAGTCTAACTCCACTTGAACAAGAGGGTTTCAAAGCAGAAAAGAAGATGATGAGTATTCTACAACAAGCTATTAAATAGGATATCTTAGTGTTACTGCAACATGAGGATAACTCACAGTCCGTTTGGAATGCTTTGAAAGTTAAGTTTCTTGGAAGCGTGTCTATGATAAAGAGCAAAACTGCTTTGCTAAAGAAAGAGTTTGATATCTTTACGGGTATAAAGGGTGAAACAACAAAACAGTTAATTGAAAGATATTGCCATCTGGTTGTTGAGATGAAGAGGTTGGGCATAAACAAAACGGATGAAGAATGGGTCGAAAAGCTGGCGGATGCATTGCCATATGATGAATGGGGTACTTATTTGTTATTGTTGAAAAATAATTTGGAGTATGTCGGATTCAACCTTAGCTAATTCATTGAGAAGATCGAAGCACATGAACTAGAGTTGACAAAGATTAGAAAGATAAATTCTTCCAATGTTCAACAAGACGTTTCTTTATACTACAAAGGAAGTTCTCCAGCAACAACAAATCTGAGCCCAAAGATCCAGACAGCCTTCAGTGCTGATTCCACATCCAGAGTTTCACCTGGCACATCAAGCAGCAATAATTCACCATTTGCAAGTTTTGAACCAAATCCTAGGGTTCAAAACTCACCAGATCAATCTTATACCCAAAGTTCGTCAGGATCAAACAGTCAAAGTCAAGGTCCATGAATTCTGTGCAACATTGCGGTGAATATAAAGAATGCTCAAGACTTTACTGAATCATCCGCGAAACAACACATAGCACTACTTGCTTCGGTGCTTGAATCATATGAGAGTTTGGTTGCAGGTAGAATTCGGAACCCTGATATGACAAAGGAAGATTATGATTAGATCGATCCAGAGGAGTTGGAGTTGATCGATATCAAATGGGGAATGGCAAGCTTGGTGAGGAGAGCTCAACGATTTATGGAAATAACTGGTCGTAACAGTCTTTTAGGACCGGATCAGAAGCTTGGGTTTGATAAAACAAAAGTCACATGTTTCAAATGTAAAGAGAAGGGACATTTCAAGCGTGCGTGTCCGAATAGAGAGGTCAACAACCATCAAAATCCGTCACCAACGACTACTACAGACAAGCAATCTATCATAAGACAAGTTAACAACCATTCACCCAAAGACCTCAGATCGAAAACAAGCCTGAAAAAGCTCTTCTAGTGAACCAGGATGATGAAAAGGTTGCTGAAGGTTTTAGCTGGGATAAGTATATCCCTGGCAGTGAGGGTATGGCAATGATGGCATAGATTGTGGAGGAGCCGGAGTGTGTTGTTGAAACAGAGGTTGTCAATGAAGTAGTGTCTGAAGAATGTTTGGCTGATCTTAAGGAAGTAGCTGCAGAAGTCTACTACTACTAATCTGACCAGGAGATTATTGCTAGTTCTTTCAAATCAATAATGCCTCCTAATATGTTTGAATCTTTTGCAGGTTTTTTCAATGAGCCAACCACTGGATTCTGTCCACAGTACGACGTTGAGAAAGCTCCTCTTGAAGAGATAATTGACGTGTCTAAAGAAATGAATGAAGAGACAAAAAGAAATTGCTGACAAAGCTTTGATGGGCAAACTGAAAGAGGTAGACACAGAATCTGTAGAACCGGAGTCTGTTGATACTGAGTCAGTTGAAAACGTGTTGGTCAAAACAGAGTCAGGTCAAAAGGAGTCTGACGGGAATCAGAAAGTGAGGAGATCAAATCAGAAGGAGTGTCTGAGTTAGAGTCTGATGGTGTTGGTAAACAAGATGTTAAAATTGATCAAGAGGAAAAGATTGTTGAAAAGATTGATTCAATTTCTGAAACTTCATGCAAAAACTGTTCAAAACCCTGCATGGAATGTCTTGAAAAAGACAAAAAGTTTCAGGAATTGAAACAATACACTGATGAAGTAAAATATGATCTAAGTGAAGTAAAAGAAGCATATGACACGTTGGCTAGATCTATCAAAATCATTCAAAAAGAGAGTTTTGAAAATGATAAAGCTACAAGTTTGCTAAAATCAACAGTTATGGATAAACAAATGGAACTTAACATTCATTTGGATACAATTGCTTCGTTGAAAAAGGAATTAGAGTTAATGAAAATTGAAAATGAAAGAATTGATAAGAAGTTGATGAGTTATGTTGCATCATCATATGTGATTGATCAAATTGTCCCGCAACAACCTGATGCAGCACCTGCCTTCAACAGTGTTCCACCCCTAATGTGGAATCATTACACCCAGAAGTATCCAGATGGGGTGGAAGCTGCTTTGAACCTCAAATTGAGAACCTTTGAGAATGAGTTGCCTGAGAATATTGATGTTACATTTTCTCCGTCTAACACTGATAATGAGTCACAGGTAATCAAAACCATTGTTTTTTTTGAACGGCAAATTTGGATCACTGACGGACCACTGGAGTATCATCGTGCCACCAGCAGAACCACCCGATCATATCCATCTCCACTAGGCAATAATGCCTATACGCCAATTCAGGAGGAAACCCAATAAATATGGGAAAATCCCCCTTTGTGGGAATCGAACCTATGACCTATTGGTTATAAGTCTTATCCCTCCCCCAAGATACCACTAGGCTATAATGCCATGGGTAATTAAAACCATTGTTGACCAAGTGTTAGATGAAGAAAGTGATAACTTGGAGTTTGATACTGTGAAAACTCATTTTGAAAATTCCATTTCGGATTCTGAAGAAGATAGTAACTTCTTGGACAAATTTATACCAAAATCAGAAAAGGTTGTGAATGATGATTCGATCATTGTGGTTTACACAATGACCGAGACTGACAAACTCTATTCTGATTTTGAGTACCCAATTCAAAATGCCAGAATTGAAAATGTTGAGAAAGTTTTTAAGCTTGTTGAGATTGACATTTCTAAGGTTAACAATAACGAGTTTCTTTTAAAACCTAAAAAGTCTTTTGTTAAATCACAACCAAACAACTCGGGAAAGAAAGAATGGGTGGGGAATGGTGGTAATAACAAGAGAAATGGAAACAATTTCAAAAATAAAGGAGTTGGATTTGAAAAGAAAATGGCTAAAAAGAATGTCAAGCCAAAAGAAAAGATGAGTGACGTTTTTGTTGCTGGTCCTAGTGTTGATGCTGAAAAGGATTATATTTTCAGTCAAAAAGCCGTTGATGATTTCAATGCAGCGAACAAGTTAAGAGAAGAGACCTACAAATCAACTTTTGTCGAATATGACAAAAGAATTTGTTACCGCTGCAATGAAATTGGTCATATGGCCAAGCAGTGCGTGAAAAAAACCGAAAACTCCAACTGATGTTAAAGGTAAAAAATCCATGGTTTCCCCTATTCGAATTTTGAAAAGAGGTGAATCTTTGGAGTCCAAAGAAAAGCCGAAATCAACTTTTGAAATTGACGAATCTTCGAAAACTCGAAAGACTTCAAAAGTTTATCCGAAGACTAAAATTTTTGAAAACCAATCATGGGTGGCAAAACCAAAACAGTCAGTTGAAGAGAAGAAGATGGAAAATGTTTTGAAATCTGAGCCAAAAGTTTTTGAAATTGATGTTGATAAACTTGAATTTGAACTTGGCAAGTTGCTTGAGGAATTTCCACCAATTAAAGAGGGAGATTCAAAATCAAAAGTCAAACCTGTTGTCCCAAATGTCATCTTTAACATTCCGAAAGTTGATGTGTCATATCTTGTGTTTGGTAGTGTTTTAAAGTAAAGAAATCATGGGCTTCATTGTTTGAATAAATTTCTATGATGTATGCAGGGGCTTCTAAGGTCGATTATCTCGAAGTGGATCATGGACAGTGGAGCTTCAAGGCATATGACGCGAATGTTGGCTTTGCTCTATGACGTTAAATCTATCAACGGAGGATATGTTGGATTTGTAGGGAATCAGGGTGGCAGAATAGTTGGTGAAGGAACTCTAACAAATGGAGTGGTTACGTTTGATAAAGTGAACTATATCATCGAACTTGAAAACAATCTGCTGAGTATCTCACAGATCTGTGACAAGTCTTTTACAGTACACTTTACTAAAAATGAATGTTTAATCATAAAACCTGGTTTTAAAATTCCTGAGGACATGGTGTTGATGCGAGCTCCACGAGAAAATGATTTGTATGTACTCGATATGAGCGTCGCAACAACAAATCATAAAAAACAATGTTTTGTGCCAAAATCAAAGGCAACAGAAAAGGAAACAAAAATGTGGCATCGAAAGATGGGCCACATTCATGTTAGGAAAATGAACTTTCTTGTACACAATGATTTGGTTGAAGGTGTAAATTTAAAAAAATTTCATTCGAATGATGATTGTGTAGAGTGCAAGAAGGGAAAGTAGACAAAGAAGACACACCCACAGAAGTTGTTGAATTCAATCAGAGTACCGCTCGAGAGACTCCACATGGATCTCTTTGGGCCGGTTAATGTGAAAAGTATCAGTGGAGATTTGTACTGTCTGGTGGTCACTGATGACTTCACTAGATTCTCTTGGGTGATGTGTCTGGAAAGGAAAGATCAAACATTTGATTCACTGATGATCTTATTCAAGAAGATGGAAACGCTGTATAAATTGCCGATCAGAAGAATGCGAAGTGACAATGGAATGGTGTTCAAGAATAATCGCATGCTCGAGTTTTGTAATGAAAAAGGGATTCTTCATGAATACTCCACAGCAAAATGGTGTAGCTGAAAGAAAGAATCGCACCTTGATTGAAACAGCTCAAACAATGCTCGCCGATTCCAAGTTGCCAATATTTTCCTGGAGTGAAGCAGTTGCAGCAGCGTGTTATACACTGAATCGAGTCCTCATAGTGAAGAAATACAAGAAAACATGTTTCGAACTTCTTCATCGTTATAAGCTGAATTTGAAGTTTTTAGAACCGTTTGGATCTCCTTGTACTTTTATAGATCCAGATGGCAAATTTGGTGCTAAATCTAACGAGGGTTTCTTTGTAGGATATGCGAGTCCACTGAAGAGGGTGTTCGTTCCGTGGTTGGGGAAGGTAATTCAAGTTCAGCATGTCGATTGTCAGAGATTTACATCTCCACCACAACTTCCCGGAAAAAGATTGCTCTTCGATTATGACAAACTCTGGGAGTCTTTCCAACTGCCGACTCAGCCAAGTGAAGAGGAACTAGCATTATTGTACCAATATCAGCAGTCCATGTCACAAGAACAAGTGCCAAGACCGCTAGTAGTTTCTCCACCCACCGAGGGTTCAAACAATCACGAGGCCGGTCCAAGTGGAATTGCTCACGAACCACCCGAGGAACCAGCTCCAACATTTGATCAGTCTGACGACTCAGAATCGAAACCCGGTCCGACTTTTGATGAGGAACCAAATGTTGAAATGACAGAAGCTGTGGATCACACCGGTGATCAAGACATCACGAACTTGCAATCGGAAGTGAATGTGCCTGACACTGCAATGCCAAGAACTTTGTCTTTTCATCCTTCAGAGCAGATAATCGGTGATCTTCAGAGCGGAGTAAAAACACGGATCAGATCAACAGAGCTCTTACTTGTTTTTATACATCTGTCGCTCCTTTACAAGTTGATTTTTCTCTAAAGTGTTTCATCTCGCAGGTCGAACCTCGAACGTATAAGGAAGCTCTAACTGAAGAAAGCTGGGTGAACGCTATGCAGGAAGAGCTACAGCAGTTTGATAAGGTAGGAGTATGGAGACTGGTAGATCTTCCTGAAAATCAGAAGGTGATAAAGACAAAGTGGGTCTTTAAATGTAAAAGGGATGATAGAGTGATTGTAAGAAATAAAGCATGATTGGTAGTACAGGGTTTCAGTCAGCAGGAAGGCATAGATTTTACCGAAGTGTACGCGCCTGTTGCTAGACTCGAGGTGATAAGAATCTTCCTGGCATTCGCGTCCTGGAAAGGATTCAAAGTCTACCAGCTAGATGTGAAATCTGCATTCCTATATGGCAAAATCAAAGAGGAAGTGTACGTTGGACAACCGCCGGGGTTCACAGATCCAGTACACAAAAACAAAGTCTATCTTCTCGATAAAGTGCTCTACGGTTTACACCAGGCCCCGAGAGCCTGGTACGAGACGCTTTCCCAATATCTGCTGGCCAACGGGTCCACCAGAGGGACGGTTGATAGTACGTTGTTTACCAAAGAGGTTGTAGGGCATCTATTGATCGTGCAGATTTACGTCGATGACATCATCTTTGGATCGACAAATGATGATTTGTGTACAGATTTTGAGAAAGTGATGAAAAGAAAGTTTGAGATGAGTTCGATGGGGGAGATGAAGTTCTTCCTGGGGCTGCAGGTGGAACAAATGCCCGAAGGAATCTTCATTCATCAAACCAAATACGTGAATGATGTTCTGGAGAAGTTTAACATGTCTGAATCTACTCCAACATCAACCCCCCTGGCTCAGAATCACGGGATCTGTCCGGATGAGAGTGGAGAGAAAGTGGACGAGACATATTACCGGTCGATAATTAGATCTTTGATGTAATTACTGCTTCCCGCCCAGACATCATGTATCCGACGTGTTTATGCGCCCGTTATCAGTCTAGCCCAAAACAGTCACATCTGACGATCGTGAAACGCATTTTACGGTATTTGAAAGGCTGCCCAAGCACCGGCTTGTGGTATCCTAAGTCTGGTGACTTCTCTCTCATAGGTTATGCTGATTCTGATTTTGGTAGCTGCAAGAAAAATGCTAAGTCCACCACTGCAGGCTGTCAGTTATTCAGAACTCGACTAGTCACTTGGCAGTGCAAGAAACAAACCTCAGTAGCGCTCTCTACGTGCGAGGCTGAATACGTTTCGGCTTCGAGCTGTTGCTCACAGATCCTCTGGATCCAACAGCAGATGTGAGACTTTGGTTTGCAGTTCTTGGACACGCCTATATTTGTAGACAATGAGGCAGCGATAAACATAACGAAAAACCCGGTTCACCATTCTAAAACAAAGCATATTGAAATACCACATCATTTCATCCGTGATTGTCATGAGAAGAAATTGATTCGCATTGAACATATACACACCGATGAACAGAGGGCTGATTTTTACACCAAACCGTTTGACAAAAAGAGATTTAACTATCCTTTGAAATTAAATGGGATGAAAAATTTGCTTTCTGGGAGGGTTGTTGAATGTGTGACAACTGCCACAAAACCGTTAATTTCCATACATTCTAATTATTATTTAATGACTGCAATTATGTGCTTAAATGTCAACATCGTCTGATTACATTCTATATAAGTGAATTCATGCACGTTTTATACTACAAGAATTACATTATGCAAAAATGAACTGCGTTGCGTCAGAAATACTAGTAAACTCACCGGTAAGACACGTTGTGTCAACAATCCTATAGAAAACAGTCAGACAATAGAATTGGAGCCTAGATGTAGGCCCAATGACAAGAATACATTAAAACCCAAGAGTACATACAAGGGTTTATATATAGACCATCCGGAAGCTAGAATACGCACAAAAAAGCACCCGAAACGCACTTTAAGTGCAGAATTTCATTAAATTCAGCTCAAATCAGCTTTTAAACATATAAATATCATGCCGAATTTACGTTTTATTACCCAGAATACTTCCCTAAGGGTCGGGAATTAAAAGGGTCACAAAAGAATACATAAAGGACACTAAATGGTATGATTTAGCACTTTAATGAACCGGTACTTAACCGAACAACCGGATATTACCCGGAACACAAAAATATTGTTAAACACATTGTTTTTATTTTTCTAAGCTAGTTATGGTACCCGAACACCCTAACACACTATATAGTACAAAACACACATAAACCTTTAACTAAACACTTGGATTTCAACCTTATAATCTAACTTAACATTACAACCTAACCCAGACCCTCCCCCCTAACCATACGGTTAGACAAGGTGGCCCCACATGGATTTTATTTGGTTATTTAGTTAGATCATGTTTCATCTTTTTACAACATAATATACACTTGACAAAGGATGTCGGAAGTTATTTATATTACCCCTTGGTGCCTTCCCTTTCATTTCTAACACAACAACTCAACCACACTCACCTCCCTCTTCCTCCCTTACCCTCGGCCGAGACCCCATCACCACACAACCACCATTTTCATTTAAATTCTACCCATTCTATATGCTTACAACGGTGTAAGGAGATGGACAAAGAAGCTTGAAGCTTGTGGAAGTGGAAGGACCTCACTTATTTGCTTTTATCCGTCTCATTTCTACTCTTGAACTCCCCCGGCCTTGAGCTAGTGGTAAGAACTTAGATCCTTTAATTTTTCATCTATTCTAAGTGGTTAATGATGAATCATGTTCAAAAACATCAAGAACACTAATGAATCATATGAAGAAAACATGAACATAAGCTTGCTAGATGAAGATATCTTGATAAATTTAAGTTGTTATGTTTATGGTTATTGATTGATTGTGAAAATGATGTTGATCATCATGTAGTCTTGCTAGATCATGATTAGAAACATAATCTAGCAAGATGTAAGAAAGGAAATTATTATAGGATGATAGGTCATCCACATGAAAATCATGAACTTGGAAGACCCCTTTATTTTCTTGAAAAGTGATGAACAAAGTAAGTTGTTAAACACATAGATCTAAATATTTGTGAATGATCTTTAAAGGAACCAAGTTTAAAATACAAGTTTCACTTAATCTTGGTTCTTAAACAGATAAACCTTATTTTTGGTAGTTAATAAAGTATGGAAATATGTAAGTAACAAGAAACATTCATGAAGAAACATTTTTAGAAAATATGATCATAAGTTGTAAAGATCTAAATTCTTTAATGATGATGTTTTTAAAAGATCAATCACACTTTAAAGGGTAACAAGACTTACTAAATACACTAGTAAGTTACTACACATTTTTATAAAATTTTCAACTTCATGAAATAAAGAAATTAGTGTATGTTGTTGATGATTGTTATTGAAGTTGATTGATGATGGATTTAAAAGAAAATAAACAGATGTTTTGAAAGTATAGGAAACCTCCATTTTTAGGGGAAACTCTGTCAAAATTTCTATAAATTTTGACACTTAGAAAAATATAAGTTCTAAGGAACTTATTCCCTAAAAATGTACCTAAAAGCATTTACCAAGGTTTCCCTAATTTTTGTGATAAGAAATGATGATTTCTTCAAGACTAAAATTGGTATTAAGTATGTATATTTTTGAGAAAGAATATATGTATTTATTGGTCACCAAATTTTGTGCTAAGTGTATGTAGTATGTATTATACGTGATAGTGTATTAGGACTCGAAAATACACTAAATACTCTTGAGAAGTAAAAACATAAAAATATACATACAACATATAAGATACATAATCCGGGAGCAAAATACAAGAAACTTATATTTATTTTTGAGAAAATAATATAAGTAAAACACTTAGTTAAAAATATAAATTATTTTTAAACACAAGGAAACATATACAAAAGATAGTAACTTGTACTTGTGCGATGCATGTCCAGTGAATAACGTCAATAAAACACGTTTAGGTCACGATGCTATACAAGCAAAACCGGTGAAGTTTACGACGCAAGGAACGCAAAGTTGTGAGTTCATGCTCCCCCTCTTCTTTTAACTGTTTTCAGTTTTATAACTTCGGGGGTGAAATACATGTTACAATGTTTATAGATGGTATGATGATACGAGAAGTGATACGAGAAATGATACGAGAAATGATACATGATACGAGAAATCGTGTCACGAATAGGGTACCATAAGCACCATTAATCAACAATATACCTAGACCGCAGAACAAAAGGTTAGATCTAATGGGTGTCGGGCAGCCACACTATTGTTGAGAACGAGTACCAAGAAGTGCTTTTGTGTCTCAGAATATGCCAACTAGAAAAATGCCTAAGGTTTGGTTGCTTCCTATGTCGTGTCACATGTTAATGGCCTTGCAACCGATTAACAACTTGATACATACATGAATACTTGATTTATACATGAATACTTGATTTTCACAAGATACATACCATGTTTTTCATACAAAGTATACAAACGTTCAATACAAGAACTGCATGAATTCACACCAACATTATGTTGACGTTTTTCCAAAACTCACATGTATTTCAGGTAACTAAAAGTGGATGTGCGCGCGGTCCTACCGATGCTCTTGGATGTCGTTTATGTTTTTCTTTAAATAAAGTTGTAAACTTTCAGACAATATGTTGTCACGTGATGCAAACACTTAAACTATGTTTTCCGTTATGTAATCGTAATGGTGTTTGAAGTTATTTTTATGAGCATGTAGTATGTTTACCAATCGTATGCAATGAAAACCTTTCATGATCACACCTCGCGCTTCCACCGCAGAAAGGGGTGTGACAGATTGGTATCAGAGCTGCGATTGTAGTGAACCAGGATTCCTTCTCGAGTCTAGACTATAATCTCTAGGATCCTTTCACGAAAAAAATTTTCAAAAACTTTTCATTGCATAAAACTTCCCGCGACATCCACTACCTGAAACTGTTTACATGAGTCAAGAAGAGGCACTACGAGACTTAGGGTGCACAGGAGTAGCACTTGTCTTTAACTGAGAAATTACTTGCAATTATGTGTGATAATTAGCATATACATATACTAGAAGTAGAATATCACTAGTATACATGACTTTACCTGGAAACAATGGCCTAACTGAAGGAAGAGATACGAGGACGAAACGAACTGTGCGGACTGTGCAAGGAGTTACGTAATTATGGATGCATAAGTAATTATGGAACTCAGTGCACAGAAACCACAGCAAGTCTTGTCGCGTATAAATTCCCTCAGTGAAAGATAAAGGTCAAACGTGAACACCCCTCCCCTAGCCAAGTAAATGCTCTGCTGGAGTAATAATTGTTTGATGTCACTTATGTGCTATATGCCTGTGAATATATATACTACTATTGTCTAGTACGATGATATCAAATAAATGTCTAACCCTGTTGTGTTATGTTCTGTCAGAACATGGCACCCAGGAAAGCTGTGAACGCTCGCGATCAACCTCCTCCTCCCCCACTGCCGAGAACTGCTGAAGAGCTAAACGCTCTACTGGAAGAAAGGATCTCCGCTGCTATCGCCCAATACGAGGCGAACCGTACTCAAGACAGTGGAGGACCAAGCAATGCTAGGCGCAACGGGAATGGAGATTCGTCTGGAGGAAACGCAGCCCAAGGTAACCTTAAGACAATTTGCTATGCATGGAGAAATTTATGAACGGTCCTTGTTTCATTATTTCTTCGATTGCTCACATGTGAGTTGGTTGGATCAATTACAGGATGCACCTTCAAGCAGTTCCTCGATTGCAAACCACTGAACTACGATGGTACTGGGGTGCAGTGGCATTTGTACATTGGACGGAAAAGACTGAAGCCACTATCCGCATGAGTAAGTGTACCGCGGATCAACAAGTCACTTTTGCTACTGGGTTGTTTGTCGATGAAGCTCTGACGTGGTGGAACTTGCAAGTTCAAACTTTGGGTGATGATGCCGCTTATGGCCTAACTTGGGATGAGCTAAAGGAACGTATGAGGGAAAAGTATTGCTCACGAGCTGAACTCCAAAGGTTGGAAACTGAGTTCTGGCACTTGACTATGGAAGGTGCTGACATCACTGGGTATACACGAAGGTTCCATGATCTGTCTAGGATGATCCCTTATATGGTGACTCCCGAATTCAAGCGCGTTGAACGCTACATTTGGGAACTGGCCTCAGAATTCCGCGGCATGGTAACTTCGGCCAAACCTCAAACAATCACCGAGGCTGTAACTCTAGCTGTCAGCCTTATTGAAGATTGTGTTCGTATGAAGAAGTTATCGTTGAACCCAACAGAAAAGATCAAGACGCATGCTGAGTCGTCCGGTGACAAGAAGAGAAAGCATTCGAATCTAAATCAAGCAACTCGCAACAACAAGGGTTTCAAAAACAAGAAGCGTGACACCAACCCAACTAAGGAGGCAAGAACCCTTGCAGCGGCAAATGATACGGTAGCCAAAGGATACCAAGGCACCCTGCCTAAATGCCAAAAATGTAAGTATTATCATGAAGGAGCTTGTCGCATCCCAAGGTGCGACAAATGTGGTAGATTGGGTCATCGAACAGAAGACTGTTGGGGAAAAGGAAGAAACGGAAACGGAAATCGCAACGGTGCTGGTAATGCGAATGGTGGAATGGAAATGGCAATGATAACCAGATTGGGAATGGAGCTGGGCGAAACCAAGGATGCTTCAGTTGTGGAAGCAACGACCATTTCATGAAAGACTGCCCAAAGAGAAACAACGCTCAGGCTCGAGCATTTGTGATTGGAGCAAGGGACGCACGCGAGGACCCTAGCGTGGTCACCGGAACGTTTCTCGTTAACAATGACTTCGCATCCATATTATTTGACACTGGTGCCGATTTTAGCTTCGTGTCTGTGGAATTTAAACGTATGCTTGGAATAGAATCGAGTAGATTAGATATTCCTTATTCTATAGAGCTAGCCAATGGTAAACTTGTTGAATCGGGCGAAGTTGTTAGAAGTTGCACATTAGAACTGGGTGAACGAAGATTTAGCATCGACCTCTTGCCTGTTCAATTGGGTAGCTTCGATGTAGTGGTTGGAATGGACTGGTTGTCCAAGAACAAAGCTGCAGTTGATTGTCATGAGAAAATCATTCGCATCCCTTTGGCGAATGACGAAACTCTCATCGTGCATGGAGAAAGACGAGACGCACCTCTAAGAATCATCAGTTGCATGAAGGCACAGAAGTGCTTAAGGAAAGGATGTGTTGCTTTCCTAGCACACGTGGTAGATAAGAAGGCTGTGGAGCCGAAACTCGAAGACATTCCTGTGGTGAAGGAATTCCCTGATGTTTTTCCCGAAGATCTGCCAGGATTACCTCCGCAATGACAAGTCGAATTCCATATAGACTTAGTTCCAGGAGCCGCTCCTGTAGCCAAGTCACCCTATCGGCTTGCACCATCCGAGATGCAAGAATTATCTAAACAACTCCAGGAGTTGTTGGATAAAGGAATCATAAGGCCAAGCTTCTCGCCCTGGGGAGCTCTAGTATTGTTCGTGAAGAAAAAGGATGGAACTCTGCGGATGTGTACCGACTACAGAGAACTGAACAAGCTCACTATCAAGAATCTGTACCCACTACCGAGGATTGATGACTTATTTGATCAGTTACAAGGATCAAGCTACTATTCCAAGATCGATCTTCGATCTGGATACCATCAGTTAAGGATATAAGAGGAAAGCGTACCAAAGACTGCATTCAGAACACGCTATGGGCACTACGAGTTTCTTGTGATGCCATTCAGACTGACAAATGCGCCAACGATATTTATGGATCTGATGAACCGCGTATGCAAACTATATCTCGATAAATTCGTGATTGTATTTATCGATGATATCCTGATTTACTCGCGGGCAAAGGAAGAACATGAGCAACACCTCAGAACCATTTTGGAACTGCTGAAGAAAGAGAATCTCTATGCAAAATTCTCAAAGTGCGAATTCTAGATTCGCGAAGTTCAATTTCTTGGTCACGTTGTGAATGAGAAGGGCATTCATGTAGACCCGTCCAAGATTGAAGCCATAAAGAATTGGGAAGCCCCCAAAACCCGAACTGAAGTTCGACAATTTTTGGGCTTAGCAGGCTATTACCGACGCTTCATTGAGAATTTCTCAAAGATAGCTCAACCGCTAACTACCCTTACATAGAAAGACAAGAGGTACGACTGGGGTGACAAGCAGGAAGAAGCCTTCCAACTACTTAAAAACAAGCTATGCGATGTACCAATACTATCATTACCCGAAGGCACTGAAGACTTTGTGGTATACTGCGACGCTTCACGACAAGGTTTGGGTTGCGTGCTCATGCAACGCCAGAAAGTCATCGCTCATGCCTTAAGAAAATTGAAGGTTCATGAAAGAAACTATACCACTCACGACCTGGAACTCGGCGCGGTGGTGTTCGCCTTGAAGATCTGGCGACATTATCTATATGGTACACGATGCACAATCTTCACAGATCACAAGAGCCTGCAACACATACTTGATCAGAAGGAATTGAACATGCGCCAGCGGCGATGGGTCGAGCTGCTAAATGATTACGACTGTGAGATTAAGTACCATCCTGGAAAGGCAAACGTTGTAGCGGACGCATTAAGTCGAAAAGAAAGGGTTAAGACCCTAAGGGTTCGAGCATTGGAAATGACTATTCGAACAAACCTCACTGCACGTATTTGTGACGCACAAAAGAAGCCCTTAAAATAGAAAACCATCAAGCTGAACACCTCCGTGGTATGTTGAAGTATATGGTGCCAAATGAAGAGGGAGCCTTATACTTTAAGAAGCGTATTTGGGTTCCGCTCTATGGCGGTATTCGAGAAGTCATCCTTGATGAAGCGCACAAATCGAGATACTCGATTCACCCAGGATCGGACAAGATGTATCAAGACTTAAAGGAATACTATTGGTGGCCGAGACTTAAAAGCGATGTTGCTGTTCATGTTGGAAAATGCCTAACATGTGCTAAGGTTAAGGCTGAATATCAGAAACCGTCCGGTCTACTGCAACAACCAGAGATACCCATTTGGAAGTGGGAGCAAATCTCGATGGACTTCATAACGAAATTACCCAGGACCCCGAGAGGGCACGATATGATATGGGTGATAGTTGATTGATTGACGAAATCAACGCACTTCCTACCGATCCGAGATAAAGACAGCACAGGAAAGCTTGCTGAGATATACTTAAAAGAAATTGTGGCACGTCATGGAGTGCGTATCTCAATCATTTCAGACAGAGATGGACGCTTTGTCTCAAGAATCTGGCAATCCTTTCAGGAAGCCTTTGGATCTCAGCTAGATCTAAGCACGGCATTCCATCCACAAACAGACGGCCAAAGTGAACGAACCATACAAACGTTAGAAGATATGCTTCACGCATGTGTCATGGACCTAGGCGGTAGCTGGGATACTCATCTACCTTTAGTTGAGTTTTCCTACAATAACAGTTATCATACAAGCATCAAAGCCGCACCTTTCGAAGCTCTGTATGGCCGCAAGTGCCGATCACCCTTATGTTGGGCAGACGCTGGAGACAAGCGAATGGCTGGTCCTTAACTTGTACAAGAGACGACCGACAAGATTACTCAGATCCGAGAGCGCATTAAGGCGGCTCGAGATCGACAAAAGAGCTACGCTGATCGAAGACGAAAACCATTAGAATTCGAGGTGGGAGACAAAGTGTTGTCAAAGGTCTCACTTTGGAAGGGCGTAGTAAGATTCGGAAAACGTGGGAAGCTGAATCCACGATACATCAGACCATTCAAGATCTTAGAGAGAATTGGTACCGTAGCATACAAGTTGGAATTACCGGAAGAACTGAATGGAGTACATGACATATTCCATGTATCCAACTTCAAGAAGAGTCCAACATAAGAAAACATGATCATCCCTGCGGATGAAGTGCGTATTGATGACACCCTCCAATTTACAGAACAACCCGTTGAGGTTACAGACTGGAAAGTCAACAAGACCAGGAGGAGCACTGTCAAACTTGTCAAAGTACGTTGGAACTATAAACACGGACCCGAGTACACATGGAAACGTGAAGACCAGTTCAAAGAAAAGTATCCCCACCTGTTCAAGAAGACTCCCGTGCGAGTTGGTTCAGCCTGAATTTCGGGACAAAATTCTTTTAACGGGGGGAGACTGTGACAACTGGCACAAAACCGGTAATTTCCGTACATTCTAATTATTATTTAATGACTGCAATTATGTGCTTAAATGTCAACATTGTCTAATTACATTCTATATAAGTGAATTCATGCACGTTTTATACTACAAGAATTACATTATGCAAAAATGAACTGCGTTGCGTCAGAAATACTAGTAAACTCACCGGTAAGACACGTTGTGTCAACTATCCTATAGAAAACAGTTAGACAATAGAATTGCAGCCTAGATGTAGGCCCAATGACAAGAATACATTAAAACCCAAGAGTACATACAAGGGTTTATATATAGACCATCCGAAAGCTAGAATACGCACTAAAAAGCACCCGAAACGCACTTTAAGTGCAGAATTTCATTAAATTCAGCTCAAATCAGCTTTTAAACATATAAATATCATGCAGAATTTACGTTTTATTATCCAGAATACTTCCCTAAGGGTCGGGAATTAAAAGGGTCACAAAAGAATACATAAAGGACACTAAATGGTATGATTTAGCACTTTAACGAACCGGTACTTAACCGAATAACCGGACATTACCCGGAACACAAAAATATTGTTAAACCCATTGTTTTTATTTTTCTAAGCTAGTTATGGTACCCGAACACCCTAACACACTATATATTACATAACACACATAAACCTTTAACTAAACACTTGGATTTCAACCTTATGATCTAACTTAACATTACAACCTAACCAAGACCGCCCCCCCTAACCATACGGTTAGACAAGGTGGCCCCACATGGATTTTATTTGGTTATTTAATTAGATCATGTTTCATCTTTTTACAACATAATATACACTAGACAAAGGAAGTTGGAAGTTATTTATATTACCCCTTGGTGCCTTCCCTTTCATTTCTAACACAACAACTCAACCACTCACCTCCCTTTTCCTCCCTTACCCTCGGCCGAGACCCCATCACCACACAACCAACATTTTCATTTAAATTCTACCCATTCTATATGCCTACAATGGTGTAAGGAGATGTACAAAGAAGCTTGAAGCTTGTGGAAGTAGAAGGACCTCACTTATTTGCTTTTATCCATCTCATTTCTACTCTTGAACTCCCCTAGCCTTGAGCTAGTGATAAGAACTTAGATCCTTTAATTTTTCATCTATTCTAAGTGGTTAATGATGAATCATGTTCAAAAACATCAAGAACACTAAAGAATCATATGAAGAAAACATGAACATAAGCTTGCTAGATGAAGATATCTTGATAAATTTAAGTTGTTATGTTTATGACTATTGATTGATTATGAAAATGATGTTGATCATCATGTAGTCTTGCTAGATCATGATTAGAAACATAATCTAGCAAGATGTAAGAAAGGAAATTATTATAGGATGATAGGCCATCCACATGAAAATCATGAACTTGGAAGACCCCTTTGTTTTCTTGAAAAGTGATGAACAAAGTAAGTTGTTAAACACATAGATCTAAATATTTGTGAATGATCTTTAAAGGAACCAAGTTTAAAATACAAGTTTCACTTAATCTTGGTTCTTAAACAGATAAACCTTATTTTTGGTAGTTAATAAAGTATGGAAATATGTAAGTAACAAGAAACATTCATGAAGAAACATTTTTAGAAAATATGATCTTAAGTTGTAAAGATCTAAATTCTTTAAGGATGATGTTTTTAAAAGATCAATCACACTTTAAAAGGTAACAAGATTTACTAAATACACTAGTAAGTTACTACACATTTTAATAAAATTTTCAAGTTCATGAAATAAAGAAATTAGTGTATGTTGTTGATGATTGTTGTTGAAGTTGATTGATGATGAATTTAAAAGAAAATAAACACATGTTTTGAAAACATGGGAAACCTCCATTTTTAGGGGAAACTCTGTCAAAATTTCTATAAATTTTGACACTTAGAAAAATATAAGTTCTAAGGAACTTATTCCCTAAAAATGTACCTAAAAGCATTTACCAAGGTTTCCCTAATTTTTGTGGTAAGAAATGATGATTTCTTCAAGACTAAAATTGGTATTAAGTATGTATATTTTTGAGAAAGAATATATGTATTTATTGGTCACCAAATTTTGTTCTAAGTGTTTGTAGTATGTATTATACGTGATAGTGTATTAGGACTCGAAAATAAACTAAATACTCTTGAGAAGTAAAAACATGAAAATATACATACAACATATAAGATACATAATTCGGGTGCAAAATACAAGAAACTTATATTTATTTTTGAGAAAATAATATAAGTAAAACACTTAGTTAAAAATATAAATTATTTTTAAACACAAGGAAACATATACAAAAGATAGTAACTTGTACTTGTGCGATGCAAGTCCAGTGACTAACGTCAATAAAACACGTTTAGGTCACGACGCTATATAAGCAAAACCGGTGAAGTTTACGATGCAAGGAACGCAAAGTTGTGAGTTCATGCTCTCCCTCTTCTTTTAACTGTTTTCAGTTTTATAACTTCGGTGGTGAAATACATGTTACAATGTTTATAAATGGTATGATGATACGAGAAGTGTGACACTCTAGGTTTTTTTCCGAACGAACACCTTGTAATATTTTGTGTATATAAATATTATTAAATGAAAACGTGACCTTTGTGCATGATATGTGATGTATGTATGTATTATATATATATATATGAGAGCCGAGACCACGACCCGAGACCATGACTCACAACCACCCGGTTGCGAGTGGGCCGCTTGGTCCCGAGTGGGCCTTTGGGCCGTAACCGGTTTGGGCCGAAACCCCTTAGCCTTGTTGATACTTGGTATATAATCCTAACCTTCCCCACTTTCCTTCACTTTACACAAACACACAAACACACACTCCTCCTATTCTCTCAACTAGAAAACCCTCTACAAACACCACTTCCCTTCTCCAAAATCTCGGTTCAAGCAAGGATCTCGGACAAGGACTCGGTCAAGATCGTCACTCGGACACTCCATCTTCTCGGTTCCTTTCTCTTTGTTTTCGGCTCCTTCTTCTTCTTCACAACCGGTTAGTATTGTTATTATGTGCATAGAATTTATGTGGGTTAAATGAACTAGAAATGCTTGGTTAGTAGTATTTTGCATGATCTTTAGGAGGATTTGTGAAGTTTGGTCATATGTGAAAACCCTCATATAACATGTTTAAAGATGGCTAAAGAATAGTGATTTAGGAATAATTATGCCAACCAAAACTATGTTCAAGATTATAAAATGAATGTTTCATTGTTTCTTGCATATAATCTTGTTAAAAATATGTGATTTTCGGTTCATAAATGTGTGATTATGTTGGCATGAAAACCCTAGAAAACTATGAACATAAGATGAACTTGTTGAATATGGTTTGAAGGTTTTAAAAATGGCAAAGTTTGATCTATTTGGTTTAATGGTCAGATTAGGAAAAGTTGTTTGTGAAACCTCATTGGTTGTTGCCCGATTTGGGCCTGATTACTTGGTACAAATTGGACTGTCATATCTGCATCATCACGTGTACATGAAAGGGACAGCTTCCGACTCGCAACCACGGCATTACGACTCGAGACCACGCCGTTGCGACTCGCAACCAAAGCGTGACAACTCGAAACCACTCGATTGCGACTCGAGACTACGACGGTTGCGACTCGCAACCACAACGTGACAACTCGAGACCACGGTTGCGACTCGCAACCATAACGTGACAAGCCGAGACCACCTGGTTGCGACTCGAGACCAGCTGGTTGCGACTGGGCTGTCCACTTTGGTTATTGGGCCATTATGTGTTATGGGCTATCTGTTGACTGGGTTATGTGTTGCTGTTGACTGCTTAATTGTTTAGGCCGGCCCAATAACCCCATGACTGTTTACTTGTATGCATGTTACGTACCTGTATGTGTTTTACGTGAATGCTTGTACACCGAATCTGACCTATACCGGTAACCATGTTAGGACGTGGTGACCAGCGTGTTTGACCAAGTAACCTAAACCTACCGAGCAACCCAAGGTGAGTTCACAACTTAAAAGCATGCGTCCCGATGGTTTGGGACACGAGACTAAAACAACCCTATCCCCTTGTAAAGGGGATACCATTCACATACCTTCCCTAGTTATTGGGAACAAAAATTACTTTTCCTTCCCTGGTATTGGGAAACCTTTTGGTTAATTACTGTTTATACGGATTGCAACTAACGGCACTAAACGAAACTCTATCACTCAAGTCCCTACTACAAATACCGATTAGTCGCCGGGGCCAGGCGAACGGGTTATTAGTTGATAGCGCTATTTAGGTGTTTACCAGCCTCACACCGTGCCCTGGTTTGGGATCGGTCGTGAACTAATGTACTCAGGCATCCGTCAATGATGATAGAACATTGACATCGGGGCATCCTGCGGAAACGCAAACGGTTACCTAGTGTTCGGTATTGGAAAACAGTTTAGTCGCTAACCTTTGGGGTAGCTCCCCATGGCATGTATAAACGGATAAATTAACTGGTGAAACAAGTTTTTGGTAATTAAAACTGGACAACTAGTGAACTCACTCAGCATTATTGTTGACCCCTTACTGCATGCTTTGCAGGTAACCTGTGACGAAGGAGCTTGCTGCTTGGGAATGAGTAGTGTCTGTCCACCCTCGTGTTGGGTGTTACCTATTTTGAAATATGAACTCTGTTCAAACTGCTTTACTATTGCTTCCGCTACTTATTACTGTTTGAACTTAAAACTTTAAACTCTGAACTTGATGTTTGCTAATCATATAGTTAGTAAGTATTACTTTGTTATCAACTTAATTATTCAGTATAATTGGTGGCTGGATCCTGGTCAGTCACGCCCTCAAAGCGGGTGTTATCCGCAGGTGGATTTTGGGGGTGTGACAGATTGGTATCAGAGCCATTGGTTATAGTGAACTTGGTTTTAAAAAGGGGAAAATCTTTTTGGAGAAAACCAGACTATAACCCGTGACTCGCGACGACACTACACTCCAAGTGCAAGGCTCGACACTTTTGACCTCATAGCTCGGATCAGTGCTTACTTGTTTGCTTATCTTTTGTTTCCTGTTATGCTATACGTACTAGTGTGCCTAAATTAGATAGATACACCTCTCTCTTCTATCTCATTCTCGCTACACTACGGCATCACACTCATACTGTGTTTTCTGGTTATGAAGACAATGAGTGGACGTGGAAGGGGAAACATCAACATGACTCAGGCTCAGTTCACTAACCTACTCAACACAGTGGCTGCAGCTTTCGCAGCTCACCCTATAGGTAAGCTCGTTATTTTAGGATGTTTAGATCCTACCGCCACATCGTCTTTTCGCCTCTAAACCTATACGTTTCGCTTCTCACCCTATAGGTCAGCATGCACCTGCGCAACCACCAGTGTGTACTTTCAAAACTTTCATGGATTGCAAGCCTCTCCCTTTCAACGGCACTGAGGGTGCCATAGGTCTTCTGCATTGGATTGAGAAAATTGAAGTTGTTTTTGCTGTTTGCGAGTGTCCCCCTGCAAATTGGGTGAAATTTGCTACTGCTACGCTTGAAGGAAGCGCGCTTTCTTGGTGGAAGGCGCAGATTCAGATGTTTGGATTGGAAACTGCGAATGCTACGGCATGGGAGGATTTCAAGGATATGATTAAGGAGGAATACTGTCACCGGGATGACATCCACAAGCTTGAGAATGAGTACTATGAGCTCAAGATGGTTGGGTCGGAAATTGAAACTTACACCAAGCTGTCCAACGATTATGCTGCTCTTTGCCCAAACATGTCTCGACCTATGTATCGAAGAATCGAACTGTACATCAAGGGTTTGGCTCCAGAAATTCGAAGCCATGTAACTTCAGCCAACCACACTACCATTCAGCCGATTGTTCGACTTGCTCACAAACTTACTGATCAGGCCGTAGAAGAGGGCCGGTTGCCCAAAAGGATCAGTGCTACTGTCGGAACTTCTAGTGACAACAAGCGTAAGTGGGAAGGAAATCAAAGCAAGGATGCTAACCCCACTCAGGCCCCAGCACAACAAAGGAAAACTGAAAACAACAAGGGCACTCAGCCACAGGGTGGCTACCGGGGAAGCTACCCTAAGTGCAACAAGTGTAACAGGCACCACAATGGGGCATGTAACAAGGGCCAGTGTCAGCGATGCCACAAGATGGGGCACGAAGCCAAGGATTGTAGAAGTCAGCTCCCAGCAAGACAAAATCAGCAACAACCTCAACAGCAACAGCAGCAAGGAAACGACCGAGCATGTTTTAAATGTGGGGCAACAGGGCACTTTAAGAAGGATTGCCCTGAACTGAATCAGAATCGCAACAATAATCAGGGAGCTGGGAACAACAATCAGAACAACAACGCTGGGAATGGTGCTAGAGGAAGGGCTTTCGTGATTGGAGCTGATGAAGCAAGGAATGACCCCAATGTCGTGACGGGTAAGTTCCTACTCGATGATCGTTATGTTTCTGTGTTATTTGATTCCGGTGCCGATGCTAGTTATGTGTCCCTACGTATTAGTAAGAAGCTTAAGTGTCCGCTTTCGTTACTAAGTTCTCCTCACATCGTCGAGTTAGCTAATGGTAGAAACATCGAGGCCTCACATGTTGTCAAGGGCTGCAAACTAGAGTTGTCTGGTCAGACATTTAGTATCGACCTTTTCCCTGTTACTCTTGGAAGCTTCGACGTCGTTATTGGTATGGATTGGTTATCCAAGCATCGCGCTGAGATCCTCTGTCAAGAGAAAGCCGTTCGTATTCCTCGCCGTTCTGGCAAACCCCTCATTGTACAAGGTGGCAAAGGTGGAGAAATCTCCGGCGTTATCTCTTTCTTGAAGGCCCAGAAGTGTTTACAAAAAGGGCACACCGCTATCCTAGCACTTGTCACCAACACGCAGGAAAAGGAAAAGAGGATTGAAGACTTTCCAGTAGTGCGTGACTACCCCGAGGTATTTCCTGAGGAACTACCTGGACTCCCTCCCCACCGTCAGGTCGAATTCCAAATCGAGCTAGCTCCCGGAGCAGCGCCTATAGCTCGTGTGCCTTATCGACTAGCCCCCGCAGAATTGAAGGAACTCTCTACTCAACTACAGGAACTTTTGGATAAAGGGTTTATTCGTCCTAGTTCATCACCCTGGGGAGCACCGGTACTCTTTGTTAAGAAGAAGGATGGCACGTTCCGAATGTGCATTGACTATCGTGAGTTGAACAAGGTTACCATCAAGAATCGTTACCCTCTCCCTCGAATCGACGACCTATTCGATCAATTGCAAGGATCAAGCTACTACTCTAAGATTGACCTGCGATCAGGCTATCATCAGTTAAGGGTCCGTAATGAAGACATCTCCAAAACTGCATTCAGAACTCGTTATGGTCATTATGAATTCCTCGTTATGCCCTTCGGAATGACCAACGCCCCTGCAGTGTTCATGGATCTCATGAACCGAGTGTGCAAACCCTACCTCGACAAATTTGTGATCGTATTTATAGACGACATCTTGATCTACTCGAAAAGTCAGGAAGAGCATGAACAGCACCTACGCCTTATCCTCGAACTCCTTCGCAATGAGCAACTGTATGCCAAGTTCTCGAAATGCGACTTCTGGCTTCGAGAAGTCCATTTCCTTGGGCACGTGGTTAATAAGGATGGAATTCACGTTGACCCTGCAAAAATCGACTCTATAAAGAATTGGCCTACCCCTAAGACTCCGACTGAAGTCCGCCAATTCTTAGGACTAGCGGGATACTATCGAAGATTTATCATGGGATTCTCAAAGATCGCTCAGCCTCTCACGGCTCTCACTCAGAAGCGTATGGTTTATAAATGGGGTGAAGCTCAGGAAACCGCGTTTCAGAAACTAAAGGATAACCTCTGCAGTGCTCCTATTCTCTCGTTACCTGAAGGAACAGACGACTTTGTGGTTTACTGCGATGCGTCTATTCATGGGCTCGGTTGCGTGTTGATGCAACGCGAGAAAGTTATTGCTTACGCCTCCCGACAACTCAAGACACACGAAAGGAACTACACGACACACGACTTGGAACTGGGAGCAGTGATCTTTGCGCTTAAGATATGGAGACATTACCTGTACGGTACCAAGTGCACCATTTACACCGATCACAGGAGTCTCGAGCATATCTTCAAGCAAAAGGAATTAAACATGCGACAACGTCGATGGGTCGAACTTCTGAATGATTATGAATGCGCCATTAAGTATCATCCGGGCAAGGCCAATGTTGTGGCAGACGCCCTCAGCCGAAAAGACACTATACCAAAGCGCGTGCGAGCATTACAACTTACCATCCAGTCTAGCCTCCCTACCCAGATCCGAAATGCTCAGATTGAAGCTCTGAAAACGGAAAACATCAGGGCTGAGTCCCTGCGAGGATCGAGGCAACAGCTAGAACAGAAAGAAGACGGCGCCTACTATGTGGCAGGGCGCATTTGGGTCCCCCTTTACGGAGATTTACGAGAGCTTGTGATGGACGAAGCCCATAAGTCCCGTTATTCAGTACATCCTGGTTCAGATAAGATGTACCACGACTTAAGAACCACATACTGGTGGCCTGGCATGAAAGCCCACATAGCAGCCTATGTTGGCAAATGTTTGACCTGCGCAAGAGTCAAGATCGAGTATCAGAAACCAGCAGGCCTCCTCCAGCAACCGGAAATCCCGAAGTGGAAATGGGAGCAAATTTCCATGGATTTTGTTACGGGACTACCTAGATCTCAACGCGGGAATGATACTATTTGGGTGATAGTAGATCGATTGACTAAGTCTGCACACTTTCTGGCCATTAAGAAAACAGACAAGTTTTCTACCTTAGCAGAAATTTACTTAAAGGAAGTAGTCTCCAGGCACGGGGTGCCAACTTCTATTATTTCCGACCGAGACGCTCGTTTTACTTCCGAGTTGTGGCAAGCTATGCACAGATCCTTTGGCTCACGTTTGGACATGAGCTCCGCTTACCACCCGCAAACGGATGGGCAGTCTGAACGCACCATCCAAACCCTGGAAGACATGCTTAGAGCATGTGTGATCGATTTTGGCAAGAACTGGGAGAAGCATCTACCGCTGGTGGAATTCTCCTACAACAACAGCTACCACACTAGCATTCAAGCGGCACCTTTTGAGGCATTGTACGGTCGTAAATGCCGATCACCTCTTTGCTGGGCGGAAGTAGGTGACAGTCAACTCACAGGCCCAGAACTAGTGGTAGATACAACAGAGAAGATTTCACAGATCAGGCAACGCATGGCGGCAGCTCGTGACCGTCAGAAGAGCTACGCTGACAAGCGTAGGAAACCGCTAGAATTCCAGGTCGGGGACCGGATTCTACTTAAAGTCTCACCCTGGAAGGGTGTGGTTCGTTTTGGTAAACGAGGCAAGCTGAATCCACGATATGTTGGACCATTCGAAATTACCGAGAAAATCGGTAAGGTTGCTTATAGATTGAACCTGCCTGCAGAGCTGAGTGCAGTGCACAATGTTTTTCACGTGTCTAATCTAAAGAAGTGCCTGTCAGATGAAACACTCATAATTCCTTTCAAGGAACTCACTATTGATGAACAGCTACACTTTACTGAGGAACCGATGGAGATCACGGATCGAGAAATCAAAACCCTCAAACGTAGCCAGATACCCCTTGTGCGAGTTCGTTGGAACTCACGACGTGGCCCAGAGTTTACCTGGGAGCGGGAAGACCAGATGAAGTCCAAGTATCCCCAGTTGTTCCCAAACGAAAACCCCAGCACTGAAGCTACAACTGAATTTCGGGACGAAATTCCAAACTAACGGGGGGATGATGTGACACCCCGTTAAAACACGCTAGCTTGGCAGTGGCTGCCTTAACTTTCGGGACGAAAGTTCTTAAAACTTGGGGATAATGTGACACTCTAGGTTTTTTTCCGAACGAACACCTTGTAATATTTTGTGTATATAAATATTATTAAATGAAAACGTGACCTTTGTGCATGATATGTGATGTATGTATGTATTATATATATATATATATGAGAGCCGAGACCACGACCCGAGACCATGACTCACAACCACCCGGTTGCGAGTGGGCCGCTTGGTCCCGAGTGGGCCTTTGGGCCGTAACCGGTTTGGGCCGAAACCCCTTAGCCTTGTTGATACTTGGTATATAATCCTAACCTTCCCCACTTTCCTTCACTTTACACAAACACACAAACACACACTCCTCCTATTCTCTCAACTAGAAAACCCTCTACAAACACCACTTCCCTTCTCCAAAATCTCGGTTCAAGCAAGGATCTCGGACAAGGACTCGGTCAAGATCGTCACTCGGACACTCCATCTTCTCGGTTCCTTTCTCTTTGTTTTCGGCTCCTTCTTCTTCTTCACAACCGGTTAGTATTGTTATTATGTGCATAGAATTTATGTGGGTTAAATGAACTAGAAATGCTTGGTTAGTAGTATTTTGCATGATCTTTAGGAGGATTTGTGAAGTTTGGTCATATGTGAAAACCCTCATATAACATGTTTAAAGATGGCTAAAGAATAGTGATTTAGGAATAATTATGCCAACCAAAACTATGTTCAAGATTATAAAATGAATGTTTCATTGTTTCTTGCATATAATCTTGTTAAAAATATGTGATTTTCGGTTCATAAATGTGTGATTATGTTGGCATGAAAACCCTAGAAAACTATGAACATAAGATGAACTTGTTGAATATGGTTTGAAGGTTTTAAAAATGGCAAAGTTTGATCTATTTGGTTTAATGGTCAGATTAGGAAAAGTTGTTTGTGAAACCTCATTGGCTGTTGCCCGATTTGGGCCTGATTACTTGGTACAAATTGGACTGTCATATCTGCATCATCACGTGTACATGAAAGGGATAGCTTCCGACTCGCAACCACGGCATTACGACTCGAGACCACGCCGTTGCGACTCGCAACCAAAGCGTGACAACTCGAAACCACTCGATTGCGACTCGAGACTACGACGGTTGCGACTCGCAACCACAACGTGACAACTCGAGACCACGGTTGCGACTCGCAACCATAACGTGACAAGCCGAGACCACCTGGTTGCGACTCGAGACCAGCTGGTTGCGACTGGGCTGTCCACTTTGGTTATTGGGCCATTATGTGTTATGGGCTATCTGTTGACTGGGTTATGTGTTGCTGTTGACTGCTTAATTGTTTAGGCCGGCCCAATAACCCCATGACTGTTTACTTGTATGCATGTTACGTACCTGTATGTGTTTTACGTGAATGCTTGTACACCGAATCTGACCTATACCGGTAACCATGTTAGGACGTGGTGACCAGCGTGTTTGACCAAGTAACCTAAACCTACCGAGCAACCCAAGGTGAGTTCACAACTTAAAAGCATGCGTCCCGATGGTTTGGGACACGAGACTAAAACAACCCTATCCCCTTGTAAAGGGGATACCATTCACATACCTTCCCTAGTTATTGGGAACAAAAATTACTTTTCCTTCCCTGGTATTGGGAAACCTTTTGGTTAATTACTGTTTATACGGATTGCAACTAACGGCACTAAACGAAACTCTATCACTCAAGTCCCTACTACAAATACCGATTAGTCGCCGGGGCCAGGCGAACGGGTTATTAGTTGATAGCGCTATTTAGGTGTTTACCAGCCTCACACCGTGCCCTGGTTTGGGATCGGTCGTGAACTAATGTACTCAGGCATCCGTCAATGATGATAGAACATTGACATCGGGGCATCCTACGGAAACGCAAACGGTTACCTAGTGTTCGGTATTGGAAAACAGTTTAGTCGCTAACCTTTGGGGTAGCTCCCCATGGCATGTATAAACGGATAAATTAACTGGTGAAACAAGTTTTTGGTAATTAAAACTGGACAACTAGTGAACTCACTCAGCATTATTGTTGACCCCTTACTGCATGCTTTGCAGGTAACCTGTGACGAAGGAGCTTGCTGCTTGGGAATGAGTAGTGTCTGTCCACCCTCGTGTTGGGTGTTACCTATTTTGAAATATGAACTCTGTTCAAACTGCTTTACTATTGCTTCCGCTACTTATTACTGTTTGAACTTAAAACTTTAAACTCTGAACTTGATGTTTGCTAATCATATAGTTAGTAAGTATTACTTTGTTATCAACTTAATTATTCAGTATAATTGGTGGCTGGATCCTGGTCAGTCACGCCCTCAAAGCGGGTGTTATCCGCAGGTGGATTTTGGGGGTGTGACAAGAAGTGATACGAGAAATCATACATGATACGAGAAATCGTGTCACGAATAGGGTACCATAAGCACCATTAATCAACAATATACCTAGACCGCAGAACAAAAGGTTAGATCTAACGGGTGTCGGGCAGCCACACTCTTGGTGAGAATGAGTACCAAGCAGTGCTTTTGTGTCTCAGAATATGCCAACTAGAAAAATGCCTAAGGTTTGGTTGCTTCCTATGTCGTGTCACATGTTAATGGCCTTGAAACCCATTAACAACTTGATACATACATGAAATACTTGATTTATACATGAATACTTTATTTTCACAAGATACATACCATGTTTTTCATACAAAGTATACAAACGTTCAATACAAGAACTGCATGAATTCACACCAACATTATGTTGACGTTTTTCCAAAACTCACATGTATTTCAGGTAACTAAAAGTGGATGTGCGCGTGGTCCTACCCATGCTCTTGGATGTCGTTTATGTTTTTCTTTAAATAAAGTTGTAAACTTTCAGACAATATGTTGTCACGTGATGTAAACACTTAAACTATGTTTTCCGTTATGTAATTGTAATGGTGTTTGAAGTTATTTTTATGAGCATGTAGTATGTTTACCAATCGTATGCAATGAAAACCTTTCATGATCACACCTCGTGCTTCCGCCGCAGAAAGGGGTGTGACAGAATGTGAAGCCGAGGAGGACGGCGATCTGATGTGATCCGCGTCATGTTGTCAAAGTTTTTGTACAGTTTGTTTTTTGCATTTGATAAAAACAAAAACACAAAATTATGTTTTATTTTTAGGGGGAGA
The DNA here is from genome assembly GCF_002127325.2 of Helianthus annuus. Classification (NCBI taxonomy): domain Eukaryota; kingdom Viridiplantae; phylum Streptophyta; class Magnoliopsida; order Asterales; family Asteraceae; genus Helianthus; species Helianthus annuus. The sequence goes on along the minus strand of NC_035440.2, from coordinate 159,383,868 downwards.
AAGTTTTGCAGAAAAATCCAAAAACATGATAAAATTTCAAAATCCAAAAACATTAGAAAATCTGAAAAATCCAAAAACATTGAAAAACTAAAAAAGAGTTTGTGTAAAAAGGGGAAATGATAGTACGTCAGCTAGACAGATACAGTACGCTAAAGAATTGTATAGTTAAAATGTGTTAAGCAGTCTTGCAAATGATGTGTCGATAGGTTTTTACACATTTAGTAGATTTGTTTGGGATATAAACATAAAATAACAACTTTCTTTTACGTGGGGAACATCTCTAGGATATATACGTAACCCCTAAAATCTCGTTTGAAAGATCCTATTTCTGACATACTAGGTCTTTGTACGTGATGATATCTGGGGTATTATACCAGGACTTCTGATTTTGCGGAAGCAATAGCCTAGTCCTTGTATAATACTCTGCACAGCTTTATTCGTAAAGCCTCCCCTCAGCATAAAAAAAAATGATGAAACATTGCAAAATGCTAATCATGTGCTGTTGTAAAAAAGATTCCCTAAAGGGAACCCACTGAAAATCGATCCGTCATCTCTCTGTATGAACGGAAGTTCTAGCATTCTTCCGTCTCGCATAATACTCTCTGTACGAACGGAAGTTCTAGCATTCTTCCTTCATCTGTCTGAAACATTGCAAAATGCTAATCATGTGCTGTTATAATACTCTCACGGTCTCGCATTCACCCAATTACAGATATTATTAGTGTGCACTCACCTGTAAGACTGAATATAGTGGTCTGGATACGGGAGTATATTCTGAGGTGGTACACGTGTAAAAGTTAAGATCTTAAAACACTAAATCCGTATCCTGAACAGATTGAACTTTGTGTGAAAATTTAAGAGGATCAGTATATCGACAATGAAAGCAAATTGTTTAATGTTGTGTATGAAATAAAAGCTTAACGGTACTCGTATCTTGCCGGAAGCTGATATGATCCCCTAACACGCTCACAAAAATATTGTGTGTACAGTTTGTTGCTTATCAAAAACCCAAAAAGATTGTCTATTTGTTTAGCATTTTATAAAAACCAAAAAGATTTGCATTTCATCTTATTTTAGACAACGGACGTTGGGGAACAGATGATCAAAGTCTTATTTGCTGAACAAGTCTGGATCATGAGGGTTGGGTAAGCAGAAGTTTGAGAAAAAGTGATTGGTAATTGTTTCAAAGTTCAAAAGTTCATTAACTTGAACTTAAAATTGTTTCAAGAAAATCAGCATCTTCATAAATTGGTCAGCCAAGGTCATTAACTTGAACTTGGCAGGCTAAACATTTGACCAAGGTCATTAACTTGGACTTGGTTAACTGGGTGTGACGTTAAAATCTCGAAAAGTTAAAAATTGAAAATTTTGAAAAATGGGATTTTCAAACGAAATTACTATTTCGCACGAAATAGTAATTCCGCTTGAAATTGTGATTTCTATTTGAAAAGCATCACTGCCTATTTCCCACGAAATTAGGCTGTCTATAAATAGCCGGGTATTTCGCTTGAAAGACATCATTCTTCTGATTTCGTTTCAAAGCAACTGTCAAGGCGATTTCATACGAAATCCCAATAATCATCGATTTGAGCCGTTATTCTGCCCGATTGTTGTTTGTAAACATGATTTAAGTTGGTTAGCTCAACTTAGATCATGGGAAAGGTAAGATTGATGATGTTTTGGACTGTTTTCATATGTCGGCGATGAACAGATGTTGAGACGTAGATCTAGGGTTTGATTGTGGGTAAAAATGACCGATTAACACATCTATGGACTCGGAATATGTTGTAGATCTTATCTAGGGTTCCAATTTGATGTTGTTGATATGTTTTCGTATGAAGTCAGGAGATCAGAACTTTCAGACTTAGATCTAGGATGTTTTTGTGGTTAAAATTGAACAATAAACATGTCTTTGTGCTCGGAATTAACTAAATAACAAACCCAGATCATCAATTTGATCATCAGTTCGTGAAAATCATTGTTGTTGATCTTGTCAGTTTCAAACGAAATTAAAGTGGATTTCAAACGAAATAATGACCTATTTCGTATGAAATAGGCATTCCGTTTCAAATGGTGATTTCGTTTCAAGAGATAATTTCGCATCAACATATTAATCCGACTGAGCTGTGATTTCGTTTGAAAATGTTATTTCGTTTGTACATTAATTTCGTTTCAATCAGTCATTGCGCATGAAATGTAATTCCGTGTGAATGTTTAATTTCGTTTGAAGTGTTATTTCTCTTGAATGTTGTTTGGTTTGAAAAATTTTCAAAGTGTATGATTTGATTGTATGTTGTTATTTTTCAGGCGTCGAATGTTCAATTTGATCCTCTACACAACATCTGCTGTGTTTATGATAAGGAGATTCCAAAGATGGCTGAATTTAAGAGTATTCAGGAGTTCATGGAGAGATTACTGATTCAGAAGGCTCTAACTAATCAACATCTGGTTTTTGAGTCACACATTGAATGATTTTGGAAAAATGCAACGTATGATGAGGAACACAAAACGATAAATTCAATTGTGAGCTTGAATGGCAAAGACAAACCAATCATTATCACTGAACAACTTGTACGTGAAGTGATAAACTTTCCGGATGATGAAAAGTCTCCAACAAAGTATCCAGAAAGGATGGTCAAGGGTTGTATGCTGCGAATGGGATATAGAGGACCACTGAATAAGGCTAATTATTTGAAAGCAAGTTTTTCCAAGCCTTACAAGTTTCTTATACATTCAGTGCTGCATGCTCTCAGTCACAGGAAGGGAGGTTACGATGTGATGAGAGAATATCAAATGAATATGCTGACGGCGCTTGTGTTAAACAAAAAATATATTTTTTCACACATCGTGTTTCACTACATGGTAGAAAATATTACTTCGAAGAGCAAGACTTGGGTTTATCCTCATTTTGTACAGATGATGTTAGACCATGCGTATCATGACTTGGAGAGAGATGAAAAGAATGATTTGTTGCAGCAATATCACATGGATAATGAGTCTTTGAAACAATTGGCCAGATACATCCAAAACATCCAGAGTCAAAGACAAAAGCTGAATTCTTTGGATTTATCAAAGATAAAAATTATCAAGAGCCAGATCTAGTTGATCATCAGAACTGGAGAAATGAGAAAGAAATGAAAGAAGGAAGTTATGCTGATGAGTTGAAAATTCTTGAAAATTTCAAAGAAACAAGGAACGAGTGGTTCTTGAAAGAAGAGAAAAAGAAAAGAAGCAGGAAAACAACTCCAAAAGTTCAAGTAGAGGAGGGTTCATCTTCTCAACCAAATAAAAAGTGTCAAAAGAAAAGTGTTGAGACTATGCTTGTTGATGAATCTGAGGAAGAAGATGAAGCTGAAGCTAATGTTGAAGGAGATGTCGTTTATCTCCTGATTCTGCAAAGTTGTTAAAATCTCTTACTAAATTTAATGCTGGAAAAGAAAAGACAGCTGGTGAAGAAGGTGATGATGTAGAGAAAAGTTCGTCAAGTTCATTTGATGAAGAAATTGATGAAACAAAACGTGCAAAAAGAATTAAAGCTGAAATTGAGAAAGAGAAACAGTTGAAAAGAAAGAGGAGAGAAGAGAAGGATGATGATGTATACATTCCCCCTGAACATGTTCTAGAATCTCAAACACCTCCATCATCTCGTGGTAGGAAGAAAGCGAGTGCTAGAAAGCGTGTGGTTTCTCCAAAAACAGCAAGAAAAAAGTTGATTGTTAGGCTGCCTAAACGTACACCAAAATCAAAACAACCTACACCACCACCATCACCACCACCTGAACCATCACCACCTAAATCACCACATCAATCACCTCTGAAACAACCTACACCACCTCGTTCACCACATTTATCACCATCACATCTTTCACCACCACATTTATCACCACCACACCGAACACCAATCCAAGAACAACCTGTTCTAACTTCACAGCAAATCTTCCAAACACCACCATCCACACAACCACCTGTTCAAATTACACCTGGTTCTTTTGGTTACAAAACTTTTCCACATGTTCCGGAGGGTATTTCTCTTGAAGAAATTGGAGATTTTGGTTTTGCTAATGATGAACAGGTGAAGAGGTTAGAAAAGAAAGTTGAAGAGGTGTTGATTGAAAACAAGAAGTTGTTAGATCGTGAGAAAAAGCTTGAGAAGCGTGTAAAGACAGTCGAAGCTGAAAATTCTTCATTATTACAAAAAGTTGAAGCTGATCAGGCAGAGATTGATATTCTTAAAGTAAAAGTTGCTGAGTTAGAGGAAGAGAAAACACGCAGAGATGAGCAAAATAAGTACTTTGAGTTAAAGAACAAAGAGTTGGAAGCTGCTAAAGCAATGAAAGAACACGAGATATACATGATGAATAAAGTGTTAGAAAACATGCTTGGAAAGTCTGTTGAGCAGAGAATTGAAGAGATTGAAGTTGAAGAGGTTAGAGCTCGACGTCAAGCTGAAATTGATGCAGAGATGAAGTATAAAGGCAAGGGTGTTGAAGGTGTTTCAGATGTTGCTGAAAGGGCAATAGTTCCATCTGGTGTTTCTGAGTCTCATATCCAAAATCCTTGTCCTATATCAGCAGTGTCTGCTATTTTTGAGGAAGACGTGTTGATTGATGATGTCATTAATGATGAGGAAAATGTTGAAGATGATGAAGAGGATGATGATGAAGATAAAGTAGATGATGCAGATGATGTATTTTCTGCAAGTAGTCATAGCGATGATGACGATGACAATGGTCAAGGTGGTACTGGTGTTAAAGTCACTGAAGCATCTAATGAAGAGAATGTCGAAGATTATCTTCATGACGATGTGAATGAAGAACCTGAGGATGCTACAGGAGAGGGGGAGAATGTTGAGGATCAGAATGTTGATAAAAAGGAAAAGTTTATTTTGCGTCTAGAGCCTGAAGTAGAGGAAGGTGAAATCAGGCATACGTATACAATGGTTGATATTATTGAGATGACGCGTATTGATGATCCTAATTTCAAATTTGACTTTGAAGAAGTGTTGAATGCATTTGATGTCAACCAACAGCCCGAGTATCAGTACAAGTATGTTGATGAAGCTGATAATTATGATAGGTTGAGGTTGAAAATTGCAGCGACGAAGAGAATGTGGATGTAGATACTTCCAACTTTCCAACGTTAGTTGAGTTTTTCAGTCAAGAAAACATCGATGAATTGAGAAGGAAAGTGGAAGAGTGTCTGAAAGATAAAAACTTCGATGGAACAGTGAAAGATGCACAGAAGGAAGAACGCAAGAAGTGGTTCAAAAAGAGTAATGAAAGAAAATTCAAGCGGCCATTGAAGTATTATAAGAGAGACAGGGATGTGTCACTCGGGGACATCATCAGTTGGGGATTCTTGCCTCAAGTGAATGTGTATGCTATTCGAAGAGAGTATGGTGTCCAATACTTTGAATATATTCAGGATATCATGTCACTACCTTGGTGGGATGTTGAGGAATTATCAAAAGTGAGAACGTTGGATTATCTGGTAAGAAAGAATGATGTACCCATCCGAGGTCTGATGAAATTTGAAGCCTTCTGAGGATTCAAACACTGGAAGCCTCACTACCCGAAGAAAGTGAAGAGGGTAGATCCAGTGACTGGAGTTGAAGAAACAATCTTGCATGTGAAGAAGCTAAGAGTGATCAAGAATATTCCTGTGTCGAAAATGGAGCAGGATTTCTATAAGGGGTTCTTGTATTGGGTGTACAGCTGTTTGACTATTGAAGCTGTGATCACTTACAGGGTTGAAAATGAAGTGAGATACATTCATGTGTATGATCCTTTGTGGCTGGTTAACTGTGCAGCAAAAGACATTGAATGTTTGTTTGTTAACAAGATTGGTTTTAAAGCTGAAGATAGAGACCAAGCTATGCAATTTCAGAAGGTTGTATCCATCTGCTTCCAAAAAGGGATCAACGCTGACAATAAATGGTCTTCTAAATGGCGAGAGATTGAGAAGGAGGAAGCGTTGAAGGAAGAGAAAGAAAGGAAAGCTCGTGAAGACAGAGACAACATGCTAAGGCGTACTATTGTTCAAAGAATGGCTGCTGAAGAAAAGAAAAAAGTTAAATGCGAATGAAAAGCTTAGGAAGATGTTGCAAAGGAAGCCTATGCCGAGGGAAGAGAAGTTCAAGTCGTTGTGATCAAAGTGCTGAAGACCTGTCTGAAGACTCCGGCAATATCCAAGGGGGAGTTTGTTGGTGCATAATGTCTGTAGCCTACGTCTAAAGTCTAGGTCATGTCGGTAGCTTGTAGTAGGGTTTATAGGGTCAAAAATGTAAATTTATGTGTTTTGTAGTAATTTCGCACGAAATATCATGTTGCTATTTCGCACGAAATTAACCTGTGTTATTTCGTACGAAATAGCATAATGCTATTTCATGCGAAATTAGATGCCTATAAATAGGGGTGTCATGCTTCTCATTTGGTACGGAATTAGGTGAAATGTAACGAAGTGCTGCCTGATTTTCATCATGTATTCAAGTTAATTATCAATGAGGAGCTTGTTTTAAGTGATATACTCTGTTTCTACTCATGTCTTACACTGATTCTAGGCTGTTTGTTTTTTCCGCCTCTCAAACAGTTGTGTATTGATTCTGAACGACTCATTAGGTCGCAAAACGATCCTACAACTTAAACACTTTAAAATAACTTTATTTTAGTGTTGATAATCTGTTCAAAACTGATTTTTACTAAATCATACTCAAATCACCTTTTTATAAACATTTATCATCATGCAGGATCTAGTTAGTGCATCTAATGCATCCACAACATGTTCTAATCATTTGTATGAACTTGAATGCACTTAGATCTTTTTTTTATGTTTCTCATACTCAAACATTCCAGCATTCTTATGATCTTCATACAATCATTTCTTATAAATGCAAGACATACACCTTCTTACATATTTAAATCTTTAAATCATCAAAATTTAAATGCATGTGTACATATACATATATACATACACGACACCTATACATACATGCATAAACTTCCAAAGTTTTACTTTTTAACATATTTATTTCAAATCATAGAAACCTTTTTAAGAACATTCTTTTCAACACATGCATGAACCCATCTTTCAAAGATCAACTCAAATCAATCAAGAACAAGAAATCAAAACACAACTAAATACATACAACCTTACAACTTTCGGCCATACATACTCACATATGTACACTCACTTTTACTTTGATTAAAATCTCATTCATTGTTTGTTACAAGTTTATGATTTATTCCAAGTTCAAGAGAAACCATCTAACATCTCCATCATCACTAAAAATCAAGAATGTGATTTAAAAACAAGTTTATACCTTCAAACTTTTTAAGTGGGTTTTTGAGAAAAGATGATGATATGAGGATTGTTCTTGCTTGAATCTTGCTTGAAATCACTTCCAAACATCCATATTAGCTTGAAATCATCTTGAAAAGCCCTTGAATCTTCATGGAAAGGTTTGAAATTTTTGAATGTGTGTGTATGTGAGGGTGTTCATCCGTGAGGTTCAAGAGAGGAAGAGAGAGAGTTGTTTGATCTTGTATTGGGTAAAGGAAATGTGTATAGAAGGTTTTAAATGATTATGTTCATGACACATGCTCCACTTGGCCAAATCTCACAATTCCAAGAGGAGGCAGGCATCCCCCTAGCCGCCACCTCTTTTTCTCTCTCCTATATACACACATAAATTATATATACATACATATACATATGTAGATCAGTGATAAAAACAGGTATTTTACTGGATACCGGGTATTTTATCTAGCATTTTAATCCCGTTTTAGTGCGTTTTAAATTATTTTTACCATTCTATAAAAATAATCACTCAAAATTATTACTGAAATAATTGCCAGTTGCCTTGACTGGCTGTGTGTCACAACCCCCGACCCCTATCCCGGGAGTGGGCGGTCGTGAGCCAGTTTCATTGGTATCGGTGTTTATCAATTTGGCAGCGGAAAGTTTCATCAAGACCGTAGTTAGAAAATATTTTATCAGAGTTAAACACCAAAAATATTTAAAATAAAGAAATGGGATAAAACCCGAGTTTCTCTGATAATACATTTATAAGTGGGACAAAACCCGATTTTTCATTTTGATACATTTATAGGGAATAACCCCAATTATTGAAAACAATTCTCCTTTTTAATTGGGTAACTTTTATTGCCACTTTTCTAAGCCTCCAGTGCTCTCCAGCTGGCTTTTATGGGCTTCACACTAAGTTACCTGAAACATGTGTTTAAAACATTTTATCAGCAAGAAATACTGGTGAGTGAATCCCAGTTTAATCAAGTTTAAGTAAAAACCATTGTACAGTAATGAGGGCGGTCACGCAATTACATTTGTTTCCAATTCATACTAATTATCACCCATGGTACTGTCGTCTCGACTTATGGTCATGTTACTCCTCGCAAGGCAGTAACAAATTTTGTATACAAAACCCTAAATATACCGACGATAATTGTATCATTACAAATACTCAATCACTGTTTAATATAATTTAATTTAGGTGAGGTTTTGTAAAAACAATTTGCAAAAAGGAGATTACTCACATTGCTAATTAGGGATTTCCTTGTGACTTCCTGGTTATAATCTAGTTAAATAAACAATGCACACGTGTTAGTATAATAACCCAATTTACATTAGTTATACCCTCCCTAAGACAGAACTCCAACGACTACGTCGGGCAGAACCTCGACAGCCGTTATGGAATCCTAGATCAATCGGGCAGCATATCTAATACGTAACCAAGGGTTATGATACTTACAACGAGGCAGAACTTCGTTATTTTAGTGAGTATAATACCCGGGTATAACTTCTACTATATAGAAATTTGAGAGAGATTGAAAGAAAATGAACGAGGAACGTCTAAAGCTCGAGGCCCCTATTTATAGGTCTGATCGTCGGTCTCTCGCGCCCCGTGAAGAAGAACAAGGGGCTTACGCGCCCCTCGAGGACCCCTTGGGCGGCAAAGGATCGCTGTGTCATTGACACGTGGCGGCACCGGCGGAGGTCTGGTGTTTGAGCTGTCGCGACCCGCGTAGGTCACCGCCAACTCGTTTGCGGCCCGCGAGCGAGGTCTGAATCTTGTTTTTATTTAATCTTTAATTATATAAAGGTATTTCGGGTCCGTTTTTCGTATACAGGGTGTATTTAGAAGCGTCTAGGGTCACGTTAAGGGTTTCGGGAGTGCTGTTACATTTGTAGAGGTAAAGAAGTACATGAGTTTAAATTTTATGTTAGATTTGTTGTCATATCTATTTGCCTACCTATGTTTAGTTTTCTTCGAACATGTGTATATATATATATATATATATATATATATATATATATATATATATATATATATATATATATATATATATATAGGCTAATTATAAGGAGAAAACCCACTCCAGTTGACTAAACCTAGAAAACCCAATTGTGTGGACTAGAAGCCTCCACGACATTTATGTAAAATATGAAATAAAGGGTAATTTTGGAATTTTGCACTAGACATGAAAAGCTTTGTGCTGACATGTCACACCCCCAAAATCCCACCTGCGGAGTACTACCGCTTGGAGGCGTGACTGACCAGGATCCAGCCACCAATCATACTGAACAAGCATATAAGTAATTATAAAAGTTTAACCAATACGATTGGTGTTCCAAAACAAATAAGTTTAAGTTGTAAGCGGAAGCATAAGTTTAAAGTTGTAACATAAGTTCCAAAAGTTTCAAGTTTAACATAGTCTTGTAGCAATCCCTGTCCCACAACGATCTTCCTCCATGCAAGCTCCCACTGAGTACCTATGGTCCTGCAAAGCATGTAGTAACGAGTCAACAACTAGTTGAGTGAGTTCACGGGTGGGCGTTCGTTTTAGTAGTTTCGAAAACAGTTTACTTTATCTGGCATCCTGCCGTGGGGGTTACCCCATAGTTTTAAAAACGTGACCAGTTCGTTCCCAGTTACTCCGGCACTCCGGCCGTGGGGGCTACCCCATGTAGTTATCAGGCATTTCGGCCGTGGGGGCTACCCCATGTACATCATCTGGCTCTCCAGCCGTGGGGGCTACCCCATGTGTATACTAGACTCGTTACCGTATCGATTGCTGACTGTAGTCATGTTTATGTGCCCTGAAAACATCAATGTCTATCATCATTGACGTGCCCCAGATCCATTAGTTCACGCCCGTCCTCTGCGGCACGGTGTGAGGCTTGTCAGACCTAAATAGCGCTATCTAACTAATGACCCGCTCGCCATTGGCCCGGCGATTAGTCGATACAAGAAGGAGGGACTTCGTGATAGAGTTTTAGTCTAGCACGTTTATCCGTCCATCCGGACGAGGAATCACATTCCTGAACCACTGACGTCCTACCCAAGGTAGACGAGGAACCACGTTCCTTAACCCCGTTCCCAACCCAGGGAATCCCATGCTTTGTAAAGGGTGTGAACTCACCTCGGTTTGCTCGGCAGTTAATCACAGAAAGTCAATCAAGTCGCAAGTAGTCAATAACGTCCTATCACGGTTATCACGTATAATCAGATTCGAACCAAGTAGTGCACGAATGTTCAACACGTATGGCAGACACGTTTAACAGTAACAGTTCTCAGTTAACAGTCAGACATAATCCAAAGTCCAAGTGTGAGGCCCAAACAGTTGGGCTTGTGATAACAGGCCCAAATAACACGTTAACAGTAGCACAGAAGTTCATATGTCCGGCCCACTAACTTAGGCCCAAAGTGTGGTCTCGAGTCGCAACCGGACTCGCAAGCATGGTCTCGAGTCATGCTGTGTGTTGATCATGGATGGTTGCGAGTCGCAACCGGTGTCGCAACCGTAGTCTCGGTTCATCATGCTGAGGTCTCGAGTCGCAACGGGACTCGTATCCTGTGGTTTCGGCTTGTCCTGTTATGGTTGCGAGTCGCAACCGCGTGGTCTCGAGTCATCACGCTGTGGTTGCGAGTCGCAACCAGGTGATTGCGAGTCGGTAAGCTGTCATTTTCCACGTTCAGGTGCTGATGCAGATAGTCAGATTAATGGTACAATATAATCAGGCCCAAATCAGGAAACAACCAATAGAAATCCACTAACATTTTTCCTAATCAGGCCATTAGTCAAAGATGGATCAAAATCACAAGGGTTTTCAATCCTCAACATTCATTCAAAGTGTTCTTCCTATGTTCAAACACATATTCATCAAGTATTCAACCTTTATTCAAACAAAACTATGAACAAGCATCAAAACACTAAACATAACACACAACTCGGTTTTTATATATGTCCGATTTCATGAGAAATGCAAATCCGATTTCATGTATCATCAAGATCTAGTAGTTTAACTCTATTTAACACAAGATGTCATGAGTTCTTTAGCAACACATTCCAACACTATAACTTGTTAACATACATAAAACTTCATCTCATTCATGCATCCATTTAAACACAAACATAACATAAACTAACAATAATCATCAAGAAATACTAACAATAAACATCATCTCATGCATTTTATCATTTAACATGATTAACATAAATCCATAAACATTAAAAGCACTAACCGGTTAATGAAGTGTGTGTGTGTGTCGATCCGAAGTTCCAAGCCCGAGAGTTCTTGTGCTAACCGATTAGATCCGAGAGTCTTGGAGGTGGGTTTGTGTGCTTAAGGCTTAGAGAGAAAAGTAGGAGAGTGTGTGGGTGTAATGTTCAACAAATGGTAAAAACTAACTAAGGCATGGTATATATAGTCAAGTTCCAAGTGTGTGCACCCTTAGTGGGTTTCGAGTGGGGTTCACGGCCGAAAGGCCCAACCGGCCAAAGGTTCTCGGCCCAAGGCCCAAAACCGATTACTAGTCACTCGAGACCTCATGGTCTCGAGTCGGGTTCCTTGTTGTTTCGTGTCGGGTTCTCGGTTCACATATAACACGTACACATATATATATAATACACACGTAACAAAGCACTTATCATATAAAAAGGTTCACGTTATCATTTTAACTAGTCACATAACGTACAAGCAAGTTACAACGAAAGGTTCTAAATTTCGAGTTGTCACATCATCCCCAAGTTGAAAGAAATTTCGTCCCGAAATTTGATGGCACTCACTGAGGAAGCTAGTTAAGTTGTAAGGTTTTCCCGGTTTTCCTGGGGTGTCACATCCACCCCCCGTTGATCTGGAATTTCGTCCCGAAATTCCGTAGCTTCAGCCTCAGTAGCGTTTGTACTGTTCTCAAACAGTTGGGGATACTTTTGTTTCATCCGATCTTCGCGCTCCCAGGTAAACTCTGGGCCGCGACGTGAGTTCCAACGAACTCGAACAAGAGGTATTCTAGTGCTCTTGAGGACCTTAACATCCTGGTCCGTGATCTCGACAGGTTCTTCGACGAATTTCAACTGTTCGTCGATCGTAAGTTCCTTCAGAGGAACTACGTGCGTCTCATCTGACAGACACTTCTTCAGATTCGACACATGGAAAACGTTGTGAACTGCCCCGAGTTCTGCTGGTAATTTCAGTCTGTAGGCCACCTTGCCTATTTTCTCGATGATTTCAAAAGGTCCAACGTATCGTGGGTTGAGTTTGCCGCGTTTACCAAAACGAACCACACCCTTCCAGGGTGAAACTTTGAGTAATACCCGCTCCCCAACCTGGAGCCCAAGTGGTTTCCTGCCCTTATCGGCGTAGGCCTTCTGACGGTCACGAGCCGCCGCCATGCGTTGTCGTATTTGAGCAATCCGCTCAGTAGTGTCTACCACATGTTCTGGACCAGTGATTTGACTATCCCCCACCTCTGCCCAACAGAGGGGTGACCGGCATTTACGTCCGTACAATGCCTCAAACGGAGCAGCTTTAATGCTGGTGTGGTAGCTGTTATTGTACGAAAATTCCACGAGTGGCAGATGCCTTTCCCAGCTGTTGCCAAAGTCGATTACACAAGCGCGAAGCATGTCTTCTAAGGTCTGAATAGTTCGCTCGGACTGCCCGTCCGTCTGTGGGTGATACGCTGTGCTCATATCTAAACGTGATCCAAAAGACTTGTGCATTGCCTGCCACAGTTCCGAAGTAAAGCGTGCATCTCGATCAGAGATAATAGAGGTGGGCACCCCGTGCCTCGAAACAACTTCCTTGAGGTATATTTCCGCTAGAGTGGAGAACTTATCCGTCTCCTTGATTGCCAAAAAGTGTGCGGATTTTGTGAGTCGATCCACGATCACCCAAATAGTATCGTTCCCGCGCTGTGATCTAGGTAAGCCAGTAACGAAATCCATGGAAATTTGCTCCCATTTCCATTGTGGTATCTCTGGTTGCTGAAGTAGGCCTGAAGGTTTCTGATATTCCGTCTTGACTCGCGCACAAGTCAAACACTTGCTGACGTAAGTTGCTATGTGGGCCTTCATGCTAGGCCACCAATACGTAGTTTTAATATCGTGGTACATCTTGTCCGAACCAGGGTGTACCGAGTAGCGAGATTTGTGCGCTTCATCCATCACAAGTTCTCGTAAGTCGCCATAGAGTGGGACCCAAATGCGTCCTGTTACATAATAAGCACCGTCTTCCTTCTGTTCTAAGCGTTGCCTTGACCCGCGTAGAGCTTCAGCTCTAACGTTTTCTGGTTTCAGTGCTTCTATCTGAGCAGCTCGTATTTGCGAAGGTAGACTAGAATGGATCGTGAGTTGTAAAGCTCTTACACGCTTAGGCGTAGTGTCCTTTCGACTCAGGGCGTCCGCCACTATATTGGCCTTGCCCGGGTGATACCTGATAGAGCACTCGTAATCATTCAGCAGCTCGACCCATCGTCGCTGCCGCATATTCAGTTCCTTCTGCTTGAATATGTGTTCTAAACTTCTGTGGTCGGTGTAGATGGCGCACTTTGTCCCGTACAGGTAATGCCGCCATAACTTAAGTGCGAAAACAACAGCTCCCAGTTCTAAATCATGTGTCGTGTAGTTCTTCTCGTGAACTTTGAGTTGTCGTGAGGCGTAAGCTATGACTTTATCTCGTTGCATCAATACACAACCAAGACCTTGAATTGATGCATCACAGTAAACCACAAAATCTTCTGTGCCCTCTGGCAGTGAAAGGATAGGTGCACTGCAAAGTCTATCCTTTAGATGCTGAAAAGCTAACTCTTGTGCATTTCCCCAATGATAAATAACGCCTTTCTGTGTTAGTAAGGTGAGAGGCTGCGCGATCTTAGAAAAATCCTTAATGAATCTCCTGTAGTAACCTGCCAATCCCAAGAATTGGCGAATCTCCTTTGGTGTACGAGGCGCAGGCCAGTTCTTAATAGATTCCACTTTGGATGGATCAACGTGAATCCCATCCTTGTTCACCACATGCCCTAGGAAATGGACTTCACGAAGCCAGAAGTCGCATTTCGAGAATTTTGCGTAAAGCTGTTCCTTCCGAAGGAGTTCCAAAATAAGTCGTAGATGTTGTTCGTGCTCTTCTTTGCTCTTAGAATAGATCAGGATGTCGTCGATGAAGACTATAACAAACTTGTCCAGATACGGTTTGCACACTCGATTCATCAAATCCATAAAAACTGCCGGTGCGTTCGTCAGCCCAAACGGCATGACCAGAAACTCATAGTGCCCATATCGAGTCCTAAAGGCCGTCTTAGAGACATCCTCTTCCCGAACTCTCAGCTGGTGATATCCCGATCTCAGATCGATCTTTGAATAGTAGCTCGACCCCTGCAACTGGTCGAACAAGTCGTCAATACGCGGTAGAGGATAACGATTCTTCACAGTCACCTTGTTGAGTTCACGATAGTCGATACACATTCTGAAGGTACCATCCTTCTTCTTCACAAAAAGCACTGGAGCTCCCCAAGGCGATGAGCTAGGACGAATGAAACCCTTATCCAAGAGTTCTTGTAGTTGCGTGGAGAGTTCTTCCAACTCTGATGGCGCTAAACGATAAGGTGCACGGGCTACAGGCGCGGCTCCAGGAGCTAGATCAATCTGAAACTCGACTTGGCGATGGGGCGGAAGACCAGGTAATTCCTCAGGGAATACCTCAGGATAGTCGCGTACAACGGGAAAATCTTCTAGCTTCTTCTCCTTTTCTGTGGTATCAGTAACTAGAGCCAAAATCGCTGTGTGGCCCTTTCGTAAGCATTTCTGGGCCTTAAGAAGAGAGATGATGTTCTCAACAGTACTTCTCTTGTCGCCACGTATCATGAGAGGTTCACCACCTAAACCAGGAATACGAACGATCTTTTCGTTGCAAAGAATCTCTGCTCGGTGTTGGGATAACCAATCCATCCCAATGACAACGTCGAAACTACCCAAGACAATAGGAATAAGATCGATGGCGAAGGTCTGGTTAGCGAGAATAAGCTGGCAACCCTTGACTACGTGTGAGGCTTCCAAATTCTTACCATTAGCTAGCTCTACAGTGTGCTTGTCGCTCAGGGGTGTAGGAATACGCTTAAGCATCTTACTAACTTCTAGTGACACATAGCTAGTATCGGCACCCGAATCAATTAAGACTGTAACATAAAAGTCGTCGAGAAGGAACTTACCCGTCACCACGTTGGGATCATTCCTTGCTTCACCTTGACCAATCACGAACACTCGTCCCCTAGCACCATTGTTGTTGTTCCCATTGTTACCATTCCCCTGATTGTTGTTGTTGTTCTGGTTCAGTTGGGGACAATCCTTCTTGAAGTGGCCTTCAGCTCCACACTGAAAGCACCCTTTGTTGTTACCCTGCTGCTGTCGCTGATTCTGCTGAGGTTGCTGACGATTCTGGTTGACGGGGTATGCGCTTCTGCAATCCTTTGCAACATGACCAGGCTTGTTGCATCGATGACAGTTGCCCCTGGTGCATGGCCCACTGTGGTGTAGGCTACAACGATTGCACTTGGGGTGATTTCCTTTGTATCCACCATGACTTTGACCACCAGACGACTGCTGACTGGGGCTCTTGTGATCATCTGTCTTTCTCTGCTGAGACTGAGTTTGCACCGAAGTTGAACCCCTGCTTGAAGTTCCATCCCATTTCCGTTTATCTCCACTAGAAGCACCAGAAGTAGTTGCAGCACCTATACGCTTCGGTAACTTGTTCTGCTCCACCGCTTGATCAGTAAGACGGTGAGCCAACTGTACAACCTGCTGGATAGTAGTCAACCTTGCTGAAGTCACATGACTTTGGATCTCTGGCACCAAGCCCTTGAGATAGAGTTCGATTCGCTTATACGGAGGATCCACCATAGTAGGACACAACAAGGCAAGCTCATGCGATCTCTTAGTGTATGCCTCAATTTCTGATCCTGACATCTTGAGATTGTAAAACTCATCCTCCAGTTTGTGAATGTCGTCACGACTGCAGTATTCCTCCCTGATCATTTCCTTGAAGTTTTCCCATGGGGTGGCGTTGGCAGCAACCAACCCTAACATCTGCACTTGAGCATTCCACCACGTGAGAGCCAAACCCTCGAGAGTACCAGTAGCATACTTCACCCTGCGCGCTTCAGGGCATTCGCACATTTCGAACACAGACTCCAGTTTCTCAAACCAGTGTAGGAGACCTACTGCTCCTTCAGTGCCGCTAAAAGTTGTGGGTCGACAGTCCATAAAGGTCTTAAAAGTGCACACCGGTGCCTGAGCATACTGACCTAAGGTAGGTGAAAGAAAAGACAGAGTTTAACACAAAGGTTGGTTCACGAGAGTAGGATCCAAATGATCCTAGAACATTTCGGACTGCAGGATATACCTCCTGCGTGTGCAGCTGCGAGCGCTGCGGCAACTCGCTCGTTGATCAAAGCCGTCAACTGGGCTTGTGTCATGTTAACGCGTCCAGACATGGTTCTTCATAATAAGAGTAACACGTGTGAGAGTGGTTCGCGAAAGTACAATAGTAGGACAGAGTATGCACGCACGTGTTCAAACAACAGTAGCTATACTAATCAAGCATACCATGAGCAATGTACTACGTAACTAACAAGTAGGCAATGTACATACATTATATTACCTAGAACGTCGAGCCTTGCATGAGGAGCGAAGTGTCGTTGTGGACCGTTGAGCACTAAACCGGTTATAGTCTGGTTTTAACAAAAACGTTTCTCCTTTATTAAAACCAAGTTCACTATAACCAATGGCTCTGATACCAATCTGTCACACCCCCAAAATCCCACCTGCGGAGTACTACCGCTTGGAGGCGTGACTGACCAGGATCCAGCCACCAATCATACTGAACAAGCATATAAGTAATTATAAAAGTTTAACCAATACGATTGGTGTTCCAAAACAAATAAGTTTAAGTTGTAAGCGGAAGCATAAGTTTAAAGTTGTAACATAAGTTCCAAAAGTTTCAAGTTTAACATAGTCTTGTAGCAATCCCTGTCCCACAACGATCTTCCTCCATGCAAGCTCCCACTGAGTACCTATGGTCCTGCAAAGCATGTAGTAACGAGTCAACAACTAGTTGAGTGAGTTCACGGGTGGGCGTTCGTTTTAGTAGTTTCGAAAACAGTTTACTTTATCTGGCATCCTGCCGTGGGGGTTACCCCATAGTTTTAAAAACGTGACCAGTTCGTTCCCAGTTACTCCGGCACTCCGGCCGTGGGGGCTACCCCATGTAGTTATCAGGCATTTCGGCCGTGGGGGCTACCCCATGTACATCATCTGGCTCTCCAGCCGTGGGGGCTACCCCATGTGTATACTAGACTCGTTACCGTATCGATTGCTGACTGTAGTCATGTTTATGTGCCCTGAAAACATCAATGTCTATCATCATTGACGTGCCCCAGATCCATTAGTTCACGCCCGTCCTCTGCGGCACGGTGTGAGGCTTGTCAGACCTAAATAGCGCTATCTAACTAATGACCCGCTCGCCATTGGCCCGGCGATTAGTCGATACAAGAAGGAGGGACTTCGTGATAGAGTTTTAGTCTAGCACGTTTATCCGTCCATCCGGACGAGGAATCACATTCCTGAACCACTGACGTCCTACCCAAGGTAGACGAGGAACCACGTTCCTTAACCCCGTTCCCAACCCAGGGAATCCCATGCTTTGTAAAGGGTGTGAACTCACCTCGGTTTGCTCGGCAGTTAATCACAGAAAGTCAATCAAGTCGCAAGTAGTCAATAACGTCCTATCACGGTTATCACGTATAATCAGATTCGAACCAAGTAGTGCACGAATGTTCAACACGTATGGCAGACACGTTTAACAGTAACAGTTCTCAGTTAACAGTCAGACATAATCCAAAGTCCAAGTGTGAGGCCCAAACAGTTGGGCTTGTGATAACAGGCCCAAATAACACGTTAACAGTAGCACAGAAGTTCATATGTCCGGCCCACTAACTTAGGCCCAAAGTGTGGTCTCGAGTCGCAACCGGACTCGCAAGCATGGTCTCGAGTCATGCTGTGTGTTGATCATGGATGGTTGCGAGTCGCAACCGGTGTCGCAACCGTAGTCTCGGTTCATCATGCTGAGGTCTCGAGTCGCAACGGGACTCGTATCCTGTGGTTTCGGCTTGTCCTGTTATGGTTGCGAGTCGCAACCGCGTGGTCTCGAGTCATCACGCTGTGGTTGCGAGTCGCAACCAGGTGATTGCGAGTCGGTAAGCTGTCATTTTCCACGTTCAGGTGCTGATGCAGATAGTCAGATTAATGGTACAATATAATCAGGCCCAAATCAGGAAACAACCAATAGAAATCCACTAACATTTTTCCTAATCAGGCCATTAGTCAAAGATGGATCAAAATCACAAGGGTTTTCAATCCTCAACATTCATTCAAAGTGTTCTTCCTATGTTCAAACACATATTCATCAAGTATTCAACCTTTATTCAAACAAAACTATGAACAAGCATCAAAACACTAAACATAACACACAACTCGGTTTTTATATATGTCCGATTTCATGAGAAATGCAAATCCGATTTCATGTATCATCAAGATCTAGTAGTTTAACTCTATTTAACACAAGATGTCATGAGTTCTTTAGCAACACATTCCAACACTATAACTTGTTAACATACATAAAACTTCATCTCATTCATGCATCCATTTAAACACAAACATAACATAAACTAACAATAATCATCAAGAAATACTAACAATAAACATCATCTCATGCATTTTATCATTTAACATGATTAACATAAATCCATAAACATTAAAAGCACTAACCGGTTAATGAAGTGTGTGTGTGTGTCGATCCGAAGTTCCAAGCCCGAGAGTTCTTGTGCTAACCGATTAGATCCGAGAGTCTTGGAGGTGGGTTTGTGTGCTTAAGGCTTAGAGAGAAAAGTAGGAGAGTGTGTGGGTGTAATGTTCAACAAATGGTAAAAACTAACTAAGGCATGGTATATATAGTCAAGTTCCAAGTGTGTGCACCCTTAGTGGGTTTCGAGTGGGGTTCACGGCCCAAAGGCCCAACCGGCCAAAGGTTCTCGGCCCAAGGCCCAAAACCGATTACTAGTCACTCGAGACCTCATGGTCTCGAGTCGGGTTCCTTGTTGTTTCG
Organism: Helianthus annuus; assembly: GCF_002127325.2. Lineage (NCBI taxonomy): Eukaryota > Viridiplantae > Streptophyta > Magnoliopsida > Asterales > Asteraceae > Helianthus > Helianthus annuus. Next base: position 159,364,410 of record NC_035440.2, on the reverse strand, counting down.
TGTCGGGTTCTCGGTTCACATATAACACGTACACATATATATATAATACACACGTAACAAAGCACTTATCATATAAAAAGGTTCACGTTATCATTTTAACTAGTCACATAACGTACAAGCAAGTTACAACGAAAGGTTCTAAATTTCGAGTTGTCACATGACATATTAATTATACCCCATCTCATTCTTCTCTCCTCATCACCACAAAACCACACACACTTCTCTCTCTTTCTCTCTCTATGGATAACCATCCAGATCTAAGGTTTGAAACAAAAAAATTCTTGTTCTTATTAAAACCCTTCATAATCAACCACCCAAACTCTAGATCTACAATCTTAACAATCCGGTGACGGTGTAGTTCAAGATCCGGTTTCTTGGCGTACGAGATATCCATCGATCCATGGTGGCTTGGTTCCATGGCTACATATGAACATCAAAAGATCATCATCCACATGCTCCGAACCAAAAAGATGCCCAGAACCAAAAAAGATCCTTCGAATCATGATCCAGATCCAAAAGATGATGCTTCAGATAACGGTTGAAGATGCTCCAGATGCTCCAGTTGAAGATGCTCCGAAAAGATGCTACCAGATCTAAGTATGTTTGTTTTCAGTTTTTTTTAGATTTGTAATTTTTTGTGTTTTGTAGATCTTTTTTTTTTTGTGTTTTGTAGATCTACAACTTTTTATTTTTATTTTTTTGTTCAAGAAGATGAATGTTTTTAATTTTTTATTTTCTGTATATGTTGTTTTTTATTACCGATTTTATCAATTTTTGTGTAAAATTTGTTTTCAGATCTGAAAATGGAAACAATTTGATTTTAAGTTCTTATGTATTGGATTATAATGTTACCTTTCTTTGTTTACTGTTATGATGATTGAATCTAAAAAATCTGTTGTTATTGGATTCTTGTTAATGAAGTTAGATTTTTTATATACATTTTGTAACATTGCAAGTTACATTACTTATGTTGGATTATTGTTAATGAAGTTTATTTTCGATGTAACAATTCTCATAACAATTCTTTGTGTTTTAGTTATGAAATGTAACAATCAAATAAATAATGCATGTTACATTTTTTCGTGTTACATAAATAATGTATGTTACTGAAAATAAAGAGCATTGTTACACTATTTTAGATTGTTGTAAAAATAAAGTGTGTTTTTACATTTTTTTTCAGATTATTGTAAAAATAAAGTGACTGTTGCAGAAACAAAGTGTGTTGTTACATTTTTTTTTGTGTGTTAGAATTGTAACAATCAATCAAAGCAAAAATGCATGTTACATTTTTTTGTGTTATAGAAATAATGCCCGTTACAAAAAATAAAGTGAATTGTTACACGTTTTTAGATTATTGTAAAAATAAAGTGTATCTTACAGAGACAAAGTGTTACATTTTTTGTACGTGGATATCCTTTAAATGGTAAAAAAAAAAACAAGCATTTTCTTGTTTACTGGGTGTTTACATTTTTTGAATTTATACAGAAAATGTAACGTTATTTTTTGTATTTTTTTTTTGTAAAATGTTACATATGAATTAAAAAAAGCCATCATCTCATGAATGAATATTAGGGTGATATACAGATTGTAGTGTTTTTTTAATAAGAAAAAGATGCACGAGAAACTAGGGAGGATTTGTCATAACTATTTTCTTTTTTTTTTTAATATGTATTTTGAATTATGTGTTACATCAAAAGAAAGTCAGAAGTCAAGTCAGAGGCACTTGCATCTTCCTAAGAATATATTTGTAACTCTCCATTCCCATTTTACCCTTACATGTACTATTTAATGATTAATTTAATAAAAAGTAAGAGAGATAATACTCAAACACATCACAACCATCCACCTCTTCTAATCAATGGTTATTAATGGGTTTTCAGGGTTTAGTTAACTGGAGTGGGTTTTCGATTTATCCTTGCCCTATATATATATATATATATATATATATATATATATATATATAAGTGTACTTCAAGATTATTGGGAGAGTTGTTATATCCTCCCCACCTTGTTTTAAATGTCGTCCTCGAGATTTGGGCTACTATATTCCCTCAGAGTTATATTAAGTCTTTGTAGTTTGCAAAATAGTGTGAAAGTTTTAAATTCTAGTCTTTGTTGGGCAGAAATTTGGCGAAAAGTAATTCATCTGGTCTCGAGATAGTGCAAAATACAATAAGTTAACGTGATACGAGATTATTAAAAGAGTTATGTAAATAACAGGAGGAAATTTTTCAAGTGGGAGATAAGACATTGTTAAAAGTTTTTCTTATAGAAAGGGGTGGTCAGAGTTGTTAAAGAGGAAAGTCAAGTTTCTGGTATGTTGGACCTTTTATTGGATGAGTAGAACCCGTAGCTTATCGGCTACAAATGTATGAAATCTTACAAAAACACTTAGCAGATGAATTCTTAGTGAGATTTTTTTCTGGGGACATAGAAGACAATTAGTTCCAGGAATTATTAACTGAACAAGATTAATAGAGACATCTGAATCAAATCTACATGACTTTTAGGGACAATAGGATTCAATACCAAAAGAGAACTTACTTTGTTCGTTTTAAAAGACTCTAAATCAAAAATCTCAATTGAAGATAGAAGTATGAAAAATGATTTGTCTATAATCAATCCAGAAATCAATAACGTTTATTTAAATGGCAAGGATACACCGGACAATAATAGAATTTAGTATATCATGGTCTTAATGTATAATTGTATCAAGATTATTTGAATGACGAGTCAAATGAATAACGTATGATTAGGGTTTACTATTAGCACAGGCTACAACTTTATACAGACACCGCAAGGTGTTGTGTTTTAACAAATGATATATTGAAATTGAAGGCCTTAAACATGTTTACTATGATTCAAACAATGAGATTACCTTGAATATGATGATTTCAATTCATCATATGAGATTTTGAATTGAATGTATACTGTGAAGAAGTTTAAACAATTAAGCTTGGTTTGGATATATTTCAACAATTATTATATGTTTTTTTTTTTTGGCAAGAATGGTTATAGTGAAAAATCCGGTAAGTAACCTTGAAAAGGAAAGGAGTTGTCCAAGAAATTTGTTGGCTTGATTATCAAAAGTCAGCATTTTCACAGTCAGAGGGGGAAAATTTATCAAAACGAGGATAACGAAAATATTTATTTAAACTCATGAGTAAATGATCTTTTTGAAGTGAGTTCACATGTATGACAGGAAATGCATGTATGACATAAGAATTTATCAAGAGACGAGACAAATGAGAGTTGGTTTTATAAAAGAAAAACAAAGACCTTTTATTGATAAAGTTTTGGTCGGAATCAAAGTCAACTAAGAAGTGCAGACAAAACATAAGGGTGCTTTATTTTAAAAGTTGCTGTTGGCTCGGGTGTTATAAATTTTTATGCGTTCTCCTTAGCTTCATTGGGGTTTCGATCCTCGTTGTCGGGTGCCTTAGATAGTTTTGGACATTATGGACGGATGTGGCCTGGGTCTCCGCATTGGTAACACACATTAGTTTTCCTTCTACATTCTTCCTCTGCATGTCCGGCCTTTTTGTAGAAATCACAGCGAAGTGTCTTCTTAGAATGGCGTTTCCTTGCATGTTTCTGGTTATGGTTATCGCAGATAGGTTGCATGTTTTCTGGTTTCATTTCTTTGTCCTTAGGCGATTTGTCGGAGCGGAATTCCTTATAAGAGTAGCTATAGGTTGTGGTTTTCTTTCGTTTGGAAGATGAAGTTTTGATACGAATATTGTGACAACTCGAAATTTAGAACCTATCTTGTATCTTGATGTAACTTGCTTGAAACATTTCGTGACTAGTAACTTGTTAATGTAATAACATAAGTGAACATTTTATGTGACTATGTGCTTGCTTGTACGTATGGTATATATGTATGTATATTACGTGAGTCGAGAACCCAACTCGAGACGACAAGGACCCGACTCGAGACCATGAGGTCTCGAGTGAATAGTGACCGATTTGGGCCTTTGGGCCGTGACCTCCTCTAACCGGTTCACGTAAGCCCTTTAGGGTGGATCATGAAGAACTAGTATAAATACTACACTCATGACCACACTCACCATTTCCTTGGACTACACACACCCACACTCTCATACTTTCCCTCTCACTAAAACCCTAAGAACACAAGCACACTCCCCCATTCTCGGATCCAATCGGTTGGCACTAGGATCTTCGGTTCAAGCTTGGAAATCGACATTAGAGTTCACCTTTCCTACCTCTTAACCGGTTAGTGACTCATATTGTATTCCGGTTTGTTGTTGATGTGTAATGAGGTTGAATGATAATATGTGTTGGCTTGATGATTGTCTATCTATGATAAAGATGTTTGCTAGATAGAAAATAGTTGTTTGTTGTCAAATAATGATATTGTGAGATGATGAAATGTTATAATCGGCTTTGTATGGGTTTAAATCCGAATGACTTGTTTATGCTAGAAGGTTGTGTTCATGATAGTGTTTGAATAAGGGAATTTCTGAAATCGGTTTGCATGTGTGAGGATTGAAACCATTAAATGAATATGCTTGTTATAATAGGGTGCATATTAGTGAGTTATAGTCCATGATTTTTGCTTGAACAAGGGTTGAACATGGTGAATATGTGTTTGAATGTTTGAAGAACATGAAGAACAACTTGAATGTGCCTTGAATGTTTGAATTCTGCTTGTTTGATCTGATTTCATGAATTGTTAGACAACAAAACATGTTTTAGTGGATAGTACAATATTTGTGTTGCATGACATTCAAATTCTATTGGATAGTACAACTGTGCAGAATCAGCAGCTGTTGGGGAGTCGGAACCCCTGGTTGCGACTCGAAACCTCCACCTTGCGACACCAATTGCGAGTCGAGAACACCTGGTTGCGACTCGCAACCATAGCATGACAAGCCGAGACCACAGGTTGCGAGTCCCGTTGCGACTCGAGACCTTAGCATGACGAGCCGAAACCGTGGTTGCGACATAGGTTGCGACTCGCAACCACCTATGATCAACACAAACAGCATGACTCGAAACCATGTTTGCGAGTCCGGTTGCGACTCGAGACCACACTTAGTGGGCTTGCTTAGTTACGGGCCTTAGTTAATGGGCCGGCCTAGTGGACTTCTGTGTTAACTGTTTAATGCGATGTTTTGGGCCTGTTATTACGAGCCCAACGGTTAGGGCCTCACACTTAGACTTTGGGTTGTGTTTGACTGTTAACTGCGAACTGTTAATGTTAAACGTGTTGCCATGATTATTACCTGTGTACAATACGTGTTGAACATACGTGCACTGCTGGCTTGAATCTGATACGAAAAATATCTGTGATAGGACCTAATTGATTACCTGCAATTGATTGACCTTTCTGTGTTACTACCGAGCAAACCAAGGTGAGTTCACACCCTTTACAAAGCATGGGATTCCCTGGGTTGGGAACGGGTTTAAGGAACGTGGGTTCCTCGTCCTCCTTGGGTAGGATGGCAGTGGTTCAGGAATGTGATTCCTCGTCCGGATGGACGGATAGCACGTACTAGACTAAAACTCTATCACGAAGTCCCTCCCTTTTTGTATCGACTAATCGCCGGGCCAATGGCGAGCGGGTCATTAGTTAGATAGCGCTATTTAGGTCTGACAAACCTCACACCGTGCCGCAGAGGGCGGGCGTGAACTAATGGATCTGGGGCACGTCAATGATGATAGACATTGATGATTTTCAGGGCACATAAACATGACTAGAGTCAGCAGTCGATATGGTAACGAGTCTAGTGTACGCATGGGGTAGCCCCCACGGCCGAAATGCCTGAGAACTAACATGGGGTAGCCCCCACGGCTGGAGTGCCGGAGTAACTGGGAATGAACAAGTCACGTTTTTAAATTATGGGGTAACCCCCACGGCAGGATGCCAGATAAAGGAAACTGTTTTCGAAACAACTAAAACGAACACCCACTGTGAACTCACTCAACTAGTTGTTGACTCGTTACTACATGCTTTGCAGGACCATAGGTACTCAGCTGGAGCTTGCATGGAGGAGAGTCGTTGTGGGACACGGATCGCTGCGTACCTTGTTAAACTTGAAAACCTTTGAACTTATGTTTTACTTTTGAGACTTATGCTTCCGCTTGCAACCTAAACATTGTTTGTTTGAAACACCAATCGCATTGGTTAAACTTTTATAACCATTTATATGCTTGTTCAGTATGATTGGTGGCTGGATCCTGGTCAGTCATGCCTCCAAGCGGTAGTACTCCGCGGGGGGATTTTGGGGTTGTGACAGATTGGTATCAGAGCCATTGGTTATAGTGAACTTGGTTTTAATAAAGGAGAAACGTTTTTGTTAAAACCAGACTATAACCGGTTTAGTGCTCAACGGTCCACAACGACGCTCCACCCCGCATGCAAGGCTCGACATTCTAGGTGATATGATATGTGTATATTGCCTACTTGTTAGTTACATAGTACATTGCTCATGGTATACTTGATTAGTATAACTACTGTTGCTTGAACACGTGCGTGCTTGCTTTATCCTACTATCGTACTTTCACGAACCTCTCTCACTCGTATTACTCTTGTTATGAAGAATCATGTCTGGACGCGTTAACATGACACAAGCCCAGTTGACGGCTTTGATCAACGAGCGAGTTGCCGCAGCACTCGCTGCTGCACACGCAGGAGGTATATCCTGCAGCCCGAACTTATCCTAGGATCTTTAGGATCCTACTCTCGTGAACCAACCTTTGTGTTAAACTCTGTCTTTCTTTCACCTACCTTAGGTCAATATGCTCAGGCACCGGTGTGCACTTTTAAGACCTTTATGGACTGCCGACCCACTACTTTTAGCGGAACTGAAGGAGCAGTAGGTCTCCTACACTGGTTTGAGAAACTAGAATCTGTGTTCGAAATGTGTGAATGCCCTGAAGCGCGCAGGGTAAAGTATGCTACTGGTACTCTCGAGGGTTTGGCCCTCACGTGGTGGAACGCTCAAGTGCAAATGCTGGGGTTGGTTGCTGCCAACGCCACCCCATGGGAAACTTTCAAGGAAATGGTCAAGGAGGAATACTGCAGTCGCGATGACATTCATAAGCTGGAAGATGAGTTCTACAATCTCAAGATGACGGGGTCAGAGATTGAAGCATATACTAAGAGATCGCATGAGCTTGCCTTGTTGTGTCCTACTATGGTGGACCCTCCGTATAAGCGAATTGAACTCTATCTCAAGGGCTTGGTGCCAGAGATCCAAAGCCATGTGACTTCAGCAAACTTGACTACTATCCAGCAGGTTGTTCAGTTGGCTCACCGACTTACTGATCAGGCGGTGGAGCAGAACAAGTTACCAAAGCGCATAGGTGCTGCAACTACTTCTGGTACTTCTAGTGAGAACAAACGGAAATGGGATGGAACTTCAAGCAAGGGTTCAACTTCTGTGCAATCTCAGTCTCAGCAGAGAAAGACTGACGACCACAAGAGCCCCAGTCAGCAATCGTCTGGTGGTCAAAGTCATGGTGGGTACAAGGGGAATCACCCCAAATGCAATCGTTGCAACCTACACCACAGTGGGCCATGCACCAGGGGCAACTGTCATCGGTGCAACAAGCCTGGTCATGTTGCAAAGGATTGCAGGAGCGCATATCCCGCCAATCAGAATCGTCAGCAACCTCAACAGAACCAGCGACAGCAACAGGGTAACAACAAAGGATGCTTTCAGTGTGGAGCTGAGGGCCACTTCAAGAAAGATTGTCCCCAACTGAACCAGAACAACAACAACAACAATCAGGGGAATGGTAACAATGGGAACCACAACAACAACAATGGTGCTAGGGGACGAGTGTTCGTGATTGGTCAAGGTGAAGCAAGGAATGATCCCAACGTGGTGACGGGTAAGTTCCTTCTCGACGACTTTTATGTTACAGTCTTATTTGATTCGGGTGCCGATACTAGCTATGGGTCACTAGAAGTTAGTAAATTGCTTAAGCGTATTCCAACACCCCTGAGCGACAAGCACACTGTAGAGCTAGCTAATGGTAAGAGCTTGGAAGCCTCGCACGTAGTCAAAGGTTGCCAACTTATTCTCGCTAACCAGACCTTCTCTATTGACCTTATCCCTATCGTCTTGGGTAGTTTCGACGTTGTCATTGGGATGGATTGGTTATCCCAACACCGAGCAGAGATTCTTTGCAACGAGAAGATCGTTCGTATTCCTGGTTTAGGTAGTGAACCTCTCATGATTCGTGGCGACAAGAGAAGTGCTGTTGAGAACATCATCTCTCTTCTTAAGGCCCAGAAGTGCTTACGAAAGGGCCACACTGCGATTTTGGCTTTAGTTACTGATACCACAGAGAAAGAGAAGAAGCTAGAAGATTTTCCAGTTGTACGAGACTATCCTGAAGTATTCCCTGAGGAATTACCTGGTCTTCCGCCCCATCGCCAAGTCGAGTTTCAGATTGAATTAACCCCTGGAGCTGCGCCTATAGCCCGTGCACCTTATCGTTTAGCTCCATCAGAATTGGAAGAACTCTCCACGCAACTACAAGAACTCTTGGATAAGGGTTTTATTCGTCCTAGTTCATCGCCTTGGGGAGCTCCAGTACTTTTTGTGAAGAAGAAGGATGGTACCTTCAGAATGTGTATCGACTATCGTGAACTCAACAAGGTGACTGTGAAGAACCGTTATCCTCTACCGCGCATTGACGACTTGTTCGACCAGTTGCAGGGGTCGAGCTACTATTCAAAGATCGATCTGAGATCGGGATATCACCAGCTGAGAGTTCGAGAAGAGGATGTCTCTAAGACAGCCTTTAGGACTCGATATGGGCACTATGAGTTTTTGGTCATGCCGTTTGGGCTGACGAACGCAGCCGCAGTTTTCATGGACTTGATGAACCGAGTTTGCAAGCCGTACCTGGACAAGTTCGTTATAGTCTTCATCGACGACATCCTGATCTATTCTAAGAGTCAGGAGGAGCACGAACAGCATCTACGACTTATTCTGGAACTCCTTCGGACAGAACAGCTTTACGCGAAGTTTTCGAAATGCGACTTCTGGCTTCGCGAAGTCCATTTCTTAGGGCATGTGGTGAACAAGGATGGGATTCACGTTGATCCATCCAAAGTGGACTCTATTAAGAACTGGCCTGCACCTCGTACACCAAAGGAAATTCGCCAATTCTTGGGATTGGCAGGGTACTACAGGAGATTCATTAAGGATTTTTCTAAGATCGCACAGCCTCTCACCTTGTTAACGCAGAAAGGCGTTGTCTATCATTGGGGAAATGCACAAGAGTTAGCTTTTCAGCATCTAAAGGATAGACTTTGTAGTGCACCTATCCTTTCACTGCCAGAGGGCACAGAAGATTTTGTGGTTTACTGTGATGCATCAATTCAAGGTCTTGGTTGTGTATTGATGCAACGAGATAAAGTCATAGCCTACGCCTCACGACAACTCAAAGTTCACGAGAAGAACTACACTACGCATGATTTAGAGCTGGGAGCTGTTGTTTTCGCACTTAAGTTATGGCGGCATTACCTATACGGAACCAAGTGCGCCATCTACACCGACCACAGGAGCCTGGAGCACATATTCAAGCAGAAGGAACTGAATATGCGGCAACGACGATGGGTCGAGCTGCTGAATGACTACGAGTGCTCTATCAGGTATCACCCGGGCAAGGCCAATGTTGTGGCTGACGCCCTCAGTCGAAAGGACACTGCGCCTAAGCGCGTAAGAGCTCTACAACTCACGATCCATTCTAGTCTACCTTCGCAAATACGAGCTGCTCAGATAGAAGCACTGAAACCAGAAAACGTTAGAGCTGAAGCCCTACGCGGGTCAAGGCAACGCTTAGAGCAGAAGGAAGACGGTGCTTACTACGTAACAGGACGCATTTGGGTCCCACTCTATGGCGACTTACGAGAACTTGTGATGGATGAAGCACACAAATCTCGCTACTCGGTACACCCTGGTTCGGACAAGATGTACCACGATATTAAAACTACGTATTGGTGGCCTAGCATGAAGTCCCACATAGCAACATACATCAGCAAGTGTTTGACTTGTGCGCAAGTCAAGACGGAATATCAGAAACCCTCAGGCCTACTCCAACAACCAGAGATACCACAATGGAAATGGGAGCAAATTTCCATGGATTTCGTTACTGGACTACCTAGATCACAGCGCGGAAACGATACTATCTGGGTGATTGTGGATCGACTTACAAAGTCCGCACACTTCTTGGCAATTAAGGAAACAGATAAATTCTCCACTCTAGCGGAAATATATCTCAAGGAAGTTGTTTCGAGGCACGGGGTGCCCACTTCTATTATCTCGGATCGAGACGCGCGTTTTACCTCAGAACTGTGGCAATCAATGCACAAATCTTTTGGCTCACGTCTAGATATGAGCACAGCGTTTCACCCACAGACGGACGGGCAGTCCGAGCGCACTATTCAAACCTTAGAAGACATGCTACGTGCATGTGTGATCGACTTTGGCAACAGCTGGGAAAGGCATCTGCCACTCGTGGAATTCTCGTATAATAACAGCTACCACACTAGCATTAAAGCAGCTCCGTTTGAGGCATTGTACGGACGTAAATGCCGGTCACCTCTTTGTTGGGCAGAGGTGGGGGATAGTCAAATCACTGGTCCAGAACATGTGGTAGACACTACTGAGCGGATTGCTCAAATACGACAACGCATGGCGGCCGCTCGAGACCGTCAGAAGGCCTACGCCGATAAGGGCAGGAAACCACTTGAGCTCCAGGTTGGAGAGCGGGTATTACTCAAAGTTTCACCCTGGAAGGGTGTAGTTCGTTTTGGTAAACGAGGCAAACTCAACCCACGATACGTTGGACCATTCGAAAACATTGAGAAAATAGGCAAGGTGGCCTACAGACTGAACTTACCAGCGGAACTCGGTGCAGTTCACAACGTTTTCCATGTGTCGAATCTGAAGAAGTGTCTGTCAGATGAGACCCACGTGGTTCCTCTGAAGGAACTCACGATCGACGAACAGTTGAAGTTCGTCGAGTAACCAGTCGAAATCACGGACCGGGATGTTATGGTCCTCAAGAGCACTAGAATACCTCTCGTTCGAGTTCGTTGGAACTCACGTCGCGGCCCAGAGTTCACCTGGGAGCGCGAAGATCGGATGAAACAAAAGTATCCCCAACTGTTTGCAAACAGTACGACCACTACTGAGGCTGGAGCTACGGAATTTCGGGACGAAATTCCAGACCAACGGGGGGAGGATGTGACACCCCAGGATAACCGGGAAAACCATGCAACTTAACTAGCTTCCTCAGTGAGTGCCATCAAATTTCGGGACGAAATTTCTTTCAACTTGGGGATGATGTGACAACTCGAAATTTAGAACCTATCTTGTATCTTGATGTAACTTGCTTGAAACATTTCGTGACTAGTAACTTGTTAATGTAATAACATAAGTGAACATTTTATGTGACTATGTGCTTGCTTGTACGTATGGTATATATGTATGTATATTACGTGAGTCGAGAACCCAACTCGAGACGACAAGGACCCGACTCGAGACCATGAGGTCTCGAGTGAATAGTGACCGATTTGGGCCTTTGGGCCGTGACCTCCTCTAACCGGTTCACGTAAGCCCTTTAGAGTGGATCATGAAGAACTAGTATAAATACTACACTCATGACCACACTCACCATTTCCTTGGACTACACACACCCACACTCTCATACTTTCCCTCTCACTAAAACCCTAAGAACACAAGCACACTCCCCCATTCTCGGATCCAATCGGTTGGCACTAGGATCTTCGGTTCAAGCTTGGAAATCGACATTAGAGTTCACCTTTCCTACCTCTTAACCGGTTAGTGACTCATATTGTATTCCGGTTTGTTGTTGATGTGTAATGAGGTTGAATGATAATATGTGTTGGCTTGATGATTGTCTATCTATGATAAAGATGTTTGCTAGATAGAAAATAGTTGTTTGTTGTCAAATAATGATATTGTGAGATGATGAAATGTTATAATCGGCTTTGTATGGGTTTAAATCCGAATGACTTGTTTATGCTAGAAGGTTGTGTTCATGATAGTGTTTGAATAAGGGAATTTCTGAAATCGGTTTGCATGTGTGAGGATTGAAACCATTAAATGAATATGCTTGTTATAATAGGGTGCATATTAGTGAGTTATAGTCCATGATTTTTGCTTGAACAAGGGTTGAACATGGTGAATATGTGTTTGAATGTTTGAAGAACATGAAGAACAACTTGAATGTGCCTTGAATGTTTGAATTCTGCTTGTTTGATCTGATTTCATGAATTGTTAGACAACAAAACATGTTTTAGTGGATAGTACAATATTTGTGTTGCATGACATTCAAATTCTATTGGATAGTACAACTGTGCAGAATCAGCAGCTGTTGGGGAGTCGGAACCCCTGGTTGTGACTCGAAACCTCCACGTTGCGACACCAATTGCGAGTCGAGAACACCTGGTTGCGACTCGCAACCATAGCATGACAAGCCGAGACCACAGGTTACGAGTCCCGTTGAGACTCGAGACCTTAGCATGACGAGCCGAAACCGTGGTTGCGACATAGGTTGCGACTCGCAACCACCTATGATCAACACAAACAGCATGACTCGAAACCATGTTTGCGAGTCCGGTTGCGACTCGAGACCACACTTAGTGGGCTTGCTTAGTTACGGGCCTTAGTTAATGGGCCGGCCTAGTGGACTTCTGTGTTAACTGTTTAATGCGATGTTTTGGGCCTGTTATTACGAGCCCAACGGTTAGGGCCTCACACTTAGACTTTGGGTTGTGTTTGACTGTTAACTGCGAACTGTTAATGTTAAACGTGTTGCCATGATTATTACCTGTGTACAATACGTGTTGAACATACGTGCACTGCTGGCTTGAATCTGATACGAAAAATATCTGTGATAGGACCTAATTGATTACCTGCAATTGATTGACCTTTCTGTGTTACTACCGAGCAAACCAAGGTGAGTTCACACCCTTTACAAAGCATGGGATTCCCTGGGTTGGGAACGGGGTTAAGGAACGTGGGTTCCTCGTCCTCCTTGGGTAGGACGGCAGTGGTTCAGGAATGTGATTCCTCGTCCGGATGGACGGATAGCACGTACTAGACTAAAACTCTATCACGAAGTCCCTCCCTTTTTGTATCGACTAATCGTCGGGCCAATGGCGAGCGGGTCATTAGTTAGATAGCGCTATTTAGGTCTGACAAACCTCACACCGTGCCGCAGAGGGCGGGCGTGAACTAATGGATCTGGGGCACGTCAATGATGATAGACATTGATGATTTTCAGGGCACATAAACATGACTACAGTCAGCAGTCGATATGGTAACGAGTCTAGTGTACGCATGGGGTAGCCCCCACGGCCGAAATGCCTGATAACTAACATGGGGTAGCCCCCACGGCTGGAGTGCCGTAGTAACTGGGAATGAACAAGTCACGTTTTTAAACTATGGGGTAACCCCCACGGCAGGATGCCAGATAAAGGAAACTGTTTTCGAAACAACTAAAATGAACACCCACTGTGAACTCACTCAACTAGTTGTTGACTCGTTACTACATGCTTTGCAGGACCATAGGTACTCAGCTGGAGCTTGCATGGAGGAGAGTCGTTGTGGGACACGGATCGCTGCGTACCTTGTTAAACTTGAAAACCTTTGAACTTATGTTTTACTTTTGAGACTTATGCTTCCGCTTGCAACCTAAACATTGTTTGTTTGAAACACCAATCGCATTGGTTAAACTTTTATAACCATTTATATGCTTGTTCAGTATGATTGGTGGCTGGATCCTGGTCAGTCACGCCTCCAAGTGGTAGTACTCCGCGGGTGGGATTTTGGGGGTGTGACAAATATCAGGACTTCCATTGATACTTGGGTCAGGTTTGAAGTGATGGGTATGCCTACAGTGTATAGTCTGATCTTCGTTTATAGGCACAGAAATCTTAATAGCTTCAATGATCGAAGGTATGGCATTCGATATTCCTTGAGCTATTATATTTTCTAGAGTGTTCCTATCGAAAGAGTTTCCATTACTAGCCTTAATTTCTTGATCACATGCCATTTCATTTGACATCTGTGTTATGAACACGTTTAAATATAATTATCACAGAACTAGGTAATGATACAAGCACGCAATTGTAGTCATAGCTCTCCGTATTATACATGGATATATATATATATATATATATATATATATATATATATATATATATATATATATATATATTCAGATATATACATATATATGTTATATTTTGACATTTTCTTTTAGTATATATATCTTATCAAAATATAAGGAAAATGTATATATTATATGTGTTGTTTCTTCCTTTGGTATAATAACTTTTCTCATTTGTTTTAATTTAACTCTATTTTCAGAGCTTATGACTAGATATGTATTCAAAATAAAGGTAAAAGCTTTATATGGAATTCTGAGATTTTCCGTCATTGACCCATTTATTGTTTTTCAAGAGGTGGTGCTAATACAGATATCTTTTATATTAAAGAATAGATTTTGAGCAAACATGTAGGTTTGTTTCTTCTGGTATATAAAAGCTTGTCGTTCTACAGAAGCCATTTGATTCTCATGCATACTATTAAGAAAATAGTGTCTTGCATATATATACATATAAGTGTAAAGTTTTAAAATTTTCTGTAATATGTATATATAATATTAATTCATAAGAATTCAATTACATAATTAATTGTATTAGTTATCATGTTTATTCCCATAACTTTGTTTATTCCTTTATATTCACAAAATAAACTTTTATCAGATTTAGAATACTTTGGAATAAAAAGGAAACTTATTAAAAGAAATAAATTTAATAAATATATAAATCTTCTGAATTCTTTTAGAACAATTTAATCTTGACAAGTTGACTCATTTTTTTTTATAACATACTTAGAATTTGAATCTCAATTATTACATTTATTTATTAAAGAATCATAGCAAAGAATACGAAATTTAGTGTTTCTGAATTTGATTCTTGACATATTGAGTAATAAAGTATTATTCTCATATCATAATATATACATATGACTTAAATATAGTTTAAAAAATGAATCGAACTTATCAAATGGTAAAAAGTGTTTCCTCTTGAGATATATATATATATATATAGAAATCTGATAAAATAAGAACCACCTCCAGTTGTAAGAACCGTGAGAACTACTTGATCCGGGGCGAGTTGGACCAAATTTTTTTTCATAAACGTAGATGCGTGTATTATAAACACATTTGTAAAAAAAATTCAAAAAAAAAATTGTCGTGTGTATAGTTTTGAGCACCACAAGTTTGGGTTTACGGGTACCGTAATAAATTTTACGGTACCCGTAAACCCAAACTTGTGGTGCTCAAAACTATACACATGACATTTTTTTTGAATTTTTTTACAAATGTGTTTATAATACACACATCTATGTTTATGAAAAAAAAATTTGGTCCACCTCGCCTCGTACGGTCTAGTTCTTACGGTTCTTACAACTGGAGGTGGTTCTCATTTTAGCAGTCTCCTATATATATATATATATATATATATATATATATAGGGAGAGGATCATGAGAAAACTAGATATAAATGAGAAAACTAGAAAACTAACTAAAATCCACTAAAAAGGAGGGGGAGGGAGACTTTTAATGAAGGAGGGGGGACTTTTAATGAAGGAGGGGTAAAATTGGGAAAAAAAATATATATAACTTTTCAAACATTTCCCGTTTCTCCAAACGTTATCATTTTAAAACAAAAATGGCACCATAAGATCACAAATTTTCTTATCTTTCATTCAAGTATATTCGAGCATATTTTTTATGACATAAAAAAAGATTTATGGTGTCGTCTTGTTTTCAACACTATTATTATAGTAGTGCACATGTGCAATATAACATGTACTACAATTGCATTACATGCTTAAAATTAGCATTTTGAGTCTAGTTTAGCTTTTAGGGTTAGTTTTTTTGGAGGTTTAGGATTAGGATTAGGTTTTTGGGTGTGGGGGGGGGGGGGGGGGGGGGGTTTAGGTTTTTTTTGGGGGGGGCGGGTGTGGTGGGGGGTTTAGGTTTTTTTCGGGTTTATGTTTAGGGTTTAATTTTAGGTTTTTGGGTGGGGGGAGGGGGGGTTTAGGTTTTTTTTGGGGGGGGGGTGTGGTGGGGGGTTTAGGTTTTTTTCGGGTTTATGTTTAGGGTTTAATTTTAGGTTTTCGGGGGTGGGGGTGGAGGGGTTTAGGTTTTTGGGGGGTGGGGGGGGTTAGGCTTTTGGTGGGAGGGTGAATTTAGGTTTTTGGGGGGTGGGGGTGGGGGGGGGTTTAGGTTTTTGGGGGTGTCGGTGGGGGGTGGGTTAAGTGGTTTAGGCTTTCCGTATTAGTGCACATGTGCAGTACAACAAATTTTTTTTTTTTTTTTGAAAATTTTTTTCCATACATAAAAAGTAGCGATTTTTCTTTAAAAATTGTAAAAAAAAAAAATTTTTTTTGGTATTTTTTTAGGTATTTTTTAGGTTTTTTTAGTTAGTTTTTTGGTTTTCTCATTTAAACTAGTTTTCTCATGATCCATCCCCTATATATATATATATATATATATATATTAAATCATATCATTATACTGTACTAAATATTTTTGTACATATTTTACTTCAAGTTGTATATATAAAATATACATACATTTGACTTACATATAATCTGAGAAATAGTTTTTAAGCTATTTCCTGTTGATACATAGGTATTATGTATTGAAATCATTTAATTACATAGTACCAAGTTGTTGTACGTATTCTAGTTTCATAAATACTGTTTTATAAAATATTTTGTATTTCCCGTTGTATACGTATATGTGTTTAAATTTAGAATCGTTGAATTGTAATAATTCTTGTTCATTATAAAATTAAGGATTACGTTTTAAAAATCTTCTTTAATGTAACTTTATTCAAGAGCCAAATATTTTATTTTTCCAAATATATTATTACTATTATTAGTTTAATTTAAAATAGAATTGAATAATATTTTAGTTTAGTGTATTATATTAATAATAATGATGATATAGATAATAACAATATATCTTAAAGATTTTTCTATAGAGAGCGTTTATGTATAAAGAATTTCTCTAGCATGTTAATTATCATCAATATTGACTATACACATAATTTCTGAATATTACTTAATTTATCAATTTTTTTTTAAAGAACTATAAAGTGATTGACAAACTACTTTAATTATTGTATCTAAAGAATGCTGAAACATTATATTTTAACAAAATTAGTATAATTATATGTGTTATCAAAACTTTGATAAATACATATCTTTAAATCGAGTAAAACTTTTGGATTATATCATAAAATATCTTGCTTTCATTGGATAATATTTTATATTATGATATTTCAGTGATATTGTACCTAAAGGTGTTATTTTACATTTTTGGTTAAGATATTAATATCAATATCATAATATTATTATAATTTATTTTAATTTGTATTTGCATAAATATGAAGATACAGATTTGAATATTATATTATGAATATATTCCCTTTTTATAGCCTATATCATATTTACGTACCCTAAGAATTTAAATGATAGGAAATTATCTAGGTATAATACATATTATTTATATCATGATGTTTACAAAGTATCATATCTGAATTGCATTTATTAATACTAAAATATTAATATTAACATTCTATTATTACTATAAAAATTATATTGCATTATGTTCCCATATATATATATATATATATATATATATATATATATAAGATATCACAAAATTTACTAAGACATAATATTATTAGTATATATATATATATATATATATATATTATAGCATAAGTGTAAGATACAGATATGGGTAGCACATATGGGGAATTTTAGATTCGTGAAATAATATAAAAATCATAATAAACATATTAAGATTTTATGTTCACATGATAACACATAAGATATTAATTTCCTAACACGAATGGTTAAGGGTTTAGGTATTGGAAGAACACCTAAAGGGCTTAAACCAGTGGCATAGCTCTGATACCACCTTCTGTCATAACCCTCGAGCCCTATCCCGGGAGCGGGCGGTCGTGAGCCAGTTTCAGTGCTATCGGTGTTCATCAATTTGGCAGCGGAAAGTTTCATCAGAACCATAGTTAGGAAATATTTTATCAGAGTTAAACACCAAAAATATTTAAAATAAAGAAATGGGATAAAACCCGAGTTTCTCTGATAATACATTTATAAGTGGGACAAAACCCGATTTTTCATTTTGATACATTTATAGGTAATAACCCCAATTATTGAAAACAATTCTCCTTTTTAATTAGGTAACTTTTATTGCCACTTTTCTAAGCCTCCAGTGCTCTCCAGCTGGCTTTTATAGGCTTCACACTAAGTTACCTGAAACATGTTTTTAAAACATTTTATCAGCAAGAAATACTGGTGAGTGAATCCCAGTTTAATCAAGTTTAAGAAAAAACCATTGTACAGTATTGAGGGTGGTCGCGCAATTACATTTGTTTCCAATTCATACTAATTATCACCCATGGTACTATCGTCTCGACTTATGGTCATGTTACTCCTTGCAAGGAAGTAACAAATTTTGTATACAAAACCCCAAATATACCGACGATAATTGTATCATTACAAATACTCAATCACTGTTTAATATAATTTAATTTAGGTGAGGTTTTGTAAAAAAAATTTGCAAAAAGGAGATTACTCACATTGCAAATTTAGAGATTTCCTTGTGACTTCCAAGTTATAATCTAGTTAAATAAACACTGCACACGTGTTAGTATAATAACCCAATTTACATTAGTTATACCCTCCCCGAGACAGAACTCCAACGACTACGTCGGGCAGAACCTCGACAGCTGTTACGGAATCCTAGATCAATCGGGCAGCGTATCTAATACGTAACCAAGGGTTATGATACTTACAACGAGGCAGAACTTCGTTATTTTAGTGGGTATAATACCCGGGTATAGCTTCTACTATATAGAAATTTGAGAGAGATTGAAAGAAAATGAACGAGGAATGTCTGAAGCTCGAGGCCCCTATTTATAGGTCTGATCGTCGGTCTCTCGCGCCCCGCGAAGAAGAACAAGGGGGCTTACGTGCCCCGCGAGGACCCCTAGGGCGGCAAAGGATCGCTGAGTCATTGACACGTGCGGGCACCGGAGGAGGTCTGGTGTTTGAGCTGCCGCGGTACGCGTAGGTCACCGCCAACTCGTCCGCGGCCCACGAGCGAGGTCTGAATCTTGTTTTTTTTAATCTTTAATAATATAAAGGTATTTTGGGTCCGGTTTTCATATACAGGGTGTATTTAGAAGCGTCTAGGGTCACGTTAAGGGTTCCGGGAGTGCTGTTACATTTGTGGAGGTAAAGAAGTACATGACTTCAAATTTTATGTTAGATTTGTTGTCATATCTATTTGCCTACCAATGTTTAGTTATCTTCAAACATGTGTATATATATGTATATATATATATATATATATATATATATATATATATAAGTGTACTTTAAGATTATTGGGAGAGTTGTTATACTGTGTTGACAGTATTTTGTTTAATTCGCGTAGTATCGCGTAGTACGCGCTCAAACTCGAAAAATAGAGTTTCTTGGTGTTTTAATTTATTTTTCCTCACGAACATGATTAAAATTATTATTCTAATCATAACAGATTATTTTTAGGATTTTAAAACTGATCGGGTAGTCACCGACGTTCGTTTTGCATCTTAACCGCTATGCGATAAGCGTTTGTCTTACCATTACCAACATAATTTTTACCAAAGTTTAATTTTACCAACTCATTAAATTCCACAAATAAACATCATAACCAGTCAAATTTAGCCCTGTTACCTATTCATAACACGTGTTACAATTGTACGGTATGGCCTGAAAAGCCGGGTGTCACAGTCTCCCCTTGTTTAGGAAATTTCGTCCCCGAAATTTTTACTCTACAGGTTTTGTTTTCGCACTAAGTAAGAATAGCAAAAACAGGTTTAATGAATATAGTCTTGTAGTTTCTGCTAGAAACTTTGATTCTTACAAAGAATCTTCGTAGGCCTATATTACACACATTCTCAATTCCTAATCTCACGTCTTAACTGTTGGATCGTTCCGGTGACCCTAAACAGTCAAGTTGAGTAGTTCATCATCATTTACAAAGGCGGAATCAATGCAAACAATGTCAAACAGCTTGTTCCTTTTCAATTCTTTTCTATTACTAATTTCCTGAGCTTTTACACGTTCAAATGACAAACGGACAGCAGCTCGACTCAGAACTAATAACCAGATTCCGCTCCAAATGACACAAGCATACACATATATATAGTGATGGTGATTCCGCTTGAAACAGCTTCAAGTGGCACATAATTTCGCTTCAAACACACTCAAGCGAAACCTCTCATGTTAAGTTCAAGCGGAATAACAATACTTCTGATTTTGCTTGAAATGACCTAATGTCATTTCAAGTGGAATTACATCTAAATTCAAACTTTCTAGATTTCTGTGCCCTGATCTATCCTATCTAGACATAAGACTCGATTAAGACGAAGTTAACAGACACTTGATGCACCAACAGACTCCCCCTTGGATGTTGACGAAGTCTTCGGCGTCGAGTTTCCAGTCTTTGTCTCTTTCCAATTTGACTTGACTTTGTAAAAGCTCTCTTCAATCTTCTATCTTCAAACTCCCCTTTGAATGTTGATCCAGAATTCTGACTCCCCCTTTCGCAGACTCCCCCTCTCGGAATGCTGGGACTCGAATTTCTGGTTCAAACTTTAACATTTTGTTGCCATGGGGATGTTTAATCCTGTTTCCTATTTCTCAAACATATAACATTACAATCTATACAAACTTAAAATTTTTTAACTGTTCATCAGTTTTAGAAATCCACTTAAGTATTCAGGTCCAAGTTAATGGCCCTCATTACTCAATTAATCTACCAAGTCCAATTTAATGACCTTGGTTGATCTGTTGACAAAACAAACTGATTTTTGTTTAAGTATTTTCAAACATTTTTTGAAAATTACAAGTTTCAAGTTAAAGAACTTGTTTAAACTTTCCAATTTCTCAAGTTTAAAATATGAAGCTCCCAACTCATCATCTAGCTAGAATCTTTCTGCATCTGCTCCAACGTTCTGAATCTGAAGATCAACTCTCCACTATGGTTTGTCGGAAAACAAAGCGGAAATGAAAAATCTTTTTGGATTTTCAACGAAGTTTCTAAACTAGAAAATGAATTACAGAAACTTAAATGCAGAATGTAATGAAAGTAAACTATTTACATACATATTTTTGGTGAGCGTGTTAGGGAACCATATCAGCTATTAGACAAGTCACGAGTACCGTTAAGCTTTTAATTTCATACTCAGAATTAAACAATTCACTTAGATTGTCGATATGATGATCCACTTAAATTCTCACACAATTTTCAATCTGTTCAGGATACAAATTAGGAGTGTTAAGAACTTAAACTCATTCATGTGTCCCACCTCTTGAATATACTCCCGTATCCAGATCCCAATATTCAGTCTTACAGGTGAGTATACCACAGATGATATCTGTAAGGGGTTAGATGCGAAACCGTGAGAGCTCAGGTCAGAACTTCCGTTCAGCAGAGAGATGACGGTTCGACTTAAGGTGTGTCCCCTTTAGAGGATCTTTTGTTTCAACAGCACACGATTATCATTTTGCAATGTTTCATCGTTTTTTATTCTGAGGGCGGTGCTATATTTCAAGCAATGCAGAAAGTATTATTCGGAGACTAGGTCAGAACTTCCATTCAGCAGAAGTCCCGGAATAATACCCCAGATATCACTGAGTATAAAGACCTAGTATTTCAGAAAGAGGGACCTTTCAAACGAGATTTCAGGGGTTACCTATATATCCAAGTAGTGTTCCCCACGAAATAAGCAAGTTTGAATTTTTTATGTTTATATCCCGAACAAACCTACTAAATGTGTAAAAACCTATCGGCACATCATCAGCGAGACTGTTTAACGCTTTTAAACTTTACAAATCTTTAGCGTACCATAACTGTCAAGCCGATGTACTATCATTTTCCTTTTTTACACAAGCTCTTTTTCAGTTTTCTATTGTTTTTTAAATTTTGAAATTTTCTCATGTTTTTGGATTTTTGAATTTTTTACTGTTTTTGAATTTTCTGAAAATATATCTACTCCCCCTAAATACCAAAACAAGTAAAAAAATCGACAAACCATTGCAGATTTTTTCTCATCGTCATCTACAAC
Source organism: Helianthus annuus (assembly GCF_002127325.2). NCBI lineage: Eukaryota > Viridiplantae > Streptophyta > Magnoliopsida > Asterales > Asteraceae > Helianthus > Helianthus annuus. Next base: position 159,342,167 of record NC_035440.2, on the reverse strand, counting down.
AGTACCTTCATCAACGCCAATAATTCCATCCAACACCGAGAAAAGCATCATACCGTTCAGTTTTAAAAGATATTTAAAATGAGTTTTATCAAAAGCTTTGGTATGTAAATCAGCTTTCTGATTGTCAGTGTGGATTTTCTCAATTCGTATCAACTTCTTCTCGAAGCAATCTCGGATGAAGTGATGTCGTATTTCTATATGTTTAGTTTTAGCGTAATGTACTGGATTTTTCGTTATATTTATAGCGGCCTCATTATCAACAAAGAGAGGTGTGTTAAGAAACTACAAACCGTAGTCGCGCATCTATTGCTGGATCCACAAGATCTGAGAGCAACAACTGCTAGCAGATACATACTCCACTTCACATGTGGATAGAGCCATAGAAGTTTGCTTCTTACACTGCCAGGTGACCAGACGAGGTCCAAAGAACTGGCATCCCGCTGTTGTTGATTTTGCATTGACTTTGCAGCATCCGAAATCTGAGTTGGAATACCCTTCGAGCGTAAAATCGCCTTTTCTAGGATACCACAACCCCAATGATGGAGTTCCTTTCAGGTAGTGTCATATCCTTTTCACAATAACCATATGCGAAGCTCTCGGGTTAGATTGAAATCTTGCTGCGAGGCACATTGGGTACATGATATCGGGTCTTGAAGTAGTCAAGTACATCAACGAACCGATAATGGAACGCTACATCGTCTCATCTACCCTGTCTCCGGTGAGATCTGGGTTTATCCCATGATTCGTCGCTAATGGGGTTGATGCTGGAGTAGAACCTGACATTCCAAATTTCTCTAGAATATCATGAACATACTTCGTTTGGTGAATAAAAATTCCCTCAGGTAGTTGATCAACTTGTAGTCCCAAGAAGAATTTCATCTCCCCCATCGATGATATTTCGAATTTTTGCTTCATAACTTGTTCAAAATCTTTGCACAGTTTCTCATTTGTTGACCCAAATATTATGTCGTCCACGTATGTCTGAACTATCAGAAGATGTCCGTCGACCTCTTTGGTGAAGAGAGTGGCATCCACTTTTCCAATGAATGAAGCTGTTGGCTAGTAGCTGTTGAGACAATGTCTCGTACCAAGCTCTCGGGGCCTGGTGTAAACCACACAGCTCTTTGTCTAGCAAGTAGACCTTGTTTTTGTGGATTGGATCAGAGAAGCCTGGTGGCTGTCCGACATATACCTCCTCTTTAACCTTCCCATAAAGAAACGCCGATTTAACATCTAGCTAATATACTTTGAAGTTTTTCAAATATGCAAATGCCAGAAAGATTCTGATTGCTTCTAGTCGAGCTACAGGAGCACACACTTCAGTGAAATCAATCCCCTCCTGTTGACTAAAGCCCTGGACTACGAGACGAGCTTTGTTTCGCAAAAAAACTCCTCGATCATCTCTCTTACACTTGAACACCCATTTTGTGTTAATTTTCCTGTGACCGTCCGGCAAATCTACTAGCTTCCACACTCCCAACTTCTCAAACTGACTCAACTCTTCTTGCATCGCATTGACCCAAGAATCTTCAGTTAGTGCCTCTTTGTATGTTCTCGGTTCGATCTGCGAAATAAAACAACTTAGTGAAAACTCAGTTTGTAAAGGTGCTATTGTAGAATAAAAACAAGTAAGGCCTTGGTCAATTTGACGTCTACTGCGGATGCCTGATTGCAATTCTCCAATGATCAGCTCTTATGGATGGTATGAAAGAGTTCTTGGCATCACTTCGCCTGGAACATCTACCTCGCCTTCCAGATTAGTAATATTCTGATTTGCACCTAGTTCACTGACTGGGTTTGTTTGACTTGAAATCTGGATTTGCTCCCCCTCAGAATCTGAATCACCATAATCAAATATCGGCATATTCTCAGATTCTTGATTATCATTATGTGTCGTCTGATTATCAGGAGCAACTTCTGAGGATTGTTGTATATCATCATGTTCACCAGCATTGCTTGGACCGGCTTCATCATCATTCAAAGTTTGACGTGGTCGTGTAGAATACTCAGCTGGAAACCTCTCTTGGGATGACTCATACTCTCTCAGAATATCCAACTCATCAAAGAAATCTTCTTCTTCTTCTTCTGGTTCTTCCATCACGTCAAACGGATCCCACAAAGTGTCGTAATGATAATGCCATGAATCTCCAGGATTCTGCGGCGGCATTGTATGACTTTGACATTCAACATTGGGAGCTTCAATAATCCGCTTCTGACTTGGAACAAAGACACGTCGTAGAGGACTTGCATAACCAATGAATATTCCCTCAACACTCTTCGGACCAAACTTTCCAAAAGGCTCTAGAACAGTACAGGGTGACCCAAACGGTTCAAGATACTTTAGATTTGGTTTGCGGTTATTGATCAACTCAAAAGCATGTTTTGTTGAATCTCTTGACAGTGAGGACTCTGTTGAGCGTATAGCATGCGGCGGAAACAGCTTCTGCCCAAAAATTTATTGGAAGCTTTGAATCAGTAAACATAGTTCTTGTTGTTTCGATTAGTGTCCTGTTTTTGCGTTCTGCGACTCCATTCTGCTGTGGAGTGTACGGAGCACTAAACTCATGCAATATACCTTTTTCTTCACAAAATTCTTCCAACTTATTGTTCTTGAATTCAGTACCATTATCACTTCTGATTCTTTTTATACGTCTCTGGTACAGATTTTCAACTTTCTTGAACAACGCCATCAAACTGTCAAACATTTCATCTTTTGACTTCAAGAATGATACCCACGAAAATCTTGAATAATCATCAGTAACCACAAGACATTAGTAATCTCCTGTAATACTTTTGACATCCAAAGGACCAAACAAATCCATGTGAAGTCTCTCCAGAGGTCTTGAGACTGAATTGACTTGCTTTTTAGGGTGTGACTTTTTCTTCTGCTTGCCTTTGACACAGCTAATGCACTCCCCTTCAAGATGAAAACCTTTCACATGAACACTAGTAACTAAATCATTGTGCACCAGGTGATTCATTTTCCTCAGATGTATTTGACCCATTTTCCAGTGCCACAATTGCGATTCTTTCTCCGTTGCTCTTTACACAAAACAATGAGCCTGACCCGTGGTTGTAGTAGCAACACTCATATCCAACACGTACAGATCATTGACTCTTGGTGCCCTCATGATAATCCATTCTTCAGGAATAACAAATCCTGGCTTCAAGATCAAACATTCTTTATTAGTGAAATAAGTGGTATACATCCTGTCACAAATCTGCGAGATACTCAGCAGATTATTCTCCAGCTCAGCAATGTAATTAACTCTTTCAAACGTCACAATCCCATTGGATAACGTTCCTTCACCAATAATTCTACCACCTTGATTTCCTGCGAAACCCACATAACCTCCATTAAAATTTCTAACATCGTACAGCAATGGTGTCTTCCCCGTCATGTGCCGAGAAGCTCCACTATCCATAAATCATCGCGAAACGGATCTCGGATGCTCCTGCACATACCACAAACACTTAGTTAGATTTGGATGCTACCCAAGCCTCTTTTGACTCAGGTAGTTCAATTTTGATGTGAGATTTTGTAGTGTAAAGTGGCGGAAAATTTTTGTCATTCATTTTTAGGCTTTCTTCAGACCCAACCTCAACCTTTTTATATAGGAAAAGCTCATCTTTTTGAGGTTGACCAGATGGTTGGTCTTTCTTTTGAACATCTTTCTTTTCAGAATTTTGCTTTTGTTTCTCAAGTTTCACATAGTAATCCAAAGGAACATTCGTCTTTACCGATGTGGTAGAAGATGATTGTTTTTCAATCTCAGAAACCTTTGGTTTTGGAACACTTGATTCCTTCTCAACTACTTTCGGCTTCCATGTTTGTTGAGGTGACGCAACCCGCTTGTAAAACTTGTCATTTTTAGTTACCACCTTTTTAGCAGGTTCAGTTTTAACTTTGATGTTTTCATTTTTCAAAAACTTTTTCTCAACAAACAATGGTCTTTTGCCCTTCACATGATCTTTCTTTCTTTGATTCATCACAACTTCAGTCTTAGGCTTCAAATTGGTACACTTTCGTGCAATATGTCCAACTTGATTACATTTGAAGCATGTTCGGGTGTCAACTACCCGACTTGTGCCTACAGACTGAGGCTATGAGGCCTTTTTCTCAAAGAACTCTTTGTTTGATTTTGAAAAGATTTTTGATTCTTCATCAGAAAGTGAACTTGAACTTGTTACAAACACTTTCTTTTCAGAAAACCTTCTGTTTTGAACATTCTTCCTTTGATAATTCTTACCACCCTGATAACCACCCAACCATCTATTTCGATTGTTGTTATAAAAACGTGGTGGAACAACAGGTTTCTTGTAGTAAGCTTTATCTTTTTCAAAATTCATTTTCCTTTTTGTTTGATTTAAATTGTTCACTTCTGACAGATCAACTTCAATCAATTTGAACACGTTTCTCAGTTTAGCAACATTTACATTCTCCAGTGGAAACTCAGAATCCGAAAACAACTTATCCGATCCCAACATCTTGTACATGACAAGATTAGGTCCTTCATTTAAGTTGTTCTTGGACTGTGGTTTCAGAATGTATTTTTCCAAGAAACATCCATCTTCCTCAGTAGTGACACTTTCATATTTTAGAACATTCTCAACCACACTTTTCACCACTTCAATTTGGACACTATCGTCATCGGAAGATGAAGTGAACGTGACATCAATTGTGTCAGGAAGTTTCACCATATTTTCATCATCATCATTAACCAACCCTGATTGTTTCTTTGAAAAATTGTTTAGAACTAGTGGTGGAACTTGATGATAACCCACCCATGCTCCATCAAAGAATACATCTTCGCCTGCTTTGTTTTTCCCGATAGGTTTGGGAACAATGTGTTGCAAAACAAAGCTTGCGGAGTTGTAACTGGTCAATTTCAGATTGATGCGCTCATTCTCAATCTTAGCTTCTTCAAACTGAAGCTTCTACTTAGCAATCTCATCCAGTTGCTTGTTGATTTGTTCTTCTTTGTGTCTAAGAACTACAGTTAAATGCTCATTTTCTTTTCTTGTTTTACTGTTTCGTTCATCAGAATCTTGAATTGTTTGTTTTAACTTGTTAAAATTTTCTGAGAGTTGACGATTTTCATGAATTAGTTTCTCATTTTCTTTCCTAATTCTTTCTACTTCAATTTTATCATTGTCAATTTTCTCAGTCAACTTTTTAACTTGATCATTTGAAAATTTTAGCATTTTATCACGATCAAGAATCTGATCTTCAACCTTTCTGACTCTTTTTGTCAGATCATTTACCTTCGTATCATTGAGGTAACCTTGTGTACTACAAACTTTGCAGATTCTCATGCAATTTTTGCAGTCACTGTCACCTTTGACTTTCTTACCTGACTCACTCGACGACGCATTTGAACTGACCTGGCTTTTAGACTCAGATACAGACTTAGAGTCTACCTCAAGTGCCTTAGCACCCTTCATCGATCTTCTTTGGCTTCAGCTCCTGCTCTTTTTCTTTCTCTTTTTCTTTTTCTTCACCACCTCCCCACCATTCTCTCTGTTGAGACTCTTCTAGTTGAGCAAATTCCTCAGCGAAAGCATTAAGACTAAGAGTCTTTGGATCAATAGCAATGTTTCCTTCAGGATCAAGGTAACACTCTCTATCCGCATCCCATTTTTTTGCCTTTTTAGCTTCACTGTATACACGAGAAATTCTCATCATTTTGTATTGAGCTCTCTGTTGTCTATCATTTGATTTTTTTGCTGTTGTTCTGGTGTCTCTGAACGGTTTAATTTCTGTTTTTGCAGCAAACGCATAACCTACTGCATCTTCCTCAGGTAGCAGCTCACTCCAGTCAAAACCTTCATCGTCATGAATGACGGCAAGAGCTCTAGATTTTTCTTTGTCTTCAATCTGCTTCATCCTGGGGGGTTCAGCCTTGTTCTGATGATAAATTGCCCTTTTGTAGTAATCTTCTCTGAACGGATTTTCAGAATCATCAGCATAAGCATTTCGGCATTCTCTTTTAAAATGACCTTTCTGTTTACACTTGAAACATGTGACTTTCAATTTGTCAAAGCCTAACTTGGTAGATGGTCCACCAATAGACTTTATTCCTGTAATCTCCATGAAACGTTGAGCTCTCCGAACTGCACTGGCCATACACCACCTGATGTCGATAAATTCCATCTCTTCCGGATCGATCTGGTCATAATCCTCCTATGTTAGGTTGGTGTTTCCAATCTTGCCTGCACGAGGCTCTCGTACGATTCAAGCACAGACGCTAAGAATACCATCTGCTGTTTTACTGACTCTTCACTGAAATTTTGAGCGTTTTTCAGATCCACAGCAATGTTACACTGGAATAAATTCTTTGATGCAAATTGGTTTGAAGTTGTTGAAGAAGATCCACTGTGAAAACCACTATGAGGAGTTTCATGATTCACAGAATTTGAACACTCTGCAGAAAATGTTGTTCTTGGAGATCCGGTCTTTGGAAGATTTCCTCTGTAATATAGCTCCACATTCTGCTGATAAGCTGAATTGTTGACTTTAGATTTCTTTATCTCCAACTCGTGGCTTTCTAGTCTTTCGATCAGAAAATCCACATTCAATTCTTCTGGCGGCTTGATAGTGTTCTTCAACATCAAGGCAAAGTATTGCCAATCTTGATCATTCGGCAATGAATCAAACAATTTGTCGACCAACTCCTCTTGAGTATAAGTGATTCCATGTCTAGCCAGCTCCATCTTCAGATGCCCAAATCTCTCGATCATTTTACAAACAGATTCATTCTTCATATAACCAAATAAATCAAACTCTTTACGTAACAATTTCTTTTTGTTTTTCACAATCTCAGCACTACCTACACACTTAACTTTCAACTTTTCCCAAAGATCTTTCGAACTTGTATACTCGATCAATGAAATTATATCATCTCTCACTGACTAATGAATCAACGCTATGCATTTTTGTTCAGCAACGTATCTTTCAACATCATCAGTATCTGTCAAACTTTCACCAACACGATCTCCCGAACTGTAACCATTCTTTAAACTTTTCCAGCTTAAGTACGCGAATGCTTTAAGCCACTCCTCAAATCTGGTAGCCCACCGGTTGTAATCTTCGATCACCAATAGTTTAGGAAGCTTGTTGTATGTACCGTAAGCACTTTCTACACTCATTGCATCAGAAAGAATCTTCTTTGCACTCGATGTCGGTGTTGTCTCATTCGTGTTGTTCATTGTGTCATCTCCCAAACCACTGGTATAAGCAAACACATCACAGAACGGATTCATGAACAAATCATCCATTTCCAAGTACCTGAAACGATCAACAAACACTTAGAAAAATTTTTGAAATTTTGAAAACAGCAATTTCAAGCGAAATCACTTTTTCAAGCGAAATACTGCTCAAGCGGAATAAGACTTTTCAAGCGAAATCACTTATTTCAAGCGAAATCACTTATTTCGCTTGAACTTTTGTGACACCTGTGTCACTTCAACCATCAAACAAATACCAAACCAATGAAATATTGTATTTCATACTTGGGATTTGTAAAAATATGTGTATCATTTGCACATATCAATTCTTGTTCAATTTCGGGCTCTAAATCGCTTTCTGGAAGGTTATACGCGCACTGATGCGTAAATATATGCAACAAACGCTCCGGAATAGTGACATAGGCTTAACATACATTAAATAACCTATACATAACTTAGAAATAAGTTTTGGAGGGTTTGGTATGGCGAAATCAAGTTTATTCGCTTACAGTGACTAATTTCGACAAACTGCGAAAGTATGCCGATTTGTACTGTAACGAACATTCTGGAACATGACCATAAGTTAAACATACCCTAAATATCCTTTACATAGCTTAGAAATAGGCTTTGATGTCACACCCTGGCTTTTGCGGAAGCGTGGTTTATTTGGTGTGACTTCTTAATATCATAGCAACAATCACAACAATGCTATATGATAAAAACGTAAGATGTTCATCCATTAAAATAATTTAGAAAATGCATAACATATTGTCTTTAAAAATATCAACCATTGAATACGTTACAAACCATGATTTGTTTAAAAGGAGTCCATAAGACTCGACGAAAGACTATTAACAAAACGAGGATTTGAGACATGCAACCTGTCCAGGAAGGAGTTACACCCCCAAACCTATGACCCTGGATGACATCCCTATTTAGTACGCAGCTAACATGCATCACTTGCCAGATCCAATTAATTCCCTGAAATACATGTAGTTTGAAAAGTCAACAAAAAGTTGAGCGAGTTCATGTGTATGTGAGTCTGTATAAATCGTTAAAGTGTGTCTGTATAAATTGTTAAAATGTGTCTGTATAAATGTAGGTCTTTGGTATGTAGCAATAAGGAAAAACAGATCAATTAATGTGTAGCTAATACATTAATAAGTGACATGGCCTAGGAAGCACTCAAACCTGTATGCGTATTTCGTACCGGCCCCTCCGGCGGAACGACATAGTCACCACATGCAGCCATTCGCAGGCCCATGGATGGGGCTCGCAACACCCAATAGATATATCACTCATGCCCCTCGGTCCTTATACAAGGATTAATGGTCTTACGATAATAGCCTACCCATTCACGTGATCTAGCAGTAAATTCCCTAGCTAATCATACCATGTATAAAAAGGTCTGTAAATGTCTATAAATGTCTGTAAAAGTCTGTAAGTGCCTGTAAATGTCTGTAATTATTGTAACATGTATTTCACCCCCGAAGTATAAAACTGAAAACAGTTAAGAGAAAAGGGGGACATGAACTCACAGTATTGCATCTTCGGTACTTGTAACCCAAATCTTTTCAGCAAACACGACTCCCTACAATGTACTAGGGTCTATTAGATGAACGAGTCGTGCCTTGTCTTAGTATTTATGTCTTTGAGTTACGTTTCTTATATTATTTCGAGTGATAATTATTTGTCAAAATAGTTAGTATTTCAACTTAGTTATATGTCGTGTTGGAATATTTGTTCATTCCATAATCTAGTATCAATACTTCTAAAGTATCTTATATACGCGTTTCCTTCCCAAGGATGGGATGTCGGAAATATATTTTTAAGTCCCTTTTAGAGATTATATATATTTAACCATGTTCGTGTATGAAACCAACCTCCGATACTTCGTATTTTGTGATAAATATTATGACGAGTTTTATCTTTGAAAAACTTTGTCGAAAATATACTAGTAAGCTCTTGTCTAGAAAATATTTACTAAGTGTTAGGATTTTCGGAAAATTTTGCCATAGTCTCCTTTGTAAATAGAGGTGTCCATGCTAAATAGCATATAATTTTCTTTTACGTATATCCCGTAGTTCATTTTCAATAATCAAACTGACATATAGACATACAAAGGATTACTTACTTTATTTCAGCTTCATCACCCAAAACTGGACTGTATTCGAGGATTTTTATAAAATAGTTAACCTTTTCCAAAAATTCCCAAATTTTTACAGAATGACACATACGATCCAAATTTTATTGTGTAAAAATATCAGGGTCCAGTTCGTTACCAATATTTTATAGAAAATCATTTTCTCGACCACAATCAGATTTGTTACTTTCTGATCGCAGTTTACGGAATAATTCAATAAAAATTAACCGTAAGCCCGATTGAAGAAATTCCAGTTGGAGGGTCATCCTGACAACGGTGACATCTACTGTAAAAATTCCATGAGTCGATTTTACTCAGGTTTCAAGTTATGACTTCGAAAACAACACACTTTTTCTACAGTAAAAATGCAGCTTGAGCTGCTGTCCAAAAACAGTCTTTTAAAAATAGTAAACGATCTCGAAAAATTACGATTCCAGTGCCATTTGTTTAGTTATTCCAAAATACACATTTTAGGCTTCAGAAAATCAGTTTTTCGGTTTAAAAAGGTCCAGTTACAGCCTGTTGAAGTTGGCTGGAAATACCAATCAGCTTGCTGTTTACAATGTAAAAGTTACTAAAAACGCGTCAACGATTGTTCTAACAACGGGTTTATCGAGAATGATCAAACAACATGCATACTTATACCAACATAATACAACTAGATTTTATCATTACATAAGTTTGTGTTTAGGTTCCTTGTTCACTTTCTCTTTGTGTCCTTATTTTAAGCTTCAAACAACAATGTTTCGAACAATCAATGTAGAAATGGTTCATGAGCTAGATCGAAGACTTACTACTAGCACAAGGGCTAGGGATGAACTTGTGAACAAGAAATGATGGTGAAAGAGGTGATGATAAGATTAGAACAAAGCTTCCTTGAAGTTCCTTTAACTTGCTACCTTCATGAACCACCTTGAATTCTTGAATGGAGCTTGAGTATGATGAAGATGAAGGTGATTAAGTGGTGGTGATGGTGAAATCAGCTATGGGGAGCCGAAAATGAGAGAGAGAGTGTGGGTGGAGTGTGATCTTTGAAGTGATGATGATTATCTTAGCCACCCTATTGTAATGAGTGTGAATTTCTTGTAAATGTAACAAATAAGGGAGGCCCAATCACAATTGAGAAGGATTATTTGGTAAAGATTTGGAATGATTAGGGGTGGGGTCCATTGGGGGCTGATTTCGGTTGGGGGGGGTTAATGTAAAAATTTTGTAACTAAAATGTTATTGTTAGTTAGATAACAAGTATGAACTTTTATATGTTAGATAGGTGATTTTTAGTGGGTGTTACGGTATACGGGGACCATGACTAGTCAAAAATAATAAAACGAAGTATTTGACAAAAATTTAGGGTCCCGGGTAATGTTTGGTTGTTCGGTTACGTATCGTTCCGTTAAAGCGTTTAATTGTACCTCATAGTGTCTTTTATGCATCCTTTTGTAACGAATTTTAATTCCAACACTTAGGAAAGCGTTCAGGACCATTTAGTCAATACTATGTATAATATGAGTGTGTTAAAGGCTGAGTTGTTACTGAAAATGCGGAAATTCTGTATTTAAAATGAGTTTTGGGCACTTTCGGCACTCAAACTATCACCTAGTGACATAGTCTTATGGTCCTTACTTCCCTACACTTCATATTGGTGTAGTACCCTATCCCTGGCTCATACTGGCCTCAATATAATGTCTGTCTATGTGCTGGCATTGTCAGCATGTGTCTGAGTTATCCGATCACTGTGCTAGCTGTGCTTTGTGCATCAGGTTTGTCACTAAGAGTCTGTATGAAATAAATGGAGTGACTGTATGTAAAGTGATGCACATGTATGTATGTAACATAAATCAGTAAGCAGTTTAAAGTGTCAGTTGTAATCAAGAACAGTCATTAAGCACATAATTAGAATTAATTAATTTGTACAGTACCTGTAATTGTGAGGGTTGTCACATTCTCCCCCCGTTAAGAAAATTTCGTCCTCGAAATTTGTACTACCTTAACTCCTTAGGGTTTCGTTATGCATGTATGTATATGAATGGTACCGAGGTAGATAATCACCAAACCGAATCAAACCTTATTCACATCAAGTGAGTCCAAGAATATATAACAACACGAATCCAATGGTTAAAAGGTATGTGCTTTTAGCATTTTGTGTCGAGGGTACAAGACGTATTGACGTATAGTCTAGTGTAATCCAGTTAACAGGGGTTCCACAAAAGAGGAGTTTTGTCCAATAGGATTCTCAAATGATTGGTCATAGTATGCAAATTTCCTCAAACCATAGCATCTGCTACATGAACTCAAAATCAACAACTTGGAGATGAAAATGACCTGTCAACTTTCGAATGAGTAAATTATAAGAATTTGTGTGCTGACATTCTCGAATTGCGAAAAATACACCAAGTGAGGTAAAAGCGAATCTGGTGTGTCATTGTTTTAACTCGTAGGTGCATCAGAAATGTTTTAATGACAAGTCAACAAAAGTATATGTAGTTTGGGTGAAACAGTTGACCATGGTTAGCACAAGATAATGACACCACAGGGTGTCGAAATGACGAGATTCAATAATAGTGGTGACTAAACAAGTTTACCGTGCCTGAAATTTAATGAAAGTGTACAAAGGCAACCCGAAGGTTTGATTTACACAATGTCGTAAAGTTTCTAGTTGAACAAAGAATATCAAAGAGCCATTGTTTTTGATCGAAGGTGAAAAAGTATTAAATACCGCTAGGTATTCGATAGACAATGAAAGAATCGTTAAGAGGTACATTGTGCTATGGAATGAATCTATGTACCATTGCCTCAACCCACAATTGTGTTGAGACCGCTTTAATTGTGATAAACGAGACGGATTTAGGGCAATTAAATAATTAAAATCCGTGTATGAAGTGATTAACCAACTTAGCGCAAGCTTCAATTATGTGAAAGTATCACCGCAAGGTATCGAAATCAACAAACGATTTAGTGGAGTCGTAGGCCAATCGAGTCCACTATGTCTCGAAACAAAAGAACCCTTGCAAGAATATTTGAATGTGATGTTCCCAATACACCACATGGCGTCTCAAATCAAAACAGGTGAAATGGATAAGTTCAAGCAATTGAACTTGGTTCTGGCGTAATTCGACAATAAAGGTATGCATTAATAAGGAATTCTCGGCATGGTAGCAAAATAAACCATGAATGTAATTTGAAAGAAAGCGGTTTCAAGAAAAATGTGTTGGCTTGGTAACAAAAGAGCCAACAATAACAATAATGTAGGTTACTCGAATCAGGAATCAGCAATTAGGTTTAGCAAAATAATATGTAAATTCCAATGAAGTGTTTGTTCAAAACGAAATCACATGCGTAGCAAATGATGCATGTATGTCAGGTAAGTTTCCAAGAAAAGGATCAACGAGTATCTGCTAAAGTGAAGAAATGACCAGATATCGAAGCAAATGTGTGTTCGCTCTCATCGAGAAAATTATTGTGAGGCAACTACCATTAAGGGGAGTAGAGATGCAAACATCTACTCGCTAGAAGCAAAAGTGACGGTTTCAACGAAAGAAATTTAAGTACTTTCTATTCTGTTAACTGAGATGGCATATATGTCAGGTTAATGGTGTTCGATTGAGTTAACAGATATGGTGTCTAAGTAACAACCTTTACACGTTTGGACCTGGGTTCCCAAGGGTCCTAATCATATGTTTTCTAGATCCTCAAGGTTTCATATTCTGTGTAACTCGGTTTTGTGCATTGTTTAGGAAACACCATCTTGTGTGCGTCTAAAAACAAGTTATCGTCCCACGATTTCCCCGGTATACTTTCTTCCTGAATTCATCGCTAACGACACTTGATCATCAATCAGTCGTGTAATAGTAGTTGGATCCTCACAGTTAGTTAAATACGTAATTCGTTAATCTTTAGCGAGAGTCACCGACTCTCGTGGGTTAGCTCGTTCGGCTCCTAGTAATTGATGCTCATTTGAGAGTCACATCCTTCTTCTTGATGAGCAGAGCTGGGGTTACCCAAAATGGGAAACTTGGTCTGTTATCTTCCTTCTCTATCAGCTACTGAAGCTACACTATCGATCCTTGCATGTCTGAAGGTGTAAATTGCCAAGGTGTATTGGCTACAAGCGCGGCGCCTGGAAATCAAATCGATGGAAAATTCGACTTGTCATTGAGTAGATAATTCTGGCAAGTTTTTGGGGATGGCTTCAGGATATTCATTTATCACAGGGATATCTTCGAGTTTTGGTTCTTCGGCTCCCTTGTCCACGACATGAGCCCAGAGGGTAACACACCCATTGTGCGAAAGCTTTCGTATCTTCAATGCTTGATAATCCGTAGGAGCGTGTCCTGCTCCATGAATCACGGTCGTTTCTCCGTTCGTCATCTGGATGCGGATAACCTTCTTCGCTTGGTTGTTCGACCACCAGTCCATCCCAAGCATCACATCGAAGCTTCCCTTAAGCTAGTTTGATCGAATATTGGATATCTATCTTACTTACTATTAAAACAAGTATATTCTGAAGCTAAAATTTGACAACAATATCAAATTGCACAGGCGCATAACATTGATTGCTATGAGGCGTACCGATGACCATGTTTGGATCCTGGCGTGCTTCCCTAGCTCTGGTGTTAGACATTTTTCCCACGATCTTGTTTAATCTCCCTTGGGCAATCTTTCCTAAAGTGCCTCGTGTCACCGCAGTTATAACACCCTTTACCTTTCTTTCCACGCCTCGTCTCATGCCAACACGTTTCCTTGTTGTGTCCCACTTTGCCACAGTTGTCACACTTTCCATTTTTACATCGCCCGGTATGATGTCGTCGACACTTGTCGCATTGAGGTAGTTTACCCATGTATTCTTTTCCCTTTTTGGCCTTGTTGTTGTTATTCGCCTGAGTACCCTGCTTGAAGTTTGCGAACTTTCTCTTGTTGTCTCTAGATGACTCTACATGAGTCTCCTTTTTCTCCTCAGAGGTTGAAAATTTGTTCAACCTGATTGCCTCTTCAGTCAAGGCCACACTTAGATAAATGGCTTCAGCGATCGTTGTAGGCTTCGATGTCGTCACCATGCTCATGATTTGGGGTGCCAATCCCCAAATGAAACGCTCAATCTTCTTAAACTCTGGATCTACCATGTAGGGGACAACACGCGACAGAACGTGGAACTTCTCCACGTACTCAACTATTTTTGGACCTTCCATCTTCAAGTTCCAGAACTCAGTTTCCACTTTCTGGCTTTCTGTTCTCGAACAGTACTTTTGATGCATTAGCTCTTTCAGTTCGTCCCATGATAAAGCATATGCAGCAGCCTCTCCTATCATCTGAACCTGGAGTTTCCACCATGACAGTGCCCCATCTTGGAACAGTCCGGAAATGTACGTGACCTGATGCTCTGGGGCGCACTTGCTCACACGCAAAACAGAATCCGTTTTCTCAACCCAGCGCACGAAGGCTACGACACCCCCAGTGCCGTCGAAATGCAGGGGCTGGCAGCCCAAGAACTGCTTGTAGGTGCAGCCGTTGGGTGGGTTACTTCCTGAGGTACCTCCGTTGTGCTCGGAGCGGAGGGCCTCGTATTGTGCGATGACCTGTATGAGGCGTTCTTGAAATTCCGCCTCTGTAGTCGGCAGAGGGTTGCTGGTATCGGTGTTTCCTTGAATTGACATCTTCTAAGAGGAAGATCGGATAGGTCAGGTTTCTTTAAGAACATAAGCACAAAAGCATCTACTTAACGACTGAAACCCAGGGGGTGTATTACATATATGTATATACGTAGTTGTTATAACAATCAATCACATATCGTCACAATTATAGCACATCTTGTAGATAGGAACGTAGCAAGTAAGCATGTAGTATTATAGTTATAGAACAAATATGCAGGTCAACACGTATTTAGTAAGAACATAGCGACTGAGCTTTCATCATTTACCACCCATAATCACAGTGTCGAAGCGTATTACATTAAATGGGACACAGGGTCACCCTACCCTTGCCCAATAAATCTATCAGTGTATCCAAATCACATGGTCAAAAGTAGTCTTTAAAAGTCTCCACAATCCCGACTTATCATTAGTGTCTTTACCCAAATGTAATGCAGTCCACACAATCCAGAAACCAATTATACTGGTGACTGAGGTGGAGGAGGAAAGAAAAGTAAATCGTTATCATGCGTGAACCCCTCTGTGAGCTTGTATATATGTTGAAGTAATTAACTGACCTGTCGCTCGACAGTAAAGAAACGAGCCGTAATAACCAAGAAGGCGTAATAGCAGCAGGTGAGTGTGCCAAAGGAGACAGTGATGAATGTGGAGGATCAAAGTATACTGGCAATAGACAGGGTGGAGGGCGTGGTGTCTTACAGAAACTTTTCAGGCAATATGCTGTCTTGTGATGTAAATACTTAAATCATGTTTTCAATTATGCAATGTTTTTGCATTTGAAGTTACCAAATGTGGTGTCAGCTCAAGCTCCAACACTCTGCGACTCATATCCTCAAACTGTAGCTGATGTTACAGGAGCAACTTATCCCGTGTGTAGCCTCCATTATGTAAGGGTCTAATTTCAGCATGGTGTATGATGGGAACCATCGAAATGGCTCGTCCAACGATGTAGAGGTGAAAGTAGCAAGCGGTGCGGCCTATGAGGTCGTAGCAAATGCTGCAGCAACAATAGGGATCGTTACGCAAGTGCTGTCCTGGAGTACCTTTCCGGGGTGTGGGTAAGTCCTAAGAGAAAGCGATAGGCATGCCAGTGCAATGGACGTCGGTCTCAAATAGGAGAGAAAGAGCAACATCAGCGGTTGCGAGTGCAAAACAAACGTCGCAACCAATAAGGGGATCGTCAGGTGCAGGTACTTGGTCAGATATAAGGGGTGCAATGTCTGGTAAACCAAAAGGAAACAGGGTTATGATCAATCAAGGGTGCAGGATCAGCCGGTGCAACATCAAGTTGTCCCACAAAGGTGCAGAAGCTAGCTCAGGGGCAGTCTCCGGGTCATGTAACGGTGTGGCGCCTCGAGCAAGTGATAGTGCAGTAGTCATAACGGCGTCATCGTCCGTGTCAGTAGTAGAAAAAAAAGTCATATTCCGGCCATCTATGAAGCTGTAAATGTCACAGACTCAAAGGAGTCTGAAATCGAATGCATGCAAGACTCAGAGGATAGCTTGTTAATGGGGGTCTTAAGAAGTGAAATTAGCAGCAGTGTTCTCGTCTAATTTTCTATCATCATAGGTCTCCACAGAAGGACCATCAACAAATATGTCCATGTCATCATTAATTGCTCGTCGCGTAGCCAACCTTCGGCAGGAAAGTCCATAGGTGACGCATCATCGAGGATCGGGGTCATAGTGTGCTCACCATCGGGATGACTAGTGGTGAAGTGGTCATGGACGGAAACAAGAGTAATAGGAGGATTCTTGTCGGAGAAGCCTCCAGCAAGGATAAATCATCCCAAAATCTGGTAGCGCGGACTGTTGTAAGTCGTCCTTGCCCTTGGTCAGCATATCAGGATCACTGTCAGTGTCTGACGTAAATATCTCCGGAGCAAGTGCAGTCTCATCATTTGTGGTGGTGGCCATAGGGTCATCAATGCTTGACAACCCGCTTTTTGATCAAGGCGACATGTGTATCGGTACATGGTAGTCATAGTGTGTATTTCCATAGTAATTACTATCAGTTAGCGTATGCAAACAATTTCCACATATGCACGTTTATCAATAATCAGCAATTAAGCATGTATGTGATAACAATGTAAGCAAATAATCATCCTAGTCTTCCCTAGACTATCCCACCCAGTCTCTTAGACTGAACTCCCTTGTCTCTCAGACTAACTCCCTGGTCTCTAAGACCAACTCCCTGGTCTCTAAGACCAACTTCCCCAGTCTCTAGGACTAAATCCCTGGTCTCTAAGACCAAACCTCCCAGTCTCTAAGACTAAATCCCCGGTCTCTAAGACCAAACCTCCCAGGCTCTAAGACTAAATTTTTCCCCAGCCTCTAAGACTGAACCTCCCCAATCTCTAAGAGTGAACCCTTCAGTCTCTAAGACTGAACCTCCCCAGCCTCTAAGGCTGAACCTCCCTAAATCTCTAAGATTGAATCCCTCAGTCTCTAAGACTGAACCTCCCTCAGCCTCTAAGGCTGAATTATAAACAAATATTTTGGAATGTGTATTTGTGCCTTTTGTTTGTAAAAATGTTTGTTCCCTGGATCTGGGCGTTTTGTGTATGCAATGAAAACATGTTTGTAAAAGCGTTTTCGTGAGAGCCCTATTGATCGTAGTCTAGACTCGAGAATGAATCCTAGTTCGCTATGATCGAAGCTCTGATACCAAGCTGTCACACCCTGGCTTTTGCGGAAGCGTGGTTTATTTGGTGTGACTTCTTAACATCATAGCAACAATCACAACAATGCTATATGATAAAAACGTAAGATGTTCATCCATTAAAATAATTTAGAAAATGCATAACATATTGTTTTTAAAAATTTCAACCACTCAATACGTTACAAACCATGATTTGTTTAAAAGGAGTCCATAAGACTCGACGAAAGACTATTAACAAAACAAGGATTTGAGACATGCAACCCGTCCAGGAAGGAGTTACACCCCCAAACCTATGACCCTGGATGACATCCCTATTTAGTACGCAGCTAACATGCATCACTTGCCAGATCCAATTAATTCCCTGTAATACATGTAGTTTGAAAAGTCAACAAAAAGTTGAGCGAGTTCATGTGTATATGAGTCTGTATAAATCGTTAAAGTGTGTCTGTATAAATTGTTAAAATGTGTCTGTATAAATGTAGGTATTTGGTATGTAGCAATAAGGAAAAACAGATCAATTAATGTGTAGCTAATACATTAATAAGTGACATGGCCTAGGAAGCACTCAAACCTGTATGCGTATTTCGTACCGGCCCCTCCGGCGGAACGACATAGTCACCACATGCAGCCACTCGCAGGCCCATGGATGGGGCTCGCAACACCCAATAGATCTATCACTCATGCCCCTCGGTCCTTATACAAGGATTAATGGTCTTACGATAATAGCCTACCCATTCACGTGATCTAGCAGTAAATTCCCTAGCTAATCCTACCATGTATAAAAAGGTCTGTAAATGTCTGTAAATGTCTGTAAAAGTCTGTAAGTGTCTGTAAATGTCTGTAATAATTGTAACATGTATTTCACCCCCGAAGTATAAAACTAAAAACAGTTAAGAGAAAAGGAGGACATGAACTCACAGTATTGCATCTTCGGTACTTGTAACCCAAATCTCTTCAGCAAACACGACTCCCTACAATGTACTAGGGTCTATTAGACGAACGGGTCGTGCCTTGTCTTAGTATTTATGTCTTTGAGTTACGTTTCTTATATTATTTCGAGTGATAATTATTTGTCAAAATAGTTAGTATTTCAACTTAGTCATATGTCGTGTTGGAATATTTGTTCATTCCATATTCTAGTATCAATACTTCTAAAGTATCTTATATACGCGTTTCCTTCCCAAGGATGGGATGTCGGAAATATATTTTTAAGTCCCTTTTAGAGATTATATATATTTAACCATGTTCGTGTATGAAACCAACCTCCGATACTTCGTATTTTGTGATAAATATTATGACGAGTTTTATCTTTGAAAAACTTTGTCGAAAATATACTAGTAAGCTCTTGTCTAGAAAATATTTACTAAGTGTTAGGATTTTCGGAAAATTTCGCCATAGTCTCCTTTGTAAATAGAGGTGTCCATGCTAAATAGCATATCTTTTTCTTTTACGTATATCCCGTAGTTCATTTTCAATAATCAAACCGACATATAGACATACAAAGCATTACTTACTTTATTTCAGCTTCATCACCCAAAACTGGACTGTTTTCGATGATTTTTATAAAATAGTTAACCTTTTCCAAAAATTCCCAAATTTTTACAGAATGACACATACGATCCAAATTTTTACAAAATATTTTATAGAAAATCATTTTCTCGACCGCAATCAGATTTGTTACTTTCTGATCGCCGTTTACGGAATAATTGAAGAAATTCCAGTTGGAGGGTCATCCTGACAACGGTGACCATCTACTGTAAAAGTTCCATGAGTCGATTTTACTCAGGTTTCAAGTTATGACTTCGAAAACAACACACTTTTTCTACAGTAAAAATGCAGCTTGAGCTACTGTCCAAAAACAGTCTTTTAAAAATAGTAAACGATCTCGAAAAATTGCGATTCCAGTGCCATTTGTTTAGTTATTCCAAAATACACATTTTAGACTTCAGAAAATCAGTTTTTCGGTTAAAAAAGGTCCAGTTACAGCCTGTTGAAGTTGGTTGGAAATACCAATCAGCTTGCTGTTTACAATGTAAAAGTTACTAAAAACGCGTCAACGATTGTTCTAACAACGAGTTTATCGAGAAATCAATGATCAAACAACATGCATACTTATACCAACATAATACAACCAGATTTTATCATTACATAAGTTTGTGTTTAGGTTCCTTGTTCACTTTCTCTTTGTGTCCTTATTTTAAGCTTCAAACAACAATGTTTTGAACAATCAACGTAGAAATGGTTCATGAGCTAGACCGAAGACTTACTACTAGCAGAAGGGCTAGGGATGAACTTGTGAACAAGAAATGATGGTGAAAGAGGTGATGATAAGATTAGAACAAAGCTTCCTTGAAGTTCCTTCAACTTGCTACCTTCGTGAACCACCTTCATTGCTTGAATGGAGCTTGAGTATGATGAAGATGAAGGTGATTAAGTGGTGGTGATGGTGAAATCAGCTATGGGGAGCCGAAAATGAGAGAGAGAGTGTGGGTGGAGTGTGATCTTTGAAGTGATGATGATTATCTTAGCCACCCTATTGTAATGAGTGTGAATTTCTTGTAAATGTAACAAAAAAGGGAGGCCCAATCACAATTGAGAAGGATTATTTGGTAAAGATTTGGAATGATTAGGGGTGGGGTCTATTGGGGGCTGATTTCGGTTGGGGGGGGGGTAATGTAAAAATTTTGTAACTAAAATGTAATTGTTAGTTAGATAACAAGTATGAACTTTTATATGTTAGATAGGTGATTTTTAGTGGGTGTTACGGTATACGGGGACCATGACTAGTCAAAAATAATAAAACGAAGTATTTGACAAAAAATTAGTACCCCGGGTAATGTCTGGTTGTTCGGTTACGTATCGTTCTGTTAAAGCGTTTAATTGTACCTCATAGGGTCTTTTATGCATCCTTTTGTAACGAATTTTAATTCCAACACTTAGGAAAGCGTTCAGGACCATTTAGTCAATACTCTGTATAATATGAGTGTGTTAAAGGCTGAGTTGTTACTGAAAATGCGGAAATTCTGTATTTAAAATGAGTTTTGGGCACTTTCGGCACTCAAACTATCACCTAGTGACATAGTCTTATGGTCCTCACTTCTCTACACTTCATATTGGTGTAGTACCCTATCCCTGGCTCATATTGGCCTCAATATAATGTCTGTCTATGTGCTGGCATTGTCTGCATGTGTCTGAGTTATCCGATCACTGTGCTAGCTGTGCTTTGTGCATCAGGTTTGTCACTAAGTGTCTGTATGAAATAAATGGAGTGACTGTATGTAAAGTGATGCACATGTATGTATGTAACATAAATCAGTAAGCAGTTTAAAGTGTCAGTTGTAATCAAGAACAGTCATTAAGCACATAATTAGAATTAATTAATTTGTACAGTACCTGTAATTGTGAGGGTTGTCACATTTGAGAGGTTCGGTGTGCTAAAATAAACTTTTTGGTCATTCAGCGACTAAAAGCGTCAAAAAGTGCATAAGTTTGCATTTTCGTGCATATCTTACGTTCTGAATACATCCGGACATCCAAAACTTTATGTATTCATTAAAATATTTTATTTTAGTGATTGGCATGATAAAATTCCATTCGTCATGTAATTTGGATCGTTTTTCGCATTCGTTCGTGTTTCGTCGTAATTAACCGAACAACGTAACCGTACGACCAAACGAACCGACATCCGAGATATTTTTGAGCATGTTTCATGTTCCCTATACTTTAACTTCATTTTAGAGCCTTGAAATGGGATTAACGGGGCTTAAACGTGTCAAAAATGCATCAAAAACCATGTTTTGCACATTCAGGGACCAAAATTGACAATCTGCCATAGTTATCTTAGGAAGGGACCAAAATGAAAAATCTAAATTACACCGTGTTACAGCTGTTCCCCTCATTTGCACATGGTTTTTATGAAACTATGGGCTCCCATGGTTTCATAAAACCATGGGCACATTTGTACGGATGAGATTGAAGCTCGTTTTACGATGAACGATCTTAACGGTTGTGCAAAAACTATAAATACCCACCATGTTTTCATTCATTCCTCACATTTGAATCTGATTCAAGCTCTCTAAGTGGAAGTATATGCTTCCTACCTGAGAGAGAATCGGATCAAATCTTGCGGGGGCCTTCTGTAAGTATTCTTTTGTGCTTTTCTTTCGTTTTAACGATAAAGTCAAACTGCGTTTGACTTTCTGCTTTGACCAGTCAATGGTCAACGCGAAGTTCGGTTGAACTTCATAACGTGAGCGTAATCACGATGGTTATAGTCCCTAGTGACTATACCTACTGATTACCACGTTAACTAGGCTTAGTGACGAGTCGTAGTTTCGGCCAAAATGCGTTTTCTCGCGTATTTTGTAACCAAACTACTCTAGGCTATCAAAACCATTTGTTTTGATACCAAACATGTTTTCTAACTTAACTAAACATGTTCTAGCATGTTTAGCTCGTCACTTTTATATTTGTGCTTGTTTAGGGTCGTAAAGGTAAGCGATCTAATCAATCGCTTATACTTTCGAACCCGACCCATTTGGTCGATCATTAGGGTCCGACCAAACATTTTAGATGACCATAGTTGTATAGGGAATAACCTTATGGTCACTTCTTTAAGTTGTTGTATGATAGTAGTTTATATGCCTTAGGTAAATTACCAAAATACCCTTTTTACGCATAAATTCATTTTAAGCATATGTAACCTAAATTTTGAGATCTAAACTGATTAGGCAACTATATTAGACATGTTAAGGCATTTTTTACTTGTCATAGGACTAGTTAAGCGGTCCGAATGCGCTTTACACGAACGACTCGTTAAAGTAGAATAAGCTACCTAAACGAGTCGTAATGGGTCAAAAGCACATAGGATAGGTTTCGTTTTAGTATGTAGGCTTTGTTAAACCATATTACATAAGTTCCCACACTTATTTGGTTTACGAACCCTCGTACTACCCGATCCTCCGATAGGTCCGTTTATTTTTGTAGTTATCTATATAGGGTGCCGTTTGATTCCGTGATCCCTCTAGCTTTGCTTGGTTGTTGTTCAAGACTCTTAAGCACCCTCAAGTGAGTACATAGTCCCCTCTTTTACTGTTTTTCAAACTATTTTGGGGTGAAACACATGTGCCTACTTGTTACTTTCATGCTTTTCATGTTTTCGCATCTTTTACTTGCTATGTTCATTAGTACACTATTAGTACATTATTTCATTATGTTTTTGCTATGTATGTCCATTGTGTGCATACTTAGTACATCGTTTTACATGACATTTCACGCTATGTATGTCCATTTAGTGCATACCTAATGCATTGTTTTACATTACCTTTTCATGCTATGTATGTTCATCATACTTAGTACATTTGTTTTACATCACATGCTATGTATGTTCATCATACTTAGTACATTTTCATCACATGCTTACATTTTGGGTATGACATTTGGTTTGTTTAAGTGGCACCATATACATTCATTAACTTTGATCACGCCGCTCGTTAGTAGGTAATGGTACCATAGGAATTGACAACTCCCGTTCCTGACACCTAGGTATGTTTGGATGGAAGGAATGACCGAATTCGATAAAACATAACACAAATAGACCTTTAATTTGTTTAAAGGTTTATCACCACAGTCGCAAGGCTTGGATGTATGCACTTTCACAATACCGCATAAATGTTTGTATTCAGTATAGCATGCAGTTCCACAGAACATAACATTGATTTAAACCATGTTTTACTTCAATACATTGTTTTGTGCATTCTTTTTACCTATGGTTTAGTTGATACATATTCCACTTGCCATACATGACATTTTGTTTACACATGACATGATTGACATTTGACATAGAAATTTTGACATTGTCATACACATTTCATGATTTACACTTGACATTAGACATGGTTTTTCACATAAACATTTTGACATTTGGTTATACATAAACATTTTTACATTGGTTGTTTGTTTGGGTAAATGATTCAAGTAACGAGACGTGTGTAATGTGATACAAGCATGGTGGATACGCCGCTGGTACTTCCTATATATAAGTGCTTGTATTATATTATATGTCGTAGCGTTATTTAAATCTTTCAATTTGGACTTATACATTTTACACAAATAACATATTTTTCACAAGACATTGTTTTACAAAACAACTTATTTTATACAAACTCATTTTTACTTGGTTATTCATTTAACCTTACATTACTCTTTTACATATCATCTACCTTATTATCGTTTTTCAAACATTTTATAAAATCAAACACTTAAACTGGATTCATGACAAGTTTTCATTATACATTTTCTTTAAATTCAAGTCATGAATCCCATTTTCACAAAACCTATGTACTCGCCGACATTTTTATGCTGATGTATTTTCACATGTGTTTTAGGTACAATAATTGATGATATTTGATGATGATATTGATGCATGCTCACATAGGATTGGACGAGGCCTTAGTGACAATAAAAGATGCAAGACTAGTTAAATTTTGTTTTACTTCTTTGTTTGTTAAGACATTGTAACTCTTTTAATCAATAAAACAACATTTCAATTTTCCATGTGTTATGAAACAATGATTCTGTTACAACACTCCCCGACGTTTCCGCCCCGTTTTGTTGTTTTACGTGGTCGGGGTGTGACAGAAAAGTTGGTATCAGAGCTCATGGTTATAGGGAATTAGGTTATTAGTAATGCTTTGACCTAGTCTATAACCTTCCTAGGACCCTAACGCGAGTTTACTTGCGTTTAGTCATAAAACAATACCGTCACCTATCCTTAGGCGACAACCACAACAAGAACATAAATTTCAAAACCGCTTTGAAAACTAATCATCTGTTCTAGGATGATCTATTATATGGTTTTGAACCCTTCCAGTTTGATTGTTGGCCTAGTGCCTTCTAAGTTTTCAAAATCTCGTCAAGGTTTTGGGTTCTAAATAATGTGAACACGTGCAAACCGGAAGAGTGAATGCCTGTACTCTGAGTTTTCTGTATAAGGCTAGAGTGTTCGTACAAATCTGCAGTATCGGACCAGTCACTCTTACCTGGGAACTCTTGGGGTGAGTGTTCACTTATAGGCAAGCATGTCTTCAGTGATACATTATTATGACCCGCTTACTTTGGTCACCGTCTCATTTGTTTGCCTTAGGTAACAAACAAATGATCGCAATTTTTATGCATTACCGTTCTATCCGATAACATTTCACTTGTTTCTTCCTTTGTCTTTCATTTCTTCTGGAATGTCTCTTCATCACATCAACACCCAGATGTCCGAGCAAACAGCCAAATTTGCCTAGCAAATAGGCGAAGTGATTCTGAAGTCTGTGGATCTAGGCATTGCCATGTCTCGTCTCAAAAATAGAGCTACTCGAGAGTCACCAAAAGAAGCAGAAGTTGAGCCTACACCAAAATCAAGGAAGCGTAAGGCTTCAAGGAAACCCGCAGCTAGTGCACTAAATTAAGCAGGACCTAGCCAAGTGGCAACGCCACTAGCTAAGAAGCCCTACAACGGAACTGCACCCTTGTGCAACCGATGTACCTTTCATCATCATGCCAGTGTAAAGTGCCGTAAATGCCTAATTTGTGGAATTTTGGCTATACAGCAAAAGTTTGCTCAGCTGCAGCAGCACCAAATCAAGCTGGCAACAATCCTACACAAGCTCGTTCTTGCTACAACTGTGGCGAGATGGGCCATTTCCGAAGGGATTGCCCAAAGCATGCTAATGCAAATCTGATCCACGATGAGCATTTGGCTGATTAAAAGATGCTGCTGTTTTAAATAATTCGAACCTATTGCTTTTGTTTCTTTTGTTGAACTTGGAAACAATGTGTTCGGTTTATGAATAAATTGTTGTTCACAATTCTGATGTACAAGTGTAGTTACATGTGTGTATGGTATTTCCCTATGATACTTACATCAAGGAACTATGCTCTTTACAAACTACTCTGGTGATTCTCCCTTTCAAGTGATCGCTCATGATTTCCTCAAAAAATTTTAGTACTCGTTTCATTCTAGGAGACGAAGTACAAGAAATAAAGCGAAATTATGAGTAATCATGCTTTTTGCACATCTGTGCCTTTGAATCCTTGGTTAGATAACTAAGGGTATTTTCAAATCTCATACCCATTACGTTCTGATTTTTCAACATGCATAACATAAGTTTTCAAAACAACCTCCATGATTTCAAAAACATTTTATATAGTCGAAAACATTTTTAATATAGCGTATTTACTTAATATATCAAATGCATGATTTCAAAAAACATTGTCTATATTTTCAAAAACAACCTTCATGATTTCAAAATGTTATTAATACAGTATAATTACTTATATCAAGTGCATGATTTCAAAAGCATCATTCATGTTTTCAAAAACCTTATACATAATTTCAAAAATTCATCTCGCATGATTTTAAAACATTTTTATAAATATACCAACCTAATACACCTACTTTATGATTTCAAAAGTATTATATATAAGGTTTCCAAAAACATTGAACACATTTTAGAACCCCATGCATAGTTTTCAAAATATTTTCCTCATACATTGACTTAACCTTCAAATTCCGCTTCATATGCCGCCTTGGCATATCTAGCATCTCAATTTCATAAGCATTTTTACTTTATGTTTTAACTTAAGCACATCGAGTGCAAGATTTCAAAACATCTTCAACTTTTAAAATCCATATGGGATCTTTTTATCCTTACAATTAGATCCTTGTGGATAATTAGCGTTCAAATCAGAATCATTCATTGGATTCCTCGTATGCCCTAATTCGAACATTTCGATTCCTTATAATCGAAATCGAATTTTCTTAAATCTTTCTATCTTCATAGTTAGATTCTTGATAATGTTTAAAGTACCAAATGAAATCCACTGATTGGATACCTGGTGTGCTTTAAATACATGTGCACAGTTAGCAGAACATATTAACAAAATGATAAAAATTTAAAATCAAGTTAAACAATTATGTGTTTATGCATTTTGTGTTTTTGTGTACTCTAGATATTCGTTATCCAAATCCTCGTAGAACCTTTCATATCTTCATATGAGGGATTCGTAGTAGGATATTCAAAAAGGTACTACCTTAAATCCTTATTTGGGCTTCTACGTGATAGTCAAGACCCTTGGATTATATAGTACCATTCCATGATTCAAAAAGAGACCCTTTGAGTGGTCTAGTCAAAGGATTGATTCAGAATCTGGTTAAGAATGACATGTGATGATATAAGCTGAAAAGACTCCTTGGCGGTCTAGAGATCATTTGTTGACTCAATTAAAAAGGACCCCAGTATGGTCTAGTCACAATCATCACAGGCTCATTCATTATTTTCCTCCCTTACACATTATAAAATACACTGTGTAAACTATGCAAGGAATTATGTAATTATGGACGTGTACATAATTATGAAATTCAGTGCACAGAAACCCAGTAAAATTTATTATGTGTAAGAACCGATAGTGACGACAATAACAAAATATGAACAATGTAATGGAGGTACGGTGGACGCACCAATAACACTGTATGTACTTGTATATAAGTGTCCCTCTCAAATTGCAAGCATGATGTTATTCAAAGCTACTAGAAGTTCAGGACTCTAACCAGTGCTGTTTGATCTTTTCAACTCCATGTTTCAAGCTCTCACAAGTTTCCTCTAAATAAATTTCGGGACGAAATTTCCTGAAGTAGGGGAGACTGTGACACCTGTGTCACTTCAACCATCAAACAAATACCAAACCAATGAAATATTGTATTTCATACTTGGGGTTTGTAAAAATATGTGTATCATTTGCACATATCAATTCTTGTTCGATTTCGGGCTCTAAATCGCTTTCTGGAAGGTTATAAGCGCACTGATGCGTAAATATAACCAGTTTAATGCAACAAACGCTCCGGAATAGTGACATAGGCTTAACATACATTAAATAACCTTTACATAACTTAGAAATAAGTTTTGGAGGGTTTGGTGTGGCGAAATCAAGTTTATTCGCTTACAGGGACTAATTTCGACAAACTGTGAAAGTATGCCGATTTGTACTGTAACGAACATTCCGAAACATGACCATAAGTTAAACATACCCTAAATACCCTTTACATAGCTTAGAAATAGGCTTTGAGGGGTTCGGTGTGCTAAAATAAACTTTTTGGTCATTCAGGGACTAAAAGCGTCAAAAAGTGCATAATTTTGCATTTTCGTGCATATCTTACGTTCTGAATACATCCGGACATCCAAAAATTTATGTAATCATTAAAATATTTTATTTTGGTGATTGGCATGATAAAATTCCATTCGTCATGTAATTTGGATCGTTTTTCGCATTCGTTCGTGTTTCGTCGTAATTAACCGAACAACGCAACCGTACGACCAAACGAACCGACATCCGAGATATTTTTGAGCATGTTTCATGTTCCCTATAATTTAACTTCATTTTAGAGCCTTGAAATGGGATTAACAGGGCTTAAACGTGTCAAAAATGCATCAAAAACCATGTTTTGCACATTCAGGGACCAAAATTGACAACCTGCCATAGTTATCTTAGGAAGGGACCAAAATGAAAAATCTAAATTACATCTTATTACAGCTGTTCCCCTCATTTGCACATGGTTTTTATGAAACTATGGGCTCCCATGGTTTCATAAAACCATGGGCACATTTGTACGGATGAGATCGAAGCTCGTTTTACGATGAACGATCTTAACGGTTGTGCAAAAACTATAAATACCCACCATGTTTTCATTCATTCCTCACATTTGAATCTGATTCAAGCTCTCTAAGTGGAAGTATATGCTTCCTACCTGAGAGAGAATCGGATCAAATCTTGCGGGGACCTTCTGTAAGTATTCTTTCGTGCTTTTCTTTCGTTTTAACGATAAAGTCAAACTGCGTTTGACTTTCTGCTTTGACCAGTCAATGGTCAACGCGAAGTTCGGTTGAACTTCATAACGTGAGCGTAATCACGATGGTAATAGTCCCTAGTGACTATACCTACTGATTACCACATTAACTAGGCTCAGTGACGAGTCGTCGTTTCGGCCAAAATGCGTTTTCTCGCGTATTTTGTAACCAAACTACTCTAGGGCATCAAAACCGTTTGTTTTGATACCAAACCTGTTTTCTAACTTAACTAAACATGTTCTAGCATGTTTAGCTCGTCACTTTTAGATTTGTGCTTGTTTAGGGTCGTAAAGGTAAGCGATCTAATCAATCGCTTATACTTTCGAACCCGACCCATTTGGTCGATCATTAGGGTCCGACCAAAGATTTTAGATGACCATAGTTGTATAGGGAATAACCTTCCAAGGTTATACCTTATGGTCACTTCGTTTAAGTTGTTGTATGATAGGTAGTTTATATGCCTTAGGTAAATTACCAAAATACCCTTTTTACGCATAAATTCATTTTAAGCACATGTAACCTAAATTTTGACATCTAAACTGATTAGGAAACTATATTGGACATGTTAATGCATTTTTTACTTGTCATAGGACTAGTTAAGCGGTCCGAATGCGCTTTACACGAACGACTCGTTAAAGTAGAATAAGCTACCTAAACGAGTCGTAATGGGTCAAAAGCACATAGGATAGGTTTCGTTTTAGTATGTAGGCTTTGTTAAACCATATTACATAAGTTCCCACACTTATTTGGTTTACGAACCCTCGTACTACCCGATCCTCCGATAGGTCCGTTTATTTTTGTAGTTATCTATATAGGGTGCCGTTTGATTCCGTGATCCCTCTAGCTTTGCTTGGTTGTTGTTCAAGACTCTTAAGCACCCTCAAGTGAGTACATAGTCCCCTCTTTTACTGTTTTTCAAACTATTTTGGGGTGAAACACATGTGCCTACTTGTTACTTTCATGCTTTTCATGTTTTCGCATCTTTTACTTGCTATGTTCATTAGTACACTATTAGTACATGATTTCATTATGTTTTTGCTATGTATGTCCATTGTGTGCATACTTAGTACATCGTTTTACATGACATTTCACGCTATGTATGTCCATTTAGTGCATACCTAGTGCATTGTTTTACATTACCTTTTCATGCTATGTATGTTCATCATACTTAGTACATTTGTTTTACATCACATGCTATGTATGTTCATCATACTTAGTACATTTTCATCACATGCTTACATTTTGGGTATGACATTTGGTTTGTTTAAGTGACACCATATACATTCATTAACTTTGATCACGCCGCTCGTTAGTAGGTAATGGTACCATAGGAATTGACAACTCCCGTTCTTGACATCCTAGGTATGTTTGGATGGAAGGAATGACCGAATTCAATAAAACATAACACAGATAGACCTTTAATTTGTTTAAAGGTTTATCACCACAGTCGCAAGGCTTGGATGTATGCACTTTCACAATACCGCATAAATGTTTGTATTCAGTATAGCATGCATTTCCACAGAACATAACATTGATTTAAACCATGTTTTACTTCAATACATTGTTTTGTGCATTCTTTTTACCTATGGTTTAGTTGATACATATTTCACTTGCCATACATGACATTTTGTTTACATATGACATGATTGACATTTGACATAGACATTTTGACATTGTTATACACATTTCATGATTTACACTTGACATTAGACATGTTTTTTCACATAAACATTTTGACATTTGGTTATACATAAACATTTTTACATTGGTGGTTTGTTTGGGTAAATGATTCAAGTAACGAGACGTGTGTAATGTGATACAAGCATGGTGGATACGCCGCTGGTACTTCCTATATATAAGTGCTTGTATTATATTACATGTCGTAGCGTTATTTAAATCTTTCAATTTGGACTTATACATTTTACACAAATAACATATTTTTCACAAGACATTGTTTTACAAAACAACTTATTTTATACAAACTCATTTTTACTTGGTTATTCATTTAACCTTACATTACTCTTTTACATATCATCTACCTTATTATCGTTTTTCAAACATTTTATAAAATCAAACACTTAAACTGGATTCATGACAAGTTTTCATTAAACATTTTCTTTAAATTCAAGTCATGAATCCCATTTTCACAAAACCTATGTACTCGCCGGCATTTTTATGCTGATGTATTTTCACATGTGTTTTAGGTACAATAATTGATGATATTTGATGATGATATTGATGCATGCTCACATAGGATTGGACGAGGCCTTAGTGACAATAAAAGATGCAAGACTAGTTAAATTTTGTTTTACTTCTTTGTTTGTTAAGACATTGTAACTCTTTTAATCAATAAAACAACATTTCAATATTCCATGTGTTATGAAACAATGATTCTGTTACAACACTCCCCGACGTTTCCGCCATGTTTTGTTGTTTTACGTGGTCGGGGTGTGACGACTTTCAAGCGAAATCTCAATTCAAGTGGAATCAAACAGTATTTTCAAACGGAATCTGATTTCAAGCGAAATCAGACCATAACTTTCAAGCGGAATAAGCCAATTATGTAATTCCGCTTGGAGTTGCACTCATACTTTCAAGCGAAATTAACTATGACGTCAGCATGTTCGAACGATTTTCAAGCGGAATTAGTCAATTTTGTCTGAATTTGTTCGAATTAAGGTCCAATTCTTTCTGGGAGTAGTTAACACTATGTTTCGCTTGATATATGTGAAATTTAGGCCATTTCAACCGTAAAATATCGTTCAAATCAGAAAAGAAGGTGTAGAAGTATGAGAATCCGGTAAAATCAAGCTGAATTGGTATGAACTCCTCGTCCTGAGCTCTGATACAACTTTTTGGATCGTTCCGGTGTCCCTAAACAGTCAAGATGAGTAGTTCATCATCATTTACAAAGGCGGAATCAATGCAAACAATGTCAAACAACTTGTTCCTTTTCAATTCTTTTCTATTACTGATTTCCTGAGCTTTTACACGTTCAAATGACAATTGGACAGCACCTCGACTCAGAACTAATGACCAGATTCCGCTCCAAATGACACAAGCACACACATATATATAGTGATGGTGATTCCACTTGAAACAACTTCAAGCGCCACCTGATTTCGCTTCAAACACACTCAAGCGAAACCTCTCATGTTAAGTTCAAGCGGAATAACAATACTTCTGATTTCGCTTGAAATGACCTAGTGTCATTTCAAGCGGAATTACATCTAAATTCACACTTTCTAGATTTCTGTGCCCTGATCTATCCTATCTAGACATAAGACTCGATTAAGACGAAGTTAACAGACACTTGATGCACCAACATTAACGGTGTCACACCCCGACCACGTAAAACAACAAAACGTTGCGGAAACGTCGGGGAGTGTTGTAACAGAATTATTGTTTCACAACCATGGCAATTAAAGTTATGTTTTATTTATAAACAAAGGTGGAATACATTGTCTTAAACAAAGAAACAAAGAGAACATAACATAATTAAACTAGTCTAGCTTCATTTTAAGTCACTAAGGCACATGTCCACCTAAGTGTGTGACGATCACCCTATGCAACAGCTCCTGAAAACACATGTGAAAATAGGTACGTCAGCATAAAAATGCCTGTGAGATACATTGGTTTTATGAAAATAGAATTCATGACTTAGGTTTTAAGAAAAGTTTAATGGAAATTAGTCATGAATCTTGTTAAGTGTTTTCTTTTATAAATCATATGAAAATTTGTTAAGAAATCAGATTATATAAAAGAAAGATGTATGGTTAATTTAATATCCAAGTAAAATGAGTTGTATAAAATTAACTGTTTGTAAAACAATGTCTTATGAAAAAAATATGTTATGTGTCTAAATTGAAATAATTTAAATAACGCTACGGTATGTAATATCATACAAGCACTTATATATAGGAAGTACCAGCGGCGTATCCACCATACTTGTATCATATTACACACGCCTCGTTACTTAAATCACTTACCCAAGTAAACCACCAATGTAAATTGTTCATGTCTAAACTGATTGTCAAATGTTTATGTGTAAATAATTGTCTATTATCAAGATGTAAATTGTGTAATGTGTAAACAAATCTCAAGATGTTTATGTCAAATGTAAATCATGTAATGTGTAAACAAATATCATGTATGGCATGTGAAATATATCAACTAAACCATAGGTAAAAATGCACAAAACAAGGTATTGAAGTAAAACATAGTTTAAATCAAAGATATGTTTTGTGGAATAAATGCATGCTATACTGATACAAACATCTATGCGGTATTGTGAAAATGCATACATTCAAGCCTTGAGACTGTGGCGACAAACCCTTAAACAAATTAAAGGTTTATCTGAGTTCTGTGTATCGAATTCGGTCATTCCTTCCATCCAAACATACCTAGGATGTCAGGAACGGGAGTTTTCAATGCCTATGGTACCACTACCTACTAACGAATGGCATGATCAATGTTAATGAATGTATTTTTGTCCCATTTAAACAAACCAAATGTCATACCAAAATGTAAGCATGTGATGTAAAACAAATGTACTAAGTATGCAACAAATCGACATACATAGCATGTGATGTGAAACAAATGTACTAAGTATGCAACAAATGAACATACATAGCATGTGATGTAAAACAATGTACTAAGTATGCCCTAATTGGACATACATAGCATAAAATGTAATGTAAAACAATGTACTAAGTATGCGCTAAATGGACATACATAGCATAAAATGTAATGTAAAACGATGTACGAAGTATGCGCTAAATGGACATACATAGCATAAAATGTAATGTAAAACGATGTACTAAGTATGCGACAAATGGACATACATAGCAGAAACATAATGAGATCATGTACTATAAGTGTACTAATGAACATAACAAGCATATGATGCAAAAGCATGAAAAGCACGAAAGTAACAAGTTGGCACATGTGTTTCACCCCAAAACATTTGAAAACATAAAAGAGGGGACTATGTAATCACTTGAGATTGCTCAATAGTCTTTAGATAACCACCAAGCAATGCTAGAAAGATCGCGGAATCAAACGGCACCTAATATAGGTAACTTGATGTGCGTGAAGTGTGTTATATTTTTGATGTATATTTTAAGCCCTTTTTACACTTTTAGCCAAGTTTTAAATTTATAAAACACGATATTCACTAACTCTAAACACACATATGGGCAAGTGCACCCATCGTGGACGTAGTATAGTGTTGGTAAGATACCGAGGTCGTCCAAGGACACAAGAGCTTTTAATACCGGTTTATCCTCAACGTCTAATCAAATCAAAAAGTTAGAAAAGGTTTTTAAACTAGAAAAATAAAAACTAACTAAATGCTGAAAAATAAAAATAAAATAAAAACAGATAGACAAGATGAATCACTTGGATCCGACTCGTGTATTAGTATAACCTTTGATTATTTTAGCACTTTTGCACTTGTTTAAGAGATTATCTTAGTTATTGTAGTAGGCCCCTCTTTTGAAGGCGACGTTACCCTCAACCCAGTAGTTTGAGTCAGCAAGGATACAATCTTAAAGGGTTGGATTATTGGAAGATGATGGATTAAGTTATTAATGCAAATTATGGTAGG
The DNA here is from genome assembly GCF_002127325.2 of Helianthus annuus. NCBI lineage: Eukaryota > Viridiplantae > Streptophyta > Magnoliopsida > Asterales > Asteraceae > Helianthus > Helianthus annuus. The sequence continues at coordinate 159,307,990 of NC_035440.2, read as the reverse complement.
CCCCGCTTTTGGCGGTGACGTTACCCTCGGCTAAGTAGTCTGAGTCAGCAGGGATACAGTCCTAAATAGCCGGGTTATAGTATTAATAGTAGTTAACTTATGAGGGGGTCAAAGAGTTTGGATCCCCGCCATCCAATACCTATGGGCATTGAAGGAGATCCTACTAAAATTGACCCAGGTCCCTTGCAGGACCTCTAAACGCTGAACAAGGGCAAGACCCTTACCAAACCGTTCCCTTAACCCCCGACCAGGTAGCCAACATACCTCCATATAGACCGTGGAGATATGAATGGTGAAAATCTTTTATTTTATATAGACAGTAAAATAATGCCAAGACACCACGGACAAACGATAAGGAAAGATCACCTTTAACATAAGTAACTAGTTATTAAAGTCATTAATACAAAACCAAATAAAAAGTGCAAAAGATTAAAAATAAAAAGTATTATACTAAACACTTGTCTTCACCAAGTGATGTAAGAGACTTAGGCAAACATGGCCTTGATTGTCAAGAACTCTTACTATCAATCTTGGATCCCGAGACGACTCACACACTCTACGATGGACAATGGATGATGGTGGTGGATGATGGTGTTATGGTGGTGGTGGGTGGTGGATGAAGTGTGAGAGAGGTGGTGTGCCAATGGATGAGTTGGAATGAAATCAAGCACTCCTATTTATAGGCTGAACAGAAGGCTGGGCATGGCCCCGTGTCCGCTGGACACGCCCCCGTGCCCGTCTGACACTCTCTCTCTTCATTAATTGTAATTCGCAATTACAATTAATGCGCCTGCTATACTTTCGCCACGCCCCCGTGCTCACTGGACACGGCCCCATGGTGGGCAATAGAAGCTTCTACAGGTTTGTCTTTTATGCTGCTTCTTGGGCACGGCCCCGTGCTGGCTGAGCACGGGGCGTGTTCAGTCTTCGGTTTTCTCTTCTTTGCTTGGGAGGATGCCGTTGAGGGTTCGGGCAATCTACTTTTGTTCCTTTTCTTGTATTTATACTAGAATTGGCTGTCTTTTTGCTTCTTTTGTGTATTTAAGCTCATTTCATCCTGAAAATACAAAAGGAAGACAAAAACACTCTTTTTCCAACATTAGTACTTAAAAAGGGTTTGTTTAATGCCTAATTTGATGTAATTTATATGTTGCATTTTACACACATCAAATACCCCCACACTTGAATTTTTGCTTGTCCTCAAGCAAAACTCTTTAAATATGTGGCTTACGCTCCCAAATGGAATGGGTAGAAGAGAAGGTTTTTGGCTTGTCATAGAGTGTCTGGAATCCAAGATTTTTTTGGGTTTTATTTTTATTTATTTACAATCCTATTCGTTATGATTTATTTAGAACGTTTCATAAGATAAATTACTTATTAGGGCATAGCATGCCTTTTTAAAATTTCATTTATATACAAGTTCACATACCTCACGGGAGAAATCACTCAACACTCGACCGAAGGTGTATTTTTTTTAGTGAATCACTCGAGAGCGGCATGGAACTTACGCCTACCATAAGCTTGCCAAGCAATCAATCCTCCTCCTTTTTAACTTTATACCTTTGTAGATATCAAGAGGACTTTTTGGGTGAAGGGTTAGGCTTGGGCTAAAGGTGGGTGGTTGGGTTAGTGGTTAGTAAAAGGGCGAAAAGCGTAAAATGCGTCGGTTTTCGTAAAACACTTTGTTTTTTGTGACTTTTTTTTTCTTTGAAGTATTTCTCCAAACAAGCTTTTGTTTGCATAGCTTTGTTTGTTTTTTCAACTTCATCAATTTTTTTTGTCACACGAAAAAGAACGAGCTTACGAAAAACCGAGCTTGTTACTAAAATAAAGGGTGAAAAATAAAAAGGGTTTTTGGTGGGTGAAAAAGGGTAAAGAAATGAAAGGTTTAGGCTCAAAGGGGTTAACTAGGGGGATTTTGGGTAGGTGGTAAAAAAAATGAAAAAATAATGGTGTGGAAAGAAAAATGGTTAGTCCTAATGCCTCCATCATTTACTTACTTGGGTTTAAGTTGGTAAGGACCGGGAATGCATCGTCGTGGCAAGTTCTAGAGTTGTAAGAACCAAGCGGCTATTCACACAAGAAACGAAAAATGAGCATTTAGTCTAAGGATGTAAATTTGTATGCTCAATAAAGGCTCAAAACTCACTTTTGTGGGAATGGGGTTTTTTAATGTGATCAAGTATATATAATCAAATTTTAACTAGACTTGTTATGCCATTTCATAATTTTCTTATGTTGGTTCTTGTTATCACGACGCTTTCGGTTGTAAAATTTGTAAAAATATAACCTTATTAATCTTAGGATTCCTAACTTAAACTTTAGACAAGTAAAAAAAATGAAAAATTTTGAAAAAATTTGGGGTGTTTAGCGGTTCCAATAGAGTTTTGTGTAAGGCGTTCCAATAGAGTTTTGTGTAAGGCTTGTTGTTAGGACTTGCAAAATTTCAAGGTGTTAGCTTCCCCCCCCCCAACACTTAAATTACACATTGTCCTCAATGTGTCCCAAAAATAAATTTTTAGGTTGATTGGATGTGTAATGTGGTGTTAAAAAGCAAAGATTTATGTTACTGGCAGTCTGGACACGGCCCCGTGGGGACCGGACACGGCCCCGTGTTCAGGTGCCAGTAACAGAAATTAAAGAAATGAGACAGAAGTCTGGACACGGGGGCGTGTCTGGTGAACACGGCCCGTGTCCAGTTACCTGAACTGGGCATTTTTCTGCAGGTGGTTCAGCACGGGGCCGTGTTGGTTGGGCACGACCTGTGTTGAGCCTTCTGTAATGGAGATTTGTGTCGGGTTGCCTCGTTCTTGTGCATGGGGCCATTTTTCTCGTTCCCTTTTTCATCCTTTACCACCGCGAGTGTGTTTTATTCATTATAAACCATCAAACTTTAAAAACCATCCTTTCATTGCAACCGTAGAGAGATACATATAGTTCCTAAATAAAATAAAAACTTAACTAAATAGGTCAGGAGATACACGGGGTTATCATAAAGGGTTCTACTTCTAAAGAAAATTTCGAGAATAGTTTCCCGATGTGGTAGGACCTTCGGCCTATGGTTCCGTTGATGTCATTCAAAGCCATTCTTCTATCTCCCTTGGAAGGAAGAAGGCGGCTTCATTTTCCTCAGTGGGTTGAGGGGGAACATTCACCAGGACTCCTTGCACCACCCTTTGCGGAGGCTCTTGGTGCATGGCATACCATTCGGCCGGAATGATGACCTCGGGTACCACGTTCCACGCTCTTTGGGTTATTATGGGAACCAAAGGCGGGGAAGCAAGAAGGTTTAACATCTGGTGCAAGAGGTTAACCTCCCGAAGACAACCCTCCAAGCCCACTGTTAGATGGTTGATACGGTCCACTAACGCTTCCTCCACTCCCGTCATTTTGTCGATGGCCTCCCGTAAGGCGTAAACATAGTTCACCAGGGAGTCTTCTGCTGTGGACGACCTCCTCCCCTGTCGGTTATTTCTTGAAGATGACCCACTTGCTCTGCTTGTCATTTTCTGAGAAAGAAACCGAAGAGAAATAAATTTTCACAAAACAGTACCTCGGACACGGCCCCGTGTTCGCTGAACACGGCCCCGTGTCCATTTGTCTGCAGGATTTTAGGCTAAGGATTCTTGGAGTTTTAAACTATTTTCATGATTTTTAACTATAGTTTAAGCTTAGATAATTTAAAACAAAGTTATACAACTAACTTTAAACAAGAATCCATAGCAAATAACCTTACAAACCTCACACAGAGGGTTGGAATCATGGAGTTTCCAAGCTTCCATGGAGGAAATGTTGAAAAATTTTTTTTTGAAAGAAGGGGAAATGAACAAAAGTGGAAGGGACAAGATGATCCTTGAGAACCTTCTTTTAGCACTTACCTAGGATGGTATGAGTGAAGATCCCAGGAATCTCTGTCTAGTGAAGTGGTAAAAAATGAGCAGAAATCAGGCTGCATTTAAAGAAAACGACAGTGCACTGGACACGGCCCCATGTTCGCTAGACACGGCCCCGTGTGCAGAGAAAATCCTGACACATTTTGTCCGTATTCTGACAAAATCAGCAGAGAATCTTTTTAGGTGAGCACGGGGGCGTGTTGACCGGACACGGCCCCGTGTCTGGAGGCTGTCTTATGGAGTTTTGTTGTTCCTAAGGACCTTATTGATATCGGGTGGTTCCTTACTGGATGGAACAACCCCAAAGTGCCTAAGATACCTTAGTTGTCCTAGACTAAGGCGAGAATGCAAGAGGTTGTCGGTGAGGGTAATTCCTATTTTCATTCTAGGTGGACAAGTCCAACCCTTTCCCGGGCTCTCGTTAAAGAAGGTGTATGCCGAATCGCTCAGGTCTATGTATGCACCGAACGAAGTCGATGGAGAGTCCTTCACGGCACAATCGGCACAGGGACGACTATCGTCCAAGTCTTTTCTAGGTATGAAGGTATTTTCGGGAGCAACGAGGTTGTCGGAATGCGGTTCCAACATTCCTTCATGGTCATCGTCTTGGGGTGGATCAATAAAATCCTTCCTAAGTTCTTTTGACCAATTTAGAATTAGCTCTTCTAGTTGAAATAACTCGTCAAGGAGCATTTCCCCTAGAATATCTGGCTGGGCGCATTCGAGGGAGAGATAGTGCTTATTTTTACTTTCGCCCCTCATAAGGTTATAAGGAATTGGTGGGTCTATATAGTGGGGCCTGTAATTTAGAAAGTAACATTTTAATTCTTCATGTTCGGCTCCACATAATTGACACCACATACCATAAGAGTGCCGAAAGTAAAAAGAATTACTATCACTCATGTTTATGTCAGAAATTACCAACCGCCGGGATCTAACGGTTCTGTTTTCAGTAAGAGAATCTTGGGCACGGGGGCGTGTTGAGTGAGCACGGCCCCGTGTTCAGCTTACTGTCTGACTTAAAACAGGATTGCCAGTTCTAATGATTGAGCACGGGGGCGTGTTCAGCTGGCACGACCCGTGCTGAGCTCTGCAGAAGCTGAAAAACTAAGAAAATCCTAAAAAATAAAAAAGAAAAATAAAAATATGATTAGGCCGTTGATTCCTAACTTCCTTAAAATCCTTGTGTCCCCGGCAACGGCGCCAAAAACTTGATGTGCGTGAAGTGTGTTATATTTTTTATGTATATTTTAAACCCTTTTTACACTTTTAGCCAAGTTTTAAATTTATAAAACACGATATTCACTAACACTAAACACACATATGGGCAAGTGCACCCATCGTGGACGTAGTATAGTGTTGGTAAGATACCGAGGTCGTCCAAGGACACAAGAGCTTTTAATACCGGTTTATCCTCAACGTCTAATCAAATCAAAAAGTTAGAAAAGGTTTTTAAACTAGAAAAATAAAAACTAACTAAATGCTGAAAAATAAAAATAAAATAAAAACAGATAGACAAGATGAATCACTTGGATCCGACTCGTGTATTAGTATAACCTTTGATTATTTTCGCAATTTTGCACTTGTTTAAGAGATTATCTTAGTTATTGTAGTAGGCCCCTCTTTTGAAGGCGACGTTACCCTCAACCCAGTAGTTTGAGTCAGCAAGGATACAATCCTAAAGGGTTGGATTATTGGAAGATAATGAATTAAGTTATTAATGCAAATTATGGTAGGCCCCGCTTTTGGCGGTGACGTTACCCTCGGCTAAGTAGTCTGAGTCAGCAGGGATACAGTCCTAAATAGCCGGGTTATAGTATTAATAGTAGTTAACTTATGAGGGGGCCAAAGAGTTTGGATCCCCGCCATCCAATACCTATGGGCATTGAAGGAGATCCTACTAAAATTGACCCAGGTCCCTTGCAGGACCTCTAAACGCTGAACAAGGGCAAGACCCTTACCAAACCGTTCCCTTAACCCCCGACCAGGTAGCCAACATACCTCCATATGGACCGTGGAGATATGAATGGTGAAAATCTTTTATTTTATATAGACAGTAAAATAATGCCAAGACACCACGGACAAACGATAAGGAAAGATCACCTTCAACATAAGTAACTAGTTATTAAAGTCATTAATACAAAACCAAATAAAAAGTGCAAAAGATTAAAAATAAAAAGTATTTTACTAAACACTTGTCTTCACCAAGTGATGTAAGAGACTTAGGCAAACATGGCCTTGATTGTCAAGAACTCTTACTATCAATCTTGGATCCCGAGACGACTCACACACTCTAAGATGGACAATGGATGATGGTGGTGGATGATGGTGTTATGGTGGTGGTGGGTGGTGGATGAAGTGTGAGAGAGGTGGGGTGCCAAGGGATGAGTTGGAATGAAACCAAGCACTCCTATTTATAGGCTGAGCAGAAGGCTGGGCACGGCCCCGTGTCCGCTGGACACGCCCCCGTGCCCGTCTGACACTCTCTCTCTTCATTAAATGTAATTCGCAATTACAATTAATGCGCCTGCTGTACTTTCGCCACGCCTCCATGCTCACTGGACACGGCCCCGTGGTGGGCAATAGAAGCTTCTACAGGTTTGTCTTTTCTGCAGCTTCTTGGGCACGGCCCCGTGCTGGCTGAGCACGGGGCGTGTTTAGTCTTCTGTTTTCTCTTCTTTGCTTGGGAGGATGCCGTTGAGGGTTCGGGCAATCTACTTTTGTTCCTTTTCTTGTATTTATGCTAGAATTAGCTGTCTTTTTGCTTCTTTTGTGTATATGAGCTCATTTCATCCTGAAAATACAAAAGGAAGACAAAAACACTCTTTTTCCAACATTAGTACTTAAAAAGGGTTAGTTTAATGCCTAATTTGATGTAATTTATATGTTGCATTTTACACACATCATAACTACGTTAATAAACGGACCTAATTCGGAGGATCGGATAAAATGTGGTTTCGTAAACCAAATGAGTATGTGAACTCATGTAATATGGTTTCAAAAGCCTACATTCTAAAATGGAACCTATCCTAAGTGCTTATGACCCATTACGAATTGTTTAAGTACCTTACGCTACTTTAACGCGTCGTTCGCGTAAAACGCGTTCGGCCGCCTAACTAGTCCTATGACAAGTAAAATATGCCTTAACGTGTCTAATATTGTTGGCTAATCAGTTTAGATGTCAAAAATTATGTTACATATGCTTAAAATGAATTTTGGCGTAAAAAGGGCATTTTGGTAATTTTCCTAAGGCATATAAACTACCTATCATACAACTAACTAAACGATGTGACCCTAAGGTGTAACCTCAGAAGGTTACTCCCTATGCAACTATGGTCACCTAATGTGTTTGGTCGGATCCTAATGATCGACCAAACGGGTCGGGTTCGAAAGTCTAAGCGATTGTTTAGATCGTTTACCTTACGACCCTATATAAGCACAAATCTAAAAGTGACGAGCTAAACATGTTAGAACATGTTCAACGAGGTTTGAAAACAGGTTTGGTATCAAAACAAAGGGTCTTGATACCGAAAAGTAGCTTGGTTACAAAATACGCAAGAATACGCATTTTGGCCGAAACTACGATCTCGCCACTATGCCTAGATAACGTAGTAATCAGTAGGTATAGTCATAAGAGACTAAAACCATCGTGATTACGCTCACGTTATGAAGTTCAAATGAACTTCTTTTTGAGCATAAACTGGTCAATGCAGAAAGTCAAACAAAGTTTGACTTTCACGCTTAAAACGCGTAAAAGAACGAAGGAATGCTTACAACGGGTCCAAGAACGGAAGTTTTGATCCGATTACTCTCAGGTATGAAGTGTATACTTCAACTTAGAGAGCCAAATCAGATCAAAGTGTGAGTTTCAAGTGCAAAGGGGTGGGGTTTATATAGAGTTCGGAGAGCCGTTAAGATCGTTCATCGAAAACCGTGCTTCGATCTCAACCGTACATGTGCACCCATGGTTTTATAATACCATGGGCACCTCAAAAATGGCCCATAGTATTGAAAATACCATTTGCAAGTGCCAAAATCAGTTGGAACAAGCTGGAAACAGCTGGAAATAGATTCTGTGCAGATATGCTGCTCTTACATGGCCCGCGTAAGACCCAAGGAAGGCCTACACGGCCCGTCTGGGCTGCACAGTTCAGCAAACAGCTTTCATTTATACACTTTCAGTCCCTGTAGTTGTTTTAGGCCCATTTTGACCCATTTAAGGCTCGTTAAGCCAACTTCAAGGCCCTACAATGATGCCTAAACATAGTGGACATGAAACATGCTCAAAAATATGCCGGATCTCGGTTCGTTTGGTCGTACGGACGCGTTATTTGCTTAATTACGACGAAATACGCATGAACGTGAAAAACGATCCAAATTACGCGATGAATGGATTTTTCTCATGCCAATCACTAAAATAAAATATATTGATGATTACATAAATGTTTGGATGTCCGGATGTATTCAGAACGTAAGATTTGCGCGAAAATGCAAACTTATGCACTTTTTGACGCTTTTAGTCCCTGAATGACCAAAAAGTTTATTTTAGCATACCGAACCTCTCAAAGCCTATTTCTAAGCTATGTAAAGGATATTTAGGGTATGTTTAACTTATGATCAAGTTCTGGAATGTCTGTTACTGTACAAATCTGCATATTTTCGCAGTTTGTCAAAATTAGTCCCTGTAAGCGAATAAACTTGATTTTGCCATACCAAAGCCTTCAAAACTTATTTCTAAGTTATGTAAAGGTTATTTAAGGTATGTTAAGCGTAAATTGATGTTCCGAAGCGTTTGTCGCATTAAACAGATTACGTTTACGCACCAGTTTACTTATAACTCTCTAAAAGTGATTCAGAGTTTGAAATTGAACCAAAATCAAAACATGAAAAATGTAAAACATAATTAAACAAATATTGGGATCAAATTACATTATTTTATTGATAACTGAACTGTTTACAATGACTACAAGCACAGGTGTCACAGTCTCCCTTACTTGCGGAAATTTCGTCCCAAAATTTGTTTAGAGGAAACTCGTGAGAATAGATGTGGATATTTCGCCTTCATTTGATCTTCACGTTCCCAAGTAAATTCTGGTCCACGTTTAGATTCCCAGCGAACTTTGACCAATGGAATGCGCTTGCGTTTAAGCAACTTGACTTCACGATCCATGATTTCCATAGGTTTCTCAACAAAATGCATCGTGTTATCAACACGAATTTCGTCAAGGGGTATGTGGAGGTTCTCATCAGCTAAACACTTCTTGAGATTGGACACGTGAAAGGTTGGATGAACATTTCCAAGTTCAGGAGGTAACTCAAGTCTGTAGGCTACCTTACCGATTATTTCGACGATCTTCAATGGTCCAACGTATCTAGGTGCAAGTTTTCCTGTCTTTCCAAACTTGATCACACCTTTCCAAGGTGAGACCTTAAGTAATACACGATCACCGACTTGAAATTCCAATGGCTTGCGTCGTCGGTCCGTGTAACTCTTTTGACGGCTTCTAGCTGTCTGAAGGTTATCGCGAACTTTCTTAACCTTATCTGTTGTCTCTAGAACAAGGTCAGGTCCAGTAAGCTGAGCCTCACCGATCTCATTCCAGCAGACTGGTGAACGACATTTTCGACCATAGAGAGCCTCGAAAGGAGCCATGTTGATGCTGGAGTGATAACTATTGTTGTAGGAGAATTCAATCAATGGAAGATATGAATCCCAACTACCACCAAAATCGATCACACAAGCTCTAAGCATATCCTCCAAAGTCTGGATTGTTCTTTCAGTTTGGCCATCTAATTGTGGATGATAAGCTGTGCTCAAATTAAGTTGGGTCCCCATAGCAGATTGCATGGTTCTCCAAAAACGAGACGAGAATCAAGCATCTCTGTCAGAAATAATGTTCAAGGGAACACCATGTCTAGTTACAATTTCATCCACATAGATCTTAGCAAGCTTGTCAGCAGATAGATCCTCACGGATCGGCAGGAAATGCGCTGATTTTGTAAGACGATCAAAGACTACCCAGATGGCATCATGACCTTTCTTAGTGCGTGGAAGTTTGGTAATAAGATCCATAGCGATGTTTTCCCATTTCCAAAATGGAAACTCTGGTTGCTCCAATAAACCAGAAGGATGTTGATGTTCAGCCTTAACCTTAAGACAAGTAAGGCATTTTGAAACGTATAAGGCAATGTCTTTCTTCATACCAGGCCACCAATACTGAGTACGAAGATCCTTATACATTTTGTCTGAGCCACGATGAATAGAATAACGAGACTTATGGGCTTCATCCATAAGCAAGGTGTGAAGATCATCTTGGCTTGGGACCCACAAACGGTCCATGAAATAATATGATCCATTGTCCTTCAGTTCAAGATCATGCTTAATGTGATAGGGTAATTCCTTACCCATCAAGTCTTGCGAAACACAAGCGTGTTGAGCGTGAGAAATGCGGGTTTGGTAACCAGATCGAGCTTGAATATCAGATTGAACACGAACACAATGAAGCTTGACACGTTCCTTACGACTCAATGCGCCAGCCACGACATTCGCCTTACCAGGGTGGTAGCGAATTTCACAATCATAGTCGTTTAGAAGTTCAACCCAACGTCGTTGCCTCATGTTGAGTTCTTTCTGATTGAAGATATGCTGAAGACTCTTGTGGTCAGTGAAAACCACACATTTTGTACCGTACAAATAGTGGCTCCAGATTTTGAGAGCGAAGACAACCGCACCTAACTCAAGATCATAAGTGGTGTAGTTCTTCTCATGAATCTTTAACTGCCTCGATGCATATGCTATGACTTTATTCCTTTGCATGAGAACACAGCCAAGACCCAAGTTTGATGCATCACAATACACGACGAAATCATCATTGCCCTCAGGCAAAGATAGAATAGGCGCATCACAAAGCTTCTGCTTCAAGGTCTGAAACGCTTTTTCTTTTTTGGTTCCCCATTCAATGGGTTTGTTCTTCTGAGTTAGAGTAGTTAGGGGAACTGCAATCTTTGAGAAGCTCTCGATGAAGCGGCGATAATAACCCGCGAGACCAAGAAATGAATGAACCTCTGTAGGAGTAGTAGGCGTATCCCAATCCTTAATCGCACTGATCTTGGAGGGATCTACATGAATACCTTGTTCGTTGACGATATGCCCCAAAAATTGAACTTCTTTATGCCAAAATTCACATTTGGAGAATTTGGCGAAAAGTCGCTCTTTCTTCAGGAGTTCCAAGGTAAGACGAAGATGTTGTTCATGATCAGTTTGCGTCTTAGAATATATCAAAATGTCGTCAATGAAAACGATGATGAACTTATCTAAATAAGGCTTACAAAACCTATTCATCAAGTCCATGAAAACGGCAGGAGCATTAGTCAAACTGAATGGCATAACTGTGAACTCATAATGCCCATATCAAGTGTAGAATGTAGTCTTGGGAATATATTCTTCATGCACATGAAGTTGATGATACCCAGAACGTAGATCAGTCTTCAAAAAACAAGTAGCACCCTGTAACTGATCAAAGAGATCATCAATGTGAGGTAGGGGATATCGATTCTTGATGGTAAGCTTGTTAAGCTCACAATAATCGATACACATCCTGAAACAAACTACCTCTGCGTGATGCTTGGCTAACCAATCCATAACCACTATAACGTCGAAAATTCCAAGTTTCATTAGCATGAGGTCGATGGGAAAAAGATGGTTGTTAAGGTTCAACCGGCAGTTATGAAGAACATAATCGAGAACAAGGGGATCACCACTAGCAACTTCTACTGTTAAAGGCTTACCTAGTTTCGTTCTAGATACGCGAAGCAATGGCTCAAAAGATAACGACACAAAACTCTTATCGGCACCTGAATCAAAAAGAACAGAAGCAGACTGATTGTTAATAAAGAACGTACCGTTCACCACTTCGTTGTCTGCTCGCGCCTCAACAGCATTCATATTGAAGACTCGACCTCGAGCCTGAGCCTGATTTTGATATGCGTTGACTAGCCTTGGACACTGGTTTCGATAATGAGTCAGGTCTCCACAATTATAGCATGAACCAGGAGGAAAATGAGGTCGTGCAGCTTGTGCTTGCTGTTGAGTAGGCAGTTGAGCTGCCTGCTGAGCTGGGTTACGTGCTGCTTGATTGGGATCAAAGCGACAAACATTAGAAAGATGACCTGACTTCCCACAGTTGGTACAGAAACGGCAAGGAACTTGCGGTTAATGGTGACTATTGCATCTATTGCACAAAGGTGCATTCCCTGCATACCGTGTGACAACAGCCACTTTTCGGTAACTTTTTTTTTCACTTAAATACTCATTTTTAGCTACATTTTTTATGCATTTTGAACACCCGAACTGCGTATTTCATGGCATACACTTAGAATACTCATGGAATACTTACTTAGGATGCATACGATTCATTTTTATTAAGTACATTTGAAACATTTTAAACAATGCATCGAAACTACTAGAAAAGCATCTAGTAAACTAGTTTTCTGACGAAAACTGAGGATCTGCAGAAATCATCTAAACGACATCTTTAGGACTCAGACGAAAGTCCAACATCTAATATATATTAAACCCTAACTATGAATGCAAGGGTTTGATTTAAAACTTTTCCGAAGTCCGATAACATTAAAAATTGCCCGAAAAGCACTAAAAGCGACGATTTCAACACTTTTCCGCATAAATTCTGCAGAAATCAGCTTTCTAACAATTTTACGACATGTAAAATTGCTATTTAACATAGAATTCGTGTGAGGATACATTCGGGTATCATCCAAATCAATAACTACATCAATTCACACAAGTTACACAACTTAGCGTTCAAATAACATCTAACCGAAACAATTCGAAACGAACATCCGAACAATATCAAATCTTTTTTTTAATGGTCATCTAGTGTTAATTGGATCATTATGGTCTAGTAATGATCATTAACACCCTTTAAACACTTAAACACTTACATCTAAGAATCTTAACACTTTTAACAAGGAAATCAAGAAGACAAGACCCGATGATACAACTCACAAGAGGTGGGTTTGGTAAAGACTGTATCCCTGCTGACTCAGACTACTTAGCCGAGGGTAACGTCACCGCCGAAAGCGAGGCCTACCACAATTTGCATTAATAACTTAATTCATTATCTTTCAATAATCCAACCCTTTAGGATTGTATCCTTGCTGACTCAAACTACTGGGTTGAGGGTAACGTCGCCTTCAAAAGAGGGGCCTACTACAATAACTAAGATAATCTCTTAAACAAGTGCAAAAGTGCGAAAATAATCAAAGGTTATACTAATACACGTGTCGGATCCAAGTGATTCATCTTGTCTATCTGTTTTTATTTTATTTTATTTTTCAGTATTTAGTTAGTTTTTATTTTCTTAGATTAAAACATTTTTTCTCACTTTTTGATTTGATTAGACGTTGAGGATAAACCGGTACTAAAAGCTCTTGTGTCCTTGGACGACCTCGGTATCTTACCAACACTATACTACGTCCACAATGGGTGCACTTGCCCATATGTGTGTTTAGTGTTAGTAAATATCGTGTTTTTATAAATTTAAAACTTGGCTAAAAGTGTAAAAAGGGCTTAAATATAAATCTAAAATATATCGCACTACACACGCATCACCCACTCTTGGTCATGGACCCATACAGAAGAGTGTGTTTGTGTCCCAGTCGATAGTAGTCGACACGAAATCTTCTAGGTTTGGATTGCTTCCTATTTCGTCACATAAATTAATGTCCTCGCGAAACATTAATGATCAACGATTTCATTGACGCTTTACATACTACGTTTTTTATACTGGTTTCATCTTATACAACTCACATTTTATGGATACAGTTTATACAACTCACATTTTATGGATACATTTTATACAACTCACATTTTATGGATACATTTTATACAACTCCCATTTTACAAATACATCTCATACAACTAAACTGCATGAACTCGCCAACTTTTGTTGATGTTTTCAAACTTAACATGTATTTCAGGAAATTAGTGGACCATGCAGATATTTCAGTCAAGGAAAGCAAGTATCAAGACTCCAAGCCACCATTTGAAGGGTTTGCCCGTTATATACCGCCTCTTTGCAGTGATATAGTGGTTAAAGCCTTGACATTTTAAGACTTACATTTTGATGTATAAAAAAATAACAACTCATTTTCATTTGATTGTTTGTAACCAATACATTTAACTTATGTTGCGTTCTTTTGAAACGATTATTGTTGGACTCTGTATGCCCAAGACACATATTAAATTGATGTGGCTAGTACGTTATGATCCAAGTCGGGTCATACCCAATTACAAGCTAGACAAACACCTATAATATTTGTTTATGATATGATCAAACAAATAAATATTAACACTTACAATATTTAGAAATCGGTTTTCTAAATAATTGCACTTGACAAACTAATAAATTATATGGAAAATTTATTTTGAGAGAATATTTTATTTTGTCATTTAAAGGGTTAAATGACTTAATAAAAATTGTATAAGTCTTAAAACATGAGATGTTATAATTTTATAAAAGTTATAAAATTACATATGACTTAAATTGTTATTATAAGAAAAATTTTGAATTTTTTTTTATAAAAATAAAAGCTAGGCCGCCCCCTTCATGGGAACTCACACAAGTTTTTTGGTCCAATCATGTTGCATGCATTTTACATATCTAGATGAAGCTTGATTGGCCATTTTGGGTGGCAACTCTCTCTCTCATCCCTTTAAGAAAAGAGGTTTCCAAGACTTGTAACTAATCTATCATTTCTTTACAAGTTTTTCAAGTGCAAGAGCTCAAAACTCTCTAAAATTTTCGGCCAAGGTAGGTTGATCAAGAGGGTGTTTCATTTGAGTTTCAAGTGTTTAAATCCTAGCAATCTCAAGGTGTTTTGTTGGAGGCTTGGGGGTATACTAGCTTGAGGCTTTCTCGTTTGGAAGCTACCATTCAAGATTCATCATCATCTTCCATCTCCTTGCTCCAAAGAAAGGTTGAATTCTCAAACACCCTATGGTTGTATTTTGATAACATGCATTTCATATATGGATCCGATTTTGGGTTTTTGCATTTAAAATGGTTTTAAATCTTGCAAAGTAACATGTTTTAAATAGATATTCCGCTGCGTTTTAATTTTATTCGGATAAAATTACTTTGATAAACATGTGAAAAACCCAACAATGGCATCTAGAGCCGCTTATATGAGTGCTTGCTTCATCGGATTTAAAAAATTTTCGGGTTTTCGGGTTTGGAGAAACCCAATAGCCGAAATTTTATCCACGGTTTTCCTTTTGTTTTTCCAAGATTTATTTCCTACATGCATAAAGAAATCTTGAAAAAATTATGTCATATGGATGATTTGTTTTGTTTGGACAAAACCCACATTTTTCGGTTTTTCATTCTTGGCCGAAAAATATAGGTTGTAAAAGGAAACCATTTTGCTCTTGAATTTATATATACTTGGATATATATTTTTGGTGTTCATAACCTAGCCATGACCTTGTGTGAATACATTTGTGTTTGTGATTTTATTATTCAATGGGTTGTAATAATTATTATTTTGTCTTCCATTTGTAAAAATATGTAATTTATTTATTTTCATTTGGTATGTAAGTAAATAGATTAGATGCATTTTATTTTACTAGAAAAATGTATTAGGATACTTTTATGTAAAAGAAGATGCACACAAAAATGCGGTTTTGGGTTTTGCCATTTTCGGGCATAAAGGACTTCATAGTTCTTAACGGGATTTTAGCCCGATAACCAAAACACATTTTGAAGTCCAAAGGAGTTTGGAGCTGAATATTAAAGACATTTGGAAGCTCAAAGAATGTGAAGAAATCACAACACAAGATGAAGACTTGAAGCATTTGGATGCGGGATCAAGTGGGAGTTCAACGACACATTTTTGTGTCTATATTCACCCTTAGGAAGGACCTTTTGACAACACTTGTTTCGGCTAACAAGTGTGGTCAAAATAGTTGGCTATGGTTATGCACCTATTGATATGTGTGTTGTGCTTGTGTGGTTGTTTATTTATGTTGTTTGGATGATATTTGGATATGCATGCTTAACAAACTAAAAATCAACAACAAGCTTAAAATTGGTTCTTACAAAATCATTAAAACGATTAATAAAAGGTTTTATTAAAAATTAATGATTTTATAATAAAATGAGTTTTATTAAAAGAACCTTGAAAAATTGGTTTTCACTAAAGTACCATTGATTTGAATGCATGCAAATATATGGTACATAAAATTTTTCTAAACTAGAATTTTGAAAAATAAAAATCCCTTTTATAAAACAAGTCAAACACCATCCTTTTATACAACACTCGAATTACTTGGGAACTCTTTGTGGGATAAAGGTCACCTAACCACATTTGAGGAAACTTGTATATTTGAGGTGGGTTCACCATGTTTGTGGGATAAAGGTCACCTAACCACTTATGTGTGTAAACTCACATGTGTGTGTAAGTTGGACTACTTGATTTGGAAACCATGAACTTAGGGTCACCGAAGCATGGGGAACAAAGGTGTTGATGGGATTAAACATGCCAACTAAACATAAAGATGTTTAACCGATCCCATATAGCTAGAAGTTGCAAAGGGTTGCAATCGTCAAACGTTGACTACCTTGTTAATTTAAATAATGGGATAAAGGTCACCTAACCAATATTTAAATGTAACGTTGGATTCTAGATTTTAATTATTAATTGTCTATGAGACATTAAAAGGGTATTAATGATTAAAATTTTAATAATATCGAAAATACTAAAATTGAACTTTGTTAAATTTTGTAGATGGCCGCTAACAATGCAAACCCGATTACCCAAACCGTCCGTAACCTATCACTAAGAACCATCCTTGAAAAGGATCGTCTCAACCATAACAACTTCATGGATTGGTTTCGAAACTTGAGAATTGTTCTCAAGCAAGAGAAGATATCCTATGTGTTGGACGATCCTATTCCCGACCAACCTGACGAGGAAGATGTAGAAGCCTACAATGATTGGGTTAAGTATACCGAGGACTCCATGCAAGCCTCATGCCTCATGTTGGGAACTATGATTCCCGAGATTCAAAAGGACTTTGAACATCATGGGGCATATGACATGATTACCCAATTGAAGGAAATGTTCCTACAACAAGCAAGGGTAGAACGCTTCGAAACGGTTCGAGCGCTTCATGCATGTGGAATGGAGGAAACCCAATCGGTCTCATCTTACGTCCTTAAGATGAAAAGCCACATTGATCGCCTCGAGAGGCTCAATTGTCCCGTCTCTAAAGAGTTGGCTACGGATTTGATCCTCAACTCTTTAACAAAGAAATTTGAAAGCTTTGTTATGAACTATAACATGAATGGATGGGACAAGAGCATTGGTGAGCTTCATGCAATGCTCAAAACGGCCGAAGCAGGAATGGGTAAAAAGGCTTTACACGTTCTAACGATCAATGAGGGAGGCAAGAAAGGGCATCACCCCGACACCAAAGCAAATGTTGCCAAGGGAAAGGGACACGTCAAAGGGAAGGGAAAAAGAAAGGCAAAAGCAGAACCACCAAAACCAAAAGAGAAGAAGGCAAAAGTTGCCACAAGCGATCCATGCTTTGAGTGTGGAGAGATAGGACATTGGAAAAGGAATTGTCCAACCTATCTCAAAGAGTTGAAAAACAAGAGGGATGCGGGGCAAACCTCAGGTACAATCTTTATGATACATATTGATCTAAATGTTATTTCTTCTAACACATGGGTATTAGATACCGGATGTGGAACTCATATTTGCAATTCGTTGCAGGGGTTCAAAAGAAATAAGCATTACAAGAAGGGAGACACTAGTCTCTTCATGGGCAATGGAGCGAAGGTTCAAGTTGAAGCCCAAGGAGACTATGTTTTAAAACTTCCAAGTGGTTTGGAAATATGTTTGAAAAATATTTTGTATGCTCCTAGTTTGACTAGGAACATTATTTCTGTTTCCCTTTTAAGACAATATGGATTTGATTTTAAGTTTGTGAACAATGAAATTTATGCTTTGATGAATGACATGTTCTACTTTAAAGCTACGCCTTCAAATGGTATTTATGAATTGGTTCATGATAATACATCATTTGATAATTCGATGTACCAAGCAAACACCAAGAAACTCAAAATGGATTTGAGTGAGACCTATCTTTGGCATTGTCGTCTTAGTCATATAAACAGAAATCGCATGCAAACACTTCAAAAGAATGGTCTTTTGGAAACAAATGAAATTGGTTCATTTGATACATGCGAATCTTGTTTACAAGGAAAAATGACCAAGAAACCCTTTAGTGGAACAAACCAAAGGGCAAAAGATTTATTAGGCATCATACATTCAGATGTATGTGGTCCTTTTAAGCCAATGACTAGGAATGGTGAAAGATACTTCGTAACTTTTACCGACGACTTTAGTCGTTATGGTTATGTGTACTTGCTAAGTCACAAAGATGAAGTTTTTGAAACGTTCAAAATCTTCCAAAACAAAGTAGAGAATCAACTCACCAAGACAATCAAAGTTCTTCGTTCCGATAGAGGAGGTGAATACCTTAGCGATGCCTTTCAAGATCATCTTAGGAGTTGTGGGATCATCTCACAACTTACTCCACCTGGAACACCACAACATAATGGTGTGTCTGAGAGGAGGAATCGAACTTTATTGGATATGGTTCGATCTATGATGGCTAGAAGCACATTGCCTCTATCATTTTGGGGTTACGCTTTGCTCTCCGCGGCTCGTATATTAAATATGGCCCCAACCAAGAAAGTGGATAAGACACCTTTTGAAATATGGCATGGAACAGTTCCATCTTTATCATATTTAAAAGTGTGGGGTTGTGATGCTTATGTGAAGCAATACACCCCAAACAAGTTAGAAGTACGATCCATTAAGTGTATCTTCGTAGGATATCCTAAAGATGATATAGGATATTATTTCTACGATCCAACAGAGCAAAAGGTATTTGTTGCTCGGAAGGGTAAGTTCTTGGAGAATAAGTTCCTTATGGAAGGAACTAGTAGAACAGTGGAACTTGATGAGGATCAAGAACCACAACCCGATACACGTTTGGTTGATACTAGCACTCAACAAGAGGTTGTTGAAAATGATCAAATGGTTGATCAACATACACAAAACGTTCGCAGATCTGGTAGAATTAGTAATCCACCTGAAAGATATGGATTTTTCATGGATGGATGCTATGTGGTAGATTCAGATGAACCAACCACATACCATGATGCAATGTCAAAATCTGATTGCGACAAATGGCTTGAAGCCATGAATGTAGAGATGCAATCCATGTATGACAACCAAGTTTGGGAATTGGTTGTGCCACCTCTTAACTCCAAAGTAGTTGGAAGTAAGTGGGTTTTCAAGAAGAAAACAGATATGCATGGTAACTTGGATACTTATAAAGCGAGACTTGTAGCAAAAGGTTTCACTCAAACTCAAGGGGTTGATTATGATGAGACCTTTTCGCCAGTGGCAATGCTAAAGTCGATTAGGATATTATTTGCCATAGCTGCATATTATGACTATGAAATTTGGCAAATGGATGTCAAAACGGCTTTCCTCAATGGATATCTTGATGAAGATATCTATATGGTTCAGCCTGAAGGTTTTGTCGATCCAAAACATCCTAACAAAGTGTGCAAGTTAAAGAAATCAATCTATGGATTGAAACAAGCATCGAGAAGTTGGAATCACCGTTTTGATGAAGAGATTAGGAATTTTGGGTTCATCAAGAACGGGGATGAAGCTTGTGTGTATAAGAAAGCTAGTGGGAGCACCGTCACTTTCTTAGTATTGTATGTCGATGACATTCTACTATTTGGAAATGACATTCCAACCATGGAAGGTGTAAAAGCATGGCTTGGGAGATGTTTTTCCATTAAAGATCTTGGAGAAGCTGCCTATATTTTGGGAATAAAGATCTATAGGGATAGATCAAGGCGCTTGATAGGTTTAAACCAAAGTGCATACATTGACAAGGTCTTGAAAAGGTTCAAGATGGAGAACTCTAAGAAAGGTTTGGTACCTATTCAAAAGGGGACGATATTGAATGTAACTCAATGTCCAAGCTCAAAGGATGAGCAAGAAAGAATGAAAGGAATCCCATATGCGTCTGCTATAGGATCCATAATGTATGCAATGATATGTACTAGACCGGACGTGTCATGCGCTTTAAGCATGACAAGTAGATACCAGCAAAATCCAGCTAACAGTCATTGGATGGCTGTTAAGAGCATATTGAAATACCTTAGAAGGACTAAGGATATGTTTCTAATATATGGATCTAGTGAAGAGGAACTCGTTGTAAAGGGTTACACGGATGCGAGTTTCCAAACTGATCGAGATGGTTCTCGATCACAATCTGGGTATGTCTTCATTTTGAATGGAGCTGCAGTCTCTTGGAAGAGCTCGAAGCAGGATGTTGTAGCATTGTCCACTACAGAATCAGAATACATCGCCGCCTCATTGGCAGCACAAGAAGCTGCATGGCTAAAGAAGTTCATTGCCGACCTAGGGGTAGTCCCTACCATTCAAGACCCCCTAGAGATCTTTTGTGATAACGAGGGTGCGATTGCTCAAATCAAGGAACCTCGTGCACATCAAAAGACAAGGCACATTGAGCGGAGATTCAACTACATAAGGGATGAAGTTGAAAAGGGAAAGATATGTATTCGCAAAGTTCACACCGATCAAAACATTGCGGATCCACTCACGAAGCTCCTTGAACGGCCAAAACATGAGGGTCATACTTGTGCCTTAGGACTTCGATATTCTAGTGAATGGATTTGATCTATTTTGTATTTGGATATTGGAACAATTGTTATTTTAACTCTTTTATGGTATTTTGAGTTATGTTCCATTTTAGCATGTTTAAATTCGTGAATAAATTAATTATTCTAAATGTCCGTAGTCGATCATACCTGTGGGAACAAATATGAATGTAAGACTATTATGAACTTGGATTGGTGGATATTCATTAGGTATGAATATAGAGCAAAGTGTTGCTGCCAAAGTTCATAGATATTTGTGGGATACAAATATTGGACTGACCCGCTCTCAAATGTTACTGCATGGAATCATTTATGATTGATCATAAGTAAATTTGAGCAAAGGCGAATATCATAGTATCCTCTGACCTGAGATACATATTGGGTCTTGATATTCACTAAATATTGTACCTTGACTTAGTTCTTCGCTGTCTGTAATAAGACAGTACACAAGGCTAAGCTCAGGTGTGGTACGAGGTGATTGTGAGAGACGTATGTAGTCAAGAAGGGATTTGTTCCTCTTATTCGTTGAGAGTAAGATGTCTAAGGCCTGTTAAAGTTAAATCAACAGAGAATGATCACACTGTGTCTCTGGATCTAACATGACATCTGTAACGAAAGGATAAATGATAGATTCACCTAAATCATTTTCAAGTAAGGGACTTGAAGGGGATGATGTTATTGAATGGCACTTCGTCATACGTATTAGGGGTAGTGAACCGTTGTTAGGCGTTATTTACTACTTGCATCAATCTTCTATGTATCTTGTGCAAGTGAGAGATTGTTGGACTCTGTATGCCCAAGACACATATTAAATTGATGTGGCTAGTACGTTATGATCCAAGTCGGGTCATACCCAATTACAAGCTAGACAAACACCTATAATATTTGTTTATGATATGATCAAACAAATAAATATTAACACTTACAATATTTAGAAATCGGTTTTCTAAATAATTGCACTTGACAAACTAATAAATTATATGGAAAATTTATTTTGAGAGAATATTTTATTTTGTCATTTAAAGGGTTAAATGACTTAATAAAAATTGTATAAGTCTTAAAACATGAGATGTTATAATTTTATAAAAGTTATAAAATTACATATGACTTAAATCTGCATGGAATCATTTATGATTGATCATAAGTAAATTTGAGCAAAGGCGAATATCATAGTATCCTCTGACCTGAGATACATATTGGGTCTTGATATTCACTAAATATTGTACCTTGACTTAGTTCTTCGCTGTCTGTAATAAGACAATACACAAGGCTAAGCTCAGGTGTGGTACGAGGTGATTGTGAGAGACGTATGTAGTCAAGAAGGGATTTGTTCCTCTTATTCGTTGAGAGTAAGATGTCTAAGGCCTGTTAAAGTTAAATCAACAGAGAATGATCACACTGTGTCTCTGGATCTAACATGACATCTGTAACGAAAGGATAAATGATAGATTCACCTAAATCATTTTCAAGTAAGGGACTTGAAGGGGATGATGTTATTGAATGGCACTTCGTCATACGTATTAGGGGTAGTGAACCGTTGTTAGGCGTTATTTACTACTTGCATCAATCTTCTATGTATCTTGTGCAAGTGGGAGATTGTTGGACTCTGTATGCCCAAGACACATATTAAATTGATGTGGCTAGTACGTTATGATCCAAGTCGGGTCATACCCAATTACAAGCTAGACAAACACCTATAATATTTGTTTATGATATGATCAAACAAATAAATATTAACACTTACAATATTTAGAAATCGGTTTTCTAAATAATTGCACTTGACAAACTAATAAATTATATGGAAAATTTATTTTGAGAGAATATTTTATTTTGTCATTTAAAGGGTTAAATGACTTAATAAAAATTGTATAAGTCTTAAAACATGAGATGTTATAATTTTATAAAAGTTATAAAATTACATATGACTTAAATTGTTATTATAAGAAAAATTTTGAATTTTTTTTTATAAAAATAAAAGCTAGGCCGCCCCCTTCATGGGAACTCACACAAGTTTTTTGGTCCAATCATGTTGCATGCATTTTACATATCTAGATGAAGCTTGATTGGCCATTTTGGGTGGCAACTCTCTCTCTCATCCCTTTAAGAAAAGGGGTTTCCAAGACTTGTAACTAATCTATCATTTCTTTACAAGTTTTTCAAGTGCAAGAGCTCAAAACTCTCTAAAATTTTCGGCCAAGGTAGGTTGATCAAGAGGGTGTTTCATTTGAGTTTCAAGTGTTTAAATCCTAGCAATCTCAAGGTGTTTTGTTGGAGGCTTGGGGGTATACTAGCTTGAGGCTTTCTCGTTTGGAAGCTACCATTCAAGATTCATCATCATCTTCCATCTCCTTGCTCCAAAGAAAGGTTGAATTCTCAAACACCCTATGGTTGTATTTTGATAGCATGCATTTCATATATGGATCCGATTTTGGGTTTTTGCATTTAAAATGGTTTTAAATCTTGCAAAGTAACATGTTTTAAATAGATATTCCGCTGCGTTTTAATTTTATTCGGATAAAATTACTTTGATAAACATGTGAAAAACCCAACAATTATGACAATGGCATTGGAGCTTATTTTTATTCATTTAGTTTGTTCACTTATATTGTTATGCAATGAGAGCCGATCAGATCACACCCCGCGCTTCCGCTATGAGCGGGTGTGACAGATTGGTATCAGAGCATCGATTGTAGTGAACCAGGATTCTTACTCGAGTCTAAGTCTACAATCACTAGGGACCTCTCACGAAAACCTCTTGTTCATGTTAAACAGATTATAAATAAAATTGGACAGGTCAAAAGGTTTTCATTGCATAAACATTTTTCAGGGTCCACTACAACAAAAATTCACTTCACATAGATCAAGCGAGGACATTTCCATGGGTGAAGTCTATGAGAAATCGACACAATACATTAATAGACTATGTGCCTACAATACATTACATTATCAGTTTACGCATTATAAACAGTTTACAAGTTCAGCTTATACAAGATAGAAATCTTTGATTGATAGGATTTTACATGATTATATATATAGGTTGTTCATATATATGTTGCATGAAATATTTGGCAAAAACAAAATGCATTCAACTTCGAATTCCATTGTCATCCTTGACACACATAACACGGTTAAGACATGACATCTTTTACACAAGATATGATACTCTATTTTCAAACATGATATATTTTATACAATACATCTTCCATGAGAATATCGACCTCGCGTCTATTGCGGAGCTTATGGCGAACGTGGTTCCTAAGTAAGACCATGAAACATTGATCCCGTGGAAGATGGTTGCTTTCTCGCGGATGCTGAGATGCCTGACTTCAGTAGTGACGATGAGGCGGAGATGGCAACCTTGGACAACAAATCCATTAGTGGGACGAGGTCCCTGTGGCTCATACCAATCATGATTGACGACACTCTTATCCAGACAAGGAAGATGAAGTACTCTTCTTAAAGGTGCCCCTCGAGTTGTTATTTTTACAAATTCTCTCTATTTTTTTCATCTAACGCCGTGCCATTCCATGGGTAATGACAACGGACGTTGACACATGAACTATCATGAAGTTCTCTCTTGTGTTAAACATAGACATCAGTACCCCCTCATTGACAGATCATCTGTCTTGAACGAAAGAATGCTAGGGTGACCATGCAAGGCAATTTATTATTACGGGGGCCCATGTAATAACAACTTGTAGTGCATGGAAATCCTGGTGAACTCTGCGGGTCAAGCTAATGATCACTATTCATTCAAGAACTTTAAGCTGTTACTTAAAATTCAGTCTTTTCTATCCAATAGAACACTAACCGAGATTATTACTATAACACCTTACAATACAATACAGGAAGACGATACGTATTCATTCGTGTCTAAACATTTGATCTATAACACGAGTTGTTCGAGACTAGTCATCTAAACAAACAAAACTTGTTAACCACTCATGGAGGATCTTTCCTCAACATTCTAGAATTCTTGTACATGAGTTGGTTCCTTGGTGTCTATGGCACCTTATCTTACTTATTGGAAATGAATACAATAAATTCCTTCATTTGACATTTGTCCTATCCAAAGGGATAGTATGGCATGAGCCATGCTACAACTCCCTCATTGCATTCTATTCGACATCTATGAAGATCTTAATGATCTTGTTAGAGCTCGTGAAGCTCAAGCACTATTACCATATTCGTCACATGGACAAGTACGACAAAGGAATTTCCCTACTTCGGATGATCAAAGCCTATGGAGTATGGAATGCACACTATATGGACGGAGGCCACTGGTTGGTTTCCCATTCTCAACGAATTATTTCGTTTTCCACATAGATATATGACCATTATACGCAAGAGGCGCTACGCATTTTGGTTTCGATTATCCACATTATCATTTATTCAAACATGTATGAACAATACGATCTTGAGGATTCTATGACCAATTTCCTTCTTCATTCTTGGGCGCATGATAGACTATATTGTCGAATATATATCGAGATTTTTTTAATAATGCATATTAAAAAGGATCATGGCGCCAAAAGGAAGGTTCACACCCAGAAAGGGGTTAACAAATCAGCATCTTACTGATTAAGTCAAACAAGAGATCTTATGGAACAAACACGAGGGTGCAGAAATTGCACAACATGAGGTCAATCGAGACGACACTAGTGACGGTACTGGTGGTACTGGTAGTTCAAGTGGTTTAAATCCCGATGGATCGGGAAGGAGTGGCAATGCCACACCGGAAGATGCGACAACACAAGGTTTAAGTCTAAGGCCTTTCCGGACTGTAAGCTGCAAGACCTCGTTAATTCGAGAGATGCGGTAGGTTCTGTCCGCCAAATAAAGACAATGAAGTCGGTTGGTCATACTAGTAAACCTATTTCTGAGTATACAATTAGATACACAGAGAGTCTCCTGCTGAGTGCAGCATTAACTTGGTGGAATCTCCAAGTACAAACGCTAGGAAGTGATACATTGAAGGGGTCGGGGGAAGGACTCAAGGATCTTATGCGAGAAGAGTATTGCTCGGTGATTGAAATTCGAAGGATGGAAAAAAAATTCTAGAACTCAATCATGCCTAGAGCCAATGTTGGTGGTTACACTCGAGGCTTTCACGGTCTCTCAAGGGTTGTTTCCATACTGCGTAACACCCGAATTCAAACGCATTACACGTTACATTTGGGATTTAGCCCCTGGGACCTGAGGCATGACCGCATCATCCCACCCTATCTCGATCATTCAAACAGTAGTTACCCGACACGTTTCTTACTAATCAAACTCATGCATGTGAAATGAGTTTCATGGCTAGTGACGGGATTGTCCTAGCTACAATTTGGAATTGGGCTATCCTACATCTAAACATAGGGATTGGGTTATTCTACATCTAAACATATGGATTGGGTTATCCTATATCTAAACATATGGGTTGGGTTATCCTACATTTAAACATAGGGTTCCTAAAACTATACAGCGAAGTCCTCGCCACACGGAATTCAAAATGTACTTGGCCTAGAGCCAAGTAAGCTAGACGTCCCCTCATTCTATAGAATCGACATACGGTAAACTAGTCGAGTCAGGGGGAGTTATTAGAGAATGTTCATTGGAACTTGGCGAGCAAAAAGAATTCTATATCGATCTCTTACCCGTTGAATTGGGTAGTTTCGACGTAGCGGTTGGCATGGATTGGTTATCCGATAAACAAACCGAAGTCTTTTGTCACGAGAAGGTCATTCGCCTACCACTACTGAACAAAGAGACACTTGTTATTCATGGAGAGAAACACGACACACCATTGTGGATCATCAATTGCATGAAGGCATAGAAGTGCTTACGGAAAGGTTGTGTTTCCTTTCTGGCACATGTTGTCAACAAGAAGGCAGTTGGGCCGAAGCTGACATATATTCTAGTGGTAAAAGAGTTTCCTGAAGTCTTTCCTGAAGACTTGTCGGGACTATAACCATATCGACAAGTCGAGTTTCATATTAACATTGGTATCGTGAACCGCACCCATAACCAAATCTCCATATCGATTAGCACCTTTTGAATTGGAAGAGTTATTCACACAACTTCAAGAGTTGTTGGATAAAGGATTCATTAGATCAAGCTTCTCGCCTTGGGGAGCTCCAGCTTTGTTTGTAAAGAAGAAGGATGAAACACTCAGAATGTGCATCGACTACAGAGAGTTGAATAAACTCACCATCAAGAATCGGTATCCACTATCGAGGATTGGTGATTTATTCAATCAATTGCAAGGTTCAAGCTTCTACTCCAAGATAGACTTACGATCGGGGTATCACATTACGAATTTAAGAGGAAGGCGTACCGAAAACGGCTTTTCAAACTCGTTATGGTCATTACGAGTTTCTCGTTATACCTTTTAGTTTAACGAACACGCCTGCGGTCTTCATGGACTTAATGAACCGCGTGTGCAATCCATACTTCGACAAATTCGTCATTGTGTTCATTGACGACATTTTAATATACTCAAGATCGGCCGACGAGCACGGACAACATTTGAGAACCATTTTAGAACTACTCAAGAAGGAGATACTATATGAAAAATTTTCCAAATACGAATTTTGGATTCGTGAAGTACAATTTCTCGGGAATATAGTGAACGAGAAAGGTATTCAAGTAGACACCTCGAAGATCAAAGCAATTAAGAACTGGGAAGCACCCAAGACTCCAACTGAAGTCCGACAATTCTTGGAATTAGTGGGGTACTATCGGAGACTTATAGAGATTTTTTCTAAAATTTCTCAACCGCTAACCTCCCTCACCTAAATTGTGAAACAAGAAGAATCATTTCAACTTCTCAAGGATAAGTTGTGCGATGCACCAATCTTATCACTACCCAATGGTACCGATGACTTCGTAGTTTACCGTGATGTTTCGCATCAAGGATTGGGTTGCGTACTTATGCAACGGGAGAAAGTTATCGCGTACGCATCACGTCAACTGAAAGTTCATGAAAAGAACTATACCACTCACGACCTCGAGTTAGGTATGGTGGTATTCACTTTGAAAATATGGCGACGTTACTTATATGGTACTCAATGTACAATTTTCATGGATCATAAAACTGTTCAACATATATTCAGTCAAAGAGAATTACATATGCGTCAACGACGTTGGATTGAATTGTTGAACGACTATGATTGTGAAATAAAATTCCATCCGGGCAAGGCGAACATTGTAGCGGACGCCTTGAGCCGCAAGGAACGAGTTAGAACTTCGAGAGTTCGAGCATTAGAGATGACGATTCACACGGATCTTACCACACGAATTCATGATGCACAACAAGAAGCGCTCAAGGAAGAACATATTCGAGCAGAAACACTTTGAGTCACATAAAAACAATTAGTGCCGAAAGAAGATGGAACTTTATACTTTATGGGTAGAATTTGGGTTCCACTCTTTGGCGGCCTTTGAGATGCTTGACTTGCGCGAAGGGAAAGGCCGAATATCAGAAACCCTCGGGCTCGCTACAACAACCCGAGATTTCCGGTTGGAAATGGGAACGAATATCGATGGATTTCATTACGAAATTACCCCAGACCTCAAGAGGCCACGACATGATATGGGTAATCGTCGATAGATTGACAAAATCCACACACTTCTTGCCGATTCAGGAGAAGGATAGCACAGAGACACTAGCGGAACTCTATCTCAAGGAAATAGTGGCTCGTCTTGGAGTGCCTATTTCAATCATCTCAGATCGAGACGGTCGCTTTATTTCAAGAATTTGGAAGTCATTTCAAGAGGCCTTTGGATCTCATTTAAATCTAAGCACGACCTTTCATCTACAAACTGACGGCCAGAGCGAACGGACAATCCAAACACTCAAAGATATGCTTCGTGCGTGTGTTATGGATTTGGGTGGCAACTAGGATACTCACTTACCATTGGTTAAGTTTACCTACAACAACAACTACCACACAAGTATACATGTTGCACCGTTCGAAGCTCTTTACGGTCGAAAGTGTCGCTCTCCGCTATGTTGGGCAGAAGCGGGCGATAAACAACTAATCGGTCTGGAGTTAGTCCAAGAGACTACGGATAAAATCTTTCAGATCGGAGACCGTATCAAGGCGGCTCGCGATCGACAAAAGAGCTACGCAGACAAGAGACAGAAGCCATTATCTTTCGAGGTCAAAGACAAAGTCTTATTAAAGTCTCCCCTAGGAAGGGCGTAGCGAGGTTCGGTAAGCGTGGAAAGCTAAACCCTTGTTATGTAGGACAATTGGAAATTTTAGAAAAGATTGGCACCATTGCCTACAAGTTGAAGTTACGATACGAACTAAGCAGTGTGCACGACATATTTTATATGTCGAATCTCAAGAAGAGTCCAACGCAAGAAATAGTTATCATCCCAGAAGATGAGATTCACATTGATGACAAACTCCAATTCACAAAGCACCTGTTAAGGTCATGGACTGGAAGGTCCAGAAAACACGGAGGAGTCGTAACATATTAGTAATAGTCCGTTGGAACTCTCGACACGAACCCAAGTATACATGGGGACGTGAAGATCAAATCAAAGTCAAAGATCCTCACCAGTTTGAGAACACTCCTGCAAAGGATGACTCAGCTTGAATTTTGGGACAAAATTCTCAATAACAGGGGGAGAATGTGACAACTGCCACTTTTCGGTAACTTTTTTTTTGCACTTAAATACTCATTTTAGCTACATTTTTTATGCATTTTGAACACCCGAACTGCGTATTTCATGGCATACACTTAGAATACTCATGGAATACTTACTTAGGATGCATATGATTCATTTTTATTAAGTACATTTGAAACAGTTTAAACAATGCATCGAAACTACTAGAAAAGCATCTAGTAAACTAGTTTTCTGACGAAAACTGAGGATCTGCAGAAATCATCTAAACGACATCTTTAGGACTCAGACGAAAGTCCAACATCTAATATATATTAAACCCTAACTAGGAATGTAAGGGTTTGATTTAAAACTTTTCCGAAGTCCGATAACACTAAAAATTGCCCGAAAAGCACTAAAAGCGACGATTTCAACACTTTTCCGCAGAAATTCTGCAGAAATCAGCTTTCTAACAATTTTATGACATGTAAAATTGCTATTTAACATAGAATTCATGTGAGGATACATTCGGGTATCATCCAAATCAATAACTACATCAATTCACACAAGTTACACAGCTTAGCGTTCAAATAACATCTAACCGAAACAATTTGAAACGAACATCCGAACAATATCAAATCTTTTTTTTAATGGTCATCTAAGGTTAATTGGATCATTATGGTCTAGTAATGATCATTTAACACCCTTTAAACACTTAAACACTTACACAAACAAGTTTACTAACATTAAATCTAAGAATCCTAACACTTTTAACAAGGAAATCAAGAAGACAAGACCCGATGATATAACTCACAAGATACAAGATTACATATATGTATATATATATAGTGATATATATATATATATATATATATATATATATATATATATATATATATATATATATATATAGGGGGCTGCTAGAATGAGAACCACCCCGAGTTGTAAGAACCGCGAGAACTACACCCCACGGAGTGCCGTTCGCCATGATTTTTTTTTACAAGTAGATGTGTGTATTATAAACACAGCCGTAAAAAATCATGGCGAACGGCGCTCCGTGGGGTGTAGTTTTTTACACCACAAGTTTGGTGTTTTTTAATTTTTTTTCTTTTTTCTTTTTTTTTTCACCAAACTTGTGGTATAAAAAACTACACCCCACGGAGCGCCGTTCGCCATGATTTTTTACGGTTGTGTTTATAATATACACATCTACTTGTAAAAAAAAAATCATGACGAACGGCGCTCCGTGGGGTGTAGTTCTCGCGGTTCTTACAACTCGGGGTGGTTCTCATTCTAGCGGCTCCCTATATATATATACATATATATATATATATATATATATATATATATATATATATATATATATATATATATATATATATATAACAGTCTAACAATTCATACATCTAATTCACAGTTCAACGAAAAACAAAGACATACAAGTCTTACACACATTCAAGACACCAGACTTGTACTCAAGTCATTACAAGACCGAAGTGTCTAACAAATATAGAACAATTGTAGGTCGTGACACTATTCAGGATGACCGTACGTCAGATCACAGTTACTTACCATTCACGAACGCAATTCTGTGAGTTCATGTCCCCTATTCATTTTAAATGCTTTACAACTTTACAACTATCGGGGAAAATACATGTTCAAATTGTATGTTAAGTCATGGAATGGAACACCTTAGATCATGTGCGATTAGGGTCATACATCTAAGCACCATTAATCCAGTTTGGACCTAGGTACAGAGGGTTAGATCTAATGGGTTTTGGCGAGCCCTACTCTTGGTCGTGGACCCATACAGAAGAGTGTGTTTGTGTCCCAGTCGATAGTAGTCGACACGAAATCTTCTAGGTTTGGATTGCTTCCTATTTCGTCACACATATTAATGTCCTCGCGAAACATTAATGATCGACGATTTCATTGACGCTTTACATACTACATCTTATATATTGGTTTCATCTTATATAACTCACATTTTATGGATACAGTTTATACAACTCACATTTTATGGATACATTTTATACAACTCACATTTTACAGATACATTTTATACAACTCCCATTTTACAAATACATCTCATACAACTAAACTGCATGAACTCGCCAACTTTTGTTGATGTTTTCAAACTTAACATGTATTTCAGGAAATTAGTGGACCATGCAGACATTTCAGTCAAGGAAAGCAAGTATCAAGACTCCATGCCACCATTTGAAGGGTTTGCCCGTTATATACCACCTCTTTGCGGTGATATAGTGGTCAAAGCCTTGACATTTTAAGACTTACATTTTGATGTATAAAAAAATAACAACTTATTTTCATTTGATTGTTTGTAACCAATACATTTAACTTATGTTGCGTTCTTTTGAAACGATTATGACAATGGCATTGGAGCTTGTTTTTATTCATTTAGTATGTTCACTTATATTGTTATGCAATGAGAGCCGATCAGATCACACCTCGCGCTTCCGCTATGAGCGGGTGTGACATACCGCTTCTTTGCTGGTGGTTGTGCAGGCTGATCAGGAGCTGCCTGATTTGGTTGGGAAGTGATAGCAAAATTTTGGGAAGCCTTACGCTTCCTAGACCCCTTCGAGGAATCCGAATCCTTATCCTTCTTGCTCTTACACTTCTTGCTTGCACCCTTGTCAGACAACTGTTTCTTACCCTTGTCACCCTTCCTGTGTAGTTTACCCTTTCGAACCTGCGACTCAGTCAATGTTGCAACTAACTCGATCGCCTGACGGACTGTGGTAGGGTTACTACCAGTGACGATGTCTTGCACGAAGTCAGGTAAGCCATCTATATACCTCTCGATAGCCTTCTCGAGTGGGGTAACCATGGTAGGGCATAACAAACTCAGCTCTTCATACCTGTCAGTGTAAGCCCGGTGCTCACCACTATCATGCTTTAAGTCATCAAATTCCCTTTCCAAAGCCCTCAGTTCATGACGAGGACAGAATTCCCTCATCATAAGAGCCCTAAGTTCGGCCCAAGTTTGTGCCAAGGCAACCTCAGCACCACGGTCTCTCATAACTCCATTCCACCATGTAAGAGCCCTCTTCTGAAACACACTTGAAGCAAACTCGACTTTCCGATTTTCAGGACACTAAACGTGACGAAATGTACTCTCAATGCTCTCGAACCACTATAGGAGCCCCGTTGCCCCTTCAGAACCACTGAACTTGAGTGGTTTGGCTGAATTAAAACTCTTGAAATTGCATGGAGCATTCTGGTTATTGTTGGCTTGGTTCACTTGAGCAATAATGTCTGGGAGTACAACAGCCATATGTTGCGCCACGATATCTGCCATTTCGGCATTAGATAGTGGATTTTCGCGTCGAGGAGGCATTCTAAAAGAGGAAACATGAGAGAAAACGAGTGAGATGATTAGATGAAAAGAATGAGATGAAACAAAAATTGACAAAAGCAAAGATGGTGGTCATTCGTTCGTTACCACAAAGCAAACAAACGACACACAGTGACTAACCAAAGTAAATAGGTCAAAAATAATGTATCGCGAAGACATGCTCGCCTATAAGTGAACACTCACCCCAAGAGTTCCCATGTAAGAATGACTGGTCCAATTATGTGGATTTATACGAACACTCTAGCCTTAGACAGAAAACCCAGGGTACAGGCATTCACTCTTCTAGTTTGCACGTGTTCACATTATTTAGAAATCAAAACTTTGACAAGATTTTGAAAACTTGGAAGGCACAAGGCCAAAAATCAAACTGGAAGGGTTCAAAACCTTATAATAAATCATTTAAAAAACAGATGATTGATTTTCAAAAGCGTTTTGGAAAATTGGGTTCTTGTTTTGGCAATCACCTAAGGATAGGTGAAGTGCATGTTTTAAGATCTAAACACAAGACAACTTGTGTTGGGGCCCTAGAAAGGTTATAGTCTAGGTCAAAGCATTACTAATAACCTAATTCCCTATAACCATTGGCTCCGATACCAACTCTTCTGTCACACCCCGACCACGTAAAACAGAAAAACGTGGCGGAAACGTCGGGGAGTGTTGTAACAGAATTATTGTTTCACAACCATGGCAATTAAAGTTATGTTTTATTTATAAACAAAGGTGGAATACATTATCTTAAACAAAGAAACAAAGAGAACACAACATAATTAAACTAGTCTAGCTTCATTTTAAGTCACTAAGGCACAGGTCCGCCTAAGTGTGTCACGATCACCCTATGTGTCACACCCCCAAAATCCACCCGCGGAGTACCACCGCTTGGGAGCGTGACATGACCAGGATCAAGCCACCAATCATATTGAACATGTAAATATATAGTAAAAGTTATCCGTCAATACGAAAGGTGTTTATCAAAACCAACATAGTTAAGTATAGCGGAAGCATTAAAGTGAAAACCCCAAATATAAGTATTAATGTATGAAAAGTAATAAATGTTTGTTCACGATTCAATCCCCACAACGACCTGCTCCTCCTTGTGCAAGCTCCATTAGTACCTAAGGTCCTGCAAGGCATGCAGCAGAGGGTCAACAACTAGTTGAGCGAGTTCACAGAAAGTAAATGCGTAACAGTAAGTTCATGAGTATCAAGTGGCTCTACTAGGCCAATATAGGTTTCTATTGGTGGGGGCTTCCCATGTTATTAATCCACTAGACTATGCGTAACCATATGTGTTCTTCATAACCGAGAACAGTAATACGTACAAATTTACGCAGGATTTACGTAAGTATCCTTCACAACCGAGGATAGGGTACGTGGGGGTTTACGTAGGTTTTACGTAAGTGCCTGACACAACCGAGGCAGTAGTGAGCATTCGTTCACGCAGGTTTTACGGGAGTATCCTTCACAACCGAGGATAGCGAGTAACTTAGTTATACGTAGGTTTTGCGTATGTGTCCTGCACAACCGAGGACGATGGTGTGGTAGTCTAGTAACAGTGTCCGTCTGAATCTATTCAACCTTATCCTTATCAATCCCATTCCCAACACCCCGGGAATCCCATGCCTTGGTAAGAGTGTGAACTCACCTTGGGTTGCTCGGCAGATACACACTAAAGGGTTCTTGAACTAAAGTGGTCAACCACGTCCTATCAGGGTTACCATACAAGTCAGGTTTTGACTTCAAGTAATGCACGTATGTATCATATGGGTTAACACGTTACAAACACATATAGCTCATGGCAACAGTTTATAATCAAAGCAAATCCACTCAACTTGTGCAAATAATTATTAGCCCAAAAGTACCCCGGCCCAGCATATAAACAGTCCAATTAGCAGATACGTAAACAAGTCCAGCTACCCGGCCCAGACAATTGGGCCCGTGACAGTGCAAGGCCCAAATCCGTGTGCATGTGTAACTGGTCTCGAGTCGCAACAAGAAGGTCCCGAGTCGCAACGGGACTCGCAACCCTGGTCTCGGCTTGTCATGGTCCGGTTTCGAGTCGCAATGGGACTCGCAACCGTGGTTTCGGCTCGTGCTGCTGTGTGAGGTTTCGAGTCGCAACGGGACTCGCAACCATGGTTTCGGGTTATGCTGCTTGTGGTCTCGAGTCGAGATTGTGAGGTCTCGACTCGCAATCTATGTCGCAACTGGGTGTGTTACTGGTTTCCATAATTCATGCAACAATTATTCCGTGATTCTAGCAAACATCTTTGGCAGTTTCGAAAATCAGATCAAATCAATTATCATATTCAAACATGTTCATGATCATCATCAATCAACAATTAACAGTTTCATAGCATGCTAATACCCGATCAAATAATAATGATATTACTAACTCGTATGAACCCTAATCCAATCATGTGAACAATTTAACAAGCATGAAACCGATTCATGAACATTAACAATTACACATAAGAACCGATTACATAACAATTTTATCATCATTTATCAAATCACAGCCGATTAACACCTAGTATCATTCAATTCGATTCATAGCATGTTATCATATAACCATAATCGTTTATCATACCATCCCAACCATCATACCGATCATGAGAATTACAATATCATGCAACACACAAGAACGCAACAGAAATCATGAAACAATTAGCAATACACTAACCGATTGAGTGTAGAAAAGGGTGACCCGAACTAGAAGATGATCGCCGATTGCCTTGTGCCTTGTGCCGTCGGGTTTCAAGCAAACGAGAGGGAGAGAGAAGTCTAGGGTTTCTTGTGTGTGTTGTGTTTTGTGACAAATGAGAGAACTATCCCTAGATGGGTGTTTGTTTGCGTACAAAACAAGTGGGCCGAACCCAACTCGGGTGCCCTATGGGTCCGCGTACAAGGTGTGGCCCAAGTGGGCTTTGTGCGATTGAGCGGTGTTGTGCGGCTCGGGTTGTGATTATCATATATACGCGTAACACATATAGCACATGACATTTATTATTCACAAAGTTCATATAACATATATAACACATCATTCACATAAAATTCAATTAATAACGTTCTCATAACCACGTATCGGTACACAAAGTAGGTCTAAAGTTCGAGTTGTCACATTATCCCCAACTAAAAAGAAATTTCGTCCCAAAATTTGGTATGCACTCACTGAGGAAGCTAGGTAAGTTCAATCGTTCGTTCACTGCTTTTCCTGGGGTGTCACATCCTCCCCCCGTTGATCTGGAATTTCGTCCCGAAATTCCGAAGTAGTAGCTTCAGCCTCAGTAGTGGTTGCATTGGTTCCGAATAACTGGGGGTACTTTTCTGTCATCCTGTCTTCACGTTCCCAGGTGTACTCTGGGCCACGTTTGGAGTTCCAACGTACTCGAACAAGAGGGATTCTCTTGTTTTTGAGGACCTTTACATCCCGGTCCGTGATTTCTACTGGCTCCTCGACGAACTGCAACCGCTCGTTGATAGTGAGTTCCTTAAAAGGAATGATAAGGGTCTCATCTGACAGGCACTTCTTTAGGTTCGACACGTGAAATACATTGTGAACTGCACCGAGTTCAGCTGGTAGGTTTAGCTTGTAGGCTACTTTGCCGATTTTCTCAATGATTTCGAATGGTCCGACGTACCGCGGATTTAGTTTGCCCCGTTTGCCAAAACGAACCACACCCTTCCAGGGTGAGACTTTGAGTAAAACCCGGTCCCCGACCTGAAATTCCAAAGGCTTTCTACGCTTATACGCGTAGGCTTTCTGACGGTCGCGTGCTGCCGCCATGCGTTGTCGTATCTGTGCAATCTTTTCTGTGGCGTCCACTACAATCTCTGGACCCGTAATCTGACTATCCCCCACCTCTGCCCAACAGAGAGGTGACCGGCATTTACGTCCGTACAATGCCTCGAATGGAGCGGCTTGAATGCTGGTGTGATAACTATTATTATACGAGAACTCCACCAAAGGGAGATGTTTTTCCCAGCCGTTGCCGAAGTCTATAACGCATGCCCTAAGCATGTCTTCAAGTGTTTGAATCGTTCGCTCAGACTGCCCATCCGTCTGAGGATGATATGCTGTGCTCATGTCTAACCGTGAGCCGAAAGATTTGTGCATTGCTTGCCATAGTTCTGACGTGAATCGTGCATCGCGATCCGAAATAATGGAGGTGGGCACTCCGTGCCTCGAAACAACTTCTTTAAGATAAACGTCTGCGAGAGTGGAGAACTTATCCGTTTCCTTTATAGCCAGGAAGTGTGCAGACTTGGTGAGTCGATCCACGATCACCCATATGGTATCATTCCCACGCTGGGATCTAGGTAGGCCTGTAACGAAATCCATGGAAATTTCTTCCCATTTCCATTGAGGTATCTTAGGCTGCTGAAGTAGGCCCGCTGGTTTCTGATATTCAACCTTGACTCTCGCACAGGTCAAGCACTTGCCGACATAAGTAGCGATGTGGGCCTTCATGCTAGGCCACCAATAAGTAGTTCTGATGTCGTGGTACATCTTATCCGACCCTGGGTGTACCGAGTAACGAGACTTGTGAGCTTCGTCCATCACAAGTTCGCGTAGACCGCCATAAAGTGGGACCCAAATACGCCCCATTACATAGTAGGCGCCGTCTGCCTTCTGTTCCATTCGTTGTCGTGAGCCGCGTAAGGCTTCAGCTTTGACATTTCCGGGTTTCAATGCTTCTACCTGAGCATCTCGTATCTGTGCAGGAAGGCTAGACTGAATCGTAAGCTGTAGCGCTCGCACGCGCCGTGGTAGAGTGTCTTTCCGACTGAGGGCGTCAGCCACAACGTTGGCTTTGCCTGGATGGTACTTGATAGCGCATTCATAATCGTTCAGTAGTTCAACCCATCGTCGTTGACGCATGTTCAAATCCTTCTGCTTAAGAATATGCTCGAGACTCTTGTGATCGGTGTAAATCGTGCACCTGGTACCGTACAGGTAGTGTCGCCATATTTTAAGCGCGAAAACAACAGCTCCCAGCTCTAAATCGTGCGTCGTGTAGTTCCGTTCGTGAATCTTAAGTTGGCGCGAGGCGTAAGCAATGACCTTATCGCGCTGCATCAACACACATCCAAGACCCTGAATGGATGCATCACAGTATACTACAAAATCGTCCGTGCCCTCTGGCAAAGAGAGGATAGGTGCACTGCAAAGTCTATCCTTTAAGTGCTGAAAAGCAGTCTCCTGAGGGTCTCCCCAGCGATAGGTGACACCCTTCTGTGTTAGTAGCGTAAGCGGCTGAGCAATCTTTGAAAAGTCTTTAATAAACCGTCTGTAGTAACCCGCCAAACCCAAGAATTGGCGTATTTCCGTTGGCGTACGTGGTGCAAGCCAGTTTCTGATCGAGTCTACCTTGGATGGATCGACATGAATCCCATCCTTGTTCACTACGTGGCCTAGAAAGTGGACTTCACGAAGCCAGAAGTCGCATTTCGTAAACTTAGCGTACAGCTGTTCCTTTCGAAGAAGTTCCAAAATAAGGCGTAGATGCTGCTCGTGTTCCTCTTGACTCTTGGAGTAAATCAGGATGTCGTCGATGAAAACAATGACGAACTTGTCAAGATAGGGTTTGCACACCCTGTTCATAAGATCCATAAATACGGCAGGCGCGTTCGTTAATCCAAATGGCATGACGAGAAACTCGTAGTGACCGTAACGAGTTCTGAAGGCTGTCTTGGAGACGTCCTCATCCCGGACTCTCAGCTGATGGTACCCTGACCTCAAATCTATCTTCGAATAGTAACACGACCCTTGCAACTGGTCGAATAAATCATCTATGCGTGGAAGAGGATAACGGTTCTTCACCGTCACCTTGTTCAGTTCCCTGTAGTCTATGCACATTCTGAACGTACCGTCTTTCTTCTTCACGAAAAGTACTGGAGCTCCCCATGGCGAAGAGCTTGGACGAATGAAGCCCTTTTCCAAGAGCTCTTGTAGCTGCTTTGACAGTTCTTCCAGCTCTGATGGAGCTAGACGATATGGTGCGCGAGCTATTGGTGCTGCTCCTGGAGCGAGCTCGATTTGAAATTCGACCTGACGGTGAGGCGGTAAGCCAGGTAAGTCATCAGGGAACACCTGAGGGTAGTCGCGTACGATTGGAATATCCTCCAATTTCTTTTCCTTTACTGATGCGTCTGTAACGAGTGCCAGAATGGCAGTGTGCCCCTTTCGTAAGCATTTATGAGCCTTCAAGAAAGAGATGATGCCAACCACAGCACCACTCTTGTCGCCTTGAACTTCAAGAGGTTCTTGGCCAAAACGGGGAATACGAATGATCTTTTCGCTGCATACGATTTCTGCCTGATGTTGGGACAACCAGTCCATACCGATGATGATATCGAAACTTCCCAAGACTATGGGAATAAGGTCGATGGAGAAAACTTGACCAGCTAAGACAATACTACAACCCTTGACTATCTGCGTGGCTTCTAAACTCTTACCGTTTGCTAGTTCTACGACATGTTTGGTGTTTAGGGGAGTTGATGTACGTTTTAACAGTTTACTGGCTTTCACAGAAATGTAACTTGTATCCGCACCCGAATCAAATAAAACAGTAACGTAAATGTTGTCGAGAAGAAACTTACCCATAACGACGTTGGGATCATTCCTGGCATCACCCTGCCCTAACACAAATGCACGACCCCTTGCCTCGTTGCCATTGTTGTTTCCCCCATTGTTGTTTTGCCATTGCCCTGATTGTTGTTATTGCTGTTGTTGTTATTGTTCCTGTTCAGCTGAGGACAGTGCCTTTTGAAGTGCCCTTCTGCGCCGCAATGAAAACATCCTTTGTTGCCCTGTTGCTTATTCTGCTGTGCTTGTGGCTGCTGCTGGTTTTGGTTCGCAGGACGAGGGCTTCTACAATCCTTAGCCTCATGACCCATCTTGAGGCATCTTTGACAGCGACCCTTGTTACACTGGCCACCGTGGTGTCTACCGCAGTTGTTGCACTTTGGGAGGTTCCCTCGATATCCGCCCTGCCTGTGATTACCTGAAGAATGCTGGCTGGGACTCTGATAACTGTCAGTCTTTCGCTGCTGAGCCTGAGACTGAACTGAAGCTGATCCCTTGCTGGAGTCCCCATCCCATTTTCTCTTACTGTCACTGGGAGTAGTAGGAGTAGCTAAAGTAGTAGCGGTAGCAGTCGCGCCGATACGTTTAGGCAGTTTGTTCTGATCCACTGCCTGATCTGTGATGCGGTGAGCGAGGCGTTGAATATCCTGGATGTTATCAAGGTTAGCCGAAGTAACATGGCTCTGGATCTCTGGCGCCAACCCCTTGAGATACAACTCAATGCGTTTAATTGGAGGGTCCACCATAGTTGGACACCGCACGGCTAGTTCGTTTGACCTTTTGGTGTAAGCTTCAATCTCCGATCCAGTCATCTTCAGATGGTAAAACTCATCCTCCAGCTTATGGATGTCTTCCCGAGTGCAATACTCCCTCTTGATCAGTTCCTTGAAATCATTCCAGGGTGTGGCGTTAGCAGCTGCCAACCCTAAGATCTGAACTTGGGCGTTCCACCAAGTTAGTGCTATTCCTTCCAGTGTGCCAGTGGCGTATTTCACCCTGCGAGCCTCAGGGCATTCACACATCTCGAACACAGACTCGAGCTTTTCAAACCAGTGGAGGAGTCCAACTGCCCCCTCTGTGCCGCTGAAAGTACTTGGACGACAGTCCATGAAGTTCTTGAAAGTGCAGACAGGTTGCTGCGCGTGTTGACCTATTGTGTACGAATAGGGCAAAGTTTAAATACAAGGGCTAGTTTAGGAGTGTAGGATCTAAAGATCCTAGTGTCAGTTATGACTACAGGATATACTACCTGCTTGAGCAGCTGCAAGTGCCGCAGCAACTTGAGCTTGAACGAGAGCCTCTAGCTGGGCTTGAGTCATGTTGATTCGTCCAGACATGATCTTCATAGTAAAAGTAACGTAAGTGAGAGTGGTTCGCGAGTAGGGCGATGACAGAAAAGCGTAAGCACGTAGGTGTTCTCATGTAATAAGTCATGTGTATCTAAGCGTAATGCGAGCAAAGTTCTAAGCAGTTCTAGCAAATAGGCAATAAACATAAACCTTATTACCTAGGATGTCGAGTCTTGCACGTGGAGCGAAGCGTCGTTGTGGATCGTTGAGAGCACTGTTCTGGTTATAGTCTGGTTTTAATAAAACGTTTTCCCATATTAAAACCGAGTTCTCTATAACCAATGGCTCTGATACCAATCTGTCACACCCCCAAAATCCACCCGCGGAGTACCACCGCTTGGGAGCGTGACATGACCAGGATCAAGCCACCAATCATATTGAACATGTAAATATATAGTAAAAGTTATCCGTCA
This sequence comes from Helianthus annuus, assembly GCF_002127325.2. Classification (NCBI taxonomy): domain Eukaryota; kingdom Viridiplantae; phylum Streptophyta; class Magnoliopsida; order Asterales; family Asteraceae; genus Helianthus; species Helianthus annuus. The sequence goes on along the minus strand of NC_035440.2, from coordinate 159,266,969 downwards.
ATACGAAAGGTGTTTATCAAAACCAACATAGTTAAGTATAGCGGAAGCATTAAAGTGAAAACCCCAAATATAAGTATTAATGTATGAAAAGTAATAAATGTTTGTTCACGATTCAATCCCCACAACGACCTGCTCCTCCTTGTGCAAGCTCCATTAGTACCTAAGGTCCTGCATGGCATGCAGTGTGACAACCCGTAACTTCGAGGTAAAAGCTATTAATTTCGCATTTATAAATCAATTTATATATACTCATATTATTATTCGGTGCATTAATTTTATAATCATTTAATTTATAGTATGCAAACGTGTAGTCGAAACCAAATCCATATTGTGTTGAACTGATCCAAACCGTTTGGATTATGGCACAACTCGCATAACCCGATACCATGACACAACTCACGTGACCTGATGTTGATGAGGGTTGAACCGTAACTTGCTTAATATGTATTACATTAGTAACATGTAAACTATATTATTATTATTAGTTCTCCAATAGTTGGTAAAAAAATCTAATAATAATGATACATGTTAATATGGCTGCCACTTTCACACCTCTACTCTCTTTACAATTCACCGCAACCACATAGGCCCATCTCCACTTTGCAATCGGTTAGCAGCCCACTTTTCCTTCTTTGACTTACTGTGTTTACGGCCCATATATCACCAACCTGCCCCACCCCCTTATTTTTCATATATACGTATGTGTTTGTGCATTAGAGGAAACAAAACCAAAAGAAAACCCTAAATGGTTCCCTGTGGTGTGCAACGGCAGGAAGGAAGCCCCTCCTTCTTGTATCTTCCTTGTACCAACTCATCTATACATCCCTGAAACCCTTTTCCTTCTTACATACACACACCTTCGGAAACAGTTAAGAAAGATACAGAAGACGACAAGAGAAGAGGTGACGGAGACTGAGAGAGAGAGAACGGTGGCGACGTGTCGTCAATTTTTCCGGCAGCTGCTAAGTGAATGACGATGATGATGATGCCTGCTTTTGGAAATGAGGGTCGTTCCGGTGATTGTCTCGAGTCACAGTAGTTGCGGGTCCAAAATTTGGTACGACGGAGATGATGACCGCACCGTCGATGACGTTACAATGGTGTCGCCGGAGCCACGCCAGCGCGACACAAGCAGAGGTGGTTGTTCCGGGTTGGTTTTCGTGAACAGTCCGACTCAAGTCAACTATGGTCAGATTGTTTCGGTTTCGTTCGGGTCTTGGTTCAGAAAGGAAGCGATGACAGCCCCCACACCCTCACCCGTTCCGTATTTTCTCCGGTTAGTATATGAGGTTTTCGTCGCATGAATTTCTTGTACCATCAGTGACTTGTTTTCTTGATTTTCGTCACCTCTCCTTCTTGCAAATCTTGAATGAGAAAAGTTTGCTGTATTAGATCTGCTCATATGATTGTAGGATAAAAGTATGTGTTTAGTGTATAGGGGGATTTTACATATAAAGCATATGTTTGCTGTACTAGTTTGCATGTCGTGACTTTTGGTTAATATGTGATCATGATTGCAACTATTGTGATTTGGATGATTTAACTGTTCAGGGGTGCACATTGGTTTGATTTATTTATTTGTTATAAGAAGATGATAACCGTTGTTTAAAGGTTTGAACCTATGTTTTCATGGTGGGTACAATATTATATGCGTAGGGTACAACTGTTTAATGCATGCTTGTATATTCAGGAGATGAGGTGCCATGTGATTGATAGGATATAAAAAGAATGCATGTCTCATCTGATTGATCCTTGTATGTGTCAGGTAAGATTGTTTTGAAGTATAACCTTATTTTCACAGAATAATATGTATGCAAGAACTGTTACCCTATTCTTGGGAGTAACATGTTGACTAATCTTAGCTGAAATCTGATTGGATGATATTTGATGTATGTGAATAATATAGGGAAATATCTGCTAGAATATTAAACCTTACACTGAGAGATTGATCTTTGGATTTGGGCCACACACACCCACTAAGCTGGGCTGACTAGACATTGGGCCACGTATTAGTGTGATTTCACACTCTCGGCTATGGGCTGGCAATAAATGGGCTTTATACAGTTGGGTTGCCCGCCTGTGGTTGGGCCACAGACGGGTAATGGGTCGCACAATAATATTATAGACGCACACCACTAGTGAAATCGCACACCTTGTGCTAGACAAATAAACTGTTAGGTGATTTTGTAAAACTAGAACGTGTAAGGTGAGCTTGTATGAACGTCTGTTATGTGTTAAACGATAACTCTTGTGGTATATGCAACGTGTTAAGTACGTGATCTGAATGTGTACATATAAACATATATACGAATCTGATTATCATTGGTAACCATGCTAGGATGTGATTGATCAATTTGAAAGCGTAGATAAACATACCAAGCAAACCAAGGTGAGTTCACACTTGTACCAAGGCATGGGATTCCCGGGGTTGGGAATGGGATTGATTGATTACTTGTACTTTCATCGTTACTGGAATACGTACCACTGACCTCGTTAGGGGAAGGTCACTTATAGATACAGCTAGACTAGTAACGCATGGGAAGCCCCCACTAATCTTCGCACACATGCCTGGAATGGCCGCGATACGAATACTAATCTTCGCACACATGCCTGGAATGGCCGCGATACGAATACTAATCTTCGCACACATGCCTGGAATGGCCGCGATACGAATGCTAATCTTCGCACACATGCCTGGAATGGCCGCCCTGTGGATTTTTGGGGTGTGACATGCAGCAGAGGGTCAACAACTAGTTGAGCGAGTTCACAGAAAGTAAATGCGTAACAGTAAGTTCATGAGTATCAAGTGGCTCTACTGGGCCAATATAGGTTTCTATTGGTGGGGGCTTCCCATGTTATTAATCCACTAGACTATGCGTAACCATATGTGTTCTTCACAACCGAGAACAGTAATACGTACAAATTTACGCAGGATTTACGTAAGTATCCTTCACAACCGAGGATAGGGTACGTGGGGGTTTACGTAGGTTTTACGTAAGTGCCTGACACAACCGATGCAGTAGTGAGCATTCGTTCACGCAGGTTTTATCCTTCACAACCGAGGATAGCGAGTAACTTAGTTATACGTAGGTTTTGCGTATGTGTCCTGCACAACCGAGGACGATGGTGTGGTAGTCTAGTAACAGTGTCCGTCTGAATCTATTCAACCTTATCCTTATCAATCCCATTCCCAACACCCCGGGAATCCCATGCCTTGGTAAGAGTGTGAACTCACCTTGGGTTGCTCGGCAGATACACACTAAAGGGTTCTTGAACTAAAGTGGTCAACCACGTCCTATCAGGGTTACCATACATGTCAGGTTTTGACTTCAAGTAATGCACGTATGTATCATATGGGTTAACACGTTACAAACACATATAGCTCATGGCAACAGTTTATAATCAAAGCAAATCCACTCAACTTGTGCAAATAATTATTAGCCCAAAAGTACCCCGGCCCAGCATATAAACAGTCCAATTAGCAGATACGTAAACAAGTCCAGCTACCCGGCCCAGACAATTGGGCCCGTGACAGTGCAAGGCCCAAATCCGTGTGCATGTGTAACTGGTCTCGAGTCGCAACAAGAAGGTCCTGAGTCGCAACGGGACTCGCAACCCTGGTCTCGGCTTGTCATGGTCCGGTTTCGAGTCGCAATGGGACTCGCAACCGTGGTTTCGGCTCGTGCTGCTGTGTGAGGTTTCGAGTCGCAACGGGACTCACAACCATGGTTTCGGGTTATGCTGCTTGTGGTCTCGAGTCGAGATTGTGAGGTCTCGACTCGCAATCTATGTCGCAACTGGGTGTGTTACTGGTTTCCATAATTCATGCAACAATTATTCCGTGATTCTAGCAAACATCTTTGGCAGTTTCGAAAATTAGATCAAATCAATTATCATTCCATATTCAAACATGTTCATGATCATCATCAATCAACAATTATGTTGGTGCACTACATCTGTTGATTCCGTCTAAGTGTCTAGAATCAAGTCTTATATCATATTGTATAGCATAGGGCTCGAAATACGAGAAAACGGAAGTCTGTATAGGTGTTAGGGTGTTGGATCGCTTATATGGTTATAGAGAGCATGGACCACTTTTGTGGCAGTCTTGGGTCGCTTATAAGGACAATGCTGAACCGCTCATGTGTCACATGACCACATGAGCGGTCCAGAACTTCTATATATAGGTCCATGAGCGATTCCATTTGCAGAGGTCTTGATTTCCACGCCGAAGCTCTGCCGGTGTGACGTTTGAGCTGTAAAACGTTTATATTCAATACAAAAGAGAGTTAGAAGGAAGATCGTGCTATTTCTACTTGCTTTTCTTATAATTCCGCATCTGAAACGCAAGAGCAAATCTCTGAACGACTCGGTTGGGTCAACACACGATCCTACAAGTGGTATCAGAGCCACGGAGGAGGTTTTCTACAGAATATAGCCGGTTTTCAGTGTTGTTTCTTACTTCTACACCTTCTTTTCTCATTTCAAGAAGATTTCACAGTCAAAAATCGTTCAAACTCTCACAGACTGTTCATCATAGTACCGAGACAAACCCTTGGGAGTTTTAGACCGAAATTCAGCTTAAAAACTATTCAAAACTTGTTCGAAAAGTGGACCGCGTTTATGACGTCACCTTGACTCGCTCAAAAATTTGGTGTTTGAATCGCTCATTTGGACAGAATTGTGTTGAATCGCTCGAAATGAATTTCATGAACTGCTCGAAAGGATTATTTTGAACCGCTCATGTGAATCTTGGTGAACCGCTCCAAATTCACTGTCTGAACCGCTTATTCAGACATATCTTGAACCGCTTGAAAATCTAAGTCTTGAACCGCTCGAAATCAATTTTTGGAATCGCTCAAAAGTCTGTCTTTGGACCGCTCATAGATTGTGTTCTGGATCGCTCGAGTGACATTGTTTCTGGATCGCTTATCTGATCATTGTTAAACCGCTTATTTGTCTGTTATCTTGAAATCCGTACCTAGTCAACATGAGTTCTGAATTCTTCAACGCGTTTGCTACACCGAGTACTCCAGCCGCAATTGCTCAAGCCATGAGTATTGAAAACGAAACGGGAACCACCCAGAAACCCCCGAAACTGATGAGTATTGAAGAATACTATGGGTGGAAAGATCGCTTTGAAAACTGGGTTCAGGCAAATCATCTCAGATCGTGGGAGTGCATATTGGAAAAGTACACACTGCCTAAAACAGAATTGCAAGTTACTAAACAAATATCCGAATTTACAGATCAAGAACGTGCAATGTACAAGGCAGAGAAAATGATGATTAGTTTATTACAGCAGGCGATTAAAGAGGAAATATTCATTTTGCTACAGCACGACAAAACTGCTAAATCAATTTGGGATGCTCTTAAAGTAAAATTCGAGGGTAGTGAAAGTATGCTCAAAAGCAAGAAGGCATTGCTTAAAAAGGAATTTGATTTATTTAGCAGTTTGCCGGGAGAGGATACTAAAAAGCTAATTGAGAGATATTGCCATTTAGTGCGTTCGTTATCGATGTTGGGAGTTGAAAAAGGTCGGGAGGAATGGGTTGATAAGTTGGCTGATGCGTTACCTCAGAAAGAGTGGGGAACGTATTTGATGATATTGAAAAACACGGGTGTTTATGACAAACTAACAATCGGGCAGTTTATTGAGAAGTTAGAGGGGCAGGATCTGGAACAACAGAAGATAGCCCGGATGAATAGCTCAAGTGGTCAACAGGATGTTAAAATGTATTATAAAGGTAGTATTCCAGTTTCTGAAGCTAAAAGAAGTCCGAAAATTCAAACCGCTTTCAGTGCTGGTAATTCATCTGAGAAAGCTGATCATGGTTCAAACAAGAGCAGCAGCGAGTTTTCATCGTTTCCGAGTGTGAATCCGAAAGAGACTAACACAGGTTTTCAGTCTCAGAGTACAAAAACCGGAAATGGATACATAATTCAGTGCAACATAGCTCTCAACCTTCCAGAAGGTCAAAGCTTCTCTGAAGACACTGCTAAAGACCATATGGCACTTCTAGGTTCAGTTCTATTATCCTATGAAGGTCTTGTTGCTGGTAGAATCGGAAATCCTATGCTCACTAAAGAGGATTACGATCAGATAGACGCTGAGGAAATGGAACTTATGGATATTAAATGGTGTCTTGCGAGTGTTCTTCATCGGGCTGAGAAATTCAAAACCATTACCGGGAGAAATGACTTTCTTGATGCACATGTTTCTACTTTAGGTTTTGACAAATCTAAAGTTACTTGTTTTCGATGCAGGGAGAAGGGCCATTTCAAACGGGAGTGCAAAGGAAGAGAAGCTAGCGGGGCACAGAATCCATTTGGAAAAGATGACTACTACCGCAAAGCTATCTATCAGCAAGTTGGTCAATCCCAGGAACCTCAGACAGCTCACGGAAGAAAAATTGAAGATTCCAAAAGAGCTTGTGTTGTAGATTTCAGCTGGAGCGACTACATATCATCTGAAGCCACTGCAGAACGCATTATCGATCAAGATGATGAGAAACTACCAGAGGGTTTTAGTTGGGACATGTTTGTAGATGAAAATGGAGGTTTTAAAGCTTTCATTGCAAAGATCGTCTGAGAGCCAAATTTGTTTGCTACTTGGATGAGATCTATTGGAGAGAATGTGTCAAGTGGAGATGAAAAATCTGTGTCGTCTGATAATAGTTCAGATAGTACTGATGGAATCTCAGAACACTCTGGAGATGTTTCAGATAGTTCAGATGAAATTGTACAAGATGAAACTGTGCTAGAACAGGATGTTGTATTTGACAAAACACCATCGGATTCTGATGGATCAGATGGTGATTCTGATAAGTCTGTACATTTTGATCGTTCACCTGATATAAGCAGCAGTGATGATGAGGAAGAGAAACATATAAAAATTGAAAAATCTCAATTGTCTCCTAATAGTTTTCATTTCTATTTTGCAGAAAAAATGGAGAAACTGGAGGAGGAACGAGCTGAAAAAGATAAACAATCTGAATCTGAAGATGAATTTCAGAATGTTGAAAATGTTGCTGAGAAGATTACTGAAAAGGTGATCGAAGTGGAAAAGGTGATCGAAGTCGACAAAAGTGGTAGAAGTTGTGAAAACAGTCGAAGTTGAAAAAATAGTTGAAGTCATCAAGCCCTGTGAGAAGTGTCTAGAAGCTTGCAAAGAGTGTACAGTAAAAGATGAAATCATAGCTGAGTACGAGAAAAAGAAAGAGCAGTTATTGTTCAATCTCAATTATGTGAAGGAATCGTACGACGTGTTGAACAAAACAGTTACTGGTCTCCAAAAGACAAACACAGAAAGAGAACAGGCGATGACAATGATGAATGCAACTTTAATGTCGAAGCAAAAAGCTATAAATTTCTACATTGAAGAGAGTGCCAAATGGAAGCAAGAGTTGGAGAAGGAAAAGATTGAAAATGAGAGGATTAGGAGGTTATTGTTGAGCTATTCTACCTCTGATTATGTTATTGATCGAGTTTATCCAACTGTTGCAGGTTTGGAAGTTTTTCAAGACGAGAAGCTAACGAAGAAGAAAGACTGTGGTAAGAAACCGACCGTTAGCTATAACAAGTGTCCGCCTCCAATTTGGGATGGGTATTCACCTAGGAAACCAAATGAGGAACAACTTGCAAAAGCAGTCAATATACAGCTTAAAACCGACACAACTGACGTTTTACCAGAAAATATTGATGTGACGTTTACCTCGTCCGATACTGATCATGAGTCTGTTCTAATCAAAAAGGTGGTCGATCAGGTGTTGGATACTGATGAGGAGACAGAGTCAAAATCTGAGTCTGGAGGGTCAAAGTCGTCAGTCAACATGTGACAACTCGTACTTTAGACTTACTGTGATGTAATGTTACGTGCTTATGCGACACTTTGAGTTAATGAATGTATGATGTTACGTGCTATGTAAACCGGATTTTTATAATTATGTGACTACGTGTGCTAATATGTGCTATTTGATTTAATGAGAGTGCATATGTTATGTGAATCAAATAATAACCCAACCGCATACAAGCCCATTCGGTTTTACACCCGACTCGAAACCATGTGGGGTTTCGGCCCACATCCCTTGTACGCATATATAAACACATGCACATTATAGGGTTTTAGTTTTTTACAACTTTTGCAACCAAGAGCACACACATACTCTCTCTCGATCGGAACCCAAGGCAGCCGACCCTCTCAAGTCTCGAAGTTTCTTGTAATCGGATCATCCCTCGTGCACACCCTAGAATCGGTTAGTGTTTATGGTTGGTTGTTTATACATGATGTCATATGATGGAAATGTTTGATGATGTTTAGTTCATGATAATCTAGGGCTATTGTATGTGATTGATGATGTTCATGTAATCGGTTCATGTATAGATCTGATAGTGTTGTTATAGCTTAAACGGATTGATAATCATATTAACAGAAGTAATCCCACATAGGCTAGGGTGCATGCTAGTTAGAATCGGCTGGTTTGATAACCCGATTGCATGTTTGTTTGATTGAATTGCTATTGTTCTTGATGATAATAGGAAACTGTTTGAATGCGGTTGAAATTGGAATTAAAACTGATTTGATCTGTTTCTCCGAATTGCTGATTATGTTTGCTGAAATCACGGTGTTAATTGATTGAGATTAAGGAAAACTGTTACACACGGTTGCGACTCAGGTTGCGAGTCGAAACCTCCTCGTCTCGACTCGAGACCACAAACAGCACAAGCCGAGACCACGGTTGCGAGTCCCGTTGCGACTCGTAACCAGACCATGATGAACCGAGATCACCATTGCGACTCGCAACCAGCTGTTGCGACTCGTAATCTCCGATTGCGACTCGAGATCCCCGTTGCGACTCGAGACCTTCTTTGCACGTACACTGTTGTGGGCCTACACTGTCACGGGCCCAATCTTATAACTGTTATGCTAATTGGACTGCTTATGTTAATTGGGCCGACTACTTGGACTCGTTACTTGATATGAATTGCTGATACTGTTATGTGATTTGCCATGATCATACTTGATACCATACGTGATACCAACGTGCTACATACGAACCTAACTTGCATAGTAACCATGATAGGACGTGGTTGATTCCTTACTTGTATACTTGAGCATTATACTGTCTGCCGAGCAAACCCAGGTGAGTTCACACTCCTACTAAGGCATGGGATTCCCGGGTAGCGGGAATGGGATAAAGGTTACAATTGACTAAGAACGGACATATACTTTTCCTAGACTATCACCTACCATGGTCCTCGGATGTCAGGACGGTTCCGTAGGTTAGGATAACACCTACGTGGTCATATGCCAATTACTGCCTCGGATGTCAGGCACGCACGTAAAACCTACGTGTACGCATTACTTACTTCTATCCTCGGTGCAAAGGATACGTACGTGAAACCCACGTACACCCCCGCGTCTCCTATCCTCGGTTGTGAAGGATACGTACGTAAGACCTACGTACACCCCATACGCGCTACTGTTCTCGGAAGAAGAACATGGATGATACGAGTAGTTGATACGAATAGCCTAGTGGTCACATAACATGGGAAGCCCCCACCTATATAACTTACTATTGGCCCAGTAGAGCCACCCTTTACTTACTGTTACGCACTTACTTACTGTGAACTCGCTCAACTAGTTTGTTGATCATTCTGTTACATGCCTTGCAGATCGTTAGGTATATGGAGCTTGCACAAGGAGGAGCCGGTCGTTGTGGACAAGGATCGTATTACTTTGATTAGACACTTATGACATTTCAGTATTTTAACTTGAGTTTTTAACAATGCTTCCGCTACTTAAACAATGCTTGGTTTTGAAATATCGATCATGTCAGGATGAACTACTTAATGACTTTTACTATTATTAAATGCTATGTTTGATATGATTGATGGCTTGATCCTGGTCACGTCACGCTCCCAAGCGGTGGTACTCCGTGTGTGGATTTTGGGGGTGTGACAGATTGGTATCAGAGCCATTGGTTATAGAGAACTTGGTTTTAATATGGGAAAACGTTTTTTTATTAAAACCGGACTATAACCAGAACAGTGCTCTCAACGATCCACAACGACGCTTCGCTCCACGTGCAAGACTCGACATTTTAGGTAATATGGTTTATATTTATTGCCTGTCTGCTAGAATTACTTAGAACTTTGCTCGTGGTATGCTTAGACTACAATGCTCACTATTTGCTATGGCTTAAGAACCCTTACGTGTTTACGCTTTTCTGTCATCGCACTATTCGCGAACTTTTCTCACTTATTTCGCCTTTGACATGAAGATCAATGGCTGGAAGAATTAACATGACACAAGCTCAGTTAGAGGCTCTTGTTCAAGCCCAAGTTGCTGCGGCAGTTGCAGCAGCTCAAGCAGGTAGTATATCCTGTAGTATAGGCACACACTAGGATCCCTAGATCCTACATTCACTCTTGTATTTAACTTCGTCCTATTCGTACACAATAGGTCAACACGCGCAGCAGCCTGTCTGCACTTTCAAGAACTTCATGGACTGTCGTCCAAACTCTTTCAGCGGCACAGAAGGAGCGGTTGGACTCCTCCACTGGTTCGAGAAGCTAGAATCAGTATTCGAGATGTGCGAGTGCCCTGAGGCTCGCAAGGTCAAGTTTGCTACTGGCACCTTGGAAGGAATCGCGCTAACTTGGTGGAACGCGCAGGTGCAGATTCTTGGGTTGGCAGCTACTAACGCCACCCCATGGAACGATTTTAAGGAACTCATCAAGCGTGAGTATTGCACGCGTGAAGATATTCACAAGCTAGAAGACGAGCTGTACAATCTGAAAATGGTTGGGTCGGAGATTGAAGCATATACCAAGCGGTCAAACGAGCTGGCCGTGCTGTGTCCAACTATGGTAGACCCTCCATACAAGCGCATTGAGTTGTATCTCAAGGGATTGGCGCCAGAAATTCAGAGCCACGTGACGTCGGCTAACCTCGAAAACATCCAGGAAATCCAACGCCTCGCTCACCGTATCACCGATCAGGCAGTGGAACAGAATAAACTGCCTAAGCGTGTCAGCGCTACTGCTACAGTCACTTCTTCAGCTACTCCCGTTACCCTCAGTGACAACAAGAGGAAATGGGAGGGGGATTCAAGCAAAGCATCAGTTTCGGTTCAGTCCCAGAATCAGCAGCGAAAGACTGACAACTATCAAAGCCCTAACCAGCAGTCGTCAGGTAGCCACAGGCAGGGTGGATATCGCGGAAATCTTCCCAAGTGCAACAACTGCAACAAGCACCACAACGGTCAGTGTAATAAGGGTCGTTGTCAAAGATGCCTCAAGATGGGTCACGAGGCCAAAGACTGTAGAAGCCTTCGTCCTGTGAACCAAAATCAGCAGCAGCCTCACGCTCAGCCTAACCAACAACAGGGCAACAAGGGATGTTACAATTGTGGTGCTGAAGGCCACATCAAGAGACACTGCCCACAGCTCAACAGGAACCAGAACAACAACAACAACAATCAGGGCAATGGCAACAACAACAATGGGGGAAACAACAACGGCAACGAGGCAAGGGGCCGTGCATTCGTACTAGGTCGTGGCGACGCAGTGAACGATCCCAACGTTGTTATGGGTAAGTTTCTCCTCGACAATATTTACGTTACTGTTTTATTTGATTCGGGTGCGGATACAAGCTATATGTCTGTGAAAATGTGTCAACTGCTAAAACGTGCACCAACACTTTTACCCACCAAACATGTAGTAGAGTTAGCTAACGGTAAAAGTCTAGAAGCCACGCACGTAGTTCAGGGTTGTAACCTTATTCTAGCTGGTCAAACCTTTTCTATCGATCTCATTCCCATAGTATTGGGTAGCTTCGACGTCGTGATTGGGATGGATTGGCTTTCCCAACACCAGGCAGAAATCCTATGCAGCGAGAAGATTATTCGCATTCCTCGTTCTGGTCAGGAACCTCTTGAAGTTCAAGGCGACAAGAGTGGTGCAGTGGTTGGCATCATCTCATTCTTAAAGGCTCAGAAGTGCTTACGTAAAGGTCACACAGCCATTTTGGCTCTTGTTTCAGACGCATCAGTAAAGGAAAAGAAATTGGAGGGTATTCCAATTGTACGCGACTACCCTCAGGTGTTTCCTGAAGATTTACCTGGCTTACCGCCTCATCGTCAGGTTGAATTTCAGATCGAGCTTGCTCCAGGAGCAGCACCTATAGCTCGCGCACCATATCGTCTAGCTCCATCAGAATTGGAAGAATTGTCAAAGCAGCTACAAGAGCTCTTGGAAAAGGGCTTCATTCGTCCAAGCTCTTCGCCTTGGGGAGCTCCAGTGCTTTTCGTGAAAAAGAAAGACGGTACGTTCAGGATGTGTATAGACTACAGGGAACTGAACAAGGTGACGGTGAAGAACCGTTATCCTCTTCCACGCATAGACGACTTATTCGACCAGTTGCAAGGGTCGTGTTACTATTCCAAGATCGACTTACGGTCAGGATATCATCAACTGAGAGTCCGCGAGGAGGACGTCTCCAAGACAGCCTTCAGAACTCGCTATGGTCACTATGAGTTCTTGGTTATGCCGTTCGGACTTACGAACGCACATGCTGTATTCATGGATCTTATGAACAGGGTGTGTAAGCCCTATCTCGACAAGTTCGTCATTGTATTCATCGACGACATCCTGATTTACTCCAAGAGTCAGGAGGAGCACGAGCAGCATCTTCGCCTTATATTGGAACTCCTTCGGAAGGAACAGCTGTACGCTAAACTTTCAAAATGCGACTTCTGGCTTCGTGAAGTCCACTTCTTAGGCCACGTGGTGAACAAGGATGGGATTCACGTCGATCCATCCAAGGTAGATTCGATTAGAAATTGGCCTGCACCGCGTACACCGACAGAAATACGTCAATTATTGGGTTTGGCAGGATACTACAGACGGTTTATTAAAGACTTTTCAAAGATCGCGCAACCACTTACGCTACTGACACAGAAGGGTGTCACCTACCGTTGGGGCAACACGCAGGAAATTGCTTTTCAGTATCTAAAGGATAGGCTCTGCAGCGCACCTATTCTTTCATTGCCAGAGGGCACAGATGACTTCGTGGTATACTGTGACGCATCAATACAGGGTCTGGGTTGTGTATTGATGCAACGTGATAAAGTTATTGCCTACGCCTCCCGTCAACTCAAGGTTCATGAACGCAACTACACGACGCACGATTTAGAGCTGGGAGCTGTTGTTTTCGCGCTTAAGATATGGCGACACTACCTGTACGGTACCAGGTGCACGATTTACACCGATCATAGGAGTCTCGAGCATATCCTCAAGCAGAAGGATTTGAACATGTGTCAACGACGATGGGTCGAGTTACTTAACGACTACGAATGCGCTATCAAGTATCATCCCGGCAAAGCCAATGTTGTGGCTGACGCTCTGAGTCGAAAGGACACCTTACCGAAGCGCGTGCGAGCGCTACAGCTTACGATTCAGTCTAGCCTTCCTGCACAGATACGAAATGCTCAGGTAGAAGCATTGAAGCCCGAAAACGTCAAGGCTGAAGCCTTACGCGGCTCACGACAACAAATGGAACAGAAGGCAGACGGCGCCTACTATGTAACGGGCCGGATTTGGGTCCCACTTTATGGCGGTTTACGCGAACTTGTAATGGATGAAGCTCACAAGTCTCGCTATTCGGTACATCCAGGGTCAGATAAAATGTACCACGACATCAGCACTACTTATTGGTGGCCTAGCATGAAGGCCCACATCGCTACGTACGTTGGAAAATGTTTGACCTGTGCGAGAGTCAAGGTTGAATATCAGAAACCAGCTGGTCTACTTCAGCAGCCTAAGATACCGCAATGGAAATGGGAAGAAATTTCCATGGATTTTGTTACAGGCTTACCTAGATCTCAGCGTGGGAACGATACAATATGGGTCATAGTTGATCGACTCACCAAGTCTGCACACTTCCTGCCGATCAAGGAAACGGACAAGTTCTCCACCCTCGCAGACGTCTATCTTAAAGAAGTTGTTTCGAGGCACGGAGTGCCCACCTCTATTATTTCGGATCGCGATGCACGATTCACGTCAGAGCTTTGGCAAGCAATGCATAAATCTTTCGGCTCACGATTAGACATGAGCACAGCGTATCATCCTCAGACGGATGGGCAGTCTGAGCGAACGATCCAAACACTTGAAGACATGCTTAGGGCATGCGTTATCGATTTCGGCAACGGCTGGGAAAAGCACCTCCCATTGGTGGAGTTTTCATACAATAACAGTTACCATACCAGCATTCAAGCCGCTCCATTCGAGGCATTGTATGGACGTAAATGCCGGTCACCTCTCTGTTGGGCAGAGGTGGGGGATAGTCAGATTACGGGTCCAGAGATTGTACTGGACGCCACAGAAAAGATAGCACAGATACGACAACGCATGGCGGCAGCACGCGACCGTCAGAAAGCCTACGCGGACAAGCGTAGAAAGCCTTTGGAATTTGAGGTCGGAGACCGGGTTTTATTGAAAGTTTCACCCTGGAAGGGTGTGGTACGTTTTGGCAAACGGGGCAAACTGAATCCGCGGTACGTCGGACCATTCGAAATCTTAGAAAAGATTGGCAAGGTAGCCTACAAGTTGAACCTACCAGCTGAACTCGGAGCAGTTCACAATGTCTTTCATGTATCGAACTTAAAGAAGTGCCTATCAGATGAAACCCTCATCATTCCTTTTAAGGAACTCACTATCGACGAGCGGTTGCAGTTCGTCGAGGAACCAGTTGAAATCATGGACCGGGATGTAAAGGTCCTCAAAAGCAAGAGAATCCCTCTTGTTCGAGTTCGCTGGAACTCCAAACGTGGCCCAGAGTACACCTGGGAACGCGAAGACAGAATGACAGAAAAGTACCCCCATTTATTCGAAACCAATGCAACCACTACTGAGGCTGAAGCTACTACTTCGGAATTTCGGGACGAAATTCCAGATCAACGGGGGGAGGATGTGACACCCCAGGAAAACCAGTCAACGATACGACTCACCTAGCTTCCTCAGTAAACGCATACCAAATTTCGGGATGAAATTTCCAATTAGTTGGGGATAATGTGACAACTCGTACTTTAGACTTACTGTGATGTAATGTTACGTGCTTATGCGACACTTTGAGTTAATGAATGTATGATGTTACGTGCTATGTAAACCGGATTTTTATAATTATGTGACTACGTGTGCTAATATGTGCTATTTGATTTAATGAGAGTGCATATGTTATGTGAATCAAATAATAACCCAACCGCATACAAGCCCATTCGGTTTTACACCCGACTCGAAACCATGTGGGGTTTCGGCCCACATCCCTTGTACGCATATATAAACACATGCACATTATAGGGTTTTAGTTTTTTACAACTTTTGCAACCAAGAGCACACACATACTCTCTCTCGATCGGAACCCAAGGCAGCCGACCCTCTCAAGTCTCGAAGTTTCTTGTAATCGGATCATCCCTCGTGCACACCCTAGAATCGGTTAGTGTTTATGGTTGGTTGTTTATACATGATGTCATATGATGGAAATGTTTGATGATGTTTAGTTCATGATAATCTAGGGCTATTGTATGTGATTGATGATGTTCATGTAATCGGTTCATGTATAGATCTGATAGTGTTGTTATAGCTTAAACGGATTGATAATCATATTAACAGAAGTAATCCCACATAGGCTAGGGTGCATGCTAGTTAGAATCGGCTGGTTTGATAACCCGATTGCATGTTTGTTTGATTGAATTGCTATTGTTCTTGATGATAATAGGAAACTGTTTGAATGCGGTTGAAATTGGAATTAAAACTGATTTGATCTGTTTCTCCGAATTGCTGATTATGTTTGCTGAAATCACGGTGTTAATTGATTGAGATTAAGGAAAACTGTTACACACGGTTGCGACTCAGGTTGCGAGTCGAAACCTCCTCGTCTCGACTCGAGACCACAAACAGCACAAGCCGAGACCACGGTTGCGAGTCCCGTTGCGACTCGTAACCAGACCATGATGAACCGAGATCACCATTGCGACTCGCAACCAGCTGTTGCGACTCGTAATCTCCGGTTGCGACTCGAGATCCCCGTTGCGACTCGAGACCTTCTTTGCACGTACACTGTTGTGGGCCTACACTGTCACGGGCCAAATCTTATAACTGTTATGCTAATTGGACTGCTTATGTTAATTGGGCCGACTACTTGGACTCGTTACTTGATATGAATTGCTGATACCGTTATGTGATTTGCCATGATCATACTTGATACCATACGTGATACCAACGTGCTACATACGAACCTAACTTGCATAGTAACCATGATAGGACGTGGTTGATTCCTTACTTGTATACTTGAGCATTATACTGTCTGCCGAGCAAACCCAGGTGAGTTCACACTCCTACTAAGGCATGGGATTCCCGGGTAGCGGGAATGGGATAAAGGTTACAATTGACTAAGAACGGACATATACTTTTCCTAGACTATCACCTACCATGGTCCTCGGATGTCAGGACGGTTCCGTAGGTTAGGATAACACCTACGTGGTCATATGCCAATTACTGCCTCGGATGTCAGGCACGCACGTAAAACCTACGTGTACGCATTACTTACTTCTATCCTCGGTGCAAAGGATACGTACGTGAAACCCACGTACACCCCCGCGTCTCCTATCCTCGGTTGTGAAGGATACGTACGTAAGACCTACGTACACCCCATACGCGCTACTGTTCTCGGAAGAAGAACAGGGATGATACGAGTAGTTGATACGAATAGTCTAGTGGTCACATAACATGGGAAGCCCCCACCTATATAACTTACTATTGGCCCAGTAGAGCCACCCTTTACTTACTGTTACGCACTTACTTACTGTGAACTCGCTCAACTAGTTTGTTGATCATTCTGTTACATGCCTTGCAGATCATTAGGTATATGGAGCTTGCACAAGGAGGAGCCGGTCGTTGTGGACAAGGATCGTATTACTTTGATTAGACACTTATGACATTTCAGTATTTTAACTTGAGTTTTTAACAATGCTTCCGCTACTTAAACAATGCTTGGTTTTGAAATATCGATCATGTCTGGATGAACTACTTAATGACTTTTATTATTATTAAATGCTATGTTTGATATGATTGATGGCTTGATCCTGGTCACGTCACGCTCCCAAGCGGTGGTACTCCGTGTGTGGATTTTGGGGGTGTGACACAACAGTCAAAATTCGTCGGTTAAACAGTCTTATAGTAAAGAGTTTTTGTTATCAAAAGCTGATTTGAATGATGAAGCATTCGAAGTTGTTTATACTTTGAATGGTTCTGACAAATTATATTACAACAAAGAGTTTCCAATTTTTAGTGTTAAAACGGATCTAATCAACAAAACTTTTAAACTAATAGAGGTTAATATTCCTGAGTTAAAAGTTTTTAAAAATTTTGAACAACCTAAAAAATATACTTCTAGAGTTCAACAACGTTTAAACAAGAAAAAGGGTTACAATTCTGGTTATGGATTTCCTAAGAAAACCAACCAAAATCGTAGCTACAAAAAGAAAGGTTTAGGCTTTATTCCACCAGAAGATGATAAAAATATGAAAAATTCTAAAAAGAAATCTGAATTTGCGACAGGTGGAAGCTCGGAAGATGAACAGCAGAAACCATTTTGGAGACAAACTAACAAAGAGTTTCTTGTTGAAAAGAGAAAGAATGGAACTGGAGTATTTCATCTGAGAAATGCTCAAACCTGTTTGAAATGCAATGAAGCTGGTCACATTGCATCGGATTGTTTGAAAGATATCAAAGCTAAACAGGGAGCTTCTCAGAAGATGAAAGACAA
Source organism: Helianthus annuus (assembly GCF_002127325.2). Lineage (NCBI taxonomy): Eukaryota > Viridiplantae > Streptophyta > Magnoliopsida > Asterales > Asteraceae > Helianthus > Helianthus annuus. Next base: position 159,249,142 of record NC_035440.2, on the reverse strand, counting down.
AGTTGAAGAAAAAACCGAGAAATCCAAAATTTTTAAGAATTCGAAAAATGAAATTGGAGAATGTTCAAAGAAAAAATGCTCAAAGAAAAAAACAACATTTTACAAAAGACAAGGAAATGACAACCAAGTGTGGGTTGCGAAGAAAGGTGAAGTGAAAGACGGCGATGAATCTGGTTCCACAAAGCCAGAAGAGCCACAAATTATGGAGAAAAGTTCAGAAAATGATGATGTTCTTCCATCATTGAAGTTTGAGGAGGTTATCAAGGAAATTGGAAAAATTGAAATTTCAAATCAATTTTATGATGATGAAAAGGAATTTGATGTTGAGAAAACATTCAACGGGAATGTTAAGAAGATATTTGAGAAAATGTTGAGTGGAAAAGCTAAAGGGGTGAAAGATTTTTACGCAACTAAAAAGGCGACATACAACCCTACAGCTGAAGAGTTGAAAGTCCTCAAGTCTGAGAAGACTTGGAGGGAAGTTTGCTTCCCAGAATAGTCGAAGGACTACGCCGGAGATCCCAAGTTTTTATCGTGGATCATGAATCGGCATTTTTCTAGTATTTGATAAGTTTGAATGATTGTGTAATGCTTGAATGTTTTGTTTACAGGTTGAAGGACTACGCCGGAGCTTCCAGGTGGGTAATTGCGAAGCAGGAATCGACATTTTGATTGAAAAATGGTAATGTAGAGGTCACATTCCTATAAGTGGTAACCATTGTATCTACAAGTGGTAATCTTGATCCCACAAGTGGTAATTGTGGTTAAATTTTGAGATGCTTGGATACTTTGAAGTGTTTATATTTACAAGTGGTACAGAAGGTTCTTAGAGGCAAATGGTAAATCAGGGACATTAATTTGTACTTGATTTACTTTTCATGACAAAAGATAGACAAGATGATGAACCACATCCCCGTTTTTAAGATTGATAAACCTACAAGTGGTTGTTATCAACACAAATTCATTTTCCGGAAAAATCATTTTGATTAAAACAAACTTAAGTGTTTTGAAATCTAAATGAGAAAATGATTTGTGATAGGGGGAGTTCAGATTGTTTATGCCTAATGAATGGCGATTTGATGTGATTCAGTGTCAGTTGTCAAGGTTCTGTACAGTTTGTTTTTGCATTTTATGTTTCTAGTAAGTCAAAAGTCTAGAAGTTTTCAAATTTTCTTTAAAATGTGTTTGCATTTTAGGGGGAGTAGGGAAATTTCAGAAAATCCAAAAACATTTGAAAATTTGAAAAAGCCAAAAACATGATAAAATTCAAAAATGAGTTTTGTTGCGAAAAAGAGGAAATGATAGTACATCAGTGGACTATCACAGCACGCTAAAGAAATGTAAAGTCTAAAAAGTGTTATACAATCTTACTGCGGATGTGTTAGTAGATTTTCGCACATTTAGTAAATTGAAACGAGATATAAACCTAATTCAAACTTGCTTAATTCGTGGGTAACTATTCTTGAATATATGGGTAACCCCCGAAATCTTGTTTGAAAGGTCCCGTATTCTGAGATACTAGGTCTTTATACTCAGTGATATCTGGGGTATTATCCCGGGACTTCTGCTGTATGGAAGTACTGACCTAGTCCCCGGATAATACTTTCTGCTAAAGCTTTGAAACATAAGCTTCGCCCTCAGCATGCTGATGAGACAATAAAATTGATAGTCGCTGCTGTTGAAGTGCAAAAAGATCCTCTAAAGGGGACCCACCAAAAGTCGAGCCGTCATCTCTCTGCTGAACGGAAGTTCTGACCTGAGCTCTCACGGTTTCGCATCTACCCTTTACAGATATCATCTGTGGTATACTCACCTGTAAGACTGAATATTTGGGATCTGGATACAGGAGTATATTCAAGTGGAGTGATACACAATTAAGTTTAAGTCTCTAAAACATTAATATCGTATCTCGAATCGATTGAAATTTGTGTTGAGAATTTAAGAGGACAAACATACTGACAATCTAGGTAAATTGTTTAAAACTAAAAATGAAATCAAGCTTAACGGTGTTGGTGATTTGTCTCACAAACTGATATGATCCTCTTGCACGAAATCACAAAAATATTGTGTGTAAAAAGTTTATTTCTGCATGTGATGTCAACAAATGTCTCTCAGAAAATCCAAAAGGATTTTGTGTGTGTTTTAGCATAATTTTGAAAAAGTCAAAAAGATTTTCGACAACTGATATTGGAAAACTGATTTTCAAAATTCCGTGTGCAAAACATGATGAGCAGTATTTGAGGGGGAGTGTTTGTGTAAACCTAACTGTTTTTGTTAATTCTAACCTTCTTCAAGTGGTTCATCATAGATTGGTGAGAGAGAGTCATGGGTTGATGCACAGGTTGTTGATATGTGATGAATCTAGGAAATTTATTTCTGGGATAAGATTGTGCAGGAATCAAGAGATTTGATCAAGAGAATTAAAGCGTTTTTAGAGCTAGGTTATTTGATTCAGAAGGCTTGTGTAGATCAGACAACGATCCTGTAGATGTTACTAAAGAACAAAAGAATACCAGTAAATCGAGAGGGGGAGTCTGAAGATAGAGAGAATGAGAAAGCCCAGAGACTGATCTAGCCTGACGAGGTGAAGATACAGCGTTAAATTCAGAGTGTGGTAACGACTCCATCAACATCTGAGGGGGAGTCTGTTGGTGCACTACATCTGTTGATTCCGTCTAAGTGTCTAGAATCAAGTCTTATATCATATTGTATAGCATAGGGCTCGAAATACGAGAAAACGGAAGTCTGTATAGGTGTTAGGGTGTTGGATCGCTTATATGGTTATAGAGAGCATGGACCGCTTTTGTGGCAGTCTTGGGTCGCTTATAAGGACAATGCTGAACCGCTCATGTGTCACATGACCACATGAGCGGTCCAGAACTTCTATATATAGGTCCATGAGCGATTCCATTTGCAGAGGTCTTGATTTCCACGCCGAAGCTCTGCCGGTGTGACGTTTGAGCTGTAAAACGTTTATATTCAATACAAAAGAGAGTTAGAAGGAAGATCGTGCTATTTCTACTTGCTTTTCTTATAATTCCGCATCTGAAACGCAAGAGCAAATCTCTAAACGACTCGGTTGGGTCAACACACGATCCTACAAATTAACAGTTTCATAGCATGCTAATACCCGATCAAATAATCAATGATATTACTAACTCGTATGAACCCTAATCCAATCATGTGAACAATTTAACAAGCATGAAACCGATTCATGAACATTAACAATTACACATAAGAACCGATTACATAACAATTTTATCATCATTTATCAAATCACAGCCGATTAACACCTAGTATCATTCAATTCGATTCATAGCATGTTATCATATAACCATAATCGTTTATCATACCATCCCAACCATCATACCGATCATGAGAATTACAATATCATGCAACACACAAGAACGCAACAGAAATCATGAAACAATTAGCAATACACTAACCGATTGAGTGTAGAAAAGGGTGACCCGAACTAGAAGATGATCGCCGATTGCCTTGTGCCTTGTGCCGTCGGGTTTCAAGCAAACGAGAGGGAGAGAGAAGTCTAGGGTTTCTTGTGTGTGTTGTGTTTTGTGACAAAAGAGAGAACTATCCCTAGATGGGTGTTTGTTTGCGTACAAAACAAGTGGGCTGAACCCAACTCGGGTGCCCTATGGGTCCGCGTACAAGGTGTGGCCCAAGTGGGCTTTGTGCGATTGAGCGGTGTTGTGCGGCTCGGGTTGTGATTATCATATATACGCGTAACACATATAGCACATGACATTTATTATTCACAAAGTTCATATAACATATATAACTGATCATTCACATAAAATTCAATTAATAACGTTCTCATAACCACGTATCGGTACACAAAGTAGGTCTAAAGTTCGAGTTGTCACACTATGCAACAGCTCCTGAAAACACATGTGAAAATAGGTACGTCAGCATAAAAATGCCTGTGAGATACATAGGTTTTATGAAAAATAGGATTCATGACTTAGGTTTTAAGAAAAGTTTAATGGAAATTAGTCATGAATCTTGTTAAATGTTTTCTTTTAAAAATCAAATAAAAATTTGATAAGAAATCAGATTATATAAAAGAAAGATGTATGGTTAATTAAATATCCAAGTAAAATTAGTTGTATAAAATTAACTGTTTGTAAAACAATGTCTTATGAAAAAAATATTTTGTGTCTAAATTGAAATAATTTAAATAACGCTACGATATGTAATATCATACAAGCACTTATATATAGGAAGTACCAGTGGCGCATCCACCATGCTTGTATCATATTACACACGCCTTGTTACTTAAATCACTTACCCAAACAAACCACCATTGTAAATTATTCATGTCTAAACTGATTGTCAAATGTTTATGTGTAAATAATTGTCTATTATCTAAATGTAAATTGTGTAATGTGTAAACAAATGTCAAGATGTTTATGTCAAATGTAAATCATGTAATGTGTAAACAAATATCATGTATGGCATGTGAAATATATCAACTAAACCATAGGTAAAAATGCACAAAACAAGGTATTGAAGTAAAACATAGTTTAAATCAAAGATATGTTTTGTGGAATAAATGCAGGCTATACTGATACAAACATCTATGCGGTATTGTGAAAATGCATACATTCAAGCCTTGAGACTGTGGAGACAAACCCTTAAACAAATTAAAGGTTTATCTGAGTTACGTGTATCGAATTCGGTCATTCCTTCCATCCAAACATACCTAGGATGTCAGGAATAGGAGTTGTCAATTCCTATGGTACCACTACCTACTAACGAATGGCGTGATCAATGTTAATGAGTGTATTTTTGTCCCATTTAAACAAACGAAATGTCATACCAAAATGTAAGCATGTGATGTAAAACAAATGTACTAAGTATGCAATAAATGGACATACATAGGATGTGATGTGAAACAAATGTACTAAGTATGCAATAAATGAACATACATAGCATGTGATGTAAAACAATGTACTAAGTATGCACTAAATGGACATACATAGCATAAAATGTATTGTAAAACAATGTACTAAGTATGCGCTAAATAGACATACATAGCATAAAATGTAATGTAAAACGATGTACTAAGTATGCGCTAAATGGACATACATAGCATAAAATGTAATGTAAAACGATGTACTAAGTATGCGACAAATGGACATACATAGCAAAAAGATAATGAAATCATGTACTATAAGTGTACTAATGAACATAACAAGCATATGATGCAAAAGCATGAAAAGCACGAAAGTAACAAGTAGGCACATGTGTTTCACCCCAAAACATTTGAAAACGTAAAAGAGGGGACTAGGTACTCACTTGAGATTGCTCAATAGTCTTTAGATAACCACCAAGCAATGCTAGAAAGATCGCGGAATCAAACGGCACCTAATATAGGTAACTACGTTAATAAACGGACCTAATTCGGAGGATCGGATAAAATATGGTTTCGTAAACCAAATGAGTATGTGAACTCATGTAATATGGTTTAACAAAGCCTGCATTCTAAAACGGAACCTATCCTAAGTGCTTATGACCCATTACGACTTGTTTAAGTAGCTTACGCTACTTTAACGCGTCGTTCACGTAAAACGCGTTCGGCCGCCTAACTAGTCCTATGACAAGTAAAATATGCCTTAACGTGTCTAATATTGTTGGCTAATCAGTTTAGATGTCAAAAATTATGTTACATATGCTTAAAATGAATTTTGGCGTAAAAAGGGCATTTTGGTAATTTTCCTAAGGCATATAAACTACCTATCATACAACTAACTAAACGATGTGACCCTAAGGTATAACCTCAGAAGGTTACTCCCTATGCAACAATGGTCACCTAATGTGTTTGGTCGGATCCTAATGATCGACCAAACGGGTCGGGTTCGAAAGTCTAAGCGATTGTTTAGATCGCTTACCTTACGACCCTATATAAGCACAAATCTAAAAGTGACGAGCTAAACATGTTAGAACATGTTCGACGAGGTTTGAAAACAGGTTTGGTATCAAAACAAAGGGTCTTGATACCGAAAAGTAGCTTGGTTACAAAATACGCAAGAATACGCATTTTGGCCGAAACTACGATCTCGCCACTATGCCTAGATAACGTGGTAATCAGTAGGTATAGTCATAAGAGACTAAAACCATCGTGATTACGCTCACGTTATGAAGTTCAAATGAACTTCTTTTTGAGCATAAACTGGTCAATGCAGAAAGTCAAACAAAGTTTGACTTTCACGCTTAAAACGCGTAAAAGAACGAAGGAATGCTTACAACGGGTCCAAGAACGGAAGTTTTGATCCGATTACTCTCAGGTATGAAGTGTATACTTCAACTTAGAGAGCCAAATCAGATCAAAGTGTGAGTTTCAAGTGCAAAGGGGTGGGGTTTATATAGAGTTCGGAGAGCCGTTAAGATCGTTCATCGAAAACCGTGCTTCGATCTCAACCGTACATGTGCACCCATGGTTTTATAATACCATGGGCACCTCAAAAATGGCCCATAGTATTGAAAATACCATTTGCAAGTGCCAAAATCAGTTGGAACAAGCTGGAAACAGCTGGAAATAGATTCTGTGCAGATATGCTGCTCTTACATGGCCCGCGTAAGACCCAAGGAAGGCCTACACGGCCCGTCTGGGCTGCACAGTTCAGCAAACAGCTTTCATTTATACAGTTTCAGTCCCTGTAGTTGTTTTAGGCCCATTTTGACCCATTTAAGGCTCGTTAAGCCAACTTCAAGGCCCTACAATGATGCCTAAACATAGTGGACATGAAACATGCTCAAAAATATGCCAGATCTCGGTTCGTTTGGTCGTACGGACGCGTTATTTGCTTAATTACGACGAAATACGCATGAACGCGAAAAACGATCCAAATTACGCGACGAATGGATTTTTCTCATGCCAATAACTAAAATAAAATATTTTAATGATTACATAAATTTTTGGATGTCCGGATGTATTCAGAACTTAAGATATACGCGAAAATGCAAACTTATGCACTTTTTGACGCTTTTCGTCCCCGAATGACCAAAAAGTTTATTTTAGCATACCAAACCTCTCAAAGCCTATTTCTAAGCTATGTAAAGTATATTTAGGGTATGTTTAACTTATGATCAAGTTTCGGAATGCCTGTTACAGTACGAATCGACATACTTTCGTAGTTTGTCAAAATTAGTCCCTGTAAGCGAATAAACTTGATTTTGCCATACCAAAGCCTTCAAAACTTATTTCTAAGTTATGTAAAGGTTATTTAAGGTATGTTAAGCATAAATTGATGTTCTGGAGTGTTTGTCGCGTTAAACTGATTACGTTTATGCACCAGTTTACGTATAACTCTCTAGAAAGTGATTCAGAGTTTCAAATTGAACAAAAATCAGAACATGAAAAATGTCAAACATAATTAAACAAATATTGGGATCAAATTACATTATTTTATTGATAACTGAACTCTTTACAATGATTACAAGCACATGTTTCACATAACTGTCTCCACCTTTTCCAAGGCTTAACATTTACAAGCACTTAATCAAGAAGATTAAGTCAATGTTCCACCATTTAGGGTTTAACATACGTATATTTACATATACATTACCCTGTACCTGAGGTAGTCTGAGTTTACATCCGATTGATCCAACTCGAGATGGGCTCTCGAAAGTATCTAATCTCATAAACTCGTTTACTTTCCTTCTTGCATTCATTCCAGGTATCCGCAAGTTGCACAACCAATAAATCACATATAATACTAGAATTCTGTAATCGCCTCTCTGGTTATCAACATAACTCTTCTGGCCATACGTACTGCTTCTATGGTACTTCGATGAACTTCCCTTTATCTTCCAGATGAATCTCTACAAAGAGAAAATCAGTGTATTATCCATTATACACTTTGTCAACTGCATCCAAATAGTACATCATGTAAACCACTCAATTCTGATGGTAGCTTGAGCGTATAAGCGACTGATCCAACTCAAGATGGGCTCTTGAAAGGACCAAGTCAATGTGGCTCAACTTTTCTTTCCTCTGCTAAACCTAATAGCATTTCTACAAGATAACTCCTTTAACAGAACCGAATCTTCAATCTGGAATCGCAATAGTTTCCTTCAATTGTCCATGTAATCCTTATGTTGATCAATTGGCGACTTTTAACCTCCCTCGATCTAGGCAAATCCTGTCGCTAGTTTCCTAGATAAACTAAGGTCTGGTTAATTGTCCTTTGTCATGTCAGCTCAACGAAGTGATGATTGTAGGATCGTGTCTCGACCCGAACGAGTCGTTCAGAGGATATTCTATCAAATACAGATGTAGAAAATAAGTATTTGACTTCGGAACAGCTAGCAAATCACTTTAAACTTCTACTTGTATTTATTTCGGACAGTTTTACATTCAAATCTCGATCCGGCAGCACTTCGGTACGAGTTACAAGACTGTTACAAATGTTTCGCTTGTAACACTATATATAGTTGCTGAGATTTCGCTTGAATGTACATGACATTCAAGCGGAACCTTCAACTGACATTCAAGTGGAACCATATTGTGACACATAAGCGAAACCTTCTACCTATGTCACTACAAGTGAAACCTATTACAAACACATATACAATCTCCTGTTTTCTCGAATAACGTGCCCTGATCTAACAATCTAAGACTAAGACTCGATCCAAGACGAAGTCAACAGATGTAGTGCACCAACAGACTCCCCCTCAGATGTTGACGGAGTCGTCCATCGAGTCACAACAATGCTGTGTCTTCACCTCTTCAGTCTTGATCAGTCTCTGGGCTTCTCTCTCTCTATCTTCGACTCTTTCTCTTTTATCACCAACAAACTTCTTCTCTTTAATGTTGACATCTTTTGAGTTTCTCAGCTCCAACATTCACTCCCCCTCAAATAATGACTCTTCCTGCATAAAACTCTACCACATGCATAAGTTTTATGATAAACAATTAAGCATATAAACTATCACAAACACATCAATCAATTAGATCCTGAAGAACCACTTGGAATTGTATCATTTTATCAAAACATTACAATCTCCCAAACCATTTGTTCATCATATTTAGCACTTAGAATTTTGAAAATCAGCTTTTCAATATTAGTTATCGAAAATCTTTTTGACTTTTTCAAAATTTATGCTAAAACACACCAAAAATTTTTTTGTATTTTTCTAATAGAAAGTAAATGACACCACTTGTAAAACGAAAAAATGTAGAAATGAAATATTTACAGACAATATTTTTGCGAGTTTGTGCAAGAGGATCATATCAGTTTTGAGACAAATCACTAACACCGTTAAGCTTTAAACATTTTCAGTTCTAAACAATTTACCTAGATTGTCAATATATTGGTCCATTTTAAATTTTCACACAAATTTCAATTGATTCGAGATACGATATTAATGTTTTAGAAACTTAACCTTAATTGTGTATCACTCCACTTGAATATACTCCGTATCCAGATCCCAATATTCAGTCTTACAGGTGAGTATACCACAGATGATATCTGTAAAGGGGTTATGTGCGAGGGCCGTGAGAGCTCAGGTCAATACTTCCGTATACGCAGAGAGATGACGGCTTCGACTTTAGGTGGGTCCCCTTTAGAGGATCTTTTATTACAACAGCAGCGACTATCAATTTTATTGTTTCATCTGCTTGCTGAGGACGATGCTATGTTTCAAGCATTTTGCAGAAAGCATTATCCGGGGACTAGGTCAGTACTTCCATACAGCAGAAGTCCCGGGATAATACCCCAGATATCACTAAGCATAAAGGCCTAGTATCTCAGAATACGGGACCTTTCAAACAAGATTTCGGGGGTTACCCATATATTCAAGAATAGTTACCCACGAATCATGCAAGTTTGAATTTAGGTTTATATCTCGTTTCAATTTACTGAATGTGCGAAAACCTACTGACACATCCGCAGTAAGATTGTTTATCACATTTTACTTTACATTTCTTTATCATGTTGTGATAGTCCACTGATGTACTATCATTTCCTCTTTTCACAACGAAACTCATTTTTGAATTTTATAATGTTTTTGTCTTTTTCAAATTTTTAATGTTTTTGGATTTTTCAAAATTAATTACTCCCCCTAAAATGCAAACTCATTAAAGAAATTTGAAAAACTATCTAAGTTCTAGACACACTTGAACACAAAACAAACTGTACAAAACTTGACAACCAATATTAAATTGCATCAATTCGCCATTCACTAGTGCATAAACAATCAGAACTCCCCCTATCAACAAACTATTTTCCCATTTAGATTTCAAAACACTTAAGTTTGTTTTAATCAAAATGGTTTTTCCGGAAAATAAGTTTGATTGATTTTACCACTTGTAGGTTTATCAAACAAATGTTCAGGGATGTGGTTCATCATCTTGTCTTCCAACCAGTTGTAGGAAAATACAAGTACAAATTAATGTCCTTGATTTACCATATGCAATCAAATCGTCTAACCACTTGTAATTATAACCAACAAACATAAACAAACCTCTTTACCGTTTGAATGATTGACATTACCGAATAAAACTTAAGAAAGATGCCGATTCATGCTCCACGCTTACCAACCTGGGAGCTCCGGCAAGTCCTGAGACTTACTGTTCATAATATGTACCATCCCAATCACAAACCAGGGATGGTTCAACCTTTTCTTTCTTTGTTTTCTTCTCATAAAATTCTTTAACCCCTTTGACTTTTCTATCAATCATCTTGCCAAAGATATGTTTTACCTTGGAGTTAAAGACCTTCTCAGCATCAAATTCCTATTTATCATTATAAAATTGGTTAGAAATTTCAGTTTTACAAATTTTCTTTTTATAATTCTCAGCCCGGAGTGATGGAAACTCCTCATCATTAACAATCGGAACTGATTTTTCATTTTTTACATCAGCTTCACATTTTGAAACAACTTGTGGCTCAACTGATTTTATGGAATCAGTTTCATCACCCGAAGATAGCTCCTCTGATTTTGACCAATCAGAATCAACGCTAGAGCTTTCACCAACCTTCTTAACAACGCATTTCTGGTTGTCAGATTTAGCTCTCTTTTTGTAAAACTTGTTCGAACTCTCACCAATTTCAAATGTAGAATCTTTAAACAATTTTGTTCTATCAATTGGTGGTTCGAACTCAACTACTTTCTCTTTGAGTTTACGAAATACTCCCTGTTTTGATTGTATTGCCTTAGAACAATCTCGGGCAATATGTCCAACAGTGTTGCACCGGAAACAGGTTCTCGTATCTGTATCCTCCTTAGCCATCTTCTTCAATTCATCTTGCTTCTTTGCAAGGAATTCATTGTTAGACTGTCTCCAGAAATCTTTCTTTTCTTCTTCTTCAGATGACGTTCCTGAAACAAAAGACATTTTTGATTTAAAATCACAAACATATTTTTCATTTTTCTGTTTTTCTGTAGGAGTAAAACCTAACCCTTTCTTTTTGAAATTACCGTTATGGTTTGATTTTTTATGAAAACCTGAACCAGAACTGTAATTCTTTTTCTTGTTCAATCTTTGTTGCAATCTTGAGGTGTAAGATCTTGGTTTTTCAGTAAGACATAAGTCTTTTATTTCATAAATATTAATTTCTGTTAGTTTGAAAACCTTGTTTATCAATTCAGTTTTGACACCTCTTATTGGAAATTCCTCATCAGAATATAATTTGTCAGAATCATTCAAAGTGTATGCAACTTTAAACAATCCATCATCCAAATTAGATTTTGATAACAAAAATTTTCTATCATAAACTATTTTGCTCTGTTTTTCTGTTTGACATGGAGTGCTTGACCCAGACTTTGACTCTGACGCGAACTCCAACTTTGACTCCTCTATATCATCGTTTTCGAACACATGATCCACGACTTTCTTCATCAATTGAGACTGTTGATCAGTGTCAGATGATGTAATTACAACATCAATACTATCTGGTAGATTGACTGACGACTCCGACTCCCACTGTAAATTTGTTGCCTTTTTGACTCTTTCATCGTTTGGGTATCTCGGCAAATATCCATTTTCCAGTGGGGGTGGCCACTTGTTATAACTGACACCTTGTTTCTTACCAGAATTTTTCTTGTCAGTTTTTTTCTTCGTGTCATTCTTCTTCTTTTCCAAAGTCTTTTCATCAGCAATTTTTTCAGATTCCTTTTCTTCAGTTACCTCATCATCTTCCCATGCCTTCATACTTTCAACCGTCGGATAAATCCTGTCAATGACATAAGAAGTACATGAGTAACTTTTTAACAAACGGTTAACTCTTTCAGTTTCAATTCTTTGCAGCTCAAGCTTTTGTTCCAAAGCAGCACACTTCTCGATGTAATTGTTCACAACTTTCTGCTTTATCATGAAAGCTCCCTGAAGTGTCTTCATTGCAGTTGCTTGTTCTTCACTCGTTTGGTTGTATTGGTTCATTGCTTTGTTAAGTACATCGTAAGATTCCTTCAAACTGTTCAAGTTGTAAATCAGTGTGCTGTTCTGCTTCTTTATAGCTTCACAGTTCTCACACTTCACTGGAATCTTTTTCGCATCAACTTCTTCCTCAACCTTGAATTTAGGAACTTCTTTCACCTTTTGTCTTCTTATAACTGGAACATCTTCATCATCATTGCTCACTGGTGTCTTGATCTTTTTCTTTTTCTTCTTGGCTTTTTCATCTTCACTATCACTCTCAGCAATCAGCTTCATATCAGCTTTGAATTTTCTTGCCCAATACTCAGTATCATCATCACTATCACGTTCAACCTTTGCCATAAAAGCAGTGTAAACTCTAGTTTGATCAGGAATATAATCATCCCAAGTAAAATTTTCCCAGCTGAAACCCTCTGGTAACTTTTCATCTTCTTGATCAATCAAACAAGCTTTTGCATTATCTGGAATATATTTATCCCAATTGAATGAATTCTTTTCATCTGGATTAACCACACATGCTTTCTTTCCAGAATCTTCAATTATTGGTCTTCCATGTGCAGTTTGTGCTTGATGTTGATGTTGTTGTGATGGTGATTGAGCAACCTGATGGTAAATGGCTTTTCTGTAGTAATCATTGTTGTTATTGAAAGGATTCTGAGCTCCACTTGCTTGGCGGTTAGTACACTCCCTTTTGAAGTGTCCTTTTTCCCTGCACCGAAAACAAGTGACTTTAGATTTATCGAAACCTAAAGTAGAAACATTTGCCTCGCGAAGATCATCTCTCCCCGTGATCTGCTTGAATTTCTCAGCTCTTCTTAACACGCTAGCCAAACACCACTTTATGTCCATTAGCTCCATTTCTTCAGCATCTATCTGGTCGTAGTCTTCCTTGGTTAGCATTGGATTCCCGATACGACCTGCAACAAAACAACTGTAAGATTCCAAAACCATTCCTAATAAAGACATTTGGTTTTTAGCAACTTCCTCAGAATAGTCTTGATCATTTTCAAGATTTAATACAATATTGCACTGAAGTTTCTTCCCATTTTTCGTTGCTGAAATGTTTGGATCAAAAGACAAAAATGATGTAAAACTTGTTTTGCTGCTTGATCCTTTAGATGAACTTTCAGATGAATTTTTGACACTGTATGCAGTTTCAATTTTCGGAGATAGATTTGATGATTTCTCATTCACCCATGCTTTATAGTATAACCCAATATCCTGTTCACCATCAAAATCTTTCATTCGAATAACTTTTCGTTGTTCCAGTTCTTGAGCTTTGATCTTTTCAATGAACTTGCTGAGTGTCAAATTGCTAAAACCCTTCTTGTTTCTTAACATCATAAGATATGTGCCCCAGGTTTCATAAGGCAAAGCATCAGCAAGTTTTTCGATCAACTCTTCATTGTTTTTCTCAATACTCAATCTCTTCATGTTAGCAAGCAAATTGCAGTATCTTTCGATAATCACTCTTGTACTTTCATTCTTTAACCCACGAAACAAATCAAATTCTTTCTTTAGAAGCGATTTCTTGCTTTTGACCATTTCTTCACTACCACGAAACTTTGACCTTAAAGCTTTCCAAATCGAATATGAAGTTCCATTGTGTTGCAAAAGCACCATAATATCCTCTTTCACTGCTTGTTGAAGAAGACTTAGCATCATTTTTTCATCTTTGTACTTCTTTCTAGCTTCAGCACTTAGATCTTTTATCGGAAGAGGCTCTTCATCATCATTCATCGGTCGAACATATTTTGTCTCGACACATTCCCAAGCATCTAGTTAATTAGCTTGTACCCAATTCTCAAAGCGACCTTCCCAACCTTTAATTTCTTTTATGTTCATGAGTTTGGGTGGTTTTTGTATTGTACCCGTTTCATTCTCGAGCATTGTATTTTGTGCAAAAGTAATCGGTGTAACCGGAGTAGCGAATGCGTTGAAAAATTCCTCGTCCATTTTTCGGATTTTAACAAATTATTACAACAGCCCTTATAAGCGGAACCACTAAGGCAATTGTACACTGAAGCGAAACCACAAGATACAAACAAGCGGAACAATTAAGTTCAAATAAGCGGAACCACTTGATGTTCAAACAAGCGAAAACACTTGATCCTTGAAGCAGAACCTTATGAGCGAAACCGAAAATGACTCTTGAAGCGGAACCTTTCAAGCGAAATAACTAAGTCACTGAAGCGGAACCTCTGAAAAGATGACACAAGAGCGAAAATACTTTGTTCTTTGAAGCGAAACTATGAAGCGAAACCTTTGAGCTTTGAAGCGGAACCTCCTGAACTGATGTAACAATAAGCGGAACTATAATGTTCTTTGAAGCGGAACTATGAAGTGTGCGAATAAGCGGAACCTGTTCACGAGCAATTTTGACCCATTTTTAATCCGAATTTTAACATCAAACTTTCCAGTGTTTGTCTATACACTGTTACGCACAATCTGTGAGATATTGAGCTGAATTTGACTGGTGAAAACTTTTGAACTGAAGAAAGAAGGTGTAGAAATGAGAAATCTTGATGAATTCCAGCTATTCTTTGCAGAACTCCTCCTCCTGAAGCTCTGATACCAATTGTAGGATCGTGTCTCGACCCGAACGAGTCGTTCAGAGGATATTCTATCAAATACAGATGCGGAAAATAAGTATTTGACTTCGGAACAGCTAGCAAATCACTTTAAACTTCTACTTGTAATTATTTCTGACAGTTTTACATTCAAATCTCGATCCGGCAGCACTTCGGTACGAGTTACAAGACTGTTACAAATGTTTCGCTTGTAACACTATATATAGTTGCTGAGATTTCGCTTGAATGTACATGACATTCAAGCGGAACCTTCAACTGACATTCAAGCGGAACCATATTGTGACACATAAGCGAAACCTTCTACCTATGTCACTACAAGCGAAACCTATTACAAACACATATACAATCTCCTGTTTTCTCGAATAACGTGCCCTGATCTAACAATCTAAGACTAAGACTCGATCCAAGACAAAGTCAACAGATGTAGTGCACCAACAATGATCAACACTTCCATCCATGCAAGGCTTCAAACGGAGCAACCTGAATGCTAGCGTGTTAACTATTATTGTAAGATAACTCTGCCAAGGGCATGTAAGTATCTTAACTTTCTTCTGAGTCCATCATACCCGCTCCCAATTCTTCTTTCAAGGGTTTTAAAAGCTTCCTCTTACTTTTCTGCCCAATCAATTCCCCTTTTCCCTTTTGGGGTTATTAGTGTCGAAGACTGCACTAATTAGAGAAATTCTTAATAAATCTTCGGTAGCACCCAGCAAGTCCTATGAATTGTCGTACTCCTGACGGGGTCTTTGGAGCTACTCATCGTTTGATTTCTCAAATCTTAGATTGATCTACATGTATACCTTCATCATCCTTCATCACTCCATAGTTAACTTCAAACGTTATTCAAGATCCTCTTTGGTTCGTGTATAGACATGCATGTCGTCGATGAATATTATCACGACTTTATACGATTAGGGTTTCCATACCATGTTCATGAGATTCATGAATATAAATGGCGCATTAATTTAGTCAAAAGGCATGACTAATAATTCATAATGGCCATATCACGTTCGAAAAGCAGTCCCCGGAATACCTTCGTCAGCAACCTTCAACTGATAAGATCCTAATCGTTGATCGATCTTTGTGTAGCAGCTGGGTCCCGGTAGCTTGATTGAACAAATCGTCAATCCTCGGTAAAAGGGTACCGATTCTTGATAGTCAACTTGCTCGGCTTTCTGAAATCCTCACATATCCTGAAGGATCCATCCTTCTTTTTCTCAACAAAACAGATGCGCCTCAAAGAGAAAAGCTTGATCAAATGAAACCCTTTTCCAATAGCTCTTAAAACTAACTCTACATTTCTATCATTTAAAACGGTGCTTAATCTATAAGAGATTGTGCAATTAGGCGCAGCACCGGGTGTCAGATCGATTCGAATTTCGATCCGTCTCCTGGGGGAAATCCAGGTAAGTCTTTTTAGGAAGACTTCCGGATAGTTGCGATCGATAGAAATCTCTCCGACATTCCTACATTCGGTTTCCGCATCCATCACATTCACTAAAAATGCAGGATAGCTATTTCGCAACAACTTGAGCATCCACACAACACTAACGACTCTCAACTATCAACACTCAACGCTTGAGTCGGTCGATCTCCGCGAATAACTACCACCTTTCTACCGTCATCAGGACGAGATATCCTAGCTAGCTTCTTCAAGCGATAGTCCCCACTTTGTCCTTGGATAATCAGTCCATCCTCACATTTTCATCAAGGCTCCCCAGCTCCATTGGTAATAAATCGACACTAGAACCACGATCACCAAACTAAAAATTATAACCGCAAACGACCTTGCTAGTTTCTATTGACTTACCAATTGCTAGTTCTATCGGGCACTTTATACATAGCTTACCTGTAGGTGAACACAAAAATGGTTCCAAGTTTTTCGAACAAAACTCAAGTCAGCTTTGGTATTAAAAGTATGAACATAGATTGGCTTTTGATTCGAAACATACTAGTAACAGTAGCAGGACTCTCACTTGCCTTCCCGACACTCGACTCAACAGAATTGCCCCTAGCATCTTGTTCTTTTGGTTTCGGGCATTTTCTTTTGTTGTGTCCTTGTTCACCACATGCAAAGCATCCTTCAAGCGCAACTCCATCCAACGTATTCTTAGCATAACACTTAGAAGTCATATGTCTGGTTCGGCCATATCTAGTGCACTTCTCTTGTCTATCACTGACTTTACTCTTTCCCGACTCCCTAGGGTTAGCTACACTTGCTTTCTCCAAGCTACCTTTCTTCCCACGTTCCACTTAGGGATTCTTCTTGGAGCTCTCAGGTTTGCGCTTCTCGAATCTCCAGTTCTAGGTTCGGATCTGTCACACCTTGACTTTTGCGGAAGCGTGATTATGTGTGACTTGCTTAATATCATTGCATTCAATCATAACAACAACTATATGATAAAACCATAGATGGTCATCCATTAATTAAGTATAAAAACATCACAAACATCATGGTTTGAAACATAGAATTCAAATTTTACAAACCATACAAATTGTTTAGAGTTTCCTAAGGACTCATCAAAAGACTCTAAATAATACCAAGATTTGGAAGAGGTGCCTTGTCCAGGATAGGACACTGTAGGATCGTTTTACCGACCAAATGAGTCAATCAGAGGCAATACACAACTGTTTGAGAGGCGGAAACAAACAAACAGCTTAGAATCAGTGAAGAAATGAGTAGAAACAGATTGTTATACTTCAAAACAAGCTTCTCATTCAAAATAGACTTGATTACATGATGGAATTTCAGCAGCACTTCGTGACACACTGGCTAATTCTGTACCAAATGAGAAACTAGGAATACCTATATATAGGCTTGTAATTCCGCATGGAATAACATGTTCCGGTTCATGCGAAATTACCCTAGGTAATTTCGTGCGGAATTACATAACAACCTTTCATGGGAAATTACATCAAACAACCCTAAACTTTACATATTTGACATATTTGACCCCTATACAATACTACCACATGACCTAGACTTAAGACGTAGGCTATAGACATTATGCACTAACAAACTCCCCCTTGGATATTGCCGGAGTCTTCAGTCTGGTCTTCAACACTTTCATCACAGCGATTTGAATTTCTCTTCCCTCGGCTTAGGCTTTTTCATCAACAGCTTCCTAAGCTTCTCGTTCTCATCAACCTTTTTCTTCTCTTCAGCAGCCATTCTTTGACACACTGTATGCCTTAGCATGTTATCTCTGTCTTCACGTGCCTTCCGTTCTTTCTTAGCTTTCAACTTTTCTTCTTTCTCGATCTGTCGCCACTTAGAAGACCATTGACTTTTAGCATTAATTCCTTTCTGAAAACAGATGGTCAACCTTCTGAAACTGCATAGCTTGCTCTCTGTCTTCAGCTTTAAATCCAATCTTGTTCACAAATAAGCATTCAATATATTTGGGCGAGCAGTTAACTAGCCACAGAGGATCATACACATGAATATATCTGACTTCAGCTTCTACTTTGTAAGTAATCACAGCTTCAGTTGTTAAACAACTATACACCCAATAAAAGAACCAAGTATAGAAATCCTGCTCCATCTTTGGCACACGAATGTTCTTGATCACTCTCGGCTTCTTTATGTTCAAGATAGTTTCTTCAGTTCCAGTTTCAGGATCCACTTTCTTTACTTTCTTTGGGTAATGAGGCTTCCAGTGCTTGAACCCCCTGAACGCTTCAAACTTCATCAATCCCCAGACGGCACATCATACTTCCGAACAGGATAATCCAGAGTTCTCACTTTCGATAATTCCTCAACATCCCACCATGGAAGTGACATGATATCCTGAATATATTCAAAATATTGGACACCAAACTCTCGCCTGATAGCATACCCATTAACTTGAGGCAAAAATCCCCAGCTGATGATATCCCCAAGTGACACATTCCTGTCTCTCTTGTAATACTTTAATGGCCGGTTAAACTTTCTTTCATTACTCTTTCGAAACCATTTCTTTCTCTCTTCCTTCTGTGCATCTTTCGTAGTACCATCAAAATTTTTGTCTTTCAAACATTCAGCAACTTTCCTTCTCAACTCATCTGAATTCTCTTGACTGAAGAATTCAACAAGAGTTGGAAAGTTCGAAGTGTCTTCATTCACACTTTCTTCATCAGTACAATCTTCAACCTCAACCTTAACATAGTTATCGGCTTCATCAACATACTTGTACTCATATTCAGGCTGTTGGTTGATATCAAATGTGTTCAATTCTTCTTCAAAGTCAAACTTGAAATCTGGATCAACAATACGCGTCATCTCTTTAATATCAGCCATTGTATACGTATGCCTGAACTCACCTTCCTCTACCTCAGGCTCTAGATGTAGATTCAACTTTTCAACTTTATCAACATTTTGATCATCCACATTCTCCCCCTCTCCGGTAGCATCCTCAGCTTCTTCATTTGCATCATCGTGAAGAAAATCATCAACAATTTGTTCATTCGATGCTTCAGTAACTTTGACACCAGTCCACCCTGACCATTGTCATCATCATCATCATCACTGTGACTGCTTGCAGAAAAAACATCATCTGCATCATCTACATTACCTTCATCCTCCTCTTCTTCATCCTCCTCTTCATCATCATCAACATTATCCTCATCATTAATGACATCATCGATTAACACGTCTTCATCAAAAATAGCAGACACTGTTAAAATAGGACGAGGATTCTGAATAGGAGATTCAGGAACAGAAGATAGAACAATTGCTCTCTCAGCAACATCAGAAATACCTTCAACACCCTTTCCTTTGTTCTTCATCTGAGCATCAATTTCAGCTTGACGTCGTGCTCTAACCTCTTCAACTCAATCTCTTCAAATCTCTACTCTACAGACTTTCCAAGCATATTTTCTAGCACTTTATTCATCATGTAAATCTCATGTTCTTTCATAGCTTTTGCAGCTTCCAATTTTTGTTTTTCAACTCAAAGTACTTATTTTGCTCATCTCGGCATGCTTTCTCTTCTTCTAATTCTGCAACTTTAACTTTTAAAATATCAATCTCTGTCTGATCAGCTTCAATTTTTTTTAACAGTGAAGTATTCTCAGCTTCCACAGACTTTACACGCTTCTCTAACTTCTTTTCTCTATCCAACAACCTCTTATTTTCAACCAATACCTCTTCATATTTCTTTTCTAACCTCTTCACCTGTTCATCATTTGCAAAACTAAAATCTCCAATTTCTTCAAGAGAAATACCTTCTGGAATATTTGGAAAAGTTCTGTATCCAGAAGAACCAGGTGTAGTTTGGACAGGTGGTTGTGTGGATGGTGGTGTTTGAAAATTTTTTTGTGAAGTGAGAATAGGTTGTTCTTGGATTGGTGTTTGGTGTGGAGGTGATACATGTGGTGGTGATTGATGTAGTGATGAAATATGTAATGGTGATAAATGTGGTGGAGGTGATGGTGGTGGTGTAGGTTGTTTTGGTGGAGATTTATGTGGTGATTTAGGTGGAGATGGTTCAGGTGGTGGTGATGGTGGTTGACAAGATTTTGTTTTTAGTGTTCGTTTAGGCAATCTCACAATCAATTTCTTCCTTGCTGCTCTTGGAGAAACTACACTCTTTCTAGCACTTGCTTTCTTCCTACCACCAGATGGAGGCGTTTGAGATTCTGTCACATGTTCAGGAGATGGAACATAAACATTATCATCTTTCTCCTCTCTCCTCTTTCTTTTAAGCTGCTTTTCTTTTGCAATTTAAGCTTGAATTCTCCTCATACGCTCTGTTTCGTCAATTTCTTCATCAGACGAGCTTGAAGAGCTTTTATCTCCATCGTCACCTTCTTCCTCACCAGCTGCCTTTTCTTTCTCAGCATTATAAGCATTAAGAGATTTCAAAAACTCTGCAGAATTAGGAGATAAACGAGCATCTCCTTCAACATGAACCTCAGCTTCAGCTTCAGCTTCATCTTCTTCCTCAGATTCATCAACAAGCATAGTTTCAACATTTTTCTTTCGACGTTTCTTTGGTTGAGAAGATGAACCCTCCTCAGTTTGAACTTTCGGAGTTGCTTTTCTGCTCTTTTTCTTTTTCTCCTCTTTCACAAACCATTCATTCCTTGTATCTTTGAAATTTTCAAGAATTTTCAACTCATCAGCGTAACTCTTTTCTTTCATTTCTTCCTCATTCCTCCAGTTCTGATATTGATTGGATCTGGATCTTGATAATTCTTGTCTTTGATGAAACCAAAGAATTCAACTTTTGTCTTTGGTTCTGGATGTTTTGGATGATATCTAGCCAATTGTTTCAAAGACTCATTATCCATCTGATACTGCACCAATAAATCATTATTTTCATCTCTCTCCAACTCAGGATATGCATGGTCTAAAATCATCTGCACAAATCTGGGATAAACCCAAGTCTTGCTTTTCGACGTGATATTTTCAACCATGTAATGAAACACAATGTGTGAAAAGTTGTACTTCTTATTCAACACAAGAGCTGTCACCATGTTCATTTGATAGTCTCTCATCACATCGTAACCTCCCTTCCTGTGACTAAGAGCATTCAGCACTGAATGGATAAGAAACTTGTAAGGCTTGGAAAAACACGCTTTCAAGTAGTTAGCCTTGTTCAGTGATCCTCTATAACCCATCCATAGCATACACCCCTTTACCATCCTTTCTAGAAACTTTGTTGGAGAATTCTCTTCATCTGGAAAGTTAACCACTTCACATACAAGCTGTTCAGTGATAATGATCGGTTTATCTTTGCCATTTATGCTCACAATCGAATTTATCGTCTTGTTTGCCTCATCATATGTTGCATTCTCCCAAAAACATTTAATGTGAGATCTGAATACCAAGTGTTGATTTGTTAATGCTTTCTGAATCGGCAATCTTTCCATAAACTCAAGACTTTCTGTGAATCCAGCCATCTTTGGTATCTCCTTATCGTACACACAACAAGTGTTGTGCAGTGGATCAAACAGCACATTCGAAGCCTGAAAATAACAACATACAATCAGGTTAACACTTAGAAAATTTTTCAGTTCAAACAACTTTCAAACGAAATCACTCTTCATGCGGAATTACATATACAAACGAAATTACACTTCATGTTGAATGACTTATTCAAACGAAATTAGATCTACAAACGGAATACCTTTTTCAAACGAAATTACAATTCAAATTGAATGACTGGTTTCAAATGAGATCATCTTTACAAGCGAAATCACATTTTGAAACCAGAGCATAGTTCAAACTGAATAACGTTTTGATGCGAAATTACATCTTTAAACGAAATCACCAATTGTAATTGAATGCCATATTTCATGCGAAATTAGGATGTTATTTCGTTTGAAACTCTCTTTTAATTTCGTTCAAAATCATCAACAAAAATTTTCATGAACTGATAAACAAATTGATGATCTGGGTTAGTTAATCAGTTAATTCCAAGCATGATGATATAATTTTCATTCATTTTCGACCACAGAAACAACCTAGATCTGAGACTTAAAGATCTGATCTACCGACTTCAAACGGAAATAAGTTTTTCACATCAAATTGAAACCCTAACTTAGATCTATATCAAATTCCAAGTTCAAAGGTGTATTAATCAGTCATTTATCATCACTAATAAACCCTAGATCTACGTTTTAAGTTTTGTTCATCGCTGACCAAACGAAATTAGGTCAGATCTGTGCCAAAACACCAACATTCCTCACCTTTCCCATGATTATAGTTGAGTATGCCAACTATCATCAGATTTCAAGTAATAAATTGGGCAGAGTAACGACTAGAAATCAAGGTGATGGGACTTCGTTCGAAATCGCCTTGACAGAGACTCTTGAAGCGGAATTACAGAAATGACATGTTCAAACGAAATCATACCCCTATTTATAGGTGTGGTAATTTCGTGTGAAATACGTACTGACCTTTTCAAACGAAATTATGTTGGATTTGAAAAGAAATTGGCTAAGAAGAATGTTAAGCTAAAGGAAAAGATGAGTGATGTTTTTGTTGTTGGTCCTAGTGTTGATACTGAAAAGGAGTATATTTTCAGTCAAAAAGCCATTGATAATTTCAATGCAGCGAAGAAGTTGAGAGAAAAGACCTACAAATCAACTTTTGTCGAATATGACAAAAGAATTTGTTACCGCTGCAATGAAATTGGTCACTTGGCCAAACAATGCATGAAAAAACTTGAAAAACCTGTTTTGCAAAAACCTAGACCTAAAACTCAAACTGATGAAAAGGGTAAAAAACCAATGGTTTCACCTGTTCGTATCTTGAAAAGAGGTGAATCGCTGAAGTCCGAAGAAAAACCAAAATCAACTTTCGAGATTGGTGAATCTTCGAAAGCTCGGAAGACTTCAAAGATTTATCCAAAGATGAAAATTTTTGAAAATCAATCATGGGTGGCAAAACCAAAATCATCAGTTTAAGAGAAAAAAGATGGAGAATGTTTTGAAAACTGAACCAAAAGTTTTAAAGATGATGTTGAAAAACTTGAATTTGAACTTGATAAGCTTCTTGAGGAATTTCCTCCGATTAAGAAGGAAGATTTAAAATCAAAAGTCAAAATTGATGTTCCAAATGTCATTTTTAACATTCCGAAAGTTGATGTGACATGTGATATTGTGTTTGGTAGTGTTTCAACTGTAAAGAAATCATGGGCGTCATTGTTTGAATGAATTTCTTCGATGTGTGCAGGGGATTCCAAGGTCGATAATCTCGAAGTGGATAATGGACAACGGAGCTTCAAGGCACATGGAGCTTTGCTTTATGACGTAAAATCTATCAACGGAGGATATGTGGGATTTGCTGGGAATCAGGGTGGCAGGATAGTTGGTCAAGGGACTCTACCTAATGGAGTCGTTAAATTTGATAAAGTGAACTACATAATCGAACTTGAAAACAATCTGCTAAGTATCTCACAGATCTGTGACAAATCTTTTACAGTACACTTAACTAAAAATGAATGTCTAATCATAAAACCTGGTTTCAAAATTCCTGAGGAGATGGTGTTGATGCGAGTTCCCCGAGAAAATGACTTGTATGTACTCGATATGAGAGTCGCAACAACAGATCATAAAAAACAGTGTTTTGTGACAAAAACAAAGGCAACAGAAAAAGAGTCGATAATGTGGCATCGAAAGATGGGCCACATTCATGTTAGAAAAATGAACTTTCTTGTACACAATGATTTAGTTGAAGGTGTGAATCTTAAAAGTTTTCATTTAAATGATGATTGTGTAGAGTGCAAGAAGGGAAAGCAGACAAAAAAGACACACCCGCAGAAGTTGCTGAATTCAATTAGAGTACCGCTCGAGAGACTCCACATGGATCCCTTTGGGTCGGTTAATGTAAAAAGTATTAGTGGAGACTTATACTGTCTTATAGTCACTGATGACTTCACTAGATTTTCTTGGGTGATGTGTCTGGAGAGG
The DNA here is from genome assembly GCF_002127325.2 of Helianthus annuus. Taxonomy (NCBI): domain Eukaryota; kingdom Viridiplantae; phylum Streptophyta; class Magnoliopsida; order Asterales; family Asteraceae; genus Helianthus; species Helianthus annuus. Next base: position 159,224,749 of record NC_035440.2, on the reverse strand, counting down.
AAAGATCAAACGTTCGAATCACTGATGGTCTTATTCAAGAAAATGGAGACGTTGTACAAGCTGCCGATAAGGAGAATACGAAGCGATAATGGAACGGAGTTCAAGAATAATCGAATGCTCGAGTTCTGTAATGAAAAAGGGATTCTTCATGAATTTAGTGCACCATACACTCCACAGCAGAACGGTGTAGCTGAAAGGAAGAATTGCACTTTGATTGAAACAGCTCGAACAATGCTTGCTGATTCCAAGTTGCCTATATTTTTCTGGAGTGAAGCAGTTGCAGCAGCGTGCTACACACTGAATAGAGTCCTCACAGTGAAGAAATACAAGAAAACATGTTTTGAACTTCTTCATCGTTATAAGCCAAATTTGAAATTTTTAGAAGCGTTTGGATCTCCATGTACCTTTATAAATCCTGATGGCAAGTTTGGTGCTAAAACTAACGAGGGTTTCTTTGTAGGTTACGCGAGCCCGCTGAAGAGGGTGTTCGTTCCGTGCCTGGGGAAGGTAATTCATGTTCAGCATGTAGATTGTCAGAAGCATACAGCTCCACCGCAACTTCCCAGACAAAGATTCTTGTTCGATTATGACAAACTCTAGGAGTCTTTCCAACTTTCGACTGAGCCAAGTATCAAGGAACTCGTACTGTTATACCAACAATAACAATCTACTTCACAAGATCAGGTGCCAAGAGTGTTGGTAGTTTCTCAACCCGACATGGGTACTAATGATCACGATGCCGGTCCAAGTGGAATGACACACGAAGACCCAGAAGAACCAGCTCCAACATTTGATAATTCTGACGACTCAGAATCGGAATCCGGTCCGACTTTTGACGAGGAACCAGATGTTGCAACGACAGAAGCTGAGGATCACACCGGTGATCAAGACATCACGAACTTGCAATCAGAAGTTAATGTGCCTGACACTGTAATGCCAAGAACTTTGTCTTATCATCCTTCAGAGCAGATAATCGGTGATCTTTAGAGCGGAGTAAAGACGAGAGATCAGATCAACAGAGCACTTACTTGTTTTTATACATCTGTCGCTCCTTTGCAAGTTGATTTTTCACTAAAGTGTTTCATCTCGCAAGTCGAACCTCGAACGTATAAGGAAGCCTTAACAGAAGAAAGCTGGGTGAACGCTATACAGGAAGAGCTGCAGCAGTTTGAGAAGCTGGGATTATGGAAATTGGTAGATCTCCCTGAGAATCAAAAGTTGATAAAGACAAAGTGGGGTTTTAAGTGCAAAAGAGATGATAGAGGAGTGATCGTAAGGAACAAAGCACGATTGGTAGTACAGGGTTTCAGTCAGCAAGAAGGCATTAACTTCACGGAAGTGTATGCACCGGTTGCTAGACTCGAGGCGATAAGAATCTTCCTGGCATTCGCGTCCTGGAAAGGATTCAAAGTATACCAACTAGATGTCAAGTCTGCATTCCTATATGGAAAGATCAAGGAAGAAGTGTACGTTGGACAACCGCCGGGGTTCACAGATCCAGTACACAAAAAACAAAGTCTATCTTCTGGATAAAGCGTGTTACGGTTTACACCAGGCCCCGAGAGCCTGGTACGAGACACTATCCCAATACTTGCTGAACAACAGGTTCATCAGAGGGACAGTTGATAGTACGTTCTTTACCAAAGAGGTTGCTGGGCATCTATTGATCGTGCAGATTTATGTCGACGATATCATCTTTGGATCAACAAATGATGATTTGTGTAAAGAGTTTGAGAAAGTTATGAAGAGGAAATTTGAGATGAGTTCGATGGGGGAGATGAAGTTCTTTCTAGGGCTGCAGGTGGAACAAATGCCCGAAGGAATCTTCATTCATCAAACCAAATACGTGAACGATGTTCTGGAGAAGTTTAACATGTCAGAATCTACTCCAACATCAACCCCTAGCTCAGAACCACGGAATCTGTCCAGATGAGAGTGGAGAAAAAGTGGAAGAGACGTTGTATCGGTCGATAATTGGATCCTTGATGTATCTTTCTGCTTCCCGCCCAGACATCATGTATCTGACGTGTTTATGCGCCCGTTATCAGTCAAGCCCAAAGCAGTCACACCTGACAATCGTGAAACGCATTTTACGGTATTTGAAAGGTTGCCCAAGCATCGGCTTGTGGTATCCTAGATTGGGTGACTTCTCTCTCACAGGTTTTGCTGATTCGGGTTTTGATAGCTGCAAGCAGAATGCTAAGTCCACCACTGCAGGCTGTCAGTTCTTCGGAACTCGATTAGTCACTTGGCAGTGCAAGAAACAAACCTCAGTAGCGCTCTCTACGTGCGAGGCTGAATACGTTTCGGCCTTAAGCTGTTGCTCTCAGATCCTTTGGATCCAACAGCAGATGCGAGACTTTGGTTTGCAGTTCTTGGACACGCCCATTTTTTGTGGACAATGAAGCAGCGATTAACATAACGAAAAACCCGGTTCACCATCCTAAAAACAAATCATATTAAAATCCGACATCATTTCATCCATGATTGTCACGAGAAGAAATTGTTTCGGATAGAACATATACACACCAATGAACAGAGGGCTGATTTTTACACCAAATCGTTTGACAAAAAGAGATTTAACTATCTTTTGAAATTAAATGGGATGAAAAATTTGCTTTCTGGGAGGGTTGTTGAATGTGAAGCTGTCACACCCCGACCACGTAAAACAACAAAACGTGGCGGAAACGTCGGGGAGTGTTGTAATAGAATCATTGTTTAACAACCATGGAGTTAAACAATTTCGTTTTATTGAATTAAATGTATTACATTACATTGGAATTAGAAACAAAACATGAACAAATAGTCTTTCATTGTTATTAAGTCACTAAGGCCTCATCCATTCCTATGTGAGCATACACCAATATCATCATGTATCACCAACTATTGTACCTGAAACACATGTGAAAATAGGTACGTCAGCATAAAAATGCCGGTGAGTACATAGGTTTTGTATGAGTTTCAGATTCATGGCTCGTTTTACATGTTGCAATACTTATTTAAAAACCTTGTTTTGAAAAGTATAGTATTGCGACATAATTAACCAACTCAAATCAAATTGGTTACAGTTTATAAAATCTCGTAGCCATAATTCTTAACTCCAAAACATTTGTTTAATTAAATCCAGATTGTAATTCGTTTTTTGAATAAAAACTCGAATAGTATATATATATATATATATATATATATATATATATATATATATCGTTGGAAAAACCTTGTAATATAACTTTGTTTTGTTAACCATTGCCCAAGTGATCTAGATAACGCGACGATATATAATGTGTTAAAAGCACTTATATATAGGAAGTACCCGCGGCGTATCCACCATGCCTTTAATGTCACACCCTGGCTGCGTGTAACGTGCAACCGCGGCGGAAACACCGGGGAGTGTTGTGGACATAATTAATTGTTTCATAACCATGGAAATCAAAGTTACATTTTATTTATTAAACAAGAGTGATACATTGTCTTAAACAGGAAAAAACAAAGAGTTTATAACATAATTAACTAAGTCTATCTTCAGTTTTAGTCTCTAAGGCACAGGTCCGCCCTAGTGTCATGATCATCATCCTATGGAACAGCTCCTGAAAACACATGTGAAAGTAGGTACGTCAGCATAAAAATGCCTGTGAGATACATCGGTTTTGTGAAAATGGGATTCATGACTTGAGTTCAAAGAAATGTTTAATAACAGTCAGTCATGAACCTTGTAATTTATCTTGCTTTGTAAACCATTTGAAAAAAAACGATAATATCAGATGTTATGTATAGATAAGTGTAAGGTTAAACGAGTAACCAAGTAAAATGAGTTGAATAAGATAAGTTGTTTGTAAAAATAATGTCTTGTGAAGAGTATGTTATTTGTGTAAAATGTAATGTGTCTAAATTGAAATGACTTAGATAACGCTACGATGCATAATACTATACAAACATTTATATATAGGAAGTACCAGCGGCGTATCCACCATGTTTGTATCATATTACATACGCCACGTTATTCCGATCATTTACCCAAACCAACCACCATGTAAATTGTTCATGTATAAATCAATTGTCAAGTGTTATTGTGTAAACCATGTCGAAATGTCTATGTTCAATGTAAACCACCAAGTATGTATATCAATGTTGAAATGTTTATGTTTAATGTAGATAATGTAATGTGTACCCAAAATATATCTTGTATTGGTAAGCGAGATGTATCAACTAAACCATATGTAAAATGCACAAAACAAGATGTTGAAGTAAAACATGGTTTAAATCAACATTATGTTTTGTGGAACAATGCATGCTCTACTGATATAAACATTTATGCGGTATTGTGAAATATGCATACATCTAAGCCTTGAGACTGTGGCGATAAACCCTTAAACAAATTAAAGGTTTAGCTAAGTTATGTATATCGAATTCGGTCATTCCTTCCAATCCAAACAAACCCAGGATTTCAGGAACGGGAGTTGTCAATTCCTATGGTACCACTACCTACTAACGAACGACGTAGCTAATGTTAATGAATGTATTGTTCCATGTTAAATAAACCAAATGCTGTACCAAAATGAAGGCATGTGATGTAAACAATTGTACTAAGTATGCACACAATGGGCATAAATAGCATGAAATGCAATATGAAACAATGTACTAAGTACGCACACAATGGGCATACATAGCATGAAAATGTAGTGTAAAGCAATGTACTAAGTACGCACACAATGGGCATACATAGCATGAAATGTAATGTAAAGCAATGTACTAAGTACGCACACAATGGGCATACATAGCATGAAATGTAATGTAATTCAATGTACTAAGTACGCGCACAATGGGCATACATAGCATGAAATGTATTGTAAAGCAATGTACTAAGTATGCATACAATGGGCATACATAGCATGAAATGTAATGAAATCATGTACTATAATGTACTAACGAACATAGCAGGTATATGATGTGAAAACATGGAAAGCATGAAAGTAACAGATAGGCACATGTGTTTCACCCCAAAACAGTTTGGAAAACAGTAAAAGATGGGGTTCTATGTACTCACCTGAGATTGCTTTGAATTCCTTGTGTAATAATCACACAATGGTAGAGATCACGGGATATCAAACGGCACCTAATAGGTAGCTATATTAATATACCGGACCAAAATCGGAAGGATCGGATAGTATGCGGGTTCGTAAACCAAACGAGTATGGAGACTCGTGTAATATGGTTTAACAAAGCCTACATACTAAAATGAAACCTAACCTAAGTGCTTGCGACCCATTACGACCCGTTTAGGTAGCTTATGCTACCTTTACGCGTCGTTCGCGTAGAACGTGTTTGGAACGCCTAACATCGTGACCACAAGGCATAACCTCGGAAGGTTATAGCTATGGTTACCTAATGTGTTTGGTCGGATCCTAATGATCGACCAAATGGGTCGGGTTCGAAAGTATAGTCGATGGTTTAGATCGCTCACCTTACGACCCTATATAAGCACTAAACTAAAAGTGACGAGCTAAGCATGTTAGAACATGCTTAACTAAGTTTAGAAAGCAGGCTTGGCATCAAAGCAAATGGCTTTGATGCTCACGAGTAGTTTGTTACAAATTACGCAAGAATGCGCATTTTGGCCGAAACTACGACTCGTCACTGAGCCTAGATAACGTGGTAATCAGTAGGTATAGTCACTACGGACTATAACCATCGTGATCACGCTCACGTTATGAAGTTCCATGAACTTCGTGTTGACCATAGGCTGGTCAATGCAGAAAGTCAACAAAACGTTGACTTTCGGACTCGAAAAGTGAATAAAAGAACGAAAGAATACTTACGGAGGGTCCCCGAATGCTAATCTAGATCAAAATATCTCAGGTATGAAATAAAGGTTCCAACTTAGAGCTTAGATCAGATTTTTGTGGGTTTTTACAAGAATGGGGGTGGGGTATTTATAGTATTTCCTGAACCGTTAGGATCGTTTCTTGAAAAACGTGATCGAATCTCTTGCGTACACTTGTCGAAAAGTTGTGGTTACTGAAAATGACCCTTAGTGAGCTGAAAGGGCAAGTGAAATCATGTGGTTGTGGTTTAATCAGCTGAGATTTGCTGACTAATCGATCTTATCTGATCTGCATGTCCCACGCGGCCCACGTCAGGATTCACACAAGGCTCAGGCGGGCCGCCTGGCCCTATCTGATCCGCACAAACTTTCAGTAATTACAGTTTTAGTCCCTGTTATGTATTTAAGCCATTTCCGACACTTCTAAGTTCCGTAAAGCCAACTTTAGGGCCCTAAAATGATGCCTAAACATCGTGGACATGAAACATGCTCAAAAATGTGTCGGATGTTGGTTCGTTTGGCCGTACGAACGCGATGTTCGCTTAATTACGACGAAATGCGCATAAGCGCGAAAAATGATCCAAATGACGCGACGAATGGATTTTTCTCATGCCAAACACTAAGGCATAATATTAGGATGCTTTCATAAATTTTTGGATGTCCGGATGTATTCAGAACGTAAGTTATGCGCGAAAGTGCAAACTTGTGCACTTTTTGACACTTTTAGTCCCTGAATGATCCAAAAGTTTGTTTTAGCATACCAAACCTCTCAAAGCCTATTTCTAAGCTATGTAAAGGATATTTATGGTATGTTTAACTTATGGACATGTTTCGGAATGTTCTTTACAGTTCAAATTGGCATACTTTTGCAGTTTGTCAAGTTTAGTCCCTGTAAGCGAATTAACTTGTTTTTGCCATACCAAGGCCTTCAAAACTTATTTCTAAGTTATGTAAAGGTTATTTATGGTATGTTGAGTATATGTCGATGTTCCGGAGTATTTGTCGCATTTAACTGTGTACGTTTACGCACCAGTTTGCCTATAACTCTCCAGAAAGCGATGTAGAGTTTGAAATTGAACAAAAGTCAAAACATGAAAAATGTAAAACACAACCAAACAAACATTGGGATCAAATAAAATTGTTTTATTGATAATTGAACTGTTCACAATGATTACATGCACAATTGTTACAGTCTCCCCTACTTGTGGAAATTTCGTCCTGTAGGATCGTATTCTGACCTAAACGAGTCGTTCAGAGGCGTTTTCGTCAATTACAGGTGCGGAAAACAAGTAATCAACGTAGGAATAGCTTGTAATTCACTTTAAACTCTTTCTGTATTGATTTGACAAAGATTACAATCAGTTCTCGATCCGGCAGCACTTCGGTACGAGATTCGACACTTTCACAAACTGGATCGCTCATTAGCCTATTTATACAGCAAATTGGGTTCGTTTATTGGACAGGCCCAATAAGCGAATCACTCGAGCGGACCACACTTTTGACACTCGAGCGAACCAGACCATTGACAATCGAGCGGACCTAATCACTAATGTCCGTTTGAGCGAACCTAACATTCTATTGGACTAATAAGCAAACCAACTAGACCAATTCTATACAATTTCACATTTTCTCGTATTTCATGCCCTGATCTAACATTCTAATACTATGACTTGATCCAAAACGAAGTCAACAGATGAAATGCACCAACAGACTCCCCCTCAGATGTTGACGGAGTGCCATCGAACGGAGTGTCATCGAGTCATATCATACTGTCTTCAATTCTTCTGTCTTGATCAGCCACTGGGCTTTTCTCTATCTTCGTCTCTCTGTCTTCATCACACTCTCTCACATTGAAATTTGACAACTTTTAAGTTTTCCAATTCCAACATGTGCTCCCTCTCAAATGTTGATTCTTCCTACACAACAACTCAACCACAACATAAGTTTTGTGATAAACGTTTAAGCATATAAACATCACCAAAACAACGAACTAATCAATCAATCAGATACTGATGAACCACTTGGAATTTTGACGTTTTTCTTTATCAACACAAACACAAACACCCCAAACCAATTGTTCATCATGTTTAGCACTTCGAATTTTGATAATCATCTTTTCAACATCAGTTGTCGAAAATCTTTTTGATTTTTCAAAACTTTATGCTAAAACACACCAAAAATCTTTTTGGATTTTTCTGAAAGAAAATAAAATGCAGAAATAAACTATTTATAGACAATATTTTTGTGAGCTTGTGCAAGAGGATCATATCAGTTTTGAGACATATCACTAACACCGTTAAGCTTTAAACATTCTCAGTTCTAAACAATTTACCTAGATTGTCAGTATGTTTGTCCACTTAAATTTTCACACAGACTTCAATTGATTCGAGATACGATATTAATGTTTTAGAGACTTAAACTTAATTGTGTATCACTCCACTTGAATATACTCCTGTATCCAGATCCCAAATATTCAGTCTTACAGGTGAGTATACCACAGATGATATCTGTAAAGGGGTAGATGCGAAACCGTGAGAGCTCAGGTCAGAACTTCCGTTCAGCAGAGAGATGACGGCTCGACTTTTGGTGGGTCCCCTTTAGAGGATCTTTTTTACAACAGCAATGACTATCAATTTTATTGTTTCATCGATTTGCTGAGGGCGGCGCTATGTTTCAAGCATTTTGCGAAAAGCATTATCCGGGGACTAGGTCAGTACTTCCATACAGCAGAAGTCCCGGGATAATACCCCAGATATCACTGAGTATAAAGACCTAGTATCTCAGAATACGGGACCTTTCAAACAAGATTTTGGGGGTTACCCATATATTCAAGAATAGTTACCCACGAATCAAGCAAGTTTGATTTAGGTTTATATCTCGTTTCAATTTACTAAATGTGAGAAAATCTACTGACACATCCGCAGTAAGATCGTTTATCACATTTAAACTTTCCAATTCTTTAGCATGTTGTGATAGTCCACTGATGTACTATCATTTCCTCTTTTTCACAACAAAACTCATTTTTGATTTTATCATGTTTTTTACTTTTTCAAATTTTCTAATGTTTTTGGATTTTCTGAAATTTCTTACTCCCCCTAAAATGCAAACACATTAACGAAAATATGAAAACAAACTGTATAGAAACATGACAACCGATATCAAATCACCTCAAATCGCCATTAACTAGGCATAAACAATCAGAACTTCCCCTATCAACAAACTATTTTCCCATTTAGATTTCAAAACACTTAAGTTTGTTTTAATCAAAATGGTTTTTCCGGAAAATAAGTTTGAATGATTTTACCACTTGTAGATTTATCAAACAAATGTTCGGGGATGTGGTTCATCATCTTGTCTTCCAACCAAAAGTAGGAAAATACAAGTACAACTTAATGTCCTTGATTTACCATATGCAATCAAATCATCTAACTACTTGAAATTATAACCAACAAACATAAACAAACCTCTTTACCGTTTGTATGATTGACGTTACCGAAAAAAATTCAAGAAAGATGCCGATTCATGCTCCACGCTTACCAACCTGGGAGCTCTGGCAAGTCCTGAGACTTACTGTTCATAATATGTACCATCCCAGTCACAAACCAGGGATGGTTCAGTTTTTTCGTTCTCTGTTTTCTTCTCATAAAACTCCTTAACCCCTTTGACTTTTCGAGCAATCATCTTGCCAAAGATGTGGTTTACCTTGGGGTTAAAGACCTTCTCAGCATCAAATTCCTGTTCATCATGATAAAATTGGTTAGAAATTTCAACTTTACCAATTTTCTTTTTATAATTCTCAGCCCGAAGTAATGGAAACTCCTCATCATTAACAATCGGAACTGAGTTATCAATTTTTACATCAGCTTCACATTTTGAAACAATTTGTGGCTCAACTGATTTTGTGGAATCAGTTTCATCGCCTGAAGATAGCTCCTCTGATTTCGACCTATCAGAATCATCGCTAGAGCTTTCACCAATACTCTTAACAACCCATTTCTGGTTGTCAGATTTTGCTCTTTTCTTGTAAAACTTGTTCGAACTCTCACCAATTTCAAAAATAGAATCTTTAAACAGTTTTGTTCTATCAAGTGGTGATTCGAAAGCAAACACTTTCTCTTTGATTTTACGAAATACTCCCTGTTTTGATTGTATCGCCTTAGAACAATCTCGGGCAATATGTCCAACATTGTTGCATTTGAAACAGGTTCTCGTGTCTCTCTTCTGCTCAGCTATCTTCTTCAACTCAACTTGCTTCTTCATCAGAAACTCACTGTTTGATTCTTTCCAGAAGTTTGTCTTTTCTTCTTCATCAGTTGATGTACCTGAAACAAATGACATTTTGGATTTAAAATCACGAACATATTTTTCATTTTTCTGTTTTTCTGTAGGAGTAAAACCTAATCCTTTCTTTTTGAAATTACCGTTATGGTTTGATCTCTTTTGGAAATCTGAACCAGAACCGTAATTCTTTTTCTTGTTTAATCTCTGTTGAACTCTTGAGGTGTAAGGTTTAGGTTTATCAATAAGACATAAGTCTTTTATTTCAGCAAAATATTGATTTCTGTCAGTATGAAAACCTTTTTAATCAGTTCAGTTTTGACACCTCTTATTGGAAATTCTTCATCAGAATATAATTTGTCAGAATCATTCAAAGTGTAGGCAACTTTAAACAATCCATCATCCAATTTAGATTTTGACAATAGAAAATTTCTATCATAAACTAATTTGTCCTGTTTTTCTGTTTGACACTGTGTGTTTGACCCAGACTTTGATTCTTCAACATCATCACTCTCTAACACATGATCCACGACTTTCTTCATCAATTGAGGCTGTTGATCAGTGTCAGATGATGTAAACACAACATCAATACTTTCTGGAAGATTTACTGACGACTCTGACTCCCACTGTAAATTTGTGGCCTTTTTGACACTTTCATCGTTTGGATATCTAGGCAAATACCCATTTTCCAGCGGGGGTGGACACTTGTTATAACTGACACCTTGCTTCTTACCAGAATCTTTCTTGTCAGTCTTTTTCTTCGTATCATTCTTCTTCTTTTCAGAAGTCTTTTCATCAGCACCTTTTCCAGTTTCTTTCTCTTCAGTTACCTCATCATCTTCCCATACCTTCATACTTTCAACTGTCGGATAAATCCTGTCAATAACATAGGAAGTACATGAGTAACTGTTTAACAAACGATTAACTCTTTCAGTTTCAATTCTTTGAAGCTCAAGCTTTTGTTCCAAAGCAGCACATTTCTCAATGTAATTGTTTACAACTTTTTGCTTTGTCATAAAAGCTCCCTGAAGTGTCTTCATTGTTGTGGCTTGTTCTTCACTCGTTTGATTGTACTGATTCATCGTCTTATTCAGCACATCATAAGACTCCTTCAAACTGTTCAAGTTGTAAATCAAAGTGCTGTTCTGCTTCTTTACAGCTTCACAGTTTTCACACTTCACCGGAATCTTTTTCGCATCAACTTATTCATCAACTTTGAATTTTGGAACTTCTTTCACCTTTTGTCTTCTTACCACCGGCACCTCTTCATCATCACTGCTCACCGGTGTCTTGATCTTTTTCTTTTTCTTCTTGGCTTTTTCATCTTCACTATCACTTTCAGCAAGCAGCTTCATATCTACTTTATATTTTCATGCCCAATATTCCGTATCATCATCACTATCATCTACAACCTTTGCTGTAAATGCAGTGTACGCTGTGGTTTGATCAGGAATGTAATCATCCCAAGTGAAATTTGCCCAGCTAAAACCCTCTGCTAGCTTTTCATCATCCTGATCAATAATCAAAGCACTACCATCTCTTCTTTTGCCATACAATCTATCATGATTACCCACACAAGCTCTTTTTCCAGAATCTTCAATTACATCCCTTCCATGTGCAGTTTGAGCTTCATGTTTAGATTGTTGAGATGATTGACCAACTTGGTGATAGGTGGCTTTGCGATAGTAATCGTTGTTATTGTTGAACGGATTTTGAGCTCCACTTGCTTCTCGGTTTGTGCACTCTCTCTTGAAGTGTCCCTTTTCCCTGCACCGAAAACAAGTGACTTTAGATTTGTCAAAACCTAAAGTAGAAACATTCGCATCACGAAGATCATCTCTCCCCGTGATTTGTTTGAATTTCTCAGCTCTCCGTAAAACACTAGCCAGACACCACTTTATGTCCTTCAATTCCATCTCTTCTGCATCTATCTGGTCGTAATCTTCTTTGGTTAACATTGGATTGCCGATACGACCTGCAACAAAACATGTGTAAGATTCCAAAACCATTCCTAATAAAGACATTTGGTTTTTGGCAACTTCCTCAGAATAATCTTGATCATTTTCAAGATTTAACACTATGTTGCACTGTAATTTTCTCCCATTTTTAGTTGCAGAAATGTTTGGATCATATGATGAAAATGACGTAAAGCTGGTTTTGTTGTTGGACCCAGATGATTGACTCCCAGACGAATTCTTGGCACTGTAGGCAGTTTCAACCTTAGGAGATAGATTTGAAGATTTCTTCTCATTTACCCCTGCCTTATAATACAGCCCGATGTCCTGTTCACTATCGAAATCTTTCATTCTAATCACTTTTCTCTGTTCCATCTCTTGAGCCTCTATCTTCTCAATGAACTTACTAAGCGTTAAGTTGCTAAAACCTTTCTTGTTTCTGAGCATCATCAAGTATGTACCCCACGTCTCATATGGCAATGCATCAGCAAGTTTTTCAATCAGCTCATCAGTACTTTTCTCAATACTCAATCTCTTCATATTTGCAAGCAGATTACAATATCGTTCAATAATTTCTCTCGTACTCTCATTCTTCAACCCTCGGAACAAATCGAACTCTTTCTTCAGAAGTGATTTCTTACTTTTGACCATCTCCTCACTTCCTCTAAACTTCAACCGTAATGCTTTCCAAATCGAGTACGAAGTTCCATTATGCTGTAGAAGAACCATGATATCTTCTTTCACTGCCTGTTGAAGAAGACTAAGCATCATCTTCTCGTCTTTGTACTTTTTCTTAGCATCAGCAGTAAGATCTTTGATTGGAACTGGTTCTTCATCGTCATTCAAAGGTCGAATATACTTTGTCTCTACGCATTCCCAAGCACCAAGATAATTAGCTTGCACCCAATTCTCAAACCGACCTTCCCAATTTTTAAATTCCTCAATATTCATTAGTTTGGGAGGTTTTTGCATCGTACCCGTTTCGTTCTCGAGCATCATATTTTGTGCAAAAGTAATCGGAGTCACCGGCGTAGCGAACGCATTGAAAAATTCCTCGTCCATCTCCGAAATTTTCGAAAAGTTCAATAATCAGCCTTAAAAGCGAACCGGGTCAAATGAACACAACAGTGGACCAATCAGATCAATAAGCGGACCAGAATATCAATCTGATACAAAAGCGGACCGGATGGGTCAAATGAGCGGACCGGATGGCTGTTGGAGCGGACCGGATAGGTCAGATAAGCGAACCGGTAATTTGGAGCGAACCTGCTTGTAACTCGGCCGAATAAGCGAACCGGATGGGTTAATTTGAAGCGGACCAACCGTATGAGCGAACCGGATGACCAAATAAGCGAACCGAACGATCTGTTTTGGAGCGGACCAGTGTGAATCGACCGGAAAAGCGGACCAGTATCACCCGACCGAATAAGCGGACCTTCAATCGGACCTCAATTTTCTTCGAATTTTTGCACCAAACTTTCAATTTTCTTCGAATTTCTTACGATCTGTGAAATTTTCAGCTGATTCTGACCGTTGAAAGTGTCTGAAATGAAGAAAGAAGGTGTAGAAGTCAGAAATTTTGATGTTTTTCAGCTATTCTCTGCAGAACTCCTCCTCCTGAAGCTCTGATACCAATTGTAGGATCGTATTCTGACCTAAACGAGTCGTTCAGAGGCGTTTTCGTCAATTACAGGTGCGGAAAACAAGTAATCAACGTAGGAATAGCTTGTAATTCACTTGAAACTCTTTCTGTATTGATTTGACAAAGATTACAATCAGTTCTCGATCCGGCAGCACTTCGGTACGAGATTCGACACTCTCACAAACTGGATCGCTCATTAGCCTATTTATACAGGAAATTGGGTTCGCTTATTGGACAGGCCCAATAAGCGAATCACTCGAGCGGACCACACTTTTGACACTCGAGCGAACCAGACCATTGACAATCGATCGGACCTAATCACTAATGTCCCTTCGAGCGAACCTAACATTCTATTGGACTAATAAGCAAACCAACTAGACCAATTCTATACAATTTCACATTTTCTCATATTTCGTGCCCTAATCTAACATTCTAATACTATGACTTGATCCAAAACGAAGTCAACAGATGAAATGCACCAACACGTCCCGAAATTTATTTAGAGGAAACTCGTGGAAAAAGATGCAGATATTTTGCCTTCATTTGATCTTCGCGTTCCCAAGTAAACTCGGGTCCACTCTTAGATTCCCAACGAACCTTGACCAAAGGAATGCGCTTACGTTTAAGCCACTTGACTTCACATTCCATGATTTCTATCGGTTTCTCAACAAATTTCAGTGTTTTATCAACACGAATTTCGTCAAGCGGTATGTGGAGGTTCTCATTAGCTAAACACCTCTTGAGATTGGACACGTGGAAAGTTGGATGAACATTTCCAAGTTCAGGAGGTAACTCAAGTCTGTAGGCTACCTTACCGATTCTTTCTACGATCTTGAATGGTCCAACGTATCTAGGTGTAAGTTTTCCTTTCTTTCCGAATCTGATCACACCTTTCCAAGGTGAGACCTTAAGTAATACTCGATCACCGACTTGAAAATCCAAGGGCTTGCGTTTTAGGTCCGCGTAACTCTTTTGACGACTTCTAGCTGTCTGAAGGTTATCAGGAACTTTCTTTACCTTATCTGTTGTCTCTAAAATGAGGGCAGGTCCAGTAAGTTGAGCCTCGCCAATCTCATTCCAGCAGACTGGTGAACGACATTTTCGACCATAGAGAGCCTCGAAAGGAGCCATTTTGATGCTGGAGTGATAACTGTTGTTGTAGGAGAATTCAATCAATGGAAGATGTGAATCCCAACTACCACCAAAATCAATCACACAAGCTCTAAGCATATCCCCCAGTGTCTGAATTGTTGTTTTAGATTGGCCATCCGTTTGTGGATGATAAGCTGTGCTCAGATTGAGTTGGGACCCCATTGCAGATTGCATGGTTCTCCAAAAATGAGAAGTGAAATGAGCATCTCTGTCAGAAATGATGTTCAAAGGAACACCATGTCGAGCTACAATTTCATCCACGTAGATTTGAGCAAGTATTTCAGTCGAAAAATCCTCACGGATTGGCAAGAAATGCGCTGATTTGGTAAGACGATCCACGACTACCCAGATGGCATCGTGACCTTTCTTTGTGCGCGGGAGTTTAGTAATGAGATCCATAGTAATGTTTTCCCATTTCCAAACTGGGATCTCCGGTTGCTCCAATAAACCCGAAGGGCGCTGATGTTCAGCCTTAACCTTAAGACAAGTAAGGCATTTTGATACATATAAGGCAATGTCTTTCTTCATACCAGGCCACCAATACTGAATACGAAGATCCTTATACATCTTATCTGAGCCAGGATGAATAGAATAACGAGACTTATGGGCTTCATCCATAAGCAAGGTACGAAGATTCTCTTGGCTTGGGACCCACAAACGGTCCATGAAGTAATACGATCCATTGTCCTTCAGTTCTAGAGCAGGAGTTATGTGATAAGGAAATTCCTTATCCAATAACCCTTGCGAAACACAAGATTGTTGAGCCTGAGAAATACGGGCTTGGATATCGGTTTGAGCTTGAATAACAGATTGGACACGAACACAATGAAGCTTAGTACGTTCCTTGCGACTCAAAGCATCGGCTACGACATTCGCCTTACCAGGATGGTAGCGAATCTCGCAGTCGTAGTCGTTTAGAAGCTCCACCCAGCATCGTTGCCTCATGTTGAGTTTTTTCTGATTGAAGATATGTTGAAGACTTTTACGGTCAGTGAAAACCACACATTTTGTACCATACAAATAGTGTCTCCAGATCTTAAGAGCGAAGACAACTGCACCCAACTCAAGATCATGAGTGGTGTAGTTCTTCTCATGAATCTTCAACTGTCTCGATGCGTATGCTATGACTTTGTTTCTTTGCATCAGGACGTAGCCAAGACCAAATTTATATGTATCGCAATAAACGACGAAATCATCATTGCCCTCGGGCAAAGTTAGGACAGGCGCGTCACAAAGTTTCTGCTTCAAGTGTTGAAAAGCTTCCTCTTGCTTAAATCCCCAATCAAAGGGTTTGTTCTTCTGAGTTAGAGCAGTTAGCGGAACTGCAATCTTCGAGAAATTTTCAATGAAGCGGCGATAATAACCCGCTAGACCAAGAAAAGAACGAACTTCAGTAGGAGTAGTAGGCGTATCCCAATCCTTAATCGCACTGATCTTGGAGGGATCTACATGAACACCTTGTTCGTTGACAATGTGTCCTAAGAATTGAACCTCTTTAAGCCAGAATTCACACTTGGAGAATTTAGCGAAAAGCTGCTCTTTCTTTAGGAGTTCCAACGTAAGACGAAGGTGTTGCTCATGATCAGCTCGCGTCTTAGAATATATCAAAATATCATCGATGAAAACGATGATGAACTTATCTAAATAAGGCTTGCAGACCCTATTTATCAAGTCCATGAAAACAACAGGAGCATTAGTCAAACCGAATGGCATGACTGTGAACTCATAATGTCCATAACGAGTGCGGAACGCTGTCTTGGGAATGTCTTCTTCATGCACACGAAGCTGATGATATCTAGATCGTAGATCAATCTTTGAAAAATAAGAAGCGCCTTGCAGTTGATCAAAGAGATCATCAATGCGAGGTAGGGGATATCGATTCTTGATGGTGAGCTTGTTAAGCTCACGATAATCGATACACATCCTAAAAGATCCATCCTTTTTCTTGACAAAAAGAACGGGAGCACCCCAAGGTGAAAAGCTAGGACGGGTGAAACCTTTGTCAGAAAGTTCCTGAAGCTGTTTAGATAATTCTTGCATCTCAGATGGTGCAAGACGGTATGGAGCTCTGGCAATGGGATTTGCACCAGGTACGAGATCAATACGGAACTCGACTTGGCGTGCTGGAGGTAGACCAGGTAACTCTTCAGGGAAAACTTCAGAATAATCCCGAACGACAGGAATATTTGAAATAGACTTACCCTTGCCTTTATCTGCTGTAACATGTGCTAAGAAAGCCACATATTTCTTCCGTAGATACTTCCGTGCTTTAAAACAAGACATGAGTTTGAGACCACCGACAGGCTTCTCACCACGAACCTGTAGGATCTCGCCTGTCAACAGCGGCACACGAACAATCTTCTTAGAACAAACTATCTCTGCGCGATGCTTAGATAACCAATCCATACCCACTATAACGTCGAAGCTTCCAAGTTGCATTGGAGTGAGGTCAATAGGGAAAATATGGTCGTTAAGGTTCAACTGGCAGTTGCGTAGAACAGAATCAAGAACAATGGGTTCACCACTGGCAACCTCTACTGTCAAAGGTTTACCTAGTTTTGTTCTAGACACGCGAAGCATTGGCCCAAAAGACAATGACACAAAACTCTTGTCGGCACCCGAATCAAAAAGAATAGATGCAGGCTGATTATTAATAAAGAACGTACCGTTCACCACTTCATTGTCTGCTTGTGCCTCTTGAGCATTCATGTTGAAGACTCGCCCTCGAGCCTGAGCCTGATTCTAGTTTGCATTCTGGTTCTGGTTGGCTAGCCTTGGGCACCGATTTCTGTAGTGGGTCAGATCCCTACAGTTATAACAAGCACCTGGTAGGTAGTTTGGTCGTGCAGCCTGACCCTGTTGCTGAGCAACTTGTTGAGCAGGGTTCTGAACTGCGCGATTTTGAGCAAACCGACAAACATCGGCAAGATGACCTGACTTCCCACAGTTGGTACAGAAACGACACTGATGTTGCGGCTGATGATGACTGTTGCATCGATTGCATAAAGGTGCACTTCCTGAATAGGGCTTCTTTGCTGGAGGCTGTGCGGCTTGGTTGGGAGCTGCCTGGTTAGCTTGGGCAGTGACAACATAGTTTTAGGAAGCCTTACGCTTCCTTGACCCCCTTGAGGAACCAGAATCCTTTCCCTTCTTGTTTTGAACTTTCTTGCTATCTTCCTTATCAGCCGACTGTTTCTTGCCCTTGTCACCCTTCCTGTGTAATTTATTCTTTCGAATCTGCGACTCAGTCAGTGTCGCTGATAACTCGATTGCCTGACGGAGTGTGGTAGGGTTGCTACCAGTAATAATGCCTTGTACCGAGTCAGGCAGGCCGTCGATGTACCTTTCGATAGCCTTGTCGAGTGGGGCGACCATAGTCGGGCACAGTAGACTCAGCTCCTCAAACCTATCAGTATATGCCCTGTGCTCGCCACTATCTTGCTTCAAATCATCAAATTCTTTCTCCAACGCTCGTTGCTCATGACGAGGACAAAACTCCCTCATCATAAGAGCTCTTAGTTCAGCCCACGTCTGTGCTAGAGCAACATCTGCACCACGGTCTCTCATTACCCCATTCCACCATGTAAGAGCCCTCTTCTGAAACACGCTTAAAGAAAACTCGACCTTGCGATTATCCGGACACTGCACGTGGCGAAAAGTATTCTCAATGCTCTCGAACCATTGAAGAAGCCCAGTTGCTCCCTCAGAACCACTAAACTTGAGTGGTTTAGCCGAGTTAAAATTCTTGAAATTGCATGTACCATTGTTGTTGTTGTTGGCTTGGTTCCATTGAGCAAAGAGATTTGGGAATTCAGCAGCCTTCTGCTGCGCAATAATTTCTGCCAGCTCGGCAGTTGCTATCTGGTGTTCGCGTCGAGGAGGCATTCTAAAAGAGGAAAAACATGAAAGGAAACGAGTGAGATGATTGGATGAAGAGAATGAGATGAAACAGAATCAACAAAAGCAAAGATGGTGGTTATGCATCGCAAAGCAAACAAGCGACACGAAATGTCTAGTCAAAGTAAGTGGGTCAAAAATAATGTATCGCGAAGACATGTTCGCCTATAAGTGAACACTCACCCCAAGAGTTCCCAGGTAAGAGTGACTGGTCCGATTATGTGGATTTGTACGAACACTCTAGCCTTAGACAGAAAACTCAGGGTACAGGCATTCACCCTTCCAGTTCGCAAGTGTTCACACTATTAAAACCCGAAAACCTTGACGAGATTTTGAAAATTCAAAGGGTTCAAAACCATATAACAGAGGGTTCAAAACCAAGTAATCAATCATCCTCGAACAGACGATTAATTTTCAAAGCGGATTCGGAATCGAAGTTCCCGTTGTGGTTATCACCTAAGGATAGGTGATGTGCATGTTTTAGAATCTAAACACAAGATAACTTGTGTTAGGGTCCTAGAAAGTTATAGTCTAGGTCAAATCATTACTAATAACCTAATTCCCTATAACCATTGGCTCTGATACCAACTCTTCTGTCACACCCCGGCCGCGTGTAACGTGCAACCGCGGCGGAAACGCCGGGGAGTGTTGTAGACAGAATTAATTGTTTCATAACCATGGAAATCAAAGTTACATTTTATTTATTAAACAAGAGTGATACATTGTCTTAAACAGGAAAACACAAAGAGTTTATAACATAATTAACTAAGTCTATCTTCAGTTTTATTCTCTAAGGCACAGGTCCGCCCTAGTGTCATGATCATCATCCTATGGAACAGCTCCTGAAAACACATGTGAAAGTAGGTACGTCAGCATAAAAATGCCTGTGAGATACATCGGTTTTGTCAAAATGGGATTCATGACTTGAGTTTAAAGAAATGTTTAATAACAGTCAGTCATGAACCTTGTAATTTGTCTTGCTTTGTAAACCATTTGAAAAAAAACGATAATATCAGACGTTATGTATAGATAATTGTAAGGTTAAACGAGTAACCAAGTAAAATGAGTTGAATAAGATAAGTTGTTTGTAAAAATAATATCTTGTGAAGAGTATGTTATTTGTGTAAAATGTAATGTGTCTAAATTGAAATGACTTAGATAACGCTACGATGCATAATATTATACAAACATTTATATATAGGAAGTACCAGCGGCGTATCCACCATGTTTGTATCATATTACATACGCCACGTTACTCTGATCATTTACCCAAACCAACCACCATGTAAATTGTTCATGTATAAATCAATTGTCAAGTGTTATTGTGTAAACCATGTCGAAATGTCTATGTTCAATGTAAACCACCAAGTGTGTATATCAATGTCAAAATGTTTATGTTTAATGTAGATAATGTAATGTGTACCCAAAATATATCTTGTATGGTAAGCGAGATGTATCAACTAAACCGTATGTAAAATGCACAAAACAAGATGTTGAAGTAAAACATGGTTTAAATCAACGTTATGTTTTGTGGAACAATGCATGCTCTACTAATATAAACATTTATGCGGTATTGTGAAATATGCATACATCCAAGCCTTGAGACTGTGGCGATAAACCCTTAAACAAATTAAAGGTTTATCTAAGTTATGTATATCGAATTCGGTCATTCCTTCCAATCCAAACAAACCCAGGATTTCAGGAACGGGAGTTGTCAATTCCTATGGTACCACTACCTACTAACGAACGGCGTAGCTAATGTTAATGAATGTATTGTTCCATGTTAAACAAACCAAATGTTGTACCAAAATGAAGGCATCTGATGTAAACAATTGTACTAAGTATGCACACTACGGGCATAAATAGCATGAAATGCAATATGAAACAATGTACTAAGTACGCACACAATGGGCATACATAGCATGAAAATGTAGTGTAAAGCAATGTACTAAGTACGCACACAATGGGCATACATAGCATGAAATGTAATGTAATTCAATGTACTAAGTACGCACACAATGGGCATACTGTTGGATCGTCGTTGACCCTGAATGAGTCGATCAGAAGAGTCGTTTTCTAATTCAAAGGCGGAATCAGTGCATTAGATGCTCAAACTAAATATAATGCTTCACTTTATTGATTCTGATAATGTTTACAACCTGGAAGCAATTCGGCAGCACTTCGTTACAAGTTCCGAGCCGTTACAAATGAAACAACCAGTCACCTATTTATAGAATTCTGGAACCCCTTATACGTACATGTCACAAAAGCGGTCCAGGATGTTGTGTGGATCGCTTTTATGGACAATGTCCATATAAGCGGTCCAACATGCTATTTAACCACTTCTCGTTTCTCGAACCTCGTGCACTGGTTATTCTAACCTATTCTATCCTATAACATGATACAAGACGAAGTCAATAGACGTAATGCACCAACAGACTCCCCCTCGGATATTGACGAAGTCTTCAGTGAACATTCTCTGTTATGCCACCTCTTCAGTCTTTATCATCTTTGCCAACTTGTTCAGATTGCAACCATATAAGAATCCTTTAATCTTTCACTTTGATCATCTTTACACCTTTATCATCAGTAAGCTCCCCCTCTCGTCAAGCTTCCGTGCTTTTAGAGATCATCACCTTGCTTTTCAGCTACAAGCTTTTTCTCACTTACAAGTTATCTTCAGACTCCCCCTTAAACTCAACTCTTTGGGATCGTAATCTGAATCTTTCCTGTAGTTCTCAAACATTCATAAGTAACAATATTTTCAAAATCATTAAACATGTTTTCTAATACACTCCCCCTGTCAACAAACTTAACAGATATAGCAATATCAAGAATCCAATTCCCTCACAAATTATCATTCAAGTTCAAGTTAATGACCTTGAAGATATCGCACATGTTTTTGAATATATCAAGTTTCAAATTAATGAACTCGTTTTGTTTTTTTTTTTAGAAACACAATCAGCATACTTAGATTTTGAAACTCAGCAACTCAGACATCGGTTTATCGAAAATAATGCAGAAATCAAAATCTTTTTATGTTTTCTGAAAAATATAAAGCTGTAAAGAAATATGTACAAACAAATTTACAGACAATATTTTTGTTTGAGTATGCGTCAGAGGATCATATCAGTTTTTGACAAGTCACAAGTACCGTTGAGCTTAGTTACACATTAAGAATTAAACAATTCACTTAGATTGTCAATATACTGATCCACTTAAATTTTCATACAAATTTCAACTAATTCAGGATACGATTTAGATGTTTTAAGACTTAAACTCATTCATGTGTCCCACCTCTTGAATATACTCCCGTATCCAGAATCCCAATATTCAGTCTTACAGGCAAAGATACTACAATAATGTCTGTACATAAATTAGGGTATGCGAGAACTGAGGGATCTCAGGTCAGAACTTCCGTTCAGCAGAGAGATATCAGCTTCGACTTTGCAGTGTGTTCCCTTTAGAGAATCTTTTCAGCTACAACAACTGATTATCAATTTTATTGTCTAATCAGCTGAGGGCTTTATGCTATGTTTCAAGCATTTTGGTGAAAGTATTAGCCAGGGACTAGGTCAGAACCACCGTTCAGCAGAAGTCCCGGAATAATACCCCAGACATCATAGAGCATAACCACCTAGTATATCAGAATACGAGACCTTTCAAACGAGATTTCAGGGGTTACCTATATATCCAAGTAGTGTTCCCCACAAAATAAGCAAGTTTTGAATTTAGGTTTATATCCCGAAAAAGCTTACTAAATGTATAAAAACCTATCGACATATCATCAGTGAGACTGTTTAATGCTATTTAATCATTACATTTCTTTAGCATACTGCAACTGTCTACTGATGTACTATCATTTCCTCTTTTTACGCAAAACTCAAATTTTTGATTTTATCATGTTTTTGGCTTTTTCAAATTTTCTAATGTTTTTGGATTTTCAAACAATATATCTCCCCCTAAAATGCAAAACCATTAAAGAAATTTGACAAACCGATACTGATAGCTTTGTCTCGCCATCCATTTTCTGCTTCTCATGCTCTGTTTCGCAGAAAATATAACGTACCCCCATGATTTACAACCCATTGATTTTGACCGTTAGAAAACCATTCTTCAACTTGTGAGAAATCAAGTTTGTTCCGCCGTGAGGGTTTCGGCATAGTCCATCACCACTTATTCTAAGTAAACAAACATCAATCATCTCAAACATCAAACCAAACAAACACATAACCACAAACAAACAACAATCATCACAACCAACACAAATTCATACAAAACAACCAACAAACTCCCTGTCTGACCAAAACCAGGGATCTTCAATCTCTTCCTGTGCAATATTCTCACAATCTTCATCTGCATCTAGTACCTGCACATTCAAACTTGATCAAATACACAAACAATTTTTCATAAAAATTTCAAACAATAAAGATAGATGCCGATTCATGCTTCGCGATCCAGGAAGCTCCGGCAATTCCAACCACTTAATCAAACATGGTGTCCACCCAGGCCTCAGGAGCCTTAGGTGTCACCTTGATTCTAGCAACCTGAATTTTAAAATTTTCAGCCTTGAGCGGAGGAAAATTTGCATCATAGGCAACCACCTCTGAAACCTCAGACGTTTTCGCCTCAGAAGTTGAACCTTTCGTTGCAGTTTTTGGTTTCCAAATTTGTTTATGTTTCTCAATTTTCATGCCAACATTCCCATCTTTCATCAAAACAACACTTTTCTTAACCGACCACACTTGACCTTCCGGAGTACCTCTTTTGTAAAAATTTGTTTCTTTCTGAACCTTTTGAGTTTGAACAACATTTTTAGGTTTCCAAATCTTTTGAGGTTTTATCACACCAACCGATGTTTTCCGACTCCAGGGTGTGTGAGAATTCCAGGTCTGTCTAGAGTTAAACCTGTTCGGATTTGATTTCCAATTTTGATTTGAGGCAAACTTGTTTGTTGTAAACCTCCAAGTTTGTCTCGAATCAAATCTGGTTGACCTCGGTTTCACACTCTCAGATTTCTTTTTTTCAACATCAACAGACTTTGGATTTGGACATTTTCGTGCAACGTGTCCAATTTGATCACATTTAAAACAAACTTTCTTTGACACATCTTTTGGCTGTTGTTGTTTCTTTTTCATGGCCTCAAACTCTGCATTAGATTGTGTTCCAAGTTTGAGTTTTTCTTCTTCACTGAAACTTTTTCCTTGAACAAAATTCATTTTTGTCTGAAAATTTGACCTTTCAGTTCTGTTTCGATTATGTTTCTTCCTATACCCCAAACCAGACTTCATGTTTTTCTTCTTAAAACCAGGTTTGTTATAAGACCCTTTGAAACCTTTACCAGCAAACTTCGACATTTCAGACTTCTCAATTTCAACCATCTTGAAAACTTTGTCAATTTTCTCTGAAATCACATTCTGAATCGGGAAAACCACATCCAAGAATAGTTTGTCCGATCCAATCATGGTATAGACCAATCCTTTTGAATCATCATTCAAATTTTTCTCAGATTTTGTATCTTTCAGATATCCATCATAAAGATTTCCTTCATCTTCATCTTGTGATTCAGACTTACCTTTTGTAGACTCATCTTTCAAAACACTATCAACCACCTTACTCACCACCTCTGAATCATCAGCATCATCAGATTTGGTGTAAGTAACATCGATACTGTCAGGTAATTGGTCAGCTATGTTCAAACCCTTTGCCACCTTTTCCTCATCATAAAAAGTATAATTGTCTCTCAATGGTGGTGGTACCTGATGATATTCTGAACCAATACCCTTTCTACAAACATTAGTATCTTTGTTATCAGGTGTGATATTGAAAATACGTTCGAGAATGTACGAAGAGTCATGATAACTTTGAAGTTTTGTGACAATCTTTTCTTTTTCAGCCAAGACTTGTTTAAGATTTGCAATTTCATCAACACGTTTGTTTAATTCAATTTGCTTATTTTTAAATTGTCTTTCATACATTTCTTTGGTTGTTAAAGTTTCAGACAATCTCTGATCAAAACTTTTGACTTGGCTCTTCAAAGTATCATAAGCTTCTTGTACTCTCCGACTTGACCATTTTAACGAATCATACTGTTTTTGTAACTCTAGAAATTTAGATTCTTTTTCAATGCAATCAACACATTTTGTATCACATTTTTCTTTTAAAACCTTATTTTCTTTTTCAAAATCATGACACTTTTGTGTTAATTTCTCAACTTTTAATTTTAGACTTTGCTCTGTGTCAATCCTTTCTTTACATTTCAGTTGTAACGCATTTTCAAGTTTGTTCATTTCATTATCTTTTGTTTTGATTATTTCTTCTTTTTCAATACAGGCTTTGCACTTTTCAATGCAATTCCTGCACTTGTTTTCCTTTTCCAGAACTAAATCAACATCTGGTAGTTCAGAAGATTCTGTTACCTCAGTAATTGACACCTCGGCATAATCAGCTGCCTTTGTCTCCTGTATCTTCTCAACTTTTTCTTCCATCTCTTTCGGCTTTTGTTCTTCCTCAGCTTTTTGATTCTCTTCACCAGCAAGCTTTGCAACACTCTTTACCTCTTCAATCATCTTCTTCAGCTCTTCTTCTTTTCTCTTCTTCATCTCTACCACCTTCGGTAGACTCATTTCAAAGACTTCTCTCAACTTATTCATCAACTCTGGCAGATAGCCGCTATCAGAAAGCCTTTTTGTGTTGAAAACACGCTCACTTGGAAACACATTAGTTACTGCATCAAAATCAACTTTTTCCGGATCGACCACTGGATTCCCCTATGAATCCAAGTAACACTCCAACTCTTCATTCCATCTGTTGGCTCTCTGTGCTTCTTGAAATGGTTCATACAACTTTCCAATCTCCCATCTTGCACTGTCTCTTCTCCACCAGGCATCATGCTCTTCTCTTGCAACAAATGCATAACCTACAGCATCTTGTTCTGGAAGAACTTCTTTGCTCCAATCATAGCCTTCATCATCATAATTGACTGCAAGAGCCCTTGATTTTTCTTCCTGCTGTTTCAACCTTGGTGGTTCAGACTTATTTTGATGATAAATCGCTTTCTTGTAATAGTCTTCGTTGAACGGATTTTCAGAATCTTCAGCAACATATGAATTTCTGCACTCGCGCTTGAAGTGACCCTTTTGTTTGCATTTAAAACACGTCACTTTGGATTTATCAAAACCCAGTTTAGTAGATGGCCCTCCAATTGACTTCCTCCCCGTAATTTCCATGAACCGTTGTGCTCTACGAACTGCACTGGCCATGCACCATCTGATATCCATCAGTTCCATCTCCTCTGGATCTATTTGATCATACTCTTCTTTCGTCAAGTTGGTATTTCCAATCTTCCCTGCGACGAGGCCTTCATACGATTCCAATACAGATGCTAAGAAAACCATCTGTTGTTTCGCTGATTCTTCACTGAAGTTCTGCCCATTCTTTAAATCGATTGCAATATTACACTGAAATACATTCTTTGAAGCAGTTTGATCTGAAGCGTTTGAAGAAGCACCACTGTGAAAACCACTGTGAAGACTTTCATTGTTGACTGAGTTCGAGCTTTCTGCAGAGAATGCTGTTTTTGGAGAACCAGCATTTGGTACACTTCCTCTGTAATAAAGTTCCACATTCTGCTGATACCCTGGACTGTTGACTTTGGATCTCTTCAACTCCAATTCATGACTTTCAAGCCTTTCAATCAGCAAATCAATCTTTAACTCATCTGGCTTGATTGTATTCTTCAGCATAAGAGCAAAATATTTCCAATCTTGATCATTGGGCAATGCATCAAACAATTTATCCACCATCAATTCTTCAGAATAGTCTATGTTATATCTAACCAACTCCATTTTCAGATGTCCAAATCTTTCTAACATCTTACAAACAGATTCGTTTTTCATGCAATTGAACACTTCAAACTCTTTGCGCAACAACTTTTTCTTATTCTTTACAATCTCGTTACTTCCAACACACTTTCTCTCCAAAGCTTCCCATAATTTCTTTGACGTTTTCTCGTTTTCAAGCAATGAAATGATATCTTCTCTAACTGACTGTTTGATCAAAGTTATCATTCTGTATTCAGCAACAACATTCTTTACATCTTTTTCTGTAAAATCTTTCTCCTCAATTAACTCTCCTCCTTCTTTCTCTGGTACTTGATATTCACTTACTAACTTTAACCAGCTTTCAGGAGCAAAAGCTTTCACCCATCCTTCAAATCTGTTTTTCCACCAATTGTAATCTTCGACTTTCATCAACTTTGGTCGCTTCTGTTGACTTCCGTACATATTTTCGAACTTCAGATTATCCGAAATCTCTTTTGAATATTCTTTCAACTCAGCTCTTCTATCAGACGATTCAGTTGTGAATGCGTTGTAGAAAGTATTGTAGAATTCTTCACCTTTGTTCGACATTTTTGATTTCCTGAAAATCAATAACCTGGAAGCAAACAAGCAAATTTAATCAGTTCAAACAATATCAAGTAAATTGAAATACACTAACACTCGACGTCGTGTAACAATCTTGACACTTGAACGAAATCAGATTGATCGTATGAGCGAAACTGATTGAACAAATAAGCGAACCAAAACAATTGACCAAATAAGCGATTCCAAACTATGTCGTATGAGCGGACCAGACTATGTCAGATAAGCGGTTTACAACTGTCTATAAAAGCGGTCCAAAGATGTATACTCGAGCGATCCAGAAATGTACACTCGAGCGGGTCAAATAAGCGGGCCAAGTTTGTCCGTTCGAGCGGTCCAAGAATGTCTGAATAAGCGATCCAATGTATAGTCGTTCGAGCGGGCCAGGTAAATCAATTGTACAAAAGAGCGGTCCTAACACGGTTTTGGAGCGGTCCAGACTAACTACCGTACGAATGAGCGGTCCTAAATTGTTCAAAAGAGCGGTCCTAAACCAATTTTGGAGCGGTCCAAACAACTTCTTTCGAGCGGTCCTAAATGTTCGAAAAAGCGATCCCACATTCGAAGGCTGTTATGTCCATTTTTAGTTCGAGTTTTAGTCTGAAAGTTTCTAGGGTTTGTTATTGTCCAATAATACACGTCCTGTGAAAAATTCGTCCGATTTTAACCGTGGAAATTCGTCTAAATCGAAAAAGAAGGTGTAGAAGACAGATAACGGATCAAATTTGAGCTGAACTCTTCTTCCTGTGCTCTGATACCACTTGTTGGATCGTCGTTGACCCTGAATGAGTCGATCAGAAGAGTCGTTTTCCAATTCAAAGGCGGAATCAGTGAATTAGATGCTCAAACTAAATATAATGCTTCACTTTATTGATTCTGATAATGTTTACAACCTGGAAGCAATTCGGCAGCACTTCGTTACAAGTTCCGAGCCGTTACAAATGAAACAACCAGTCACCTATTTATAGAATTCTGGAACCCCTTATACGTACATGTCACAAAAGCGGTCCAGGATGTTGTGTGGATCGCTTTTATGGACAATGTCCATATAAGCGGTCCAACATGCTATTTAACCACTTCTCGTTTCTCGAACCTCGTGCACTGGTTATTCTAACCTATTCTATCCTATAACATGATACAAGACGAAGTCAATAGACGTAATGCACCAACACATACATAGCATGAAATGTAATGTAATGCAATGTACTAAGTATGCGCACAATGGGCATACACTAGCATGAAATGTATTGTAAAGCAATGTACTAAGTATGCACACAATGGGCATACATAGCATGAAATGTAATGAAATCATGTACTATAATGTACTAACGAACATAGCAGGTATATGATGTGAAAACATGGAAAGCATGAAAGTAACAGATAGGCACATGTGTTTCACCCCAAAACAGTTTGGAAAACAGTAAAAGATGGGGTTCTATGTACTCACCTGAGATTGCTTTGAATTCCTTGTGTAATAATCACACAATGCTAGAGATCACGGGATATCAAACGGCACCTAATAGGTAGCTATATTAATATACCGGACCAAAATCGGAAGGATCGGATAGTATGCGGGTTCGTAAACCAAACGAGTATGGAGACTCGTGTAATATGGTTTAACAAAGCCTACATACTAAAATGAAACCTAACCTAAGTGCTTACGACCCATTACAACCCGTTTTGGTAGCTTATGCTACCTTTACGCGTCGTTCGCGTAGAACGCGTTTGGAATGCCTAACATCGTGACCACAAGGCATAACCTCGGAAGGTTATAGCTGTGGTTACCTAATGTGTTTGGTCGGATCCTAATGATCGACCAAATGGGTCGGGTTCGAAAGTATAAGCGATGGTTTAGATCGCTCACCTTACGACCCTATGTAAGCACTAACTAAGTTTAGAAAACAGGTTTGGCATCAAAGAAAACGGCTTTGATGCTCACGAGTAGTTTGGTTACAAAATACGCAAGAATGCGCATTTTGGCCGAAACTACGACTCGTCACTGAGCCTAGATAACGTGGTAATCAGTAGGTATAGTCACTACGACTATAACCATCGTGATCACGCTCACGTTATGAAGTTCCATGAACTTCGTGTTGACCATAGGCTGGTCAATGCAGAAAGTCAACAAAACGTTGACTTTCGGACTCGAAAAGCGAATAAAAGAAAGAAGGAATACTTACGAAGGGTCCCCGAATGCTAATCTAGATCAAAATAGCTTAGGTATGAAACAAAGGATCCAACTTAGAGCTTAGATCAGATTTTTGTGGGTTTTTACAAGAATGGGGGTGGGGTATTTATAGTATTTCCCGAACCGTTAGGATCGTTTCTTGAAAAACGTGATCGAATCTCGTGCGTACACTTGTCGAAAAGTTGTGGTTACTGAAAATGACCCTTAGTGAGCTGAAAGGACAAGTGAAATCATGTGGTTGTGGTTTAATCAGCTGAGATTTGCTGACTAATCAATCTTATCTGATCTGCATGTCCCACGCGGCCCGCGTCAGGATTCACACAAGGCTCAGGCGGGCCGCCTGGCCCTGTCTGATCCGCACAAACTTTCAGAAATTACAGTTTTAGTCCCTGTTATGTATTTAAGCCATTTCCGACACTTCTAAGGCCCGTAAAGCCAACTTTAGGGCCCTAAAATGATGCCTAAACATTGTGGACATGAAACATGCTCAAAAATGTGTCGGATGTTGGTTCGTTTGGCCGTACAAACGCGATGTTCGCTTAATTACGACGAAATGCGCATAAGCGCGAAAAATGATCCAAATGACGCGACGAATGGATTTTTCTCATGCCAAACACTAAGGCATAATATTAGGATGCTTTCATAAATTTTTGGATGTCCGGATGTATTCAGAACGTAAGTTATGCGCGAAAGTGCAAACTTGTACACTTTTTGACACTTTTAATCCCTGAATGATCCAAAAGTTTGTTTTAGCATACCAAACCTCTCAAAGCCTATTTCTAAGCTATGTAAAGGATATTTACGGTATGTTTAACTTATGGACATGTTCCGGAATGTCCGTTACAGTTCAAATTGGCATACTTTTGCAGTTTGTCAAGTTTAGTCCCTGTAAGCGAATTAACTTGTTTTTGCCATACCAAGGCCTTCAAAACTTATTTCAAAGTTATGTAAAGGTTATTTAAGGTATGTTGAGTATATGTCGATGTTCCGGAGTATTTGTCGCATTTAACTGTGTACGTTTACGCACCAGTTTGCGTATAACTCTCCAGAAAGCGATGTAGAGTTTGAAATTGAACAAAAGTCAAAACATGAAAAATGTAAAACACAACCAAACAAACATTGGGATCAAATAACATTGTTTTATTGATAATTGAAATGTTCACAATGATTACAAGCACAATTGTTACATTTAACACATTACACCCGCCCCGTTACCTAATCACTTCCCTAACCCAACGGTTCAATAGATTTCAAACGGTTCATGTCAATCAACGGTTACAAATGGTTCACATAGTCAAGTAGTCACAAACGGTTCACATAATCAAACGGTTACAAACGGTTTACATAATCCAATGGTTACAAACGGTTCACATAGTCCAATGGTTACAAACGGTTCACATAATCAAACGGTTTACATACTCCAATGGTTACAAACGGTTCACATAGTCCAATGGTTACAAACGGTTCACATAGTCAAGTGGTCACAAACGGTTCACATGATCAAACGGGTACAACGGTTCAAAATGTAAAACAATGTGTCCATATGCTGGATGAGCATATGCGACAAAATGTAATATACGGAAATCAATGTGCTAGCATGTTAAGAGCACATACATAGCAAAACATGATGAAATCATGTACTAATAGTGTACTATGGAACATAGTAAGTATATGATATAAAAACATGAGAAACATGAAAGTAACAAGTAGGCACATGTGTTCCACCCCAAAACAGTTTATAATAGTAAAAGAGGGGACTATGTACTCACTTGAGGGTGCTTAGAAGTCTTGACTAACAACCAAGCAAAGCTAGAGGGATCACGGAAATCAAACGGCACCTAATATAGGTAACTACATTAATAACCGGACCAAAATCGGGAGATCGGGTAGGATGAGGTTTCGTAAACCAAATGAGTATTGGAACTCATATGATATGGTTTAACAAAGCCCACATCCTAAATTGAAACCTAACCAAAGTGCTTTCGCCCCGTTACGACCCGTTTAGGTAGCTTACGCTACTTTAACGCGTCGTTCGCGTAAAACGCTTTCGAGACGTCTAACTAGTCCTATGACAAGTATTATATGCCTAAACATGTTTATTTATGTTGCATAATCAGTTAAGTGACAAATGTTTAGATTACACATGCTTAAAATCCAATTATGCATAAAAGGGCATTTTGGTAATTTACCTAAGGCATATAAACTACCTATCATACAACTACTTAAACTAGGTGACCATAAGGTATAACCTCGAGAGGTTATTCCCTATGCAACTATGGTCACTAATCATGCTTGGTCGGATCCTAAAGATCGACCAAACGGGTCGAGTTCGAAAGTCTAAGCGGTGGTTTAGACCGCTTGACTTACGACTCTAAACAAGAACTAAACTAAAAGTGATGAGCTAAGCATGTTAAAACATGCTTAACTAAGGTAGAAAACAGGTTTTTTGATATCAAAAGAAAGTGTTATGATACCAAGAGTAGTTTGGTTGCAAAATACGCTTAAATGCGCATTTTAACCGAAACTACGACTCGTCACTACGCCTAGTCAACGTGGTAATCAGTAGGTATAGTCACAAGGGACTATAACCATCGTGATTACGCTCACGTTGTGAAGTTCAAACGAACTTCTCGTTGACCATCTCCTGGTCAAAGCTGAAAGTCAAAAAAAGTTTGACTTTCACACTCGAAAAGCGATAAAAGAACGAAAGAGGACTTACAAAGGGTCCAAAAAGATTTGGTTCTAAGTATTCTCAGGTAGGTAGTGAATAATCACAACCACTTAGAGAAATCTCAAACCAAATGTGAGGAAAATGGAATGAATGGCATGGCCTTATATAGTTTTTCGAGAACCGTTAGGATCATTTCTTGGAGAAGAGGGAATGATCTAGGCCATACAAATGTCAAAGAATGATTGGGGGACTTGTTCTCCATACAAACCAGCCCATAGCATGAAAAACTAGAGATCAAAACCATCAAAATCGAGCTAAAAGACCAGATTCAATGTTTCTGTCTGGCATGCCCACGTGCCCCGCGTAATATATGGCTTGGGCTTACGCGCCCCGCCTGAGTATCTTTGGCAGATTGACAGTTTCAGTCCCTGAACTTGTAAAACATGCATTTCGGCTCATTTTTGACACGTTTAAGCCCCGTTTATCTCATTTCAAGGCTCTCAAATAAAGTTAAAGTATTGGGAACTCAAAACATGCTCAAAAATATCTCGGATGCCGGTTCGTTTGGTCGTACAATCGCGTTGTTCGGTTAATTACGACGGAAGTCGTAACAAACGTAAAATCGATCCAAGTTAAGCGACGAATGTAGTTTTATCTTGCCAATCACTAAAATAAAATATTTTAATGATTACATAAATTTTTGGGTGTCCAGATATATTCAGAACGTAAGATATGTGCGAAAATGCAAACTTGTGCACTTTTTGACGCTTTTAGTCCCTGAAAGATCATATAAGCATGTTTTCGCACACCGAACCTATCAAAGCTTATTTCTAAGCTATATTTAGGTTATTTATGGTATGTTTAACTTATGATCAAGTTCCGGATTGTTCATTACAGTACAAATTGGCATACTTTCGCAGTTTGTCGAATTTAGTCCCTGTAAGCGAATAAACTTTATTTCAGCATACCTAACCATCCAAAACTTATTTCTAAGTTATGTAAAGGTTATTTAAGGTATGTTAAGATTATGTCACTATTCTGGAGTGTTTGTTGCATTAAACTGGTTATATTTACGCATCAGATCGCGTATAACCTTCCAGAAAGCGATTTAAAGCCCGAAATCGAACAAGAATTGATATGTGCAAATGATACACATATTTTCACAAATCCCAAGTATGAAACACAAAATTTCATTGGTTTGGTATTTGTTTGACGGTCACAGTGACACAGGTGTCACAGTCTCCCCTACTTTAGGAAATTTCATCCCGAAATTTATTCGTAGGAGTTTGTCTGTGACTTTGTGTCAAATAACCACCAGAGATATGCAAGGCATAATCCTGTCATTTCCTTAACGGACATTCTTCAGAAACAAAAATAAACGGACAGAGTCATTTTCCTTAACGAGTATTCTTCAGAAGTAGAAATGAAGGAATAAACAAACGGAGATTCATTTCCTCAACGGACAATCTTTAGAAACGAAAATGAACAGATGGAGTAATTTTCAAAGGGTGCTTCCTCAGAAACGGAAATGAAAAGGGTAATCAAATGGATATTCATTTCCTCAACGGACGATCTTCAGAAACGAAAATGAACAAACAGATTCATTTTCAACGGTTGCTTCCTTAGAAACGGAAATGAAAAGGATAATCAAACGGATATTCATTTCCTCAACGGACAATCTTTAGAAACGAAAATGAACAAACGCAGTCATTTTCAACAGTTGCTTCCTCAGAAATAGAAATGAAAGGATAATCAAACGGATATTCATTTCCTCAACGAACAATCTTCAGAAACGAAAATGAACAAACGGAGTCATTTTCAACGGGTGCTTCCTCAGAAACGGAAATGAAAAGGGTAATCAAACGGATATTCATTTCCTCAACGGACAATCTTCAGAAACGAAAATGAATAAACAGAGTCATTTTCAACGGTTCCTTCCTCAGAAACGGAAATGAAAAGGATAATCAAACGGATATTCATTTCCTCAACGGACAATCTTCAGAAACGAAAATGAACAAACGGAGTCATTTTCAACCGTTGCTTCCTCAGAAACAGAAATGAAAAGGATAATCAAACGGATATTCATTTCCTCAACGGACAATCTTCAGAAACGAAAATGAACAAACGGAGTCATTTTCAACGGTTGCTTCCTCAGAAATGGAAATGAACAGGGTTAATCAAACGGATATTCATTTCCTCAACGGACAATCTTCAGAAACGAAAATGAACAAACGGAGTCATTTTCAACGGTTGCTTCCTCAGAAACGGAAATGAATAGGGTTAATCAAACGGATATTCATTTCCTCAACGGACAATCTTCAGAAACGAAAATGAACAAAAGGAGTCGTTTTCAACGGTTGCTTCCTTAGAAACGGAAATGAACAGGGTTAACTTTAGACACATGACAAAACTTGTTGTGGTTTCTGTGCACTAAATTCCATAATTATGTATGCATCCATAATTACGTAATTCCTTGCACAGTCCGCACAGTTTGTTTACTAATGTGAAATGGATTATACTTGAACAAGCTTGAGACAGCATTGATTGGGTCAACACATAAACCCATAATCACATAAATGTTTTCTTGGATATTAATTTGTTATTATCTTGTTATTGATTGCTATTAACTTAACGTCGATTTGATCATGGGTATTCAAGGTATACCAGGATCCCAGTCGATGGACTTCAACGTCCTCAAGCATTTATCTAAACAGATAAGATGATCTTCCAAAAATTCGATTTTTGATTACAAGGAATTGTTGGTGCACTACATCTGTCGACTTCGTCTTGTATCGAGTCTTAGATTGCATTGTATAGATTAGGGAACGTTTTACGAGAAAATAGGAGAATGTATGTAGTTTAGATGCTGATTTCGTTCATAAGGTCTTAGATAGATGGTTTCGCTAATGTGGTCATGTTGGGATTTCGCTTATGTGGTCCTTGTGTCCCTTGGAGAGAAATCTCAGCACTATATATATGTGTCATGAGCGAAATCAGGGACAACAGTTGTACAATTTCCATACCGAAGTGCTGCCAGTGTGAAGACTGAGTGTAATTGAGTTTCTAATCAATACAATCAGTAGTTAAAGTGAAGAATCAGCTGTTTCTCGCTTTGTTTCTTGTTTTCCGCCCCTGAAGTAGGGTAGAACACCTCTGAATGACTCATTCGGGTCAGATCACCGATCCTACAAGTGGTATCAGAGCTCAAGAGGAGGAGTTCTGCAGAGATTAGCTGGAATTCATCAAGTTTTCTTACTTCTACACCTTCTTTCATCATGTCAGGAAGTTTTATCGGACAAAACCAGATCAAAATTTCACAGATAATAGATAATTGGACATTAACAAATCCCTGAAAGTTTGACACTGAAATTCGGACTAAAAATGGATCAAATTAACCTCCGATCAGATTTCGCTCATACGGACAAATTCTGATTTCGCTTATGACAGTCTGATTTCGCTTATTGTTACCATCTGATTTCGCTTCTGGGTCACATAAGCTGAAGGATTTCGCTCCAAAATACTTTGGGATTTCGCTCTTGGTTACATTACATTGAGATTTCGCTCTAGAGTCAAGTCTAATTTCACTCCAAGGTCACCTTGTCTTGATTTCGCTCATACACACATTCTGATTTCGCTTCTGCACACATCCTGATTTCGCTCCAGGGATATCAAATCAGATTTCGCTTTTGTGAACACTGTAATTTCGCTCATAAGTCACTGATTTTGGAATACGTGTTGAAAAATCATGGATACCGAGTTCTATAACGCATTTGCAACACCGTCTGGTCCAGCTGCTATTGTTTAAGCCATGAGTTTGGAAAATGAGACGGGAACCACCCAAAAGCCCCCGAAATTGATGAGTATCGAAGAATACTACGGGTGGAAAGACAGATTCGAGAACTGGGTTCAGGCTAACCATCTTAGGTCATGGGAATGTATCTTGAAGAAATATGTGTTGCCTCAAACAGAATTGCAGGTTACCAAAAATTTATCAGAGTTTACTGATCAAGAACGGGTCATGTATAAAGCCGAAAAGATGATGATCAGTCTGCTTCAACAAGCCATCAAAGAAGATATCTTCATATTGCTCCAGCTCGACAAAACTGCAAAATCAATCTGGGATGCACTTAAAGTTAAATTTGAGGGTAGTGAAAATATGATAAAGAGCAAAAAGGCGTTACTCAAAAAGGAGTTTGATTTGTTTTTCAGTCTACAGGGAGAGGACACAAAGAAGCTGATCGAACGCTACTGCCACTTAGTGCGATCCATGTCAATGTTAAGTATTACAAAAGATCGTGAAGAGTGGGTGGACAAGTTAGCCGATGCATTACCGCAGAAAGAGTGGGGAACGTATTTGATGATTCTAAAGAATACGGGTGTTTATGATCGGTTGACTATTTCTCAGTTTATCGAAAGATCGAGAGTCAGGATTTGGAATAGCAGAAGATCGCTAGAATGAACAGTCCAAGTGGTCAACAGGACGTAAAGATGTACTACAAAGGTAGTGTTCCGGTTCCAGATGCTGAGAGAAGTCCGAAAATCCAGACTGCATTTAGTGCTGGGGATTCAACAGAAAAGGTTGATCAGGGTTCTAACAAAAGCAACAGTGGATTCTTATCATTTCCAAGTGTCAATCCTAAAGAGTCAAATACAAGCTTTCAGTCTTAAAGCACAAAGACAGAAAATGGTTACGTGATTCAGTGCAACATCGCTCTAAATCTTCCAGAAGGTCAAAGTTTTTGGAAGAAACTGCTAAAGACCACATGGCGTTACTTGGTTCTGTGTTGCTATCTTATGAAGGTCTGGTGGCTGGTCGGATCGGAAATCCTATGCTCACCAAAGAGGATTACGATCAGATAGACGCCGAAGAGATGGAATTAAGGGATATTAAATGGTGTCTTGCTAGTGTACTTAGACGAGCTGAAAAGTTCAAACTTATCACTAGGAGAAATGACTTTCTCGATGCTCATGTATCTACTTTAGGTTTTGATAAATCTAAAGTTACTTGTTTTCGATGCAGGGAGAAAGGCCATTTCAAGCGAGAGTGCAAGAACAGGGAAGCTAGTGGTGCTCAGAATTCGTTCGGAAAAGATGACTACTACCGGAAAGCCATTTATCAGCAGGTTGGTCAATCACAAGACTCGCAGACGGCTCATGGTAGAAAGATTGAGGATTCAAAGAGAGCGTGTTTGGTAGACTTCAACTGGAACAACTACATATCACCTGAAAGCAAAACATGTATAGTCAATCAAGATGATGAAAGACTACCTGAAGGCTTCAGCTGGGATATGTTTGTTGATGAAAAAGGAGAATTCAAAGCTTTCATCGCTAAGATTGTCAGAGAACCAGACATGTTTGCCACGTGGATGAAGTCTATTGGTGAGACTGTGAAAAGTGTGGAGGAAAAGTCTGATGTATCTAATGAAAGCTCAGAAAATGTTGATGAAAGTTCACAGAGTGCAGATGAGAGTGTACAGAATGACGTTAGCTCAGAAAAAAGAAGTTGTTTTTGATCAAACACCATCTGATTCTGGTGTATCAGATGCTAGTTCCGACAAATCTGTACAGTTTGATCAGTCGCCTCCAGATGATAGCAGTAGTGATGATGAGGAGGAAAAGCATATTAACATTGCTAAATCTCATCTTTCTCCTGAAAGTTTTCATTTCTATTTTGCAGATCGCATGAAGAAACTGAAGGAGAAACAAGCTGCTAAAGAACAACAACAAATGAATACTGAAGATGTTGTTCAGAATGAGAAAGTTGAATGTGTGGCTGAGGAGATTGCTAAAGATAAGAAGGTGAAAGAAGAAGATAAGGTGATTGAAGTGGTGAAAACACTCGAAGTTGAAAAGATTGTTGAAGTTATCAAGCCTTGCACGAAGTGTTTGGAAGAATGCAAGGAATGTGCAGCAAAAGACGTTATAATTGCTGAGTATGAGAAGAAGAAGGAGCAGTTGCTGTTCAACCTCAATTATGTGAAAGAATCTTATGATGTCTTGAAGAAAACAGTAACTGCTCTTCAAAAGACAAATTCAGAAAGAGAACAAGCACTAATGATGATGAATGTAGTTATGATGACAAAACAGAAAGCTATCAATTTACATCGAAGAGAGTGCTAAGTGGAAGCAAGAGTTGGAGACAAAAAAGATTGAGAATGAGAGAATCAGACGCTTATTGCAGAGTTATTCTAGTTCTGATTATCTTATTGATCTTATTTATCAAACTGTTGCAGGTATGGAAGCTTTTCAAGATGAGAAGCCAAAGAAGAAAAAGGATACTGGTAAGAAACCGACTGTTAGCTATAACAAGTGTCCGCCTCCAATTTGGGAAGGATATTCTCCTAGAAAACCAAACGAGGAGCAACTTGCAAAAGCAGTCAATATAAAGTTAAAAACCGACACAACTGATGAATTACCAGAAAACATTGACGTCACGTTTACCTCGTCTGACACTGATCATGAGTCTGAGTTAATCAAAAAGGTGGTCGATCAGGTGTTAGATACTGATGAGGAGTCCGAGTCAAAGTCAGAGTCTGGAGGGTCAAATTTATTAGTCAACAGTCCAAAGTCGTCGGTTAAACGGTCTTATAGTAAAGAATTTTTTTATCAAAAGCAAATTTGGATGATGAAACATTTGAAGTCGCATACACTTTAAATGATTCTGACAAATTATACTCTGACAAAGAGTTTCCAATAAGAAGTGTTCGTTTTGACATGATCAAAAAGGTTTTCAAAATGACAGAAATTAATATTTCTGAAATAAAAGATTTAAATCTTAATGGAAAACCTAAAAAATACACTTCAAGAGTTCAACAACGTTTAAACAAGAAAAAGGGTTACAATTCTGGTTACGGTTTTCAAAAGAAACCAAACCAAAATCGTAGCTACAAAAAGAAAGGTTTAGGTTTTATTCCACCAGAAAATCATAAAAATATGAAAAATTCTAAAACAAAAACAGAATTTGTGTCAGGTGGAAGTGCTGAAGATGAACAGAAGAAACCATTCTGGAGATGGTCAAATCAAGAGTTTCTTGCTGAAAAGAGAAGGAATGGAACTGAAGTGTTTCATCCAAAGAAGACTCATACCTGTTACAAATGCATTGAAGCTGGTCAAATTGCATGGAATTGCCCGAAAAATGCCAAAACACAACAGGGAGTTTCTAAGAAGCTAAAAGAAAAAGTTGTTGATATTGAACCACCAACCGAAAATTTTAAAATTTTTGAAAATTCAAAATATGAGGTTGGTGAGTGTTCTAAAAAGAATTTGTACAAAAAGAAAGAAAAAGACAACCAAGTGTGGGTTGTTAAAAAGGTTGATGTAAATGTCGGCAATGAATCTGGTTCCACAAAGCCAGAAGAGCCACAGGTTGAGGGAAAAATTTCAGTGAATGATGATGAATTTCCATCACTGAAATTTGAAGATGTTAAATAAAAAGTAGGTAAGGTTGAAATCTAGAATCAATTTTACACAGATAAAACTAAGTTTGATGTCGAGAAAACATTCAATGGGAATGTAAAGAAAATTTTGGGGAAAATGTTAAATGGGAAAGCAAAGGGGGTTAAAGACTTTTATGCAACTAAAAAGGCAACATACAACCCCACTGCGCAAGAATTAAAAACCATCAAGTCTGAAAAGACTTGGATGGAAGTTTGTTTCCCTTGAAGTCTTAGGACTAGGCCGAAGATCCCAAGTTTATATCGTGGATCAGGAATCGGCATCTTTCATGTTTTCTGAGTTTGTATGAAAGTTTTTGAAAAAATGTTTGAAATTTTTACCGGTGAAAGGACTACGCCGGAGCTTCCAGGTTGGTAAGTGCGAAACAGGAATCGGCATCCTGATTGGTAAAATGATTTCTGTAGACGTAACATTCCTACAAGTGGTATTGTTTCAGATATACCTATAAGTGATAGTGTTTGTGATCTTACAATTGGTACAATGGTTGCTTGAATGCAAAACGGTAAATCAGGGACATTAATTTGTACTTGATTTACTACACATGACAAAAATAGACAAGATGATGAACCACATCCCCGAATTTTAAGATAATCCTACAAGTGATAAACACAAACTCATTTTCCGAAAAAATCATTTTGATTAAAACAAACTTAAGTGTTTTGAGATCTAAATGAGAAAATGGTTTGTGAAAGGGGGAGTTCTGATTGTTTATGCCTAGTAGATGGCGAATTGATGCAATTCGATGTCAATTGTCAAGTTTTCTGTACAGTTTGGTTTTACAATTGGGTCAAGAGCTTAGTTGTTTTCAAATTTTTCTTTAATGTGTTTGCATTTTAGGGGGAGTAGAAAATTTTCAGAAAATCAAAAACATTAGAAAATTTGAAAAAGTCAAAAACATGATAAAATCCAAAAACGAGTTTTGTTGTGAAAAAGAGGAAATGATAGTACATCAATAGACTGTCACAACATGCTAAAGATTTGTAAAGATAAAATATGATAAACAATCTCACTGTGGATGTGTCAGTAGATTTTTACACACTTAGTAAATTGTGACGAGATATAAATCTAAATTTCAAACTTGCTTGTTCTGTGGGTTAACAACTTCTTGGATATATAGATAACCCCTGAAATCTTGTTTGAAAGGTCCCTTATTCTGAGATACTAGGTCTTTATGCTCAGTGATATCTGGGATATTATCCCGGGACTTCTGCTGAATGGAAGTTCTGACCTAGTCCCCGGATAATGCTTTCTGCAAAAGCTTGAAACATAGCTACGCCCTCAGCAGCAAGCTGATGAAACAATAAAATTGATAGTCGCTGCTATTGTAATAAAAAGATCCTCTAAAGGGGACACAGCAAAAAGTCGAAGCCGTCATCTCTTTGCGTATACGGAAGTATCGACCTGAGCTCTCACGGCCCTCACATTTTAACCCCTGACAGATATCATTTGTGGTATACTCACCTGTAAGACTGAATATTGGGATCTGGATACGGGAGTATATTCAAGAAGTGGGACACACGGATAAGTTTAAGTAATTAAAACATTAACATAGTATCCCGGATCAATTGAAATTTGTGCGAAAATTTAAGTGGACCAATATACTGACAATCTAGGTGAATTGTTTAGAGCTTAAAATGAAATGCAGCTTAACGGTGTTAGTGACATGTCTCATAAACTGATATGATCCTCTTACGCAAACTCACAAAAATATTGTTTGTAAATATTTCATTTCTGCATTATTATGTTTTTACAAGTGGTGTCATTTACTTTCTTTCAGAAAAATCCAAAAAGATTTTGTGTATGTTTTAGCATAAACTTTTAAAAAAAACTCAAAAAGATTTTCGACAACTGATGTTGGAAAGCTGATTTTCAAAGTCTCAAGTGCCAAACATGATGACGTTGTTGTGAGGGGGAGTGTGCTTTGAATGTGAAAATATGTTCTTAATGAACAAGTGGTTCATCAAAAAGAATAGTTATTTTTTGAAGGAGAGTTGTTGTTGGTGTATATGTTTATGAGAGGGAGTTATCTGATTATTTCAGAATGTTGGTGCATGCGTTTATAGTCGAAATGTTAAATTTAGAAAATTTCTTTCTGGGTTAAGAATGTGCAGGAATAGCCAGGTTTCGGTCTTGAACCTGAAGATAGAGTGTCAGGTTACGATACCTGAGGTTTCTGTGTTTTTAACAAGCCAGGCTGCGATCCCAGCAAATTGAGAGGGGGAGTCTGAAGACATCTAAGCATGATAAGTTGAGCCAGGGTATTCGATCTTAAGTCTTGAGCAGAACTAGAGCCAAGCTTTGATTTCGGAAATTAAAGACTCTGTGGATAGAGCTTGAGCCAGGTTTTGATTCTGTGAAGAAAGTTAAAGCCAGGATGATCAACCCTGAGAAGCTGTGGAATGGAAAGCCAGACAACGATCCTGATACAGATGCTGCTGAAGAACAAAGAAATGCCAGCACATTGTTAAAGGGGAGTCTGTTGATGAAGAGAAAGAGAGAAAAGCCCAGAGACCGATCAAGACTGAAGATGTGAAGATATTGTACTGTCAAGACTCAATTGCGACTCGTCAACATCTGAGGGGGAGTCTGTTGGTGCACTACATCTGTCGACTTCGTCTTGTATCGAGTCTTAGATTGCATTGTATAGATTAGGGCACGTTTTACGAGAAAATAGGAGAATGTATGTAGTTTAGATGCTGATTTCGCTCATAAGGTCTTAGATAGACGGTTTTGCTTATGTGGTCATGTTGGGATTTCGCTTATGTGGTCCTTGTGTCCCTTGGAGCGAAATCTCAGCACTATATATATGTGTCATGAGCGAAATCAGGGACAACAGCTGTACAATTTCCATACCGAAGTGCTGCCGGTGTGAAGACTGAGTGTAATTGAGTTTCTAATCAATACAATCAGTAGTTAAAGTGAAGAATCAGCTGTTTCTAGCTTTGTTTCTTGTTTTCCGCACCTGAAACAGAGTAGAACACCTCTGAACGACTCATTCGGGTCAGATCACCGATCCTACAGGAATCATCACATTCGAATTAAGGTCTACAACAATTAAGGACTTACGGAAATACTCTTAGGTATCCTATCAAGGATTAGGTATTCGTCCAGAGTTGTAACTTGCGCCTTGTACTTCGTTTTCCTTGGAGGAAACGGGTACTTAGGATTTTCGTGGAAAACGCAAGAGATCATAAAATGGAAGAAATTTGGGGGTAGTCTGCTCTTCAAGGAATGCGACTCCTTGATTGTCGGTGTAGTAGGGGATATGTTGTTTATACATGCAACCATATCAATATATTGCGATGTAAAATAAAAGGTTTATTTATAAACAACAATTACAACAAAAGAAATAATACATAAGGCTTGATTATTTCTAAACAGTGTTGTCTTCCAATTGGTCAGGTGCTCATCCCTGCGCTGGATTCGCATTAGCAAGCTTTGGGCAATTTCTTCGGAAATGGCCCATCTCGCCACAGTTGAAGCAAGAACCTGGTGGAAAACGACCTTGACCAGGATTGTTGCCAGCTTGATTGGGTGCAGCTGCAGCTGGGCAAACTCTTGTTGTATGGCCTATGAGTCCACAAATTTGGCATGTGTGGCACTTCACACCAGCATGATGATGTAGGCTACATTGGTTGCACAAGGGTGCAGTTCCGTTGTAGGGCTTCCTAGCAAGGGGTTGAGTTGTTTGGTTAGGGACGGCTTGGTCATTGTGAGCAACCATGGCGAAGTTCTGAGAAGCCTTTCGCTTCTTTGACTTCTTGGAGGATTCAGTCTGCTCATCCTTCGGTTTTGATTCCTCGACCGGTTTCTTGTCACTTTTTCGGAAAAGTTTACCTTTCCTGATCTGAGATTCAGTCAAGGTAGCGGATAGCTCAATGGCATGTCTAACTGTAGCGGGATTACTACCAATGACAATGTCTTGTACTGAGTCAGGGAGGCCATCAATGTACTTTTCGATTGCCTTATCCAAAGGCGTGACCATGTTTGGGCATAACAGACTTAATTCCTCATAATGGTCCGTGTAGGCTCGATGCTCACCGCTATCTTGCATAAGATCGTCAAATTCCCTTTCCAAGGCCCTG
Organism: Helianthus annuus; assembly: GCF_002127325.2. NCBI lineage: Eukaryota > Viridiplantae > Streptophyta > Magnoliopsida > Asterales > Asteraceae > Helianthus > Helianthus annuus. The sequence continues at coordinate 159,181,182 of NC_035440.2, read as the reverse complement.
ATCTCGTGATGAGGACAGAATTCCTTCATCATTAGAGCTCGAAGCTCTTCCCACGTTTGAGCCAGCGCCACATCGGCAACCCTATCTCTCGTCACACCGTTCAACCACGTCAAAGCTCGTTTCTCAAAGACACTAGATACGAAATCTACATTTCGCTCGTTTGGACATTGAACATGTCTGAAGGTGCTCTCTAGACTCTCGAACCATTGCAGAAGTGCAGTCGCTCCTTGAGACCCAGAAAACTTTGATGGCTTAGCGAAGTTGAAAGTCTTGAAGTTGCAGGGGGCATTGTTGTTGTTGAGAGCATGGTTACATTGAGCAACGATGTTCGGGATTGCAACAATCATTTGCTGCGTAATGACAGCTGCCAGATCTTCAATAGGTATTTGATTCTCGCGTCGTGGAGGCATTCTAATAGGGGAAACAATAGAGGAAACAAGTGAAATGGCATTCGGTAAGAATAGGATGTTACAAATACGGACCAAAAGCATGGGTGATGGTCATTTGGTTGAACCACGAAGCAAACAAACGACACTCAAAGGCTGAATCAAAGTAAATAGGTCCTCCTAATGTATCGCGAAGACATGCTCGCCTATAAGTGGACACTCGCCCCAAGAGTTCCCAGGTAAGAGTGTCTGGTCCGATACTGCGGAGTTGTATGAACACTCTAGCCTTAGACAGAAAACTCAGGGTACAGGCACCCACCCTTCCAGTTTGCACGTGTTCACATTATTTAGACCCAAACTCTGACGAGATTTTGAAAACTTAGAAGGTTCAAAACCTAGTAATCAATTATCCTAGAACAGATGATTAGTTTTCAAAGCGGATTCGAATTTTGTGTTCTTATTGTGGTTGTCACTTAAGGATAAGTGACGGTATTGTTTTATGTCTAAACGCAAGTAAACTCACGTTAGGGTCCTAGGAAGGTTATAGTCTAGGTCAAAGCATTACCGATAACCTAATTCCCTATAACCATTGGCTCTGATACCAACTTTTCTGTCATACCCCAACCACCTAAAACAACAAAACATGGCAGAAACGTCGGGGAGTGTTGTAACAGAATCATTGTTTCACAACCATGGATTTAAACAGTTTCCTTTTATTGAATTAAATGTATTACATTACATTGGAATTAGAAACAAAACATGAACAAATAGTCTTTCATTGTTACTAGCCATTTACCCGCGCGATGCAGCGGGAGTGGCGATTTACAATAGGATACTCGTTTACCGTTAGTCTATCAGTCGTCTGGTGATATATTGTATAGTACTTAAGTTAGTTTTCTTATTCCTGATATGTTGGCACTTATTGTTCTGTTAGTTTATCGATTCTTTGATGATATACTTTTATTTATTTAAATGAGTAGCTTTTATATATACAACATTGATATCCTTAAAAAAGTATCAATACAACATGAGTTTTAAAAACCATAAATTTCAAATATTAAGTGCTAAAACACCAATAGCAGCTCCAACAAAGGAATAAATTGCAAGTTTAAGTCAAAGTTCAAATTCAAGTCAACAGTTTTTAGTCAAAGCCTATTATATATAAAATCTAAACCATGCTCGATGAAAGTTTGATTTGTAACCTTAATTGCCAAATAGGACAGATAAAAATCAATCGCATCAACCACCGCGTATTGTTGGACGCATCAACCTCGCTACGGCTGCGCTCGCTTTAATAACTATGCAGAAGATTATGAACTAACCTGAAGATTAAATGCGCGAGACACACTCAGATGGGAAACCCACGGCGACGGCTATAATTTACAATGCAGTATTCGTTTTTCGTTAGTTTATCAATCATCTCGTGATATATTGTATTGTATGTCTGTTAGTTTCTTATCGTAACATTGGTATTGTCTATATCTATGCTAATATATAGTTATACCATGTATATGAGATGTGAATATCACTTTAGCTTGTATTGTTTACTTAAAAAGATTAGACTATAAAGAGCCTAATACTTTGCTACCACTGCCAATAATTGAGTTGTTTAACAAAACATATGCCAAATTTGTTCTATGTTCCAGTAGCTAATTTATATGCAAAATAAGCATAAAACAATATGCAAAAGTAACTATTATAACTTGACATCAACTTAGAACTGGTAGTGTTTTCTTCTTTGAAGTCGGGTTGTCGATGCTGAGAAGTATTTTACCAAGCTCCTTGATCTTAAAACTCTTGACTTATAACCGGTTCATCGATTGCTGTCATCTTTTTCGGATTTTGTATGTTAATGGTGTAATTAGTTTCATCATTCAACACATATTCCACATTGTAGCTCACTTCCCACCCCACTACTCTTAGATCCCACACGATCGTGCATTTCTGTAATAAAATCGACAACTCATGATAAATAACAATGCATTTCAACGATATTTACAACACATTCCATGATGAGGAAAGCTATGTACACGCATGGTCCTTATGGTTGACCAAAACTTTGGATTTGGTCCATGTGGTTTGCACTTTGTTACGCATTTAGTCTTCAAGTTTTGCCAAAAATACATAAATGGTCCTTGCGGTTTGCACTTTGTAACGCATTTAGTCCCTAACTTAGAGACCCTTTTAAAACCTTTAGATTTGTTAGCTGGGAACTAAATGTGTTACAAAATGCAAACCACAGAGTCCATTTGTGTACTTTTGAAAAGCTAAGGACCAAATCCAAAATTTTAGTTAACCAAAGGGACCATCCATGAACTTTACTCATAAAAGAAATAACTGACCTGTTTAATTAAACAATGGTTCAGTTTTGATTCTTTTTTTAACCAAAATGTTCGGTTTAATGGGGAAAACCTGAACGATTTAACCGGACCGTCCTATTTTGAGTTTATGTAACAAAGTATTAGGCTAATATGTTATATTAGACCATTATTTTACTTGTAAGATATTGTTGTATTTTTATTGCAGTATTTTTTTATTAATTTCATCACAGCATTGGCCCCAAGTAGACATCTAAAAAAACTGGTTTTAGAATCAAAAACGGTTTTTTTTTTAAAACCAATTTCAACCCGATTCGACCCAGCGGTTTGTAACTGGTTCATATTCTCAATCTTTGAAACCGGCTTTAAAACCGAACCGGCTGTAAAAAAACGGTTTAAATCAGTTTTTTTGTCCAAAACCGGTTTATAAACCAAAATAGGTTTGAACCCTGGAAACTGGTTTTCCCACAACAAAGAAACCAGTTCGGTTGAAAAAAAACAGGTTCCTTTTTGACAAAAAATATCAGTTTGTACACCTCTGGTCCCAAGCCCAATAAAAATTGTTCAAACCTGATTAACTGAAAATGTCGTTCCATAACTGCATTAACCAGACAAACCTTAAACCAAAACCAATAGGTGTTCGAGTGTCCGTTTACAAACAACCATATAGGCTTTGGGTTCATTTTGGGTCATAACGGACCGATATTCACCGATGACGTCCTACAAGATTACAAAATGTTTGTTTCCAAATTTACCTCATTTACGATAATCTCCACGGGTTGTTTGGTTGCCGGTTTAACATTAACAACCGCAGCTGGATCATCAATCGTAAATTCTGGATTGCAATCACAATAATCTACACTCATCCCGTCGTACTGAATCGGAACATGCTCTGGACCCACATATCTATGAGAAAAAAGTCTACAAATTTACCAAATTGTAAACTCGAAAGTCAAAATCGAAAACGGCAGTAAAGATATCTCGATTTACAAACTTATGACAATATATTTCACAGAAATTAAAAGAATGAACATACTTGAAAAGGGTTTCAGCGGTTTTTGTTGGGCTGGCAAACACAAACTTGCTCTTAGTCCTTTGAGTCATGAACGGACTCATCATCAAATAAAAAGCTAAATACCACCATGGAACGTTAATGAAAACCTTCAAAGAGAATCACACAAAAGAATTAGAGTATATTACATGGTAACAATCAACAGAACTTAATTAATAATTATGCATCAACATAATGTCAAATACTGCACATTTGACCATAATAGGTCCACTAAATTATAGTCAAAACATTGATAAAGATGTCATTTTCAGTTCGTAAGTGGAGTTGGTTCGAAATTCTAAAATCATTTCGAATACGAAAGGCATATATTGAACATATAACTCTTCATATGTTTTTATTAGCCAGTTAGTAACACAAATTTTGGTCAACTTAGGATTCATGTGACTGATAAAAAAAAAACAATTTATATTTGAAAACATTGATTAAATTTTGAACTATAGTGCAGGATGAAGATCCTGCAACTTAATGGGCATGAACATGGTTTCAAAGGCGTGAGGTGTTTAGATCCCGAAAGCTGATCGCTAGCAAACAGGGGCGCAGCTTTGGGGGGGGGGGGGGGGCGAACTTTTTGCTCAGTAGTGTCTGGTATGTAGTTTTCGTATAGAATTTTTCTACAATTTTGAATCAATAGATTATCGCTCCAAAATTCTTAGATCCTGTTTTTGAGGAGATACATTTTCTACACATCTAAAGCTAAAACATGAATTTGCAGATCAAAATTGCATCCAAAACCAAATCAATAACTCTTAATTAACAGCTACTATGTATCCGATTCCCAATGGTGTGGTTATCCTTAATGCCATCAGACAAATCAACGAAAACTATTATGATGTGAGGAGGTGAAATTGAACCTCTTGCATTCCCGCTCCTTAACTGCTCCAGCTCAGCCTTTTCTTTCTCCAACAAAAGCTTCATATTGGATATCTGGATGAACAAACATAACGGGTCATAAAACACGACAATTATACTCGATATCCTGGCTTGATAACTATACTAAATTGAGTGGGCTTGAAAGGGTCATCACGTGATCAAATTAGCCTATGTAAAACATATATGATTACCAAAACAGACCGCCAACTTAAGTATGCTGATATCCAATGAAATTAGCTCTTAAAGAATAGATAAATGAGTCAAATGTGGTGTAGGGTGTATTTTTTATGCATACAGCCAGCTAGATCGATTTTATTAGAAAATTCAAATACTTGTTTATGTTATTTTATCAATCCTCAACAAAATATTTTGTTATTTTATCACTCATCTTATTATTTAAACACTCAAGTGCATAGAACCTGTTAAATTAGATTATCAATCATTCAAAGTAATATCATTATTATAGTATGTGTAAAAACAAACCGACTTACATTTTGTAGCGCTTGCTGAGAGCACTGCTGACGACTTTGGCACACGAAGAAGTGCAAGGTCAGCCTTTTCATGTCTAAATCAACTTGGTAACTTTGATCATAGCTGCAATTTAAGTACAAATTGATGAATAATTATAAAAATATTAAAGCGTGTATCTTATTATATATTTGTTGTGGAAAAAGTAAAAAACCGATGGGTTGGGTAACAAACTGGTGGTTTGAACCCAACACAAACCGAAAAACTATATGCTTATTAAAGTAGCATAGATATGCAAAAGGATTCAAATAGAAGGCACAGACAATTGAAACTGAAGAAAGAAGAAAACACCATGATGATCATACCTGAGCCCATTAGAAATAAATTGCTTTTTTATCCAGTACTCATCTTTAATGATATCGAATGATGAACCCAGTACTCATCTCATATATGGCAGCGAGAAACCCTAAAACACAAAGCGAGATAACCCTAAAACACAAAAAGCATTAGCTGAACGGTGAATGGGTCAAAAAAGTTTATCAGGTCTAAAGGGTTGAGAGCCACTCCAATTCTATTTTTAGTGCATACACTTGAAATCATATTTCATTTTGTTAAAGTATATAAATGTTATTGTAAAAATAGTGTTCTAGGATTTAGTAAACCATTCTTTACTTGATTAAAAAGTGAACACAAAAGGTGATTCGAGGATCATCCCAACCCAATACAGCCCGTATCAAAACAGAACCTGTTTTGACCCGTTGCATATCATATTCTTACAACAAAGGACTAAATAGATAAAATTAACCTTTGTGGCAAACAGAGCTTTTCAATTTCATAATTGATTCAAACACCCACTTTCCTCTCTCTAATCCACCGTCCAAAATACTCTTCACTGCATCCATAACTTTCCGCCCGCTGCGGCACCGGATACCTTAACAAATCTCAAACCAAATTATTCATTATTTACTGAAAACTTACATAAAAAAGAAAACCCTTACATTTCAGCCGAATCAAAGAAGTTGATTCTAGAATCAATTGCTTTGTCTAACAGCTTAAATGAAGTCTAAAACATACAGAATCAAGCAAACTTAAAACAAAAACCCATATAATAATAAATTCTTGAAGGAAAAATCAAACCTCTTGAATGGAAGCTAAACGTCTGGTTTCTTCTTCAATCCGACCCAACTGAGCTTGAACCCATTCTTTAACCTCCAATGTGACAACTCGAGTTTCCGAGATTCCACTTTCGCATTTATTGCACGTTCACTGTTTGTTTAGTTGTTTACTTGCACAATTTGTTGCGTTGTAACTGTATACGTTTTGGTTTGATAGAGTATATTGTGATTGTGCATGGTTGTGTGTTATTTACGAAAGATGTGACAAATACATGAACTTGGTGATGAAACTGTAAATTATATTGGGATGGGAGTACTTATGTAAAAGATGATACTTTGTGGTGAGTAGAGCAGTTAGTGAAATTCCAACCACTCTTAACCCTAACCTCCTCCCTAATCATTCACAAAAATCATCACACGTACTTTCACATTCTCCTCTCCTCTCCTACAACCATCTTCTCATCATTCTTGGCTTCACAAGTTATCTTGCATCAAGTTTGATCTTCCAATCCATCTAGAAACAATTCAAGGTAATTGTTTAATGATTGTTTGTTGTTAATCATCGATTGATTGATTCATGCTAAAATCCTAGTTCTTCATATGATGGTTCTATGTTTATAGGATTGATTGTTGTGAAATGGTTAATGATCAGTTGTGTAATCATTTGCTGAATGTTAAGATGCCTGTTATGATAGAATGTTGATTTTTGATTTGATTACTGCAATACAAAAGCATGAGATTAGGGTTTTTGATCGTAGTCTGCGAAAACGTAACTGTTACAATGAAGTTGAATATTGCATGATTTAAGTTAGTCCGAACTTTTTGATAATATAAAGGTCTGAATTTTAGGAATATATAAAGGTCCGAGCTTTATGAGATGTTGCAAGGTCCGAACTTTTGGTGAGTTACAAGATCCGAACTTTGTGTGGGTCACAAGGTCCGAATTTTTGCTTGTTATTATAAGGTCCGACCTTTTACTTGTGATCATAGGGTCCGACTTTTAGAAGGATTAAAGGGTCCGACTTTTTAAGCTCACATGGTCGGAACTTTTAAGGGTTTTAAGGTGGGGATGCTAGTCCGACTTTTATGCATGTAAGGGATGTTTGTCCGAGTTTGTTAAAGGGATGTTTGTCCGAGTTTATTAACAAGGCATGGTCCGAACTTTATGTGTAATATAAGTGGTCCGACTTTTGTGTTGTTTATGTATAGGGTCCGACTTTTGTACAACATAAGGGGATCCGACCTTTGTGGCTAGTAGAGGGTCCGACTTTTGAATGCTTGTACATGTTTGAGTTTTGACTGCTTATACATGTCCGACTTTCTGATTGCTTATGGTTATACATGTCCGAATGTTATAATGAATCATGGAAAGTCTTGTTAATCTTGTTAAGTATGTGGATCTGGTTTAATCTGATAACCCTTAAGGTGTGTTACTGAGTAACTATGTTAGAATTAACCACGGACTCTGTCATACGACGCATGATTGGATGAACGCGAGATAACAGTTATGAGTTACTTGACGATGATTGCTTAAACACACTTCGTGATATATATTGCATGCGAATCAATGCGAGCTTAACTGATTGTGTATACATGCATAACTATAGGACTTGACTGATTATCTGTGAGCACATAGTTTAACATACCAAGCAAAACAAGGTGAGTTCACACTCTTACCAAGGCATGGGATTCCCGGGGTTGGGAATGGGATTGAAGGAATAGATTTGTACTTACACTGTTACTAGACTATCTACCATCGTCCTCGGATGTGCAGGACACATACGTAAAACCTACGTATACTTGTACTCATCAATGTCCTCAGGCTGCGAAGGACACTCACGTAAAACCTACGTGAACTCATACTCACTACTGCCTCGGTTGTGTCAGGCACTTACGTAAAACCTACGTAAACCCCCGCGTACCCCTGTCCTCGGTTGTGAAGGACACTTACGTAAAACCTACGTAAACTTTGTACGTATTACTGTTCTCGGGTTAAGGAGAACACTTATGGTTACAAATAGTCTAGTGTATACGCAACATGGGAAGCCCCTACCAATAGAACATACTATCGGCCCAGTAGAGCCACACGTTACAAACGAACTTACTATTACGCACTTACTTTCTGTGAACTCGCTCAACTAGTTGTTGACTCTCTGTTACATGCCTTGCAGGTTGTTAGGTATACATGGAGCTTGCACAGGGAGGCGCGGTCGTTGTGGACAAGGATCGTGAATGCTTGATTTAAACATTATGACATTACATACTTTATTCATAATGGGCTTTTACACATTTGCTTCCGCTAAACGTTGAATTTATACTTATGTTTTTAACACCTTTCATATGGAATGGTTTGGTTTAATTACATTTACTTTTACTATTTACATTGTTCAATATGATTGGTGGCTTGATCCTGGTCAGTCACGCCTCCAAGCGGTGATACCCCGCGTGTGGATTTTGGGGGTGTGACAGATTGGTATCAGAGCCATTGGTTATAGAGAAATTGGTTTTAATATGGGGAAAACGTTTTTATTAAAACTAGACTATAACCAGTACAGTGCTCAACGATCCACAACGACGCCTCGCTCCACGTGCAAGACTCAACATCCTAGGTAATAAGGTTTATGTTTATTGCCTACATGCTAGAATTACATAGAACTTTGCTCGTGGTATGCTTAGATTACATTGCTTACTATTTGTTATTGCTTGAGAACACTTGTGTGCTTACACTCTTCTGTCATCGCACTATTCGCGAACTTTTCTCACTTATGTTGCCTTTGATGTGAAGATCAATGGCTGGATGTATTAACTTGACTCAAGCCCAGTTGATGGCTCTTATCAACGAACAAGCTGCTGCGGCACTTGCAGCTGCAAACGCAGGAGGTATACCCTGCAGTCGTAACTCATCCTAGGATCTTTAGATCCTACTTTCCTAAACCAACTCTTGTGTTTAACCTTGTCCTATTCTTACACATTAGGTCAACCAGCTCAGCAACCTGTTTGCACCTTCAAGAATTTCATGGACTGTTGTCCTAGGACGTTCAGTGGCACGGAGGGAGCAGTGGGACTCCTCCATTGGTTCAAAAAGCTCGAGTCGGTGTTTGAGATGTGTGAATGCCCTGAGGCTCGCAGGGTGAAATACGCCACTGGTACTTTAGAAGGGATTGCGCTAACTTGGTGGAATGCGCAAGTCCAACTTTTGGGATTGGCAGCTGCTAACACCACTCCTTGGAATGATTTCAAGGAGCTGATTAAACGGGAATACTGCACACGCGACGACATCCACAAGTTGGAAGTGGAGTTCTTTCATTTGAAGATGTCTGGGTCGGAAATCAAAGCTTATACTAAAAGGTCAAACAAGCTGGCAGTTCTATGTCCAACTATGGTGGACCCTCCTATTAGACGTATTGAGTTGTATCTCAAAGGGTTGGCACCAGAAATTCAGAGCCATGTGACATCGGCTAATCTTGACAATATCCAGGCTATTCAACGTCTTGCTCACCGCCTCACGGATCAGGCAGTGGAACAGAACAACCTGCCTAAACGTATCAGCGCTACTACCACCGCTACCACTTCTACTACTCTTGCTACTCCCAGTGACAACAAGAGAAAATGGGATGGGGATTCCAGCAAAGGATCAGCTTCAGTTCAGTTATAGGTTCAGCGACGAAAGACTGACAACTATCAGAGCCCTGGTTAGCAATCTTCGGGAAGTCACAGGCAGGGTGGATATCGAGGGAACCTCCCAAGGTGTAACAACTGTAACAGACACCACAGTGGCCAGTGTAACAAGGGTCGCTGTCAAAGGTGCCTCAAGATGGGCCATGAGGCCAAGGATTGTAGGAGCCCACGGCCTGCGAATCAGAATCAGCAGCCACAGCAAGCACAGCAGAATCAACAACAGGGTAACAAGGGATGTTTTAATTGTGGCGCTGAAGGTCACTTCAAAAGACACTGCCCTCAGTTAAACCGAAATCAGAACAACAACAACAACAATAACAACAATCAGGGCAATGGCAACAACAACAACGGTGGGAACAATAACGGCAACGAAGCAAGGGGTCGTGTATTTGTGCTGGGGCAGGGTGAAGCGAGAAATGATCCCAACGTAGTCATGGGTAAGTTTCTTCTTGACGACTTTTATGTTACTGTATTGTTTGATTCGGGTGCGGATACAAGTTATGTGTCTTTGAAAGTTAGCCAAATGTTAAAACGTGCACCAACTCCCCTAAACACTAAACATGTCGTAGAGTTAGCTAACGGTAAAAATCTAGAGGTCACACACATAGTTCAGGGTTGTAACCTTATCCTCGCTGGTCAGACTTACTCCATCGACCTCATTCCTATAGTTCTGGGTAGTTTCGACATCGTCGTTGGTATGGATTGGTTATCCAAGCAGCAAGTAGAGATCCTATGTAAAGAGAAGATCATTCGTATTCCCCGTTCTGGTAAAGAACCTCTCGAAGTTCAAGGCGACAAGAGTGGTGCTGTGGTTGGCATTATCTCCTTCCTGAAGGCTCAGAAATGTTTACGCGAGGGTCACACTGCCATTTTGGCACTTGTTACTGATGCATCAACGAAAGAGAAAAGAATAGAGGATATCCCAATTGTACGCAATTTTCCTCAAGTGTTTCCTGAAGATTTACCTAGGCTACCGCCTCATCGCCAGGTCGAGTTTCAAGTCGAGCTAGCTCCAGGAGCAGCACCAATAGCTCGCGCACCGTATCGTTTAGCTCCAACTGAACTGGAAGAACTGTCAAAGCAATTGCAAGAGCTCTTGGATAAGGGCTTTATTCGTCCTAGCTCATCGCCTTGGGGAGCTCCAGTATTGTTTGCGAAGAAGAAGGATGGCACTTTCAGGATGTGCATTGATTACCGCGAACTGAACAAGGTCACAGTGAAGAACCGCTACCCTCCGTCGCGTATCGATGACTTATTCGATCAGTTGCAAGGGTCGAGCTTCTACTCCAAGATTGATCTGAGGTCAGGTTATCATCAGCTGAGAGTCCGGGATGAGGACGTCTCTAAGACAGCATTCAGAACTCGCTACGGCCACTACGAGTTTCTAGTCATGCCATTTGGGCTAACGAACGCGCCTGCAGTTTTCATGGACCTAATGAACAGGGTGTGCAAGCCTTATCTAGACAAGTTTGTGATTGTTTTTATCGACGACATCCTGATCTACTCCAAGAGTCAGGAGGAACATGAGCAGCACCTGCGTCTTATCTTGGAACTTCTTCGAAAGGAACAACTGTACGCCAAGTTTTCAAAATGCGACTTCTGGCTTCGTGAAGTCCTCCTAGGCCATGTGGTAAACAAGGATGGGATTCATGTTGATCCATCCAAGGTGGATTCGATCAGGAACTGGCCTGCACCGCGTACACCAACGGAAATACGCCAATTCTTGGGTTTGGCGGGTTATTACAGACGGTTCATTAAAGACTTCTCAAAGATTGCGTAGCCGCTTACTCTACTGACACAGAAAGGTGTTACCTATCGTTGGGGTAATACAAAAGAAACGGCTTTTCAGTACCTAAAGGATAGGCTATGCAGCGCACCTATTCTCTCATTGCCAGAGGGCACGGATGATTTTGTGGTTTACTGCGACACATCAATTCAGGGTCTTGGTTGTGTATTGATGCAAAGGGATAAGGTCATTGCCTACGCTTCGCGACAGCTTAAAGTACATGAACGGAACTACACGACGCATGATTTAGAGCTGGGAGCTGTTGTTTCGCGCTCAAGATATGGCGACACTACCTGTACGGTACCAAGTGCACTATTTACACCGATCACAAGAGTCTCGAGCATATCTTCAAGCAGAAGGAATTAAACATGCGTCAACGACAATGGGTTGAACTACTGAATGGTTACGAATGTGCCATCAAGTACCATCCGGGCAAAGCCAATGTTGTGGCTGATGCTCTCAGTCGAAAAGATACTTTACCTAGGCGCGTGCGAGCACTGCAGCTTACTATTCAGTCTAGTCTTCCTGCACAGATACGAGATGCTTAGGTGGAAGCATTGAAACCAGAAAATGTCAAGGCTGAAGCCTTACGCGGTTCAAGGCAGCGATTAGAACAGAAGGAAGACGGTGCCTACTATGTAACGGGGCGTATTTGGGTCCCACTGTATGGCGGTTTACGAGAGCTGGTAATGGATGAAGCTCATAAGTCTCGCTACTCGGTACATCCAGGTTCAGATAAAATGTACCACGATCTTAGAACTACGTGCTGGTGGCCTAGCATGAAGGCCCACATAGCAACATACGTCGGCAAGTGTTTAACCTGTGCGAGGGTCAAGACGGAGTACCAGAAACCCTCAGGCCTACTTCAGCAACCCAAGATACCACAGTGGAAATGGGAAGAAATTTCCACGGATTTTGTTACTGGTCTACCTAGATCCCAGCGTGGGAATGATACCATTTGGGTGATCATAGATCGACTCACAAAGTCTGCTCATTTCTTGGCTATCAAAGAAACGGATAAGTTCTCTACCTTAGCAGACGTCTACTTGAAAGAAGTTGTTTCGAGGCATGGAGTGCCAACTTCTATTATTTCGGATCGGGATGCACGATTCACTTCAGAACTATGGCAAGCAATGCACAAATCTTTTGGCTCTCGGTTAGATATGAGCACAGCTTACCACCCTCAGACGGATGGGCAGTCTGAGCGCACTATTCAAACCCTAGAAGACATGCTTCGGGCATGTGTTACCGATTTCGGCAATAGCTGGGAAAAACATCTTCCGTTAGTGGAGTTTTCGTACAACAACAGTTACCACACCAGCATACAAGCCGCTCCATTCGAGGCATTGTACGGACGTAAATGCCGGTCACCTCTCTGTTGGGCAGAGGTGGGGGATAGTCAGATCACAGGTCCGGAAATGGTAGTTGATGCTACTGAACGAATAGCACAGATACGACAATGCATGGCGGCAGCTCACGACCGTCAGAAAAGTTACGCTGATAAGCGCAGGAAGCCACTCGAGTTCCAAGTTGGGGATCGAGTGCTACTCAAAGTCTCACCATGGAAGGGTGTGGTTCGTTTTGGTAAACGAGGTAAACTCAATCCGCGGTATGTTGGACCGTTCGAAATCATTGAAAGAATAGGCAAAGTGGCCTACAAACTAAATTTACCAGCTGAACTCGGTGCAGTTCACAATGTTTTCCATGTGTCGAATCTGAAGAAGTGCCTGTCAGATGAGACCCTCATAGTTCCTTTTAAGGAACTCACTATCAACGAGCGGTTGCAGTTCGTCGAGGAACCAGTTGAAGTCACGGACCGGGATGTCAAGGTCCTCAAGAACACTAGAATACCTCTTGTTCGAGTTCGTTGGAACTCCCGTCGTGGCCCAGAGTATACCTGGGAACGAGAAGATCAAAGGGAACTCAAGTATCCCCAGTTATTCGAAAACCGTGCAACCACTACTAAGGCTGAAGCTACTACTACAGAATTTCGGGACGAAATTCCAAATCAACAGGGGGATGATGTGACACCCCAGGAAAAACCAGTAAACGATGCAATTTACCTAGCTTCCTCAGTAACCGCATGCTAAATTTCGGGACGAAATTTCTTTCAAGTTGGGGATAACGTGACAACTCGAGTTTCCGAGATTCCACTTTCGCATTTATTGCACGTTCACTGTTTGTTTAGTTGTTTTCTTGCACAATTGGTTGCATTGTAACTGTATACATTTTGGTTTGATAGAGTATATTGTGATTGTGCATGGTTGTGTGTTATTTACGAAAGATGTGACAAATACATGAACTTGGTGATGAAACTGTAAATTATATTGGGATGGGAGTACTTATGTAAAAGATGATACTTTGGGGTGAGTAGAGTAGTTAGTGAAATTCCAATCACTCTTAACCCTAACCTCCTCCCTAATCATTCACAAAAATCATCACACGTACTTTCACATTCTCCTCTCCTCTCCTACAACCATCTTCTCATCATTCTTGGCTTCACAAGTTATCTTGCATCAAGTTTGATCTTCCAATCCATCTAGAAGCAATTCAAGGTAATTGTTTAATGATTGTTTGTTATTAATCATCGATTGATTGATTCATGCTAAAACCCTAGTTCTTCATATGATGGTTCTGTGTTTATAGGATTGATTGTTGTGAAATGGTTAATGATCAGTTGTGTAATCATTTGCTGAATGTTAAGATGCCTGTTATGATAGAATGTTGATTTTTTATTTGATTACTGCAATACAAAAGCATGAGATTAGGGTTTTTGATCGTAGTCTGTGAAAACGTAACTGTTACAATGAAGTTGAATATTGCATGATTTAAGTTAGTCCGAACTTTTTGATAATATAAAGGTCCGAATTTTAGGAATATATAAAGGTCCGAGCTTTATGAGATGTTGTAAGGTCCGAACTTTTGGTGAGTTACAAGATCCGAACTTTGTGTGGGTCACAAGGTCCGAATTTTTGCTTGTTATTATAAGGTCCGACATCTTACTTGTGATCATAGGGTCCGACTTTTAGAAGGATTAAAGGGTCCGACTTTTTAAGCTCACATGGTCGGAACTTTTAAGGGTTTTAAGGTGGGGATGCTAGTCCGACTTTTATGCATGTAAGGGATGTTTGTCCGAGTTTGTTAAAGGGATGTTTGTCCGAGTTTATTAACAAGGCATGGTCCGAACTTTATGTGTAATATAAGTGGTCCGACTTTTGTGTTGTTTATGTATAGGGTCCGACTTTTGTACAACATAAGGGGATCCGACCTTTGTGGCTAGTATAGGGTCCGACTTTTGAATGCTTATACATGTTTAAGTTTTGAATGCTTATACATGTTCGACTTTCTGAATGCTTATGGTTATACATGTCCGAATGTTATGATGAATCATGGAAAGTCTTGTTAATCTTGTTAAGTATGTGGATCTGGTTTAATCTGATAACCCTTAAGGTGTGTTACTGAGTAACTATGTTAGAATTAACCACGGACTCTGTCATACGACGCATGATTGGATGAACGCGAGATAACAGTTATGTGTTACTTGACGATGATTGCTTAAACACACTTCGTGATATATATTGCATGCGAATCAATGCGAGCTTAACTGATTGTGTATACATGCATAACTATAGGACTTGACTGATTATCTGTGAGCACATAGTTTAACATACCGAGCAAAACAAGGTGAGTTCACACTCTTACCAAGGCATGGGATTCCCAGGGTTGGGATGGGATTGAAGGAATAGATTTGTACTTACACTGTTACTAGACTATCTACCATCGTCCTCAGATGTGCAGGACACCTACGTAAAACCTACGTATACTTGTATTCATCAATGTTCTCAGGCTGCGAAGGACACTCACGTAAAACCTACGTGAACTCATACTCACTACTGCCTCGGTTGTGTCAGGCACTTACGTAAAACCTACATAAACCCCCGCGTACCCCTGTCCTCGGTTGTGAAGGACACTTACGTAAAACCTACGTAAACTTTGTACGTATTACTGTTCTCGGGTTAAGGAGAACACTTATGGTTACAAATAGTCTAGTGTATACGCAACATGGGAAGCCCCCACCAATAGAACATACTATCGGCCCAGTAGAGCCACACGTTACAAACGAACTTACTATTACGCACTTACTTTCTGTGAACTCGCTCAACTAGTTGTTGACTCTCTGTTACATGCCTTGCAGGTCGTTAGGTATACATGGAGCTTGCACAGGGAGGCGCGGTCGTTGTGGACAAGGATCGTGAATGCTTGATTTAAACATTATGACATTACATACTTTATTCATAATGGGCTTTTACACATTTGCTTCCGCTAAACGTTGAATTTATACTTATGTTTTTAACACCTTTCATATGGAATGGTTTGGTTTAATTACATTTACTTTTACTATTTACATTGTGCAATAGTCACGCCTCCAAGCGGTGATACTCCGCGTGTGGATTTTGGGGGTGTGACATCCAACACAGATCTGATAGTATTACGCAGATCTAACATAAAATCTAACAGCGTATGAACATAAACTACAGAAAAAACAAAAAAAACAAAAAACAGTAGATGAGGTTAAAAAGAACGGTACCAATCTAGCCACCAAACGGTAGATCTGTGATATCTTCATCATCTTCCACCCACAACTAAACCGTAGATCTGAAATATTACACAGATCCGATTCAAATAACAAAAAAAAAAAGATATGGTAAAAAAAAGATATGGTACCAATCTGGTGTCGGATCTAGAGAGATTCATCACTAAGGAAGCGTAGATCTTGAAGCGACTGCTACATGTACAACCTAGAATCGCCTGGAGAAAGAGAGGAAATGGTGGTGATGATAATGAGGAAGTCGATCTTGTGTCGGAGAGTTCCTCATGTGATGATAATGAGGAAGAGAGAAGTCGATCCGGTGTTGAAACCCTAGAATCGCCAGGGAGAAAGAGAGAAGATGAGGAGAGGAGCAGCGATTGTTTTGTCCAACAAACCCTAATTTCGATGACCCGAGTTATTTTATTGGCCGCGTGTTAAAAGCAGTTTTCAACACATCCATGCTTAAATGCTTGTATAATGGGCTTCAAATGATTGTATAATGGCAAATGACCATTCTTGCCCTTCCTATATGCTTATTAAAGTAGTATAGATTAAGTCACTAAGGCCTCGTCCATTCCTATGTGAGCATACACCAATATCATCATATATCACCAACTATTGTACCTGAAACACATGTGAAAATAGGTACGTCAGCATAAAAATGCCGGCGCGTACATACGTTTTGTATGAGTTTCAGATTCATGGATCGTTTTACATGTTGCAATACTTATTTAAAAACCTTGTTTTGAAAAGTATAGTATTGCGACATAATTAACCAACTCAAATCAAATTGGCTACAGTTTATAGAATCTCGTAGCCATAATTCTTAACTCCAAAACATTTGTTTAATTAAATTCAGATTGTAAATCGTTTTTGGAATAGAAACTCGAATAGTATATATATATCGTTGGAAAAACCTTGTAATATAACTTTGTTTTGTTAACCATTGCCCAAGTGATCTAGATAACGCAACGATATATATAATGTGTTGCAAGCACTTATATATAGGAAGTACCCGCGGCGTATCCACCATGCCTTTAACACATTACACCCGCCCCGTTACCTAATCACTTCCCTAACCCAACGGTTCAACAGATTTCAAACGGTTCATGTCAATCAATGGTTACAAATGGTTCACATAGTCAAGTAGTCACAAACGGTTCACATAGTCAAGTAGTCACAAACGGTTCACATAATCAAACGGTTACAAATGGTTTACATAATCCAATTGTTACAAATGGTTCACATAGTCCAATGGTTACAAACGGTTCACATAATCAAACGGTTTACATAATCCAATGGTTACAAACGGTTCACATAGTCCAATGGTTACAAACGGTTCACATAGTCAAGTGGTCACAAACGGTTCACATGATCAAACGGTTACAGCGGTTCAAAATGTAAAACAATGTGTCCATATGCTGGATGAGCATATGCGACAAAATGTAATATACGGAAATCAATGTGCTAGCATGTTAAGAGCACATACATAGCAAAACATGATGAAATCATGTACTAATAGTGTACTATTGAACATAGTAAGTATATGATATAAAACATGAGAAACATGAAAGTAACAAGTAGGCACATGTGTTCCACCCCAAAACAGTTGATAACAGTAAAAGAGGGGACTCTGTACTCACTTGAGGGTGCTTAGAAGTCTTGACTAACAACCAAGCAAAGCTAGAGGGATCACGGAAATCAAACGGAACCTAATATAGGTAACTACATTAATAACCGGACCTAAATCGGGAGATCGGATAGGATGAGGTTTCGTAAACCAAATGAGTATTGGAACTCATATGATATGGTTTAACAAAGCCTACATCCTAAATTGAAACCTAACCTAAGTGCTTTCGACCCGTTACGACCCGTTTAGGTAGCTTACGCTACTTTAACGCGTCATTCGCGTAAAACGCGTTCGAGACATCTAACTAGTCCTATGACAAGTATTATATGCCTAAACATGTTTATTTATGTTGCATAATCAGTTAAGTGACAAATGTTTAGATTACATATGCTTAAAATCCAATTATGCATAAAAAGGGCATTTTGGTAATTTACCTAAGGCATATAAACTACCTATCATACAACTACTTAAACTAGGTGACCATAAGGTATAACCTCGGGAGGTATTCCCTATGCAACTATGGTCACTAATCATGCTTGGTCGGATCCTAAAGATCGACCAAACGGGTCGAGTTCGAAAGTCTAAGCGGTGGTTTAGACCGCTTGCCTTACGACTCTAAACAAGCAGTAAACTAAAAGTGACGAGCAAAGCATGTTAAAACATGCTTAACTAAGTTAGAAAATAGGTTTTTGATATCAAAACAAAGTGTTTTGATACCATGAGTAGTTTGGTTGCAAAATACGCTTAAATGCGCATTTTGACCGAAACTACGACTCGTCACTACGCCTAGTCAACGTGGTAATCAGTAGGTACAGTCACAAGGGACTATAACCATCGTGATTACGCTCACGTTGCGAAGTTCAAACGAACTTCTCGTTGACCATCTCGTGGTCAAAGCTGAAAGTCAAACGAAAGAGGACTTACAAAGGGTCCAAAAAGATTTGGTTCTAAGTATTCTCAGGTAGGTAGTGAATAATCACAACCACTTAGAGAAATCTCAGACCAAATGTGAGGAAAATGGAAGGAATGGCATGGCCTTATATAGTTTTTTGCAAACCGTTAGGATCATTTCTTGGAGAAGAGGGAATGATCTAGGCCATATGTCACACCCCGACCACGTACAACATACAAAACGTGGCGGAAACGTCGGGGAGTGTTGTAACAGAATCAATTGTTTCAAATCCATGGCAAATGAAGTTTCGTTTTATAAATCAAACATGAAAGTTTACATTGTCTAAACAAGAATCAAAGTGTACATAACATAAATTAACTAGTTCTTGTCTCGTTTTAAGTCACTAAGGCACAGGTCCGCCTAAGTATGTCTTGATAAGTCCTATGCATCATCTCCTGAAAACACATGTGAAAATAGGTACGTCAGCATAAAAATGCCTGTGAGATACATTGGTTTTGTGAAAACGGAATTCATGACTTATGTTTGAGAAAATGTTTAGTCATGAACCTTGTAATTTGCTTTGTCTTGTAAATGATTTGAAAAACGGTAAGATCAAATGATATGTATAAATAAGAAGACACTGTATGGTTAAACGGATAACCATGAAAAATGTATTTGTATAAGTCGTTTGTAAAACAATGTCTCGTGAAAAGTGTATTATTTGTATAAAATGTCATATGTCTCAAATTGAAATGATTCAAATAACGCTACGATATGTAATACCATACAAACACTTATATATAGGAAGTACCAGCGGCGTATCCACCATGCTTGTATCATATTACACACGCCTCGTTACTTAATCACTTACTCAAACCAAACCATCGAGATGAAGTGTTTAACAATGGTAGAAATGTTCATTTATAGTCAAATGTCTATTGTCAAATGTAATCCATGTCACGGATACAACTGGTTTACACGGTTCAATGGTTACAGACGGTTCATGAAATCAAAGGGGTAAGACGGTTCACATAGTCAAATGGTTACAACGGTTCAAAATGTAGTGTAATGTGTTCATATGCTGGATGAGCATATGCAACAGAAATGCAATGTGAAACAATGTACTACGTATGCACACAATGGGCGTACGTAGCATGAAATGTATTGTAGAGTACAACGGTTCAAAATGTAGTATACTGTGTTCATATGCTGGATGAGCATATGCAACAGATATGCAATGTGAAACAATGTACTACGTATGCACACAATGGGCGTACGTAGCATGAAATGTATTGTAGAGTACAACGGTTCAAAATGTAGAATAATGTGTTCATATGCTGGATGAGCATATGCAACAGATATGCAATGTGAAACAATGTACTACGTATGCACACAATGGGCGTACGTAGCATGAAATGTGATGTAAAGCAATGTACTAAGTACGCACACAATGGGCATACATAGCATAAACACAATGAAATCATGTACTATATATGTACTATCGAACATAGCAGCATATGATGTGAAAACATGGAAAACATGAAAGTAACAGGTAGGCACATGTGTTTCACCCCAAAACAGTTTGGAAAACAGTAAAAGAGGGGTTCAATGTACTCACCTGAGATTGCTTTGAGCTCTTGTATAATAACCAGATAATGCTAAAGATCACGGGATATCAACGGCACCTAATAGGTAGCTATGTTAATATACCGGATCAAACCGGAAGGATCGAATAGTACGCGGGTTCGTAAACCAAACGAGTATGGAGACTCGTGTAATATGGTTTAACAAAGCCTACATACTAAAATGAAACCTAACTTAAGTGCTTACGCCCCATCATGACCCGTTTAGGTAGCTTAGGCTACCCTAACGCGTCGTTCGCGTAGAACGCGTCTGGAACGCCTAACATCGTGACCACAAGGTATAACCTCGGAAGGTTATAGCTATGGTCACCTAATGTGTTTGGTCGGGTCCTAATGACCGACCAAATGGGTCGGGTTCGAAAGGATAAGCGATGGTTTAGATCGCTTACCTTACGACCCTATATAAGCACTAAACTAAAAGTGACGAGCTAAGCATGTTAGAACATGCTTCACTAAGTTTAGAAAACAGGTTTGACATCAAAACAAACGGCTTTAATGCTCACGAGTAGTTTGGTTACAAAATATGCAAGAATGCACATTTTGGCCGAAACTACGACCCGTCACTGAGCCTAGTTAACGTGGTGATCAGTAGGTATAGTCACTACGGACTATAACCATCGTGATCACGCTCACGTTATGAAGTTCCATGAACTTCGCATCGACCATAAGCTGGTCAATGAAGAAAGTCAACAAAACGTTGACTTTTGGACTCGAAAAGCGATAAAAGAGCGAAAGAAGACTTACGGAAGGTCCCCGAGTGCTAATCTAGATCAAATAGCTCAGGTATGGAACAATGGTTCTAACTTAGAGCCTTAAGATCAGATTTTGTGGGTTTTTGGAACAAGGGGGGGGGTATTTATAGGAAAAGTGGAACCGTTAGGATCGTTTATCGAATATCGTGCCGCGATCTCGAGCGTACACTTGTCAAATTCTTGTGGTAAGTCAGAAATTGCCCCTTGGCTCTTGATTGGGTGAAAGGGCATTGCCTCTTGATCGAACGAAAGGCCAACTGCATTAAATAGATACATTGAATCTGTCTGACAGTCTCACGCGCCCCGCGTAAGGATTTGGTAAATCCTTACGCGCCCCGCCTAAGGTTCCCAGATCAGAATTTACAATTTTGGTCCCTGCACTTCAGAAACACGTATTTTGGCGCATTTTTGGCACGTTTAAGCCCCGTTAACCTCATTTCAAGGCTCTAAGATGAAGTTAAAGTGTAGGGGACATGAAATATGCTCAAAAATATTCCGGATGTCGGTTCGTTTTGCCGTACGATTGCGATGTTCGCTTAATTACGACGGAATGCGCATAAGCGCGAAAGACGATCCAAATGACGCGACGAATGGATTTTTCTCATGCCCAACACTAAGGCATAATATAAGGATGCTTACATAAATTTTTGGATGTCCAGATGTATTCAGAACGTAAGTTATGCGCGAAAGTGCAAACTTATGCACTTTTTGACACTTTTAGTCCCTGAATGATCCAAAAGTTTATTTTAGCATACCAAACCCCTCAAAGCCTATTTCTAAGCTATGTAAAGGATATTTATGGTATGTTTAACTTATGGACATGTTCCGGAATGTTCGTTACAGTTCAAATTGGCATACTTTCGCAGTTTGTCAAGTTTAGTCCCTGTAAGCGAATTAACTTGTTTTTGCCATACCAAAGCCTTCAAAGCTTATTTCTAAGTTATGTAAAGGTTATTTAAGGTATGTTGAGTATATGTTGATGTTCCGGAGTATTTGTCGCATTAAACTAAGTACGTTTCCGCACCAGTTTGCGTAAAATTCTCTAGAAAGCGATGTAGAGTTTGAAATTGAACAATAATTGATATGTGCAAAACATACACATATTTATACAAGATCCCAAGTATGAAATACAATATTTCATCGGTTTGGTATTTGTTTGATGGTCACGGTGACACAGGTGTCACAGTCTCCCCTACTTTAGGAAATTTCGTCCCGAAATTTATTCGTATGAGTCTATTTGTGACTTTGCCAAATAACCACCAGCGATATGTAAGGCAATATCCTGTCATTTCCTTAACGGTCATTCCTCAGAAACGACTATGAACAGACGGAGTCATTTTCCTCAACGAGTATTCTTCAGAAATGGAAATGACGGAATAAGCAAACGGATGTTCATTTCCTCAATGGACAAATCGTCAGAAACGAAAATGAACTAACGGAGTCATCTTCAACGGTTGCTTCCTCAGAGTTGGAAATGAAGGATTTCACAACGGATATTCATTCCCTCAACGGATAAATCTTCAGAAACGAAAAATGAACTAAACGGAATCATTTTCAACGGTTGTTTCATCGGAGTTGGAAATGAATAGGGTTAACTCTAGACACATGACAGAACTTGCTGTGATTTCTATGCACTAAATTCCATAATTATATATGCATCCATAATTACGTAATCCCTTGCACAGTCCGCACAGTTTGTTTCGTAATGTTTTGGGGAAGGATATCAAACTTGTGATGAGGGTGACTAGACTTCCATCGGTTCCTTTTAATTAGATCGACAGGGGATCTTCTTAGTTAGGCCACCAAGGAGTCCTTTCAGCTATATCATCACATGATATCCTTATCCAGATTTTTGGATGAATCTGCTTAAGTAGACCACTCAAGGGTCTAATTATGAAGTAGTACTTTATAATCCGAGGGACTTAACTATAACATAGAAGTCCATTGAGGATTTTAAGTAATACCCCTGGGTATCCTACGATGAATCTCTTGTACAAGGATATGTAAGATTCTACGAGGATTTGGATAGCATAATTTGGATCACACAACAACACATAAGGGAACACATAAGCACAAAGTCACATACTTGTTTAACTTGATCATAATTTGTTTTTAACTTGTTATTGATTGAATACGGATATGGAAACCAATAGACGGGTCTCAATGTTCACTGGAATCTATCTGAGAAGATAGGAAGATCTCCCAAAATTTGATTTTTGATTACAAGGAATCACCACATTCGAATGAAGGTATACAACAATTAAAGACATACGGGAAATCCTTAGGCACCCTATTAAGGATTTATAGGGGTACTTTGGGTATTCGTCTTGTGTTGTAACCCGCGCCTTGTACTTCGTTTTCTTAGAATAAACGGGTACTTAGGAATTTCGTGGAAGACGCAAGAGATCATAAGATGGGAGAATTTTGGGGGTAGTTTGTTCTTTAAGGAATACGGTTCCTTGATTGTCGGTATTGTAAGGGGGTACGTCGTTTATATATGTAACCACACAAATACATTGCAATGTAAATAAAAAATTTATTTATAAACAACGATAACAACGGTTTCTTGGACCTTGACAACAAAAGAAAATAATACATAAGACGTGATTATTTCTAAACGATGTTGTCTTCGTGTCAGTCAGATGCTTATCCCTGTGCTGGATTTGTATTAGCAAGCTTTGGGCAATTTCTTTGGAAATGACCCATCTCGCCACAGTTGAAACAAGAGCCTGGTAGAAAACGACCTTGAGCAGGATTGTTGCCAGCTTGGTTTGGCGCAGCTGCAGCTGGGCAGACTCTTGCTGTGTGGCCTATGAGTCCACAAGTTTGGCATTTGCGGCACTGTACATTGGCGTGATGATGGAGGCTACATTGGTTGCACAAGGGTGCAGTTCCATTGTATGGTTTTCTAGCAGGGGGTTGAGCTGGTTGGTTGGGGACGGCTTGACCATTGTGAGCGACCACGGCGAAGTTCTGAGAAGCCTTTCGCTTCTTTGACTTCTTAGGAGATTCAGTCTGTTCATCCATGGTCTTTGATTCCTCGATTGGCTTCTTGTCACCCTTTCGAAAAAGTTTATGCTTTCTGATCTGCGATTCAGTCAAGGTTGCAGATAGCTCAATGGCCTGACGGAGTGTGGTAGGGTTGCTACCAGTGACAATGTCTTGTACCGAGTCAGGCAGGCCGTCGATGTACCTTTCGATAGCCTTGTCGAGTGGGGCGACCATAGTCGGGCAAAGTAGACTCAACTCCTCAAACCTATCAGTATATGCCCTGTGTTCGCCACTATCTTGTTTTAAATCATCAAACTCCTTCTCCAACGCTCGTTGTTCATGACGAGGACAAAACTCTCTCATCATAAGAGCTCTCAGTTCAGCCCATGTTTGTGCTAGAGCAACATCTGCACCACGGTCTCCCATTACCCCATTCCACCATGTAAGAGCCCTCTTCTGAAACACACTCGAAGAAAACTCGACCTTGCGATTTTCCGGACACTGCACGTGGAGAAAGGTATTCTCGATGCTCTCGAACCATTGGAGAAGCCCAGTTGCTCCCTCAGAACCACTAAACTGGAGTGGTTTAGCCGAGTTAAAGTTCTTGAAATTGCATGTACCATTGTTGTTGTTGTTGGCTTGGTTCCATTGAGCAAAGAGATTTGGGAATTGAGCAGCCATCTGCTGCGCAATAATTTCTGCCAGCTCGGCAGTTGCTATCTGGTGTTCGCGTCGAGGAGGCATTCTAAAAGAGGAAAAACATGAAAGGAAACAAATAAAATGGTATTGGGTAAGAATAGGATGTTACAATCACTGACCATAATCACGGTTGATGGTTACTTGTTTGAATCATGAAGCAAACAAACAACACCAAGGCTGAATCAAAGCAAATAGATCCTCATAGTGTATCGCGAAGACATGCTCGCCTATAAGTGGACACTCACCCCAAGAGTTCCCAGGTAAGAGTAACTGGTCCGATTATGTGGATTTGTACGAACACTCTAACCTTAGACAGAAAACCCAGGGTACAGGCATTCACTCTTCCAGTTCGCACGTGTTCACACTAGTTAGGACCCAAAACTTTGACGGGAGTTTTGAAAATTCAAAGGGGTTCAAAACCTTATAACAGAGGGTTCAAAACCTAGTAATCAATCATCCTAGAACAGATGATTGGTTTTCAAAGCGGTTTTGAAATTTATGTTCTTGTTGTGGTCGTCGCCTAAGGATAGGTGACGGTATTGTTTTATGACTAAACGCAAGTAAACTCGCGTTAGGGTCCTAGGAAGGTTATAGACTAGGTCAAAGCATTACTAATAACCTAATTCCCTATAACCATTGGCTCTGATACCATCTTTTCTGTCACACCCCGACCACGTACAACATACAAAACGTGGCGGAAACGTCGGGGAGTGTTGTAACAGAATCAATTGTTTCAAATCCATGGCAAATGAAGTTTCGTTTTATAAATCAAACATGAAAGTTTACATTGTCTAAACAAGAATCAAAGTGTACATAACATAAATTAACTAGTTCTTGTCTCGTTTTAAGTCACTAAGGCACAGGTCCGCCTAAGTATGTCTTGATAAGTCCTATGCATCATCTCCTGAAAACACATGTGAAAATAGGTACGTCAGCATAAAAATGCCTGTGAGATACATTGGTTTTGTGAAAACGGAATTCATGACTTATGTTTGAGAAAATGTTTAGTCATGAACCTTGTAATTTGCTTTGTCTTGTAAATGATTTGAAAAACGGTAAGATCAAATGATATGTATAAATAAGAAGACACTGTATGGTTAAACGGATAACCATGAAAAATGTATTTGTATAAGATAAGTCGTTTGTAAAACAATGTCTCGTGAAAAGTGTATTATTTGTATAAAATGTCATATGTCTCAAATTGAAATGATTCAAATAACGCTACGATATGTAATACCATACAAACACTTATATATAGGAAGTACCAGCGGCGTATCCACCATGCTTGTATCATATTACACACGCCTCGTTACTTAATCACTTACTCAAACCAAACCATCGAGATGAAGTGTTTAACAATGGTAGAAATGTTCATTTATAGTCAAATGTCTATTGTCAAATGTAATCCATGTCAACGGATACAACTGGTTTACACGGTTCAATGGTTACAGACGATTCATGAAATCAAAGGGGTAAGACGGTTCACATAGTCAAATGGTTACAACGGTTCAAAATGTAGTGTAATGTGTTCATATGCTGGATGAGCATATGCAACAGAAATGCAATGTGAAACAATGTACTACGTATGCACACAATGGGCGTACGTAGCATGAAATGTATTGTAGAGTACAACGGTTCAAAATGTAGTATACTGTGTTCATATGCTGGATGAGCATATGCAACAGATATGCAATGTGAAACAATGTACTACGTATGCACACAATGGGCGTACGTAGCATGAAATGTATTGTAGAGTACAACGGTTCAAAATGTAGAATAATGTGTTCATATGCTGGATGAGCATATGCAACAGATATGCAATGTGAAACAATGTACTACGTATGCACACAATGGGCGTACGTAGCATGAAATGTGATGTAAAGCAATGTACTAAGTACGCACACAATGGGCATACATAGCATAAACACAATGAAATCATGTACTATATATGTACTATCGAACATAGCAGCATATGATGTGAAAACATGGAAAACATGAAAGTAACAGGTAGGCACATGTGTTTCACCCCAAAACAGTTTGGAAAACAGTAAAAGAGGGGTTCAATGTACTCACCGGAGATTGCTTTGAGCTCTTGTATAATAACCAGATAATGCTAAAGATCACGAGATATCAACGGCACCTAATAGGTAGCTATGTTAATATACCGGATCAAACCGGAAGGATCGAATAGTACGCGGGTTCGTAAACCAAACGAGTATGGAGACTCGTGTAATATGGTTTAACAAAGCCTACATACTAAAATGAAACCTAACTTAAGTGCTTACGCCCCATCATGACCCGTTTAGGTAGCTTAGGCTACCCTAACGCGTCGTTCGCGTAGAACGCGTCTGGAACGCCTAACATCGTGACCACAAGGTATAACCTCGGAAGGTTATAGCTATGGTCACCTAATGTGTTTGGTCGGGTCCTAATGACCGACCAAATGGGTCGGGTTCGAAAGGATAAGCGATGGTTTAGATCGCTTACCTTACGACCCTATATAAGCACTAAACTAAAAGTGACGAGCTAAGCATGTTAGAACATGCTTCACTAAGTTTAGAAAACAGGTTTGACATCAAAACAAACGGCTTTGATGCTCACGAGTAGTTTGGTTACAAAATATGCAAGAATGCACATTTTGGCCGAAACTACGACCCGTCACTGAGCCTAGTTAACGTGGTGATCAGTAGGTATAGTCACTACGGACTATAACCATCGTGATCACGCTCACGTTATGAAGTTCCATGAACTTCGCATCGACCATAAGCTGGTCAATGCAGAAAGTCAACAAAACGTTGACTTTTGGACTCGAAAAGCGATAAAAGAGCGAAAGAAGACTTACGGAAGGTCCCCGAGTGCTAATCTAGATCAAATAGCTCAGGTATGGAACAATGGTTCTAACTTAGAGCCTTAAGATCAGATTTTGTGGGTTTTTGGAACAAAGGGGGGGGGGTATTTATAGGAAAAGTGGAACCGTTAGGATCGTTTATCGAATATCGTGCCGCGATCTCGAGCGTACACTTGTCAAATTCTTGTGGTAAGTCAGAAATTGCCCCTTGGCTCTTGATTGGGTGAAAGGGCATTGCCTCTTGATCGAACGAAAGGCCAACTGCATTAAATAGATACATTGAATCTGTCTGACAGTCTCACGCGCCCCGCGTAAGGATTTGGTAAATCCTTACGCGCCCCGCCTAAGGTTCCCAGATCAGAATTTACAATTTTGGTCCCTGCACTTCAGAAACACGTATTTTGGCGCATTTTTGGCACGTTTAAGCCCCGTTAACCTCATTTCAAGGCTCTAAGATGAAGTTAAAGTGTAGGGGACATGAAATATGCTCAAAAATATTCCGGATGTCGGTTCGTTTGGCCGTACGATTGCGATGTTCGCTTAATTACGACGGAATGCGCAAAAGCGCGAAAGACGATCCAAATGACGCGACGAATGGATTTTTCTCATGCCCAACACTAAGGCATAATATAAGGATGCTTACATAAATTTTTGGATGTCCAGATGTATTCAGAACGTAAGTTATGCGCGAAAGTGCAAACTTATGCACTTTTTGACACTTTTAGTCCCTGAATGATCCAAAAGTTTATTTTAGCATACCAAACCCCTCAAAGCCTATTTCTAAGCTATGTAAAGGATATTTATGGTATGTTTAACTTATGGACATGTTCCGGAATGTTCGTTACAGTTCAAATTGGCATACTTTCGCAGTTTGTCAAGTTTAGTCCCTGTAAGCGAATTAACTTGTTTTTGCCATACCAAAGCCTTCAAAGCTTATTTCTAAGTTATGTAAAGGTTATTTAAGGTATGTTGAGTATATGTTGATGTTCCGGAGTATTTGTCGCATTAAACTAAGTACGTTTCCGCACCAGTTTGCGTAAAATTCTCTAGAAAGCGATGTAGAGTTTGAAATTGAACAATAATTGATATGTGCAAAACATACACATATTTATACAAGATCCCAAGTATGAAATACAATATTTCATCGGCTTGGTATTTGTTTGATGGTCACGGTGACACAGGTGTCACACCATACAAATGTCAAAGAATGATTGGGGGACTTGTTTTCCACACAAACCAGCCCATAGCATGAAAAACTAGAGATCAAAACCATCAAAATCGAGCTAAAAGACCAGATTCAATGTTTCTGTCTGGCATGCCCACGTGCCCTGCGTAAGATATGGGTTCGGCTTACGCGCCCCGCCTGAGTATCTTTGGCAGATTGACAGTTTTAGTCCCTGAACTTGTAAAACATGCATTTCGGCTCATTTTTGACACGTTTAAGGCCCGTTAAACTCATTTCAAGGCTCTAAAATGAAGTTAAAGTATTGGGAACTCAAAAAATGCTCAAAAATATCTCGTATGTCGGTTCGTTTGGTCGTACAATCACGTTGTTCGGTTAATTACGACGGAAGTCGTAACGAACGCAAAATCGATCCAAATTAAGCGATAAATGGTGTTTTATCATGCCAATCACTAAAATAGAATATTTTAATGATTACATAAATTTTTGGGTGTCCGGATATGCAAAGTTGTGCACTTTTTGACGCTTTTAGTCCTTGAAAGATCATATAAGCATGTTTTCGCACACCGAACCTATCAAAGCTTATTTCTAAGCTATATTTAGGTTATTTATGGTATGTTTAACTTATGATCAAGTTCCGGATTGTTCGTTACAGTACAAATTGGTATACTTTCGTAGTTTGTCGAATTTAGTCCCTGTAAGCGAATAAACTTGATTTCAGCATACCTAACCATCCAAAACTTATTTCTAAGTTATATAAAGATTATTTAAGGTATGTTAAGAATATGTCACTATTCCAGAGTGTTTGTTGCATTAAACTGGTTATATTTACGCATCAGATCGCGTATAACCTTCCAGAAAGCGATTTAAAGCCCAAAATCAAACAAGAATTGATATGTGCAAATGATACACATATTTTCACAAATCCCAAGTATGAAACACAAAATTTCATTGGTTTGGTATTTGTTTGACGGTCACAGTGACACTGGTGTCACAGAAGCCGAGGAGGGCGGCGATCTGATGTGATTCGCGTCATGTTGTCAAGTTTTTAGGGGGAGAAAGTTTGCAGAAAAATACAAAAACATGATAAAAATTCAAAATCCAAAAACATTAGAAAATCTGAAAAATCCAAAAACATTGAAAACTGGAAAAAAGTTAGTGAAAAATGGGGAAATGATAGTACATCAGCTAGACAGATTCAGTACGCTAAAGAATTGTATTGTAAAAATGCGTTAAACAGTCTTGCAAATAATGTGTCGATAAGTTTTTACACATTTAGTAGATTTGTTTGGGATATAAACAAAAATAATAACTTGCTTTTACGTGGGGAACATGTCCAGGATATATAGGTAACCCATGAAATCTCGTTTGAAAGGTCCTATTTCTGACATACTAGGTCTTTGTACGTGATGATATCTGGAGTATTATACCTGGACTTCTGATTTTAGGGAAGCAATAGCCTAGTCCTCGTATAATACTCTGCACGTGCTTTATTCGTAAAGCCCCCCTAGCATAAAAAATGATGAAACATTGCAAAATGCTAATCATGTGCTGTTGTAAAAAATATTCTCTAAAGGGAACCCACCGAAAGTCGAGCCGTCGTCTCTCTGTACGAACGGAAGTTCTAGCTTGAGCTCTCACGACCTCGCATTCACCCTATACAGATATCATTAGTGTGCACTCACCAGTAAGACTGAATATAGTGATCATGATACAGGAGTATATTCTTAAGTGGTACACATGTAAAAGTTAAGAACTTAAAACACTAAATCCGTATCCCGAATAGATTGAACTTTGTGTGAAAATTTAAGAGGATCAGTATATCGACAATCAAATCAAATAGTTTAATGTTGTGTATGAAATAAAAGCTTAACGGTACTCGTATCTTGTCAGCAGCTGATATGATCCCCTAACACGCTCACAAAAATATTGTGTGTACAGTTTATTGCTTATCAAAAACCCGAAAAGATTGTCTGTTTGTTTAGCATTTTATAAAATCCAAAAAGATTTTCATTCCATCTTATTTTCAACAACGGACGTTTGGGATCAGATGATCAAAGTCTTATGTGCTGAACAGGTCTGGATCAGGAGGGTAGGGTAAGCAGAAGTTTGAAAAAGTGATTGGTAATTGCTTGAAAGTTCAAAAGTTCATTAACTTGAACTTAAAATTGTTTCCGAAAATCAGCATCTTCATAAACTGGTCAGCCAAGGTCATTAACTTGGACTTGGCAGGCTAAACAGTTGACCAGGGTCATTAACTTGGACTTGGTTAACTGGGTGTATCAGTAAAATCTCAAAAAGGTAAAAAATTGAAAAATTTTGAAAATAATTTCGCTTGAAATGATGATTTCGCTTGAAATCATAATTTCACTTGAGATGTTAATTCCGCTTGAAACAGGTGATTCTGTTTGAGAGATAACTTCGTTTGAAAAGGTCAGTACTTATTTCACATGAAATTACCACACTTATAAATAGGGGTATGATTTCGTTTGAACATGTCATTTCTGTAACTCCGCTTCAAGAGTCTCTGTCAAGGCGATTTCGAACGAAATCCCATCACCTTGATTTCTAGTCATTACTCTGCCCAATTTATTGCTCGAAATCTGATTATAGTTGGCATACTCAACTATAATAATGGGAAAGGTGAGGAATCTTGGTGTTTTGGCACAGATCTGACCTAATTTCGTTTGGTCAGCGATGAACAGAACTTAAAACGTAGATCTAGGGTTTATTAGTGATGATAAATGACTGATTAATACACCTTTGAACTCGGAATTTGATATAGATCTAAGTTAGGGTTTCAATTTGATGTGAATAACTTGTTTCCGTTTTTCTTGTTATTACCACCATTTCCCTCCCGCTCTTTCTTTCCCGAGTTGTTTGGTTGTGTTTTAACAAAAGACTTTTTAGGTTTTGAAAAGAACTCGTTGTTTTTTACCTCAGAAATGTCAATCTCGACCAATTTAAACACTTTTTCAACATTCTCAATTCTTGCATTTTGAAACGGATACTCAAAATCAGAATAAAGTTTATCAGTTCCAATCATTGTGTAAACCACAATGATCGAATCATCATTAGCCACTTTGTCTGATTTTGGTATAAATCTGTCTAAGAAGTTACCATCTTCTTTAGTATCAGAAATGGAGTTCTCAAAATGAGTTTTCACAGTCTCAAACTCCGAGTTATCACTTTCTTCGTCTAACACTTGGTCAACAACGGTTTTGATTACCTGTGACTCAATGTCAGTGTCGGACAGAGAGAATGTAACATCAATACTCTCAGGCAACTCATTCTTAATGGTTCTCAGTTTGAGTTTCAAAGCAGCTTCCACCCATCTGGATACTTCTGTGTGTAATGATTCCACATTGGGGGTGGAACACTGTTAAAGGCAGGTGTTGCATCTGGTTGTTGCGGGACAATCTGATCAATCACATATGAAGATGCAATATAACTCATCAACTTCTTATCAATTCTTTCATTCTCAATTTTTGTTAACTCTAATTCCTTTTTCAATGAAGCAATCGTGTCCAAATGAATGTTGATTTCCGTTTGTTTATCAAAAACTGTTGATTTTAACAATCTTGTGGCTTTATCATTTTCAAGAATCTCTTTTTGAATCATTTTGATAGATCTAGCCAACGTGTCATAAGCTTCTTTTACTTCACTTAGATCAAAATTAATCTCATTAGTGTATTGTTTCAATTCCTGAAACTTTTTGTCTTTTTCAAGACATTCCATGCATGGTTTTGAACAGTTTTTGCATGAAGTTTCAGAAATTGAATCAATCTTTTCAGCAATCTTTTCCTCTTGATCAATATTAACATCCTGTTTACCGACACCATCAGACTCTGACTCAGACACTCCTTCTGATTTGATCTCCTCACTTTCGGATTTCCCGTCAGACTCCTTTTGACCTAACTCTGTTTTGACCGACATGTTTTCAACTGACTCAGTATCAACAAACTCTGGTTCTACAGATTCTGTGTCTACCTCTTTTAGTTTTCCCATTAAGGCTTGTCAGCAATCTCTTTCAGTGTCTCTTCAGTCATTTCTTTGGAGACATCAATTATCTCTTCAACCGAAGCTTTCTCAACATCATACTGTGGGCATAATCCTGTTATTGGCTCACTGAATAAACCTGCAAAAGAATCAAACACATTAGGAGGCATAATTGATTTTAAAGAACTAACTATAACCTCCTGTTCTGATTTATAATAATAGACTTCTGCAGCAATGTGGGATCAATCGACTGACCCGAATGAGTCGTTCAGAGGAGTTTTGATCAATTACAGGTGCGGAAAACAAGTAATTGATGTAGAAACAGCTAAATCTTCACTTTAACTACTGATTGTATTGATTTGAATACAAATACACTCAGTCTTCACACCGGCAGCACCTCAGCATGGAATACAATGTAATCACTACTGATTCGCTCATGAGACCACTATATATAGTGTTCTGATTTCGCCCGAGACGACACAGGTCAACAGGAGCGAAATCACAACTTGTGATTTCGGGCGAAATCACCTTTATGATCCTAGGAGCGAAATCAGCTTCTTAATCACTAAGACATCCTACTTTCTTGTAAAACATGCCCTAATCTATACAATGTAATCTAAGACTCGATACAAGATGAAGTCGACAGATGTATGCACTAACAGACTCCCCCTCAGATATTGACGAGTCGCACGTGTCGAGTCTTGACAGACTTGAGTCTTGATCAGTCTCTGGGCTTCACTCTCTCTTTTCTTTCACCAACAGACTCCCCTTAACAATATGCTGGCATTCCTTTAGTTCTTCAGCATCATCTGTTTCAGGATCGTTGTCTGGCTTTCACACTTTATCCACGATCGATAGCCTGGCTCATACTTTGTTTTCAGAGTCCACTGGAATCGGAAACCTGGCTATTTAGAGAATTTTTCCAAGATCGAAATCTGGCTCTCTTCCGACATCAGGATCAATTTACCTGGCTCAAACTAGCATACAACCTTGCTTTCAACATCGTCACCTGGCTTTTGTCTAGCTCAGGTTATATACAAAACCTCTACCTCAAAGTAACTATCACATTTTTCAGAAATAGAGACTTGCACTAACACTAACTCTCCTTCAAATCATACGAAGATTTTGATGAACCAATTGAAAGCTTAGATTTTGAAAATATTTAATTTTCAAAGTACACACTCCCCCTCAAATTTTGCTCATCATGCTTAGCACTCGGAATTTTGAAAATCAGCTTTTCAATACCAGTTGTTGAAAATCTGTTTGAATTTTCAAAAATTTATGCTAAAACACTCCGAAAATCTTTTTGGATTTTGAAATAAGAGAAATAAAATGCCATAAAGAAATATTTACAGACAATATTTTTGTGAGTTTATGTAAGAGGATCATATCAGTTTTTGAGACTAGACACTAACACCGTTAAGCTTGATTACATTTTATGTTCTAAACAATTCACTTAGATTGTCAGTATATTTGTCCACTTAAATTTTCTCACAAAGTTCAATTGCTTTGAGATACGAAATTAATGTCTTAATGACTTAAACTTATCTGTGTATCCCACTGCTTGAATATACTCCCGTATCCAGATCCCAATATTCAGTCTTACAGGTGAGTAAACCACAGATAATATCTGTCAGGGGTTAAATGCGAGGGCCGTGAGAGCTCAGGTCGATACTTCCGTATACGCAGAGAGATGACGGCTTCGACTTTTGGGTGTGTCCCCTTTAGAGGATCTTTTGTTACAACAGCAGTGACTATCAATTTTATTGTTTCATCAACTTGCTGAGGACGAGCTTATATTTCAAAGCATTTGCAGAAAGTATTATCCGGGGACTAGGTCAGTATTTCCATACAGCAGAAGTCCCGGGATAATACCCTAGATATCACTGAGCATAAAGACCTAGTATCTCAGAATAAGGGACCTTTCAAACAAGATTTCAGGGGTTACCTATATATCCAAGAAATTGTTACCCACAGAATAAGCAAGTTTGAATTTTTAGGTTTATATCTCGTCACAATCTACTAAATGTGTAAAAACCTACTGACATATCCACTGTGAGATTGTTTATCACATTTTAACTTTCCAACTCTTTAGCATGTTGAGACAGTCCACTGATGTACTATCATTTCCCCTTTTTTACAACAGAACTCGTTTTGATTTTATAATGTTTTTGGCTTTTTCAAATTTTCTAATGTTTTTGGATTTTCTGAAATTTTCTATTCCCCCTAAAATGCAAACACATTAAAGAAAAATTGAAAACACGACTAGAATCTTGACGCAATTGTGAAACAAAACTATACAGAAAGTTGACAACTGATATCGAATCACATCAATTCGCCATCCACTTAGGCATAAACAATCAGAACTCCCCCTTTCAACAAACTATTTTCTCATTTAGATTTCAAAACACTTAAGTTTGTTTTAATCAAAATGATTTTTCCGGAAAATAAATTTGTTTTTACCACTTGTAGGATCATCATTAATAGATTTGGGGATATGGTTCATCATCTTGTTTTTCAACCACATATGTAGTAAATCAAGTACAACTTAATGTCCCTGATTTACCATTTTCAATTAATCAACCCCTGTACCACTTGAAGAAAACACAAACAATACCAGCTGTAGGAATATCACGTCTACATAAACTATTTTACCCACTTGAATGATGCCGATTCCTGCTTCACACTTACCAACCTGGAAGCTCCGGCGTAGTCCTTCAACCTGTAAAAAGTAAACTCATTTAAAGTCTTTTAAACAACCTATCAAAAACTAGAATGATGCCGATTCCTGATCCACGATTACAAACTTGGGATCTCCGGCATAGTCAGATGTTTCAAGGGAAAGAATTTCCACCCAAGTCTGACCAACCTTGGGTGTTTTTAGCTCTTTAAGCTCTTGTTCAGTTGGGTTAAATGTTGCCTTTTTAGTTGCGTAAAAATCTTTAACCCCTTTTTCTTTGCCGTCAAGCATTTTCCCAAAAATTTTCTTAACATTCCCATTGAATGTCTTCTCGACATCAAACTCATTTTTCTCAGAATAAAACTGATCCGAGATATCAACCTTACCAACTTTTTGTTTGATTTCTTCAAACTTCAGTGATGGAAACTCATCATCATTCACTGAAACTTTTACCTCACCTTGTGGCTCTTTTGGCTTTGTGGAACCAGAATCATTGCCAACATTCTCACTAACCTTTTTCACAACCCACACTTGGTTGTCTTTGACTTTCTTCATAAGTTGAGTTTTCAAAAAATTTAACGTTTTCGGTTGGTGGTTCAACATCAACAACTTTCTCTTTCAATTTCCTAGAAACTCCCTGTTTTGTCTTGGCATTTTTCGGGCAGTTCCATGCAATGTGACCAACTTCATTGCATTTGTAACAGGTTCGAGTCTCTCTTGGATGAAACACTCCAGTTCCATTCCTTTTCTTCTCAGCAAGAAACTCCTGGTTTGATTGTCTCCAGAACGGTTTCTTCTGTTCATCCTCGGCACTTCCACCTGACACAAATTTTGTATTTATTTTAGTAATTTTGTCATTTTTAGAATTTTCTGGTGGAATAAAACCTAAACCTTTCTTTTTGTAGCTACGATTTTGGTTTGGTTTCTTTTGAAAACCAGAACCAGAATTGTAACTCTTTTTCTTGTTTAAACGTTGTGAACTCTTGAAGTGTATTTTTTAGGTTTTCCAGTAAGGTTTAAATCTTTTATTTCAGAAATATTAATTTCTGTCATTTTGAAAACCTTTTTGATCATGTCAAAACAAACACTTCTTATTGGAAACTCTTTGTCAGAGTATAACTTGTCAGAATCATTCAAAGTGTATGCAACTTCGAATGTTTCATCATTCAAGTTTGATTTTGATAACAAAAACTCTTTACTGTAAGCCTTTTTGACCGACGATTTTGGACCATTGACTGACGAACTTGACCCTCCAGATTCAGACTTTGACTCAGACTCCTCATCAGTACCAACACCTGATCGACCACCTTTTTGATTAACTCAGACTCATGGTCAGTGTCAGACGAGGTAAACGTGATATCAATGTTTTCTGGTAATTCATCAGTTGTGTTGGATTTTAGCTTTATATTGACTGCTTTTTCAAGTTGCTCCTCGTTTGGTTTTCTAGGAGAATACCCTTCCCAGATCGGAGGCGGACACTTATTATAGCTAACAGTCGGTTTCTTACCACTATCTTTCTTCTTTGACTTCTCATCTTGAAAAGCTTCCATACCTGTAACAGTTGGATAAATTCTATCAATAAGATAATCAGCTCTAGAATAACTTTGTAATAAACGTCTGATTCTCTCATTCTCAATCTTTTCTGCTTCCAACTCTTGCTTCTACTTAGCACTTTCTTCAACGTAAAAGTTGATAGCTTTCTGCTTGGTCATCATAACAGCATTCATCATTGTTAATGCTTGTTCTCTTTCAGAGTTGGTCTTTTGAAGACCAGTTACCGTTCTGTTCAAGACATCATAAGATTCTTTTACATAATTGAGATTGAACAGCAACTGCTCCTTCTTCTCCTCATACTCAGCTATCTTCTCATCTTTAGCTACACTGTTAGGAAACTTTATTTGTAAGTATTGAAGAAAATATCAATCAACTGGATCTCTGAAGAAGATAACAGTCCTAAAGAACATAGCAAGATGAAGAAAAATAGTTGGGATAACCAAAAAGCAAAGTATCTACTACAAAGAATCTCAAGTTGATAAAGAGTTGATTTGGATTATCAGAGAGGGTCGTTTCTGATGGACCTGATGATATTTCTGATGAAATATCATCAGTTTCTGACAAATTCTGGTCATCGAACTTTCTAATGATTTGTTCACCAGAATTTCTGATGAAGTGGCTTATCAGAAATTCTGATAACAGACCCACTTGTCTAAAATCACAACTCTATCCTGCCACCCATGACCGAAGCATGACATTATTGGTTTTCATGATTACAAATGTAACTTGAACGATGGATTCAATGAATATGTCAAATTGCTACTTTATGCAGGACTTATTGCATGAATAAACAATTGTTTATTCATGCCCACAGCCGTCTATAAATAGAAGGCTCGAGAGGCAGAAGATACTTGAGTTTGAAGCTTAGCATTCACATACAAACACTCAAACTCCAACTTCTCTTCTCACCCATAGAAATCAAGATTCATTTGTATTAGATAATAATCTTACAATCACCTTGTTAAACTAATTTGTTTCAAAGTGATATAAACTTGATAATCCTGTAGGTCTTGTTTCTTGAAAGTCTGATTTCCACACATCTTTTTCACATATAACTGAAATCACTTGCCATATTACGTAAAAAGAAGTTGTTAAGGCCATACTGGGTCCAACAATTGGTATCAGAGCTCACTGAATAAATTATTTTCAAACGATCAATCGCTCTTCTTCTTCTTTTTTCTAAATATGGCCAGCTTTTAAACCTGGAATAATGCTTTTAACATTGGTTCTATGTCCAAACCTCCGACTCTGGTCAGAGAGGAATACCCCCAATGGAAAATCAGGATGGTCAATTTCCTTAATGGTCATGACCGAGCTCTGTTTCAATCCATTGAAAGGGGTCCACATATACCAATGACTGAAATACCAGCAATTCCAGCAACTGACCAAACACCAGGAATCCCTACCTCTCGTGCTCCAAAAAAGTGAAATAAACTGGAGCCCGGAAGACAAGGATCTGGTGGTTAAGGATGAAAGAGCAAAATCACTCTTAATAATGGCCATCCCTAATGACATATTTTCACAAGTTGATGCTTGTGCATCAGCTAAGGAAATATGGGATCAGTTGGAAAATCTTTGTGAAGGAGGAGAAAGGATGAAGAGAAACAAGAGAACAAACAACGTCTCATCCTATGAAAGGTTTAAAAGTTTACCTAATGAAAAGTCAAATGATACATATCAAAGGTTCACAAAACTTTTAAACGAGCTAAAGAAATTTGGAATAACTAAATCAAATGATGAAAGAAACATTAAATTTCTTGATGCTTTGCCTAGAGAATGGAGAAGTCTCACAATGACTTTGTCCTCAACCTTAGAACTAGGAAATATGAGTCTTCACGACTTATATAGCATCTTGATCCCAAGAGAGGAAGAAATATTTGAAGAAAGCATTCAAAGAGGGGGATCTTTAGCTCTTATCTCTAACTCACAAAGACAAACAACTTCCAATGATCCACAACCATCAAAAGCCAGGCTTTTGAAACTTCTTATTCATCATCAGATTTTTTAGCCTTTGCTGATGCAATAGCACTGCTCACCAAAACATTTGAGCAAAGGTTGAGGGGAGGAAGCCAGAGGTACTAGAGGAGTGATAGAAGGAGGATGGATGATAGATCTAAAGAAGATGTTAGATCTAAAGATAAGGGAAAGGCTGAGGTGGTGTGTTACAAGTGCAAGCAAAAAAGGTCATTATGCATCTGAGTGTAAGACCAAGAAGCTAAAAGATGTTGCTTACCATGAAAAGAAGCTTGAGGAAGCTAAGAAGCAACAACAGCAAGTCAGCTTAATTGCTGGAACAGATACATGGCTATCTGATGACTCTTCTGATGAAGAAGAAGAAGAAATGGCCAACTTCTGTCTCATGGCACTTTCTGATGACATACCAGAGACTTCAGGACAACAGGTAAGTTTAGACAATCTTGATCTTGAACACAAGCTAAATGAGCTCATGTCAGATTTTTTAAACTTGCAAGTTAAACATCAATCAGATGGTAAAAAATCTGATGAGTTGCAGAGGACCTTGAATAAAATCACTCTTGAAAACCAATTACTGATAGAACAAAGTTTAGATCAAAGAGCTAAAATTGAGTTCTATGAAAATGAAAGAAGAGATCTTTACAAGAAAATCAATGATAAAGAAATTAATGTAAGAGGTTTTCAAGAAGCAAAAGAATTCATAAATTTCATAGAGTCCACTCCAATGAACAAAGGAGAAGGGTTGGGTTAGATAAGAACAAACAATAACAAACCTACTGTCTTTGTAAAAGCTACTCAACAGAATTCTGATAAAAACTTATCAGAATATGATTCTGAAACTTGCAAATCAACATGTTCTTAATACTCCTTTGACAAGCCAAATTTTGAAACAAAAAGAAGTGAATGCAGTCAAGAGTTTGTAAAAACTCCAGAAGCAGTTCACTCATCTTTTCAAAACTATCCCTACATTCCATCAGAAGAAGGAAAATCAGAAATTTCTGATGATTCATGTATGTGTGTTGAAATACTGAAGCTTGTTCAACACCATCTCCAAAAGAAAAACAAAAATTCTGTTAATGGCTCAGCATCTAACAGAAATTCTGATGAAAGGTCATCTAGAAGATTTAATAGAACCAGAATATCATCAGAAAGTGTACCCAAGCATGCTTGGGTACCTAAAACCCTCTAATCATTTCATTTCAGGACCATCATGTGCAGCAGATCTGGTACTGCGACTCAGGAAGCTCCAAGCACATGACTGGAGATAGGAGCTTACTCAGCAACTTTGTCTCAAGGCTGGGTAAAATGGTGAACTTTGGAAACGGAGTGAAAGGAAGGATAATGGGATACGAAAGTATCAGGTATGGATGTTTGACCATTGAAAGAGTAGCTTATGTTGAAGGCTTAAAGTATAATTTGCTGAGCTGTGGTCAATTCTGTGACAAAGGTTTTCAGGTAACTTTTTTACCAAAAAAATGCTTGCTAATAGGTATGGATGATAATAAAATATATTTGAGTGGGAAAAGAATAAGACAATCAATTTATTACTTTGACTTCAAAGAAGAAAATGAACATCCTAAACTATGCTTATTTTCAAAAATTAACAAAGGAAGTAGTTAGTTGTGTCATAAAAGATTGGCTCACTTAAATTTCAAAAACCTAAACAAATTAGCAAGTAAAGGTCTGGTAAAAGGGTTACCTTTCACATCCTCTAAAAATGATAAAATTTGTGATGCTTGTGAGATGGGAAAGTCAAGAAGGAACTCTCATAAGTCAATTTCTGAATCTTCCATTACACAAAATTTGGAACTTTTACACATGGATTTGTGTGGACCCATAGGTACAGAAAGTTTTTCTGGAAAGAAATATATACTAGTAATAGTTGATGATTTTTCCAGATATACATGGGTTGAATTTTTGAGAAAGAAAAGTGAAACACCTGATCTGATCATAAATTTTATAAAGAAAATTGAAAATCTGTTAAAACTAACAGTAAGAAGGATCTGATCAGACAATGGGACAGAATTCAAAAATTCTAAAATTGAAAGCTTTCTTGTAAACAAAGGAATCTCTCATGACTTTTCTGCTCCCAGAACCCCTCAACAAAATGGGGTTGTTGAAAGAAAAAATAGAACCTTAGTAGAAGCCGCCAGAACAATGCTTGCATATGCCAAAATGCCCTCTCACTTTTGGGCAGAAGCAATTGCAAATGCATGTTTCACTCAAAACAGAACTCTCATCAACAAAAGGGTAAACAAAACACCCTACAACATAATAAATAATAGAATTCCAAGTGTAAAATTTATACACACATTTGGTTGTAGATGTTTTGTTTTCAATGATTTTGAAAGCCTTGTAAAATTTGACAGAAAAGCAGAAAAGGTATTTTTCTTGGATATTCATTGTCCTCAAAAGCTTATAGAATTTTTATTCTTAATACAAGGACAATCAGAGAAAGTTTATATGTCTCATTTGATGACTCGTCAGAGACTGAAGTTTCTGATGAATACATGAAAGAAATAAACTTTTCTGACAAACAAGAAAATTATGAGCATCTCTTTGAAATGATATCAGAAGATCTTTTAGAACATGATAAAGCTTGTACATTTAAATCATCAGAAATATCATGTACTAACCCTGGAGAACAAGTAAATAGCACAACAGAAAATCAAAATTCTGGTGCTTTACATGAAACAGAGGTAACTGAACAGGGGGAATCTTCAAATCCATCAGAACCAACAATTGTTCAAAACAGGTTAAGATGGATCAAAAGGCATGTTCATTCTGATATCATTGGCAATCCAGCTGATGGTGTGAGAACAAGATCTGCAACTGCACATGAATGTGCATATGCTGGGTTCTTAAGCACAATAGAACCCAAATCTGCCAAAGAAGCTCTGAATGATCCAGATTGGATACAAGCTATGCAAGAAGAGCTGGATCAATTCGAAAAGAGCAAGGTGTGGGATCTGGTACCCAAGCCCAAAGACAAATCTGATATAGGCTCAAAATGGGTATACAGGAATAAATATGATGAAAATGGCATAATCACAAGGAACAAAGCAAGGTTAGTAGTCAAAGGTTACTGTCAACAAGAAGGTATTGATTATGATGAAACCTTTGCACCAGTAGCTAGATTAGAAGCTGTGAAAATTTTTCTTGCTTATGCTGCATCCAAGGATTTCAAAGTTTATCAAATGGATGTAAAATCAGCTTTCCTAAATGGTAAATTGAAGAAGAAGTTTAAGTGCAACAACCAGAAGGCTTTGTTGATCCAAAATTTCAAAATCATGTTTATAGATTAAACAAAGCCTTGTATGGATTGAAGCAAGCTCCAAGAGCCTGGTATGAAACATTATCAAACTTTTTACTCAATTCTGGATTTACCAAAGGTACTATTGACACCACACTATTTCTCAAAACACACAAAAACCATACCTTGTTGGTTCAGATATATGTTGATGACATTATATTTGGATCAACAAATGAAAAATTTTGCAAAAAGTTTCAAAAATTAATGACCAGCCATTTTGAAATGAGCATGATGGGTGAATTAACCTTTTTCTTAGGGTTACAAGTCAAACAAAGAATTGATGGAATATTTTTGAGTCAATCAAAATATGTCAAAACAATTCTACAAAAATATTCACTTGAAAACTGCTCAGTTTTAGAAACTCCCATGGCAACAACAGGGAACAAATTGGATTCTGATAAAGACGGAATGTAGATATTAAAACCTATAGAGGGATGATAGGGTCATTGTTATACTTAACTGCAAGTAGACCAGACATCATGTTTGCTACATGTTTTCTAGCCAGATATCAATGTGACCCTAAGGAATCTCATTTAAAGGCTGTAAAAAGGGTTTTCAAATATCTGAAAGGCACTTCAGAACTTGGTCTCTGGTATCCAAAGGATAAAAATCTTGAATTAATTGCATACACAGATGCAGATTATGCAGGGTGTAAGATTGACAGAAAAAGCACATCTGGTGCTTGTCAAATCTTGGGGGAAAAATTGGTTTGTTGGGCAAGCAAGAAGCAAAACTGTGTTGCCACATCAACAGCAGAGTCAGAATATGTAGCAGCAGCAAGCTGTTGTTCACAACTGCTGTGGATGCAAACTCAACTGAAGGACTATGGAGTAAATCTGACAAAAATACCAATTTTGTGTGATTCAAAGAGTGCAATTGCAATAAAAGAAAATCCAGTTCATCACTCAAGAACCAAACACATAGATGTCAGATATCACTTCATAAAAGATCATGTGGAGAAAGCTAACATTGAAATGTATTTTGTTCCAATTGAAAAACCAAATTGTTGATATATTCACAAAACCTCTTGATGAAAAGAGACATAATTTTTTGATCAGCAAACTTGGCATGGTCAACATAAGAGCTGAAAATGTTTCAGAAATAAAAGCAAAACAAAATGAAAACCAAGTTGATAATCATCAAGTTACTGAGAATGAAAGGACAATTAAAC
This sequence comes from Helianthus annuus, assembly GCF_002127325.2. Taxonomy (NCBI): domain Eukaryota; kingdom Viridiplantae; phylum Streptophyta; class Magnoliopsida; order Asterales; family Asteraceae; genus Helianthus; species Helianthus annuus. The sequence goes on along the minus strand of NC_035440.2, from coordinate 159,137,569 downwards.
AAAATTCTGATGCAGAAATTCATCTATCTGATGAAAAATCAGAAAATTTAATAAATCATCAATAAAATGTGATGATTTACCAGAAATTCTGATTTACATCAGGAACTTTTGTTTAATTGTGCATAATAATCAGTAATCATCAAAAGTCCATATCTTCATACATATTCCATTTGTATAAAATTCTTTTATTTTTTTTGTTTTGCTTGTTTAAAAAGGGGGGGGGGAAGCATGACATGCATGAAGATAAATTAAATCCAAAGAATTCAATCGTCACAAATATTAAAAAAAAGGGGGATTTTTTTAACATGCAACGTCATTCGGTTATAAGGAGTTTAACAGAAACACGTAAGCACCAATATCATTAGGAGCTATGAAAGTAGCCGCCCACCTATTGAATGCTTACTCACATAAAAGGCTCAGTAGACTGTCATATTCACTGCAATAGATATCGTCTTAAATGAAGAGAAGGAATTTTTTTGTTAATATGAAACTATCACTTTCACCTATAAATATTAACAATATGAAAAAGACATTCTTCACAACAAAATCTTCTCTTCAAAAGCCTACCATCAGAAAAACTTCTTATTTCAAAATGAACCACCCAAGATCAATGGAATCCAACCAATTTCCTCTCAAACTTTACGAACATCATAATCTCAGATTAAGATCCAACTTAGAAGGACCTGCATGGGAGGACAGCAGGTTTGTGTACAATATGATCATGAGAAGTCCTTTGGGCTTTGCCATGTCTACACATGTCACCATATATCCAGAACTTCTTCAGGAGTTCTGGTGGAATGCCCAAATTGTTATGAGTGGCACTTCTATGTGGATAAGAAGTGAGGTTATGGGGGTAGAAATCACCCTAAAAGAGGAAACACTCAGAGATGTCCTCAAATTGGGTGACTATCGAAGGATCAGTATATTGGAAAAGGCAGAAGTGCAAAAGACCTTGACTGAAATGGGCTACAATTCAAGCAATGTGTCAAGGCAAATTTGAAAATCTGGGTTCATACCACCTTTTCAATATTTGGTAACACAGCTGAGTGTCTGCTTTTCGAAAAAGACAGGACACTTCAATGAGCTGTCTTACAGGATGATGGAAGTGGCGCATGCTATTGTACAGGAAAAACCTTACAATTATGCTAAGTTTCTCATGAGAGACTTAGAAGGAAACGTCCATGACCGTAATCCTTTTCTGATCTACCCTCATTTTGTAACCAAAGTAATCACAAGTCAACTTGACTTTGGTGGTGTGAGAAGTTGTTATACAAGAGCTGAACTGGCACTTCAAGAAAACTTAAGAGTTGCTTCCCTGGTTCCATCAACCTTTCATACAGGAAGAATAACCAGTCTCTGGTTATATGTGAAGTGCATGTATAACGTGTTGGATGAAGATGATGAGTAGTTAGGTCTGTCTGTGTTTGGTTTAGCTTGTTAATTTTTTTTGTTGTTTTGTGTTCTAACCCACTTTTGTTCAGTAATATATTCAGTTTTTCTTAATTAAATGTTAGATAAATATGTTAATAGGTCCAGGGGGAACTAAGAAATCTTATCTGATGATAACAAGGAAAATCTGGTAAGAATCAAATGAAATCTGATAGGATATGATAAATCATCAGAATCTGATAAAACTGATCAGAAATTTCATTAAAACATCAGAAATCAGATACAAAGAAACAAAAAAAAAAAACTAGATTATTTTTTAGATATGTTTCTCTCAATTTTTTTCTGAGGACTGGAACAAGCTATATGAAAGAGACTTCCTGATGCATCAGAACTAAATGTGGAGTACACAAGATCAAGGTAAGAAATTTTATCAGACTCCACTCATTCCCTCTCATCTTAAAAAAAATGTATTGATTCAGACTCCTATAAATGAATCAAATGTCTTCTGATGATATAAATATAGGAAAGTTCAACTCTTTATGAAACATTTAGAGATCTTATATATATCATCAAAAGGACAACATGGGAAAACACTCAATTGAAGAAAAGGTTTTTGATTGGACCAATTCTGAAATCAAAAGGGGTCCCACATAAAAAGGTGCAAGTTGGAAACTAGTGTTTATCTTTTAAAAATCGTTGGAATCTCTAACTGTCTTAAATGAGATATACATTAAATTAGAGATAAACCAAGGGTTTTTAAAAAACGGTTGCGTCTTTAAAAGATTAAAACATCATTAAGGTGTCATAAAACACCTTGAATACAAACAACCCACGAAAAACACTCAAAAATCTCTGTCTCAGCTCACTATAAATATCCTCTCCAATAACAGAGACGTCCATCTTCAATCTCAATTCTCAAAACCCTAAAAACCCTTTTCAAAAGCAAGAAACCCAAAATCCTTAATGGCTGCCTCAAACACCAGTCCACCTCTAGCTGAACACTCTGTTCCCCTAATCACTGAAGCTGAATATCTTCCTTTGAAGAACAACAATGAAGCAATGAACACCAATATCGAACAATATGATGTGAAATGTCAAATTCTCATTGAGTTTCTGATCAGAAGCCCATTAGCTCATGCTCTTACAAAGACCAGAGAGGTACCAGAAAGATTGATACAACAGGTTGTACACACTCTCGAAGCTCATAGAACAAATATGGAGCTAACAGCATAGGTATGGGAAGATATCTTCATCAAAATCACACCAGAGAAAATAAGGGAATGTTTGGAACTACCCTTGAATCAAGAGTATGAAGAAGCACCACCAAAAGAAGACATGTTTGAACAACTTGATGCTGTAATGGGATGCAAGGCGAAGATTTCAAAAATCAACGAGTTCAAGAGGAACAAGCTACCTGCCTTCTGGCAAGTATTGATGGAAATATTGAATAAATGTTTATCATCCAAGATCGGAGGTCCGGATCAGATAAATATGAATATTCTAACAATCATGTTCAGCCTTATAACTGGGTTGAATATTGATTTTGGAACAGAAATATTTAATCTGATCAAAAGATCAATTTTGACCAAAACTGGTAAGATAGATTCACATCTACCATTTACCAGATTTTTATCCATCATAATTTCTGATGCTTTTTCTGAAAGAAATCTGCAAACTCCAAAATCAAAATATATGTGGAAATCAGAAATTATGAGACCCTGGAGTGCTGCAGGGTCATGGAAGTCAGACTTTGATGTACCTGTTCTACCAGAAAATATGATGGATCTTGTACCAGAAAATTCATCATACAGAGCAGAATACATGAGAATGTTAAGTAGGCAAGCAGAAACAAAAGAAGGATTTGAAAAGGTGTCACCCATGGAGCATGATGCAGAAGAATCAAGCACACCAAGAAAAGAGCAGCAGGATGAATCTGATCCACATCCAGCTGATAAAGATGTGCATATGACTCACGCAACAGAAGAACATCATGCTGAAGGCTCACACATTGGAGAAATAGGTGCAACAAAATCTAAACTCAATATATTTTATACTTCTGAAAGTGATTCTGATGAATCAATTCAACCAAGATATGAAATATTACAAAGAAGCACTGTTTTTACAAAACAAAATGTTAGTGAAACAAAAGACCCATTTTCTGAGTCAAACTCTGAGGAGGAAAATGTGGTAACAACAGGTGGAGATCAGTTCACTGATCAAGGAAACCTGGATGACAAAAATAAAAGTTTCTCAACAACTCATGGAGAGCTTGAATAGGTTCAAGGATGTGAGGAAAACTAGGACTTGAATTTGTTTCAAATTTCTGGTGAGGAAATAGAGAATTTGGATACTTCCAATCCTCTTAACCTCAGAACATCAGAAAATGTGTTTTCTGGTGGTGTTAGAAGGGAAACATCTGTTGTTTCTCCTATTTCCAAGAACAACCATCTATGTCTCCAAAACAACTTCATAAAGAACTTGAAGATCAAGCAGCTGCTGAGAAAACAGTCATGAACGAAAAACTTGATCAAAAATCAAAAATCAGAAGTCAAAGCTCTATCAGAGACTGTCAAAGCTGTGCAGAAACAAACTGAAGAAAATAGTGCAGCTCTCAAAGAAATACAAAAGTCATCAGAAAACAAAGGAACTTCTTCAGAAATGGAAAAGGCTCTTAAAGAACTGCGTGAAATCAAGAAAAAAGATGACAGAATTGCAACTGCTGGAGAAAGTTCAAGTTCAGGAAGGCTTCTTGAAGAAATACAACTGCTCAGAGCCAAAAGCAGCAGTCTAACTGAGGCTTTTGAAAAGTTGGTACTGGAATTTAGTGAACAAAGAAGTATAGAAAATCAGGAGTTTCAGAAGATAAAGAAGCAAGAAGAAACAAATAGTCAGTCTCTTACTAACATTCATTTGCTAGTAAAAAGATTGCAATACAATGTTGCCACACTGGCAAAAGTTGATCTTCATAAACAAAAGACTACAATTCCACAAGAAAGCCAAGCAAAAGAATCAGAAAGTCCCTAACATCAACCAGAAACCATCCAACAAGAACAAATAAAGCAAACAGAAGCTGTAACAGTTCAAAAAGAAAAACAGACCATGGGTCCACCACCAGATAAACAAAAGTTACCCATGGGTCCTCCACCAAGCATATCAAAGCCAGACACTTCAAGTTTCCAACATAAAGAATACACTTCGGCTCAACCATCAACTACAACCATCACTGGAGAAACAGAATTTAGCATAAGGATGGACACAAAAGAGAAGCGATGAATGGAACATGAAGTGACCTCTTCAAAAAGGCCAAGAAAAATAATGAGAGAAGTGTGACAACTGTGTTCTGTAGTCGTGGTTCAATATAAAACAATGTGCCTTGGTGTTATTATATGTGTTTTTGTGCTATTATATGTGTTTTTATGTTATTATGTGTGTAATTGTGTTTGGTAAATTTTCAATTCAATTAGATTCCGATTTCAAGCTCTAAATCGCTTCTAAAAGGTTATACGCGCACTGATGCGTAAATATAACCAGTTTAATGCAACAAACACTCCGGAATAGTGAAATAGGCTTAACATACCTTAAATAACCTCCACATAACTTAGAAATAAGTTTTGGATGGTTTGGTGTGTTGAAATCAAGTTTGTTCGATCGCAGGGACTATTTGTGTCAAACTGTGTAACTATATCGATTTTTATAGTAACGAACATTCCGGAACTTGATCATAAGTTAAACATACCCTAAATATCCTTTACATAGCTTAGAAATAGGCTTTGAGGGGTTCGGTATGCTAAGATAAACTTTATTGATCAATAGGGACTAAAAGCGTCAAAAAGTGCATAAGTTTGCATTTTCATGCATATCTTACGTTCTGAATAAATCCGGACTTCCAAAAATTTATGTAATTATTAAAATATTTTATTTTAGTGACTGGCATGATAAAGTTCCATTCGTCGCGTAATTTGGATCGTTTTTGCGTTCGTTACGACTTCCGTCGTAATTTACCGAATAACGCAACCGTACGTCCAAACGAACCGACATCCGTGATGTCTTTGAGCATATTTTAAGTTCCCTATACTTTAACATCATCTTAGAGCCTTGAAATGAGGTTAAAAGGGTTTAAAAGTGCCAAAAAATTAAGTTTTACAAGTGCAGGGACCATTTTTGAAATTTCTGGCAGATACATTGAACTTGGTCCATTTTTGAGGCACCCATGGTATTTCAAAACAATGTGCCACACATGGATGGTTTTGATCCTTGTTTTGCAATACCATTTGATGGTTTTCAAGTGCCCCTTGTATTTGTAAACCATGTGCCCACATGGATGGTTGAGATTGAAGCTCGATTTTCGATAAACGATCTTAACGGTTCAAGGAAATCTATAAATACCCACCCTCACTTCCTCCCAAAGCACAGTTGATTTTGGCTCTCTAAGTTGAAGTTTATGCTTCATACCTGAGAGTAAATCGGATCAAGAGCTTGCGGGGATCTTCTGTAAGTATTCTTTCATTCTTTCATTCGTTTCTATCGTTAAAGTCAAACCGCGTTTGACTTTCTGCTTTGACCAGTTTATAGTCCCTAGTGACTATACCTACTGATTACCACGTTATCTAGGCTTAGTGACGAGTCGTAGCTTCGGCCAGAATGCGTTTTCTCGCGTATTTTGTAACCAAGCTACTTTTAGGTATCAAAACCATTTGTTTTGATACCAAACCTGGTTTCTAACTTAACTAAACATGTTTTAGCATGTTTAGCTCGTCACTTTTAGTTTAGTGCTTGTTTAGAGTCGTAAGTCAAGCGGACTAAACACCCGCTTAGACTTTCGAACACGACCCGTTTGGTCGATCATTAGGATCCGACCAAACATATTTAGTGACCATAGTTGTATAGGGAATAACCTTTCAAGGTTATACCTTATGGTCACCTAGTTTAAGTAGTTGAATGATAAGTAGTTTATATGCCTTAGGTAAATTACCAAAATGCCCTTTTCATACATAATCGGTAATTAAGCATATGTAACCTAAACTTTTGTCACGTAACTGATTATGTAACATATTTAAACATGTTTTGGCATATAATACTTGTCATAGGACTAGTTAGACATCTCGAACGCGCATTTGCGCGCACGACGCGTTAAAGTGGCGTAAGCTACCTTAATGGGTCGCGATGGGTCGAAAAGCACTTAGGTTAGGTATCTTTTAGGATGTAGGCTATGTTAAACCATATCACATGAGTTCCAACACTCATTTGGTTTACAAGACTCCATTCTATCCGATCTTCCGATTTAGGCGTCTGTTGTTTGATATAGTGATTCGATTACTAGATGCTACTTGATTTCTCTGGTTTGCTTGAGTTTGTTGAAGTTCTTTGATTGAGGATACTTTGCACTTCATGTGAGTACATAGTTCCCCTATTTTACTGTTTTTAAATGTTTTGGGGTGATTCATATGTATGAAACGGTTTTCAAAGTTTAAACGATGGTTTCAAAAACGATTAAAACGATTTTTTTTACAAAACTAATAACGATGTCAATAATGTGAACAAACTTGTTGGTTGTAGTTACATAACGAATGACATTCATTAATTTGGGCCGAACCGACCAGTATTGGGTTATGGTACCATAGGATCTGACAAATCCCGTTATTGCACTGCACCCACGGTTATGTGTGGGGGTTGTGGGTAACGACTAAATCTGATGATTGTTTACTTACCCTTTGGTGGTTTGTTAACTCGAGAAGCGAGAAGCGAGGTGTTCGAGTCACAAAGGTTTGAATGTTGTTAGCGAGACGACCATAAATAGTTTTTACAAATTAAAACGAGGATGATTTAAACGATTTTAAACGAGTTAACGATTTTGAAACGATTTTAACGAGTTAAACGATTTGGGTAAACGATTGGTTTTTGGTTAGTGTTTAGATAACGGGACGGGTGTGATATGGTGAAAACATGGTGGATACGCCGCCGGTACTTCCTATATATAAGTGTTTTCAACATATTACATACCGTGGTGTTATTTAGTTCACTTGGGTAAACGATTTTCGAAACGATGTCACACAACGATGTTTTATTAACGAGTTTTTACGAAATGTTTTTCAAGATGATTTTCTAAAACAAAAATGTTTTTGGGTTAAGAATCATGGCTACGAGGTTTTTCTAAATTATAATCAACTTGATTTGAGTTGTTTAACTATGTTGCAATACATTTTTCAAAACGAGGTTTGTATTTTGACTCTTGTAGTCTAATAAAGTACTGCAACATGTAAACGAAGCCATGATTCCGATAATCTGATAAAACCTATGTACTCGCCAGCATTTCTTTGCTGACTTTGTTTTTACATATGTTTCAGGTGTTGTTGAATGATGTGATTTTCTAGGATGCATGCGTCACATAGGATCTGGACGAGGCCTTAGTGACTTTAAAACTACGATAGTCGATATGAAACTTGTTTGTTCTATGTTAAGACAATGTTAATGTTTAATTTTATCAATAAAATGAACCTCTTTTTGTATCCATGGTTATGAAACAATAGCTTCTGTTACAACACTCCCCGACGTTTCCGCCACGGTTTGTTGTCCTACGTGGTCGGGGTGTGACTAGAAGACTTAGAAGGCAACATCAAAGAATCAGAAGTGCTGGAAGGTGATCTACACACAATCCTGTATCTAGAAGAACATCTAAAGCACTACTATTGGAAAGGTCCAGAAGACAACCCAACAAGGCCACTCTCACCAATGAGTAAAGGTATTTATGAACAAAGAAAAAATGGCAGCTGGGTGATATTGCCAACAAATTGACCAATCCAATAGTATCAATTGAAAGAGTTGATACTTTGACTACTGGAGGAGGCTTACTAGGGAATGAAACTCAAAACAAGTACACCCTAGTCAGAAAAGACAAAGATGTTCAAAAAGTTACTGATGTAGACCTGGCTGATGAAGTTCATCCAATGGACATAGTCAAGATGAAGAACATCATTGATGAATGGAAAGGTGGTTCAGTAGTGATCAGAAGAGCCCTTGACAGTGTTAAAAATGCAGGAGCGAACTTATACAAAAGAGCAGCATTAGCAGACTTTGATCTGTGTATCAATTTCGAGTATAGCACTAAGGTGTTAATACCTCCACCCAACACAACTACTCCAGCTGAAATCCCTTTAAAATTGGCAAGAACTGGTGCAATCTTTGACACACCAGAAATCTGTGCAGTCTTCAAAGATGCTCATGATGAGAAAGCTGTATTCAGAATCAGTGAAATTTGCAGGTACTCAAACCAAACTTTAAAGTATATAAGAAACTGCATAAATGAAAAACAAGAGCAACTCAAGATGAAAGGAAAGAACAATGAGCAGCTGAGAAAGAAAATTGAAGATTGCATTGAAGATTGGATGGAAGCAAGAGAATGGTACAAATCGATGTACAAGGCAACTCAAAAGATAATTGATCACAAAAAGAAGTTGAAACCAAGAGACAAACACAGAGGTGGAGTGAAGATCAATTGAATGAATTGATGAGATAGAAATTTTCTTTTGAACAATATTTAGAATTTGTTTTTCTGTTTCTTTTACAATGGTTGGATGGTCTATGATTTAACTTGTATGTTTTATGCTTTATGTTTGTGGGACATAGTCACTTGATCATTCTTTTTCAAGAATTAGTTAAAAGTGTTGGGTTTTTCACATGTTTATCAAAGTAATTTTATCCGAATAAAATTAAAACGCAGCGGAATGAGGATTTAAAACATGTTACTTTGCAAGATTTAAAACCATTTTAAATGCAAAAACCCAAAATCGGATCCATATATGAAATGCATGCTATCAAAATATAACCATAGGGTGTTTGAGAATTCAACCTTTCTTTGGAGCAAGGAGATGGAAGATGATGATGAATCTTGAATGGTAGCTTCCAAACGAGAAAGCCTCAAGCTAGTATACCCCCAAGCCTCCAACAAAACACCTTGAGATTGCTAGGATTTAAACACTTGAAACTCAAATGAAACACCCTCTTGATCAACCTACCTTGGCCGAAAATTTTAGAGAGTTTTTAGCTCTTGCACTTGAAAAACTTGTAAAGAAAATGATAGATTAGTTACAACTCTTGGAAACCCCTTTTCTTAAAAGGATGAGAGAGAGAGTTGCCACCCAAAATGGCCAATCAAGCTTCATCTAGATATGTAAAATGCATGCAACATGATTGGACCAAAAAACTTGTGTGAGTTCCCATGAAGGGGGCGGCCTAGCTTTTATTTTTATAAAAAAAATTCAAAATTTTTCTTATAATAACAATTTAAGTCATATGTAATTTTATAACTTTTATAAAATTATAACATCTCATGTTTTAAGACTTATACAATTTTTATTAAGTCATTTAACCCTTTAAATGACAAAATAAAATATTCTCTCAAAATAAATTTTCCATATAATTTATTAGTTTGTCAAGTGCAATTATTTAGAAAACCGACTTCTAAATATTGTAAGTGTTAATATTTATTTGTTTGATCATATCATAAATAAATATTGTAGGTGTTTGTCTAGCTTGTTATTGGGTATGACCCGACTTGGATCATAACGTACTAGCCACATCAATTTAATATGTGTCTTGGGCATACAGAGTCCAACAATCTCCCACTTGCACCAGATACATAGAAGATTGATGCAAGTAGTAAATAACGCCTAACAACGGTTCACTACCCCTAATACGTATGACGAAATGCCATTCAATAACATCATCCCCTTCAAGTCCCTTACTTGAAAATGATTTAGGTGAATCTATCATTTATCCTTTCGTTACAGATGTCATGTTAGATCCAGAGACACAGTGTGATCATTCTCTGTTGATTTAACTTTAACAGGCCTTAGACATCTTACTCTCAACGAATAAGAGGAACAAATCCCTTCTTGACTACATACGTCTCTCACAATCACCTCGTACCACACCTGAGCTTAGCCTTGTGTACTGTCTTATTACAGACAGCGAAGAACTAAGTCAAGGTACAATATTTAGTGAATATCAAGACCCAATATGTATCTCAGGTCAGAGGATACTATGATATTCGCCTTTGCTCAAATTTACTTATGATCAATCATAAATGATTCCATGCAGTAACATTTGAGAGCGGGTCAGTCCAATATTTGTATCCCACAAATATCTATGAACTTTGGCAGCAACACTTTGCTCTATATTCATACCTAATGAATATCCACCAATCCAAGTTCATAATAGTCTTACATTCATATTTGTTCCCACAAGTATGATCGACTACGGACATTTAGAATAATTAATTTATTCACGGATTTAAACATGCTAAAATGGAACATAACTCAAAATACCATAAAAGAGTTAAAATAACAATTGTTCCAATATCCAAATACAAAATAGATCAAATCCATTCACTAGAATATCGAAGTCCTAAGGCACAAGTATGACCCTCATGTTTTGGCCGTTCAAGGAGCTTCGTGAGTGGATCCGCAATGTTTTGATCGGTGTGAACTTTGCGAATACATATCTTTCCCTTTTCAACTTCATCCCTTATGTAGTTGAATCTCCGCTCAATGTGCCTTGTCTTTTGATGTGCACGAGGTTCCTTGATTTGAGCAATCGCACCCTCGTTATCACAAAAGATCTCTAGGGGGTCTTGAATGGTAGGGACTACCCCTAGGTCGGCAATGAACTTCTTTAGCCATGCAGCTTCTTGTGCTACCAATGAGGCGGCGATGTATTCTGATTCTGTAGTGGACAATGCTACAACATCCTGCTTCGAGCTCTTCCAAGAGACTGCAGCTCCATTCAAAATGAAGACATACCCAGATTGTGATCGAGAACCATCTCGATCAGTTTGGAAACTCGCATCTGTGTAACCCTTTACAACGAGTTCCTCTTCACCAGATCCATATATTAGAAACATATCCTTAGTCCTCCTAAGGTATTTCAATATGCTCTTAACAGCCATCCAATGATTGTTACCTGGATTTTGCTGGTATCTGCTTGTCATGCTTAAAGCGCATGACACGTCCGGTCTAGTACATATCATTGCATACATTATGGATCCAATAGCAGACGCATATGGGATTCCTTTCATTCTTTCTTGCTCATCCTTTGAGCTTGGACATTGAGTTATATTCAATATCGTCCCCTTTTGAATAGGTACCAAACCTTTCTTAGAGTTCTCCATCTTGAACCCTTTCAAGACCTTGTCAATGTATGCACTTTGGTTTAAACCTATCAAGCGCCTTGATCTATCCCTATAGATCTTTATTCCCAAAATATAGGCAGCTTCTCCAAGATCTTTAATGGAAAAACATCTTCCAAGCCATGCTTTTACACCTTCCATGGTTGGAATGTCATTTCCAAATAGTAGAATGTCATCGACATACAATACTAAGAAAGTGACGGTGCTCCCACTAGCTTTCTTATACACACAAGCTTCATCGCCGTTCTTGATGAACCCAAAATTCCTAATCTCTTCATCAAAACGGTGATTCCAACTTCTCGATGCTTGTTTCAATCCATAGATTGATTTCTTTAACTTGCACACTTTGTTAGGATGTTTTGGATCGACAAAACCTTCAGGCTGAACCATATAGACATCTTCATCAAGATATCCATTGAGGAAAGCCGTTTTGACATCCATTTGCCAAATTTCATAGTCATAATATGCAGCTATGGCAAATAATATCCTAATCGACTTTAGCATTGCCACTGGCGAAAAGGTCTCATCATAATCAACCCCTTGAGTTTGAGTGAAACCTTTTGCTACAAGTCTCGCTTTATAAGTATCCAAGTTACCATGCATATCTGTTTTCTTCTTGAAAACCCACTTACTTCCAACTACTTTGTAGTTAAGAGGTGGCACAACCAATTCCCAAACTTGGTTGTCATACATGGATTGCATCTCTACGTTCATGGCTTCAAGCCATTTGTCGCAATCAGATTTTGACATTGCATCATGGTATGTGGTTGGTTCATCTGAATCTACCACATAGCATCCATCCATGAAAAATCCATATCTTTCAGGTGGATTACTAATTCTACCAGATCTGCGAACGTTTTGTGTATGTTGATCAACCATTTGATCATTTTCAACAACCTCTTGTTGAGTGCTAGTATCAACCAAACGTGTATCGGGTTGTGGTTCTTGATCCTCATCAAGTTCCACTGTTCTACTAGTTCCTTCCATAAGGAACTTATTCTCCAAGAACTTACCCTTCCGAGCAACAAATACCTTTTGCTCTGTTGGATCGTAGAAAAAATATCCTATATCATCTTTAGGATATCCTACGAAGATACACTTAATGGATCGTACTTCTAACTTGTTTGGGGTGTATTGCTTCACATAAGCATCACAACCCCACACTTTTAAATATGATAAAGATGGAACTGTTCCATGCCATATTTCAAAAGGTGTCTTATCCACTTTCTTGGTTGGGGCCATATTTAATATACGAGCCGCGGAGAGCAAAGCGTAACCCCAAAATGATAGAGGCAATGTGCTTCTAGCCATCATAGATCGAACCATATCCAATAAAGTTCGATTTCTCCTCTCAGACACACCATTATGTTGTGGTGTTCCAGGTGGAGTAAGTTGTGAGATGATCCCACAACTCCTAAGATGATCTTGAAAGGCATCGCTAAGGTATTCACCTCCTCTATCGGAACGAAGAACTTTGATTGTCTTGGTGAGTTGATTCTCTACTTCGTTTTGGAAGATTTTGAACGTTTCAAAAACTTCATCTTTGTGACTTAGCAAGTACACATAACCATAACGACTAAAGTCGTCGGTAAAAGTTACGAAGTATCTTTCACCATTCCTAGTCATTGGCTTAAAAGGACCACATACATCTGAATGTATGATGCCTAATAAATCTTTTGCCCTTTGGTTTGTGCCACTAAAGGGTTTCTTGGTCATTTTACCTTGTAAACAAGATTCGCATGTATCAAATGAACCAATTTCATTTGTTTCCAAAAGACCATTCTTTTGAAGTGTTTGCATGCGATTTTTGTTTATATGACCAAGACGACAATGCCAAAGATAGGTCTCACTCAAACCCATTTTGAGTTTCTTGGTGTTTGCTTCGTACATCGAATTATCAAATGATGTATTATCATGAACCAATTCATAAATACCATTTGAAGGCGTAGCTTTAAAGTAGAACATGTCATTCATCAAAGCATAAATTTCATTGTTCACAAACTTAAAATCAAATCCATATTGTCTTAAAAGGGAAACTGAAATAATGTTCCTAGTCAAACTAGGAGCATACAAAACATTTTTCAAACATATTTCCAAACCACTTGGAAGTTTTAAAACATAGTCTCCTTGGGCTTCAACTTGAACTTTCGCTCCATTGCCCATGAAGAGACTAGTATCTCCCTTCTTGTAATGCTTATTTCTTTTGAACCCCTGCAACGAATTGCAAATATGAGTTCCACATCCGGTATCTAATACCCATGTGTTAGAAGAAATAACATTTAGATCAATATGTATCATAAAGATTGTACCTGAGGTTTGCCCTGCATCCCTCTTGTTTTTCAACTCTTTGAGATAGGTTGGACAATTTCTTTTCCAATGTCCTATCTCTCCACACTCAAAGCATGGATCGCTTGTGGCAACTTTTGCCTTCTTCTCTTTTGGTTTTGGTGGTTCTGCTTTTGCCTTTCTTTTTCCCTTCCCTTTGACGTGTCCCTTTCCCTTGGCAACATTTGCTTTGGTGTCGGGGTGATGCCCTTTCTTGCCTCCCTCATTGATCGTTAGAACGGGTAAAGCCTTTTTACCCATTCCCGCTTCGGCCGTTTTGAGCATTGCATGAAGCTCACCAATGCTCTTGTCCCATCCATTCATGTTATAGTTCATAACAAAGCTTTCAAATTTCTTTGTTAAAGAGTTGAGGATCAAATCCGTAGCCAACTCTTTAGAGACGGGACAATTGAGCCTTTCGAGGCGATCAATGTGGCTTTTCATCTTAAGGACGTAAGATGAGACCGATTGGGTTTCCTCCATCCGACATGCATGAAGCGCTCGAACCGTTTCGAAGCGTTCTACCCTTGCTTGTTGTAGGAACATTTTCCTTCAATTGGGTAATCATGTCATATGCCCCATGATGTTCAAAGTCCTTTTGAATCTCGGGAATCATAGTTCCCAACATGAGGCATGAGGCTTGCATGGAGTCCTCGGTATACTTAACCCAATCATTGTAGGCTTCTACATCTTCCTCGTCAGGTTGGTCGGGAATAGGATCGTCCAACACATAGGATATCTTCTCTTGTTTGAGAACAATTCTCAAGTTTCGAAACCAATCCATGAAGTTGTTATGGTTGAGACGATCCTTTTCAAGGATGATTCTTAGTGATAGGTTACGGACGGTTTGGGTAATCGGGTTTGCATTGTTAGCGGCCATCTACAAAATTTAACAAAGTTCAATTTTAGTATTTTCGATATTATTAAAATTTTAATCATTAATACCCTTTTAATGTCTCATAGACAATTAATAATTAAAATCTAGAATACAACGTTACATTTAAATATTGGTTAGGTGACCTTTATCCCATTATTTAAATTAACAAGGTAGTCAACGTTTGACGATTGCAACCCTTTGCAACTTCTAGCTATATGGGATCGGTTAAACATCTTTATGTTTAGTTGGCATGTTTAATCCCATCAACACCTTTGTTCCCCATGCTTCGGTGACCCTAAGTTCATGGTTTCCAAATCAAGTAGTCCAACTTACACACACATGTGAGTTTACACACATAAGTGGTTAGGTGACCTTTATCCCACAAACATGGTGAACCCACCTCAAATATACAAGTTTCCTCAAATGTGGTTAGGTGACCTTTATCCCACAAAGAGTTCCCAAGTAATTCGAGTGTTGTATAAAAGGATGGTGTTTGACTTGTTTTATAAAAGGGATTTTGTTTTTTTCAAAATTCTAGTTTAGAAAAATTTTATGTACCATATATTTGCATGCATTCAAATCAATGGTACTTTAGTGAAAACCAATTTTTCAAGGTTCTTTTAATAAAACTCATTTTATTATAAAATCATTAATTTTTAATAAAACCTTTTATTAATCGTTTTAATGATTTTGTAAGAACCAATTTTAAGCTTGTTGTTGATTTTTAGTTTGTTAAGCATGCATATCCAAATATCATCCAAACAACATAAATAAACAACCACACAAGCACAACACACATATCAATAGGTGCATAACCATAGCCAACTATTTTGACCACACTTGTTAGCCGAAACAAGTGTTGTCAAAAGGTCCTTCCTAAGGGTGAATATAGACACAAAAATGTGTCGTTGAACTCCCACTTGATCACGCATCCAAATGCTTCAAGTCTTCATCTTGTGTTGTGATTTCTTCACATTCTTTGAGCTTCCAAATGTCTTTAATATTCAGCTCCAAACTCCTTTGGACTTCAAAATGTGTTTTGGTTATCGGGCTAAAATCCCGTTAAGAACTATGAAGTCCTTTATGCCCGAAAATGGCAAAACCCAAAACCGCATTTTTGTGTGCATCTTCTTTTACATAAAAGTATCCTAATACATTTTTCTAGTAAAATAAAATGCATCTAATCTATTTACTTACATACCAAATGAAAATAAATAAATTACATATTTTTACAAATGGAAGACAAAATAATAATTATTACAACCCATTGAATAATAAAATCACAAACACAAATATATTCACACAAGGTCATGGCTAGGTTATGAACACCAAAAATATATATCCAAGTATATATAAATTCAAGAGCAAAATGGTTTCCTTTTACAACCTATATTTTTCGGCCAAGAATGAAAAACCGAAAAATGTGGGTTTTGTCCAAACAAAACAAATCATCCATATGACATAATTTTTTCAAGATTTCTTTATGCATGTAGGAAATAAATCTTGAAAAAACAAAAGGAAAACCATGGATAAAATTTCGGCTATTGGGTTTCTCCAAACCCGAAAACCCGAAAATTTTTTAAATCCGATGAAGCAAGCACTCATATAAGCGGCTCTAGATGCCATTGTTGGGTTTTTCACATGTTTATCAAAGTAATTTTATCCGAATAAAATTAAAACGCAGCGGAATGAGGATTTAAAACATGTTACTTTGCAAGATTTAAAACCATTTTAAATGCAAAAACCCAAAATCGGATCCATATATGAAATGCATGCTATCAAAATACAACCATAGGGTGTTTGAGAATTCAACCTTTCTTTGGAGCAAGGAGATGGAAGATGATGATGAATCTTGAATGGTAGCTTCCAAACGAGAAAGCCTCAAGCTAGTATACCCCCAAGCCTCCAACAAAACACCTTGAGATTGCTAGGATTTAAACACTTGAAACTCAAATGAAACACCCTCTTGATCAACCTACCTTGGCCGAAAATTTTAGAGAGTTTTTAGCTCTTGCACTTGAAAAACTTGTAAAGAAAATGATAGATTAGTTACAAGTCTTGGAAACCCCTTTTCTTAAAAGGATGAGAGAGAGAGTTGCCACCCAAAATGGCCAATCAAGCTTCATCTAGATATGTAAAATGCATGCAACATGATTGGACCAAAAAACTTGTGTGAGTTCCCATGAAGGGGGCGGCCTAGCTTTTATTTTTATAAAAAAAATTCAAAATTTTTCTTATAATAACAATTTAAGTCATATGTAATTTTATAACTTTTATAAAATTATAACATCTCATGTTTTAAGACTTATACAATTTTTATTAAGTCATTTAACCCTTTAAATGACAAAATAAAATATTCTCTCAAAATAAATTTTCCATATAATTTATTAGTTTGTCAAGTGCAATTATTTAGAAAACCGATTTCTAAATATTGTAAGTGTTAATATTTATTTGTTTGATCATATCATAAATAAATATTGTAGGTGTTTGTCTAGCTTGTTATTGGGTATGACCCGACTTGGATCATAACGTACTAGCCACATCAATTTAATATGTGTCTTGGGCATACAGAGTCCAACAAAAAGTTGTTTACATTTGGACATAGAGATAGTTCATTTTCTTACAATACTTAGGGGGAAACTGTTAGGAAACTTTATTTGTAAGTATTGAAGAAAATATCAATCAACTGGATCTCTGAAAAAGATTACAGTCCTGAAGAACACAGCAAGATGAAGAAAAATAGTTGAGACAACCGAAAAGCAAAGTATCTACTACAAAGAATCTCAAGTTGATAAAGAGTTGATTTGGATTATCAAAGAAGGTCGTTTCTGATGGATCTGATGATATTTATGATGAAATATCATCAGTTTCTGACAAATTCTGATCATCGAACTTTCTGATGATTTGTTCACCAGAATTTCTGATGAAGTGGCTTATCAGAAATTCTGATAACAGACCCACTTGTCTAAAATCACAACTCTATCCTGCCACCCATGACCGAAGCATGACATTATTGGTTTTTCAGGATTACAAATGCAACTTGAACGATGGATTCAATGAATATGTCAAATTGCTACTTTATGCAGGACTTATTGCATGAATAAACAATTGTTTATTCATGCCCACAACCGTCTATAAATAGAAGGCTCGAGAGGCAGAAGATACTTGAGTTTGAAACTTAGCATTCACATACAAACACTCAAACTCCAACTGCTCTTCTCACCCACAGAAATCAATATTCATTTGTATTAGATAATAATCTTACAATCACCTTGTTAAACTAATTTTTTTCAAAGTGATATAAACTTGATAATTCTGTAGGTCTTGTTTCTTGAAAGTCTGATTTCCATTTCCGCACATCTTTTTTACATATAACTGAAATCACTTGCCATATTACGTAAAAAGAAGTTGTTAAGGCCATACTGGGTCCAACATACACATTCTTTGCAAGCTTCCAAACACTTCAAGCAAGGCTTGATGACTTCAACAATCTTTTCAACTTCTATGATCTTTTCAACTTCAATCACTTTCTTAGCTTCAGTCACCTTTTCTGCTTTATTCACTTGCTCACTCTCAACAATCTCTACAGCAACATTTTCAGTCTTCATTTCCTGTTGTTCTTTTGCAGCTCTTTTCTCCTTTAGCTTTTTCAGGTGATCTGCAAAATAGAAATGAAAACTTTCAGGAGATAGATGAGATTTTGCAATATTAATATGTTTTTCTTCCTCATCGTCGCTATTGTCATCTGGAGGTGACTGATCAAATTCTACAGATTTTTCAGAACTATCATCCGATGAACAAGTATCAGATGGAATTATATCAAAAACAATTTCTTTTTCAGAACTGTCATCACTTTGTACACTCCCATCTGAACTCTGTGAGCTTTCATCAGCACTTTATGAGCTTTCATCAGAAATAACAGACTCTTTCTCCACATTCTTCACAGTCTCACCAATAGACTTCATCCATGTGGCAAACATATCTGGTTCTTTAACAATCTTAGCAATGAATGCTTTGAATTCTCCTTTTTCGTCTACAAACATATCCCAGCTAAAGCCTTCAGGTAATTTTTCATCATCCTGATTAACTAAACAGACTTTGCTTTCTGGTGATATGTAGTCGTTCCAGTTAAAATCTACCAAACATGCTCTCTAAGAATCCTCAATCTTTCTACCATAAGCCACCTGCGGTTCTTGTAGTTGTCGCTGACCCACTTGCTGATAAATGGCTTTCCGGTAATAATCGTCTTTTTCGAACGGATTCTGATCTCCACTAGCTTCCCTGTTTTTGCATTCCCTCTTGAAATGGCCTTTCTCCCTGCATCGAAAACAAGTAACTTTAGATTTATCAAAACCTAAAGTAGAAACATGTGCATCAAGAAAGTCATTTCTTCTGGTAATCAGCTTGAACTTTTCAGCACGTCTAAGAACACTGGCTAGACACAATTTGATATCCATTAATTCCATCTCTTCGGCGTCTATCTGATCGTAATCCTCCTTTGTGAGCATAGGATTCCCGATCCGACCTGCAACTAGACCTTTATAAGTGAGAAGCACAGAACCAAGTAAAGCCATGTGGTCTTTAGCAGTTTCTTCAGAAAAACTTTGACCCTCTGGAAGATTTCAAGCGATGTTGCACTGGAGCACATAACCATTTCCTGTCTTTGTGCTCTGAGAATGGAAACTTGCTGTTGACTCTTTCGGATTGACACTCGGAAATGAAGAAAATCCACTTCTGCTTTTAGTTGAACTCTGGATTTTCGGACTTCTCTCAGCTTCTGGAACTGGAACACTACCTTTGTAGTACATCTTTACATCCTGTTGACCACTTGGACTGTTCATCCTCGCAATCTTTTGTTGTTCCAAATCCTGAATTTCAATCTTCTAAATATACTGAGAAATCGTTAATCCATCATAAACCCCGGTATTTTTCAGAATCATCAAGTAGGTTCCCCACTCTTTCTGCGGTAACGCATCGGCTAACTTGTCTACCCACTCTTCACAATCTTTTGTAATACTCAGCATTGACATGGCTCGCACTAAGTGGCAGTATCGTTCAATCAGCTTCTTTGTGTCTTCACCCGGTAGACTGCTAAACAGATCAAACTCTTTCTTGAGCAATGCTTTCTTACTCTTAATCATGTTCTCACTACCCTCAAATTTCACACGAAGAGCATCCCAAATCGATTTCGATGTTTTGTCATGCTGAAGCAGTATAAAGATGTCTTCTTTGATAGCTTGTTGAAGTAGACTGATCATCATCTTTTCAGCTTTATACATATTCTGTTCTTGATCAGTAAACTCTGATAGTTCTTTGAGAACCTGCAAATCTGTTCATGGCAAGACATATTTCTTTAGAATACATTCCCAAGACCTAAGATGGTTTGCCTGAACCCAATTTTCGAATCTGTCTTTCCACCCGTAGTATTCCTCAATACTCATAAGTTCCGGGCGCTTTTGTGTAGTTCCTGTCTCATTTTCCAAATTCATGGCTTGAGCAATGACAGCTGGAGTAGACGAAGTTGCAAACGCGTTGTATAAATCGTTATCCATTTTTCAGTACACGTATATCAAACACTGTCACTTTGAAGCGAAATTACAAGTTTGAAATTTGGAGCGAAATCCCAATACACACAGGAGCGAAATCAGAATGTAAATTGGAGCGAAATCAGCAGCTTGTTGATTGGAGCGAAATCAAGACAAACTTTGGAGCGAAATCTGAAATTTGACACCCTTGGAGCGAAATTAGCTAGAACCCTGGAGCAAAATAAGAAAATTTGGCAAGTTGGAGCGAAATCAAGATGATAACTCGAGCGAAATCAGAAAGGTCCATTAGGAGCGAAATCAGCTCGGAGGTCATTTTTGTCCATTTTTAGTCCTATTTTAGGTGTGAAACTTTCCAGGGTTTGTTAATGTCCAATTATCTGTAATCTGTGAAATCTTGAACTGATTTTGACCGTTAAAACTTCCTGAAATGATGAAAGAAGGTGTAGAAGCTAGAATTCTTGATGAAATTTGGCTGTAAACTGCAGAACTCCTCCTCGTGAGCTCTGATACCACTTGTGGGATCGATCGACTGACCCGAATGAGTCGTTCAGATGAGTTTTGATCAATTACAGGTGCGGAAAACAAGTAATTGACGTAGAAACAGCTAAATCTTCACTTTAACTACTGATTGTATTGATTTGAATACAAATACACTCAGTCTTCACACCGGTAGCACCTCGGCATGGAATACAATGTAATCTCTACTGATTTCGCTCATGAGAACACTATATATAGTGTTCTGATTTCGCCCGAGACGACATAGGTCAACAGGAGCGAAATCACAACTTGTGATTTCGGGCGAAATCACCTCTATGATCCTAGGAGCGAAATCAGCTTCTTAATCACTAAGACATCCTATTTTCTCATAAAACGTGCCCTAATCTATACAATGTAATCTAAGACTCGATACAAGACGAAGTCGACAGATGTATGCACTAACAAGCAACTTCTTCGAGATCAGCCAAACTTTCTTCAGATACATCTTCACTAACAACCTCTGTTTCAACAACACTCTCCGGCTCCTCCACAATCTCAGCCATCATTGCTCTACCCTCACTGCCCGGGATATACTTATCCCAAGTGAAACCTTCAGCTACCTTCTCATCATCTTGATTGACTATGAGAGCTTTTTCCGGCTTGTTTTCAATCTGAGGTCTTTGAACGACTGGTTGTTGATTTGTCTTGTGATAGATCGCCTGTCTGCAGTAGTCGTTTGTGAAAGGATTCTGATGGTTATTGACCTCTCTATTCGGACACTCACGCTTAAAATGTCCCTTCTCTTTACATCTGAAACACGTCACTTTGGACTTATCAAAACCAAGCTTTTGATCCGGTCCTGACAAACTGTTCCGACCCGTAATTTCCATAAACCTTTGGGCCCTTCTTACCAAACTAGCCATTCCCCATTTGATGTCCATCAGCTCTAACTCCTCTGGATCGATTTGATCGTAATCCTCTTTTGTCATGTCTGGATTACCGATCTGTCCAACTACCAAACTCTCATATGACTCAAGAACAGAAGCTAACAGTGCGATGTGTTGCTTTGCAGCTGCTTCTGTAAACTCTTGTCCATTTTTTATGTTTACAGCAATGTTACACTGCATCCCAGAAACATAACCCTGATTGTTCGAGCTTGATGAGCTTTGTGGAGACATTTGTTCTGAAGCCTTGGGATTTGGCTCATAACTTGCAAACGGTGAAGGCTTGTTGTTGCTTGATGTACTAGACGAAATGCCGGATGTTGAATCTGCACTGAACGCTGTCTGAATCTTCGGGATTAGATTCGTTGTTGCCGAAGAACTTCCTTTGTAATAGAGTGAAACATCTTGTTGAATATTTGCAGACTTCATCTATCTGATCTTCATCAGTTCAAGTTCATGTGCTTCGATCTTTTCAATGAATGAACTGAGGTTAAATCCAACATACTCTTAAGTTGTTTTTCAACACCAAAAGATAAGTACCCCATTCATCATATGGCAAGGCGTCTGCCAGTTTATCAACCCACTCTTCATCAGTTTTCTCAATACCCAAACGCTTCATTTCACAACTAGGTGACAGTATCTCTCGATCAACTGTTTTGTTGTTTCACCTTTAATTCCTGTGAAGATATCAAATTCTTTCTTCAGTAAAGCAGTCTTGCTTTTTATCATCGATACACTTCCCAAAAACTTCACTTTCAAAGCATTCCACACTGATTGTGAATTATCTTGATGTTGCAGTAACACTAAGATATCTTCTTTAATCGCCTGTTGAAGAATACTCGTCATCTTCTTTTCTGCCTTGAAATCTTCTTGTTCAAGTTGTGTCAAACTGCTAATCGACTTCTCAAGACCCGAACCATTCTTAGGAGGAACATATTTCGATTCGATCTTCATCCAACACTCGAAATGGTTGGCTTGTACCCATGTCTTAAACCTTCCAGACCACCCAGCATACTCATCGATATTCATCAATTTAGGTGGTTTCTGCATCGTCCCAAGTTCATTCTCCATATTCACATTTTGCACGATACTTCCTGGGTTTTGTGCTGCCGTCATCCCCCACCGGCAAAGAAGTTATAAAATTCTTGATTGTCCATTTTACAAAAACAGTTTACCGAAAAATTTTTCAAGTTATGAAAACAGGTCTTTTCAAGCGAAATTAGCTTTTACACGAAATTAGATTTTCGAACGAAATTACGAACAAGATGGACTTTCAAACGAAATCAGATCTTCTCACACGAAATTAGGTTTTCAAATGGAATACCACTTTTATGCGAAATCACCTTTCACACGAAATTAACCTTTTTCAAACGAAATTACACCTTCAAGCGAAATCAGGTGTCATTTCAAACGAAATTATTAATTTGGTGCGAAATTAGCCAAACGAAATTACAGTTCGAACGTGAAATTACTTCAACTTTGCAAATGAAATCAGTAATTTCATGTGAAATTACCTCAGATTTTTCAAACGAAATCAGGTGTTCGTTCAAACGAAATTAACTGTTTGGCCATTTTTGTCACTTTTAGTTCGAATTTTGATCTGATTCTCTCAAGGGTTTTTTTAAATTATATTTTACACACAATATCAGAAAATCAGTGCATTTTGTCCGTTAATTCGTCCATAAATCCAAGAATGTGTAGAAAAAGGCACTGATTCAAGTGTAGTGACTCATCACTGGCTCTGATACCACTTGTAGGATCGTTTTACCGAGCAAATGAGTCAATCAGAGGCAATACACAACTGTTTGAGAGGCGGAAACAAACAAACAACTTAGAATCAGTGAAGAAATGAGTAGAAACAGATTGTTATACTTCAAAACAAGCTTCTCATTCAAAATAGACTTGATTACACGGTGGAATTTCAGCAGCACTTCGTGACACACTGGCTAATTCCGTACCAAATGAGAAACTAGGAATAATTCCGGTTCATGCGAAATTACCCTGGGTAATTTCATGCGGAATTACATAACAACCTTTCATGCGAAATTACATCAAACAACCCTAAATTTTACATATTTGACATATTTGACCCATATACAATACTACCACATGACCTAGACTTAAGACGTAGGTTATAGACATTATGCACTAACAGACACCTTAACCAAACCCCAAGACTATGGATGACATCTCTTATTCTTATCACACTTGAAACTTCCGAACGCCCGCCAGATCCACATTTTAATTCCCTGAAATACATGTAGTTTGAAAACATCAACAAAAGTTGAGCGAGTTCATGTGTTCGTTTGTGTGCGCGAATAAACCTTTGAAATCATTGTAAATATGTATGTATGTTTGTAACCAGGTATGAAAACAAAAACAAGGATACAGATCAATTAATGGTTTGCAAGGCCATTAACGTGTGTGCAACGGCGTAGGAATGCTCAAACCTAGCAGATTTTGTACCGGGCCTTCGGCTGTAAGACATAGTCACCTCATGGGCCAAACCCCGGTCCACATGGGTGTGGGCTCGCTACACCCCAATAGATCTATCACTCATGCCCCTTGGTCGTAACACGAGGATTAATGGTCTTAGGAGTGCGCCTACCCATTCACATGATCTAATATGCAATCCTTAGCTAAACATACCAACTGTAATTGTTTGTAAACATTTTGTAACCTGTACTTCACCCCCGAAGTTATAAAACAAAACAGTTTAAAGAAAAGGGGGGTCATGAACTCACAGTCTTACGTTCTTCGTAACACCGAAACTCGATGCTCCGCCTGGCGTATACGACTACCTACAACGTACCAGTGTCTATTAGACGAACGGGTCGTGCCTTGATTTAGTATTAGTTAGTGTCTTTGAGTTACGTTCTTTGTATCTTTGATATTATTCCATGTTATATAATTATTTGTTAAATAATAAATATTTTAACTTAAATTATATTTACTTAATTTTGGAATCATTGTTAAAACAATATATATTAACTTAATACTTTTCAAGGGTTTACTCATGTATATCCTTCCCATGGATGGGTGTATTCGTATTCTTGTATTTGTATATTTTTGCCATGTATTGGGGTCGTATTCCGGTGTGTATTTATACGTGCGATAATACGTATTTTTATTGTATTCATTAAGTATTCTTATACTTAATTTCGTATTAATTTTTCTGGAACATTATCCTTAATAAAGGTTCACCATATCCTTAGTAGAAGTTCACCAATATATATTCCCATAATATATATTGTAATAAATATTATTTAGAAAAATTATTTATAATTTTTCTTTGGCAAAAATATTTGTGTTTTCTCATAAGTTTCAAAAATAATATATTTTCAAGTCTAACTTTGAAAATATATATAAACTTATTTTTCTCCAAAAATGATTCATTTCATATTTGAGAAAATAGGTCTTTCACCCCAAAAATATTGTATTTCATGTGTGTTTAACAAAATATATATTTCTTTCAAAAATAATATATCTTCTAAAAGTTTCAAGAAAAATATATATTTATGCTTGCCAAAAATAATATATTTTCCCTTGTAAAAAATATGATATATTCTTGTAATAATTGTAAATATCACATTTTCGTTTCCTTGGTGTCCAAAATATTATCTACCAAAATATACTTGTGAATAAATTTTCCGGAATATTTTGTAAGTTATATTCTTGGTTCCGTTTCACCAATATTTAATGTGTATATTTATTCCTTGGAATTTTGGTAATATTTTGGATTTTAATTTTTTGGTATTTTAGTGAGTTATATTATTTCAAGTCCTAAAATAATATAACTAATACACATAATATACAAATAATCACACACATGGTGACTTCTAAATATATATTTTCCTAAATACATATTTAATTACTTTTATTTATAAAAACCAACCTCCAATTTTTATATTTTTGTAACAAAAATTATGGCAAACTTTATGTCAAAAATTCATGGTTTAAAATACACTTGTAAATATTTATTTGGAAATATTTTCTAAGTGTTTAATTTTTAGGAAAGTTTTGCCATAGTTTCCCCTAAAAATGGAGGTTTCCATGCTTTCAAGCAAATCATTTTCTTTTGTAAAAATCAACACAATCAATAATAAACAAACTTTACTTACCAATTTGCCAAAAACAAGCATAATCCAATACTTCATGAACTTGAATATTTGTAAAAATTTGTAGAGACTTACTAGTGTTCTTAGTAAGCCTGATTACCTTCTAAATTGTGATTGATTCTTTGAAAACTTCATTTTTAAAGAATATGGATCTTTACAACTTATGATCATATTTTCTAAAAATGTTTCTTCATGGATTTTTCTTGTTACACATATACTTCTACACTTGTTTAACCTTTAAAAATAGGGTTTATTTATGTAAGAACCAAGATTTAATAAAACTTATATTTTTAACTTGGTTTCTTGAGAAATCATCCATGAAATTTTAGATCTACGTGATTAACAACTTACTTTGATCATTATATTTCAAGAAAACCATGTATTCTTTCAAGTCCACGCTTCTCATGAGGATGATCCATTTACTTCTATCATGTTCATCCTCTCATCTTGCTAGATTATGTTTTTAACCATGATCTAGCAAGATCATATGACGATCAACATTATTTTCACAAACAAACAATGATCAACAAGTATATCAACACATAAACAACTTAGTTTCTTCATTAATCATGCTTATGTTCAAGTTTACTTCTTGTGGTTCTTAGTGTTCTTCATGATTAACATTATGAATCTTCTTTTAACCACTTAAAATGGAAGTAAAATAGCAAGATCAAGGTTCTTACCACTAGCTCAAGGCTAGGGATGATCAAGAGAAGAAAACAAGTGGATAAAAGCAAATGAACATGGTCCTTCAACTTCTACAAGCTCCTAGCTCCTTTGTGCACCTTCTAACACCCTTGTAAGTGTGTGGATTGAATGGAAATGAGGTGATGATGATGGTATGGTGGTGATGGTTCTCGGCCGAGACCAAGAAGGAGAAGGAGAGAAAGTTGAAGTGTGTTGTGATGAATGAGAATAGTAAGTTAGGGTCTTGTGGTTTATAACATAATCTTTCCAACATGTGCTTATCCATTATGTTTTATATCTCTAAAGGTTTAAACAAGATCTATTAAACAATTGAACAAAATCATGGGTGGGTCCACCCATCTAAACCGTCTCCAGGGGGGGGGGTGTTTAGTTGGGTGGTGATAGTAAGTTAAAGAATCTAGTTAGATTTCAAGTGCATGTTTGGGAATTTTAGTTAGTAGGTGTTTATATAATGTGTTATGATGTTCGGGGACCATAACTAGCTTCGTAATGTTAAAACAGTGCTTCTAGTGAAAATTTGGTGTTTCGGGTAGTGTCCGGTTGTTCGGTTAGTTACCGGTTCGTTAAGGTGCTAAACTATGCAGTTTAGTGTGCTTTATGTACCCTTTTGTGACACTTTTGATTCCCGACACTTAGGAAAGCATTCAGGACCATTTAACCATATTTCTGCATGATATTAGTGTGTTCAAATGCCGAAAATTGCTGAATTTTGCTGAATTCAGCACTTTATGTGAGTTTTAGGCACTTTCCGGCACATAATCTATCTCTAAAAAGGCAGTTTTATGATCCTTACTTTCCTACACACTATACTAGTGTAAGAATTGGTTTCTGGCTCAGTCTGTGTATCTACACCTTGTCTGTCTATGTACTGAACTCCGTTAGCATATTTCTGATTTATCTGATAACTGTGCTAACTATGTTTCGTGCATCATTTGAGTCAAATAAGCTTTCATGCAATAATGATATGACATTAAGCAATATGTGATGCACATGTATGTATATGGCAATAATCAGTAAGTAGTTAATTGTGATTCAGCACAATCATTAAGCACTAATCATGGTTTAATAATTGAATGGATACCTGAATTTTTGACAGTTGTCACATTCTCCCCTGTTAAGAAAATTTCGTCCCGAAATTTTACGCCTTACTACTAGCTGCAGGGGTGTTAGGGAACAAATGCGGGTATTTTGCTTTCATGTGGTCTTCACACTCCCAAGTAAACTCTGGGTTGTGACGCGCGTTCCATCGAACCTTGACAAGTTTAACACTACTTCTCCGAGTTTTGTTAACTTTCCAATCAGTAACCTCAACGGGTTCTTCTGTAAAGTGGAGTGTGTCGTCAATGTGAACTTCATCAGCAGGGATAACCACTGTTTCTTGTGTTAGACTCTTCTTCAGGTTAGATACATGAAATGCATCATGAACGCCATTAAGTTCTGTCGGTAGCTCAAACTTGTATGCTACAGGACCAATCCTTTCCAGGATTTTGAACGCTCCGATATATCGTGGGTTTAACTTTCCACGCTTCCCAAAGCGTTCCACACCTTTCCAAGGTGAGACTTTCAACAGAACCATATCTCCCACTTTAAATTCCAAAGGTTTCCTTCTTTGGTCCGCATAGCTCTTTTGTCGATCACGAGCCGCCTTGGTGCGTTCTCAGATCTGCATGATCTTATCTGTCGTCTCTTGGACCAATTCGGGACCAACCAACTGTCTATCACCTGTGTCTGCCCAGCATAACGGTGATCAACACTTTCGTCCGTAGAGAGTTTCGAACGGTGCAGCTTGAATGCTTGTATGGTAGCTGTTGTTATAGGAGAACTCAACCAAAGGTAGGCGAGTGTCCCAACTGCCACAAAAGTCCATTACGCAAGCTCGTAACATATCTTCAAGTTTCTGAATCGTTCTCTCACTTTGACTGTCCGTATGTGGATGAAATGCTGTGCTCAAATTCAAATGAGAACCAAACGCTTCTTGGAAGGATTGCCAAATCCTGGATACTTATCTTTTATCTCTTTCAGATATAATTAAGATAGGCACTCCATGACGTGCAACTATCTCCCTTAGGTATAGCTCAGCTAGCTTACCAGTGTTATCCTTTTCTCTGATTGGCAAAAAGTACGCAGATTTTGTCAGATGGTCCACGATTACCCAAATCGTATCATGACCTCTGGGTGTCTTGGGCAACTTTGTTACGAAATCCATTGAGATCTGCTCCCACTTCCACATGGGTATCTCAGGTTGCTGCAGAAGACCTGAAGGCTTCTGATACTTGGCCTTTACTTTGGCACAAGTCAAGCATTTTCCGACATAGGTAGCAACATCGCCCTTCAGTCTTGGCCACCAATAATAATCCTTCAAATCTTGGTACATGTTGTCCGATCCTGGGTGGATCGAGTACCTCGATTTATGAGCTTCATCAAAGATCACATCTCTAAGACCACCAAGGAGGGGAACCCAAATTCGTCCCATAAAACACAAAGTTCCTTCCTCATTGGGTACCAGCTTTTTCTCCATCCCACGGAGATATTCAGCCTTTAAGTTCTCTTTCTTAAGGGCTTCTCTTTGCGCAGCACGAATGTGCAACGAGAGGTCTGTCTGAATAATCATCTGCAAAGCCCTAACCTCCTCTCTTTTCGACTCAAGGCGTTTGCCACCATGTTCGCCTTTCCTGGATGATATTTGATCTCGCAATCATAGTCGTTTAGCAACTCAACCCATCGTTGCTGTCTCATCTTAAGCTCTTTCTGATCGAATATGTGCTGAAGGCTCTTTTGATCGGTAAAGATTGTGCATCGGGTGCCATACAAATAATGCCGCCAAATCTTCAAAGCAAACACCATTGCACCTAGTTCCAAATCATGTGTGGTGTAGTTTTTCTCATGAACCTTAACTGGTGCGAAGCGTAAGCGATAACCTTCTGTCGCTGCATCAGCACGCAGCCCAATCCCTAATGCGAGGCGTCACAGTATACCACAAAGTCATCGGTGCCTTTGGGTAGGGATAAAATAGGTGCATCGCAAAGCTTGTTCTTAAGAAGCTGAAATGCTTCTTCTTGTTTATCTCCCCACTCATACTTCTTGTCCTTTTGAGTAAGGGAGGTTAGCGCTTGTGCGATTTTAGAAAAATCCTCAATGAATCGGCGATAAGACCCAGCTAAACCCAAAAACTGTCGGATCTCGGTCGGTGTCTTCGGAGTTTCCCAATTCTTAATCGCCTCGATCTTGGTGGGATCCACACGGATTCCATCCTTATTCACTACAGACCAAGGAATTGTACCTCACGCAACCAGAATTCGCACTTCGTGAACTTAGCATACAGTTTCTCCTTCTTAAGCAGCTCTAAAATGGCTCTAAGGTGTTGCTCATGCTCTTCCTTCATCCGTGAATAGATCAAAATATCATCGATAAATACAATCACGAATTTATCGAGATATGGTTTGCAAACTCGGTTCATCAGATCCATAAATACTACCAGCGCGTTTGTCAGACCAAACGGCATTACCAGAAACTCGTAATGTCCATAACGAGTTCTGAGGCAGTCTTTGGTATACTCTCTTCTTGAATCCTCAGCCGGTGATAACATGATCGAAGATTGATCTTGGAGTAGTAACTTGAACCTAGAAGTTGATCGAAGAGGTCATCAATCCTCGGCAAGGGATACTGATTCTTAATGGTCAACTTGTTTTGCTCTCGGTAGTCAATGCACATACGAAAACTACCGTCCTTCTTTTTGACAAATAGTACCGGAGCTCCCCAAGGCGAGAAGCTTAGTCTAATAAATCCCTTGTCCAAAAGCTCCTGAAGCTGCGTCGACAATTCTTGCATCTCGGAAGGCGCAAGTCGATAAGGTGTCTTGGCTACAGGCGCGACGCCTGGAACCAAGTCAGTATGGAATTCAACTTGTCGTTGGGGCGGCAATCCTGGCAAGTCTTTGGGGAAGACTTCAGGATATTCCCTTACCACATGGATATCTTCCAACTTCGGCTCTACAACTTCCTTATCAACAACGTGAGCCAAGAAGGCAACACATCTTTTCTACAAAAACTTTCGGTCCTTCAAACAACTGATAATCCTTAGAGGCGTATCATGCTTTTCTCTGTGCACTTCAATCGTCTCTCCATTCGCCATCGGGATTTGGATGATCTTCTCATGACATATGATCTCAGCTCGGTTACTGGATAACCAATCCATTCCAACTACTACGTTGAAACTTCCCAATTTGATAGGAAGAAGATCAAGCGTAAACTCATGCTCTCCCAGCTCTATCACGCAACCTCTAATCACTTCATTTGCCTCTACTAACTTCCCATTAGCTAGCTCTATTGAATACGGGATATCTAACTTACTTGCGACTAACCCAAGTATATTCTTAAATTCTAGGGACACGAAGCTATAGTCGGCACTAGTATCAAATAGCACAGATGCAAAATGTTGGTTGATAGGGAACGTACCAGTAATTACGTTCAAATCTTGACGAGCTTCCCTAGCTCCAATGTTGAAAACTCTTCCTTGGGCTTGATTGTTCTTTGGGCAATCTCTCTTGAAATGCCCAACATCTCCGCAGCCAAAACAACATTGGCCGCGACCATTTGCATTTCCGCCTTGGCTGTTGTTTGCTCCACGGTTTCCGTTACCAGCTTAATTCCCAGAACCACCATGATTTCTATTACCTCCTTGATTATTGTTTCCACCTTGGTTCCTATTCCCACAACCGTTTCCACCACGGTTTCCAGTGCCATTACCATTTCCTTTCTGACCACCATTCCCACGACTGGCACCATACCAGCATGTCTCTTTAGCATGGCCAACTTTTCCGCACGTTTCACACTTTCCAGCTCTGCATCGTCCAATGTGATGAAACTATCACACATCACATTTGGGCAGGGTGCCCATATATCCTTTTCCTCTAATCTCGGCACCAGTAGCAGTACAAGTAGCAGCAGCTTGTGCCTCAACTAGTGGGTTGGCGTCTCTACGCTTATTGGCATTGTTGCTCGCGCGAGTACCCTTCTTGAAGTTTGAGAACTTCCTTTTGTTCTCTCCTGATGACTCAACATGAGTCTCTTTCTTCTTTCCCTTAGAGATTGAAAACTTGTTCAACCTAATCGCTTCTTCAGTCAATGCAACGCTCAAATCAATGGCTTCAGTGATCGTTGGAGGCTTTGAAGTTGTCACCATGCTCATAATTTGGGGTGCCAATCCCCAAATGAAATGTTCAACTCACTTGAACTCCGGTTCTACCATGTAAGGGACAACACGAGACAGGTCATGGAATCTCTGCACATACTCAGCGATCTTAGGTCCATCCATTTTCAGATTCCAGAACTCGGTTTCTAGCTTCTGAATCTCAGCCCTTGAACAGTACTTCTTGCGCATCAGTTGTTTCATCTCATCCCAAGTCATAGCATACGCTGCTTCCTCGCCTATAGTCTGAACCTGAAGGTTCCACCATAATAGAGCTCCGTCTAGAAATAGTCCAGAAATGTAAGTGACCTGGTGCTCTGGCACACACTTGCTCATTCGCAACATAGAATCTGTTTTCTCAGCCCCTCTTACGAAAGCTACATCACCTCCAATGCGTCAAAGTTGAAGGGCTTGCAGTCAAGGAACTGCTTATAAGTACAACTTGTACAAGCAACATCATCCACAGCAGGCATTAGCAATCGCACATGGATTGTCCTAACGCGTCGTAATGTTTCTTAGGTGACTTAAACATTACCGTGAGGTGGGTTATTTCCTGAGGTACCTCTGTTGTGTTCAGAGCGCAAGGCCTCATGTTGTGCGATTGCCTGTGAAATCAGTTCTTGCAGTTCTGCCTCTGTTGTGGGCAACTAAGTATTCCTTCGAGGAGGCATCTTCTATAAAGAAGATTGTATCGGTCAGGTCTTATACATAATAAGTAGTACATGTATATAATAGTGTTTATCATAACCAGTAAGCATGTAATCATCACAATCATAGCACAAACAAGTAAAATAACAACGTATTTAATGAGAACATGACAATTGATTTCAATAATCATCGACCACAAATGTTGTTACATGTTTTACAAAAGCATCGTATCAAATGGGAACACAGGGTCACACTACGCTTGTCCAAAATGTCTATCAATCTACCAAAAGTCACACAATCAAAAAGGTGGTCTCCAAAAGGCTTCACTAGCTCAGCTTAATAGTGGTGCTCTCATCAAAAGCAAGCTACCTACATAAAACCAAAAACCGGCTATGCTGATTGTGGTGGAGGAGGAGGTGGAGGAACAAAAAGCAAGCTGTGCACATGCGCAAGCTCTTCCTCAAGATCATAAACATGATGCAACAGATAGCTGATCTGCTGCTCAACAATAAGAAATCGAGTATCAAACTCTGGAAATGGAGTAAGCGGTGCAGGAGGATGTGAAAATGGGGACGGTGATGAACGAGGGGGAACAAAAGTAGGTCGACACGGACATGGCAAAGGTTGCGGTGTCATCTCAAGCTCTAAAATCCTGCGACTCATGATCTCATACTGGAGCTGCAAGGATAGGAGTAACTCATCCCGTGTATAACCAGTAAAGTGTGAGGGATGGTAGGGATCAGAAATTGGCATGGTGTACGGTGGGAACCATCTGAGTGGCTCATCAAGTGGCGAAGAAGTAAAATGAGCATAAGGTGCAGACTGAGGTACGTGTGGGTAAGCTGCTGAAACATGAGGGTCCTGGCTAGGCTGCTGGCTAGAAGTGCCTTCCCCTGGATGGGGTGCGGGTATATCCTACAAGAAAACAATAGGCAGGTCGACACGGTGTACATCAGACTCCTAGAGTGCCCTCCCAGTGGAGTGTCTGGGTGAAAATGAGCAACATCGGCGGGTGCAGGTGCTAGTGGGGGAGTGACTGGCTCAATAATAGGAGGGTCAGCGGGTGCAGGAACTGGATCTGGTATGAGGAGTGCAATGTCAGGTAAGCCAAATGGAATAGGGTCATGATCAGGCAAAGGCTCAGGAGCAAGTATCGGCTCAGGATCAGCAGGGGCAGCATCGGGCTGATCATCAGGAACAAAGTCAGGCTCAAGTCCAGGCTTAAAGTCATGTGGAGGAGATGGTGCAGCTGACATGGTCGTATCGTCATCAGAATCAGTGGCATAACATCGCAGTCCAACTACCTGTAAAGCGGAAGAAGTCACAGACTCAAAGGAATCTGAGACGGAGTGTAAACTAGAGTCAGAAGAAATCTCAATAACAGGAATCTCCAGAAGTGGAATATCAAAAACCTCCTCATCGAGCTCTCCATCGCCATGAGCATTATCGGGAGGACCATCAACAAACAGATCAAAATCATCACCAAAAAGATCATCGAATGGCCAATCCTCAGGAGGGATGACCACTAAGGGAACAGGAGCGAGGATCGGTGCCACAATATGCTCGCCATCGGGGTAACCGATGATAAGATGATCGTGAACTGGAATGGGAATAACAAAAAGATCCTCGTCTAGGATACCATCAGCAAGCGGTAGATCATCGCCAAAATCGGGTAGCGCGAATGGATGGAAATCGTCGTCGTCAGCGGACATCAGCTCTGGGTCACTCTCTGTATCGGAAGTAAAGATCTCTGGCTCAGGGACTATCTCATCTTCAGAAACAATAGCCATGGGGTCATCAGTGTCAGACAATCCACTCTCTGAAGACGACATACCGCCTGTAACATAACAATCATAACATATGCACATGTATTAACTACTAACATTAAGCATGCAACCAATGATAATGTAATCATGTAATCATGTATCCTTCCTAGTCTCCTAGACTAAACTACCTAGTCTCCCAGACTAAACCATCTAGTCTCCCAGACTGAACCTCCCAGTCTCCCAGACTGTACCACCTAGTCTCCCAGACTAAACCACCTAGTCTCCCAGACTAAACCTCCCAGTCTTTCAGACTGAACCACCCAGTCTCTCAGACTGAACTACCAACATAAACCTTGAAATGTGTTTTGTGTCTTTTCGTTTGTAAAAATGTTTGTTTTCCCTGGATCTGGGGGTTTCGTATATGCAATGAAAACATGTTGTAAAAACATTTTCGTGAGAGCCCTAATGATTGTAGTCTAGACTCGAGAAGGAATCGTAGTTCGCTACAATCGAAGCTCTGATACCAAACTATCACACCCTGACTTTTGCGGAAGTGTGATTATGTGTGACTTGCTTAATATCATTGCATTCAATCATAATAACTATATGATAAAACCATAGATGGTCATCCATTAATTAAGTTTAAAAACATCACAAACATCATGGTTTGAAACATAGAATTCAAATTCAAATTTTACAAACCATACGAATTGTTTAGAGTTTCCTAAGGACTCATCAAAAGACTCTAAATAAAACCAAGATTTGGAAGAGGTGTCTTGTCTAGGATAGGACACCTTAACCAAACCCCAAGACTATGGATGACATCTCTTATTCTTAACACACTTGAATCTTCCGAACGCCCGCCAGATCCACATTTTAATTCCCTAAAATACATGTAGTTTGAAAACATCAACAAAAGTTGAGCGAGTTCATGGGTTTGTTTGTGTGCGTGAATAAACCTTTGAAATCATTGTAAATATGTATCTATGTTTGTAACCAGGTATGAAAGCAAAAACAAGGATACATATCAATTAATGGTTTGCAAGGCCATTAACATGTGTGCAACGACGTAGGAAGGCTCAAACCTAGCAGATTTTGTACCGGGCCTCCGGCTATAAGACATAGTCACCTCATGGGCCAAACCCCGGTCCACATGGGTGTGGGCTTGCTACACCCAAATAGATCTATCACTCATGTCCCTCCGTCCTAACACGAGGATTAATGGTCTTAGGTGTGCGCCTACCCATTCACATGATCTAATATGCAATCCTTAGCTAAACATACCAACTATAATTGTTTGTAAACATTTTGTAACATGTACTTCACCCCCGAAGTTACAAAACAAAACAATTTAAAGAAAAAGGGGTCATGAACTCACAGTCTTGCGTTCTTCGTAACACCGTAACTCAAAGCTCCTCCTGGCGTATACGACTACCTACAACGTACTAGTGTCTATTAGACGAACGGGTCGTGCCTTGATTTAGTATTAGTTATTGTCTTTGAGTTACGTTCTTTGTATCTTTGATATTATTCCATGTTATATAATTATTTGTTAAAATAAGGGTAAATTACACTTTTCGTGCTTTATTTTTGTATCAAATTGCAGTGCATGACCTTTAACTTCAATAATTACAGTCACAATCCTTTATTTGTAAAACCCACTACATTCTACGTCCTTTAGCATTAACCTGGTTAAAATTTTTAGTTAAGTCTGGTCATGTATCTTACACATAAGGGTAAGTTAGTAATTTTACTCATTTATTAAAAATACATTTAATAAATAAAACAAAAAGAATTCTAAATACATAAAGCCTCTCCCTCTCAACTATTCGTATCCCTCTCTAACTTCAACCAATCTTCACCATTACCAGCTGTGACCACCACCACCGGCCACCAAAAAACACCCCATCGTCGATTGAATCATGTACGACCATGTCTAATCAAAAACCAAATGAATACCATGAATCATATGAACAATAACCAGATTATGTACGGACGTACGGTTTGTGTAGACCTTAAAGGTGATTATTCCAATCATATGAATAAAATCCAACAAAACCATTATTTCTCTGTTTGAAAGAAAAAATTGTTATGAGTCAAAACGTCACTGGCATAAACAAATTATTAAAAAAGATAATTAAAAAGAATTCCAAAAATGTAATCCTAATAAACAACCATGTTAATGAACAACTAGTTCACAGGTTTCTATAACATGCAAAACGCACTAAAGTTTATTCTCTGATCAAGGAAAACAAATCTTAAAAACTTGAAAGTATTTTTTTTTATCTAAAGTGAAACAAAAAAAAAACCTCAGGAGACCCATTACAAAATTGGGGGTTGGAGAGGTGGTTCCACTCATACTTTTTGGAGGTTGCTCCACTGTATTCGTCAACGGATTTCAAGGTGATGTAAAATTGGGGGTTTTGTTGAAATTAGGGCACGGGGCACGTAGCTTTGCCGCAATGAAAGAGCACAATATGTATATTGTTAAAGAACCAGGGCTGATTGAAAAGGGGATTGCAGCGGCGGCGGTGGTGGTGCAGCGGCAGGGGTGGTGTAGGGATTGCAGCGGCGGAGGTGGTGGTAGGGGCAGGTAGTTGTGGTGACATGTGGTTGGGGTGGTGTAGGTTGGTGGTGATGGGTGGCTGCTAGGAGGGAGAGGAGAACTGAGGAAGAAAGAAAAACAAGAATTCTGGTTAGTTATACATATATAAAGGTCTTAGATATTATTTTTGTGGTGTTTATTAAATAAAATTTTAAGTAAATTGGTAATTAGTAAAAAGACTAAATTACCCTTAAGTGACTAAAGTTAACACAAAATTTTAAACAAGTTAGTGCTAAAGGACGTAGGGTGTAGTAGGTTTTACAAATAAATGATTGTGACTGTAATTATTGAAGTTAAAGGTTATCCGCTGCAATTCGATACAAACATAAAGGGCGAAAAATGTAATTTACCCTTAAAATAATAAATATTTTAACTTAAATTATATTTACTAAATTTTGGAATAATTGTTAAAACAATATATATTAACTTAATACTTTTCAAGTGTTTATACATGTATATTCTTCCCAAGGATGGGTGTACTCGTATTCTTGTATTTGTATATTTTTGCCATGTATTGTGTGACAACTGGCACCAAACCGGTAACTTCCGTACACTTTAATTATTATTTAATAACTACAATTATGTGCTTAATTGTCAGCAATGTCTGAACACATGTTAAACAAGTGAATTCATGCACGTTGTATACTACAAAATATTGCTTTATGCATAAACGAGAGCGTTGCGTCAAAAATACTAAGTAAACTCACCGGTAAGACACAATGTGTCAACAGAACTGCAGAAAGCAGTCAGACATTAGAATGGAGGCCTAGGTGTAGGTCCTACGACAAGAATACATTAAAACCCAAGAATACATATAAGGGTTTAATTTATAGACATTGCGAAAGCAAAAATAAGCACTAAAAGCACCCGAAACACACTTTAAGAGCAGAACTAATTACGACAAAACTGCGAAACGAACGTTGATGGCCGCCCGGATAATATTTAATCCCACAAATATTCTGTTATGATTAAAATTTAATTTTAATCAGGTTCGTGTTGAAAAAAAAATAAGTTAAAACGCTTAAAAACCTTATTTTTTTTTCATGTTTAAGCGCGTACCGTGTGTTCCTACGCGACACAGTGCTTACACTGCAAAACGCAGACAACGCAGAAAACCTAGGAATATGCTAGGAATATTCCAGGATTATGCTAGGAATATTCCAGGAATATGCCAGGAATATGCTAGGAATATGCCATATGGAATGTCTATAAATACCTTGAGATGGCACATTAGACAATTCACCACCCAACACCATAAAACTACTCTCTCCCCTCCCTCAAAACTTTCGGCCAAACACCCCTTGATCATCCATCATATTTTTCGATTTTTTGTTCTTCACATTCCAACATCATACAAGTGTCAAGTGTCACGCATAAGAAGGCTTGGTACACTCGGAGATCGAAGGACCTCATCCTCTAGCTTTTATCCACTTCATTTGCGCTTAGATTCCTCCCTAGCCTCGAGCTAGTGGTATGTTACTTAATACACCTTCTTGAACTATTTTGAAGTGGTTAATGTGATGTGTAATGATTAAAACTCGAAATCTTACAAAATGGTTCATTAAAGTCTACTAAAAACATGAAAAACGATGGTTAAAAGCTCACTAGTTGTGTAAATGTTGTAGTAATTGAAATTTGTGATTATTTAGACCCGATCTATGTTGTGGTAGCTCGGATCATCGTTTAACCCGGTTTGGTCATGATCATGAATCATGACATAAGGTTGTTTTGAATGAAACAAGGGTTAAAGGGTGAAGCTCTACCACATACGAATCATGAACTTGTGTAAAAGCGTTTTACTTGTGAAATAGTGTTTAAAACTAGCCGATCTATGTATCTACAAGTGGTATTTTCAAAAGACCAAGCGTCAAAAGAAATCACATGTTCTAAACCGGATCTTACACAAACAAAAGTGATTTTTGTGAACAAACAAGTGTGTGGACACTTGTGTAACAAAAGTTTTTAGCAAAGAAATAATTTTCGTAAAAACTGACTAGAAGTTGTGAAACTTCATATTCTTTAAAAATAAGGTTTTTAAGAAATCAAACTTATTTATAAAGATAACAAGACTTACTAAATGTGCTAGTAAGTTACTACACAATTTTGGTAAGTATTCAAGTTCATGAAATGGGGAAAATTAGTGATTGTTGTTGATAATTATTGTTGATAATTGTTGTTGATGATTGTTGACGATTTAAAAGAAAATAAACACATGTTTTGAAAACATGGGAAACCTCCATTTTTAGGGGAAACTCTGTCAAAATTTTTATAAATCTTGACACTTAGAAAAATATAAGTTTTTGAGAAACTTATTCTCTAAAAATGTATTTAAGAGTATTACCAAGGTTTCCCTAATTTTTGGTGATAAGAAATGAGGATTTCTTCAAGCATAAAAAGGGATATAAGTATGCATTTTTGAAAGAAAAATATATATATTATTTATCACCAACTTTTGTGCTAAGTGTATACCATATGTGTTATACATGCTAGCGTATTAAGACGTAAAAAATACACTAAATACTTATGAGGAGTATAAACATGAAGATACACATACAATATACTAGACACATAATTCGGGTGCAAAGTACAAAACACAAAAGACTTATATTTATTTGTGAGAAAATAATATAAGTAAGACATTTAGTTAAAAATATAAAATATTTTTAACACAAGAAAATATACACAAAAGTGAGTGACTGAACTTATGCGACGCAAGTCTAGTGACTAACGATAAGAAAACGCGTATAGGTTACGACGTTAACTAAGCAAATCCGGTGAAGTTTACGACGCAAGGAACGCAAAGTTGTGAGTTCATGCTCCCCCTTTTCTTTAACTGTTTTTGTTTTACACTTCGGGGGTGAAATACATGTTACAAATTTGACAATGTTTACATATGTTATGATGGGTACAAAAACATTCAAGTGAAACATTCTAGACCATGTCTCGAATAGGGTACCATAAGCACCATTAATCAACGTATACATTCAGACCGCGGAACAAAAGGTTAGATCTAATGGGTTTCAGGCAACCCCACTCTTGGCCTACTTCTACCAATGAGTGCTTCTGTGTCTCAGTCAAGTCGACAAAAATGCCTAGGTTTGGTGGCTTCCTATGTCGTGACATATGTTAGTGGCCTTGTAAACCACTAGCAAAACTCACACATTCAAACAGTCATAGTACCCAGTTATACATACGTTTTACGAGTTACATTCAAACATTCATTCATTCTACCAGTTTTATACTATGTTTTCATTCAAGGATATTAAACATTCAAAAACAATCACTGCATGAATTCACACCAACATTATGTTGATGTTTTTCCAAAACTCACATGTATTTCAGGTAACTAAAGGTGGATGTGCGCGTGGTCCTACGCATGCTCGTGGATGTCGCTTTGTTTATCGTTAAATAAAGTTGTAACTTTTAAGACAATATTCTATCATGTGTTGTAAACACTTGACTTATGTTTTCGGTAATGTAATGTTTAAAGTTATTTTCGAGCATATAGTATGTTTACCTTTCGTATGCAATGAGAACCTTTCATGATCACACCTCGTGCTTCCGCCGCAGAAAGGGGTGTGACAGATTGGTATCAGAGCTGCGATTGTAGTGAACCAGGATTCTTTCTCGAGTCTAGTCTACAATCTCTAGGATCCTATCACGAAAACAAATTTTCAAAAAGTTTTCATTGCGTAAAACGTCCCGCGACATCCACTGCCTGAAAGTATTTACATGAGTCTAGAAAAGACACTACGAGACTTAGGGTGCACAGAAGTAGCACTTGTCTTTAACTAAGAAATTACTTGCAATTATGTGCGATAATTTGCTTGTACTAGAAGTAGAATGTCACAAGTATATGTGACTTTACCTGAAAACAATGACTTAACTGAAGGAAGAAATACGAGGATGAAACGAACTGTGCGGACTGTGCAAGGAGTTACGTAATTATGGATGCATACATAATTATGGAATTCAGTGCACAGAAACCACAGCAAGTCTTGTCACGTGTAGATTCCCTCAGTACAAGAAAAGGGTCAAACGTGAGCACCCTTCCCCCAGCCTAATAAATACTCGGTGGAGTAATAATTTAGGGTATAAAGACAAAAACCGCCAACATTTATCTATTTATACATGCTTGCTGCTGTATGAATTGATTTAAATAGCGGATTGTTTGATGTCACTTATGTGGGTATATGTCATACTACCACTGTCTAGTAAGACGATATCAAACAAATGTCTAAACCCTATTGGGTCGTGTTCTGTCAGAACATGGCACCCAGAAGAGCTGTGAATGCTCGTGATCAACCTCCTCCTCCCCCACTTCCAAGAACTGCTGAAGAGCTAAACGCCCTACTGGAGGAAAGAATCTCCGCAGCTATCGCCCAGTACGAGGCGAACCGTACTGAACAAATTGGAGGACCAAGCAATGCAAGACGTAATGGGAATGGAGATTCATCTGGAGGAGACGCAGCTCAGGGCTGCACTTTCAAGCAGTTTCTCGACTGCAAACCGCTGAACTTCGACGGCACTGGAGGTGCAGTGGCGTTCGTACTCTGGACAGAAAAGACCGAGACGCATGCTGAGTCGTCTGGTGACAAGAAAAGGAACGCACGCGAGGATCCTAACGTGGTCACCGGTACGTTTCTCGTTAACAATCACTTTGCATCCATATTATTCGACACTGGAGCCGATTATAGTTTCATGTCCGTGGAATTTAAACGTACGCTTGGAATAGAATCTAGTAGATTAGAAATTCCTTATTCCATAGAACTAGCCAATGGTAAACTTGTTGAATCGGGCGAAGTTGTTAGAGGCTGCAGACTAGAACTTGGTGAGCGAAAATTTAGCATCGACCTCTTACCTATCCAATTAGGTAGCTTCGATGTAGTAGTCGGCATGGACTGGTTATCCAAGAACAAAGCTGAAGTCATTTGTCATGAGAAAATCATTCGCATCCCTTTGGCGAATGATGAAACCCTCATCGTACATGGAGAAAGACGAGACGCGCCTCTGCGAATCATCAGCTGCATGAAAGCACAGAAGTGCTTAAGGAAAGGATGTGTCGCTTTCCTGGCACATGTTGTAGATAAAAAGGATGTGGAGCCGAAACTCGAAGACATTCCTGTGGTAAAGGAATTCCCTGATGTTTTTTTTTCCCGAAGATC
This sequence comes from Helianthus annuus, assembly GCF_002127325.2. Taxonomy (NCBI): domain Eukaryota; kingdom Viridiplantae; phylum Streptophyta; class Magnoliopsida; order Asterales; family Asteraceae; genus Helianthus; species Helianthus annuus. The sequence continues at coordinate 159,095,631 of NC_035440.2, read as the reverse complement.
TACCAGGACTACCTCCGCAACGACAAGCCAAATTCCGTATAGACTTGGTTCCAGGAGCCGCTCCTGTAGCCAAGGCCCCCCTATCGACTTGCACCATCCGAAATGCAAGAATTATCCACACAACTCCAGAAGTTGTTGGATAAAGGATTCATAAGGCCAAGCTTCTCGCCCTGGGGAGCCCCAGTATTGTTCGTGAAGAAGAAGGATGGAACTCTGCGAATGTGCGTCGATTACAGAGAACTGAACAAACTCACTATCAAGAATCGGTACCCACTACCGAGGATTGATGACTTATTTGATCAGTTGCAAGGATCAAGCTACTATTCCAAGATCGACCTTCGATCTGGATACCATCAGTTAAGGATACAAGAAGAAAGCGTACCAAAGACTGCATTCAGAACACGCTATGGACATTACGAGTTTCTTGTGATGCCATTCGGGCTGACGAATGCACCAGCGGTCTTTATGGATCTGATGAACCGCGTATGCAAACCATATCTTGATAAATTCGTGATTGTATTTATCGACGATATCCTGATCTACTCTCGGACGAAAGAAGAGCATGAGCAACACCTCAGGACCATTCTAGAGCTACTGAAGAAAGAGAAACTGTATGCAAAGTTCTCAAAGTGCGAATTCTGGATTCGCGAAGTACAATTTCTTGGTCACGTGGTGAATGAGAAGGGCATTCACGTAGACCCGTCCAAGATTGAAGCCATAAAGAATTGGGAAGCTCCCAAAACCCCGACTGAGGTTCGCCAATTTTTGGGCTTAGCGGGCTACTATAGGAGATTCATCGAGAATTTCTCAAAAATAGCTCAGCCGCTAACTGCCCTTACGCAGAAAGACAAGAAGTATGACTGGGGTGTTAAGCAAGAAGAAGCTTTTCAACTACTCAAAAACAAGCTATGCGATGCACCGATATTGTCACTACCCGAAGGCTCAGAAGACTTCGTGGTATACTGTGACGCCTCGCGACAAGGACTAGGTTGCGTGCTCATGCAACGCCACAAGGTTATCGCTTACGCTTCAAGGCAATTGAAGGTTCACGAAAGAAACTATACCACTCACGACCTGGAGCTGGGCGCAGTGGTATTCGCCTTGAAAATCTGGCGACACTATCTATATGATACTCGATGTACAATCTTCACAGATCACAAAAGCCTGCAACACATATTTGATCAGAAGGAATTGAATATGCGCCAGCGGCGATGGGTCGAGCTGCTAAATGATTACGACTGTGAGATTAAGTACCACCCAGGAAAGGCAAACGTTGTAGCGGACGCGTTGAGCCGAAAGGAAAGAGTTAAGACCCTAAGAGTTCGAGCGTTAGAAATGACCATTCGAACGAACCTCACTTCACGTATTCGTGACGCACAACAAGAAGCCCTTAAGGTGGAAAACCGCAAAGCTGAATACCTCCGAGGTGGATTGAAGTACATGGCGCCAAATGAAGAGGGAGCCTTATACTTTAAAAAGCGTATTTGGGTTCCGCTCTATGGTGGCCTACGAGAAGTCATCCTTAATGAAGCCCACAAATCGAGATATTCGATCCACCCAGGATCGGACAAGATGTATCAAGACTTGAAAGAGTACTATTGGTGGCCGAGACTCAAAAGCGATGTTGCTGTCTATGTTGGAAAATGCCTAACCTGTGCTAAGGTTAAGGCCGAATATCAAAAACCGTCCGGTCTACTACAACAACCAGAGATTCCCGTATGGAAGTGGGAACAAATCTCGATGGACTTCATAACGAAATTACCCAGGACCCCGAGAAGGCACGACATGATATGGGTAATAATTGATCGGTTGACGAAATCTGCGCATTTCCTACCAATCCGAGAAAAGGATAGCACTGGAAAGCTTGCAGAAATATACTTAAGAGAAATTGTGGCACGTCACGGAGTGCCTATCTCAATCATTTCAGACAGAGATGGACGCTTTGTCTCAAGAATCTGGCAATCATTTCAGGAAGCCTTTGGATCTTAGTTAGATCTAAGCACGACATTCCATCCGCAAACAGACGGCCAGAGCGAACGGACTATACAAACGTTAGAAGATATGCTTCGCGCATGTGTCATGGATCTAGGCGGCAGCTGGGATACTCACCTACCCTTAGTTGAGTTTTCCTACAATAACAGTTATCATACAAGCATAAAGGCCGCGCCGTTCGAAGCTCTCTATGGCCGCAAGTGTCGATCGCCCTTATGTTGGGCAGATGCCGGAGATAAACGTATGGTTGGTCCTGAACTCGTTCAAGAGATAACCGACAAGATTGCGCAGATCCGAGAGCGCATTAAGGCGGCTCGAGATCGACAAAAGAGCTACGCTGATCCGAAAAGAAAATCAGTAGAATTCGAGGTGGGAGACAAAGTGTTGTTAAAGGTCTCACCTTGGAAGGGCGTAGTCAGATTTGGAAAGCGTGGAAAGCTGAATCCACGATACATCGGACCATTCAGAATATTGAAAAGAATTGGTACCGTGGCATACAAGTTGGAGTTACCGGAAGAACTTAATGGAGTACATGATACGTTTCATGTATCCAACCTGAAGAAGAGTCCAACACAAGAAAACGTGATCATCCCAATGGATGAAGTGCATATTAATGAAGCCCTCCGATTTACAGAACAACCCGTTGAGGTTACCGACTGGAAGGTCAACAAGACCAGAAGGAGCAGTGTGAAGCTTGTCAAAGTACGTTGGAACTCTAAGCACGGACCCGAGTACACGTGGGAACGTGAAGACCAGTTCAAAGAAAAGTATCCCCACCTATTCAAAGAGACTCCTGCAAGGGTTAGTCCATCCTGAATTTCGGGACGAAATTCTTTTAACGGGGGGAGATTGTGACAACTGGCACCAAACCGGTAACTTCCGTACACTTTAATTATTATTTAATAACTACAATTATGTGCTTAATTGTCAGCAATGTCTGAACACATGTTAAACAAGTGAATTCATGCACGTTGTATACTACAAAATATTGCTTTATGCATAAACGAGAGCGTTGCGTCAAAAATACTAAGTAAACTCACCGGTAAGACACAATGTGTCAACAGAACTGCAGAAAGCAGTCAGACATTAGAATGGAGGCCTAGGTGTAGGTCCTACGACAAGAATACATTAAAACCCAAGAATACATATAAGGGTTTAATTTATAGACATTGCGAAAGCAAAAATAAGCACTAAAAGCACCCGAAACACACTTTAAGAGCAGAACTAATTACGACAAAACTGCGAAACGAACGTTGATGGCCGCCCAGATAATATTTAATCCCACAAATATTCTGTTATGATTAAAATTTAATTTTAATCAGGTTCGTGTTGAAAAAAACTAAGTTAAAACGCTTAAAAACGTTATTTTTTTTTCATGTTTAAGCGCGTACCGTGTGTTCTTACGCGACACAGTGCTTACACTGCAAAACGCAGACAACGCAGAAAACCTAGGAATATGCTAGGAATATTAGAGGAATATGCTAGGAATATTCCAGGAATATGCTAGGAATATGCCATATGGAATGTCTATAAATACCTTGAGATGGCACATTAGACAATTCACCACCCAACACCATAAAACTACTCTCTCCCCTCCCTCAAAACTTTCGGCCAAACACCCCTTGATCATCCATCATAGTTTTCTATTTTTTGTTCTTCACATTCCAACATCATACAAGTGTCAAGTGTCACGCATAAGAAGGCTTGGTACACTCGGAGATCGAAGGACCTCATCCTCTAGCTTTTATCCACTTCATTTGCGCTTAGATTCCTCCCTAGCCTCGAGCTAGTGGTATGTTACTTAATACACCTTCTTGAACTATTTTGAAGTGGTTAATGTGATGTGTAATGATTAAAACTCAAAATCTTACAAAATGGTTCATTAAAGTCTACTAAAAACATGAAAAACGATGGTTAAAAGCTCACTAGTTGTGTAAATGTTGTAGTAATTGAAATTTGTGATTATTTAGACCCGATCTATGTTGTGGTAGCTCGGATCATCGTTTAACCCGGTTTGGTCGTGATCATGAATCATGACATAAGGTTGTTTTGAATGAAACAAGGGTTAAAGGGTGAAGCTCTACCACATACGAATCATGAACTTGTGTAAAAGCGTTTTACTTGTGAAATAGTGTTTAAAACTAGCCGATCTATGTATCTACAAGTGGTATTTTCAAAAGACCAAGCGTCAAAAGAAATCACATGTTCTAAACCGGATCTTACACAAACAAAAGTGATTTTTGTGAACAAACAAGTGTGTGGACACTTGTGTAACAAAAGTTTTTAGCAAAGAAATAATTTTCGTAAAAACTGACTAGAAGTTGTGAAACTTCATATTCTTTAAAAATAAGGTTTTTAAGAAATCAAACTTATTTATAAAGATAACAAGACTTACTAAATGTGCTAGTAAGTTACTACACAATTTTGGTAAGTATTCAAGTTCATGAAATGGGGAAAATTAGTGATTGTTGTTGATAATTATTGTTGATAATTGTTGTTGATGATTGTTGACGATTTAAAAGAAAATAAACACATGTTTTGAAAACATGGGAAACCTCCATTTTTAGGGGAAACTCTGTCAAAATTTTTATAAATCTTGACACTTAGAAAAATATAAGTTTTTGAGAAACTTATTCCCTAAAAATGTATTTAAGAGTATTACCAAGGTTTCCCTAATTTTTGGTGATAAGAAATGAGGATTTCTTCAAGCATAAAAAGGGATATAAGTATGCATTTTTGAAAGAAAAATATATATATTATTTATCACCAACTTTTGTGGTAAGTGTATACCATATGTGTTATACATGCTAGCGTATTAAGACGTAAAAAAATACACTAAATACTCATGAGGAGTATAAACATGAAGATACACATACAATATACTAGACACATAATTCGGGTGCAAAGTACAAAACACAAAAGACTTATATTTATTTGTGAGAAAATAATATAAGTAAGACATTTAGTTAAAAATATAAAATATTTTTAACACAAGAAAATATACACAAAAGTGAGTGACTGAACTTATGCGACGCAAATCTAGTGACTAACGATAAGAAAACGCGTATAGGTTACGACGTTAATTAAGCAAATCCGGTGAAGTTTACGACGCAAGGAACGCAAAGTTGTGAGTTCATGCTCCCCCTTTTCTTTAACTGTTTTTGTTTTACACTTCGGGGGTGAAATACATGTTACAAATTTGACAATGTTTACATATGTTATGATGGGTACAAAAACATTCAAGTGAAACATTCTAGACCATGTCTCGAATAGGGTACCATAAGCACCATTAATCAACGTATACATTCAGACCGCGGAACAAAAGGTTAGATCTAATGGGTTTCAGGCAACCCCACTCTTGGCCTACTTCTACCAATGAGTGCTTCTGTGTCTCAGTCAAGTCGACAAAAATGCCTAGGTTTGGTGGCTTCCTATGTCGTGACATATGTTAGTGGCCTTGCAAACCACTAGCAAAACTCACACATTCAAACAGTCATAGTACCCAGTTATACATACGTTTTACGAGTTACATTCAAACATTCATTCATTCTACCAGTTTTATACTATGTTTTCATTCAAGGATATTAAACATTCAAAAACAATCACTGCATGAATTCACACCAACATTATGTTGATGTTTTTCCAAAACTCACATGTATTTCAGGTAACTAAAGGTGGATGTGCGCGTGGTCCTACGCATGCTCGTGGATGTCGCTTTGTTTATCGTTAAATAAAGTTGTAACTTTTAAGACAATATGCTATCATGTGTTGTAAACACTTGACTTATGTTTTCGGTAATGTAATGTTTAAAGTTATTTTCGAGCATATAGTATGTTTACCTTTCGTATGCAATGAGAACCTTTCATGATCACACCTCGTGCTTCCGCCGCAGAAAGGGGTGTGACATATTGCGGTCGTATTCCAGTGTGTATTTATACGTACGAGAATATGTATTTTTATTGTATTCACTAAGTATTCTTATACTTAATTTCGTATTAATTTTTCCAGAACATTATCCTTAATAAAGGTTCACCATATCCTTAATAGAAGTTCACCAATATATATTCCTAAAATATATATTGTAATAAATATTATTTAGAAAAAGTATTTATAATTTTTCTTTGGCAAAAATATTTGTGTTTTCTCATAAGTTCCAAAAATAATATATTTTCAAGTCTAAATTGGAAAGTAAATATAAACTTATTTTTCTCCAAAAATGATTCATTTCATATTTATTTGAGAAAATATGTCTTTCACCCCAAAATATTGTATTTCATGTGTGTTTAAGAAAATATATATTTCTTTCAAAAATAATTTATCTTCTAAAAGTTTCAAGAAAAATATATGTTTATGCTTGCCAAAAATAATATATTTTCCCTTGTAAAAATATGATATATTCTTGCAATAATTGTAAAAATCACATTTTCGTTTCCTTGGTGTCCAAAATATTATCTACCAAAATATACTTGTGAATAAATTTTCGGGAATATTTTGTAAGTTATAATATTCTTGGTTCGGTTTCACCAATATTTGGTGTAAATGTGTATATTTATTCCTTGGAATTTTGGTAATATTTTGGATTGTAATTTTTGGTATTTTAGTGAGTTATATTATTTCAAGTCCTAAAATAATATAACTAATACACATAATATACAAATAATCACACCTATGGTGACTTCTAAATATATATTTTCCTAAATACATATTTAGTCACTTTTATTTATAAAAACCAACCTCCAATATTTATACTTTTATAACAAAAATTATGGCAAACTTTATGTGAAAAATTCATGGTTTAAAATACACATATTTATTTGGAAATATTTTCTAAGTGTTTAATTTTTAGGAAAATTTTTCCATATTTTCCCCTAAAATGGAGGTTTCCATGATTTCAAGCATATCATTTTCTTTTGTAAAAATCAACACAATCAATCCACAATCAATAATAAACAACCTTTACTTACCAATTTGACAAAAATAAGCATACTCCAATACTTCATGAACTTGAATATTTGTAAAAATTTGTAGAGACTTACTAGTGTTATTAGTAAGCCTTGTTACCTTCTAAAGTGTGATTGATTCTTTGAAAACTTCATTTTTAAAGAATATGGATCTTTACAACTTATGATCATATTTTCTAAAAATGTTTCTTCATGGATTTTTCTTGTTACACATATACTTCTACACTTGTTTAACCTTTAAAAATAGGGTTTATTTATGTAAGAACCAAGATTTAATAAAACTTATATTTTTAACTTGGTTTCTTGAGAAATCATCCATGAAATTTTAGATCTACATGATTAACAACTTACTTTGATCGTTATTTTTCAAGAAAACCACATATTTCAAGTTCATGCTTCTCATGAGGATGATCCATTTACTTCTATCATGTTCATCCTCTCATCTTGCTAGATTATGTTTTTAACCATGATCTAGCAAGATCATATGATGATCAACATTATTTTCACAAACAAACAATGATCAACAAGTATATCAACACATAAACAACTTAGTTTCTTCATTAATCATGCTTATGTTCAAGTTTACTTCTTGTGGTTCTTAGTGTTCTTCATGATTAACAATATGAATATTCTTTTAACCACTTAAAATGGAAGTAAAATAGAAAGATCAAGGTTCTTACCACTAGCTCAAGACTAGGGATGATCAAGAGAAGAAAACAAGTGGATAAAAGCAAATGAACAAGGTCCTTCAACTTCTACAAGCTCCTAGCTCCTTTGTGCACCTTCTAACACCCTTGTAAGTGTGTGGATTGAATGGAAATGAGGTGATGATGATGGTATGGTGGTGGTGGTTCTCGACCGAGACCAAAAAGGAGAAGAAGAGAAAGTTGAAGTGTGTTATGATGAATGAGAATGGTAAGTTAGGGTCTTGTGGTTTATAACATAATCTTTCCAACATGTGCTTATCCATCGTGTTTTATGTCTCTAAATGTTTAAACAAGATCTATTAAACAATTGAACAAATTCATGGCCGGTCCACCCATCCAAACCGTCTCCGGGGCGGGGGGGGGGGGTGTTTTGTTGGGTGGTGATGGTAAGTTAAAGAATCTAGTTAGATTTCAAGTGCATGTTTAGGAATTTTAGTTAGTAGGTGTTTATATAATGTGTTATGATGTTCGGGGATCATAACTAGCTTGGTAATGTTAAAACAGTGCTTCTAGTGAAAATTTGGTGTTTCGGGTAGTGTCCGGTTGTTCGGTTGGTTACCTGTTCGTTAAGGTGCTAAACTATGCACTTTAGTGTGCGTTATGTACCCTTTTGTGACACTTTTGATTCCCGACACTTAGGAAAGCATTCAGGACCATTTAACCATATTTCTGCATGATATTAGTGTGTTTAAATGCTGAAAATTGCTTAATTTTGCTGAATTCAGCACTTTATGTGAGTTTTAGGAAAGCATTCAGGACCATTTAACCATATTTCTGCATGATATTAGTGTGTTTAAATGCTGAAAATTGCTGAATTTTGCTGAATTTTGCTGAATTCAGCACTTTATGTGAGTTTTAGGCACTTTACGGCACTTAAACTATCTCTAAAAAGGCAGTTTTGTGATCCTTACTTTCATACACACTATACTAGTGTAAGACTTGATTTCTCGCTCATTCTGTGTATCAACACCTTTTCTGTTTATGTACTGAACTCCGGCATCATACTTCTGATTTATCTAATAACTGTGCTAACTATGTTTCGTGCATCATTTTAGTCAAATAAGCTTTCATGCAATAATGATATGACATTAAGCAATATGTGATGCACATGTATGTATATGGCAATAATCAGTAAGCAGTTAATTGTGATTTAGCACAGTCATTAAGCACTAATTATGGTTTAATAATTGTACGGATACCTGGATTTTTGGCAGTTGTCACAGGATCGCTGAATCACTCGGATGACCGACTCATTTGACAGCCTAATATCACGCATATCGATGTCACATCATTGCATAGGACACCAGTAAATGATCATGGGTTACAACCCTGGATTGTTTTGTGTATGCTCTTGTGCACTGTTCATACGGTTAATGGAAATCAGGAATACGTTCCAATGAGATCATAACAGATGAACTACCAAAACTTTCCGATCAATATCTTACCTGGAGGGTTTCCAATCTGTGTCCCACCAAGATCATGCCCGTGAACACCACATCCACGTTCCTGGCCATCATTTTGGTTAGCATTACGCTATTCCAAGGCAGTATTAACGTGTTGGGTTATGAGTCGTGCCAACTCTTCTGGTGTTGCAGGTAGTCCAATACACTGTCTTGCTTTTGGCGGCATTTTCGTCGTTTCTATTATTTACAACAATAATAATCACATGAGACGATAACCCAAAAATAATTCAATCATTAAATGTTAGTGGACCAAACATTGCGCATGTATAATATCCACATATTAATGAGAAAAATTTTTAAACCAAAAATAGATCATTTGATATTATCATAGAAATTAATAATGTAGGATCGTGTTTTGACCTAATTGAGTCGTTCAGAGAAGTTTTCGCTAATTACAGGTGCGGAAAACAAGTAATCAACGTAGGAATAGCATGCAAATCACTTTAAACACCTTTTGTATAGAAATATAACAGTTTACAATCAAGATTCGATCCGGCAGCACCTCGGTACGAATTTCATCAACAGATACAATAAGATTCGCTCCAAGGACTATATATAGGAGATCAGGTCCGCTCCAAGGAACCATGTCCGTATAAGCGGACCCCTTTGGACACATAAGCGAACCCAATTTTTGACATAAAAGCGAATCTCTCATGTCCCTAAAAGCGAACCTGACACTAAACTCTCATACAATATTCAATTTTCTCGTAACACGCGCCCTGATCTAACACTCTAAAACTATGACTCGATCCAAGACGAAATCAACAGATGTAGTGCACCAACAGACTCCCCCTCAGATGTTGATGGAGTCGTCCATCGAGTCTCCACACTGTTATGTCTTCACACCTTCAGTCTTGATCAGTCATTGGGCTTCTCACTCTCTATCTTCTTCTCTTTCTCTTTTATCATCAACAGACTCTCTTTCACTATGATGTTGACATCTTTTGAGTTTATCAAGTCCAACATGTGCTCCCCCTCAAATCTTACATATTCTCCCTCAGATGTTGATCTTTTCTGCATAAACTCTACCTCAAATATAAGATTTATGACAAACCTTAAAGCATATAAACATCATCAAACAACAAACTAACCTGTCAATCAGATACTAATGAACCATTTGGAATTGTGACATTTTCTGATTAACAACAAACACAATTACCCAAACCAAATGTTCATCATGTTTAGCACTTAGAATTTTGAAAATCAGCTTTTCAATATCAGTCGTCAAAAATCTTTTGACTTTTCAAAAATTTATGCTAAAACACACCAAAACTATTTTTGGATTTTTCTGAAAGAAAATACATGCAGAAATGAACTATTTACAGACAATATTTTTTGTGAGCTCGTGCAAGAGGATCATATCAGTTTTGAGACATATCACTAACACCGTTAAGCTTTAAACATTCTCAGTTCTAAACAATTTACCTAGATTGTCAGTATGTTTGTCCACTTAAATTTTCACACAGACTTCAATTTATTCGAGATACGATATTAATGTTTTAGAGACTTAAACTTAATTGTGTATCACTCCACTTGAATATACTCCTGTATCCAAATCCCAAATACTCAGTCTTACAGGTGAGTATACCACAGATGATATCTGTAAAGGGGTAATGTGCGAGGGCCGTGAGAGCTCAGGTCGATACTTCCGTATACGCAGAGAGATGACGGCTTCGACTTTTCGGTGTGTCCCCTTTAGAGGATCTTTTTATTACAACAGCAGCGACTATCAATTTTATTGTTTCATCAGCTTGCTGAGGGCGATGCTATGTTTCAAGCATTTTGCAGAAAGCATTATTCGGGGACTAGGTCAGTATTTCCATACAGCAGAAGTCCCGGAATAATACCCCAGATATCACTGAATATAAAGACCTAGTATCTCAGAATACGGGACCTTTCAAACAAGATTTCGGGGGTTACCCATATATTCAAGAATAGTTACCCACGAATCAAGCAAGTTTCATTTAGGTTTATATCTCGATTCAATTTACTAAATGTGCGAAAATCTACTGACACATCCGCAATAAGATCGTTTATCACTTTTAAACTTTACATTTCTTTAGCATGTTGTGATAGTCCACTGATGTACTATCATTTCCTCTTTTTCACAACAAAACTCATTTTTGATTTTATCATGTTTTTGGCTTTTTCAAATTTTCTAATGTTTTTGGATTTTCTGAAATTTTCTTACTCCCCCTAAAATGCAAACACATTAACGAAAAAATGAAAACAAACTGTACAAAAAACATGACAACCGATATCAAATTACCTCAAATCGCCATTCACTAGGCATAAACAATCAGAACTCCCCCTATCAACAAACTATTTTCCCATTTAGATTTCAAAACACTTAAGTTTGTTTTAATCAAAATGGTTTTTCCGGAAAATAAGTTTGATTGATTTTACCACTTGTAGGATTTATCAAACAAATGTTCGGGGTTATGGTTCATCATCTTGTCTTCCAACTAAATGTAGGAAAATACAAGTACAAATTAATGTCCTTGATTTACCATTTTCAGTTCAGAAACCTCTGTACCAATTGTAAAACATAAACCAACCAATCACTTTACCGTTCGTATGATTGACGTTACCGAATAAAATTCAAGAAAGATGCCGATTCATGCTCCACGCTTACCAACCTGGGAGCTCCGGCAAGTCCTGAGACTTACTGTTCATAATATGTACCATCCCAGTCACAAACCAGGGATGGTTCAACATTTTCTTTCTTTGTCTTCTTTTCATAAAATTCTTTAACTCCATTGACTTTTTGATCAACCATCTTTCCAAAGATATGCTTTACTTTGGAGTTAAAGACCTTTTCAGCATCAAATTCCTGTTCATCATTATAAAATTGGTTAGATATTTCAACTTTACCAATTTTCTTTTTATAATTCTCAGCCCGAAGTAATGGAAACTCCTCATCATTAACAATCAGAACTGATTTTTCAACTTTTACATCAGCTTCACATTTTGAAACAACTTGTGGCTCAACTGATTTTATGGAATCAGTTTCATCACCCGAAGATAGCTCCTCTGATTTTAATCCATCAGAATCATCACTAGAGCTTTCACCAAACTTCTTAACAACCCATTTCTGGTTGTCAGATTTTGCTCTCTTCTTGTAAAACTTGTTCGAACTCTCACCAATTTCAAAAATAGAATCTTTAAACAGTTTTGTTCTATCAAGTGGTGATTCGAACGCAAACACTTTTTCTTTGATTTTACGAAATACTCCCTGTTTTGATTGTATTGCATTCGAACAATCTTTTGCAATGTGTCCAACAGTGTTACATCGGTAACAGGTTCTTGTATCTCGCTTCCGCTCAGCTATCTTCTTCAACTCAACTTGCTTCTTCGTCAGAAACTCACTGTTTGATTCTCTCCATAAATTTGTTTTTTCTTCTTCATCAATTGACGTACCTGAAACAAATGACATTTTAGATTTAAAATCACGAACATATTTTTCATTTTCTGTTTTTCTGTAGGAATAAACCCTAAACCTTTCTTTTTGAAATTACCGTTATGGTTTGATTTCTTTTGGAAACCTGAACCAGAACTGTAATTCTTTTTCTTATTTAATCTTTGTTGAACTCTTGAGGTGTAATACTTAGTTTTTTCATTAAGACATAAGTCTTTTATTTCAGAAATATTAATTTCTGTGAGTTTGAAAACCTTTTTTATCAATTCAGTTTTGACACCTCTTATTGGAAATTCTTCATCAGAATATAATTTGTCAGAATCATTCAAAGTATAAGAAACTTTAAACAATCCATCATCCAAATTAGATTTTGACAATAGAAATTTTCTATCATAAACTAATTTGCCCTGTTTTTCTGTTTGACACTTTGTGCTTGACCCAGACTTTGACTCTTCAACATCATCACTCTCTAACACATGATCCACGACTTTCTTCATTAATTGAGACTGTTGATCAGTGTCAGATGATGTAAACACAACATCAATATTTTCAGGTAGATTGACTGACGACTCTGACTCCCATTGTAAATTTGTGGCCTCTTTGACTCTTTCATCGTTAGGATATCTAGGCAAATATCAATTTTCCAGCGGGGGTGGACACTTGTTATAACTGACACCTTTCTTCTTACCAGATGATGTCTTTTCAGTATCCTTTTTCTTGTCACTCTTCTTCTTGTCAGCAATCTTTTCTTCAATACTAACTTCAGCTGTTTTCTTTTCAGTTACCTCATTGTCTTCCCATACCTTCATGCTCTCAACCGTCGGATAAATCCTGTCAATAACATAGGAAGTACATGAGTAACTTTTTAATAAACGATTAATTCTCTCCGTTTCAATTCTCTACAGCTCAAGTTTCTGTTCTAAAGCAGCACACTTCTCAATGTAGTTGTTTACAACTTTCTGTTTTGTCATAAACGCTCCCTGAAGAGTCTTCATTGCTACAACTTGTTCTTCACTCGTTTGATTGTACTGATTCATTGTTTTGTTCAGCACATCATAAGACTCCTTCAGACTGTTCAAGTTGTAAATCAATGTGCTGTTCTGCTTTTTTACAGCTTCACAATTCTCACACTTCACAGGAATCTTTTTCGCATCAACTTCTTCATCAACTTTGAATTTTGGAACTTCTTTCACCTTTTGTCTTCTTACCACCGGAACCTCTTCATCATCACTGCTCACCGGTGTCTTGATCTTTTTCTTTTTCTTCTTGGCTTTTTCATCTTCACTATCACTTTCAGCAAGCAGCTTCATATCTTCTTTATATTTTCTTGCCCAATATTCCGTATCATCATCACTATCATCTACAACCTTTGCCGTAAAAGCAGAGTAAGCTGTAGTTTGATCAGGAATATAATCATCCCAAGTGAAATTTGCCCAGCTAAAACCCTCTGGTAATCTCTCATCATCTTGATCAATTATCAAAGCACTATCATCCCTTCTTTTTCCACAATCATAACTACTCACACAAGCCCTCTTTCCAGTGTCTTCAATTACATCTCTTCCATGTGCAGTTTGAGCTTGATGTTTTTGTTGTTTAGATGATTATTGACCAACTTCATGCTAGATGGCTTTCCGATAGTAATCATTATTGTTGTTGAACGGATTTTGAGCCCCACTTGCTTCTCGGTTAGTGCACTCCCTCTTGAAGTGTCCTTTTTCCCTGCACCGAAAACAAGTGACTTTAGATTTGTCAAAACCTAAAGTAGAAACATTCGCATCACGAAGATCATCTCTCCCCGTGATTTGTTTGAATTTCTCAGCTCTCCGTAAAACACTAGCCAGACACCACTTTATGTCCATCAGCTCCATTTCTTCAGCATCTATCTGGTCGTAATCTTCTTTGGTTAACATTGGATTCCCGATACGACCTGCAACAAAACAAGTGTAAGATTCCAAAACCATTCCTAACAAAGACATTTGGTTTTTGGCAACTTCCTCAGAATAATCTTGATCATTTTCAAGATTTAACACAATGTTACACTGTAATTTTCTCCCGTTTTTAGTTGCTGAAATGTTTGGATCAAAAGATGAAAATGACGTGAAACTAGTTTTGCTGTTGGATCCAGATGATGGACTTCCAGATGAATTTTTGGCACTATAGGCAGTCTCAACTTTCGGAGATAGATTTGAAGATTTCTTCTCATTTACCCCTGCCTTATAATATAACCCTATATCCTGTTCACCATCAAAATCTTTCATTCTGATAACTTTACGTTGTTCCATTTCTTGAGCCTCGATCTTTTCAATGAACTTGCTGAGTGTCAAACTGCTAAAACCCTTCTTATTTCTAAGCATCATAAGGTATGTGCCCCAAATCTCATATGGTAATGCATCAGCAAGTTTTTCGATCAACTCATCATTACTTTTCTTAATACTCAATCTTTTCATGCTAGCAAGCAAATTGCAATAACGTTCAATTATCTCTTTTGTGCTTTCATTCTTTAACCCATGAAATAAATCAAACTCTTTCTTTAGAAGCGATTTCTTGCTTTTAATCATCTCTTCACTTCCTCTAAACTTTGAACTTAATGCTTTCCAAATTGAATATGAAGTTCCATTGTGTTGCAAAAGCACCATAATATCCTCTTTCACTGCCTGTTGAAGAAGACTTAGCATTATTTTCTCATCTTTGTACTTCTTCCGAGCATCAGCAGTTAGATCTTTTATCGGAACGGGTTCTTCATCATCATTCAAAGGTCGAACATACTTCGTCTCCACGCATTCCCAAGCATCAAGATAATTAGCTTGCACCCAATTCTCAAACCTACCTTCCCAACCTTTAAATTCTTCGATGTTCATTAGTTTGGGAGGTTTTTGCATCATCCCTGTTTCGTTTTCGAGCATTGTAGTTTAAACAGCAGTGATTGGGGTACTTGGAGTAGCGAATGCGTTGTAGAAATCCTCGTCCATTTTCAAAATTTTTCAAAAATTTCTATAACAGCCGTAAAAGCGAACCAGTTTGTATTGATGATCACAAAAGCGGATCTCCCTTTGTGTTAGAAAAGCGGACCAGATTTTGCACTTCGAGCGAACCAGAATATGCACTACGAGCGGACCAGATTTGTAGCGGACATAAAAGCGAACCAGCATTGCAGTTTGAGCGGACCAGATATGTCTCTATCAGCGAACCAGAAAGTGATCCTATGAGCGGACCAGAAAGTGTCGCAAGAGCGGACCAGTTGATGTCTGTTCGAGCGGACCAGACAGATCGTTGGAGCGGATCAGCAGTTCGAGTGGATCGTAAAAGCGGATCTCAATCACTGACCGTAAAAGCGGATCTCAATCGGAACTGTTTTTGACCCACTTATACTTCGAATTTTGACACCAAACTTTCCAGGCATTATCACTGTACTATCGCGCACAATCCTTGAAACTTTGAGCCGATTTTGACCGTTGAAAGTGTCTGAAATAAAATAAGAAGGTGTAGAAGGCAAGAAACTTGATGAAAATTCAGCTATTCTCTGCAGAACTCCTCCTCCTGAAGCTCTGATACCAATTGTAGGATCGTGTTTTGACCTAATTGAGTCGTTCAGAGAAGTTTTCGCTAATTACAGGTGCGGAAAACAAGTAATCAACGTAGGAATAGCATGCAAATCACTTTAAACACCTTTTGTACAGAAATATAACAGTTTACAATCAAGATTCGATCCGGCAGCACCTCGGTACGAATTTCATCAACAGATACAATAAGATTCGCTCCAAGGACTATATATAGGAGATCAGGTCCGCTCCAAGGAACCATGTCCGTATAAGCGGACCCCTTTGGACACATAAGCGAACCCAATTTTTGACATAAAAGCGAATCTCTCATGTCCCTAAAAGCGAACCTGACACTAAACTCTCATACAATATTCAATTTTCTCGTAACACGCGCCCTGATCTAACACTCTAAAACTATGACTCGATCCAAGACGAAATCAACAGATGTAGTGCACCAACAAATAACATGTTTTTCAGTACATCACAACTATCCTTGGCGTGTCTACATCGACACCCATAACAAGTTTTCACAAAAATTTCTACCTAATATCACAAAAATATAACCGGCACGCAGGCCCCCAAAAGAAAAGTACCAAAAGTATCTAACAAAACAACCACAAACAAACAACAATCAACATCTAATGCTTCATCCCTATAAAATCTAGCATCTTCCTGACCAACTCCTCCAAATCCACTATCCTCTAATGCATCTAGTCCATCGCACTGTTATCCAAATCCTTCAACTCATCGTACCAGTCCATTTGCCCCTCGAGGTCCTTCATCTTACCCTTGGTTGTTTCCAATTCTTCACGCAAGGCAGCAAACTCTCGGTCACAATGGTAACATTGATCTACCCAAACCCTTTTCTGCTTCTTAGAAGCAGATGCAGTCTCAGCGCATGATGTAGAAGCAATCTCCCCAACTGGCCTAACCCTCTTCCCACGGCGATAATACACTAATAGAGGCGTAGTAGATGTGCGTGACTCTAAGATAGGTAAGGATGACTCTGACGGAACAGGCGGAGGGACCTCAGAGATACACTCGACCACTGATGTGTGTAAAATGCAACATATAAAACACATCAATTAAGGCATAAAACTAACCCTTTTTAAGTACTAATGTTGGAAAAAGAGTGTTTTTGTCTTCCTTTTGTATTTTCAGGATGAAATGAGCTCAAAATCACAAAAGAAGCAAAAAGACCCCTAATTCTATCATAATTACAAGAAAAGGAACAAAAGCGAACTGCCCGGACCCTCAACGGCACCTCCCAAGACAAAGAGAAGAGAACAGATGTCTGAACACGCCCCGTGTCCAGTGAACACGGGGGCGTGCCCAGGAAGCAGCAGAAAAGACAAACCAGTAGAAGCTTCCATTGCTCACCACGGGGCCGTGCCCAGCGGGCACGGGGGCGTGTTGAAAGTACAGCAGGCGCATTAATTGTAATTCGCAATTACAATTAATGAAGAGAGAGAATGTCAGACGGGCACGGGGCCGTGTTCAGCGAACACGGGGCCGTGTCCAGCGTTCTGTTCAGCCTATAAATAGAGGAGCTTGGCTTCATTCTCTCTCATCCCTTGGCACACCACCTCTCTCACACTTCATCCACCACCCACCACCACCATAACACCATCATCCACCACCATCATCCATTGTCCATCATAGAGTGTGTGAGTCGTCTCGGGATCCAAGATTGATCGTAAGAGTTCTTGACAATCAAGGCCATGTTTGCCTAAGTCTCTTACATCACTTGGTGAAGACAAGTGTTTAGTATAATACTTTTTATTTTTAATCTTTTGCACTTTTTATTTGGTTTTGTATTAATGACTTTAATAACTAGTTACTTATGTTGAAGGTGATCTTTCCTTATCGTTTGTCCGTGGTGTCTTGGCATTATTTTACTGTCTATATAAAATAAAAGATTTTCACCATTCATATCTCCACGGTCTATATGGAGGTATGTTGGCTACCTGGTCGGGGGTTAAGGGAACGGTTTGGTAAAGGTCTTGCCCTTGTTCAGCGTTTAGAGGTCCTGCTTGGGACCTGGGTCAAATTTAGTAGGATCTCCTTCAATGCCCATAGGTATTGGATGGCGGGGATCCAAACTCTTTGACCCCCTCATAAGCTAACTACTATTAATACTATAACCCGGCTATTTAGGACTGTATCCTTGCTGACTCAGACTACTTAGCCGAGGGTAACGTCGCCGCCAAAAGCGGGGCCTACCATAATTTGCATTAATAACTTAATTCATTATCTTTCAATAATCCAACCCTTTAGGATTGTATCCTTGCTGACTCAAACTACTGGGTTGAGGGTAACGTCACCTCCGAAAAAGGGGCCTACTACAATAACTAAGATAATCTCTTAAACAAGTGCAAAAGTGCGAAAATAATCAAAGGTTATACTAATACACGTGTCGGATCCAAGTGATTCATCTTGTCTATCTGTTTTAATTTTATTTTATTTTTCAGCATTTAGTTAGTTTTTATTTTTCTTAGTTTAAAACATTTTTCTAAACTTTTTGATTTGATTAGACGTTGAGGATAAACCGGTATTAAAAGCTCTTGTGTCCTTGGACGACCTCGGTATCTTACCAACACTATACTACGTCCACGATGGGTGCACTTGCCCATATGTGTGTTTAGTGTTAGTAAATATCGTGTTTTATAAATTTAAAACTTGGCTAAAAGTGTAAAAAGGGCTTAAAAATATATCAAAAATTATATACACACCGACACACATCAAGTTTTTGGCGCCGCTGCCGGG
Organism: Helianthus annuus; assembly: GCF_002127325.2. Taxonomy (NCBI): domain Eukaryota; kingdom Viridiplantae; phylum Streptophyta; class Magnoliopsida; order Asterales; family Asteraceae; genus Helianthus; species Helianthus annuus. Next base: position 159,076,785 of record NC_035440.2, on the reverse strand, counting down.
GACACAAGGATTTTAAGAAAGTTAGGAATCAACGGCCTAATCATCTTTTTATTTTTCTTTAATTTTTTAGGATTTTTTTTTTTTTGATTTTTCAGCTTCTGCAGAGCTCAGCACGGGGCCGTGCCTGGTCGGACACGGGCCGTGCTCAGCAACATTACTGGCAGTTTTTGTTTTTCAAGTTAACAGAAGGCTGACCACGGGGCCGTGTCGGTGCAACACGGGGCCGTGTCCAACTTCCAGTAACTGGGATCTGAAAAACAACCACTGTAACTCCGACCACGGGGCCGTGTTCGCTGGACACGGGGCCGTGGTGAACCTTCTGACCAACGTTCTTTTCTGTTTTTATTGCAGGACTTGGAACCCGACGCCAACCTCACGTAGTGTATGAGCTCCAGTTCCAATAAAGACATAAAGGAACCATTAGAAGAACCCGAACGCTTTCTCAGAAAAAGGTTAAAAGCCAAAAATCAAGAGAAGGTTTCGGGTGACCCACCCCCAATGGCGGACCAACGTACCCTCATGGATTACTTACGGCCCACCGTAGGTAATCTCGGCGCCGCTATCAATGCCCCGAATGTCGAAGCTAATAACTTTGAACTTCGACCGCACTTGATACAAATGCTCCAAAACTCCGCAACCTTTCACGGGCTCGCGGACGAGGATCCCCATCTACATATAACTAATTTCTTAGAAATATGTGATACATTTCGGATCAATGGAGCATCAAACGACGCCATCCGCCTTCGTATGTTTCCATTCTCACTAAAAGACCGAGCGAAAGCTTGGCTCAACACCCTCCCAGCTGGATCGGTAAACACCTGGGATGAACTAGCCCAAAAATTTCTATATAAGTATTTCCCTCCTTCTAAAACTGCTAAATTAATGGCTGAAATTAACACATACTCACAAGAAGACGGGGAATCCTTATATGAAACTTGGGAAAGGTTCAAGGAGCTACTACGCAAGTGTCCCCATCACGGTCTCGCGATATGGCAACAAGTATCCACTTTCTACAATGGATTGTTGCCACATACTAGACAGACACTTGATTCTAGCTCCGGGGGACTTTTAGGTAATCGACGCCCACACGAAATATATAATCAGATTGAGGAAATTGCTCAAACCAATTTTCAGTGGCACACCCCCCGGGGAAATAAAACTATTGCCCCGGGCGCCCATAAGGTAGATGAAAACACCTCTTTACAAGCCCAAATCGAGGCCCTTTCTTCAAAAATAAAAAAATTAGAAATGACAAAAACAGTCTCGGTCATGGCTTGTGAGGGGTGTGGTGGGTCACATGAAAATTGGAGTTGCATGAAAGAAACGGACGATCAACAAGAAATGGTAAACTACATTGATAATAGACCTAGGCCGTCGGGTCCTCCAACGGGGACCTACAACCAAGGATGGCGAAACCACCCAAACCTTGGTTGGAGGGAGCCCGGCAATAGTAGTAACCAACAACCACAACGAACAAACTTTCAGCAACCAAGAAATGAGTCACAAAATTTCACTCAACAACAAAGTGGGAGAGAAAGGCTCGAAGATACTATATCTCGCCTCGTCTCTGACACTGACAAGAAAAATTCGGAAAGATTCCTACAATTAGAATCAAACTTTAGGAATCAACAAGCTAGCATTCAAAACATAGAAAAACAAATAAATCAACTAGCTCAAAATTTTTCCGAAAGACCACAAGGCGCGTTACCCAGCAATACCGAAACCAACCCGAAGGCACAAGTTCACCTCATCACGCTACGAAACCGAACCGTAGGGCCTGCAGAAGTACCTCCAACCGCGGAAGAATCAACGCCAACACATCTGCAGGAGAAGGAACCTCCCCCATCAACAGAGCCTACCAAGGCTCCTCGAGTTCCGTACCCCGGTAGGTTAATTCGTCAAAAAACCAACGAGCAATTCGCAAAGTTCGAAAGTTTGCTAAAACAATTGCATGTCAATATTCCTTTTATCGAAGTCCTAACCCAAATGCCCAAATACTCTAAATTTATGAGGGACTTCCTTACACATAAAAAGAAAATTGAGAATTTGCAATTAGTTAATTTAGGCGAAGAATGCTCTGCCCTCGTACTCAATAAACTACCCCAAAAGAAGATCGATCCCGGAAGCTTCACGATTCCGTGCTCAATAGGGGAATCTCCCGTTCGCAATGCCTTGGCCGACTTAGGGGCAAGCATTAACCTCATGCCCTCTTCAATGTTTAAAAGGCTTGGCTTGGGAACCACAAGCCCCACAAAAATAAGCATACAACTCGCGGATCGATCGGTCAAGTTCCCGCAAGGTGTCATCGAGAATGTCTTGGTAAGGGTAAGCAGGTTTGTTTATCCTGTTGACTTTGTCATACTCGACATGGAGGAAGACAACGAGGTCCCTCTTATTCTAGGGAGGCCTTTCCTTGCCACCGCACAAGCAGTAGTGGACATGAATGAAGGGACACTAACGTTGAGGTACGGGGACGATGAGGTAAAGTTCGGAGTTGGGAAAAGAATAGAGGATGACGACCCGGTCCACTACATGAAGGTTATCGACTCAAGCTTGGATGCCGCTCTCCGACGGTGTAACTTGGGAGGCAAGGCACCCCAATCAAATGACGTGTGACCGGGAATTGGGTCTAGCCAAGGACCCTTATAAACGTGGCGCACCACGGAGGCATTCCGCGGACCTATCCTTAGTTTAAGTTTAATCTTTTAGTTTTTGCAGAATAAAACACACTCATGGTGGTAATGGATGAAAAAAGGGAACGAGAAAAAATGGAACCATGCAGAAGAACAGAACAAACCGACAAAAATCTCCATAACAGAAGGCTCCACACGGGCCGTGCCCAACCAACACGGCCCCGTGCTGAGCCCCCTGCAGGAAATCACCCAGTTCAGGTAACTGGACACGGGCCGTGTTCAGCGAACACGCCCCCGTGTCCAGGCTTCTGTTTCAATTCTATAATTTATGTTACTGGCACTTGACCACGGGGCCGTGCCCGGTCAACACGGGGCCGTGTCCAGAGTGCCAGTAACACAAATCTTTGTTTTTAAACACACTTTTACATATTCTAATCAACCAAAAACTCTATTTTTGGACACATTGAGGACAATGTGTAATTTAAGTGTGGGGGGGATGCTAAAAACCTTGGAATTTTGCAAAATCCTAAAACAAGCCTTACACAAAACTCTATTGGAACCGCTAAACACCCCAAATTTTTTCAAAAACTTTTTCAATTTTTTTTTTATTTACTTGTCTTAGTTTAAGTTGGGAATAACAAGTTATAAAAGGGTTATATTTTTACAAACTTACAACCGATAGCGTCGTGATAAAAAGAACTAACATAAGAAAATTATGAAACGGTATAACAAGTCTAGCTAAAAATTCGATTATATATGCTTGTTCACATTAAAAACCCATTCCCACAAAAAGTGAGTTTTGAGCCTTTATTGAGCATAAAAATACACATATTTAGATTAAATGCTCATTTTTCGTTTCTTGTGTGAATAGCCGCTCGGTATTTACAAATCTAGAACTTGCCACGACGATACATTCCCGGTCCTTACCAACTTAAACCCAAGTAAGTAAATGATAGAGGCATTTAGGACTAACTATTTTTCTTTCAAAACCATTATTTTTCATTTTTTTTACCTACCCAAAATCCCCCTAGAAAACCCCTTTGAGCCTAAACCTTTCATTTCATTACCCCCAAAACAATTTTCTACCCACCAAAAAAAAAAAAAAAAAAAAAAAAAAAAAACCTTTTTCATTTTTTTTTCACCTTTATTTTAGTAACAGACTCGGTTTTTCATAAACATACCTTTACGTGATCAAAAAAAAAAAAAAAAAATATATATATATATATATATATATATATATATGAAGTCAAAAACAAACATAAGCTACCGATACGACCTGCAACAAAACAAGTGTAAGATTCCAAAACCATTCCTAACAAAGACATTTGGTTTTTGGCAACTTCCTCAGAATAATCTTGATCATTTTCAAGATTTAACACAATGTTACACTGTAATTTTCTCCCGTTTTTAGTTGCTGAAATGTTTGGATCAAAAGATGAAAATGACGTGAAACTAGTTTTGCTGTTGGATCCAGATGATGGACTTCCAGATGAATTTTTGGCACTATAGGCAGTCTCAACTTTCGGAGATAGATTTGAAGATTTCTTCTCATTTACCCCTGCCTTATAATATAACCCTATATCCTGTTCACCATCAAAATCTTTCATTCTGATAACTTTACGTTGTTCCATTTCTTGAGCCTTGATCTTTTCAATGAACTTGCTGAGTGTCAAACTGCTAAAACCCTTCTTATTTCTAAGCATCATAAGGTATGTGCCCCAAATCTCATATGGTAATGCATCAGCAAGTTTTTCGATCAACTCATCATTACTTTTCTTAATACTCAATCTTTTCATGCTAGCAAGCAAATTGCAATAACGTTCAATTATCTCTTTTGTGCTTTCATTCTTTAACCCATGAAATAAATCAAACTCTTTCTTTAGAAGCGATTTCTTGCTTTTAATCATCTCTTCACTTCCTCTAAACTTTGAACTTAATGCTTTCCAAATTGAATATGAAGTTCCATTGTGTTGCAAAAGCACCATAATATCCTCTTTCACTGCCTGTTGAAGAAGACTTAGCATTATTTTCTCATCTTTGTACTTCTTCCGAGCATCAGCAGTTAGATCTTTTATCGGAACGGGTTCTTCATCATCATTCAAAGGTCGAACATACTTCGTCTCCACGCATTCCCAAGCATCAAGATAATTAGCTTGCACCCAATTCTCAAACCTACCTTCCCAACCTTTAAATTCTTCGATGTTCATTAGTTTGGGAGGTTTTTGCATCATCCCTGTTTCGTTTTCGAGCATTGTAGTTTAAACAGCAGTGATTGGGGTACTTGGAGTAGCGAATGCGTTGTAGAAATCCTCGTCCATTTTCAAAATTTTTCAAAAATTTCTATAACAGCCGTAAAAGCGAACCAGTTTGTATTGATGATCACAAAAGCGGATCTCCCTTTGTGTTAGAAAAGCGGACCAGATTTTGCACTTCGAGCGAACCAGAATATGCACTACGAGCGGACCAGATTTGTAGCGGACATAAAAGCGAACCAGCATTGCAGTTTGAGCGGACCAGATATGTCTCTATCAGCGAACCAGAAAGTGATCCTATGAGCGGACCAGAAAGTGTCGCAAAAGCGGACCAGTTGATGTCTGTTCGAGCGGACCAGACAGATCGTTGGAGCGGATCAGCAGTTCGAGTGGATCGTAAAAGCGGATCTCAATCACTGACCGTAAAAGCGGATCTCAATCGGAACTGTTTTTGACCCACTTATACTTCGAATTTTGACACCAAACTTTCCAGGCATTATCACTGTACTATCGCGCACAATCCTTGAAACTTTGAGCCGATTTTGACCGTTGAAAGTGTCTGAAATAAAATAAGAAGGTGTAGAAGGCAAGAAACTTGATGAAAATTCAGCTATTCTCTGCAGAACTCCTCCTCCTGAAGCTCTGATACCAATTGTAGGATCGTGTTTTGACCTAATTGAGTCGTTCAGAGAAGTTTTCGCTAATTACAGGTGCGGAAAACAAGTAATCAACGTAGGAATAGCATGCAAATCACTTTAAACACCTTTTGTACAGAAATATAACAGTTTACAATCAAGATTCGATCCGGCAGCACCTCGGTACGAATTTCATCAACAGATACAATAAGATTCGCTCCAAGGACTATATATAGGAGATCAGGTCCGCTCCAAGGAACCATGTCCGTATAAGCGGACCCCTTTGGACACATAAGCGAACCCAATTTTTGACATAAAAGCGAATCTCTCATGTCCCTAAAAGCGAACCTGACACTAAACTCTCATACAATATTCAATTTTCTCGTAACACGCGCCCTGATCTAACACTCTAAAACTATGACTCGATCCAAGACGAAATCAACAGATGTAGTGCACCAACAAATAACATGTTTTTCAGTACATCACAACTATCCTTGGCGTGTCTACATCGACACCCATAACAAGTTTTCACAAAAATTTCTACCTAATATCACAAAAATATAACCGGCACGCAGGCCCCCAAAAGAAAAGTACCAAAAGTATCTAACAAAACAACCACAAACAAACAACAATCAACATCTAATGCTTCATCCCTATAAAATCTAGCATCTTCCTGACCAACTCCTCCAAATCCACTATCCTCTAATGCATCTAGTCCATCGCACTGTTATCCAAATCCTTCAACTCATCGTACCAGTCCATTTGCCCCTCGAGGTCCTTCATCTTACCCTTGGTTGTTTCCAATTCTTCACGCAAGGCAGCAAACTCTCGGTCACAATGGTAACATTGATCTACCCAAACCCTTTTCTGCTTCTTAGAAGCAGATGCAGTCTCAGCGCATGATGTAGAAGCAATCTCCCCAACTGGCCTAACCCTCTTCCCACGGCGATAATACACTAATAGAGGCGTAGTAGATGTGCGTGACTCTAAGATAGGTAAGGATGACTCTGACGGAACAGGCGGAGGGACCTCAGAGATACACTCGACCACTGATGTGTGTAAAATGCAACATATAAAACACATCAATTAAGGCATAAAACTAACCCTTTTTAAGTACTAATGTTGGAAAAAGAGTGTTTTTGTCTTCCTTTTGTATTTTCAGGATGAAATGAGCTCAAAATCACAAAAGAAGCAAAAAGACCCCTAATTCTATCATAATTACAAGAAAAGGAACAAAAGCGAACTGCCCGGACCCTCAACGGCACCTCCCAAGACAAAGAGAAGAGAACAGATGTCTGAACACGCCCCGTGTCCAGTGAACACGGGGGCGTGCCCAGGAAGCAGCAGAAAAGACAAACCAGTAGAAGCTTCCATTGCTCACCACGGGGCCGTGCCCAGCGGGCACGGGGGCGTGTTGAAAGTACAGCAGGCGCATTAATTGTAATTCGCAATTACAATTAATGAAGAGAGAGAATGTCAGACGGGCACGGGGCCGTGTTCAGCGAACACGGGGCCGTGTCCAGCGTTCTGTTCAGCCTATAAATAGAGGAGCTTGGCTTCATTCTCTCTCATCCCTTGGCACACCACCTCTCTCACACTTCATCCACCACCCACCACCACCATAACACCATCATCCACCACCATCATCCATTGTCCATCATAGAGTGTGTGAGTCGTCTCGGGATCCAAGATTGATCGTAAGAGTTCTTGACAATCAAGGCCATGTTTGCCTAAGTCTCTTACATCACTTGGTGAAGACAAGTGTTTAGTATAATACTTTTTATTTTTAATCTTTTGCACTTTTTATTTGGTTTTGTATTAATGACTTTAATAACTAGTTACTTATGTTGAAGGTGATCTTTCCTTATCGTTTGTCCGTGGTGTCTTGGCATTATTTTACTGTCTATATAAAATAAAAGATTTTCACCATTCATATCTCCACGGTCTATATGGAGGTATGTTGGCTACCTGGTCGGGGGTTAAGGGAACGGTTTGGTAAAGGTCTTGCCCTTGTTCAGCGTTTAGAGGTCCTGCTTGGGACCTGGGTCAAATTTAGTAGGATCTCCTTCAATGCCCATAGGTATTGGATGGCGGGGATCCAAACTCTTTGACCCCCTCATAAGCTAACTACTATTAATACTATAACCCGGCTATTTAGGACTGTATCCTTGCTGACTCAGACTACTTAGCCGAGGGTAACGTCGCCGCCAAAAGCGGGGCCTACCATAATTTGCATTAATAACTTAATTCATTATCTTTCAATAATCCAACCCTTTAGGATTGTATCCTTGCTGACTCAAACTACTGGGTTGAGGGTAACGTCACCTCCGAAAAAGGGGCCTACTACAATAACTAAGATAATCTCTTAAACAAGTGCAAAAGTGCGAAAATAATCAAAGGTTATACTAATACACGTGTCGGATCCAAGTGATTCATCTTGTCTATCTGTTTTAATTTTATTTTATTTTTCAGCATTTAGTTAGTTTTTATTTTTCTTAGTTTAAAACATTTTTCTAAACTTTTTGATTTGATTAGACGTTGAGGATAAACCGGTATTAAAAGCTCTTGTGTCCTTGGACGACCTCGGTATCTTACCAACACTATACTACGTCCACGATGGGTGCACTTGCCCATATGTGTGTTTAGTGTTAGTAAATATCGTGTTTTATAAATTTAAAACTTGGCTAAAAGTGTAAAAAGGGCTTAAAAATATATCAAAAATTATATACACACCGACACACATCAACCACAGTAGCAGGTGGAGCAACAGATGGCTCTAATGGTCGAGCCGTGATAATAGTGGCATCCACCGCTGGTGCAATACTAAAAGGTCCTCCAATAACAGGGACACCTCTGATCACGTCATCGATAACTGGTACTGTGCCAGATGATTGTCCCGTCTCGTGAATTGAGAGAGGAGCGTCATCGTTGTCATCAATCCACCTGTTGCTAGTGAAAGCATATCAGGGATATACCTGGCTGGCGAAAGCAGCAGGGTCGTGATAGGTATCTCTGGTAGAATGGATCTGGGTGAAGTCTTGAATCTGGCTCGCTACCTGAGTCGTTGATCTCGATGACCTCATGCTCGTGCGACATATGTGACACATATGTAACCGTACAAGTAAATATGTGATCAACATGAATAGTAACACATAAGGCCCAAATAAACAGAAAATCACGTATGCACATAAACACATAGGGGTTTTCATACATGATAAAATTTCCACATTTATTTAAAATTCTTGGCTTCAAGAATTTTGGTCTTTACATCTCAAAATTCTTCGGTTGAAGTCTAGTGTTTTCTCCCGAAAACATCTAGTTCGCTAACAACCATTGGCTCTGATACCAACTTTTGTCACACCCCAAAAACGTCGCAGCGGAATATAAAACGTAGTGGTGACGGAAGTTGGTGTCCATATATATCTTGTCGATCGATGCATTTAATTGTTGGACATTTTAATTTATTTTAAACATAAGTTATTTAAACATTACGTTTTAAGACACGACACAACCACATAGTTAAGTTGTCTTTGATCCTCGCGGATCTTATTACATACGTCCCAGAATGTTTAAAAGTTGTCCAACATTTTCAAACAACACAACAAGCATCATCAAACACAAGATACGCCCTAATTCTCGAAGCCGAACTCAAGTACCTGTAGAACACGTTAAAATCAAGTGTCAACACAAAGGAAGGCGAGTTCACATATTCACATACAAACAATTCATTCCAAAGGAACTTTCTGATTATGTCTTTATTTGAAAACATCCATATAATTTTTAGAAAGTTCGTTTTACTTCCTTAATAAAATCCATGGGTCCTCCGTCGCGATTCAACAACCTGACAATAAAGCTCTTACCCAGGTTTTGTATATTAAATTAATTGCGTCAATTTTCAGACTCGTATGTTAGCTAGACAATACGAACTATATATTTACCATGAAGGGATAATCAAAGCTAGACAATAAACAGAATATCAATTCATCGTTTGACTTGACACGGGGCGACCGGTCACGACAGGGTTGTCAACTCGATAGATCTATGTCAGTCCCGTAACGCGTGCGGATCGTAACAGAATCGTCGATCTAACCTAGAGTGCGGAATCCTCTAGATCATGATTTCACAGAAAACGAGTAGCACACGAATCACTTCAAACCCGATCTTTATTGATTATCTTCGTAACGATTACAATCAATCAAGATCCTAATTCGTCCAAGTCGTTGTCTTTCACGAATTCTCTCCAAGTGATTAAGGTAATTAGATGATTAACCTAAACCCTAATGCTAAGCTTTGTTTATATAGGACAAAGCTTTGCATATGGGCTAGGTCTTGGGCAAGGCCCATTTCGCAAACCCTCCCCCATATGTGGGTTTGGTTTGGCCCAATCACTCTTAATTCACTATAACAAACTATTACAAAGCTAAACCCGCTAATTGTTTATCTTTTTACTAATTACAAGATATCCAAAGACCAAATCTAAGCTGTTGTCACAAAACATGCACCAACAAACTCCCCCTTGACAATAGCTCGCAAAGGTAACTTCAGTCTTCAGAATCTTCAAGTCTTTTGGTCTTTGGATAGCTTCAGCTTTAACAGCTTCTGTCAGCAACAGACTCCCCCTAAGCTGATGCATCCAACCACCAAATCTTCAAAACATTAGCGCTTGAGTAAACTCCAGTTCAGCATTTGAATAGCAATCTGCAACTCTTCAACTTTGTCTGCAATGTAGAAAGGAGGTCCTACCATGCATCCAAGCAAACTCTCATCCTCACAGCAACTTCTCAGCAACACACAGCTTCAATCTGTATACTATAAAACAAACATCTCGAGAAACCATAAGATTTTTTCAACAAAAGTTAAACAAATTATTATTATTCAAGAGATTTGTTAAACTGTGTTACAGATTAAGCATTTTCTATTCAGCACCACCACGCATAAATTTCAACCAAAACACATTATAACCTGCTTGATTTGAAAATTTTGAACTCACTTACTAACACCGTCTCCCCCTATCGGTAACACCTCCTCCAAGAAATAACAGTTTTCCGTACATTAAGAATTTTAAACAGAAAAAGACACTATTTTTGTATTTTCTGAAAGCAAATAAATACGAAAAGCAATACACACTCTATTTTTGTGAGAATCACCGGTAAGAAGATCATATCAGCAAAATCAAACTGTTTCACACAATTAGTTAATTCTTTATGTAATGTTTTAGTGAAAAGCAGTTCAAGATGATTACCAGTATGTTAGTCCACTTAAACAAAATGCATGAACATTTCAAGTACCATTACCGTATGATACGTTAAGGTAATTTTAGAATACCGAAATACAAGCGTGTCCCACTTCAGGATGTACCCCCGCGATCAAGGTATGCACAAAGATTCATCGTAGTAGGTGAGTATACTGAATTCATCTGTTTTGTTTTTTCAACGATAGATAATTGGTGAACAGGTCAGTACTTCCGTACAGCAGAGAGACCAAAATATCTTATCGAGGGCTAAGACAGATACCATTTTTGGTACGAATTGTGCATTTTGCACTTATTGAGTGACTCTCTTTGAGAGCTTTTTCATTTTCAGGGTTTTGGCATTTTTAGCTCTTTTAAGATATCCTGGGTGTGTCTAGGTCAGCATGTATCTGGATGCAGCGGAAGGACACCCATGATATCCCCGGATGAAATAACAGTATAAAGACCCAAAACTTCAGATTTTGGCAATCTATCAACACAAGAATTAAGGTCATTAAACCATACACTACTGATGTGTTCCCCACTCATACTCAGTGCATTTAGGTTTATATCACTTTGGTAAGTTGATTATTTCATGCTTTTGCCTACTCGTACATCATATGATGAAGCTGCTATCACACTTAAGCAATTATGGTTCAATTTCAGTGTGACAGTCTAACTTGCTGATGTACTATCATTTCTCCTTTTTCACACAGTGATAACTCATTTTTGATTTTTTATTTTTTTATGTTTTTGATTTTTCAATGTTTTTGTATTTTTTATTTTTGAGAAAGCAGTAAACTATTTACAAAATTCTTATGAAAAACCAGTTATTCAGGATTCCTCATCCCGTTGAGTTCGACTAAGTGTTCAAAGCGAGCTCGATCAAAAGCTTTAGTGTAAAGATCAGCAAGGTTATCTTCTGTGTCGACTCGATGTAATTCAATTAGTCGTTTTTCAGCACAATCCCGTATAAAGTGATGACGTATGTCAATATGTTTAGTTCGACTGTGCTTTATGGGATTGTTTGTGATTGATATAGTGGCATTATTATCTATCATAATAGGAGTACGAGTGAAATCCAAACCGTAATCGCGCATCTGCTGTTGAATCCAGAGAACCTGAGAGCAACAGCTACCCGCAGCAATATATTCAGCTTCACACGTAGAGGTAGACACACAGGATTGTTTCTTGCATTGCCAAGACACGATCCTGCCTCCTAAGAACTGACAACCACCTGTTGTAGACTTTCTGTTTGATTTGCATCCTCCAAAGTCTGAATCAGTGTAAGCAACAAACCTCAAATCACTATCAGCTGGATACCACAACCCAAGTTTAGGTTTCCCCTTCAAGTAACGAAGAATACGCTTCACTGCTTTCATATGTGACTCTTTCGGATTCGCCTGATATCTGGCACACAAGCATACGGCAAACATGATGTCAGGTCTTGAAGCAGTCAAGTACATTAGAGAACCAATCATCGCCCTGTAATGAGTAGGATCAACATCTTCAGTGCTTTCATGATCTGGGCCAAGATTGTGATTTTTGCATATAGGTGTGTTGGAAGTAGAGCAATCATTCATTTTGAACCGATCCAAAATGTCATACACATACTTCGTTTGATGAATAAACATCCCATCCTCCTTATGTTCAACTTGTAATCCCAGAAAGTAAGACAGCTCACCCATAGCACTCATTTCAAACTTGCTCTTCATCACCTGTTCAAACTCCTTACACATGTTCTCATCAGATGACCCAAAGATGATGTCATCTACGTATACCTGTACCAGCAGAAAATCTTCCTTCTTCCTCTTAATGAACAGTGTACTGTCAATCCGACCTCTTTCAAAACCATTCTTGATCAGATGTGTAGACAGTGTCTCGTACCACCCCCTGGGAGCTTGATGTAACCCATACAAAGCCTTATCAAGTTTGTACACTCGATCTGGATAGTCTGGATCAACGAACCCTTCTGGTTGTGAGACATACACCACTTCTTGGACTTTTCCGTAAAGAAATGCACTCTTCACGTCAAGTTGGTAAACTTTGAAGCCCTTGAATGAAGCGAAAGCCAGAAACAAACGAATTGCCTCCAACCTTGCCACTGGTGCAAACACTTCATTGTAATCAATCCCTTCTTGCTGATTAAACCCTTTAACAACTAACCGATCCTTGTTGCGCGTGACAATACCTCTTTCATCTTTCTTGCACCTAAATACCCATTTAGTGCCAATCTCTCTTTCACCTTTAGGAAGGTCCACTAACTCCCAGACCTTCAACTTCGCAAACTGAGCCAATTCCTCTTGCATAGCTTCAACCCATGAATTGTCTTTAAGAGCCATATGAATGTTCTTCGGCTCCTCTTGGGAAATAAAGCAACTATACAAGCATTCATTCACTATCCCAGTCTTCTCAATCGAAACAAACAACCCAGAATTCGCTGCAATGCTTCTTCTTGTCTGAACACCTGTAGTAGGATCTCCAAGAATCATGTCGATTGGATGATCTCTATTTGCTCGTGTAGTAGCAACAGCATCGACTTCCAGATTGTCTGTGACAACTCGAGTTTCCAAGATTCCTTTTCGCATTTATTGCACGTTCACTGTTTGTTTAATTGTTTACTTGCACAATTAGTTTGCTGTGAAACTATAACGTTTTGATTCAGTTAAGTATATGGTATTTGAGCATGGTTATGTGTTATTTGTGAAAGATTTGTCAAATGTATGAACTTGGTGGTGCAACTGTGAATTATTTTGAGATGGTGTACTTATGTAAAGAATGATACTTATGGATGTATAGAGTAATTAGTGAAACTCTAATCATTTTAACCCTAATCATTCACTAATCACCACACAAAAACCAAGACACGTACTTGCATATCCTCTGATCTTCTCTGGCAATCATCATCTCTATCACTAGCACAAGCCTTCTCATCAATCTTGATCTTTCAATTTATTTAGAATCAATTCAAGGTAATTGTTTATTGATTGTGTGATTGTTATCAATTCTTGATTCTTGTGATTCTTGTAAACCCTAGTTCTTCATATGATGTTCTGTGATTATTGTCTTGGATTCTGATTATTATGATAATGATGTTGATTAGTCGTATAATCGATTGTATGATGATTAAGATACATGATTTGTCGAATGATTATTTTGATATTTGGATTACTGCTATACAGATGCAATGAAATTAGGGTTTTCTGAATCTTGAGAACGTAACTGTTAGATTGAACTTGATTAATACGTATGTTGATAGTCTGTGGATTAGGTCAGAGTTTTGTGATAATCAATAGTCTGAGTTTTGTAACTACATGCCTGGTCCAAATTTTTAACAAGTGAACATGGGTCAGACTTTTGGCCAAGATGGTGAGGAGTCCCAATTTTATCCTAGGGAAGAAAGTCCCAATTTTATCCTAGGGAAGAAAGTCCCAATTTTATCCTAGGGAAGAAAGTCCAAATTTTATCCTAGGGAAGAAAGTCCCAATTTTATCCCAGGGAAGAATGTCCCAATTTTATCCTAGGGAAGAAAGTCCAATTTTATCCTAGGGAAGAAAGTCCCAATTTTATCATAGGGAAGAATGTCCCAATTTTATCCTAGGGAAGAAAGTCCCAGTTTTATCCTAGGGAAGAAAGTCCAAGTTTTATAAGGGAGGCAGGGTTTTAAAACCTTGTCCGAATTTTTATACAAGTAAAGGAGGGGGGTCCGAATTTTAACCCAGGGACAAGGGGTCCGAGTTTTTAAGCCAGGAAACCCCCCTTGGTCCGAGTTTTTAGGTAAGGAACCCCCTTGGTCCGAATTTGTTACCCTGGAATGTTGTCTGACCTTCTGTTGTGCTGTATTGTACAACCTTTGTGAATTAAACATGATTGTCACTCTGATTTGCATGCTACTAGTCAGAATTCCACATATGATATATGTTTACGACAAACATCAGTGTTGAAGCTTGCTGTATGATTCTATATATGATTGTATGCTACTGAATGCAACTGTATGATCCTGCATGTATGAATATTCTATGTGATATCATCCTGTACACAATAAACACACAAAACACAGTTGCTTGAATATCAATGACTTGCAAACCCTAATTGGATGCAAACACTTACATCGTATCATGTGCAATGTATCCTAGGTCATGTGTAACGGACTTAGACATTTAATAAACCCTAGAAGCAATAACATACCGAGCAAATCAAGGTGAGTTCACACAGCCAAGGCATGGGGTTCCCAGGGTGGGAATGGGATTGATTTATTTATTTGTACTTCTTTAGATAATGGAACGTAGTGATATGATCCTCGGGTGAGGAAGGTGATTGGTTAAGATACTGCTAGACTAGTGATGCTTATAGAACTGATCTTCGCACACACGCCGGGGTTGGCTGCGATAATATGACTGATCTTCGCACACATGCCAGGGTTGGCTGCGATAATATGACTGATCTTCGCACACATGCCTAGGAAGGCTGCGAACTATACACTAAAACTTCGCACAGGTGCCGGGTGGCCGCGATACAAACATACCTAGTCTAGAATACTTGAGAGCTTTCCTAATCTTCGCATATATGCTTAGAGGGCTGCGATACGAATTAATACGATACACGACTTAACGAACGAACACAAGGCTTACTATACTATTACAACTACTGAACTATAAACTGTGAACTCGCTCAACTAGTTGTTGACTCTCTGATGCATGCCTTGCAGGATCTTAAGTACTTATGGAGCTTGCACAGGAAGGAGCAGGTCGTTGTGGAGCATGGATCGTGGATGCCATGTTAAAACATTAAAACATTTGAACTATGATATACATTGGGTTTTCATACTTATGCTTCCGCTACACTTTGAAACTATAATTACGTTTTAAACACCTATCGTATTGAATGATTGGTTTGCATTTATTTTACTTGATATTAGTTACATGTTCAATATGATTGGTGGCTTGATCCTGGTCATGTCACGCTCCCAAGCGGTGGTATTCTGCAGGTGGATTTTGGGGGTGTGACAGATTGGTATCAGAGCCATTGGTTGTAGAGAACTTGGTTTTAATATGGGAAAAACGTTTTTATTAAAACCAGACTATAACCAGAACAGTGCTCTCAACGATCCACAACGACGCTTCGCTCCACGTGCAAGACTCAACATCCTAGGTAATAAGGTTTATGTTTACTGCCTACTTGCTAGAATTGCATAGAACTTTCCTCGTGGTATGCTTAGATTACATTGCTCATTACTTGTTGTTGCTTGAGAACACCTACTTGCTTACACTTTTCTGTCATCGCACTACTCGTGAACCATTCATACTTATGCTACCTTTATTGCTCGATCATGTCTGGACGTGTTAACATGACTCAAGCCCAGTTGACGGCTCTCATTAACGAACAAGTTGCTGTGGCGTTTGCAGCCGCACAAGCAAGAGGTATAACCTGCTATTCCAGACCTATCCTAGGATGTTAGATCCTACTCTCGTGACCCAACTCTCGCGCTTAACCTTGACCTATCTTTCTCGCGCAACGGGTCAGAACGCACAGCAACCTGTCTGCACATTCAAGAACTTCATGGACTGTCGACCAAGCACGATCAGTGGCACGGAAGGAGCAGTGGGACTACTCCATTGGTTTGAGAAGCTCGAGTCAGTATTTGAAATGTGTGAATGCCCTGAGGCTCGCCGGGTGAAGTACGCCACTAGCACTCTCGAAGGAATAGCGCTAACTTGGTGGAACGCGCAAGTACAGATCCTAGGGTTGGCAGCTGCTAACGCCACATGTGACAACTCGAAATTCTGAACCTATTTTTGTGTGTAACGTTTATGAACATGTCATGACTATATGAACTTGACTTACTAAGCGAATGATTATTTGATATATGCTACGTATAATATGTGTGTATGTTTAATATGTTTGTATCGAGCCCAACCCGAACCGCACAATCACACAAGGCCAATGGGCCGTATGGTTTGCACACGGACCAAGGGCAGCCCGTGAAGGGGGCCGGCCCACTCTCTTTGCACGGATAATATTAGGGAGGGGGGGGGTAGACTCCTCAATTGTTTGGCAAATCACAAAACACACATCACATACAACCCTAGGCTCCCTCTCTCTCTTGAAGTTTTACCTTCTAGCACAACCCTCAAACGCTAAACCATCGGTTAGTGCGCCGCCCTTATTTGATTTAGTTTTTTTTTATTTGAACTTAAATGCTTGCGACTGTGATTCTTGATTAAATAGATTAAGCAATCGGCATAATAGAGTCTGATGTTGATCGGTATTAGTAATATTCAAAATAAGTTATATACTTGCATGATCTTGTTTATGCTAGGGGTGGTTGTAGCCGGGTTATGATGAGCAAAAGCAACTATCAGATTTAATATGAAAACATATGTCATGCTAATTGTTGAGTGATGTTTCGGTCCAATAGTATTAGGACTAGGGGCATGGTTGTCGGCAACTTTATATAAATCGTTTTTGACTATAGTGATGTTATACATGTGCCGCCAATATACCACAGTATTATCGAAATTGTTTAATAAATAGTACTTGTCCATAATTTGGTCCAATAAGCTTTTGAGGGGATTACAAAATGTCAGCCAACATGTGTTTGAAATTGCTTGTGATTATTTGAATGTGCATGTGAGTGTCGGCTGGTAATTATTTGGTGGTGTAGAGTCAAAGCCAATTGTCAGACATTTGCAAGAAATCATGTGACTTGGGCGGCCAAGCATTTTGATTGGTGGGGGTTGGGCGGTCAACCAAAGCTATTGGTTGTGGGCTTCGGCCCAGTGGTACAAGGGAACTAAATGGCGGCTAACTTGCACGAGACCACCGCACCTTATTTCATTAATATATTTTTGATCTTATGGCTTTTGGCGGTGGCTTTTTGATGTCAGCCACTAGGGCCATTAAAAGTTCTGTCATATTTTGACTATTATTACCGAAACATATTAGGGAATGATAAACACTTGGCGGCTACTATAGGTATTTGGAGGTGCACATTTTACATAAAAGTAATATCTTAAACCAAATGATTGGTAGTCATGGACGGTCAAATGTAGGTGTGAGTAGGAAATCCTTTTGTTGATTTCCGATTGGTAAGATGGGCGACTCCATGAAGGCCATTGGCCATTGCAATGGTCCACTAATACCTAAATGCCAATCAATCATGTTATTAAGAATTGTAGGCATGTGGTTGAATTAATATTCATATGTTCATATATGTTATGTATCGATTGGTATGTTAAGTATGACTGAATATCAATCACTAAATTCGTATTCAGGTTAAGTAAAAATGCATGTGTGTATTACATATACAATAAGTGTGTTTTATGTGAACAACAAATCTGTGAACTAAATGGACGTGAAAGATGTGGTCTGTGTGCATGTAGAACTGACTGTTATTGGTAACCATGCTAGGACGTGATTGATCATCTGATAAACGAGTAACTAATCATACCGAGCAAACCCAAGGTGAGTTCACACAGCCAAGGCATGGGGTTCCCAGGGTGGGAATGGGAAGTTAATGATTTACTGTACGTGCATAGATGATAGAACCTACTGCTAGACTAGTAACACTTATTGAACGATCTTCGCACACCTGCCAAGGGTTGGCCGCGATATTATGACTGTCTTCGCACACCTGCCTTTGGAAGGCCGCGAACTGTAATCTGCTAACCTTCGCACACCTGCCTGGTAGGCCGCGATACAACTAAACCTAGTCTAGAATACTCGGGATGAACATCCCCTAATATCTTCGCATACCTGCCTGGGAGGCCGCGATGGGTACTAATACGATACATGACATAACGAACGAACATACTACTACTCACACTATACTATTACTGAACTGTAAACTGTGAACTCGCTCAACTAGTTTGTTGATCCTCTGTTACATGCCTTGCAGGTCGTTAGATATTTGGAGCTTGCACAAGGAGGAGCAGGTCGTTGTGGAGCATGGATCATGAATGCTTAATTAAACACTTATGATTTTCATACATTACTATTTAGGTTGGGTTTACTTACATGCTTCCGCTACTTAAACAAATGTTTGGTTTTGAACATCAATCATGTCTTGTTGAATTACATTATCTACTTTTATTATTAAATGCTATGTTTGATATGATTGAGGGCTTGATCCTGGTCATGTCACGCTCCCAAGCGGTGGTGCTCCGCGGGTGGATTTCTGGGGGTGTGACATATTGGTATCAGAGCCATTGGTTATAGAGAACTTGGTTTTAATATGGGAAAACGTTTTTATTAAAACCGGACTATAACCAGAACAGTGCTCTCAACGATCCACAACGACGCTTCGCTCCACGTGCAAGACTCAACATCCTAGGTAATAAGGTTTATGCTTATTGCCTACATGCTAGAATTGCATAGAACTTTGCTCGTAGTATGCTTACATTACTTTGCTCACTACTTGTTACTGCTTAAGAGCATCTATGTGCCTACACTTTTCTGTCATCGCACTACTCGCGAACCATTCATACTTATGCTACCTTTACTGTTCGATCATGTCTGGACGTGTTAACATGACTCAAGCCTAGTTGACGGCTCTCATTAACGAACAAGTTGCTGCGGCGCTTGCAGCCGCACAAGCAGGAGGTGTAACCTGCTATTCCAAACCTATCCTAGGATGTTAGATCCTACTCTCGTGACCCAACTCTCGCGCTTAACCTTGACCTAACTTTCTCGCGCAATGGGTCGGAACGCACAACAACCTGTCTGCACATTCAAGAACTTCATGGACTGTCGTCCAAGCACATTCAGTGGCACAGAAGGAGTAGTGGGACTACTCCATTGATTTGGGAAGCTCGAGTTAGTATTCGAGATGTGTGGATGCCCTGAGGCTCGCAGGGTCAAGTACGCCACTGGTACTTTGGAAGGAATCGCGCTAACCTGGTGGAACGCGCAGGTACAGATACTAGGGTTGACAGCAGCTAACGCCACTCCCTGGAATGAATTCAAAGAACGCATTAAAAGGAAATACTGCACGCGTGTTGACATCCACAAGTTGGAAGTGGAGCTTTACCATTTGAAAATGACGAGGTCAGAAATTGATGCTTATATGAAACGGTCGAACGAACTGGCTATCTTGTGTCCAACCATGGTGGACCTCCCAAGCAAGCGTATCGAATTGTACCTTAAGGGTCTAGCCTCAGAGATTCAGAGCAATGCTACATCGGCTAACCTCGACAATACCCAAGACATTCAGTGTCTTGCTCGTCGCCTCACGGATCGGACAGTGGAACGGAACAGGCTGCCTAGTTGTATCAGCGCTATTACTACCGCTATCACTTCTGCTACTCCCGCTACTCCTAGTGACAACTAGCGGAAATGGGATGGGTATTCCAGCAAGGGTTCCGCTACCGTTCAGTCTCAAGAACAGCAGCAGCGCAAGAATAGTGATCACCAGAGCCCGGGTCAACCAACTTCTGGTGGTCAGGGGCAGGGTGGATATCGGGGAATTCACCCACTGCGTAACAAATGCAACAGACACCATAGTGGTTAGTGCAACGAGGGACATTCCCAGAGGTGTCTCAAGATGGGCCATGAAGCTAAGGATTTAGGTGCCCACAGCCTGTAGATCAGAATCGCCAGCAGCAACAGCAAGTAGAAATTTTGTGCAAGGAAAAGGTTATTCGTATTCCTCATTCTAGTCAGGAACCTCTCGAAGTTCAAGGCGACAAGAGTGGTGCTGTGGTTGGCATCATCTCTTTCTTAAAGGCGCAGAAATGTTTGCGAAAGGGGCACACTGCAATTCTGGCACTTGTCACTGACGCATCAGCAAAGGAAAAGAAGCTGGAGGATATTCCAGTTGTACGTGACTTTCCTCAGGTGTTTCCTGAAGATTTACCCGGTTTACCTCCTCATCGCCAAGTCGAGTTCCAGATTGAGCTAGCTCCTGGAGCAGCACCAATAGCCCGCGCACCGTATCGTTTAGCTCCAACCGAATTGGAAGAACTGTCGAAGCAGCTACAAGAGCTCTTGGAAAAGGGCTTTATTCGTCCAAGCTCATCGCCTTGGGGAGCTCCAGTGCTTTTCGTGAAAAGGAAAGATGGCACTCTCAGGATGTGCATCGACTACCGTGAACTGAACAAGGTGACGGTGAAGAACTGTTATCCTCTTCCGCGTATAGACGACTTATTCGACCAGTTGCAGGGGTCGAGTTACTACTCCAAGATAGACTTGAGGTCAGGGTATCATCAGCTGAGAGTCCGGGATGAGGACGTCTCCAAAACCGCATTCAGAACTCGCTACGGTCACTACGAGTTCCTTGTCATGCCATTTGGGTTAACGAACGCGCCTGCTGTATTCATGGACCTTATGAACAGGGTGTGCAAGCCGTACTTAGACAAGTTTGTGATTGTCTTCATCGACGACATTTTGATTTACTCCAAGAGCCAAGAGGAGCACGAACAGCATCTACGATTGATTTTGGAACTCCTTCGAAAGGAGCAATTGTACGCCAAGTTTTCCAAGCGCGACTTCTGGCTTCGTGAAGTCCACTTCTTAGGCCATGTGGTGAACAGGGATGGGATTCATGTCGATCCATCCAAGGTAGATTCGATCAGGAACTGTCCTGCACCGCGTACACCAACGGAAATACGCCAATTCTTGGGTTTGGCGGGTTACTACAGGCGATTCATCAGGGACTTCTCCAAGATCGCGCAACCACTTACACTACTGACACAGAAGGGTGTCACCTATCGCTGGGGAGAGTCCCGGGAAACCGCTTTTCAGTACCTAAAGGATAGGCTTTGCAGCGCACCTATCCTCTCTCTGCCAGAGGGCACGGAAGATTTTGTGGTTTATTGTGACGCGTCAATACAAGGACTTGGGTGTGTATTGATGCAACGGGATAAAGTTATTGCCTACGCCTCGCGACAACTCAAGATTCATGAGCGGAACTACACGACGCACGACTTAGAGCTGGGAGCTGTTGTTTTCGCGCTTAAGATATGGCGACACTACCTGTACGGTACCAGGTGCACGATTTACACCGATCACAGGAGCCTCGAGCATATTCTTAAGCAAAAGGATTTGAGCATGCGTCAACGAAGATGGGTTGAACTGCTGAACGACTACGAATGCGCCATCAAGTACCATCCAGGCAAGGCCAATGTTGTGGCTGACGCCCCCAGTCGGAAAGACACTCTACCAAAGCGCGTGCGAGCGCTACATCTTACTATTCAGTCCAGTCTTCCCGCACAAATACGAGCTGCTCAGATAGAAGCACTGAAGCCCGAAAACGTCAAGGCTGAAGCCTTACGCGGCTCAAGGCAACGAATGGAACTAAAGGAAGACGGCGCCTACTATGTAACGGGGCGTATTTGGGTCCCACTTTATGACGGTCTACGCGAACTTGTGATGGTCGAAGCACACAAGTCTCGCTACTCAGTACATCCCGGGGCGGATAAAATGTATCACGACATCAGGACCACATACTGGTGGCCTAGCATGAAGGCCCACATCGCTACTTATGTTGGCAAGTGCTTGACCTGTGCGAGGGTCAAGGTGGAATATAAGAAACCAGCAGGTCTACTTCAGCAGCCTAGGATACCTCAATGGAAATGGGAAGAAATTTCCATGGATTTCGTTACAGGCCTACCTAGATCTCAGCGTGGGAACGATACCATATGGGTGATCGTGGATCGACTCACCAAGTTTGCACACTTCCTAGCGATAAAGGAAACGGATAAGTTCTCCACTCTCGCAGACATTTACCTTAAAGAAGTTGTTTCAAGGCACGGGGTGCCTATATCTATCATTTCGGATCGCGATGCACGATTCACGTCAGAGCTATGGCAAGCGATGCATAAATCCTTCGGCTCAAGGTTAGACATGAGCATAGCTTATCACCCTCAGACAGATGGACAGTCTGAGCGAACGATTCAAACTCTCGAAGACATGCTTCGAGCATGTGTTATCGATTTCGGCAACGGCTGGGAAAAGCACCTCCCTTTAGTGGAGTTCTCATACAATAATAGTTATCACACCAGCATTCAAGTCGCTCCATTCGAGGCATTGTACGGGCGTAAATGCCGGTCACCTCTCTATTGGGCAGAGGTGGGAGATAGTCAGATTACGGGTCCAGAGATTGTAGTAGACGCCACGGAAAAGATTACACGGATACGACAACGCATGGCGGCAGCACGCGACCGTCAGAAAGCCTACGCGGATAAGCGTAAAAAGCCTTTGGAATTTCAGGTCGGGGGACCGGGTATTGTTGAAAGTTTCACCCTGGAAGGGTGTGGTACGTTTTGGCAAACGGGGTAAACTCAATCCGCGATATGTCGGACCATTCAAGATTATAGAAAGAATAGGCCCGGTGGCCTACCGATTGAACTTACCAGCTGAACTCGGGGCAGTTCACAACGTCTTTCATGTATCGAACCTAAAGAAGTGCCTATCAGATGAAACCCTCATCATTCCTTTTAAGGAACTCACTATCGACGAGCGGTTGCAGTTCGTCGAGGAGCCTGTAGAAATCACGGACCGGGATGTGAAGGTCCTCAAACACAAGAGAATCCCTCTTGTTCGAGTTCGTTGGAACTCCCGACGTGGCCCAGAGTACACCTGGGAACGCGAAGATAGGATGACAGAAAAGTACCCTCAATTATTCGAAACCAATGCAACCACTACTGAGGCTGAAGCTACTACTTCGGAATTTCGGGACGAAATTCCAGATCAACGGGGGGAGGATGTGACACCCCAGGAAAACCAGTGAACGATTGAATTTATCTAGCTTCCTCAGTGAGTGCATACCAAATTTCGGGACGAAATTTCTAATTAGTTGGGGATAATGTGACAACTCGAAATTCTGAACCTATTTTTGTGTGTAACGTTTATGAACATCTCATGACTATATGAACTTGACTTACTAAGAGAATGATTATTTGATATATGCTACGTATAATATGTGTGTATGTTTAATATGTTTGTATCGAGCCCAACCCGAACCGCACAATCACACAAGGCCAATGGGCCGTATGGTTTGCACACGGACCAAGGGCAGCCCGTGAAGGGGGCCGGCCCACTCTCTTTGCACGGATAATATTAGGGAAGGGGGGTAGACTCCTCAATTGTTTGGCAAATCACAAAACACACATCACATACAACCCTAGGCTCCCTCTCTCTCTTGAAGTTTTACCTTCTAGCACAACCCTCAAACGCTAAACCATCGGTTAGTGCGCCGCCCTTATTTGATTTAGTTTTTTTTATTTGAACTTAAATGCTTGCGACTGTGATTCTTGATTAAATAGATTAAGCAATCGGCATAATAGAGTCTGATGTTGATCGGTATTAGTAATATTCAAAATAAGTTATATACTTGCATGATCTTGTTTATGCTAGGGGTGGTTGTAGCCGGGTTATGATGAGCAAAAGCAACTATCAGATTTAATATGAAAACATATGTCATGCTAATTGTTGAGTGATGTTTCGGTCCAATAGTATTAGGACTAGGGGCATGGTTGTCGGCAACTTTATATAAATCGTTTTTGACTATAGTGATGTTATACATGTGCCGCGAATATACCACAGTATTATCGAAATTGTTTAATAAATAGTACTTGTCCATAATTTGGTTCAATAAGCTTTTGAGGGGATTACAAAATGTCAGCCAACATGTGTTTGAAATTGCTTGTGATTATTTGAATGTGCATGTGAGTGTCGGCTGGTAATTATTTGGTGGTGTAGAGTCAAAGCCAATTGTCAGACATTTGCAAGAAATCATGTGACTTGGGCGGCCAAGCATTTTGATTGGTGGGGGTTGGGCGGTCAACCAAAGCTATTGGTTGTGGGCTTCGGCCCAGTGGTACAAGGGAACTAAATGGCGGCTAACTTGCACGAGACCACCGCACCTTATTTCATTAATATATTTTTGATCTTATGGCTTTTGGCGGTGGCTTTTTGATGTCGGCCACTAGGGCCATTAAAAGTTCTGTCATATTTTGACTATTATTACCGAAACATATTAGGGAATGATAAACACTTGGCGGCTACTATAGGTATTTGGAGGTGCACATTTTACATAAAAGTAATATCTTAAACCAAATGATTGGTAGTCATGGACGGTCAAATGTAGGTGTGAGTAGGAAATCCTTTTGTTGATTTCCGATTGGTAAGATGGGCGGCTCCATGAAGGCCATTGGCCATTGCAATGGTCCACTAATACCTAAATGCCAATCAATCATGTTATTAAGAATTGTAGGCATGTGGTTGAATTAATATTCATATGTTCATATATGTTATGTATCGATTGGTATGTTAAGTATGACTGAATATCAATCACTAAATTCATATTCAGGTTAAGTAAAAATGCATGTGTGTATTACATATACAATAAGTGTGTTTTATGTGAACAACGAATCTGTGAACTAAATGGACGTGAAAGATGTGGTCTGTGTGCATGTAGAACTGACTGTTATTGGTAACCATGCTAGGACGTGATTGATCATCTGATAAACGAGTAACTAATCATACCGAGCAAACCCAAGGTGAGTTCACACAGCCAAGGCATGGGGTTCCCAGGGTGGGAATGGGAAGTTAATGATTTACTGTACGTGCATAGATGCTAGAACCTACTGCTAGACTAGTAACACTTATTGAACGATCTTCGCACACCTGCCAAGGGTTGGCCGCGATATTATGACTGTCTTCGCACACCTGCCTTTGGAAGGCCGCGAACTGTAATCTGCTAACCTTCGCACACCTGCCTGGTAGGCCGCGATACAACTAAACCTAGTCTAGAATACTCGGGATGAACATCCCCTAATATCTTCGCCTACCTGCCTGGGAGGCCGCGATGGGTACTAATACGATACATGACATAACGAACGAACATACTACTACTCACACTATACTATTACTGAACTGTAAACTGTGAACTCGCTCAACTAGTTTGTTGATCCTCTGTTACATGCCTTGCAGGTCGTTAGATATTTGGAGCTTGCACAAGGAGGAGCAGGTCGTTGTGGAGCATGGATCATGAATGCTTAATTAAACACTTATGATTTTCATACATTACTATTTAGGTTGGGTTTACTTACATGCTTCCGCTACTTAAACAAATGTTTAGTTTTGAACATCAATCATGTCTTGTTGAATTACATTATCTACTTTTATTATTAAATGCTATGTTTGATATGATTGATGGCTTGATCCTGGTCATGTCACGCTCCCAAGCGGTGGTGCTCCGCGGGTGGATTTCTGGGGGTGTGACACCACACCTTGGGAAGATTTCAAGGAACTGATCAAACGAGAATACTACACACGCGATGACATCCACAAGTTGGAAGTGGAGCTTTATCATTTGAAGATGACGGGGTCAGAGATTGAAGCTTATACGAAACGGTCGAACGAACTGGCCATCTTGTGTCCAACCATGGTGGACCCTCCGATCAAGCGCATTGAGTTGTATCTCAAGGGGTTAGCGCCAGAAATCCAGAGCCATGTGACATCGGCTAATCTTGATAATATCCAGGCTATTCAGCGCCTTGCTCATCGTATTACGGATCAGGCAGTGGAACAGAACAAGCTTCCTAGACGCATTGGTGCTACTACTACTACTTCTGCTATTCCCAGTGACAACAAGAGAAGGTGGGACGGAACCTTCAGCAAGGGTTCAACTTCAGTTCAGTCTCAGGCACGGCAGCGAAAGATTGATGACTATCAGAGCACTGGTCAGCAATCTTCTGGTAGTCAAGGGTTGTAACCTCGTCTTAGTTGGTCAGACACTCTCCATCAACCTCATTCCCTAGTCTTGGGTAGTTTCGACATCGTCAGTGGGATGGATTGGTTATCCCAACAGCAAACGGAGATCCTATGCAAAGAGCAAGATTGTTTGTATTCCCCGTTCTGGTCAAGAACCTCTCGAAGTTCAGGACGACAAGAGTGGTGCTGTGGTTGGCATCATCTCTTTCTTGAAGGAACAGAAATGTTTACGGAAGGGGCACACTGCTATTCTGGCATTAGTTATAGATGCATCGACGAAAGAGAAGAGAATAGAGGATATTCCAGTTGTACGTGATTTTCCTCAAGTGTTTCCTGAAGATTTACCTGGTCTACCGCCTCATCGCCAGGTCGAGTTTCAAGTTGAACTAGCTCCAGGAGCAGCACCAATAGCCCGCGCACCGTATCGTTTAGCTCCAACTGAACTGGAAGAACTTTCAAAGCAACTACAAGAGCTCTTGGATAAGGGCTTTATTCGTCCAAGCTCTTCGCCTTGGGGAGCTCCAGTACTATTCGTGAAAAAGAAGGATGGCACTTTCAGAATGTGCATAGACTACCGCGAGCTGAACAAGGTCACAGTGAAGAACCGCTATCCTCTTCCTCGTATTGACGACTTATTCGACCAGTTGCAAGGGTCGAGTTACTACTCCAAAATTGATCTAAGGTCAGGTTACCATCAGCTGAGAGTCCGGGATGAGGACGTCTCTAAGACAGCATCCAGAACTCGCTACGGCCATTACGAGTTTCTAGTTATGCCATTTGGGCTTACGAACGCGCCTGCAGTTTTCATGGATCTTATGAACAGGGTGTGCAAACCCTATCTAGACAAGTTCGTCATTGTTTTCATCGACGACATTCTGATCTACTCCAAGAGTCAGGAGGAACACGAGCAGCACTTACGACTTATCTTGGAACTTCTTCGAAAGGAGCAACTGTACGCCAAGTTTTCAAAATGTGACTTCTGGCTTCGTGAAGTCCACTTCTTAGGCCATGTGGTGAACAGGGATGGGATTCATGTCGATCCATCCAAGGTAGATTCGATCAGGAATTGGCCAGCGCCTCGCACACCAACGGAAATACGCCAATTCTTGGGTTTGGCGGGGTACTACAGACGATTCATCAAAGACTTTTCCAAGATTGCTCAGCCGCTTACAATGCTGACACAGAAAGGTGTTACCTATCGTTGGGGTAATACACAAGAAACGGCTTTTCAGTACCTGAAGGATAGACTATGCAGTGCACCTATTCTCTCACTGCCAGAGGGCACAGACGATTTTGTGGTCTATTGTGACGCATCGATACAGGGGCTTGGTTGTGTATTGATGCAGCGTGATAAAGTTATTTCCTACGCTTCGCGACAACTCAAAATTCATGAACGGAATTACATGACGCACGATTTAGAGCTGGGAGCTGTTGTTTTGCGCTTAAGATATGGCGACATTACCTGTACGGTACCAAGTGCACTATTTACACCGATCACAGGAGTCTCGAGCATATCTTCAAGCAGAAGGAATTGAACATGCGTCAACGACGATGGGTCGAGTTGCTTAGCGATTACGAATGCGCCATCAAGTACCATCCAGGCAAAGCCAATGTTGTGGCTGATGCCCTCAGTCGAAAAGATACTCTACCTAAGCGTGTACGAGCTTTGCAACTCACTATTCAGTCTGATCTTCCTGCACAAATACGAGATGCTCAGGTGGAAGCATTGAAACCAGAAAACGTCAAGGCCGAAGCCTTACGCGGCTCAAGGCAACGATTAGAACAGAAGGAAGACGGCGCCTACTATGTAACAGGACGTATTTGGGTCCCACTTTATGGCGGTTTACGAGAACTTGTGATGGATGAAGCTCACAAGTCTCGCTACTCGGTACATCCAGGTTCGATGTATCACGACATCAGAACTACATACTGGTGGCCTAGCATGAAGGCCCACATAGCAACTTACGTCGGCAAGTGTTTGACTTGTGCAAGGGTCAAGACAGAGTACCAGAAACCCTCAGGCCTACTTCAGCAACCCAGGATACCGCAATGGAAATGGGAAGAAATTTCCATGGATTTTGTTACAGGCCTACCCAGATCTCAGCGTGGGAATGATACTATATGGGTGATCGTGGATCGACTCACCAAGTCTGCACACTTCCTGGCTATTAAGGAAACGGATAAGTTCTCCACCCTCGCAGACGTTTATCTTAAAGAAGTTGTTTCGAGGCACGGGGTGCCCACCTCCATCATTTCGGATCGGGATGCACGATTCACGTCAGAGCTATGGCAAGCGATGCACAAAGCTTTTGGCTCTCGATTAGACATGAGTACATCTTATCACCCTCAGACGGATCGGCAGTCTGAGCGCACGATCCAAACTCTAGAAGACATGCTTCGGGCGTGTGTTATCGATTTCGGCAACAGCTGGGAAAAGCACCTCCCGTTAGTGGAGTTTTCGTACAATAACAGTTACCACACCAGCATACAAGCCGCACCATTCGAGGCATTGTACGGGCGTAAATGCCGGTCACCTCTCTGTTGGGCAGAGGTGGGGGATAGTCAGATTACAGGTCCAGAAATGGTAGCTGCCGCTACTGAACGAATAGCACAGATACGACAACGCATGGCGGCAGCTCGTGATCGCCAGAAAAGTTATGCTAATAAACGTAGAAAACCGCTCGAATTCCAAGTTGGGGATCGAGTACTACTCAAAGTCTCACCCTGGAAAGGTGTGGTTCGATTTGGTAAACGGGGCAAGCTCAATCCACGGTACATTGGACCGTTCGAAATCACTGAAAGAATAGGCAAAGTAGCCTACAGACTAAACCTACCAGCTGAACTCGGTGCAGTTCACAACGTATTCCACGTGTCGAATCTGAAGAAGTGTCTGTCAGATGAGACCCTCATAGTTCCTTTTAAGGAACTCACTATCGACGAGCGGTTGCAGTTCGTCAAGGAACCGGTTGAAATCACGGACCGGGATGTCAAGGTCCTCAAGAACACTAGAATACCTCTTGTACGAGTTCGTTGGAACTCCCGTCGTGGCCCAGAGTATACCTAGGAAAGAGAAGATCAAATGGTACTCAAGTATCCCCAGTTATTCGGAAACCGTGCAACCACTACTGAGGCTGAAGCTACTACTACAGAATTTCGGGACGAAATTCCAAATCAACGGGGGGATGATGTGACACCCCAGGATAATCAGTAAACGATACAACTTACCTAGCTTCCTCAGTAACCGCATGCTAAATTTCGGGACGAAATTTCTTTCAAGTTGGGGATAATGTGACAACTCGAGTTTCCAAGATTCCAAATTCGCATTTATTGCACGTTCACTGTTTGTTTAATTGTTTACTTGCACAATTAGTTTGCTGTGAAACTATAACGTTTTGATTCAGTTAAGTATATGGTATTTGAGCATGGTTATGTGTTATTTGTGAAAGATTTGTCAAATGTATGAACTTGGTGGTGCAACTGTGAATTATTTTGAGATGGTGTACTTATGTAAAGAATGGTACTTATGGATGTATAGAGTAATTAGTGAAACTCTAATCATTTTAACCCTAATCATTCACTAATCACCACACAAAAACCAAGACACGTACTTGCATATCCTCTGATCTTCTCTGGCAATCATCATCTCTATCACTAGCACAAGCCTTCTCATCAATCTTGATCTTTCAATTTATTTAGAATCAATTCAAGGTAATTGTTTATTGATTGTGTGATTGTTATCAATTCTTGATTCTTGTGATTCTTGTAAACCCTAGTTCTTCATATGATGTTCTATGATTATTGTCTTGGATTCTGATTATTATGATAATGATGTTGATTAGTCGTATAATCGATTGTATGATGATTAAGATACATGATTTGTCGAATGATTATTTTGATATTTGGATTACTGCTATACAGATGCAATGAAATTAGGGTTTTCTGAATCTTGAGAACGTAACTGTTAGATTGAACTTGATTAATACGTATGTTGATAGTCTGTGGATTAGGTCAGAGTTTTGTGATAATCAATAGTCTGAGTTTTGTAACTACATGCCTGGTCCGAATTTTTAACAAGTGAACATCGGTCAGACTTTTGGCCAAGATGGTGAGGAGTCCCAATTTTATCCTAGGGAAGAAAGTCCCAATTTTATCCTAGGGAAGAAAGTCCCAATTTTATCCTAGGGAAGAAAGTCCCAATTTTATCCTAGGGAAGAATGTCCCAATTTTATCCTAGGGAAGAAAGTCCAATTTTATCCTAGGGAAGAAAGTCCCAATTTTATCCTAGGGAAGAATGTCCCAATTTTATCCTAGGGAAGAAAGTCCCAGTTTTATCCTAGGGAAGAAAGTCCAAGTTTTATAGGGGAGGCAGGGTTTTAAAACCTTGTCCGAATTTTTATACAAGTAAAGGAGGGGGGTCCGAATTTTAACCCAGGGACAAGGGGTCCGAGTTTTTAAGCCAGGAAACCCCCCTTGGTCCGAGTTTTTAGGTAAGGAACCCCCTTGGTCCGAATTTGTTACCCTGGAATGTTGTCTGACCTTCTGTTGTGCTGTATTGTACAACCTTTGTGAATTAAACATGATTGTCACTCTGATTTGCATGCTACTAGTCAGAATTCCACATATGATATATGTTTACGACAAACATCAGTGTTGAAGCTTGCTGTATGATTCTATATATGATTGTATGCTACTGAATGCAACTGTATGATCCTGCATGTATGAATATTCTATGTGATATCATCCTGTACACAATAAACACACAAAACACAGTTGGTTGAATATCAATGACTTGCAAACCCTAATTGGATGCAAACACTTACATCGTATCATGTGCAATGTATCCTAGGCCGTGTGTAACGGACTTAGACATTTAATAAACCCTAGAAGCAATAACATACCGAACAAATCAAGGTGAGTTCACACAGCCAAGGCATGGGGTTCCCAGGGTGTGAATGGGATTGATTTATTTATTTGTACTTCTTTAGATAATGGTACGTAGTGATATGATCCTCGGGTGAGGAAGGTGATTGGTTAAGATACTGCTAGACTAGTGATGCTTATAGAACTGATCTTCGCACACACGCCGGGGTTGGCTGCGATAATATGACTGATCTTCGCACACATGCCAGGGTTGGCTGCGATAATATGACTGATCTTCGCACACATGCCTAGGAAGGCTGCGAACTATACACTAAAACTTCGCACAGGTGCCGGGTGGCCGCGATACAAACATACCTAGTCTAGAATACTTGAGAACTTTCCTAATCTTCGCATACATGCCTAGAGGGCTGCGATACGAATTAATACGGTACACGACTTAACGAACGAACACAAGTCTTACTATACTATTACAAGTACTGAACTATAAACTGTGAACTCGCTCAACTAGTTGTTGACTCTCTGCTGCATGCCTTGCAGGACCTTAGGTACTTATGGAGCTTGCACAGGAAGGAGCAGGTCGTTGTGGAGCATGGATCGTGAATGCCATGTTAAAACATTAAAACATTTGAACTATGATATACATTGGGTTTTCATACTTATGCTTCCGCTACACTTTGAAACTATAATTACGTTTTGAACACCTATCGTATTGAATGATTGGTTTGCATTTATTTTACTTGATATTAATTACATGTTCAATATGATTGGTGGCTTGATCCTGGTCATGTCACGCTCCCAAGCGGTGGTATTCCGCAGGTGGATTTTGGGGGTGTGACAGATTGTCACCCAGGTTTGATCCAACCTCCCCCTGAATATTCCGATTTGCAAATGGATTAATGAAATCCTCCTCCTGATTGGGTTAAGGTTCACTATCACTTGAATCAGGATCAGCAGCACCATGGGAAGTTTCCGGACCATCTGACATATCAACATTCGATCTATGCATGAACTCGCCTTCATCGTCTTCACCAATCACTGTTTGAATCAGCTGAGAATCATCTGCATCAGAAACCTCAGGAATATTAAATGATTTAAAAACACTTTCATAATCATATAATATAGCAGGACCACTCGTTGATTGTTGAGGCTTGTAGGAAGTAATTTCTACATTAAAAACAACCTCAATTTTACCAGTTTTTAGATTAAAAACCCTTTTATTCGGTGTGCCAGGCACGTAGCCTAGAAAGTAGCCTTCGTCTGCCACCTCACCAAATTTTTGTTTATCTTTGTTTCGCACAATGGTGCAGGGTAATCCAAATGGTTCAAAGCCTGTTAAGTTTGGTTTTTCGTTAAACATCAACTCATGACAAGTTTTGTTAAAACGTTTAACAGTCAAAACTTTGTTTAGGACGTAGCAAGCTGTATTCACAGCTTCTCCCAGAAAAGAACTGGTAGCTTTGAATCTGAAAGCATCGTCCTAGCGGCTTCAATCAACGTCCTGTTTTTCCTCTCAGCGACTCCATTTTGTTGAGGAGTGTAAGGAGCAGAGTATTGATGTTCTATTCCCTTTCGAAGACAGTAGAGATCCAGAATACGATTCTTGAACTCCGTGCCATTATCACTCCTTATCCTCTTGATCCTTGCATCATGGACGTTTTCCAATTTTGTAAAAAGATCTATCAGCATCTCTGCTGTTTCATCCTTTGTACCTAAAAAGAAAACCCATGAATAACGTGAGTAATCATTAGTGATAACAAGACAGTAGTACTTTCCACCTATGCTCCTTACGTTCACTGGACCGAATAAATCCATGTGAAGTAATTCATAAGGGGCATTAATGGAATTTACTGTTTTAGACTTATCTTCCACTTGAAACCTCAGCAATGGAACTCCTTTCACTAGCTCATTTTTAATAATGTAATTCATCTTGCGGTAGTGAATGTGAGCCATGCGTCTGTGCCACAGCATAGATTCAGCTTCAGATGCTTTTGACAGTAAACACGCCACCGCAGCAGTTGGATCTTTGGCACCCATGTCCATGACATAAGTATCATTTTTCCTTGGTGCACGCATTACTATCCAATCGTCCGGAATGACCAAACCCGGTTTCAACACCAATGCCTCAGTATTTGTAAAATGGACCGAGTGACCCTTGTCGCAGACTTGTGACACGCTCATCAGATTGTGTTTCAGCTGCTCAACATAGTTCACTTTGTCCAATGTGATCTTCCCATTCGTCACTTTTCCTCTTCCACTAATCCTACCACCTTTAGCACCAGCAAAATTTACATGTCCACCATCATATTCTTCAAATTCAGAAAACAACCTCTCATCCCCGTCATGTGCCTGGAGCAGCCACTATCAACATACCATAAGTTGATAATCCTCCTTAGCAGCTCCTGCACACACCAACCAAAAATTAGTTAGAGTGGGAGACCCAAGCCTTGATGGTCTTGGGTCGTCCAGATTCATCAACTACAGGAACATCCATCCAATGTCCATCACTCCTAACTGGAGTCTTGGATCTTGGACCTGTTGATGGAAATGGGGCAGGATTTCCATAGGGTCTCTGGTCCTGTGGGTTCCTATATGTGTTTGGACTATGTGACCTTTGAAATCTTGAGTTTTGATTCCAAGAAGCTTGATTGTTATAATTTCTAAAGCCATTGTTATAAAAAGTTCGACCACCATTATTTTGGTATCGATTTTGATATTGACCTTGACTTCTGAAATTATTTGAATTTTGGTTATTCATTCTTGGTGAACTACTTCTAGGTCTCTCATGTCTGCCTGATGTAGATTCAGGCTGAAATCTTGGTTGATTTCTTTGAAAACGAGGAACTTGAGGAGTTCCTTTTTCAGCCTTATCTACACCACTAGCAACACCCTGTTGTTGCTTTGGAGCAGATTTCTTTGGAGAGTTAGACTCTCTTTCCTTTTTATCACCGTTCTTTTCGGGTGACTTCCCTCTTTGTTTCTCACTAACTTGTGCTTCAACCCTTTTATTAGGACAGCAGCTGGCTACATGTCCCTTTGTGTGACATTTGAAGCACGATCTCCTTTTCGAAGACTTCTCACCTGAAGCCTTTGAACTAGATTCTGGTTTTGATGATGATACCTTGGAAGGATTTTGTTCAGTTTGCTTAATTTCAGATTTTTCTATGTTTTTGTTTTTAGCAAACTCTACATTTGATTCCTTTTTGATAACAGCTGTTTCGGTTTTCATATCACTTCCTTGAACAAAATTAACCTTTTTCACAAAAGCTTGATTATTGTTTTTAGAAGGTGTATTTTTCTTTTTCAAAACAGGTTTGCTGTTATTTTCCTTCTTAGCATCATTATCTTCAAACACATCATCTTGACTGGATGTGAAACTACTTGGTGATGTTGACAGAAAGTCTGTGAACTCATCTTCATCAGGTAAGAAAGAATAGTCATGACTAAGAGGAGGTGGGACTTCATTAAAGCCCTGGAATCCCACAGTCTTCTTATCATTACTCTTCTTTAACCCGCCCATCATATGTTTCATAACAAAAGTAGAATCCCTGAATTGACCTAATTTCTTTTCAAGTTCAACAATTTTAAGTTGTGCATCTGACAACTCTTTGTTTTTATCAGAAATCTCTTTTGTTTTCTCAGCCATCATGTCATGAGCTAAGTCAATGACTTGAAGTTTTTCATTCAGTTTGCAGGTTAAAGCTTCAATTTCAGCTTCATAGCCTTTTATCTTTTTCAAATATGATGACTCGTTTCTTTTAGCAAAGAAATTTGATTCTTTTACGTTAGACATTTCGCTCACAAGACTTTTGTTTTGAGTTGACAATTTGTCAACTTCACCCTGTAGTTCACGACACTTTAAACAAACAGAAGTGACAGAGTTACTTACCTCTCCTGTCGATTTGTCTGAGTTTGCCATGAGAGCAGCAAGTTGAGCTTCCATTCTTTTGATAATTTCATCTTTCTCTTCAGCTTCCATTTCATGCTCAGACTCTGGCTTTTCCTCTTCAGCATTTGTTGTCTGATCAACCTCCTTTACCTCAGCATCACTTTCTTTCTCAGCATTTGCTTTAGTTTCAGCTTCTTCAACTGGCACGATCTCTGCCATAAATGCTTGTGTAACATTCTCATCATTTTCCAAGTGAACGCTCCAGTCATATGAACCCTCTCTTGCAGTAGAGAACAACGCCCTAGAGTTAGAGTTGTTTGATGAATTTCTATTGTTTGAACTCTGGCTCGAAGTCTCATGCTTTTGTTTCTGACATTCTCTTGCGAAGTGACCATAACTCTGACAGTTAAAGCACCTGACTTTGGCCTTGTCAAAACCTACATTCCTCCCCACAAACTTCCTTCCAGTTCTGTTCATGAACCTCTTCACACGTCTTGAAATCATGGCCATCTGCCATTGTAAATCCATCTCTTCTAGATCATCACGGTCAATCTGATCATAGTCTTCATCTAAAGTGGCAGGATCAGATATCTTCCCCAGAATGTAGTTCTCATAAGAGGCAACAAACGAAGCAAGTAGTGCAAGGTGTTCTTCAGCAGACTTCACACTCATAGGCATTGACTTTGCACTGCTTGTTTGCTTAGAAGCTGATGGTCTCTTAACTCCTGTTGATCCTCCTGAAGCAGCTACAAAGCACACATCACCATCTTCATTAACTGTAACCTGCTCATTATCACATGAAAGAAATGCAGTAGCAGAGTCGCTAGAAGCATTATGTGATGAAGAAGATGTAAGCCCATTGTAGATCCCTGGATCTTGAACCTGATCTTGAACCTGATCATATCCAGTGTCCTTCTTCTTCATACTGAGCTCATAAGCTCTTAGCTTTCCAACAACTTCTTCTAGTTCCTTTGTGTCATAATCTGCTTCTCCTTTGATCATTAGGGTGTAGATATCCCACTTAGCAGGAAGAGCATCAAGAAGCTTATCATTTTTCT
Organism: Helianthus annuus; assembly: GCF_002127325.2. NCBI lineage: Eukaryota > Viridiplantae > Streptophyta > Magnoliopsida > Asterales > Asteraceae > Helianthus > Helianthus annuus. Next base: position 159,040,496 of record NC_035440.2, on the reverse strand, counting down.
CTATGTCAGTATAGCAATCTACATCATAATTGTCCAGTCCTGACATCAGATGGTAGTATCGAGTGATGATGTCTTCGAGTGACTCATTCTTCATGTACTTGAACACAGCAAACTGCTTTTTCAGTAGATCAACTTTGTTCTTCTTGACATCAGGATTTCCCTCATATCTCTTCTCTAGTGCATCCCACATTTCCTTTGAAGTAGTGTACTTCTTAAAGGTATGTTTGATACTATCAGGTAGGGACATCTTGATAGCAGCCAAGGCTCTTTTTTCAGCCTCATACATTTTCTTATCATTCTCCTGCATGTTCACATAAGCTGTCACACGAGGTCTGCCTTCAAAATCATGCGTAGGGTTTGTGTACCCATCAACAATACAGATCCACATGCGAGTGTCCTGATATTCAATGAAAGATTGAAACCTATCCTTCCATGTCAAGTAGTTTTCCACCTTCATCATCTTAGGTGGTTTGTTGGTTGTGCCAACCACATGCTCCATCCTTAAGAGTTCGTTCAATTTAGTCATGTTCGACATTATAACGTAAGCAGACTGGGAAAACCGAACAAATTTTGTCCGAAATCTGTTTTTATCAAATTATACCGTTAGACTCGTCTCGAAAATACGATTCCAATGATATATAATGTCGAAGACCTTTTTCCGGATTTTCCAGAGTTTTTTTTTTGTCCTAAAAATCCAAGGATTCCAACGGTGCAAACGGTTTGTCCAAATGAGTTACGGATAGTTTTCTAAACGTGGAACAGTGAAATTTTTCTTACGCAAGCCAAGAAAAATTCCACCCCTTCCGAAATGATCAGAAAAGGTCCGAAATGGTCAGGAATGATGATGCTAATCCGAAATGGTCCGAAATGGAGATGATTTTCCGAAATGAACACCTTTCTGTCCGAAATGCACTAGTCAGATCCGTAATGTAACACTCTGGTCCGAAATCAATCACTTTCTGATCTGAAATGAAACAGATCTGGTCCGAAATTGAACAGTTTTGTCCGAAATGGTTGAATTCTGGTCCGAAATGCAACCCTTCAGTCCGGAATGCAAGTTTTTGACCCGGAAAGCAAGCCTTCAAATCCGAAATGGTCCGAAATTGATTGTTTCTGGTCCGAAATTGATGCTGATAATCCGAAATGACTGATTTTTGGTCCGAAATCCAAGTATTTTGATCAGTAATGATCCGAAAGGCTTGAATCTTATCCGAAATCAGCAGCAGAACACGAACTCAGCCTCCGAAAACGTCCAAAAACACCGATTTTTTTTGTCCTAAAAATCCAAGGATTCCAACGGTGCAAACGGTTTGTCCAAATGAGTTACGGATAGTTTTCTAAACGCGGAACAGTGAAATTTTTCTTACCCAAGCCAAGAAAATTCCACCCCTTCCGAAATGATCAGAAAAGGTCCGAAATGGTCAGGAATGATGATGCTTATCCGGAATGGTCCGAAATGGAGATGATTTTCCGAAATGAACACCTTTCTGTCCGAAATGCACTAGTCAGATCCGTAATGTAACACTCTGGTCCGAAATCAATCACTTTCTGATCCGAAATGAAACAGATCTGGTCCGAAATTCAACAGTTTTGTCCGAAATGGTTGAATTCTGGTCCGAAATGCAACCCTTCAGTCCGAAATGCAAGTTTTTGACCCGGAATGCAAGCCTTCAAATCCGAAATGGTCCGAAATTGATTGTTTCTGGTCCGAAATTGATGCTGATAATCCGAAATGACTGATTTTTGGTCCGAAATCCAAGTATTTTGATTAGTAATGATCCGAAATGCTTGAATCTTATCCGAAATCAGCAGCAGAACACGAACTCAGCCTCCGAAAACGTCTAAAAACACCGATTTTTTTTGTCCTAAAAATCCAAGGATTCCAACGGTGCAAACGGTTTGTCCAAATGAGTTACGGATAGTTTTCTAAACGCGGAACAGTGAAATTTTTCTTACGCAAGCCAAGAAAAATTCCACCCCTTCCGAAATGATCAGAAAAGGTCCGAAATGGTCAGGAATGATGATGCTTATCCGGAATGGTCCGAAATGGAGATGATTTTCCGAAATGAACACCTTTCTGTCCGAAATGCACTAGTCAGATCCGTAATGTAACACTCTGGTCCGAAATCAATCACTTTCTGATCCGAAATGAAACAGATCTGGTCCGAAATTCAACAGTTTTGTCCGAAATGGTTGAATTCTGGTCCGAAATGCAACCCTTCAGTCCGAAATGCAAGTTTTTGACCCGGAATGCAAGCCTTCAAATCCGAAATGGTCCGAAATTGATTGTTTCTGGTCCGAAATTGATGCTGATAATCCGAAATGACTGATTTTTGGTCCGAAATCCAAGTATTTTGATCAGTAATGATCCGAAATGCTTGAATCTTATCCGAAATCAGCAGCAGAACACGAACTCAGCCTCCGAAAACGTCTAAAAACACCGATTTTTTTTGTCCTAAAAATCCAAGGATTCCAACGGTGCAAACGGTTTGTCCAAATGAGTTACGGATAGTTTTCTAAACGCGGAACAGTGAAATTTTTCTTACGCAAGCCAAGAAAAATTCCACCCCTTCCGAAATGATCAGAAAAGGTCCGAAATGGTCAGGAATGATGATGCTTATCCGGAATGGTCCGAAATGGAGATGATTTTCCGAAATGAACACCTTTCTGTCCGAAATGCACTAGTCAGATCCGTAATGTAACACTCTGGTCCGAAATCAATCACTTTCTGATCCGAAATGAAACAGATCTGGTCCGAAATTCAACAGTTTTGTCCGAAATGGTTGAATTCTGGTCCGAAATGCAACCCTTCAGTCCGAAATGCAAGTTTTTGACCCGGAATGCAAGCCTTCAAATCCGAAATGGTCCGAAATTGATTGTTTCTGGTCCGAAATTGATGCTGATAATCCGAAATGACTGATTTTTGGTCCGAAATCCAAGTATTTTGATCAGTAATGATCCGAAATGCTTGAATCTTATCCGAAATCAGCAGCAGAACACGAACTCAGCCTCCGAAAACGTCTAAAAACACCGATTTTTTTTGTCCTAAAAATCCAAGGATTCCAACGGTGCAAACGGTTTGTCCAAATGAGTTACGGATAGTTTTCTAAACGCGGAACAGTGAAATTTTTCTTACGCAAGCCAAGAAAAATTCCACCCCTTCCGAAATGATCAGAAAAGGTCCGAAATGGTCAGGAATGATGATGCTTATCCGGAATGGTCCGAAATGGAGATGATTTTCCGAAATGAACACCTTTCTGTCCGAAATGCACTAGTCAGATCCGTAATGTAACACTCTGGTCCGAAATCAATCACTTTCTGATCCGAAATGAAACAGATCTGGTCCGAAATTCAACAGTTTTGTCCGAAATGGTTGAATTCTGGTCCGAAATGCAACCCTTCAGTCCGAAATGCAAGTTTTTGACCCGGAATGCAAGCCTTCAAATCCGAAATGGTCCGAAATTGATTGTTTCTGGTCCGAAATTGATGCTGATAATCCGAAATGACTGATTTTTGGTCCGAAATCCAAGTATTTTGATCAGTAATGATCCGAAATGCTTGAATCTTATCCGAAATCAGCAGCAGAACACGAACTCAGCCTCCGAAAACGTCCAAAAACACCGATTTTTTTTGTCCTAAAAATCCAAGGATTCCAACGGTGCAAACGGTTTGTCCAAATGAGTTACGGATAGTTTTCTAAACGCGGAACAGTGAAATTTTTCTTACGCAAGCCAAGAAAAATTCCACCCCTTCCGAAATGATCAGAAAAGGTCCGAAATGGTCAGGAATGATGATGCTTATCCGGAATGGTCCGAAATGGAGATGATTTTCCGAAATGAACACCTTTCTGTCCGAAATGCACTAGTCAGATCCGTAATGTAACACTCTGGTCCGAAATCAATCACTTTCTGATCCGAAATGAAACAGATCTGGTCCGAAATTCAACAGTTTTGTCCGAAATGGTTGAATTCTGGTCCGAAATGCAACCCTTCAGTCCGAAATGCAAGTTTTTGACCCGGAATGCAAGCCTTCAAATCCGAAATGGTCCGAAATTGATTGTTTCTGGTCCGAAATTGATGCTGATAATCCGAAATGACTGATTTTTGGTCCGAAATCCAAGTATTTTGATCAGTAATGATCCGAAATGCTTGAATCTTATCCGAAATCAGCAGCAGAACACGAACTCAGCCTCCGAAAACGTCCAAAAACACCGATTTTTTTTGTCCTAAAAATCCAAGGATTCCAACGGTGCAAACGGTTTGTCCAAATGAGTTACGGATAGTTTTCTAAACGCGGAACAGTGAAATTTTTCTTACGCAAGCCAAGAAAAATTCCACCCCTTCCGAAATGATCAGAAAAGGTCCGAAATGGTCAGGAATGATGATGCTTATCCGGAATGGTCCGAAATGGAGATGATTTTCCGAAATGAACACCTTTCTGTCCGAAATGCACTAGTCAGATCCGTAATGTAACACTCTGGTCCGAAATCAATCACTTTCTGATCCGAAATGAAACAGATCTGGTCCGAAATTCAACAGTTTTGTCCGAAATGGTTGAATTCTGGTCCGAAATGCAACCCTTCAGTCCGAAATGCAAGTTTTTGATCCGGAATGCAAGCCTTCAAATCCGAAATGGTCCGAAATTGATTGTTTCTGGTCCGAAATTGATGCTGATAATCCGAAATGACTGATTTTTGGTCCGAAATCCAAGTATTTTGATCAGTAATGATCCGAAATGCTTGAATCTTATCCGAAATCAGCAGCAGAACACGAACTCAGCCTCCGAAAACGTCCAAAAACACCGATTTTTTTTTGTCCTAAAAATCCAAGGATTCCAACGGTGCAAACGGTTTGTCCAAATGAGTTACGGATAGTTTTCTAAACGCGGAACAGTGAAATTTTTCTTACGCAAGCCAAGAAAAATTCCACCCCTTCCGAAATGATCAGAAAAGGTCCGAAATGGTCAGGAATGATGATGCTTATCCGGAATGGTCCGAAATGGAGATGATTTTCCGAAATGAACACCTTTCTGTCCGAAATGCACTAGTCAGATCCGTAATGTAACACTCTGGTCCGAAATCAATCACTTTCTGATCCGAAATGAAACAGATCTGGTCCGAAATTCAACAGTTTTGTCCGAAATGGTTGAATTCTGGTCCGAAATGCAACCCTTCAGTCCGAAATGCAAGTTTTTGACCCGGAATGCAAGCCTTCAAATCCGAAATGGTCCGAAATTGATTGTTTCTGGTCCGAAATTGATGCTGATAATCCGAAATGACTGATTTTTGGTCCGAAATCCAAGTATTTTGATCAGTAATGATCCGAAATGCTTGAATCTTATCCGAAATCAGCAGCAGAACACGAACTCAGCCTCCGAAAACGTCCAAAAACACCGATTTTTTTTGTCCTAAAAATCCAAGGATTCCAACGGTGCAAACGGTTTGTCCAAATGAGTTACGGATAGTTTTCTAAACGCGGAACAGTGAAATTTTTCTTACGCAAGCCAAGAAAAATTCCACCCCTTCCGAAATGATCAGAAAAGGTCCGAAATGGTCAGGAATGATGATGCTTATCCGGAATGGTCCGAAATGGAGATGATTTTCCGAAATGAACACCTTTCTGTCCGAAATGCACTAGTCAGATCCGTAATGTAACACTCTGGTCCGAAATCAATCACTTTCTGATCCGAAATGAAACAGATCTGGTCCGAAATTCAACAGTTTTGTCCGAAATGGTTGAATTCTGGTCCGAAATGCAACCCTTCAGTCCGAAATGCAAGTTTTTGATCCGGAATGCAAGCCTTCAAATCCGAAATGGTCCGAAATTGATTGTTTCTGGTCCGAAATTGATGCTGATAATCCGAAATGACTGATTTTTGGTCCGAAATCCAAGTATTTTGATCAGTAATGATCCGAAATGCTTGAATCTTATCCGAAATCAGCAGCAGAACACGAACTCAGCCTCCGAAAACGTCCAAAAACACCGATTTTTTTTGTCCTAAAAATCCAAGGATTCCAACGGTGCAAACGGTTTGTCCAAATGAGTTACGGATAGTTTTCTAAACGCGGAACAGTGAAATTTTTCTTACGCAAGCCAAGAAAAATTCCACCCCTTCCGAAATGATCAGAAAAGGTCCGAAATGGTCAGGAATGATGATGCTTATCCGGAATGGTCCGAAATGGAGATGATTTTCCGAAATGAACACCTTTCTGTCCGAAATGCACTAGTCAGATCCGTAATGTAACACTCTGGTCCGAAATCAATCACTTTCTGATCCGAAATGAAACAGATCTGGTCCGAAATTCAACAGTTTTGTCCGAAATGGTTGAATTCTGGTCCGAAATGCAACCCTTCAGTCCGAAATGCAAGTTTTTGATCCGGAATGCAAGCCTTCAAATCCGAAATGGTCCGAAATTGATTGTTTCTGGTCCGAAATTGATGCTGATAATCCGAAATGACTGATTTTTGGTCCGAAATCCAAGTATTTTGATCAGTAATGATCCGAAATGCTTGAATCTTATCCGAAATCAGCAGCAGAACACGAACTCAGCCTCCGAAAACGTCCAAAAACACCGATTTTTTTTGTCCTAAAAATCCAAGGATTCCAACGGTGCAAACGGTTTGTCCAAATGAGTTACGGATAGTTTTCTAAACGCGGAACAGTGAAATTTTTCTTACGCAAGCCAAGAAAAATTCCACCCCTTCCGAAATGATCAGAAAAGGTCCGAAATGGTCAGGAATGATGATGCTTATCCGGAATGGTCCGAAATGGAGATGATTTTCCGAAATGAACACCTTTCTGTCCGAAATGCACTAGTCAGATCCGTAATGTAACACTCTGGTCCGAAATCAATCACTTTCTGATCCGAAATGAAACAGATCTGGTCCGAAATTCAACAGTTTTGTCCGAAATGGTTGAATTCTGGTCCGAAATGCAACCCTTCAGTCCGAAATGCAAGTTTTTGATCCGGAATGCAAGCCTTCAAATCCGAAATGGTCCGAAATTGATTGTTTCTGGTCCGAAATTGATGCTGATAATCCGAAATGACTGATTTTTGGTCCGAAATCCAAGTATTTTGATCAGTAATGATCCGAAATGCTTGAATCTTATCCGAAATCAGCAGCAGAACACGAACTCAGCCTCCGAAAACGTCTAAAAACACCGATTTTTTTTGTCCTAAAAATCCAAGGATTCCAACGGTGCAAACGGTTTGTCCAAATGAGTTACGGATAGTTTTCTAAACGCGGAACAGTGAAATTTTTCTTACGCAAGCCAAGAAAAATTCCACCCCTTCCGAAATGATCAGAAAAGGTCCGAAATGGTCAGGAATGATGATGCTTATCCGGAATGGTCCGAAATGGAGATGATTTTCCGAAATGAACACCTTTCTGTCCGAAATGCACTAGTCAGATCCGTAATGTAACACTCTGGTCCGAAATCAATCACTTTCTGATCCGAAATGAAACAGATCTGGTCCGAAATTCAACAGTTTTGTCCGAAATGGTTGAATTCTGGTCCGAAATGCAACCCTTCAGTCCGAAATGCAAGTTTTTGACCCGGAATGCAAGCCTTCAAATCCGAAATGGTCCGAAATTGATTGTTTCTGGTCCGAAATTGATGCTGATAATCCGAAATGACTGATTTTTGGTCCGAAATCCAAGTATTTTGATCAGTAATGATCCGAAATGCTTGAATCTTATCCGAAATCAGCAGCAGAACACGAACTCAGCCTCCGAAAACGTCCAAAAACACCGATTTTTTTTGTCCTAAAAATCCAAGGATTCCAACGGTGCAAACGGTTTGTCCAAATGAGTTACGGATAGTTTTCTAAACGCGGAACAGTGAAATTTTTCTTACGCAAGCCAAGAAAAATTCCACCCCTTCCGAAATGATCAGAAAAGGTCCGAAATGGTCAGGAATGATGATGCTTATCCGGAATGGTCCGAAATGGAGATGATTTTCCGAAATGAACACCTTTCTGTCCGAAATGCACTAGTCAGATCCGTAATGTAACACTCTGGTCCGAAATCAATCACTTTCTGATCCGAAATGAAACAGATCTGGTCCGAAATTCAACAGTTTTGTCCGAAATGGTTGAATTCTGGTCCGAAATGCAACCCTTCAGTCCGAAATGCAAGTTTTTGATCCGGAATGCAAGCCTTCAAATCCGAAATGGTCCGAAATTGATTGTTTCTGGTCCGAAATTGATGCTGATAATCCGAAATGACTGATTTTTGGTCCGAAATCCAAGTATTTTGATCAGTAATGATCCGAAATGCTTGAATCTTATCCGAAATCAGCAGCAGAACACGAACTCAGCCTCCGAAAACGTCCAAAAACACCGATTTTTTTTGTCCTAAAAATCCAAGGATTCCAACGGTGCAAACGGTTTGTCCAAATGAGTTACGGATAGTTTTCTAAACGCGGAACAGTGAAATTTTTCTTACGCAAGCCAAGAAAAATTCCACCCCTTCCGAAATGATCAGAAAAGGTCCGAAATGGTCAGGAATGATGATGCTTATCCGGAATGGTCCGAAATGGAGATGATTTTCCGAAATGAACACCTTTCTGTCCGAAATGCACTAGTCAGATCCGTAATGTAACACTCTGGTCCGAAATCAATCACTTTCTGATCCGAAATGAAACAGATCTGGTCCGAAATTCAACAGTTTTGTCCGAAATGGTTGAATTCTGGTCCGAAATGCAACCCTTCAGTCCGAAATGCAAGTTTTTGATCCGGAATGCAAGCCTTCAAATCCGAAATGGTCCGAAATTGATTGTTTCTGGTCCGAAATTGATGCTGATAATCCGAAATGACTGATTTTTGGTCCGAAATCCAAGTATTTTGATCAGTAATGATCCGAAATGCTTGAATCTTATCCGAAATCAGCAGCAGAACACGAACTCAGCCTCCGAAAACGTCCAAAAACACCGATTTTTTTTGTCCTAAAAATCCAAGGATTCCAACGGTGCAAACGGTTTGTCCAAATGAGTTACGGATAGTTTTCTAAACGCGGAACAGTGAAATTTTTCTTACGCAAGCCAAGAAAAATTCCACCCCTTCCGAAATGATCAGAAAAGGTCCGAAATGGTCAGGAATGATGATGCTTATCCGGAATGGTCCGAAATGGAGATGATTTTCCGAAATGAACACCTTTCTGTCCGAAATGCACTAGTCAGATCCGTAATGTAACACTCTGGTCCGAAATCAATCACTTTCTGATCCGAAATGAAACAGATCTGGTCCGAAATTCAACAGTTTTGTCCGAAATGGTTGAATTCTGGTCCGAAATGCAACCCTTCAGTCCGAAATGCAAGTTTTTGATCCGGAATGCAAGCCTTCAAATCCGAAATGGTCCGAAATTGATTGTTTCTGGTCCGAAATTGATGCTGATAATCCGAAATGACTGATTTTTGGTCCGAAATCCAAGTATTTTGATCAGTAATGATCCGAAATGCTTGAATCTTATCCGAAATCAGCAGCAGAACACGAACTCAGCCTCCGAAAACGTCCAAAAACACCGATTTTTTTTGTCCTAAAAATCCAAGGATTCCAACGGTGCAAACGGTTTGTCCAAATGAGTTACGGATAGTTTTCTAAACGCGGAACAGTGAAATTTTTCTTACGCAAGCCAAGAAAAATTCCACCCCTTCCGAAATGATCAGAAAAGGTCCGAAATGGTCAGGAATGATGATGCTTATCCGGAATGGTCCGAAATGGAGATGATTTTCCGAAATGAACACCTTTCTGTCCGAAATGCACTAGTCAGATCCGTAATGTAACACTCTGGTCCGAAATCAATCACTTTCTGATCCGAAATGAAACAGATCTGGTCCGAAATTCAACAGTTTTGTCCGAAATGGTTGAATTCTGGTCCGAAATGCAACCCTTCAGTCCGAAATGCAAGTTTTTGATCCGGAATGCAAGCCTTCAAATCCGAAATGGTCCGAAATTGATTGTTTCTGGTCCGAAATTGATGCTGATAATCCGAAATGACTGATTTTTGGTCCGAAATCCAAGTATTTTGATCAGTAATGATCCGAAATGCTTGAATCTTATCCGAAATCAGCAGCAGAACACGAACTCAGCCTCCGAAAACGTCCAAAAACACCGATTTTTTTTGTCCTAAAAATCCAAGGATTCCAACGGTGCAAACGGTTTGTCCAAATGAGTTACGGATAGTTTTCTAAACGCGGAACAGTGAAATTTTTCTTACGCAAGCCAAGAAAAATTCCACCCCTTCCGAAATGATCAGAAAAGGTCCGAAATGGTCAGGAATGATGATGCTTATCCGGAATGGTCCGAAATGGAGATGATTTTCCGAAATGAACACCTTTCTGTCCGAAATGCACTAGTCAGATCCGTAATGTAACACTCTGGTCCGAAATCAATCACTTTCTGATCCGAAATGAAACAGATCTGGTCCGAAATTCAACAGTTTTGTCCGAAATGGTTGAATTCTGGTCCGAAATGCAACCCTTCAGTCCGAAATGCAAGTTTTTGATCCGGAATGCAAGCCTTCAAATCCGAAATGGTCCGAAATTGATTGTTTCTGGTCCGAAATTGATGCTGATAATCCGAAATGACTGATTTTTGGTCCGAAATCCAAGTATTTTGATCAGTAATGATCCGAAATGCTTGAATCTTATCCGAAATCAGCAGCAGAACACGAACTCAGCCTCCGAAAACGTCTAAAAACACCGATTTTTTTTGTCCTAAAAATCCAAGGATTCCAACGGTGCAAACGGTTTGTCCAAATGAGTTACGGATAGTTTTCTAAACGCGGAACAGTGAAATTTTTCTTACGCAAGCCAAGAAAAATTCCACCCCTTCCGAAATGATCAGAAAAGGTCCGAAATGGTCAGGAATGATGATGCTTATCCGGAATGGTCCGAAATGGAGATGATTTTCCGAAATGAACACCTTTCTGTCCGAAATGCACTAGTCAGATCCGTAATGTAACACTCTGGTCCGAAATCAATCACTTTCTGATCCGAAATGAAACAGATCTGGTCCGAAATTCAACAGTTTTGTCCGAAATGGTTGAATTCTGGTCCGAAATGCAACCCTTCAGTCCGAAATGCAAGTTTTTGATCCGGAATGCAAGCCTTCAAATCCGAAATGGTCCGAAATTGATTGTTTCTGGTCCGAAATTGATGCTGATAATCCGAAATGACTGATTTTTGGTCCGAAATCCAAGTATTTTGATCAGTAATGATCCGAAATGCTTGAATCTTATCCGAAATCAGCAGCAGAACACGAACTCAGCCTCCGAAAACGTCTAAAAACACCGATTTTTTTTGTCCTAAAAATCCAAGGATTCCAACGGTGCAAACGGTTTGTCCAAATGAGTTACGGATAGTTTTCTAAACGCGGAACAGTGAAATTTTTCTTACGCAAGCCAAGAAAAATTCCACCCCTTCCGAAATGATCAGAAAAGGTCCGAAATGGTCAGGAATGATGATGCTTATCCGGAATGGTCCGAAATGGAGATGATTTTCCGAAATGAACACCTTTCTGTCCGAAATGCACTAGTCAGATCCGTAATGTAACACTCTGGTCCGAAATCAATCACTTTCTGATCCGAAATGAAACAGATCTGGTCCGAAATTCAACAGTTTTGTCCGAAATGGTTGAATTCTGGTCCGAAATGCAACCCTTCAGTCCGAAATGCAAGTTTTTGATCCGGAATGCAAGCCTTCAAATCCGAAATGGTCCGAAATTGATTGTTTCTGGTCCGAAATTGATGCTGATAATCCGAAATGACTGATTTTTGGTCCGAAATCCAAGTATTTTGATCAGTAATGATCCGAAATGCTTGAATCTTATCCGAAATCAGCAGCAGAACACGAACTCAGCCTCCGAAAACGTCCAAAAACACCGATTTTTTTTGTCCTAAAAATCCAAGGATTCCAACGGTGCAAACGGTTTGTCCAAATGAGTTACGGATAGTTTTCTAAACGCGGAACAGTGAAATTTTTCTTACGCAAGCCAAGAAAAATTCCACCCCTTCCGAAATGATCAGAAAAGGTCCGAAATGGTCAGGAATGATGATGCTTATCCGGAATGGTCCGAAATGGAGATGATTTTCCGAAATGAACACCTTTCTGTCCGAAATGCACTAGTCAGATCCGTAATGTAACACTCTGGTCCGAAATCAATCACTTTCTGATCCGAAATGAAACAGATCTGGTCCGAAATTCAACAGTTTTGTCCGAAATGGTTGAATTCTGGTCCGAAATGCAACCCTTCAGTCCGAAATGCAAGTTTTTGATCCGGAATGCAAGCCTTCAAATCCGAAATGGTCCGAAATTGATTGTTTCTGGTCCGAAATTGATGCTGATAATCCGAAATGACTGATTTTTGGTCCGAAATCCAAGTATTTTGATCAGTAATGATCCGAAATGCTTGAATCTTATCCGAAATCAGCAGCAGAACACGAACTCAGCCTCCGAAAACGTCCAAAAACACCGATTTTTTTTGTCCTAAAAATCCAAGGATTCCAACGGTGCAAACGGTTTGTCCAAATGAGTTACGGATAGTTTTCTAAACGCGGAACAGTGAAATTTTTCTTACGCAAGCCAAGAAAAATTCCACCCCTTCCGAAATGATCAGAAAAGGTCCGAAATGGTCAGGAATGATGATGCTTATCCGGAATGGTCCGAAATGGAGATGATTTTCCGAAATGAACACCTTTCTGTCCGAAATGCACTAGTCAGATCCGTAATGTAACACTCTGGTCCGAAATCAATCACTTTCTGATCCGAAATGAAACAGATCTGGTCCGAAATTCAACAGTTTTGTCCGAAATGGTTGAATTCTGGTCCGAAATGCAACCCTTCAGTCCGAAATGCAAGTTTTTGATCCGGAATGCAAGCCTTCAAATCCGAAATGGTCCGAAATTGATTGTTTCTGGTCCGAAATTGATGCTGATAATCCGAAATGACTGGTTTTTGGTCCGAAATCCAAGTATTTTGATCAGTTATGATCCGAAATGCTTGAATCTTATCCGAAATCAGCAGCAGAACACGAACAGGCCGGCTTGGAGACATCAGAGGACATATCTTTTTATTGGATGAGATTAGGGGTCTGTGAGAGCCCTTTCTCTAACTAAAAAAATGCGCTTCTCAGCCTCCGAAAACGTCCAAAAACACCGATTTTTTTTGTCCTAAAAATCCAAGGATTCCAACGGTGCAAACGGTTTGTCCAAATGAGTTACGGATAGTTTTCTAAACGCGGAACAGTGAAATTTTTCTTACGCAAGCCAAGAAAAATTCCACCCCTTCCGAAATGATCAGAAAAGGTCCGAAATGTTCACGAATGATGATGCTTATCCGGAATGGTCCGAAATGGAGATGATTTTCCGAAATGAACACCTTTCTGTCCGAAATGCACTAGTCAGATCCGTAATGTAACCCTCTGGTCCGAAAGCAATCACTTTCTGATCCGAAATGAAACAGATCTGGTCCGAAATTCAACAGTTTTGTCCGAAATGGTTGAATTCTGGTCCGAAATGCAACCCTTCAGTCCGAAATGCAAGTTTTTGATCCGGAATGCAAGCCTTCAAATCCGAAATGGTCCGAAATTGATTGTTTCTGGTCCGAAATTGATGCTGATAATCCGAAATGACTGATTTTTGGTCCGAAATCCAAGTATTTTGATCAGTAATGATCCGAAATGCTTGAATCTTATCCGAAATCAGCAGCAGAACACGAACTCAGCCTCCGAAAACGTCTAAAAACACCGATTTTTTTTGTCCTAAAAATCCAAGGATTCCAACGGTGCAAACGGTTTGTCCAAATGAGTTACGGATAGTTTTCTAAAACGCGGAACAGTGAAATTTTTCTTACGCAAGCCAAGAAAAATTCCACCCCTTCCGAAATGATCAGAAAAGGTCCGAAATGGTCAGGAATGATGATGCTTATCCGGAATGGTCCGAAATGGAGATGATTTTCAGAAATGAACACCTTTCTGTCCGAAATGCACTAGTCAGATCCGTAATGTAACACTCTGGTCCGAAATCAATCACTTTCTGATCCGAAATGAAACAGATCTGGTCCGAAATTCAACAGTTTTGTCCGAAATGGTTGAATTCTGGTCCGAAATGCAACCCTTCAGTCCGAAATGCAAGTTTTTGATCCGGAATGCAAGCCTTCAAATCCGAAATGGTCCGAAATTGATTGTTTCTGGTCCGAAATTGATGCTGATAATCCGAAATGACTGATTTTTGGTCCGAAATCCAAGTATTTTGATCAGTAATGATCTGAAATGCTTGAATCTTATCCGAAATCAGCAGCAGAACACGAACTCAGCCTCCGAAAACGTCCAAAAACACCGATTTTTTTTGTCCTAAAAATCCAAGGATTCCAACGGTGCAAACGGTTTGTCCAAATGAGTTACGGATAGTTTTCTAAACGCGGAACAGTGAAATTTTTCTGACGCAAGCCAAGAAAAATTCCACCCCTTCCGAAATGATCAGAAAAGGTCCGAAATGGTCAGGAATGATGATGCTTATCCGGAATGGTCCGAAATGGAGATGATTTTCCGAAATGAACACCTTTCTGTCCGAAATGCACTAGTCAGATCCGTAATGTAACACTCTGGTCCGAAATCAATCACTTTTCTGATCCGAAATGAAACAGATCTGGTCCGAAATTCAACAGTTTTGTCCGAAATGGTTGAATTCTGGTCCGAAATGCAACCCTTCAGTCCGAAATGCAAGTTTTTGATCCGGAATGCAAGCCTTCAAATCTGAAATGGTCCGAAATTGATTGTTTCTGGTCCGAAATTGATGCTGATAATCAGAAATGACTGATTTTTGGTCCGAAATCTAAGTATTTTGATTAGTAATGATCCGAAATGCTTGAATCTTATCCGAAATCAGCAGCAGAACACGAACTCAGCCTCCGAAAACGTCCAAAAACACCGATTTTTTTTGTCCTAAAAATCCAAGGATTCCAACGGTGCAAACGGTTTGTCCAAATGAGTTACGGATAGTTTTCTAAAAGCGGAACAGTTAAATTTTTCTTATGTAAGCCAAGAAAAATTCCACCCCTTCCGAAATGATCAGAAAAGGTCCGAAATGGTCAGGAATGATGATGCTTATCCGGAATGGTCCGAAATGGAGATGATTTTCCGAAATGAACACCTTTCTGTCCGAAATGCACTAGTCAGATCCGTAATGTAACACTCTGGTCCGAAATCAATCACTTTCTGATCCGAAATGAAACAGATCTGGTCCGAAATTCAACAGTTTTGTCCGAAATGGTTGAATTCTGGTCCGAAATGCAACCCTTCAGTCCGAAATGCAAGTTTTTGATCCGGAATGCAAGCCTTCAAATCCGAAATGGTCCGAAATTGATTGTTTCTGGTCCGAAATTGATGCTGATAATCCGAAATGACTGATTTTTGGTCCGAAATCCAAGTATTTTGATCAGTAATGATCCGAAATGCTTGAATCTTATCCGAAATTAGCAGCAAAACACGAACTCAGCCTCCGAAAACGTCTAAAAACATCGATTTTTTTATTTATTTATTTTTTTTGCCCTAAAAATCCTAGGATTCCAACGGTGCAAACGGTTTATCCAAATGAGTTACGGATAGTTTTCTAAACGCGGAACAGTGAAATTTTTCTTACGCAAGCCAAGAAAAATTCCACCCCTTCCGAAATGATCAGAAAAGGTCCGAAATGGTCAGGAATGTTGATGCTTATCCGGAATGGTCCGAAATGGAGATGACTTTCCGAAATGAACACCTTTCTGTCCGAAATGCACTAGTCAGATCCGTAATGTAACACTCTGGTCTGAAATCAATCACTTTCTGCTCCGAAATGAAACAGATCTGGTCCGAAATTCAACAGTTTTGTCCGAAATGGTTGAATTCTGGTCCGAAATGCAACCCTTCAGTCCGAAATGCAAGTTTTTGATCCGGAATGCAAGCCTTCAAATCCGAAATGGTTCGAAATTGATTGTTTCTGGTCTGAAATTGATACTGATAATCCGAAATGACTGATTTTTGGTCCGAAATCCAAGTATTTTGATCAGTAATGATCCGAAATGCTTGAATCTTATCCGAAATCAGCAGCAGAACACGAACTCAGCCTCCGAAAACGTCCAAAAACACCGATTTTTTTTTGTCCTAAAAATCCAAGGATTCCAACGGTGCAAACGGTTTGTCCAAATGAGTTACGGATAGTTTTCTAAACGCGGAACAGTGAAAATTTTCTTACGCAAGCCAAGAAAAATTCCACCCCTTCCGAAATGATCAGAAAAGTTCCGAAATGGTCAGGAATGATGATGCTTATCCGGAATGGTCCGAAATGGAGATGATTTTCCGAAATGAACACCTTTCTGCCCGAAATGCACTAGTCAGGTCCGTAATGTAACACTCTGGTCCGAAATCAATCACTTTCTGATCCGAAATGAAACAGATCTAGTCCGAAATTCAACAGTTTTGTCCGAAATGGTTGAATTCTGGTCCAAAATGCAACCCTTCAGTCCGAAATGCAAGTTTTTTGATCCGGAATGCAAGCCTTCAAATCCGAAATGGTCCGAAATTGATTGTTTCTGGTCCGAAATTGATGCTGATAATCCGAAATGACTGATTTTTGGTCCGAAATCCAAGTATTTTGATCAGTAATGATCCGAAATGCTTGAATCTTATCCGAAATCAGCAGTAGAACACGAACTCAGCTTCCGAAAACGTCCAAAAACACTGATTTTTTTTGTCCTAAAAATCCAAGGATTCCAACGGTGCAAACGGTTTGTCCAAATGAGTTACGGATAGTTTTCTAAACGCGGAACAGTGAAATTTTTCTTACGCAAGCCAAGAAAAATTCCACCCCTTCCGAAATGATCAGAAAAGGTCCGATATGGTCAGGAATGATGATGCTTATCCGGAATGGTCCGAAATGGAGATGATTTTCCGAAATGAACACCTTTCTGTCCGAAATGCACTAGTCAGATCCGTAATGTAACACTCTTGTCCAAAATCAATCACTTTCTGATCCGAAATGAAACAGATCTGGTCCGAAATTCAACAGTTTTGTCCGAAATGGTTGAATTCTGGTCTGAAATGCAACCCTTCAGTCCGAAATGCAAGTTTTTGATCCGGAATGCAAGCCTTCAAATCCGAAATGGTCCGAAATTGATTGTTTCTGGTCCGAAATTGATACTGATAATCCGAAATGACTGATTTTTGGTCCAAAATCCAAGTATTTTGATCAGTAATGATTCGAAATGCTTGAATCTTATCCGAAATCAGCAGCAGAACACGAACTCAGCCTCCGAAAACGTCCAAAAAACACCGATTTTTTTTCCTTTTTTTTTGTCCTTAAAATCCAAGGATTCCAACGGTGCAAACGGTTTGTCCAAATGAGTTACGAATAGTTTTCTAAACGCGGAACAGTGAAATTTTTCTTACGCAAGCCAAGAAAAATCCACCCCTTCCGAAATGATCAGAAAAGGTCCGAAATGGTCAGGAATGATGATGCTTATCCGGAATGGTCCGATATGGAGATGATTTTCCGAAATGAACACCTTTCTGTCCGAAATGCAGTAGTAAGATCCGTAATGTAACACTCTGGTCCGAAATCAATCACTTTTTGATCCGAAATGAAACAGATCTGGTCCGAAATTCAACAGTTTTGTCCGAAATGGTTGAATTCTGGTCTGAAATGCAACCCTTCAGTCCGAAATGCAAGTTTTTGATCCGGAATGCAAGCCTTCAAATCCGAAATGGTCCGAAATTGACTGTTTATCTTTTTACTAATTACAAGATATCCAAAGACCAAATCTAAGCTGTTGTCACAAAACATGCACCAATAATCTACCAACAATTCCTCGTGTGCAATACTTAACTGATTAAACGACATCATGGGCGCAGGGTCCACTCGTGACCAATATGATGTCTGCCTCACGTACAATATATATATCCTACTAATATGACAAATTTAATACACGAAGTTCTACGAATCCCCTGAATCTCCTTCCCTTGAGACCAGGCTGGCATCCGTCCCAACCTTATGGTCCGTTTTGCCTCGGAAACACCATACCAATCCCCGTTTCATCCCGAAACAAATATATTCAACAAAACCGTTTCATCCCCGAAACACATATTCAACAAAAACCGTTTCATCCCCGAAACATATATTTTCACAAATCCATATATTTTCAATGAAAATATATAATTTATATCAAAAAGCTATGTTTTATTCCCAAAAACGTTATTAAACCCTTTTATTGGCGTGTTCTACCCCCAAAATATATACAAAGCAGTAAAAGAGGGGTTTAGTGACACTCACCTTTGGGTGCGTATTTTAAATAGCGCAATCTCAGAGATTGATTTCCATGTCCTATTATATATATAGGAACGATTTTAAATCAATATTCATAACACAAAAATCCTAAGTTTCTCCGTTTCTTAGAATTATCACATAACTTTGAGATTTTCTCTAAAAGTTATCATTTTTGATTATGTTGGCACGTTAATATATATATGAGTCCATATATATTTTTTATGATTTTACAACTTGAACAATTTTATTGGTGACCATTATTGTGTAAATCCGTTAACACTCCCGTTTATACGTAATATATCTACGATTTGCGTGTCGTAATATATATACATAAACGTTCATATAATTTATCACCAAAACACGTGAAATCTTGTTAACTTATCTATTTTGTCATTTTTAAAGCAAATATACATAAAACATCTCATATGAATAAAATTTCATGCTCGACAAACAAGTTACACATTTAACGCGATTTTTACCGTTTCTGCCGCACAAAACACACAAATATACATGCATAATCTATATTTCCAAAATTATGTTAAAAACTTAACATACTTTCACATTCTCATGTTTAAATCACATAAAACATTTTAAACACATAAGGTTTACCCAAAATTTCACCCATAATAGTGTACATTGAAAAATGCGTATTTTAGCGATTCGGTAACGTTTTCGGGCGTCAGAAGTAACGTATGACCAACCAAACACCAAGTAAACTTAAAATTAGTTAAAATACTTATTTTTAAACTAAAAATATCAGTTTACTTATTGATCTAAATCAGTTTTATAAAAATCACTCGAAAAGCCGATTTTTGACCGTTTTAACGCATAGTTTTGCGTTAAACATTACTATAATCATCCCAACTCAAAAGGACTTGATATTTTAACACAATACATGTTGTTTACTGATTAAAATAGCGGTTATAATCAGATTAGTGCAGTTTTTGTGTAAGTCACATAAATCATGCGATTTTACGTATTTTACAACCTTTAGTGCACCAAGTACAACATGCAAAGCTAGCGAACGTTATGAAAAAGTTATATGTCACTTAAACACTTTAAAATAACTTTATTTTAGTGTTTATAATCTGTTCAAAACTGATTTTTACTAAATAATACTCAAATCACCTTTTTATAAACATATATCATCATGCAAAATCTAGTTAGTGCATCTAATGCATCCACAACATGTTCTAATCATTTGTATGAACTTGAATGCACTTAGATCTTTATTTATTTTATGTTTCTCATACTCAAACATTCCAACATTCTTATGATCATCATACAATCATTTCTTATAAATGCAAGGCATACAACTTCTTACATATTTAAATATTTTAATCATCAAAATTTAAATGCATGTGTACATATACATATATACATACACGACACCTATACACACATGCATAAACTTCCAAAGTTTTACTTTTTAACGTATTTATTTCAAATCATGGAAACCTTTTTAAGAACATTCTATAACACTTGTGCCTCCACGGCCATCAAACAAGTACCAAATCAATGAAATATTGTATTTCATACTTGGGATTTGTATAAATATGTGTATCAATTGCACATATCAATTCTTGTTCGATTTCGAGCTCTAAATCGCTTTTTGGAAAGTTATACGCGAACTGATGCGTAAACGTAATCAATTTAACGTGACAAACACTCTCGGATAGCGACATAGGCTTAACATACCTTAAATAACCTTTACATAACTTATAAATAAGTTTTGGAGGGTTTGGTGTGTCGAAATCAAGTTTATTCGCTTACAGGGACTGATTTCGACAAACTGCGAAAGTATGCCGATTCGTACTGTAACGGAGATTCTGGAACTTGATCATAAGTTAAACATACACTAAATATCCTTTACATAGCTTAGAAATAGGCTTTGAGGGGTTCGGTATGTTAAAATAAACTTTTTGGTCATTCAGGGACTAAAAGCGTCAAAAGTGCATAAGTTTGCATTTACGCGCATATCTTACGTTCTGGCCATATCTGGACATCGAAAAAATTTTTGTAATCATTAAAATATTTTATTTTAGTGATTTGAATGCTAAAACTTCATTCGTTTCGCAATTTGGATCGTTTTCGCGTCCGTTACGATTTCCGTCGTAATTAACCGAACAACGCAACCGTACGGCCAAACGAACCGACATCCGTCTCATTTCTGAGCATATTTCAAGTTTCCTATGTTTTAACATCTTTATGGAGCTTAAAAGAAGGTTTGACGGGTGTTAGAAGTGCCAAAACGCATCAAAAATCAAGTTTGGAGATGCAGGGGCCTGTTCTGCCAATTTTGCAAACTTCCTGCCAGCAACCAAGGTCATTACGGACCGTACGAAGTTGCTTACAGTCCGTAAGCCACTCCCAGGTTAGCAGACTTCATTTTTATAAAACCCAGCTGCTCCCATTGTTTTGCACATGGTTTCTTCTATTCTATGGACTGGTTTTAGATGCCCCTAGTATGTTAAAAACATGGGCACACATGGAGGACTTAGATCGAAGCTCGGTTTTGGATGAACGATCCTAACGGTTCTACGAAATCTATAAATACCCCCATGTTTCATTAACAATCTTCACACTTGATCTGATTTATGTTCTAAGTTGAAGCATTAGCTTCATACCTAAGCATTCTAGATCAAAATCTTCCTAGCTTGGACCTCTTGTAAGATTCTTTCATGCTTTTATGTGTTTTTAAGCGTGAAAGTCAAACAGTGTTTGAGTTTCTGCTTTGACCAGTCAATGGTCAACATGAAGTTCGTTTGAACTTCGCAACGTGAGCATAATCACGATGGTCATAGTCCTTTGTGACTATACCTACTCATTACCACGTTATTTAGGCGTAGTGACGAGTCGTAGTTTCGGTCAAAATGCGTATATCTTCACACTTGATCTGATTTATGTTCTAAGTTGAAGCATTAGCTTCATACCTAAGCATTCTAGATCAAAATCTTCCTAGCTTGGACCTCTTGTAAGCTTCTTTCACGCTTTTATGTGTTTTTAAGCGTGAAAGTCAAACAGTGTTTGACTTTCTGCTTTGACCAGTCAATGGTCAACATGAAGTTCGTTTGAACTTCGCAACATGAGCGTAATCACGATGGTCATAGTCCTTTGTGACTATACCTACTCATTACCACGTTATTTAGGCGTAGTGACGAGTCGTAGTTTCGGTCAAAATGCGTATTCTTGTGTATTTTGCAACCAAACTACTCTTGGGTATCAAGACCCTTTGTTTTGATACCAAACTTGTTTTCTAACTTCGTTAAACGTGTTTTAACATGTTTAACTCGTCACTTTAGGTTTAGTGCTTATATAGGGTCGTAAGATAAGCGGTCTAAACAACCGCTTAGACTTTCGAACCCGACCCGCTTGGTCGATCACTGGGATTCGACCAAGCATATTTTGTAACCATAGTTGTATAGAGAATAATCTTCCGAGGTTATACCTTATGGTCACTACGTTTAGTTAGTTGTATGATAGGTAGTTTATATGCCTTAGGAAAATGACCAAATGCTTTTTTTACGCATAAATTCATTTTAAGCATATGTAACCTAAATTTTTACATCTAAACTAATTAGGCAACATTATTAGGCATGTTAAGGCATATAATACCTGTCATAGGACTAGTTAGGTGGTCCGAACGTGTTTTACGTGAACGACGCGTTAAAGTAGCGTGAGCTACCTAACCGGGTCGTAATGGGTCGTAAGTATTTAGGATAGGTTTTGTTTTAGAATGTAGGCTTTGTTAAACCATATTACGTGAGTTCCTATACTCATTTGGTTTACGAAACCTCATTTTACCCGATCCTCCGATTTAGGTCCGTTTATTAACGTAGTTACCTATATTAGGTGCCATTTGATTCCGTGATCCCTCTAGCATTGCTTGGTGGTTATTCAAAGACTTCTAAGCAATCTCAAGTGAGTATGTAGGCCCCCTCCTTTTTAAATGTTTTCTAGGTGATTATGTGAGTACATAGTCCCCTCTTTTACTTTTTTTCAAACATTTTGGGGTGAAACACATGCGCCTACTTGTTACTTCCATGCTTTCCATGATTTCATAACTCATACTTGCTATGTTCATTAGTACACTTATAGTACATGATTTCATTATGTTTTTGCTATGTATGTTCATTTATTGCATACTTAGTACATTGTTTTACATTACATTTTATGCTATGTATGTCCATTTAGTGCATACTTAGTACATTATTTTACATTACATTTTATGCTATGTATGTCCATTTAGTGCATACTAAGTACATTATTTTACATTACATTTTATACTATGTATGTCCATTTAGTGCATACTTAGTACATTGTTTTACATTACATTTTATGCTATGTATGTCCATTTAGTGCATACTTAGTACATTATTTTACATTACATTTTATGCTATGTATGTCCATTTAGTGCATACTTAGTACATTGTTTTACATTAAATTTCATGCTACGTATGTTCATTTGTTGCATACTTAGTACATTATTTTCATAAAACATGCTTACATTTTGCTATGACATTTGGTTTGTTTAAATGGGACAAAAATACATTCATTAACATTGATCCTAGGTTTGTTTGGGCCGAAGGAATGACCGAATTCGATATACATTGTTTAGATAAACCTTTAACTTCGTTTAAGGGTTTGTCGCCACAGTCGCAAGGCTTGAGTGTATACATTTAAACAATACCGCATAGATGTTTGTATCAGTAAGGCATGCATTTGTTTTACAAAACATAATGTAGGTCCCCTAACCGTGCGGATCGTAACAGAATCGTCGATCTAACCTAGAGTGCGGAATCCCCTAGATCAGATTTCACAGAAAACGAGTAGAATAAGAATCAAGAACACGATACACTTTCAATCCGGTCTTCTATTGATTATCCAACACGAAGTTTACAATCAATTCAAGACCCACAAGAAATCTCTCAGCCACTCTCTTTAGATTTCTCTCACAACTCCTCTCAGTGTGTCTAATGTCTAACCTAAACCCTAATGCTAAGCCTTGTTTATATAGGACAAGGTTTGCACATGGGCTTTGGTCTGGGCTAGGCCATTCTCCAAGCCCATTACACAGAAATAACTCCCTAACCCATATGCTAAGCCCAATACAAAATATCCAAAGACTAAACAAACAAACTATTAAGCTGTTGTCACAAAACATGCACCAACAAACTCCCCCTTGACAATAGCTTCATAGTGTAACTTTGTCTTCAAACATCTTGCAGTCTATTGGTCTTTGGATAGCGTCAGCTACACAGTTTCTGACATCAACAAACTCCCCCTTAGCTGATGCTTCCAATCTCCAAAATTTTCATTCGTTGTCGATCAGCGAACTAGCAATCTTTGGTTAAGCAAGTATCTTTAAATCTTCAAATCTCTTTTTCTTTCTGCAATGTAGTAGAAGGATCTTACCATGCATCTTCACACATCTTCACTTCACTCTCAATCTGCACTTTACTTGTATTCTGCACTTCATTTTGATAACTGCATCAATCTGTTTAGAAACACAAGCAAGTATCTCGAAAAACCATTAGTCTTTTTCACATTTAAAGATAAACCAATATTTTATCTTTGTTTGCAAAAACAACTACCTGTCAGTTCAAAATGGGAGATCTTTTAAAAAGGAAATATTTTTGGTATTTTTGATATTTTTCAACACAAACTAAACTAACTAAACTAAACTCAAAATATTTACAATACTTCTTTTTGTGAGAATCATGTGCAAGAAGATCATATCAGCAAAATCAAACTGTTTCACACATTTAGATAATTCTTTATGTAATTTTCGTGAAAAGCAGTTCAAGACGATTACCAGTATGTTTGTCCACTTAAACAAAATGCATGAACATTTCAAGTACCATTACCATATGATACGTTAAGGTAATATTATTATACCGAAATACAAGCGTGTCCCACTTCAGGATGTACCCCCGCGATCAAGGTATGCACAAAGATTCATCGTAGAAGGTGAGTATACTGAATTCATCCGTTTTGTCTTTCAACGATAGATAATTGGTGAACAGGTCAGTACTTCCGTACAGCAGAGAGACCAAAATATCTTATCGAGGGCTAAGACAGGTACCATTTTTGGTACGAATTGTGCTTTTTGCACTTATTGAATGACTCTCTATGAGAGCTTTTTCATTTTCAGGGTTTTGGCATTTTTAGCTCTTTTAAGATATCCTGCGTGTGTCTAGGTCAGCATGTATCTGGATGCAGCAGAAGGACACCCCTGATATCCCCGGATGAAATAACAGTATAAAGACCCAAAACTTCAGATTTTGGCAATCTATCAACGCAAGAATTAAGGTCATTAAACCATACACCACTGATGTGTTCCCCACTTATACTCAGTGCATTTAGGTTTATATCACTTTGGTAAGTTGATTATTTAATGCTTTTGCCTACTGGTACATCATATGATGAAGCTGCTATCACACTTAAGCAATTTAATTCAGTTTGAGTGTGACAGTCTAACTTGCTGATGTACTATCATTTCTTCTTTTTCACACAGTGATAGCTCATTTTGATTTTCTTTTTTTATATGTTTTTGATTTTTCAATGTTTTTGTATTTTTTAAAAAATTTATAACTTACTCCCCCTAAACTCACGCACTATCTAAACTCTTTTTTTTGGCTTAGAGGAATTTCTCCACCTAAATTTTTGTTTTTATGGAGTAAGTTTTAAAAACAAAAATTTTAAAACACAAACAGACTCCCCACTTTAAATCTGACAAAAGTTTTTCACGTTTAACAAATCAAATCAATCACAAAAGTAAATAGTTTGTTACCCATGTTAACCGACTATTCACCTCAGATGCTGTACAGGAATAACCACTGTCGAACACATCAACAGTCCTTCTTGGTCATCCTGCATTCACTCAACAACTTAGTTAGTCTTGAGAACCCAAGCCCTGATGGTCTTGGGTTTTCCAAATTCATCCAATACAGGAACATCCATTCAATATCCATCACTCCTCAATGGAGTCTTGGATTGCTTATCTTGATACCTCCTTCTCCCATTATTATACCATGAATTTTGGAAAAATCTTGGATGTTGTTGAACATTTGAGTTACTAAAACCCCTATGTCCGTTTCTTCCTTGAAAATTTCGATTTCCAGAATTCTTGTATCGATTTTGATATCCAAAACTTTTATTTTGACTTTGAAAACGATTTGCTTTACCATTATAATGACTAAATTGCGGTGAAATACTTCTTGGTTTATCAAATCTTTTCGAAGTTGAAGGTTTTGAAGGAGATTCAGGTTTCTTAGTTTGACAACTTGTTTTTACACTGTTGCTTGACCCAACCTGATTCCCATCCTTAACCTCATCAACCTTTTGTTTACCTTTCTTCAAAGGACAACAACTCACCACATGCCCTTTGTTGTGACAATTAAAACAGGATCTCTTCTTATAAGTTTTCTTTATGTTTGATCCCTTTTTAAATGTGTTGGTCTTTTTGTCTTCAGTATCCTCATCCACTTTATGAGGCGTACTGTTAGACCCAACATATTCTTTCAAAGAAACTGGACTATTTGGCAAGTCCACATCTATCGGATCCACTACTACTTGTGCAGTGGCAACAAAATCAGCTAGCTCATCTTCAGTTGGTAAAAATGAGTATTCTTGATTTCCAGAAGATGAAGCTTTTGTATACCCCACCCCTGTTTTATCATTACTCCTTTTTAGACCTTTTTGAATTTGAGTTCTGACTAACGAAGAATTCTCAAACTTGTGTAACTTCCCCTGAAGTTCTACGATTTTGGCTTGTGCATCAGCCAATTCTGAGCACTTTTCAGAAAGCTCGTTAGTCTTTTCTTTCACAGTTTCACGAGCCAAATCAATGACCTGTAACAGTTCATTGACTTTGCTTGTTAGACTGCTAATTTCTTGTTCATTTGATTTGAGTTTTTCTAAACAATTTGACTCTCTTTTAATCAAAAGAACGTCTAACTCCTTTTGGTTTTCCAAATCAGCTAACAGAATTTTGTTTTGCTCCGATAGACTGTCAACTTTACCCTGTAGTTCAGTGCAATTAAGACATGTATGACTTACAGATTCTGATGATATCTTCACCTCTGATGTAAGTCCATTCACATCCTTCAAGCCCTTTGAAACTTCAGCACCCTTCTTTTCAGCATTCTCCTCATCTGCTTCCTTCTTCTCAGCAACAACCTCTCCAATCTTCACAGCTGCAAGCTCAGCCACCAATGTTTGATCACAAGTAGTTACTTTTGAAGAGATCTGATAGCGTTTTTCCAAAGCTTCCCACAGATCTCTAGAATTCCCATAGTTCTTGAAGGTATGCTTAATGCCTTCAGGTAAGGATTTCTTGATCACTGCTAAAGCTCTCTTCTCAGCATCAACCACCTGTCTCTCAGATTCATCCATCTTCTCATAAGAAATCACCTTAACTCTTCCTTCAACACGACGTGTAGGAGCAACATATCCATCTATCATCCAGCTCCACATTCTTGTATCTTCACTTTTCACAAATGCCTCAAACTGCTCTTTCCAGTCAGCATATTCTTTGACATTTACAAGCTTTGGCCAGTTCTTAGCAACCTCACGTCCATTATTCATCTTAGCCATCTTGCAGCGTAAAAGTTTAAATGGATTTTGGTAACCTGTGTCGAAATCCAAATCTAACTTCTCTACTGGTCCTTTTCAAGCTTTTATCGTAAGCGAACTGATAAAACCGTACAAATTTTTTCCGAAATCTGTTTTTACCAAATTATACCATTAGATTCGTCTCGAAATTACGATTCCAATGATATATAATGTCAAAAACCTATTTCTGGATTTTCCAGATGAGTTACGGATAATCCAAGGATCCCAACGGTTCAAACGGTTTGTCCAGATGAGTTACGGATAATTTTCTAAACGCGAAACAGTGAAATTGCTCTTACGCAAGCCAAGAAAAATTCCACCCCTTCCGAAATGAGCAGAAATGGTTCGAAATGGTTCGAAATGGTTATGCTTATCCGAAATGGTCAGTATTGATCCGAAATGACCACCTTCTAGTCCGTAATGCACTAGTTTGATCCGTAATGATACTCTCTGGTCCGAAATCAAACACCCTCTGATCCGAAATTGACTATATAATCCGAAATGAAGGACTGATTATCCGAAATCAAGGTCTGAAGATCCGAAATTCAAGTCAACTGGTCCGAAATGCAAGTTTTTGATCCGGAATGCAAGCCTTCAAATCCGAAAAGGTCCGAAATTGATTGTTTCTGGTCCGAAATTGCTTGATTTCTGTCCGTAACAGCCTGTTTCTGGTCCGAAATACAAGCTGTCAATCCAAAATGAATGATTTTTGGTCCGAAATCCAAGTATTTTGATCAGTAATGATCCGAAATGCTTGAATCTTATCCGAATCAGCAGCAGAACACGAACTCAGCCTCCGAAAACGTCCAAAAACACTGATTTTCTATAGAAAACGATTCTGAACCGAGCAAAACAAGAGCCGAATGCTCTGATACCAATTGTAGGTCCCCTAACCATGCGGATCGTAAGAGAATCGTCGATCTAACCTAGAGTGCGGAATCCCCTAGATCAGATTTCATAGAAAACGAGTAGAACAAGAATCAAGAACACGATACACTTTCAATCCGGTCTTCTATTGATTATCCAACAACACGAAGTTTACAATCAATTCAAGACCCACAAGAAATCTCTCAGCCACTCTCTGTAGATTTCTCTCACAACTCCTCTCAGTGTGTCTAATGTCTAACCTAAACCCTAATGCTAAGCCTTGTTTATATAGGACAAGGTTTGTACATGGGCTTTGGTCTGGGCTAGGCCATTCTCCAAGCCCATTTCACAGAAATATCTCCCTAACCAATATGCTAAGCCCAATAAAAAATATCCAAAGACTAAATAAACAAACTATTAAGCTGTTGACACAAAACATGCACCAACACATAAACTTTTGATTTATTCAATTGCATTGTTTTGTGCATTTTACATATGGTTTAAGCAGTGACTTTTTACTTGCCATATATAACATTTGTTTATACACTACATGATTTACATTTGACAATAGACATGGTTTTTACATAACCATTTGACAATTGGTTTAAACAAGACATTTTTGGTGGTTTGTTTTGGTAAGTGATTTAAGTAACGAGGCGTGTGTAATATGATAAAAGCATGGTGGATACACGCTGGTACTTCCTATATATAAGTGCTTTTATGGTATTACATATCGTAGCGTTACTTAAACCATTTCAAGTTAGACATAATACATTTTACACTTGTATCACATCTTCATGAAACATTGTTTTACAAACAACATATTTTATACAAACTCATTTTACTTGGTCATTTATTTATCTGTGCATCTTTCTTTTATATCATCTGATTTCTTATCACTGTTTTATGATTTATAAAAGAAAACAATTTACAAGGTTCATGACTAACTTTTGTTAAACATTTTTTTCTTTAAACTTACAAGTCATGAATCCTAAATCAATAAAACCTATGTATCTCACAGGCATTTTTATGCTGGCGTACCTATTTTCACATGTGTTTTCAAGAGATGATGCATAGGATTGATCAAGATACACTTAGGCGGACTTGGGCCTTAGTGACAATAAAAGATGCAAGACTAGTTAATTATGTTATGTACTCTTGTGTTTCATTGTTTTTAAGACATTGTAACCTCTATCAAGTTCAATAAAACAAAACTTAAATTTTTTCATATGTTATGAAACAATGATTCTGTTACAACATTTCCCGACGTTTCCGCCACGATTTGTTGTTTTACGTGGTCGGGGTGTGACAGAAGAGTTGGTATCAGAGCTCATGGTTATAGGGAATTAGGTTATTAGTAATGCTTTGACCTAGTCTATAACCTTCCTAGGACCCTAACACAAGATCCTTGTGTTTAGATCTTAAAACACTACCGTCACTTATCGTTAGGTGAAAACTACAACTAGAACACAAATTTCGAATTCGCTTCGAAAACCAATCATCTGTTCTTGGATGATTGATTACTCGGTTTTGAACCCTCTAAGTTTCAAAACCTCGTCAAAGTTGGGTCTTATAATGTGAACACGTGCAATCTGGAAGGGTGGATGCCTGTACTCTAAGTTTTCTGTCTAAGGCTAGAGTGTTCGTACAAATCCACATAATCGGACCAGTCACTCTTACCTGCGAACTCTTGGCGTGAGTGTCCACTTATAGGCTAAAGCATGTCTTCGCGATACATTAATATGACCCGATTACTTTGATTAGTCACAGTCTCATTTGTTTGCCTTAGGTAACAAACAAATGATCGCAATTTTTATGTGTTGTCTTTCTGTTTTGATTATTCGATAACATTTCACTTGTTTCCTCCTATATCTTCCATTTCCTCTAGAATGTCTCTTCATCGCAACAACGCTTAAATGTCTGAGCAGGCTGCCAAATTTGCTCAGCGAATAGGCGAAGTAATACTGAAGACTGTTGAACTAGCTGCTGCCATGTCTCGTCTCATGGATGAAGCCACTCAAGAGACACCGAAGGAAACAGAAGTCAAGCCTTCGCCAAAAAAATCAAAGAAGCGTAAGGCTTCAAAGAATCCCACAACGGTTACACCAAATCAAGCAGAACCTAGCCAGGTGGCAACACCACCAGCCAAGAAGCTGTACTTGGGAACTTCTCCTTTGTGCAATCAATGCAACCTTTACCATCCGAATCAGTTACCATGTCGCAAATGTACCTACTGTGGATGATGGGGATATGCGGTTAACATGTGCCGCTTTGCTATCCAAGACAAAGCTGTTGCAGATCCTACTGCTGCTCGAGCACCATACGAAGGAACAGCCCCTTTATGTAATCAGTGTAACTTCCATCACCATGCTAGTGTCAAATGCCGAAAATGTTTCAACTGTGGACTTTTTGGTCATACGACAAGAGTTTGTCGTTCAATCACTGTGCTAAACCTAGCTTTTCAAAATCCTGTTCAACTTCAAGCAGATCCAGCACAAGCTCGTTTCCCATCTGGTACTTGGTACAACTACGGTGAGACGGGTTATTTTACGAACCAATGCCCAAAGGTTATCAATGCAGATCTGACCCACGGATGAGCATTTGGCTGATTTGAAGATACTACTGTTTTGGATAATTTGTATCTGTTGCTTTTTGTTTCTTTTGTTTTTCTTCAACTCTGGAACAATGTGTTTAGTTTATAAATAAATCAATGTTCACAATTCTGATGTACAAGTGTAGTTACATATGTGTATGGCATTTCCCTATAATACCTACATCAAGGAACTGTGTTCTTTACAAACTACTCTTGTGGTTCTCCCATTCAAGTGATCACTCATAATTTCCTCTAAAATTCTAAAGTACTCATTTCATTCTAAGAAACGAAGTACAAGAAATAAAGTGACATTATGAGTAATCGTGCTTTTTGCACATCTGTATCTTTAAATCCTTGGTTAGATAACTAAAGGTAATTTTTTTCGATCTCATACCCATTACATTCTGGTTTTCATAACAACATACATAGTATAAGTTTTCTAAACAATCTTCATGATTTCAAAATATTCCATGTAGTTTAAAAACATTTTTAAGACGGTATATTCACTTAATATATCAAGTGCATGATTTCAAAAGCATTATCCATGTTTTCAAAAATCTTATACATAATTTCAAAATTCATCTCGCATGATTTTAAAACATTGTATAAATATACTTACCTAATACATCTACCGTATGATTTCAAAAGTATTATGTAAGGTTTCAAAAACATTAAACACATTTCTAAAAGAACCCCATGCATGGTTTTCAAAAACTTTTTTTCTCGTACATTGACTTAACCTTCAAATTCTGCCTCATATGTCGCCTTGGCATATCTAGCACCTCAACTTCGTGAGTATTTTACCCCGTGTATCGACTTAAGCACGTCTAGTGCAAGGTTTTGAAGCGCCTCCCGCTTTTCAAATCCCAAAATCCAATTGGGATCTTCTTATCTTAGCAATTAGATCCTTGTGGATGATTATCGTTCAAATCGGAGTCCTTAATTGGATTCCTTGTATACCTTAATTCGAATATTATGATTCCTTGTAATGAAAATCGAATTTTCTTTTTAAGATCTTCCTATCTTCATAGTTAGATTCTTGAAATGATTAAAGTGCCAAATGAAATCCACGGATTGGATTCCTGGTGTTCTTTAAATACTTGTGCACAGTTAACAAACAAATTAACAAAATGATAACAAATTGAAGATCAAGTTAAACAATTTTGTGATTATTTGTCATGTGTTTTCTTTTGTGTTTTTATTTTCGTTATCCAAATCCTCGTAGAATCTTCCATATCTTCATATGAGAGATTCATAGTAGGATATCCAAAGGTACTACCCTAAATCCTTAATGGGCTTCTACGTAATCGTTAAGACCCTTGGATTATATAGTACCACTCCATGATTCAAAGAAACCCCTTGAGTGGTCTAGTAAAAAAGATTGATTCAGAATCTGGTTAAGAATGGCATGTGATGATATAGCTGAACAGATTCCTTGGTAGTCTATTTAAAGAGATCAATTATTGATTTAATTAAAAGGACCCTATGGTGATCTAGTCACATCATCACAGGGTCGTTCATTATTTTCTTCCCCTACACATTATAAGATGCACTGTGTGGACTATGCAAGGAATTATGTAATTATGGATGCATACATAATTATGAAATTCAATGCATGGAAACCACAATAAGATTTATCCTGTGTAAGAACCTATAGTGGCAAAAATAACGAAATGTGAACAATGTAATGGAGGTACGGTGGATGCACCAATGGCGCTTCATACACTTGTATATAAGTGTCCCTCTTACAAATTACAAGCATGATGTTTTTAAAGTTACTAGAAGTTCAGAACCCTAACCAGTGTTGTTTTATCTTTTTGACTTCATGTTTCAAGCTCTCACAAGTTTCCTCTAAATAAAATTTCGGGACGAAATTTCCTAAAGTAGGGGAGACTGTGATACCTGTTCCTCCACGACCATCAAACAAGTACCAAATCAATGAAATATTGTATTTCCTACTTGGGATTTGTATAAATATGTGTATCAATTGTACATATGATTTCTTATTTGATTTCGAGCTCTAAATCGTTTTCTGGAAAGTTATACGCGAACTGATGTGTAAACGTAATTAGTTTAATGCGAAAAACACTCCGGGATAGCGACATAGGCTTAACATACCTTAAATAACCTTTACATAACTTAGAAATAAGTTTTGGAGGGTTTGGTGTGTCGAAATCAAGTTTATTCCTTTACATGGACTAATTTCGACAAACTGCGAAAGTATACCGATTCGTACTGTAACGGACATTCCGGAACTTGATCATAAGTTAAACATACCTAAATACCCTTTATATAGCTTAGAAATAGGCTTTGAGGGGTTCGGTATGTTAAAATAAACTTTTTGGTCATTCAGGGACTAAAAGCGTCAAAAGTGCATAAGTTTGCATTTACGCGCATATCTTACGTTCTGGCCATATCTGGACATCCA
This sequence comes from Helianthus annuus, assembly GCF_002127325.2. Taxonomy (NCBI): domain Eukaryota; kingdom Viridiplantae; phylum Streptophyta; class Magnoliopsida; order Asterales; family Asteraceae; genus Helianthus; species Helianthus annuus. The sequence goes on along the minus strand of NC_035440.2, from coordinate 159,007,696 downwards.
AAAATTTTTGTCATCATTAAAATATTTTATTTTAGTGATTTGAATGCTAAAACTTCATTCGTTTCGCAATTTAGATCGTTTTCGCGTCCGTTACGATTTCCGTCGTAATTAACCGAACAACGCAACCGTACGGCCAAACGAACCGACATCCTTATCATTTCTGAGCATATTTCAAGTTTCCTATGCTTTAACATCTTTATGGAGCTTAAAAGTAGGTTTGACGGGTGTTAGAAGTGCAAAACGCATCAAAAAACAAGTTTGGAGATGCATGGGCATGTTCTACCAATTTTGCAAACTTCCTGCCAGCAACCAAGGTCCTTACGGACCGTATAGAGTTGCTTACGGTCCATAAGCCACTCCCAGGTCAGCAGACTTCATTTTTATAAAACCCAGCTGCTCCCATTGTTTTGCACATGGTTTCTTCTATTCTATGGACTGGTTTTAGATGCCCCTAGTATGTTAAAACCATGGGCACATATGGAGGGCTTAGATCGAAGCTCGGTTTTCGTTGAACGGTCCTAACAGTTCTACGAAATCTATAAATACCCCCGTGTTTCATTTGCAATCTTCACACTTGATCTGATTTATGTTCTAATTTGAAGCATTAGCTTCATACTTGAGCACTCTAGATCAAAATCTTCCTAGCTTGGACCTCTTGTAAGCTTCTTTCATGCTTTTACGCGTTTTTAAGCGTGAAAGTCAAACAATGTTTGACTTTCTGCTTTGACCAGTCAATGGTTAACATGAAGTTCGTTTAAACTTCGCAACGTGAGCGTAATCACGATGGTCATAGTCCTTTGTGACTATACATACTGATTACCACGCTATTTAGGCGTAGTGACGAGTCGTAGTTTCGGTCAAAATGTGTATCTTGCGTATTTTGCAACCAAACTACTCTTGGGTATCAAGACCCTTTGTTTTGATACCAAACTTGTTTTCTAACTTCGTTAAACATGTTTTAACATGTTTAACTCGTCACTTTAGGTTTAGTGCTTATATAGGGTCGTAAGATTAGTGGTCTAAACAACCGCTTAGACTTTCAAACCCGACCCGTTTGGTCGATCATTAGGATTCGACCAAGCATATTTTGTGACCATAGTTGTATAGGGAATAACCTTCCGAGGTTATACCTTATGGTCACTACGTTTAGTTGGTTGTATGATAGGTAGTTTATATGCCTTAGGAAAATGACCAAAATGCCCTTTTTACGCATAAATTCATTTTAAGCATATGTAACCTAAATTTTTTACATCTAAACTGATTAGGCAACATTATTAGGCATGTTAAGGCATATAATACCTGTCATAGGACTAGTTAGGCGGTCCGAACGCATTTTACGCGAACGACGCGTTAAAGTAGCGTGAGCTACCTAAACAGGTCGTAAGCACTTAGGATAGGTTTCGTTTTAGAATGTAGGCTTTGTTAAACCATATTACATGAGTTCCTATACTCATTTGGTTTACGAAATCTCATTTTACCCGATCCTCCGATTTAGGTCCGTTTATTAACCTAGTTACCTATATTAGGTGCCGTTTGATTCCGTGATCCCTCTAGCATTGCTTGGTGGTTATTCAAAGACTTCTAAGCAATCTCAAGTGAGTACATAGACCCCATCCTTTTTAAATGTCTTCAAGGTGATTATGTGAGTACATAGTCCCCTCTTTTACTGTTTTTCAAACATTTTGAGGTGAAACACATGTGCCTACTTGTTACTTTCGTACTTTCCAAGATTTCATAACTCATACTTGCTATGTTCATTAGTACACTTATAGTACATGAATTCATTATGTTTTTGCTATGTATGTTCATTTATTGCATACTTAGTACATTGTTTTACATTACATTTTATGCTATGTATGTTTATTTAGTGCATACTTAGTACATTATTTTACATTGCATTTTATGCTATGTATGTCCATTTAGTGCATACTTAGTACATTATTTTACATTACATTTTATGCTATGTATGTCCATTTAGTGCATACTTAGTACATTATTTTACATTACATTTCATGCTATGTATGTTCATTTGTTGCATACTTAGTACATTATTTTCGTAAAACATGCTTACATTTTGGTATGACATTTGGTTTGTTTAAATGGGACAAAAATGCATTCATTAACATTGATCACGCCGTTCGTTAGTAGGTAGTGGTACCATAGGAATTGACAACTCCCATTCCTGAGATCCTAGGTTTGTTTCGGTCGAAGGAATGACCAAATTCGATATACATTGTTTAGATAAACCTTTAACTTCGTTTAAGGGTTTGTCGCCACAGTCGCAAGGCTTGAGTGTATGCATTAAAACAATACCGCATAGATGTTTGTATCAGTAAGTCATGCATTTGTTTTACAAAACATAACTTTTGATTTATTCAATTGCATTGTTTTGTGCATTTTACATATGGTTTAAGAAGTGACTTTTTACTTGCCGTACATGACATTTGTTTATACACTACATGATTTACATTTGACAATAGACATGGTTTTTACATAAACATTTGACAATTGGTTTAAACAAGACATTTTTGGTGGTTTGTTTTGGTATGTGATTTAAGTAACGAGGCGTGTGTAATATGATAAAAGCATGGTGGATACGCCGCTGGTACTTCCTATATATAAGTGCTTTTATGGTATTACATATCGTAGCGTTACTTAAACCATTTCAAGTTAGACATAATACATTTTACACTTGTATCACATCTTCATGAAACATTGTTTTACAAACAACATATTTTATACAAACTCATTTTACTTGGTCATTTATTTATCTGTGCATCTTTCTTTTATATCATCTGATTTCTTATCACTATTTGTAGGATTTATAAAAGAAAACATTTTACAAGGTTCATGACTAACTTTTGTTAAACATTTTTTTTTTCTTTAAACTTACAAGTCATGAATCCTAAATCAATAAAACCTATGTATCTCATAGGCATTTTTATGCTGACGTACCTATTTTCAGATGTGTTTTCAAGAGATTTTGCATAGGATTGATCAAGATACACTTAGGCGGACTTGGGCCTTAGTGACAATAAAAGATGCAAGACTAGTTAATTATGTTATGTACTCTTGTGTTTCTTTGTTTTTAAGACATTGTAACCTCTATCAAATTCAATAAAACAAAACTTAAATTTTTTCATGTGTTATGAAACAATGATTCTGTTACAACACTCCCCGATGTTTCCGCCACGATTTGTTGTCTTACGTGGTCGGGGTGTGACACATTCTTTTCAACACATGCATGAACCCATCTTTCAAAGATCAACTCAAATAAATCAAGAACAAGAAATCAAAACACAACTAAATACACACACCCTTACAAATTTCGGCCATACATACTCACATATGTACACTCACTTTTACTCTGATTAAAATCTCATTCATTGTTTGTTACAAGTCTGTGATTTATTCCAAGTTCAATAGAAACCATCTGACTTCTCCATCATCAATAAAAATCAAGAATGTGATTTAAAAACAAGTTTATACCTTCAAGATTTTTAAGTGGGTTTTTGAGAAAAGATGATGATATGAGGATTGTTCTTGCTTGAATCTTGCTTGAAATCACTTCCAAACATCCATATTAGCTTGAAATCATCTTGAAAAGCCCTTGAATCTTCATGGAAAGGTATGAAATTTTTGAATGTGTGTGTATGTGAGGGTGTTCGGCCATGAGGTTCAAGAGAGGAAGAGAGAGAGTTGTTTGATCTTGTATTGGGAAAAGGAAATGTGTGTAGAAGGTTTTAAATGATTATGTTCATGACACATGCTCCACTTGGCCAAATCTCACAATTCCAAGAGTAGGTGGGCATCCCCTAGCCGCCACCTCTCTTTCTCTCTCTTATATACACACAAAAATTATATATACATACATATACATATGTATATTAGTGATAAAACAGGTATTTTACTGTATACCAGGTATTTTATCTAGCATTTTAATCTCGTTTTAGTGCGTTTTAAATTATTTTTACCATTCTATAAAAATAATCAATCAAAATTATTACTAAAATAATTACCAGTTGCCTTGACTGGCTGTGTTGACCGTATTTTATTTAATTCGCGCAGTACGCGCTCAAACTCGAAAAATTGAATTTCTTAGCGTTTTAATTTATTTTTCCTCACAAACATGATTAAAATTATTATTCTAATCATAACAGATTATTTTTAGGATTTTAACACTGATCGGGTGGTCACTGACGTTCGTTTCGCATTTTAACCGCTACGCGATAAGCGTTTGTCTTACCGTTGCCAACATAATTTTTACCAAAGTTTAATTTTACCAACTCATTAAATTCCACAAATAAACATCATAACCAGTCAAATTTAGCCCTGTTGCCTATTCACAACACGTGTTACAATTTTACGGTACGGCCTGAAAAGCCGGGTGTCACACCGGTGACACGAAGACACCGCCGACGATAATCGGAATTCACGTTGAAGATTTACTCGCCATGTTTCGGTATATTTTTATTACAATCAATTTATTTTTCTTTCATTTCATGCACAAACTCCATCATATTAGCAGTTATGAATTTTGGAATAATGTCAGTGGGATTTTCGGGCTGGGTTATTTGTTTGAGGAAGATGATATTCTGCAAAGATGATTAAAAAGTAAAAAAAACAAGTTCTAACACAAACAGAAAGGGTAGTCTAGTGGTTGTGGGGTGTTTATCAACAATAGAGGTCATGGGTTCGCTGTAATGATGTTCTTTTGTTCCTTTTTAAAGAACCTGTGAATCGTATTAACCACTTTAAAAAAATTTCAAATGGATTTATTGCACAAACAAAGCAGCAGCTCAGTGGTCATGGGCGTGGTAACTAAGGCAGAGGTCTCGGGTTCGAAACCCGGCTCCTTGATCTTCGCTGCACATTAAATCCTCTTTATAAAAAAACAACTCAATATATGAAAACCTTGTTTCTGTATAAGTTAATTAATGAACCATGCTACAAGTGAGTTCGACACATGTGCCAATGGTAGGGACGTTATAACAACCCTCCTAGAACCCTTAACATGACCTTGAACGTCTTAAATATACCCCATATACGAGAAACGGGCCTAGTATACCTTAATATTTATAAAAAAAACAAGAAAAACAAAATTTGGGAGTTGCTCGCGGGGAGCGCCCTAGCCTTATGCGTCTCGGGCCGCGACTGGCTTGGATTGCCGGTCAAGGCACACCGCCACGTGTCAGGTGACTCAGCAAACCTATACCTTGACTCGACTAAGCTATAATCGACACACGTCATCTCGCGGGCCACGAAGGTCGAAGCCAAACCTTACGCGGGCCGCGACTCGCCGTCCGTCAAGCCTATAAATAGGGTGGTCGAGCTCATTTGCAATCCGTTCAAAAATTCAGATTCTCTCTCAAGTTTCTGTTAGCTATTTTACTCGGGTATTATACCCCTATAAAGCGAAGCTCTGCCTCGTTGTAAGGATTATAACCCTGCTTGTTACCCTACACGATCGATCTAGGGCTCCGTAACGCATGTCAAGGCTCTGACTGACTCAGTAGTTGGAGTTCTGTCTCGTGTTACACCCGATTGATCTAGGACTCCGTAATGCATGTCAAGGCTCTGCCTGACTCAGTCATTGGAGTTCTGTCTTGAGTTGTAGGATTAATTTGATTTGGGTTAATTTACTAACACGTGTGCATTGTTTAAATTTAATAGATAATAACCAGGAGATACACCAGGAAGCTTTAGTTTTACCTAAGTAAACAATGTGAGTACATTCTCTTTCTGTAAATATTTTGTGAGTCAAAATGTTTTACCAAAAGCTCAAATGTTTTAAATTACACTTAACAGTAATTAAGTATTTGTGATTCTACAACTATTACTGGTATGTTGGGGTTTTGTAAACAAAATGTGAAAGACGTTACCATTGGACAAAGAGTTAGCCAATGAGTAATATGACCCACAAGTCAGGTGTTGATAGTACTGAATGAGTAATTGAGTAGATATAAAAAAATGTAATTGCGGATGCCCTCAATACTGTAAAGTTGTAAAACTGTTTTGATTAAACTTGGATGCACTCGCCAGTATTTCTTGCTAATAAAACCTTTTTAAAACGCGTTTCAGGTAAAAAAAATGTGAAAACCAATAGAAGACAGCTGTAGAGCACTGAAGGCTTGGAAAAGTGGCTATAAAAGTTACCTAAATAAAAGGAGTTTTTGTTTTCAATAATTAGGGTTTATCCTACAAATGTATTGTCAAATGAACTTGGGTTTTATCCCAATGATTTGTTAGAAAAAGTTTGGTTTTTAACTCTGATAAAAATATTTCCTAACTACGGTTCTCATGTATTCCGGTGCCAAATTAATAAACACTGATACCATCTGACTGGCTCGCGGCACCCGCTCTCGGGCAGGGGTCGGGGGTTGCGACAGACGTGTGTGCACAAGCGAGAGGTCACCGGTTCGATTCTGGCCTAACCTGGTTTTTGCTTTTTTTTCTAATTTTAAGTCTTCTTTTATATAAAACCTCTAAATTCAATATAACTTAAATACGTAATAATTTATTTTAATTCTTTTTATAGCATTAAAGGGTTATAACGAGATAAGTTATAATATATAAATAATCAATTTGTTACCATGCCCATTACCACTGAGCTACTGCTTTGTTTGTGCGATAAGGCCATTTGCAATTGTTTTAAACTGGTTAATACGATTCACAGGTTCATTAAAAAAGAACAAAAGAACATCATTACAGCGAAAAGAAGGGGTTTGGGTTTCGAACCCATGACCTCTATTGTTGATAAACAACCAACAACCACTAGACCACCCTTTTTTGTTTGTGTTAGAACTAGTTGTTTTTACTTTTTAATCATCTTTGCAGATTATCATCTTCCTCAATTAAATAACCCAACCCGAAAATCCCACTGACATTATTCCAAAATTCATAACTGTTAATATGATGGAGTTTGTGCACAAAATGAAAGAAAAATGAATTGATTGTAAAATTGTGAGCGAGATTGTCCGAAGTTGAAAAGTCAAAATGCGAGGGGTAGAGCATTTGAGCTGAATGTTGGGAAGGCATGTGAAGATCCCGCGGTAGTTACCAGTACATATTTAATCAATGACCACTTTGCATTCGTACTATTTGATACTAGAGCTGACTTGAGTTTTGTTTCGAAAAACTTTGAACCATTTTTGTGTTCACAAGTAAGCTAGAAAAAAAGTATTCCATGGAATTAGCAAATGGTAAATTGATAGAAACCGATAAAGTCATTCGCGATTGTAATATCCGATTAAACGACCAAAGTTTTAGTATCGATTCGTTACCAGTGGAGCCGGGAAGTTTTGATGTGGTGGTTAGAATGGATTGGCTATCCAAAAAAAAGCTGAGATCGTGTGCTTAGAGAAACTCATAAGAATACCTGGTCCCGATGGCGAAGTGGTGTGCGTTCGGTGTGATATATTTTTATTGATATTTTAAGTCCATTTTACGCATTAGTCAAATTTTAAATTTGTAAAACACGATATTCCACTAACACTAAACACACACTTGGAGAAAAAGTTTTAAACATGAAAATAAAAACTAAAAATGCAGAAATAAAAATAAAATAAAAAAACAAATAGACAAGATGAATCACTTGGATCCGACTCGCCTTCAATGTTTCCTTTGATGATTTTTGCACTTTCGGACTTTTTAAGAGATTATCTTAGTTATAGTAGTACGCCCCTCTTTTGAAGGTGACGTTACCCTCAACCCAGTGGTTTGAGTCAGCAAGGATACAATTCCAAAGGGTCGGAATATTGAAAGATAATAAATTAAGTTATTAATGCGAAAAGTGGTAGGCCCCTCTTTTGAAGGTGACATTACCCTCGGCTAAGTGGTTTGAGTCAGCAGGGATACAATCCTAAGTAGCCAGTTTAATGTATTAATAGTAGTTTACATATGAGGGTTTCAAGCCGTTTGGACCCCCGCCATCCAATACCAGTGGGTATTGAAGGAGGTCCTAGTAAGCTTGAACCAGGTCCTTGCAGGATCTATACACTTAACAAGGCAAGAACCTTACTAAACCATTCCCTTAACCCCCGACCAGGTAGCCAACATATATCTATATAGACCGTAGAGACGTGAATGGTGTAAATCTTTTACTTTATATAGACAGTAAAGTAATGCCAAGACACCACGGACAAATGATAAAGAAAGTTCACCTTCAATATAAGAAACTAGTTATTAAAGTCATTAATACAAAACCAAACAAAATGTGCCGAAAGATTAAAAATCAAAAGTAATACATAAAAGACTTGTCTTCACCAAGTGATGTAAGAGGCTTAGCCAAACATGGCCTTTGATTGGCAAGAACTCTTACGATCAATCTTGGATCCCGAGACTACTACACACTCTAAAGATGGATGATGGATGATGGTGGTGTAGTGGTGGTGGAGTAGTGGCAAAGTGGGAGAGTAGTGGTTTGCCAAGGGATGCCTTTGAAGTGAGCCAAGCACCCCTATTTATAGCCTACACAGAGTCCTGGCCACGACCCTGTGTCTAGTGGGCACGCCCCCGTGGCCAGCCTTTTCTCTTCCTTCGTTAAATGCAGTTGTCAGCAGAGGGCCTCACACGGCCTCGAGTTCAGCGGGCACGGCTCCGTGGCAGAATCGTATTTGTACTATCAAGATTTTGCAAGATTCTGCGTATCTTAGCGTTGACCACGCCCCATGTTGAGCTGGGCACGCCCCCGTGGTGGGCGTGGAAGTTTCTACAGCTTTGTCTTTTCTGCAGGCATCTGACCATGCCCCTGTGTCCAGTGGGCACGACCCCGTGGTCAGTCTTCTGTTTACTTGTTTTTTGCTTTGGGGATGCTGCCGAGTGGGTCGGGCATGTCACGTTTATTCCTTTTCTTTGTATTTGTGTTGGTTTTAGTTGTATATTTGTTCCTTTTGCTCGTTTAAGCTCATTTGGTCCTGTAAATTCAAAAGGAAGACAAAAACACACTTTTTCCAACATTAGTAATAAAAAGAGTTAGCTTTATGCCTTATTTGATTTAATTTATATGTTACATTTTGCACACATCAAATACCCCCACACTTGAATCTTTGCTTGTCCTCAAGCAAAACTCTTTAATATGTGGCTTACACACCCAAATGGAATAGGTAGAAGAGAAGTTTTGGTCTTGTCTTGAGTGTCGGGAATCCAAGATCTTTATTGGGTTTTATTTTTATTTTATTTACAATCCTATTCGTTATGATTTATTTAGAACCTTTTATAAGAAGAATTACTTATTTGGGCATAACATGCCTCTTTAAAATTCCATTTATATACAAGTTCACATACCTCACGGGAGATCACTCAACACTCGGCCGAAGATGTATTTTTGTGAAACATTCGAGACCGGCATGGAACTTACTTCTACCATATGCTTGCCGAGCAATCAAACCTCCTCCTTTTTAACTATAGACATTCGTAAATATCAAGGGGACTTTGGGAAAGGGTTAGGCTTGGGCTAAGGGTAGGTGGTTTTGGTTAGTGGTTAGTAAAAATGGCGAAAGGCGTAAAAAGCATCTGTCGTCGTAAAACTTTTTGTTTTTGTGACTTTTATTCAAACTATGCATATTCAAACAAAGTTTCTTTGAGGAACTTGTTTGTTTATTGCTAAACTTTCATTTTTTTTTTATAAATAAACATCACAAGATAACCGAGCTTTTTACTAAAATAAAGGGGTTGAAAAGAAAAAGGTTTTTGGTAGGTAAAGGGTGTTTGTTTCGTGGGTTTTGAAATGAAAAGGTTTAGGCTCAAAGGGGTTAACTAGGGGGATTTTTGGTAGGTGATAAAAAATGAAAAATAATGGTGTTGAAAATAAAATGAGTTAGTCCTAATGCCTCCATCATTTACTTACTTGGGTTTAAGTTGGTAAGGACCGGGAATGTATCGTCGTGGCAAGTTCTAGAGTCGTAAGAACCATGCGACTATTCACCCAAGAAACGAAGAATGAGCATTTAGTTTAAAGATATATGCTTGTATGCTCAATAAAGGCTCAAAACTCACTTGTTGTGGGAATGGGCTTATAATGTGATCAAATATATATAATCAAATTTTAATTAGATTTGTCATGCCTTTTCATAATTTTCTTATTTGGTTCTTTTTATCACTATGCTATCGGTTGTAAATTTGTAAAAATATAACCTTTTTAGAGCTTCTTATTCCCAAATTAAACCAAGACAAGCAAAAAAATGCAATTTTTTTTTGAAAAAAATTTGGGGTGATTAGCGGTTCCAATAGAGTTTTGTGTAAGGCTTGTTATTAGGACTTGCAAAATTCAAGGTTTTAGAATCCTCCCCACACTTAAATTACACATTGTCCTCGATGTGTCTCAAAAATAAATTTTAAGGTTGATTGAATGTGTAAAAAGGTGTTGAAAAACAAAATTTTATGTTACTGGGCGTCTGGCCACGGCCCCGTGGTCAGATCGCTAGTACCAAAATTTAACAAAAGGCTGGACACGGGGCGTGTTCAGTGAGCACGGCCCCGTGTCCTATACATGAACTGGGCAAATTTCTACAGAGCATGGGCACGGGGCGTGTTGGGCTAAGCACGGCCCCGTGCTGAACTTGCTGTAACGCTGGAAAATTGTCGGGAGGCTCTGTTTTGGTGCATGGGGTGTGGTTTTAACGTTTCCTTGGTAACCTCCACCTTTTCGAGTGTGTTTAACCATTATAACATCATCCAAACACCATTCAATAATTTAAACCATCATTCATTTAAAAAGTGCGAGATACATAGTTCCTTAAAATAAAAAGTACAACTAAAAACTAAGATAGATAAGTAGGTCCTAGAATGCAAGAAATTTTTAAACCACAAAGAAGTTCTATCCTAGATGTTTTCACTATAAGAACAATAAAAACCCGAAAAATGAATTTTCCGGTTGAATAAGGCTTATTGAACTTCTTCCCGGAGGGTGCTCCTCACACATCATTGAGCCACTCTTCTATCTCCCGAGGGAGAAGGAAGACGGGCTCATTGTCCTCCTCATGTGGAGGAGGTGCGACCTCTACCGGAACCTCTTGTAAGGCGTCTATAGGAGGTTCTGGGGGAATGTCATCCCATCCAGTGGAATTAACGACTTCTTGTGCCAAGTTCCAATCTTCTTGTGGGAAGATTGGTTCCATAGGCGGCATTGCAAGAATGTTCAACCTTTGGTGCAAAAGGTTGATCTCTTGGAAGCTACTCTCTAGCCCCACCGTTAGATAGTTGATACGGTCAATTAGAACCTCCCCCACGGATGTTATCTCATCGAGTGCTTCTCTTAGCGCCATTACAGAACGCACAAGGGTCGCCTCTATCGATAGCCTTCTTTCTTTGCGACTGTTTCTCGAGTGAGCGGAAGATGTTCCGTTGTTCTGGCTCGACATTCTAAGAAAACAAGTCGAAAAGTTCAAAATAATGAAACTGTAACTCCGGCCACGGCCCCGTGTTCGCTGGACACGGCGACGTGGGCGACGTGGCCACCATTCTGCATATTTTCGAATCAAGGAATCTTATTGTTTTAAATTATTTTTCTGACTTTTGAGACATTTCTGAGCACAAATAACTTAAAACAGTGTTATAAAACTTATGTTTAATAAGATTCCTTGGTTAAAAACCTAGCAAATATCACAATAAAGCTTGAAGATATGGAAGTTTCAAGCTTTAATGGAGGTTGAGGAGTTTTTGGAGAAGAAGGCAAGAGACAAAAGTGGTAAAGACAAGATGTTTGTTGAGAACCTTCCTTGGAATATACCTTGTAGGGTATGTGTGAAGAGCCCAGCAAATCTTGGTCTTTGGAATGGGTCCAAATATGCAGGAATCATGCTAAGTTTATAGAAAGAGACTGCACGCTGATCATGGCCCCGTGTCGGCTGAACACTTCCCCGTGGTCAGACAAGATTCTGACACATTTTGTTCATATTCTGAACACGGAGCGTGTTGGCCTAGACACGACCCCGTGGTCAATTTTTAGGTAGGTGTTGGTGCATATGTCTGTCGACCTCGTCTTGTATCGAGTCTTGTATTAGAATAGATAGATCAGGGCACGTAGTACGAGAAAAATGTCAAATATGTGTTGTAGGGGTATTTTGCATGAAATCATTTGTTCATTTCGTACGAATGCACTTGGTCATTTCGCATGAAATAGTCATTTCGTGTGAAATTGATTTCGTTTGGACCATTCCGTGCGAAATAGCCAGCCCTATAAATAGTAGTTGTGCCTTGTCATTTGTAACTTTCCGGTTTCAATACCGAACTGTTGCCGAAGTGTCTACTCGCTGTAATTTGCTGTCATATCAATCAAAAAGACATTTAAAGTGTATTGCAAGCTGAATCAACTTGATACGTCTGTTTCCGCCTTTCGTATTAAGCAAAAACTATTCTGAACCACTCGTTTGGGTCAGAAAACGATCCTACAAGTGGTATCAGAGCTCAGGAGGAAGAGTTCTTACCGATTCAGCTCAAAATTCTGATTTCTACACCTTCTTTTTCAAAATTAACAAGTTTTCACTGACAAAATGACTTGAATTTTACACATAATATGCGAAACAGTGTTTTAACAAACCCTTGAAAGTTTCAGACTTAAAATCGGACTAAAACCTGATGAATTTTGGCAAAAACAGTTCGAGATGATGACATCAGCAGCATTTCGTATGAAATAAGTGTTTCATTTCGCACGGAATAGCATATTCAGGGTCTTTTCGCATGAAATCACTTAGATTCATTCATTTCGCACAAAATCAACAGTGTATTTCGTACGAAATCAGTCCATCTCGTACCAAGTTGGCATTTCGTTTGACCATTTCGCACGAAATCACCTATTTCGTTTGAAAGTGTGTTATTTCGCACGAAATCAGTCATTTCGCATCAGAAGGTTATTTCGTTTGAAGAGCTATTTCGTGTGAAAGAGTTCATTCCACTTAAAAGTGTCATTCCGCACCAGAGACCATTTCGTTCAAAGATCTATTTTGTTTGAAAGTTTGATATTGTGAAATTTTGAAACCGAACGATGGAAGAGGAATTCTACAACGCCTTTGCTACTCCGATTAGTATTGCACAAAACACAATGTTGGAAAATGAAATGGGCACCATGCAAAAACCGCCAAAGCTCATGAATATCGAGGAGTATAAAGGTTGGGAAGAACGATTTGAGAATTGGGTTCAAGCAAATTACTTGGATGTTTGGGTTCAAGCAAGTTACTTAGGCCGATGAATGATGATGAAGAGGTTATTGCAATTAAATGTGACAACTCGAGTTTCCAAGATTCTATCTTCGCATTAATTGCACATTAATTGTTTAGTTGTTTGCTTACACGACTCGTTTGCCTTGTAATTGTACACGTTTGTGATATGTTAAATTGTATTGTGATTATTGTGTTATATGTTTGGTAATTTAAACAGGTAACCTGTTAATCTGATTTGAAGTCAAAAACCTTAAACTGTTACACCCCAAACCAACCCGACGAAACAAGTGCAGTTTCGCCATTAACCACTTCGACGAAACAAAGGTGGGTTTCGTTATCCTCTCATCGACGAAGTTGAATGTTGATTCGTCACAAGCACCTCGACGAAACAGGGTGTTTCGCCGGCCCAGAGAATCGCCGAAGCCCATTAAGGCCCAGTACACTTATGCGCGTATAAATTACACGGAACATCTTCATTCATCACACTTTTAGTAGAATTGAAAACCCTAGAACCCTTCCTTAGTGTGACGGCAACTCTTGTCACAACCCCAAAATACCACGTGCGGAAACCCCCGCGAGGCGTGTGACATACCAGGATCCAAGCCACCAATCACATTGAACTCATAATTATAATTAAATAAAACTTTCATTTATTAACATAAAGCGTTACAAACATTACATATCATTCATTGTATACAGCGGAAGCAAAATCATTTGTTAAGTGTTTAGTAAACCAAGAGTACATAAACCAATAAGCTTGTATTGAGATCCCATGTATCTCGACCCATGACCACTCTAGCTTCCCAGATGGCAAGTCCCAAATAATATAAGCATAACGACCTGCAAGGCATGTAACAACGAGTCAACAACAAAGTTGAGCGAGTTCACAGTTGGTTGTTTAGTTTTACAAGTTTGTTTTGAAAACCATGAGTTGTTTCGTAAACCACGAGTTATCCAGTATCTTGGTTTCCCATACCATATCCATAATTAGTGGGGGCTTCCCCATGTGAACCACTAGACCCGTTTACCATATCGACCACCGACTAAAGTAAGTTGGTGCCCTGACGTCAATGTCTATCATCATTGACTAGTGCCCAGATCCATTAGTTCACGCCCGTCCTCTGCGGCATGGTGTGAGGCTTGTCAGACCTAAATAGCGCTATCTAACTAATGACCCGCTCGCCATTGGCCCAGCGATTAAGTCGATATAAAAATGAGGGACTTCATGATAGAGTTTTTGGTCTAGTATCCGTGTTGTCACCCTTCAATAAAGAGGGTGTGTACGTAATCCCCAAACCAGGAGACTACACAGGTTCCGATTAAGTTCTTAGTACGTGTTGTCACCCTTCAATAAAGAGGGTGTGTACGAGTTCCAAACCAGGAGATCACACAGTTTCAGTTTAAATCCTTTACCCATTCCCAACCCTTGGGAATCCCATGCCTTGTGGAAAGTGTGAACTCACGTTGGTTTGCTCGTTGGTCTCTTAAATTGGTTTAGGAGTCAAGATAGGTCAATCACGTCCTAACATGATTACCTTTTAAAAGTTAGTGCGCGTTCACACGGTAACAAGAATCCTACACGTATCTAGTAACTAGTACGCAAACAAGAAAATACACAGAAATCATGTATATTATATTGATATCATACTGATCACATCACACCAATAACTTGTAATTAACACATTGTACACCACCACACTAACTAAGATTTAATTCATGATGTACTACATCTTTATTTACTACACAAATTTTGCACCCTCCTGTACCCATACCAACTTGCATTCACCAATACACTTTATAACAGTAACTCATGCATACTTCGATCACTTATACAAATTCAAATTTGAAAGGTTTCATGTCACTATACCCACTAACAGTTAGTCTTTCATGATTTATAAGACCCATATACATAACTTCCTATTTTTCATATAACATGCAACTCCTTAATTAGTAACCCTTGCACCCATGGCATCATCACAGTCACCCACGCACATATAGTACACCCTTACACATGAATTCGGAAAGCATCCCATCTCGTATAACCCTCCATGATCGACCCCAACATGTTTCTCATACCATAATATACACCAACTCGTATCTTTGCAATTCTAGAAAAAATAACAACATGCATGATAGTACACGAGTTCGTGTTTTTGAAAACGAAATCGAATCGGAACTTCCATCATGAACATATATGCTCGACAGTTGCATGAAATTACTCAAGTATGGACACATAATACTCTTAGTTCGTTCATATATGTCCGACATCGTTAACCCGTTTCGGGCCTACACACCTACGGCTTGGTTACATCAATAATCAAATCAACAAATTCATAGATCACGTTCAGATTATCAGATTTATACATGTCATCGCATATATATAGTTTCATACTCTTCCCACCTACTGTTACATATGCATGCATACTCACTAAACAATTTCACAAAAACCTTCAAATATAAGCATGGTATTCCTCATACATAGTTTCATAACCTACTAATCCATTGCTGTTTCTATACAAACATGTACCTATGATTCCACACAGTTTCGTGACCCTCAACTTTGCTATTGTTCATATATATACACATAGATATAGCATCACACACACACACACAAAAATTAACCGTGGCGTTACGTGATCCTGAACCACAACTCGAACCGAAACCGCGACAAGTCCATTAACTAGAACTATAGAAGAGAGAGAGATCTTACCGGCGTTCATCGGAGGTTGAACTCGCCGGAGAAGAAGATGGTAGCGGCGAGTTCGTTGCGGGATTCCGAGTAAAGGAGCGGTGACGACGGTAATGGGTTATGTGGAGGGGCTGGTAGGGTTTTTTTTCCTCTTGTTTAGATATCTTACTATCATGCTTTCACGTACATGATATATATATGTTTCAAGTTTGGCGGTTTGATTATTGCTTGGGCCGAAAGACAAGGAGTTTTGGGCCAGGGGGTCGGGCCGCATATACAAGTTCATGTGAAAATTTTTACTAACATAACCAGGTATACGTACATATCATCTAATAGTTTGGCGGTGTGGGCCGAAGGGTAGTGTTGGGGCTGGGGTCATAAGTTCGTTTGGCTGGGGTCGACCAAAAGAAAGAAAGAAGAAGAAAGGAAGAGGTCTTGTGTCATACATTAGCATATAGTATGTTTGTTTGTTGTAATTTATTTTATTTTATTATTTTTTTTTTCAACTAACATAAGAATGTATTAAGCATCAACTAATCTAATATATGTATATTAGTCAAATTTGTAGTTCGACCCCGTAAGTTTCCAGTTATGCTAGTGGGTCGAATCGACGTGCACTTATTTCAAACACTTCAGGTTGGTTGGTTCAACATGATACGGATAAAAAAAATAATCATTTCATCAAATAGTAACACGTAGGATTTAATTTATAAAAGTGAAACGAACAGGTTTTTAGCTCAAAGTTACGGGTTGTCACATCATCCCCAACTTGAAAGAAATTTTGTCCCGAAATTTAGCACATAGTTACTGAGGAACCTAGTTAGGTTGCGTGGTTTCCTAGTTTTCTTGGGGTGTCACATCATCCCCCCGTTGGTTTGGAATTTCGTCCCGAAATTTCGCAGTAGCTTCAGCCTCAGTAGTGGTTGCACTTTTCTCGAACAACTGGGGATACTTGTGTTTCATTTGGTCTTGTCATTCCCAGGTATACTCTGGGCTACGACGGGAGTTCCAATGAACTCGATCCAAGATTTCCACTGGTTCTTCGACAAATCGCAACTGTTCGTCGATGGTGAGCTCCTTGGAAGGAACTATGAGGGTTTCATCTAACAGACACTTCTTTAGATTCGACACATAGAATACGTTGTGAACTCCACTGAGTTCTTCGGGTAGGTTCAATCTGTAGGCCACCTTGCCGATTCTCTTCGTGATTTCAAAAGGTCCAACATGTCGCGGGTTAAGTTTGCCTCGTTTACCAAAACGAACTACACCTTTCCAAGGTGAGACCTTAAGTAGTACTAGATCCCCAACCCAGAACTCGAGTGGTTTCCTGTGCTTATCAGCGTAGCTTTTCTGACGGTCACGAGTTGCCGCCATCCATTGCCGTATTTGAGCAGCCCTCTATGTTGTGTCTACAACGAGTTATGGGCCAGTGATTTGGCTGTCGTCGACCTCTGCCCAACAAAGAGGTGATGGGCACTTCCGTCCGTATAATGCCTCGAACGGAGCAGCCTGGCTGCTAGTGTGTTGATCAACTCAATGATCATGGTGTACAAAGTTGAAATGGCGCGAGGTCAAACTGAGTTCCTACCTAACCGTTGTAGAGATGATCCTGGAAGTTCCTCGGGCAGCACATGGAGCGTAATCTCGAACAACTGGTGGATCCTCGATCCCCTTTTCCTTAGCCTTGATATCAGTAACGGGTGTTATCATGGCGGAGTAAGCCTCCCGTGGATAGGCCTTCACTGCTGAATTGATGCTAACCTCTGCACCACTTGGATACTTTATGACAGACGGTAACTTTCCCCTCATGGGGTATAAATGCGCGATGTTTGGTTAACCAATCCTCACTGACTACTGCATCAACTCCACCGTGGATAGTGGAAGGAAGATTGATGTCGAAAACTTGTCCCACACGGTTGAATTTGCATCCCTATAGACATACGAGGCTTCAATTGTCTTGCCATCAGTCGATTCCACAACTGGTATGGTCTCAGGAAGTATTAGGGTTGAACAGAACAGGAACGAAACGATTAGCTTCCACAAACGTGCTGGCCACCATGTTGTTGTAATCCTGGCGTTGCCCACGCCAGCCCTAAATGCCCTTCCATGAGCATCATTTCCACTGTTGCTGTTTTCATTACAAGAGTTTCAAGTACTGCCGTTGCTCCTTGGGTCGTTGTCTTCTTAACTTAATCACGGCCAATCCATGTTCTAGGCACCTTCATTTCCATACTATAGGATAGAGTTACGAATACTTTGTTGTCGCTATGATTGCTGCTCCCAATGTCGTTGCTCGAAACGAAGCCCTACGATTCTTCACCATCAAGGTTCATCTTTTCACATTCTGAGCCACATCCTAAAGTGCTACTCACTGTGCTGGCAGTTACACATTCCACATTATAGTCGATTGTCATTGCTTATGTCCTGATTGATTCGTAAGGGTTGACTCCCATGAGTCGCTGACAAGGGTTAAGGATTCGATTGAAATCAATCTGCTGACGTTCTCTGCCGGTAGTTGGGGTCGTCCAAATACTGAGGTTGGTAAAGTACTACGCTCATCCACTGGTTCATCGATGTTGAAAGTTGTTTGGGTAATACACGGTCTGTTATGAGAGTGTTGCAGAAGTGATCACGCTTTAGGATCCAAGACGTCAATACATGAGTTCCAGCAAACGAAGAGGAGTAAGAAAGGTATCGATTAATCATTTGGCGATGCGACATCTAACTCAGGGACGTTCTTATAAGCACCTAACATTCTACACGGTCCGCTAGGTGTTCAGATGGGTGTTTAGGTACTACTCGATAGCATCGAGATTCGAAAGGATTCGGAGATGAATGAAAAGTTCACGCTCGAGTAGGGGACAATCACTGCTAAGACTCCTATAGGTTTGTTGTGTTTCACATCGGTCAAATAACGGAACGGAACCCCTTTTCCACTTGTTAAGGCTTACTGGCACTTGTATGCACCCCACATTATTATTATATGTGCACCCACAATAACATTGTGATTTGCATGCTCATCTCAGCTCCTCTTAACTCATGTCAAATGGTTCCTCAAACTCGAGTAGTAAACAAAGAGCATCACGAAGCGTAAGTCATGGATGCTTAGGGAAATACCACCCTATCAGTCACATAACACAGGCAAGTAATACATGAATTCATATTGTTGTGCTAAACGTGCAATCACGCAATATCATATGTAAGTGTTCACTAGTTATGCAGTACAATGAGTATACGAGAGACGAACCTTGCAATCTGGAGCTGAGTGTCATGGTCGTATTCAGAACTTGTGTGGTTATAGTCTGGTTTTATAAAAACGTTTTTCCCCTTTTTAAAACCAAGTTCACTATAACCAATGGCTCTGATACCAATCTGTCACACCCCCAAAATACCACGTGCGGAAACCCCCGTGAGGCGTGTGACATACCAGGATCCAAGCCACCAATCACATTGAACTCATAATTATAATTAAATAAAACTTTCATTTATTAACATAAAGCGTTACAAACGTTACATATCATTCATTGTATACAGCGGAAGCAAAAATCATTTGTTAAGTGTTTAGTAAACCAAGAGTACATAAACCAATAAGCTTGTATTGAGATTCCATGTATCTCGACCCATGACCACTCCAGCTTCCCAGATGGCAAGTCCCAAATAATATAAGCATAACGACCTGCAAGGCATGTAACAACGAGTCAACAACAAAGTTGAGCGAGTTCACAGTTGGTTGTTTAGTTTTACAAGTTTGTTTTGAAAACCATGAGTTGTTTCCTAAACCATGAGTTAACTAGTATCTTTGTTTCCGAAACCATATCCATAATCAGTGGGGCTTCCCCATGTGAACCACTAGACCCGTTTACCATATCGACCACTGACTAAAGTAAGTTGGTGCCCTGACGTCAATGTCTATCATCATTGACTAGTGCCCAGATCCATTAGTTCACGCCCGTTCTCTGCGGCACAGTGTGAGGCTTGTCAGACCTAAATAGCGCTATTTAACTAATGACCCGCTCGCCATTGGCCCGGCGATTAAGTCGATATAAAAATGAGGGATTGCATGATAGAGTTTTTGTTCTAGTATCCGTGTTGTCACCCTTCAATAAAGAGGGTGTGTACGTAATCCCCAAACCAGGAGACTACGCAGGTTCCGATTAAGTTCTTAGTACGTGTTGTCACCCTTCAATAAAGAGGGTGTGTACGTGTTCTAAACCGGGAGATCACGCAGTTTCAGTTTAAATCCTTCACCCATTCCCATCCCTTGGGAAACCCATGCCTTGTGGAAAGTGTGAACTCACCTTGGTTTGCTCGGTTGATCTCTTAAATTGGTTTAGGAGTCAAGATAGGTCAATCACGTCCTAACATGATTACCTTTTAAAAGTTAGTGCGCGCTCACACGGTAACAAGAATCCTACACGTATCTAGTAACTAGTACGCAAACAAGAAAATACACAGAAATCATGTATATTATATTGATATCATACTAATCACATCACACCAATAACTTGTAATTAACACATTGTAGAACACCACACCAACTAACATTTAATTCATGATTTAATACATCTTTATTTACTACACAAATTTTGCACCCTCCTGTACCCATACCAACTTGCATTCACTAATACACTTTATAACAGTAACTCATGCATACTTCGATCACTTATACAAATTCAAATTTGAAAGGTTTCATGTCACTATACCCACTAACAGTTAGTCTTTCATGATTTACAAGACCCATATACATAACTTCCTATTTTTCATATAACATGCAACTCCTTAATTAGTAACCCTTGCACCCATGGCATCATCACAGTCACCCACGCACATATAGTACACCCTTACACATGAATTCAGAAAGCTTCCCACCTCGTATAACCCTCCATGATCGACCCCAACATGTTTCTCATACCATAATATACACTAACTCATATCTTTGCAATTCTAAAAAAAACAATAACATGCATGATAGTACACGAGTTCGTGTTTTTGAAAACGAAATCGAATTGGAACTTCCATCATGAACATATATGCTCGACAGTTGCATGAAATTACTCAAGTATGGACACATAATACCCCTAGTTCTTCATATATGTTCGACATCGTTAACCCGTTTCGTGCCTACACACCTACGGCTTAGTTACATCAATATTCAAATCAACAAATTCATAGATCACGTTCAGATTATCATATTCATACATGTCATCGCATATATATATATATATAGTTTCATACTCTTCCCACCTACTGTTACATATGCGTGCATACTCACTAAACAATTTCACAAAAACCTTCAAATATAAGCATGGTATTCCTCATACGTAGTTTCATAACCTACTAATCCATTGCTGTTTCTATACAAACATGTACCTATGATTCCACACAGTTTCGTGACCCTCAACTTTGCTATTGTTCATATATATACACATAGATATAACATCACACACACACAAAAATTAACCGTGGCGTTATGTGATCCTGAACCACGACTCGAACCGAAACCACGACAAGTCCATTAACTAGAACTACAGACGAGAGAGAGATCTTACTGGCGTTCATCGGAGGTTGAACTCGCCGGAGAAGAAGATGGTAGCGGCGGGTTCGTTGCGGGATTCCGAGTAAAGGAGCGGTGAGGACGACAATGGGTTCTGTGGAGGGGCGGGTAGGGTTTTTTTCCTCTTGTTTAGATATCTTACTATCATGCTTTCACGTACATGATATATATATGTTTCAAGTTGGCGGTTTGATTATTGCTTGGGCCGAAAGACAAGGAGTTTTGGGCCAGGGGGTCGGGCCGCATATACCAAGTTCATGTGAAAATTTTTATTAACATAACCAGGTATATGTACATATCATCTAATAGTTTGGCGGTGTGGGCCGAAGGGTAGTGTTGGGGCTGGGGTCATAAGTTCGTTGGGCTGGGGTCGACCAAAAGAAAGAAAGCAGAAGAAAGGAAGAGGTCTTGTGTCATACATTAGCATATTAGTATGTTTGTTTGTTGTAATTTATTTTATTTTATTATTTTATTTTTTTTTTCAACTAACATAAGAATGTATTAAGCATCAACTAATCTAATATATGTATATTAGTCAAGTTTATAGTTCGACCCCGTAAGTTTCCAGTTATGCTAGTGGGTTGAATCGACGTGCACTTATTTCAAACACTTCAGGTTGGTTCAACATGATACGGATAAAAAAATTAATCATTTCATCAAATAGTAACACGTAGGATTTAATTTATAAAAGCGAAACGAACAGTTTTTTAGCTCAAAGTTACGGGTTGTCACAGCTCTGTGTTCTCCCAAGCCCTCTCTAGCGATCAAACCATCATCACTGATATCTCGGTTAGTTACATGTTTGTGTATATGCTTGATTGAAGAAAAGGCTGTGAATATAGGTTTTCACTATAGAATCATATGTTACGTTTATTATGGTTTCATGAAGTTCTACATAATATTATTGATTGTTTATGGTAACGAATGCTAGCGTAAAGTCCAATTTCACTATTCAGATCGTGACCCTATAATGATTCATTTTAATAGAGAACCGGCAGACTTAAGTGATTATTAATCGTATATATGTGTTGATTGTGTGGATCGTATGATTAACTAGCAAACTGTCACGCATAGGGTATCGATTACAGAAGTGATATGATTAGTGATCATGGTGTTATATGTTAATTACTGGTTCGATGATAGCATGTAAAACGGCTGTTAGGATGATTAGGGTTTCTGTGATATTTTTGTAACTGTTATGTATACCGCGAAACCAAGACATTGGCGAAACGCATGACGACGAAACATGCATGACGTAACGGATGTGTTTCGCCAAGGGATATCACGACGAAACAAGGGGGTGTTTCGTCGAAGGGGATTCACGACGAAACAGGCGTGTTTCGTCGAGTGGGTAAACCGCACAGTAAAACCTACTTACTATTGTCCTCAGTTTTGGAAGAACACCTGTGTTAGAACATACGTAAAACCTACTTACTATTGTCGTCGGTTGGGAAGGACACCAGCGCTAAACCTACGTACTCACTACGTACTACTGTCCTCGGATAGGGAAGGGCACTTACGTAAAACCTACGTAAACTCATACTTACCATTGTCCTCAGATTGGGAAGGACACCTATAGATACAACAAGTCTAGTAGCATACAACATGGGAAGCCCCCACTTATTACTGTAAAGGTTTGGGAAACAAGGATACTGGGTAACGCATGGTTATGAAATGAACTTACAATTTCTAAAACAAACTCATTAACTGAATAATCAAATGTGAACTCGCTCAACTTTGTTGTTGACTCTCTGTTACATGCCTTGCAGGTCGTTAGGTAGCTATGGAGCTTGCACAGGGAGGCGTAGTCGTTGTGGGACTTGGACAGTGGATGCCATGTTAAAACATTATAGCACTTTCAAACTTAATACTTATGTTTGGGTTTTCACATTTATGCTTCCGCTAAACACTTAACTATGTTTTGAATTGAACACCTTTTGTATTGATGGGTTGAACTTTATTTATTACTTATATTGTTCAATATAATTGGTGGCTTGATCCTGGTCAGTCACGCCTCCAAGCGGTGATACTCCGTGTGTGGATTTTGGGGGTGTGACAGATTGGTATCAGAGCCATTGGTTATAGTGAACTTGGTTTTAAAAAGGTGAAAAACTTTTGGATAAAACCAGACTAAAACCAGAACAGTGCTCAACGATCCACAACGACGCTTCGCTCCACGTGCAACACTCAACACTATAGGTGATATGGTTTATGTTTTATTGCCTACTTGCTAGTTACATAGAACCTTGCTCATGGTATGCTTTGATAAACGTAGCAACTGCTGATTGAAAACACATGTGTGCTTACTCTCTTCTGTCATTTCACTTTCGCGAACCCCTCTCACTCATGTTTCCTTTTGTTGTGAAGATCGTGAGTTGACATGTCAATATGACTCAAGCCCAGTTGACGGCTTTGATTAACCAACAAGTTGCTACGGCACCTGCAGCCGCTCAAGCAGGAGGTATACCCTGTAGTCGCAAACTCACTCTAGGATCTTTAGATCCTACCCTCAAAAACCAACTCTTGTGTTTAACCTTGTCCTATTCTTATACACAACAGGTCAGCACGCTCAGCCACCTGTATGCACATTCAAGACTTTCATGGACTGTCGTCCTAGCACATTCAGTGGCACTGAAGAGGCGGTTGGACTCCTCCACTGGTTCGAGAAGCTCGAATCGGTCTTTGAGATGTGTGAATCCCCTGAGGCTCGTAGGGTGAAGTATGCCACTGGTACTCTCGAAGGCATTGCGCTGACTTGGTGGAATGCGCAAGTTCAGATGCTGGGGTTGGCGGCTGCTAATGCCACCCCATGGAACAATTTCAAGGAACTGATCAAGCGGGAATACTGCACTCGTGATGACATCCACATGTTGGAAGTGGAGTTCTTTAACCTGAAGATGACATGGTCAGAGATAGAGGCATATATGAAAAGGTCAAACGAGCTGGCCATCTTGTGTCCAACTATGGTGGATCCTCCCATCAAGCGTATCGAGTTATACCTCAAAGGCTTAGTACCAGAGATTCAAAGCCATGTGACCTCTGCTAATCTTGCTACCATCCAGGATGTTACTCGTCTTGCTCATCGTCTCACAGACCAGGTAGTGGAACAGAACAAGCTGCCTAAACGTATCAGTGCTGCTACCGCTACTACTACTTCTGCTATTTCCAGTGACAACAAACGAAAATGGGATGGAGACTCTAGCAAGGGTTCGACTATAGTTCAGTCCCAGGCACAGCAGCGAAAGACTGATGACTACCAGAGTCCTGGTCAGCAATCTTCTGGTAGTCAGGGGCAGGGTGGATATCAAGGAAATCACCCAAAGTGTAATAGATGCAACAGACACCACAGTGGTCAGTGCAAAAAGGGACGTTGTCAGAGGTTTCTCAAGGTGGGTCATGTAGCTAAGGATTGTAGGAGCTCACGGCCTGCAAATCAGAATCGTCAGCAGCAACAGCAGGCACCGCAGAATAAGTAACGACAACAGGGCAACAAAGGATGTTTTCAGTGTGGCGCTGAAGGTCATTTCAAGAGACACTGCCCGCAGTTAAATCAGAATCATAATCAGAACAACAACCAAGGAAACGGGAACAATAACGGGAACAACAATGGGGGAAACAATAATGACAATGGTGCAAGGGGTTGAATGTTCGTGCTGGGTCAGGGTGAAGCAAGGAATGATCCTAATGTGGTGATGGGTAAGTTCCTTCTCGATGAATTTTATGTTACTGTTTTATTTGATTCGGGTGCCGATACCAGTTATGTGTCTCTAAAAGTTAGTCAAATGCTCAAGCGCACACCAATACTTTTAAACACCAAGCATGTCGTAGAGTTAGCAAACGGTAAAAGTCTAGAGGCCACACACATAGTTCAAGGTTGTAATCTTGTCCTCGCTGGTCAGACTTTCACTATCGATCTCATTCCTATAGTTCTGGGTAGTTTCAACATCGTCATTGGGATAGATTGGTTATCCCAACAGCAAGCAGAGATCCTATGCAAAGAGAAGATTGTATGTATTCCCCGTTCTGGTAAAGAACCTCTCGAAATTCAAGGCGACAAGAGTGGTGCTGTGGTGGGCATCATCTCCTTTCTTAAGGCCCAGAAGTGTTTGCGAAAGGGTCACACCGCTATTTTAGCACTTGTTACTGATGCATCAACGAAAGAGAAGAGATTAGAGGATATTCCTGTAGTACGCGACTTTCCTCTAGTGTTTCCTGAAGACTTACCTGGTCTACTGCCTTATCGCCAGGTCGAATTCCAAATTGAGCTAGCTCCTGGAGCAGCGCCCATAGCTCGAGCACCGTGTCGCTTAGCTCCGTCAGAATTGGAAGAACTATCCACGCAACTACAAGAGCTCTTGGATAAGGGCTTTATTCATCCTAGCTCTTCGCCTTGGGGAGCTCCAGTATTATTTGTAAAGAAGAAAGACGGTACCTTCAGAATGTGTATCGACTACCGTGAACTCAACAATGTGACTGTGAAGAATCACTCTCCTCTTCCACGCATTGATGATTTGTTCGATCAACTGCAAGGGTCGAGCTACTACTCAAAGATTGATCTGAGGTCAGGCTACCATCAACTGTGAGTCTGGGACGAGGACGTCTCCAAAACAGCATTCAGAACACGCTACGGCCACTACGTGTTTCTGGTCATGCCATTCGGGTTAACAAACGCGCCTGCAGTCTTCATGGATCTTATGAACAGAGTGTGCAAGCCTTACTTGGATAAGTTTGTTATTGTATTCATCGACGACAATCTGATCTACTCTAAGAGTCAGGAGGAACACGAGCAGCATTTACGACTCATTTTGGAACTCCTTCAAACAGAACAGCTGTACGCCAAGTTTTCAAAATGCGACTTCTGGCTTCGTGAAGTCCACTTTCTAGGCCACATGGTAAACAAGGATAGGATTCATGTTGATCCATCCAAGGTAGACTCGATCAAGAACTGGCCCGCACCTCGCACACCAACGGAAATTCGTCAATTCTTGGGTTTGGCGGGCTTCTCGAAGATTGCGCAGCCGCTTACTCTACTGACACAGAAGGGTGTCACCTATCGTTGGGGCGATGCTCAAGAGTCAGCGTTCCAGCACCTAAAGGATAGACTTTGTAGCGCACCTATTCTCTCATTGCCTGGCACAGACGATTTTGTAGTTTATTGTGACGCATCCATTCAGGGTCTTGGGTGTGTGTTGATGCAACGGGATAAAGTCATTGCTTACGCCTCACGCCAACTTAAGATTCACGAAAGGAATTATACTACACACGATTTGGAGCTGGGAGCTGTTGTTTTCGCACTTAAGATATGGAGGCATTACCTGTACGGTACCAAGTGCACCATCTACACCGATCACAGGAGTCTCGAGCATATCTTCAAACAGAAGGAATTAAACATGCGTCAATGTCGATGGGTCGAGCTTTTAAACGATTACGAATGTGCTATAAAGTACCATCCGGGCAAAGCCAATGTGGTGGCCGACACCCTCAGTCGAAAGGATACTACACCTAGGCGTGTACGAGCGTTGCAGCTCACTATTTAATCTAGTCTTCCTGCACAGATACGAGATGCTCAGGTAGAAGCATTGAAACCAGAAAACGTCAGGGCTGAAGCCTTACGTGGCTCAAGGCAATGGTTAGAACAAAAGGAAGACGACGCCTACTATGTAACATGACGCATTCGGGTCCCACATTATGGAAACTTACGCGAGCTGGTGATGGATGAAGCACATAAGTCTCGCTACTCGGTACACCCTGGTTCGGATAAGATGTACCATGACCTCTGAACTACGTATTGGTGGCCTAGCATGAAAGCCCACATAGCAACGTACGTCAGCAAATGTTTGACTTGTGTGATAGTCAAGACGGAATCTCATAAAACATCAGGCCTACTCCAGCAACCAAAGATACCACAATGGAAATGGGAGGAAATTTCCGTGGATTTTGTTACTGGCCTGCCCAGATCTCAACGTGGGAATGATACTATATGGGTGATCGTGGATCGACTCACTAAGTCTGCACACTTCTTGGCTATCAAGGAAACAGACAAGTTCTCTACATTAGCAGACATTTACCTAAAGGAAGTGGTTTCGAGGCACGGGGTGCCAACCTCCATTATTTCCGATCGTGATGCACGTTTTGCTTCTGAAATGTGGCAAGCAATGCACAAATCTTTTGGCTCACGATTAGACACGATCACAGCTTATCACCCTCAGACGGATGAGCAGTCCGAGCGCACTATTCAAACTCTAGAAGACATGCTGCGTGCATGTGTAATCGACTTCGGCAACAGCTGGGAAAAACACCTCCCTTTGGTCGAGTTTTCGTATAATAACAGTTACCACACCAGCATTCAAGCCGCTCCATTCGAGGCATTGTACGGGCATAAATGCCGATCACCTCTTTGTTGGGCAGAGGTGGGTGATAGTCAGATCACGGGTCCAGAACTTGTAGTAGACGCAACGGAAAGAATTGCACAGATACGGAAACGAATGGCGGCAGCTCGTGACCGCCAGAAAAGCTACGCTGATAAGCGAAGGAAATCACTCGAGTTCCAGGTAGGGGATCGAGTGCTACTCAAAGTCTCACCGTCGAAAGGTGTAGTTCGTTTTGGCAAACGAGGTAAACTTAATCTGTGATATGTCGGACCTTTCGAAATCATAGAGAAAATAGGCAAGGTGGCCTACAAACTGAACCTACCAGCAGAACTCGGTGGAGTTCACAACGTTTTTCACGTGTCAAATATGAAGAAGTGTCTGTCTGATGAGACCCTCATAGTTCCTTTGAAGGAGCTCACTATCGACGATCAGTTGCGATTCGTCGAGGAACCACTTGAAATCACGGACCGAGACGTTAAGGTCCTCAAGCACACCAGAATACCTCTTGTTCGAGTTCGTTGGAACTCCCGTCGTGGCCCAGAGTTCACCTGGGAACGAGAAGACCAAATGAAACTCAAGTATCCCAGTTGTTCAAGAACAATGCAACCACTACTGAGGCTAAATCTACTACAGAATTTCGGGATGAAATTCCAAATCAACGGGGGGATGATGTGACACCCTAGGAAAACCAGGAAACAACACAACACAACTAGCTTCCTCAGTAACCGCATGCTAAATTTCGGGACGAAATTTCTTTCAAGTTGGGGATAATGTGACAACTCGAGTTTCTAAGATTCTATCTTCGCATTAAATGCACATTAATTGTTTAGTTGTTTGCTTACACGACTGGTTTGCCTTGTAATTGTACACGTTTGTGATATGTTAAATTGTATTGTGATTATTGTGTTATATGTTTGGTAATTTAAACGGGTAACCTGTTAATCTGATTTGAAGTCAAAAACCTTAAACTGTTACACCCCAAACCAACCCGACGAAACAAGTGCAGTTTCGCCATTAACCACTTCGACGAAATAGAGGTGGGTTTCGTCATCCTCTCATCGACGAAGTGGAATGTTGATTCATCACAAGCACCTCGACGAAACAGGGTGTTTCGCCGGCCCAGAGATTCGCCGAAGCCCATTAAGGCCCAGTACACTTATGCACGTATAAATTACACGGAACGGCTTCATTCGTCACACTTTTAGCAGAATTGAAAACCCTAGAACCCTTCCTTAGTGCGACGGCAGCTCTGTGTTCTCCCAAGCCCTCTCTAGCGATCAAACCATCATCACTGATATCTCGGTTAGTTACATGTTTGTTAAATCGGCTTCATGATTCTTCGATTGCTTGAGACATGTTTGTGTATATGCTTGATTGATGAAAAGGCTGTGAATATAGGTTTTCACTATAGAGTCATATGTTACGTTTATTAGGGTTTCATGAAGTTCTACATAATATTATTGATTGTTTATGGTAACGAATGCTAGCGTAAAGTCCGATTTCACTATTCAGATCGTGACCCTATAATGATTCGTTTTAATAGAGAACCGGCAGACTTAAGTGATTATTAATCGTATATATGTGTTGATTGTGTGGATCGTATGATTGACTAGCAAACTGTCATGCATAGGGTATCGATTACAGAGTGATATGATTAGTGATCATGGTGTTATATGTTAATTACTGGTTCGATGATAGCATGTAAAACGGCTGTTAGGATGATTAGGGTTTCTGTGATATTTTTGTAACTGTTATGTATACGGCAAAACCAAGACATCGGCAAAACGCATGACGACGAAACAGGCATGACGTAACGGATGTGTTTCGCCAAGGGATATCACGACAAACAAGGGGGTGTTTCGTCGAAGGGGATTCACGACGAAACAGGGGTGTTTCGTCGAGTGGGTATACCGCACAGTAACTTGGTTAGGTCTGTTAAGAGTTAACTGGGTTAGTTAGCTGTTATTGATGATGACTTGCATGAACTTGTATAACTGATAAATGCTATGTGTTGGTGGTTACTTATATAAACGTGATGATCTTGACTGTTAGTCGAACTTTGTGAATGTCAACTGATTACGTATACGTGCGTACTCTAGGCCTTGACTGATTATTTGTGAGCATATACCTTAGCATACCGAGCAAACCAAGGAGAGTTCACACCCTTTCCAAGGCATGGGATTCCCAGTGGGGTGCGAATGGATTGGATGACTACCCGTACTTTCATCACTACTAGACTACTTACCACCATCCTCGGATTGGGAAGGACGCCAGTGCGAAAACATACGTAAAACCTACATACTATTGTCCTCGGTTTGTGAAGAACACCTGTGTTAGAACCTACGTAAAACCTACGTACTATTGTCCTCGGTTGGGAAGGACACCAGCGCTAAACCTACGTACTCGCTACGTACTACTGTCCTCGGATAGGGAAGGGCACTTACGTAAAACCTACGTAAACTCATACTTACCACTGTCCTCAGATTGGGAAGGACACCTATAGATACAACAAGTCTAGTACCATACAACATGGGAAGCCCCCACTTATTACTGTAAAGGTTTGGGAAACAAGGATACTGGGTAACGCATGGTTATGAAACGAACTTACAATTTCTAAAACGAACTCCTTAACTGAATAATCAACTATGAACTCGCTCAACTTTGTTGTTGACTCTCTGTTACATGCCTTGCAGGTCGTTAGGTAGCTATGGAGCTTGCACAGGGAGGCGCAGTCGTTGTGGGACATGGACAGTGGATGCCATGTTAAAACATTATAACATTTTCAAACTTAATACTTATGTTTGGGTTTTCACATTTATGCTTTTGCTAAACACTTAACTATGTTTTGAATTGAACACCTTTTGTATTGATGGGTTGAACTTTATTTATTACTTACAATGTTCAATATGATTGGTGGCTTGATCCTGGTCAGTCACGCCTCCAAGCGGTGATACTCCGCGTGTGGATTTTGGGGGTGTGACATTAAAGATCTTAGTGCTGAAGAGAAAAAGAAATACAAAGATGAAAAGATGATGACTAGTTTATTGCATCAAGTTGTTAAGGAAGATTTCTTGGTTTTATTGCAACACAATGGAACTGCATATTCAATTTGGAAAGCTTTAAAATCAAAGTTTGATAAAGAACAAAAAATCGCTTTTGAAAAAGGAATTCGATCTATTTCGTGGTTTGAGAACTGAGAGCACCAAGCAGATCATTGAAAGATACTGCAATTTGTTAGTCAACATGAAGAGGGTGAGCATCCCAAAGGATAATGAAGAATTGATTGAAAAGTTGGCTGATGCGTTGCCACATGAAACTTGGGGAACGTATCTTATGATGCTGAGAAATAAAAAGGATTTTGGGAATCTAACACTGAGTAAGTTCATTGAAAAACTTGAAGCTCAAGAGATGGAACAAAGGAAGATTTCAAGAATGAAGGATTTTGATGGTGAACAAGATATCGGTCTTTATTACACAGGAGGTATCAGTGATAAGACCAACATGTCACCAAAGGTTGAGACTGCATTCAATGCTAAGAGTTCGTCTGGAGGGTCATCTAAAGGATCAAACAGCAAAACGGGATTTTCTTCATATCCATCATTTGATCCAAACTTGTCAACAACAAAGAATGGCAAAGTTCTTCAATGCAACATTGCATTAAACCTTGAAAATGATCAGAATTACTCAGAAGAAGTTGCAAAAACTCATATATCTTTGTTGGTAACTGTATTAGAGTCATATGGGAGCTTAGTTGGGGGAAGGATCGGGAATCCAATGTTGACAAAAGAGGATTACGATCAAATTGATGCTGAGGAGATGGAGTTAATGGATATAAAGTGGTGTTTGGCAAGTGTGCTAAGAAGAGCTGAGAAATTTAAACAGATCACCGGAAGAGATGATTTCTGTGATGCAAATGTTTCTACTTTAGGATTTGAGAAATCTAAAGTTACTTGTTTTCGTTGCAGGGAAAAAGGACACTTCAAGAGAGAGTGCACAAATCGCGAAGCAAGTGGAGCTCAAAATCCGTTCAACAACAATGACTACTATTGAAAAGCGATTTATCATCAAGTTGCTCAACAATCACATCAACAAGAACCACAAACTGCACATGCTAAGAAAGTGATCGAGGAATCATCAAAGAGGGCTTGTATGGTGAATCAAGATGATAAAAAATCGACAAAAGGATCCAGTTGGGATAAATATATTTCAGCTGATTGTAAAGCATTTCTGATAGATCAAGATGATGAAAGATTACCAGAAGGTTTTAGCTGGGATAATTATTGTCCGGATAAAGAGATGTTAAAAGCACTAGCTTTTGTTGCTCGAGTTGTTGAAGACAGTGATAATGATGATGATTATTATGCAAAAAGAATGGAAGAGCACTTAAGAATGCTAGAGGATAGTGACAGTGATGATGGAAAGATTCAAAAGAAAATGAAGAAAGTTAAAAAACCAGTCAGCAGTGATGATGAAGAAGTTCCTGTGATAAAGAAAAAGGTAAAAGAAGTTCCAGCTTTCACAGTTGAAGCAGAAGTTGATGCACAAAAGATTCATGTGAAATGTGAAAACTGTGAAGCAGTGAAAAAGCAAAACAGTACTCTGATTCATAACATGAACAGATTGAAAGAATCCTATGATGTTTTAAATAAAGCAATGAATCAGTACAATCAATCAAGCAGTGAACAAGCAACAGCCATGAAGACACTTCAAGGAGCTTTTATGACAAAGCAGAAAGTCATCAACAATTACATTGAGAAGTGTGTTGTTCCAGAACAAAAACTGGAAACATAGAGAATTGAAACAGACAGGGTTAATAGGTTGTTAAAAAGTTACTCATGTACTTCTTATGTTATTGAGAGGATTTATCCAACAGTTGAAGGCATGAAGGCGTTTGAAGAAGTCACATCTGAAGAAAAGATTTCTGAAACAAAAGAAGAAACTGAAGTGAAAGATTCTAGTAAGAAACAAGGTTTCAGTTACAACAAGTGTCCACCTCCTCTTGAAAATGGATATTCGCCATGAAATCCAAATTCTGAAAGAGTCGAAAAGGCAATCAACTTAGTGTGGGAGTCTGAACCATCAGTCAATTTACCAGAAAACATTGATGTCACTTATACTGCATCTGACACTGATCAACAATCTCAATTGATGAAGAAAGTGGTGGATCATGTGTTAGATAAAGATGATATGGAGGAGTCTAAGTCAAAGTCAAAGTCTGAGTCCAGCATTCTAAGTCCAACAGTCAAAAAGGACAAAAGGGTTTATAATAAAGAATTCTTGTTATCAAAATCTAATTTGAATGATGAAATGTTCAAAGTTGCATATACTTTGAATGATTCTGACAAATTATATTCTGATGAGGAATTTCCAATAAGAGCTGTCAAAACTGAAATGATCAAAAAGGTTTTCAAACTAACAGAAATCAATATTTCTGAAATAAAAGATGTAATTTTTTCTGAAAAACCTAAAAAATACACCTCAGGAGTACAACAAAGAGAAAACAAGAAAAAGGGTTACAGTTCTGGTTCAGGTTATCGAAAGAAACCAAACCATAACGGTAATTTCAAAAAGAAGGGGTTAGGTTTTATACCACCAGAAAATCATAAAAATGAGAAAACTTATAAACCAAAAACTGTATTTGTTTCAGAAGCAAGCTCAGAAGAAGAGGAGAAAAGCTCATTCTGGAAGCATACAAATAAAGAGTTCCTTGCAAAGAAGCAAGAAGAAATGAAGAATTAAACTGTTCAGAAGAAAGAGACAAGAACTTGTTTTCAATGCAAAACAGTTGGTCATATTGCCAAGAATTGTCCCAAGGCAATTCAAACAAAACAGGGAGTGTCTCTTGTCACACCCCGAAATATCAGAGCTGGCGTGACTGGACCGGTATCTTCATTGCACAGCGGAAGCTAATAATGCTAAGACTTCTAGAAACTGAACGCCAGCGAAGTACTCGAAATCCTGTGGGTTCTTCTATTCCAACTGTCCCGTAGTTTTGAAAAATGCAACCTGAGAAAAAACATGCGAAAAAGTCAACATAAAGTTGAGCGAGTTCATAGTTTGTTTTAAAAAGGTTTTAAACAAATCTTTTTGTGTACTGGTTTAAAAGTTGTGGAGAAAATTTAGTAAAATCAGTTTCTTGGCATGTTATATCCAAACTGTGGGTCTAGCCCACAAGAGTATTCGTGCATTGCACGAGAAAGAATGGGCCGAGCCCAAAAGAGTATTTGTAAGCAGGACCAACACGTCCTCTTACTTGTACATAAGTTGAAAACATTATCAAAGTTTGTAAATATATGTATTATGAATTTGCGTCAAATGAATATTAAAAACATTTGAAAGTTATAGTGTTGTAAGTTGGTATGTAAAGCGTCTATGAACATGTTGATCATTAATATTTCGCGAGGACATTAATATATGCGACGACATAGGAGGTACTCAACCAGCGTAGGCAATTTAAGTGTCGAACTCTCAACGATGGACACAACAGCACTCTAGTGGTCACCCATGGACCGTGAGTGGGGCTCGCCCATACCCATTAGATCTAACCTTTGTTCCTTTGTCCTCAAAAGGATTAATGGCACCGCAGTTACAGCCTATGCTCACATGAACTAAGAGTCCATTCCATAACTTAATCATACCTAAGTTTGACATGTATTTTCCCCCGAAAGTTGTAAACCGAAACGTTGAAAGAAAAGGGGGACATGATCTCATTGAGTTGTCTCGTTTTTCGTACGCAGGCCAACCCAGTCCCGTTGTTGTAACTAGGACATTCTCGTCTCTTGTCATGAAAATCATGCACGTTTTGTAAAACCGGTATGTTTGTATAAATTGTTCGTAAACTTTTCGAGTTCGTTGAAATTCATTTGCATCATAGTTTATAAATATGTGTTTTCGTTCATCAAAATAGTGTTTTCTTTTGCAAAAACTTGCATGTCTTTCTACCCCCGAAAACATTTATAAAAATGTAAAACAGTAAAAAGTGGGGGTTATGAACTCACCTGGATATTCTTGTGCAAAGCTAGCTTAACGTGATTACGTGATATCATTCCAAGAATGTGAGCTCGCTAGCGTGCAACTAAAGCATTCCTAATCAAGGAATAACTATGAGTTTTCTAGTTAAATCAACGTAGCTAAACTACGTGTCCGAGCTCTACCGAGTCGTTAACAAAATGACTCTCCGAAGGGGTTGTTATTTTCACTTAGAGTAACCAGTCTGTGGTTATTTGATCCCGTTTTTAATTGGGATAAAACTAAGTCTCGAAAACGACTTAGCTTTCGAGTGTTATAAGATATATACTTATATATATAACCAAATATACATATACGATGTCGTGTTAGTCGTCGCGAATAGAAGGTGTATACGAAAAAGGGTGCGTCTTATTGTGTCGTATATGATACGATAATATACCATTGTAGTTTTTGTAGTATGGAAATAAATAAATATATTCATATATATATATATATATATATATATATATAATGTAAGTATCTATAGAAAACCCACTTTAATTTAGAAAACCCGGGAAACTCAAAGCTCCCGATGTTTTTTTTCTTTTTGAAAAAATTTACACATGTTATATACATGTTTTTAAGGGTTTTGGGCAAAAAAAAAAAATCAAAAAAGCACCTAGTAGATATTTTTTAAAAAAATAAACAAGTTTTGGTGTAACACATGTTACAAATATGTCAGATGAATGTAACATGTGTTACACAAAAACTTTTTTATTTTTTTTAAAAATATCTACTCGGCGCTTTTTTGATTTTTTTTGCCCAAAACCCTTAAAACATGTATATAACATGTGTAAATTTTTTCAAAAAAAAAAAAAAAACATCGGGAGCTTTGAGTTTCCCGGGTTTTCTAAATTAAAGTGGGTTTTCTATACATCCTTCCCCTATATATATATATATATATATATATATATATATATATATATATATATATATATATATATATATATATATATATATCAGAAAACTCCACGTTGAAACGGATATGAACAAATGTATTTCTTTTATAAGAATTCGGATTCCAGACGAATGTTAGAAACATAAATAATTGTATTTATATTATATGATTTCCGAATATTAAACCTTTGAACTATGATTTCCAAATTCCAACGTTGGAAATAATTATAACATTATGTCTATCTTATAAAAATTACACGACGTAACGATGTTTGAAATAATTATAAACCGTTAAGTTTATTTCATAAAAGTTTTATCCTTTCATATAAATTGTTAAACGCTTGAAATAATTATAAATTTTTATATTTATTTTGTATAAGTTTCAACTTTCGTTAAGTATAACTCGTGGGTGGTCGAAGTGTTATAACTTCGTTTTATAACTCGTAAAACGTCGTCAAATAAATAATACTTTCGTATTTATTATATAAGAAAACTTGAACTTCGTCAAGTGTTGTTTTTAGAATAAAATCGCGTGTCGTGTTTTGAATTTTTAACGGAAAACGGACAGAGTTTCCCCTATTTTTGGAATAACCTCGACAACTCAAGTTGTCGTTATTTGTGAAAAATCAATCAACAATTCAATACTATAAGTAATCAATATAAAATTTTCGTCAAGTATATTAAATGTAAACTAATTTCAAATTGAATCGGTTCGAGCTCGGCCGCGTATAACTATAACTCTAAAAATAACGCTTGCTACGTTTAAACTTTACCAGTCCTGAGTTGACCGTCTTTGACCCGACAGTTGACCGAGTGTTGACTGCATTAACTTGCTTTGACCGATTGACTTTTGTTGACCTGTTTTGACCAATGTTGACTGAGCCGAAACTGAGTTGACTCGGGTGTTGACCGAGTCGAACCATACTGAGTTAACCGAAACCCAATTCTGAGTCTGAACTGAGTCGAACAATAACCGAACCCAGTTGCTGAGTGTTGATCAAGTCGACTCGGTTTGACCGAGTTGACCCGAACCTGAGATCTGACCCGGACACCGAAAAATATCTAAACCATATCACGATCCGAGCTAAAGGTAAACTGAAACATGTTCATCCATCTCACTGTCGCCGCCGCTGACTTGGTTCCGACGGTGTCATCGTCGGCGGCCGTCACCAACACATCCGAACCAAAACAAAACAAAAATATATTGATTACAATCTGCGTAATCGTTACGAGTTTACCCGAAAAAGAAAGAGAAATGCTTACCGGAACTCCGGCGACCACTGCCGTGACCCCTACATCGAGCACCTCCACTGTCATCATTATCATT
This sequence comes from Helianthus annuus, assembly GCF_002127325.2. NCBI lineage: Eukaryota > Viridiplantae > Streptophyta > Magnoliopsida > Asterales > Asteraceae > Helianthus > Helianthus annuus. Next base: position 158,970,693 of record NC_035440.2, on the reverse strand, counting down.
GTATCATCATCATCATCATCATCATCATCGGAACCCCGGCATCGCTTCCATCACCACCGCCTCTTTCTCTCCCTCGGTTCCCTCTCTTTCTCTCGCTTCTCTGATGTCGCGCTGTTGTGCGCCACCACTAAGCCATGGTGTGGCTGGCCGTTGAATCGTGTAACAGGGGGTGTTGGGTTTGTTGGAAAATGGCAGCCGGCCAGAAAACGGGGCTCCGGTAGCCGGAGTTTAACGAGAGAGAGAGAGAGAGGAGTTGGTGTGCGTGTGAGGGTGGCTGCGTCGTCGTCGGACCACCCTGAATGGTGGCCGACCTTCATCTGTTTGCCGGTGCTCCGCCGACTGCTGGATTACATCAATCAGAGAGAGGAGAAGAGACAGCGGGTGTTGAGTGTGTTCGGTTATGTGTTTTAGAATGACGATCAGATCCTTCTTGTTTGGGTGTGGTTGACTAAATTGTAGATGATGGAAAGTTAGGGTTTAAAGTAGGTGAAGGAGATAAGAGCATATGAAGGTGTCGGCTGGAATTTGAGGGATGGAAATGAGGGTTTGTGACTTATGTGATGCTATTTATACATAGGTTTCGTTAATGGGCTTGGGCCCAAGGCCCGCAAGCCCACTTCTCACGTTTTAAGCGGTCCGTCTGTATCTACGAACCCATTTTCAAACCCGAACGTCATCTAAGACCGTAAAATAAAAATTTAGGGTTAATTCTGTGTGAAATAGTGTCGGTGATCGCGTTTGCGCGTTCGTTCGTCAATCAAGGTCGAAGTCGCGTTTTTTTGATCGTTATGCGTCTGTGATGTTTTGAAAGTACGTAAAATACGAAAAACTAAATTTATAAGTTTAAAATACTCGTCAAAATTCCGTATTTGTCGGCGTTGTCAAAATTTCATACGGTTTCAGTTTATTACCGTTAAATTTCCAGCAGTTTCTTCGCAGATCGTCATACACGCACTGTTAGGTCGAATAGGCGTTCCTAGGCTTACTAAAGGCCTAATTAAGTTAATTCGTGCCTTAAACACTATTTATCATCGCCTTAAATGTTTGTTAATCGCGTGATTATAAGCCGCTAATTACCGATTATCACATCTCTTAAACTGAAAGAAAAGATGGTTGAGAATGAACCACCAATCAAATCGTTTATAATTTTCAAAAACTCAAAATTTGAGGTTGGTGAATGTTCAAAAAGGTTTTACAAGAGAAAAGCAAATCTTAACAACCAAAAATGGGTTGTTAAGAAATCTGATGACAGTTCTAGCAATGATTCTGATTCGTCAAAATCAAAGGAGCTATCTTCTGGCGATGAATATGATTCCACAAAATCAGAGGAGCCACAAATTGAATCAAAAGATGAAAAATCAGTACCTCCAATGGATGATGCAAATTTTCCACCATTGAGGGCTGAAAATTTTAAACAATAAATTCGAAAAGTTGAGATTTCAAATCAATTTTTTTCTGAAAAGGAAGAATTTGATGTTGAAAAAGCCTTTAACCCCAAAGTGAAACATATTTTTGGAAAAATGATTGATGGGAAGGTAAAAAGGGTAAAGGAATTCTATGAGAAGAAGATGAAAGGAAAGAAACCGAGTGTTGATGACTCGGAATCTCCCAAGGACTGTCAGGCTTGGGAGAATCTCTTTAACTGAAAAACCTGACTTGCTGGAGCTCCCAGGTTGGTAATCGTGGAGCAGGAATAGGCATCTTTCTTGAAAAATTCACATCTGTGAAATTTCGATCTTCAAGTGGTATTTTCTTGAAATTGTCATATCTTATCTTTACAAGTGGTATGGTTATTAGCAAACCTAAAAGTGGTTGATAAGAAGTTTTTTTTACAAGTGGTTAATCAAGGTCATTAAGTTGAACTTGATTTAACTATCATACAAAATGGTTTGATTAAACAATGTGATGAATTTATCCCCATTCCCCTACAAGTGGTAAAATCAACAAAACTTATTTTCTGGAAAAATCATTTTGATTAAAACAAACTTAAGTGTTTTGAAATCTTAATGGGAAAATAGTTTGTTGTAAGGGGGAGCTCTAATTGTTTATGCCAAGTGAATTGCGAATTGAAGCAATTCACATCAGGTTGTCATTTTATTTGTACAGTTTGTCAAATTTTATTTAAATGTGTTTGCATTTTAGGGGGAGTAAGAAATTTCAGAAAATCCAAAAACATTAGAAATTTTGAAAAAGCCAATAACATGATAAAATTCAAAAATGAGTTTTGTTGTGAAAAAGAGGAAATGATAGTACATCAGTGGACTATCACAACATGCTAAAGAATTGAAAAGTCAAATGTGATAAACAATCTCACTATTGATATGCCAATAGGTTTTTATACAGTTAGTAGATTGTTTTCGAGATATAAACATAAATATCAAATGCTTACTTATCTCGTGGGGAACATCTCTCGGATATATGGGTAACCGCCGAAATCTTGTTTGAAAGATTTTCTGTTTCTGACACACTAGGTCTTTGTGCGTGAAGATATCTGGGGTATTATACTTGAACTTCTGATTTTGCGGAAGTAATAGCCTAGTTCTCGTATAAAGCTTTGCATTGCTTAAATCTTTAAGCCCACCCCCAGTACAAAAAAAATGATGAAACATTGAAAAATGCTAATCATGTGCTGTTGAAGAAAAGATCCCCAAACGGGACACATCTAAAGACGAGCCATCATCTCTTTGTCTGAACGAAAGTTCTAACCTGAGCTCTCATGGTCTCGCATTTACTCGTTTACAGATATCATTAGTGTACATTCACCTGTAAGAATGAATATAGAAATCTGGATACGGGAGTATATTCTGAGGTGGGACACGCGAATAAGTTTATGTCCATTAAAACACTAATCTCGTATCTCGAAACAATTGAACTTTGTGTGAAAATTTAAGTGGATCAGTATACTGACAATCTAGGTGAATTGTTTAGAACTTAAAATGTTTAAAGCTTAACGGTGTTGGTGATTTGTCTCATAAACTGATATGATCTTCTTACATAAACTCACAAAAATATTGTCTGTATATATTTCTTTACTGTTTTCTATTAAAAACAAAAATCCAAAAAGATTTTTAGTGTGTTTTAGCATAAAATTTTGAAAAATCCAAAAAGATTTTATTTCATTTTATTTTCGACATCTGATGTTGGAAAGCTGATTTTCAAATTCCGAGTGCTAAACATGATGGACAACAAGTAAGGGGGAGTTTGTTTGAAATAAGAATAAGATTTGAAAGAAATGTTCTTTTTACAAGTGGTTTATCAGAGATTAAATCTGTAAAATCATTTCTTGATTGATTGATACCTGCAAGTGGTGTATAAATTTGTCAAATTTTAAATTTGTGAAATTTATTTTGAGGTAGAGGATGTGCAAGTATGCCAGGTTTCGATTCCTGAGGATTCTGTGATTAGAGAGAGCCAGGTTTCGATCCTGAACATGTGAAAGTCAGACTACGATCTAAAGCACAACTCAAGGGGGAGTCTGTGAGCAAAGAGGAGTTTGATTGGTAAAGAGCCAGGTTCGAATCCTGAGCAGAATGTAAGCCAGGTTACGATCTTGGTAATGATGATGCTGATGAACTTAAGGAATCAAGAGACCTGATCAAGAGAATTAAAAGGATCAAGAGCGAGGTTGCGATTCTGAATCTATGAAGATCAACATCCAAGGGGAAGGTTAACTGTTGGTGCTGGTATGAAAAAAAGAGAAAGATTGAGGATGCTTTACATTGTCAGATACTTCGGGAGAGTACGAGAAGACTGATAAAGACTGAAGATTGAAGACTCGACACTGAAGACTTCGTCCACATCCAAGGGGGAGTTTGTTGGTGCAAATGTCTGTCGACTTCGTCTTGTATCGAGTCTTGTATTAGAATAGATAGATCAGGGCACGTAGTACGAGAAAAATGCCAAATATGTGTTGTAGGGCATTTCGCATGAAATGACTTGAAAGTCATTTTGCATGAAATCATTTGATCATTTCGTACGAATGCACTTGGTCATTTCGCACCAAATAGTCATTTCGTGTGAAATTGATTTCGTTTGGACCATTCCGTGCGAAATAGCCAACCCTATAAATAGTAGTTGTGCCTTGTCATTTGTAACTTTCTGGTTTCAGTACCGAACTGTTGCCGAAGTGTCTACTCGCTGTAATTTGCTGTCATATCAAACAAAAAGACATTTAAAGTGTATTGCAAGCTGAATCAACTTGATACGTCTATTTCCGCCTCTCGTATTGAGCAAAAACTCTTCTGAACGACTCGTTTTGGTCAGAAAACGATCCTACAGTGGGCACGGGGCGTGTTGACCTGGACACGGCCTCGTGGCTAGAGAGTTTTATGAAGTTTTGTCTTATTTTAAAGAAATTTATCCGGATCGGGCGGTTCCTTACTAGAGGGAACAACACCAAAGTGCCTAAGGTACCTAATTTGCTCTTGATTTAAACAAGAATGCAAGAGGTTATCGGAAAGGGTAAAACCTAAACTAAATACCGGTGGGCGAAACCGACCTTTATTCCCCTTATCCGGGCTCTTGTTAAAGATGGTGTATGTCGAATCGCTCAGGTCTATGAATGCATCGGCAGAGACCGATGGAGAGTCCTTCATGGCACAATCGACATAGGGACAACTATCGCTCATGTCCTCACAAGAGTTGGAGGTGCTTTCGGTATCGACGATGTTGTTAGAATCCGAATGCGTCCCTAATAATTCTCCTTGGTTTTCGTCTTGTGATGAATAACTTGTTTTCATCTCAAGCTCTTTTAATATTTGAAGAATTATTTCTTCAAGACGACAAAATTCTTAGGAAGTTATGTCATCTAAAAGAAGTGGCTGACTGCATTCGGAGGAGAGATAGGGATCGTTTTTACTTTCGCCTATCTTAAGGTTACAGGGAAACGATAGGTCTAAATAGTGTGGAGTGTAATTTAGAAAGTAACATTCTAAATCTTTATGAAATCCACCACATATTTGACACCATTCACTGTAAGATGAGAGAAAGTAAAAATAATCAATATCACATATCTTTTTGTCAGAAATTACCAACCGTCGGGATCTTACGGTTCTGTTTTCAGCAACTAAAGTTTGGACACGGGGGCGTGTTCAGTGGGCACGGCCCCGTGGTCAGCTACTATCTGACTTAAAACAGGATTGCCAGTAACAAAGATGGACATGGCCCCGTGTCTGGCTGAGCACGACCCGTGCTGAAGTCTGCAGATACTGAAAAATTAAGAAAAATCCTAAAAAAAAAATAGAAAAAATAAGTAAAAATAATAAGGTCGTTGATTCCTAACTTTCTTAAAACTTGGTGTGCATTCGGTGTGATATCTTTTATTGATATTTTAAGCCCATTTTACGCATTAGTCAAGTTTTAAATTTATAAAACACGATATTCTACTAACACTAAACACACAATTGGGCAAGTGCACCCATCGCGAGTGTAGTATAGCGTTGGTAAGATACCGAGGTCGTCCAAGAACACAAGAGCTTTTAGTACCGGTTTATCCTCAACGTCTAATCAATCTAAATTTTTTTGAGAAAAGGTTTTAAACATGAAAATAAAAAGTAAAAATGCAGAAATAAAAATAAAATAAAATAAACAGATAGACAAGATGAATCACTTGGATCCGACTCGCCTTTAATGTATCCTTTGATGATTGTTGCACTTTCGGACTTTTTAAGAGATTATCTTAGTTATAGTAATAGGCCCCTATTTTGAAGGTGAGGTTACCCTCAACCCAGTGGTTTGAGTCAGCAAGGACACAATCCCAAAGGGTCGGAATATTGAAAGATAATTAATTAAGTTATTAATGCGAAAAGTGGTTAGCCCCTCTTTTGAAGGTGACGTCACCCCCGGCTAAGTGGTTTGAGTCAGCAGGGATATAATCCTAAGTAGACGGTTTAATGTATTAATAGTAGTTTACATATGAGAGGTTCAAGTCATTTGGACCCCCGCCATCCAATACTAGTGGGTATTGAAGGAGGTCCTAGTAAGCTTGAACCAGGTCCTTGCAGGATTGTAGTATCGATATTGACGATCAAATGAGTCAATCAGAGTAGAAATACCACTGTTTATGCGGCGGAATCACACAAACAGTTTGAATCAAAGAGAATGGAGTACAAATAGACAGTAAATCACTTTAAACACGGTTTCTCATTAATTGATCACAGAAAAATTCGGCAGCAGTTCGGCTACAACTTGGACATTCGGTGCATAATGAGAAACCAACACAACTATATATAGGGTTGCTAATTCCGCTCCAAATGACACATTGTCATTTCGGGCGGAATCAACAACTTGTGATTTCGCTCCAAATGACAACTTGTCATTTCGAGCGGAATCGACACATTAAAGCATAAAACTTACATTATAACCCCTACACTATACATAACTGATATATTTGGCCCCTAGACCATATACAAGCTTGACTAAGACTAAGACGTAGGCTTTAGACATTCATGCATCAACAAACTCCCCCTTGGATACAGCCGGAGTCTTCAGTCTTGTCTTCGGGTCTTCAGAGTGACTTGAAAGTTTCCTCTCTTGACTTAGGCTTCCTCCTAAGCAAGTTCCTCACCCTTTCATTCTCTTTCTTCGCCTTCTTATCTTCCTCGGCCTGTTGCTTCATCCATTTTCCTCTGTTTTCATCCAGCTTCTTGCGTTCTCTTTCGGCTTTTTTCTTTCTTTCACTTCAAGAGACCACCATTTAGAATTCCATTTATTTTCAGAACTAATGCCTTTCTGAAAAAAAATAGATATAACTTGTTGAAACTGCATTGCTTGTTCACGGTCTTCAGACTAAAAATGGATCTTGTTTATGAACAAACATTCTATATCTTTGGCCGAGCAATTCACTAACCACATCGGGTCATAAACATATATCTCTCTTATCTCCCTTCCAGCTCGATAAGTAATAACAGCCTCAGTCGAAATGCAAATGTATACCCATCCCAAGAAGCCTTTGTAGAAATCCTGCTCCATCTTCGGCACTGGTATATTCTTCATCGTCTTCGGCTTTTTCACATTCAGAATAGTCTCTTCAACCCCTGTCACTGGATCTACCCTTTGAACTCTCTTCGGGTAATGCGGCTTCCAGTGTCGGATATTCTTCAAAGATTCAAACTTTATGTATCCCCACATCACAACATCATTCTTTCGTACAGGATACCCTAAAGTTCTCACTTTCCATAACTTTTCGACATCCCACTGATGCGTGTGTAGTGTAATATATTTTTTATGTATATTTTAAGCCCTTTTGACACTTTTAGCCAAGTTTTAAATTTATAAAACACGATATTCACTAACACTAAACACACATATGGGCAAGTGCACCCATCGTGGACGTAGTATAGTGTTGGTAAGATACCGAGGTCGTCCAAGGACACAAGAGCTTTTAGTACCGGTTTATCCTCAACGTCTAATCAAATCAAAAAGTTAGAAAAGATTTTTAAACTAAGAAAATGAAAACTAACTAAATGCTGAAAAATAAAAATAAAATCAAAACAGATAGACAAGATGAATCACTTGGATCCGACTCGTGTATTAGTATAACCTTTGATTATTTTCGCACTTTTGCACTTGTTTAAGAGATTATCTTAGTTATTGTAGTAGGCCCCTCTTTTGAAGGCGACGTTAGCCTCAACCCAGTAGTTTGTGTCAGCAAGGATACAATCCTAAAGGGTTGGATTATTGGAAGATAATGAATTAAGTTATTAATGCAAATTATGGTAGGCCCCGCTTTTGGCGGTGACGTTACCCTCGACTAAGTAGTCTTAGTCAGCAGGGATACAGTCCTAAATAGCCGGGTTATAGTATTAATAGTAGTTAACTTATGAGGGGGTCAAAGAGTTTGGATCCCCGCCATCCAATACCTATGGGCATTGAAGGAGATCCTACTAAATTTGACCCAGGTCCCTTGCAGGACCTCTAAACGCTGAACAAGGGCAAGACCCTTACCAAACCGTTCCCATAACCCCCGACCAGGTAGCCAACATACCTCCATATAGACCGTGGAGATATGAATGGTGAAAATCTTTTATTTTATATAAACAGTAAAATAATGCCAAGACACCACGGACAAACGATAAGGAAAGATCACCTTCAACATAAGCAACTAGTTATTAAAGTCATTAATACAAAACCAAATAAAAAGTGCAAAAGATTAAAAATAAAAAGTATTATACTAAACACTTGTCTTCACCAAGTGATGTAAGAGACTTAGGCAAACATGGCCTTGATTGTCAAGAACTCTTACGATCAATCTTGGATCCCGAGACGACTCACACACTCTATGATGGACAATGGATGATGGTGGTGGATGATGGTGTTATGGTGGTGGTGGGTGGTGGATGAAGTGTGAGAGAGGTGGTGTGCCAAGGGATGAGTTGCAATGAAGCCAAGCACTCCTATTTATAGGCTGAACAGAAGGCTGGGCACGGCCCCGTGTCCGCTGGACACGCCCCCGTGCCTGTCTGACACTCTCTCTCCTCATTAATTGTAATTCGCAATTACAATTAATGCGTCTGCTGTACCTTCTCCATGCCCCCGTGTTCACTGGACACTGCCCCGTGGTGGGCAATAGAAGCTTCTATAGGTTTGTCTTTTCTGCTGCTTCTTGGGCACGGCCCCGTGCTGGCTGAGCACGGGGTGTGTTCAGTCTTCTGTCTTCTCTCTTTTGCTTGGGAGAATGCTATTGAGGGGTCGGGCAATCCACTTATATTCCTTTTCTTGTATTTATGTTAGATTTAGCTGTTTTTTTGCTTCTTTTGTGAATTTGAGCTCATTTAATCCTGAAAATACAAAAGGAAGACAAAAGCACTCTTTTTCCAACATTAGTACTTAAAAAGGGTTAGTTTTATGCCTTATTTGATGTATTTTATATGTTGCATTTTACACACATCAAATACCCCCACACTTGAACTTTTACTTGTTCTCAAGCAAAACTCTTTAATATGTGGCTTACACTCCCAAATGGAACGGGTAGAAGAGAAGGTTTTTGGCTTGTCATAGAGTGTCGGGAATCCAAGATCTTTTTGTGTTTTATTTTTATTTATTTACAATCCTATTCGTTATGATTTTTTAGAATGTTTCATAGGAAAAATTACTTATTTGGGCATAACATGCCTTTTTAAAGTTCCATTTATATACAAGTTCACATACCTCACGGGAGAAGTCACTCACACTCTGCCGAAGGTGTATTTTTAGTGAATCACTCGAGAGCGGCATGGAACTTATTCCTACCATAAGCTTGCCAAGCAATCAATCCTCCTCCTTTTTAACTTGTTACCTTTGTAAATATCAAGAGGACTTTTTTGGGTAAAGGCTTAGGCTAAAGGTGGGTGAATGGGTTAGTGGAAAAGGGCGAAAAGCGTAAAAAGTGTCGGTTTTCGTAAAACACTTTGTTTTGATGACTTTTTATTTCGAAGTATTTCTTCAAACAAGCTTTTGTTTCAAGAGCTTTGTTTGTTTATTTCTAACTTCATTTTTTTTAGTCACACGAAAACCGAGCTTGTTACTAAAATAAAGGGTAAAAATTAAAAGGGTTTTTGGTGGGTAAAAAGGTTTTAAGGTAAAGAAATGAAAGGTTTAGGCTCAAAGGGGTTAACTAGGGGGATTTTGGGTAGGTGGTAAAAAAAATTGAAAAATAATGGTGTAGAAAGAAAAAGGGTTAGTCCTAATGCCTCCATCATTTACTTACTTGGGTTTAAGTTGGTAAGGACCGGGAATGAATCGTCGTGGCAAGTTCTAGAGTCGTAAGAACCAAGCGGCTATTCAGACAAGAAACGAAAAATGAGCATTTAGTCTAAAGATGTAAATTTGTATGCTCAATAAAGGCTCAAAACTCACTTTTTGTGGGAATGGGTTTTTCTATGTGATCTAGTATATATAATCAAATTTTAACTAAGCTTGTCATGCCGTTTCATAATTTTCTTATGTTGGTTCTTTTTATCACGACGCTATTGATTGTATACTTGTAAAAATATAACCTTATTAATCTTAGAATTCCTAACTTAAACTTTAGACAAGTAAAAAAATGAGAATTTTTGAAAAAAATTTGGGGTGTTTAGCGATTCCAATAGAGTTTTGTGTAAGGCTTGTCATTAGGACTTGCAAAATTTCAAGGTTTTAGCATCCCCCCACACTTAAATTACACATTGTCCTCAATGTGTCCCAAAAATAAATTTTTAGGTTGATTAGATGTGTAATATGGTGTTAAAAGCAAAGATTTTATGTTACTGGCAGTCTGGACACGGCCCCGTGGGGACCGGACACGGCCCCATGTTCAGGTGCCAGTAACGAAAATTAAAGAAAAGAAACAGAAGCCTGGACACGGGGGCGTGTCTGGTGAACACGGCCCGTGTCCAATTACCTGAACTGGGCGTTTTTCTACAGGGGGTGCAGCACGGGGTCATGTTGGTTGGACACGGCCCGTGTTGAACCTTCTGTATTGGAGAAATTGATGTCGGGTTGCCTTGTTCTTGTGCATGGGGTCATGTTTCTCGTTCCCTTTTCATCCTTTTCCACCATGAGTGTGTTTTATTTATTATAGACCATTCAAACTTAAAAACCATCATTTCATTGAAATCATAGAGAGATTCTTACATAGTCCTAAACTTATATTAAACTTAATAAGAAAACAAAGAAGCATTAAACCGTGGAGTTCTAGCCTGTACTTTATTTTAATTAGCAAAATTTCCAAGAAGCTAATAGTCTTGGTTAGACATGGCCTTTTAGAACTCCTTCTTCCGGGTGTGGCTTTCCTCACATGTCGGCGAGCCACTCCTCCACCTCCCATGGAAGGAGAAAAGAAGGCTCATTGGCATTAGTTTGAGGGGTTTCGATTTCCACTGGGATCTCTTGTTGGTGTTCCATAGGAGGTTCCGCCGGAAAGTCGTCCCACCCGGTAGGGTTGATATCACCGAGCGCAAGGTTCCAATCCTGTTGAGGGAGGACCGGTTCCATCGGAGGTGCTACAAGAATATTTAACCTCTGGTGCAAGAGGTTAATCTCTTGGAAGCTACTCTCGAGTCCCACCGTAAGATCGTTAATACGGTCGATTAAGACCTCCTCTACTGACGTCATTTCGTCGAGGGCCTCCCTTAATGCTATTACGTAATGCACAAGTGTAGCTTCAATGGAGGGCCTCCGTCCTCTTCGGTTGTCTGATGAATGCACAGAAGATGTTTTGCTGTTTTCACTCGACATTCTACGAAAAACAAACTAAAGATAGTTTATTTGTTGAAACAGTAGACCGGACACGGCCCCGTGCTCAATGAGCACGACCCCGTGTTCATCTTTCTGCATAGTTTTGAAGCAAGGAAACTTGAAGTTTTAAGTTATTTTCTGAACTTGTGGGATCTTTTTAAACATTAGTAACTTAAAACAATGTTTTACAACATATTTTTACTAAGATTCCCTGATCAAAACTCATCAACCCCTACAACAAAGCTTGAAAAATTCAAACTTTAATGGAGGTTCTTGGAGAAAGATGAAGAAGAAGGAAATGGTTAAGAGAGGAAAGGACAACATGGGTTGTTGGAACCTTCTTTTAGAACTTACCTAGGATAGTTGAGAGAAGATTCCTTCAAATCTCTGTCCCAAGCTGGTCTAAATGTGCAGAATTCTTGGCTGCATTTATAGAAAAGACAGCATCCTGGACACGGCCCCGTGTTCAGTGGGCACGGCCCCGTGTTCAGATAGAATTCTGACACAGTTTGTCCGTATTCTGACGTAAGGATCAGAAAGGAATCTTTTAATGGGCACGGGGGCGTGTTGGCTGGACACGGCCCCGTGTCGAGAGGCTGTTTTATGAAGTTTGTCTAAAAAATTTTTAAGGAACCTAATAGTATCGGGTGGCTCTTGACTGGTTGGAACAACCCCAAAGTGCCTAAGATACCTTAATTGTCCTAGACTAAGGCAAGAACGCAAGAGGTTGTCGGTTAGGGTAATTCCTATTTTCATTCTAGGTGGACAAGTCCAACCCTTTCCCGTGCTCTCGTTAAAGAAGGTGTATGCCGAATCAATCAGGTCTATGTATGCATCGAACGAAGTCGATGGAGAGTCCTTCACGACACAATCGGCACAGGGACGACTATCGTCCAAGTCTTTGCTAGGTATGAAGGTATTTTTTAGAGCAACGAGGTTGTCGGAATGCGATCCCAACATTTCTTCATGGGTAGTGTCTTGGGGTGGATCAATAAAATCCTTCCTAAGCTCTTTTGAACAATTCAGAATTAGCTCTTCTAGTTGAAATAACTCGTCAAGGAGCATTTCCCCTAGAATATCTGGCTGGGCGCATTCGAGGGAGAGATAGTGCTTATTTTTACTTTCGCCCCTCTTAAGGTTATAAGGAATCGGTGGGTCTCTGTAGTGGGGCCTATAATTTAGAAAGTAACATTTAACTTCTTCATGTTCGCCTCCACATAATTGACAACACGTACCATAAGAGTGCCGAAAGTAAAAAGAATTACTATCACTCATGCTTATGTCAGAAATTACCAACCGCCGGGATCTAACGGTTCTGTTTTCAGTAAGTGAATCTTGGGCACGGGGGCGTGTTGAGTGAGCACGGCCCCGTGTTCAGCTTACTGTCTGACTTAAAATAGGATTGCCAGTTCCAATTATTGAGCACGGGGGCGTGTTCAGCGGGCACGGCCCGTGCTGAGCTCTGCAGAAGCTGAAAAACTAAGAAAATCCTAAAAATTAAAAAGAAAAATAAAAATATGATTAGGCCGTTGATTCCTAACTTTCTTAAAATCCTTGTGTCCCCGGCAACGACGCCAAAAACTTGATGCGTGTGTAGTGTAATATATTTCTGATGTATACTTTAAGCCCTTTTTACACTTTTAGCCAAGTTTTAAATTTATAAAACACGATATTCACTAACACTAAACACACATATGGGCAAGTGCACCCATCGTGGACGTAGTATAGTGTTGGTAAGATACCTAGGTCGTCCAAGGACACAAGAGCTTTTAGTACCGGTTTATCCTCAACGTCTAATCAAATCAAAAAGTTAGAAAAGATTTTTAAACTAAGAAAATGAAAACTAACTAAATGCTGAAAAATAAAAATATAATAAAAACAGATAGACAAGATGAATCACTTGGATCCGACTCGTGTATTAGTATAACCTTTGATTATTTTCGCACTTTTGCACTTGTTTAAGAGATCATCTTAGTTATTGTAGTAGGCCCCTCTTTTGAAGGCGACGTTACCCTCAACCCAGTAGTTTAGGTCAGCAAGGATACAATCCTAAGGGGTTGGATTATTGGAAGATAATGAATTAAGTTATTAATGCAAATTATGGTAGGCCCCGCTTTTGGCGGTGACGTTACCCTCGACTAAGTAGTCTGAGTCAGCAGCGATACAATCCTAAATAGCCGGGTTATAGTATTAATAGTAGTTAACTTATGAGGGGGTCAAAGAGTTTGGATCCCCGCCATCTAATACCTATGGGCATTGAAGGAGATCCTACTAAATTTGACCCAAGTCCCTTGCAGGACCTCTAAACGCTGAACAAGGGCAAGACCCTTACCAAACCGTTCCCTTAACCCCCGACCAGGTAGCCAACATACCTCCATATAGACCGTGGAGATATGAATGGTGAAAATCTTTTATTTTATATAAACAGTAAAATAATGCCAAGACACCACGGACAAACGATAAGGAAAGATCACCTTCAACATAAGCAACTAGCTATTAAACTCATTAATACAAAACCAAATAAAAAGTGCAAAAGATTAAAAATAAAAAGTATTATAATAAACACTTGTCTTCACCAAGTGATGTAAGAGACTTAGGCAAACATGGCCTTGATTGTCAAGAACTCTTATGATCAATCTTGGATCCTGAGACGACTCACACACTCTATGATGGACAATGGATGATGGTGGTGGATGATGGTGTTATGGTGGTGGTGGGTGGTGGATGAAATGTGAGAGAGGTGGTGTTCCAAGGGATGAGTTGCAATGAAGCCAAGCACTCCTATTTATAGGCTGAACAGAAGGCTGGGCATGGCCCCGTGTCCGCTGGACACGCCCCCGTGCCTGTCTGACACTCTCTCTCCTCATTAATTGTAATTCGCAATTACAATTAATGCGCCTGCTGTACTTTCGCCACGCCCCCGTGTTCACTGGACACGGCCCCGTGGTGGGCAATAGAAGCTTCTATTGGTTTGTCTTTTCTGCTGCTTCTTGGGCACGGCCCCGTGCTGGCTGAGCACAGGGCGTGTTCAGTCTTCTGTCTTCTCTATTTTGCTTGGGAGAATGTTGTTGAGGGGTCGGGCATTCCACTTATGTTCCTTTTCTTGTATTTATGTTAGATTTAGCTGTCTTTTTGCTTCTTTTGTGAATTTGAGCTCATTTAATCCTGAAAATACAAAAGGAAGACAAAAGCACTCTTTTTCCAACATTAGTACTTAAAAAGGGTTAGTTTTATGCCTTATTTGATGTATTTTATATGTTGCATTTTACACACATCACCACCATGGTAAGGACATCACATCATACAGACGTTCAAAGTGTTGTACTCCACACTCTCTTCTGATCGCGTAAGCATTAACATGAGGTAGAAAACCCCAGCTAATGATATCACCAAGTGAAATACTTCGATCTCTCTGATAATACTTCAACGGCCTTTTGAATTTTCTTTCATAACTATCTTTAAACCACTTCTGCCGTTCTTCTTTCTGCATGTCTTTAGGAGTACCATCGAAATTCTTGTCTTTCAAAATCTCAGATACTTTCCTTCTTAGTTCATCTCGATTCTCTTCAGTAAAGAACTCCATCAGCGTAGGAAACTGAGAAGTATCTTCAGTTACACTCTCGTCATCAGTACAATCTTCAACCTCAACCCTATCATACACATCAGCATCCTCTACATACTTATACTGATACTCGGGTTGATGGTTGATGTCGAACGCATTCAATTCTTCATCAAAATCAAACTTGAAGTCTGGATCCACCATACGTGCCATTTCTTTAATCTCATCCAATGTATACGTATGTCTGTGCTCACCTTCCTCCAAATGAGGTTCTATTCTTAGAATTAACATTTCAACTTGTTCAACATTTTGATTATCACCATGCTCCCCCTTTCCGTCAGCTCCCTCTGTTTCTTCATTCACACTATAATTCAAATAATCATCAACTGTCCTTTCACTTGACGGTTCAGTCACTTTGATTCCCATACCACCCTGATTATCATCGTCATCATTGTCATCACCAGATCTATGACTGCTAGCAGAGAAGACTTTTTCATCATCGTCATCTTCCTCGTCATCACCTCCTTTCTCATCATCCTCATCATCACTATCCTCATCATCATCACCAGCAAGATCTTCAAGAGATACATCATCTTCAAAGACGCCAGAGATAGAAGATATTGGAACAGGATTCTCAATAACTAAAGATGGTACAATTGTTCTTTCAGCCACTGCAACACTGCTTTCAACACCTTTTCCCTTATCTTTCATTTGTGCGTCAATCTCAGCTTGGTGTTTAGCCCTAAGTTCTTCAACTTATATTTCTTCGAACTTTTGCTCAATTGACGTTCCAAGCATGCTTTCAACAACTTTGTTTAACATTTAAAACTAATGTTCTTTTAATGCTTTCGCAGATTCAAGCTCTTTGTTTTCATCTCAAAATATTTGTTCTGCTCATCTCTGCGAGCCTTTTCTTCTTCTAATTCAGCCACTCTTACTTTCAAGAAATCAATCTCTGTCTGATCTGTATCAATCTTCTTCAGTAAAGACTTGTTTTCAGATTCTAATCTTTTTACACGCATTTCGAGAATCTTTTCATGATCAGCCACTTTCTTGCTTTCAGCTGCAACTATTTTGTTTTCATTCAAAACATCATCCATTTTCTTCTCTAACTTTTTCACCTGTTCATCATTCGCAAAACCGAAAT
Organism: Helianthus annuus; assembly: GCF_002127325.2. Classification (NCBI taxonomy): domain Eukaryota; kingdom Viridiplantae; phylum Streptophyta; class Magnoliopsida; order Asterales; family Asteraceae; genus Helianthus; species Helianthus annuus. The sequence continues at coordinate 158,954,794 of NC_035440.2, read as the reverse complement.
CTCCAATATCTTCAAGATTTTCTGGAACAGATGGAAACGTCTTGTGTCCAGAAGAACCAGGAGTTAGTTGAATTGGAATTTTAGTGAGTGGTGGTGTTTGAAATATTTCTTGAGATGTGAATAAGGTTTGTTGTTGTGGTGGTGAGAGATGTAGTGGTGAAAGATGTAATCGTGATGGTTGTCTAGGTGGTGTTGGTTGTCTTGGTGGTGAAGGTTGTCTTGGAGGTGTTGGTTGTCGTGGAGGTGTTTGATGTGGTGGTGATTGTATTGGTGATTGATGTGGTGTAGGTTTAGGTGATGGTGTTGGTGGTTTACTTGGTTCTTTGGACGATTTCTTCTTCAGAATAATCTTTGGCTTTGTGATCTTCGGAGTAACTTTCTTTATCTTCGGAGACACAATCCTCTTTCTTGCTCCTGCTTTCTTCCTACCACCCAAAGGAGGCGATTGAGATCCAAAAACATGTTGTGGTGATGGGACATATGGAGCATCCTCCTTTTCCTGCCTCTTTCTCTTCCTCAGCAATTTCTCTTTAGCAGTGTCTTCTTGAATTCTTTTCAAACGTTCTGTTTCATCTATCTCATCCTCAGAAGAACTTGAAGAACTTGTGGTACTTTTATCAACGTCATCACCTTCTACATCATCAATTACTTTCTCTTTATCAACTTCTATGTTAGCTGCTTGCTCTGACTCTAAATCATCAATGTTTATCATCACATCATCAATAACAGCATACGGATCTTCTTCAACATTTACACCCGGTTCTTCAACCTCAGGCTCATCAATCAACAAAGTCTTTGCCACTTTCTTTTGTTTCTTCTTTGGCTGTGACGATGACTCCTTACCCTCCTGTGTTTGAGGGGTGGCCTTTTTGCTTCTCTTTCTCGGTTCTTTCACAAACTAGTCACTTCATGTATTTTTAAATTCTGTAAGAGCCTTTAGCTCATCAGCATAAGCGGCTTCCTTCATTTCCTCTTCATTCCTCCAGTTTTGGTAATTTACTGGATCAGGATAAACATAATTCACATCCTTGATAAATTCGAAAAATTCAGCTACTTTCTTCGGTTCGGGATGGTTCGGATGATATCTTGCAAGCTGCTTGAGAGAATCATTGTTCATGTGTGAAAGAACTAACAAATCACTGTTTAAATCACATTCAATATCCGGATATGCATGATCAATCAACATCTGCACAAATCTTGGATAAACCCAAGTCTTGCTCTTTGTTGTAATGTTCTCGGCCTGTAATGAAAAACAATGTGCGAGAAGTTGTATTTCTTGTTCAGAACCAATGCAGTGACCATATTCATCTGGTAATCACGCTTGGTATCATGCCCTCCTTTGCAATGGCTAAGAGACATCAGTACAGAATGAACAATAAACTTGTATGGCTTTTGTAACTTTGACTTCAAGTAATTTCCAACGTTTAGTGCACCATCATATCCCATCCTCAGCATGCATCCTTTGACCATTCGTTCAGGAAATTTGTTGGCGAGTTTTCATCATCCGGAAAATTCAAAACTTCACGAATGAGCGCCTCTGTAACAATAATGTTCTTATTCTTATTATGTTGCTTCACAACTGAATAAATCACTTTATTCTTTTCATCGTAAGTTGCATGCTTCCAGAAATGTTCCACATGTGATTTGTACACAAGATGTTGATCTGTCAAAGCTTTCTGAATTGGTATTCTTCTCATGAATTCCAGAATACTGCTGAATTTTGCCAGCTCTGAATTTTTATCCACTTCAAGTCACAACCGCTGTTGTGCAGTGGATCAAAGATTACATTTAAACCCTGCAAGTTAACAAAGCACAAAATGAATCAATTACTTAGAAAAATTTCAACATTAAGTACCTACAAGAGAAATCAAATGAAATAACTATGTATTTCAAGCGAAATCACCCAAGGCAGTTAGAAGCGAAATCAGATGACAATTTAGAAGCGAAATCAGATAGTGATGTTTGGAGCGAAATCACCATAGACACATAGAAGCGGAATCACAAAGCTAATTTTGAAGCGGAATTAGATCATACTCGTTGAAGCGGAATCACAACACTGAGTTTGAAGCGGAATTACAACACAAACAATTTGGGGCAGAATTAAAGACAATCATTCAAATCCTGTTAAATGATGAAATTGATCATGTGAGTTTGTTAATCTGTTAATTCCGACTCTAGAGACGTATTTTAATATCATTTTGGATCTCAGATATGCCCTAGATCTAACTTTCTAAACACAGTTCATCGACAACATGCAATCCGCTCAGATATGTTACAGTTAACACTCAAATACTTGATCTTCACACCAAATCGACAACATACATATGATCTATGCTCAGTTTTATCAACACTAAAACCCTAAAACTATGTTTTGTTCATCAACATCGCCGACAGTTCAAATAAAACATGATATCGGTCAATTTAGACATCAATTCTACCTTGCCCATGTTAATAGTTGAGATTTCCAACTAAAAACACAAGATCTAACAGAAATCGGGCAGCAATTCGACTTGAAAACGATGGTAATGGGGTCTCGCTTGAAATCGCCGGAGAGAGAAACTTAGAAGCGAAATAAGAAAAGTGATGTTAGAGCGGAATCAGGTGGCCTTTTATAGACAGTCTAATTCCGCTCGAAATGGTCAAACTGCTTCACAAGCGGAATCACTTAGGAGGTTTACAAGCGGAATCAGCTACAAAGCAGCTTCGAGCGAAATCACATTTGAATGTATTTTCAAGCGGAATTAAAAAACATTTTCAAAAATTTTGATTTTTTAACATTTTTTGATTGTTCACCGACACACCCAGTTAACCAAGTCTAAGTTAATGACCTTGGTCAACTGTTCAGCCTACTAAGTCCAAATTAATGACCTTGGTTGACCAGATTATGAAGTATGCTGACTTTTTGATTCTGAAAACAGTTCAAATTAATGAACTTTCGAACTTTTCGAATTTTCAAACATTTTTTTCAATCTTTCAAACATGTACCAATCACAGTTCAGTATCTCCTACTTACCCAGCCCTCATCAAAGAGACATGATCTGCACAAGACTTTGATCATCATATCCCCAACGTTGGTTGTCGAAAATAAGATGAAAAATAAAATCTTTTTGGATTTTTACAAGATAAGCAGAAATTTGTACACACAATCTTTTTGCGAGCGTGTTAGGGGATCATATCAGCATTTGACAAGACACAAGCACCGTTAAGCTTCTATTTCATACCAAGCCTTAAACAATTCGCGTAGATTGTCGATATACTGATCCTCTTAAATTTTCACAGAACTTTCAATCTGTCCGGGATACGGAATTAATGTTTTAAGACTTAAACCTTTACATGTGTCCCACCTCAGTATATACTCCCGTATCCAAATCCCAATATTCAGTCTTACAGGTGAGTATACCTAGATGATATGTGTAATGGGGTGAAATGCGAGGCCGTGAGAGCTCAGGTCAGAACTTTCGTTCAGCAGAGAGATGACGGCTCGACTTTGGTGGGTTCCCTTTAGAGAATCTTTTTTACAACAGCACATGATTTGGCATTTTGCAATGTTTAATCATTTTTTATGCTGAGGGGAGGTTTTACAAGTAAAGCATTGCGTAAAGTATTATCCGGGGACTAGGTCAGAACTTCCATTCAGCAGAAGTCCCGGGATAATACACCAGATATCACTAAGCATACAGACCTAGTATCTCAGAAAGAGGGACCTTTCAAACGAGATTTCGGGGGTTACCCATATATCCTGGAGGTGTTCCCTACGTAAAAGCAAGTAAATTTTAGGTTTATATCCGAAACAAATCTACTAATTTTGTAAAAACCTATCGACACAACATCAGCGTGACTGCTTAATACATTTTAAACGTTACATTTCTTTAGCGTACTGTGTCTGTCTAGTTGATGTACTATCATTTCCCCTATTATACACAAACTCTTTTTCAAGTTTTCTAATGTTTTTGGATTTTTCAATTTTATCATGTTTTTGTATTTTCTGCAAATTTCTCCCCCTAAAAGAAAAACATATTTTTGTGTTTTTGTTTTTATCGAAAAGTAGAAAACAAACTATACAGAAAGTTGACAACACGACATGGTTCACATCTGATCGCCGCCCTCCTCGGCTTCACATTCTACTACCCTCCCAGAACGCAGTTTTTTCATCCCATTCAATTTTAGAAGATTATAAAATCTCTTTTTGTCAAAGGGTTTTGTATAAAAATCAGCTTTCTGATCATCGGTGTGTATGTGTTCACTCTGGATTAACTTCTTCTCGTGACAATCACGGATGAAGTGGTGACGGATTTCGATATGTTTCGTTTTAGAATGGTGAACCGGGTATTTAGTGATGTTTATAGCTGCCTCGTTGTCCACATAAATCGGCGTATCCAAGAATTGCAAACCGAAGTCGCGCATTTGCTGTTGAATCCATAGGATCTGTGAGCAACAGCTGGAGGCTGAAACGTATTCAGCCTCACACGTAGAAAGCGCCACTGCGGTTTGTTTCTTGCACTGCCAGGTAACAAGTCGAGTTCCGAAGAATTGAAACCCAGCAGTGGTGGACTTTGCATTCTGCTTGCAGCTTCCAAAGTCAGAATCAGCGAAACCTGATAGGGAGAAGTCACCTGAGTGAGGATACCACAAGCCGATGCTTGGGCAGCCTTTCAAATACCGTAAGATACGTTTGACAATCGTCAGGTGTGACTGCTTCGGGCTCGACTAATATCTGGCACAAAGACATATCGGGTACATGATGTCCGGTCAAGAAGCAGTGAGATACATCAAAGATCCGATGATTGACCGGTACAGTGTCTCGTCCACTTTCACTCCACTTTCGTCAGGACAAATCCCATGGTTCTGTGCAAGGGGGGTTGCTGCAGGACTGCATTCGGTCATATCAAACTTTTCAAGCACGTCCTTCACGTACTTTGTTTGATGAATGAAGATTCCATCGGGCATCTGCTCTACCTGCAGCCTGAGGAAGAACTTCATCTTCCCCATTGAACTCATCTCAAACTTTTTCTTCATAACCTTCTCAAACTCTTTACACAGCTCGTCGTTGGTGGAACCAAAAATGATATCGTCAACGTAGATCTGCACGATCAACAGATGGCCTGCAACTTCCTTTGTGAACAATGTGCTATCAACTGTCCCTCTGGTGAACCCGTTGGCCAACAGATATTGGGAAAGCGTCTCGTACCAGGCTCTTGGGGCCTGGTGAAGTCCGTAGAGCGCCTTGTCCAGCAGATAGACCTTGTTTTTGTGTTGTGGATCAGTGAACCCCGGTGGTTGTCCCACATACACCTCTTCTTTAATCTTTCCGTATAGGAAGGCAGATTTGACATCCAGCTGGTACACTTTGAAGTCTTTCCATGAAACAAACGCCAGGAAGATCCAAATCGCCTCGAGTCTAGCAACAGGCGCATAAAATTCATCATAGTCAATACCTTCTGGCTGACTAAAGCCTTGTACCACTAGTCTTGCTTTGTTCCTCACCACGACTCCTCTATCATCCCTTTTGCACTTGAATACCCACTTTGTTTTGATCAACTTTTGATTCTCCGGCAGATCAACTAGTCTCTAAACACCCAGTTTCTCAAACTGTAGCAGCTCTTCCTGCATAGCATTTACCCAGCTGTCTTCAGTCAACGCCTCTTTATAAGTTCTAGGCTCGATCTGCGAAATAAAACACCTTAATGAGAATTCTTCCTGTAAATGTGCAACAGACGAATAAAAACATGTAAGAGCTTGGTTGATTTGGTCTCTGGTTTTAACACCACTTTGCAGGTCAACAATTATTTGCTCTGACGGATGGTAAGACAAAGTCCGAGGCATAATGGTGTCAGGCACGTTCACTTCCGATTGCAAGTTCGATATATCAAGATCAATGGTTTGATCCTCAGCTTCCGTCGAGGTAACATTTGGTTCCTCGTCAAAGGTCGGAGCGGTTTCCTCCTCTGAGTCGTCAGAGTTGTCAAATGTTGGAGCTAGATCCTTTGGTGGTTCGTGACCTGTTCCACTTGGTCCGGCTTTATCATTGTGAGTACCCTCGGTGGGTGGAGAAACTACTAGCGGTCTAGGCACTTGCTCCTGTAACATAGATTGTTGGTACTGGTACAGAAGTGCTAGTTCCTCGTCACTCGGCTGAACCGGTAGTTGAAACGACTCCCAGAGCTTGTCATAATCGAACAGGAATCTTTTTCCGGGAAATTGTGGTGATGGAGTGTGCTTCTGACAATCCACATGCTGAACTTGTATCATTTTCCCCAGGCACGGTACGAATACCCTCTTTAACAGGCTTGCGTAACCTACAAAGAAACCATCGTTTGATTTAGCACCAAATTTTCCATTTTCATCAATAAACATACAAGGAGACCCAAATGGCTCCAGAAACTCTAGATTCGGCTTGTATCGGTGTAGCAACTCAAAACATGTCTTCTTGTACTTCTTGACGATGAGTACGCGGTTCAATGTGTAACAAGCTGCAGCCACTGCTTCGCTCCAGAAGAAGATTGGTAGTTTGGAATCGGCTAACATTGTTCGAGCTGTCTCTATTAGGGTCCGATTCTTTCTTTCAGCAACGCCGTTCTGTTGTGGTGTGTATGGCACACTGAATTCATGAAGAATTCCCTTTTCATTGCAAAACTCGAACATTTTGTTGTTTTTGAATTCTGTTCCGTTATCACTACGAATTCTTCAGATTGGCAGTTTATACAAGGTCTCCATCTTCTTGAACAACACCATCAGCGACTAAAACGTCTAATCCTTCCTTTCCAAGAACACGACCCACGAGAATCTTGTAAAGTCATCAGTCACTACCAAGAAGTACAAATCTCCACTGATGCTCTTTACATTGACCGCCCGAAGAGATCCATGTGGAGTCTCTCAAGCAGTAATCTGATCGAATTAAGTATCTTCGGTGGGTGTGACTTCTGAGTCTGCTTCCCCTTTTTACAAGCTACACAATCATCATTCAAATGAAAATTCTTTAAGTTTACACCTTCTACCAAATCATTGTGCACTAGAAAATTCATTAACGAGCATGAATGTGGCCCATCTTACGATGCCACATAATTGATTCTTTTTCCGTTGCTTTCGATTTTGACACAAAACATTGTTTTTGATGATTTGTTGGTGTTGCGACACTCATATCAAGAATATACAAGTCGGTCTCCCGTGGAGCGGGCAACAACACCATCTCATCAGGGATTTTAAACCCCGGTTTTAAAACCAAACACTCGTTTTTTGTGAAATGTACACTGAAAGATTTATCACATATTCGAGAAATGCTAAGTAAATTGTTTTCCAACTCTACGATATATTTCACTTTCTCGAATCAGATAACACCATTCGTCAATGTTCCCTGTCCAACAATTCTTCCGCCTTGATTTCCGGCCAAGCCCACATAACTTCCATTTATTGATTTGACGTTGTAAAGTAGAGCTAGCATCCCTGTCATATGTCTCGATGCACCACTGTCCATGATCCACTTTGAATGGATAGACCTGGGCAGCCCCTGCAAACATCAAATCAACTCATTCAAACAATGATGCCCATGACTTTTTGACCTCAGAAACAGTGCTAAACACTACATCACACTTCTCATCAATTTTAGGAAAGTTAAATGTGACATTAGGAACATCATCTTTTACAGTTGGTTTTACTTTATTGTTAATTGGGGGAAACTTAGCAAGAAATTTATCAAGTTCAGATTCAAACTCGACAACATCATCTTTCAAAACCTTTGTTTCATTTTTTAAAGCATTTTCCATCTTTTTCACCTCGACAGATGGTTTCGACTTTGCAACCCATGATTGGTTTTCAAAAATTTTTGTTTTAGGATAATTTTTTGAAGTCTTGTGAGACTTGGAAGATTCGCCAACCTCGAAGGTTGATTTTGGCTTTTCTTCCGACTTCAAAGATTCACCTCTCTTTAAAACGCGAATCGGGGAAACCATTGGTTTTTTACCTTTTGTATCAACCTGTGACTTTGGTCAAGGTTTTTGAATAACAGGTTTTACGAAAATGGGTTTTTCAAACACTTTCTTGCATTGTTTTGCCATGTGCCCGATTTCATTACAACGATAACAGACTCTTTTGTCATATTCGACAAAAGTTGATTTGAATGTCTCCTCTTTCAACTTTTTCGCTGTATTGAAATCGTCAACGGCTTTTTGACTAAAATGTAGTCCTTTTCATCATCTACACTCGGTCCAGCAACAAAGATATCATTCATTTTCTCTTTTGGCTTAACCATCTGCTTAGCCATCTTTTTCTCAAAACCAATCCCTTTGTTTTTTAAATTGTTTTTCTCGTTATTACCCTTACCTTCCCACTCTTTCTTTCCCGAGCTGGTAGGACGTGATGTAACAAAAGATTTTTTCGGTTTTGAAAAGAATTCTTTGTTGTTAACCTCATCAATCTTCATTTCAACCAACTTGAAAACTTTTTCAACATTCTCAATTTTCACGTTCTGAAGAGGATACTCGAAATCAGAGTAAAGTTTGTCAGTTCCAATCATAGTGTAGACCACCATAATCGGATCATCATTCGCACTTCTGTCTAATTTCGGTATGAAACGGTCTAAGAAATTACCCTCATCTTCAGACTCAGTAACAGATTTCTCAGATTGAGACTTCTCAGAGTTATCACTCTCTTCATCTAACACCTGATCGACAACGGTTTTGATGATCTGTGATTCGTTGTCTGTGTCGGATGCAGAGAATGTAACATCAATGCTCTCAGGCAAATCATCCTCAATTGATCTCAACTTGAGGTTCAAAGCATCTTCCACCCCATCTGGATATTTTTGTGTATAATGATTCCACATTGGGGGTGGAACGTTGTTAAAGACCGGCGCAACATGTGGCTGCTGTGGAACAATCTGTTCAAGGACATAGGATGAAGCCACATAACTCATCAATTTCTTATCAATTCACTCATTTTCAATTTTAGCTAATTAAAGTTCTTTCTTTAATGAAGTGGTCGTGTCAAGATGAAAATTAACCTCAACTTGCTTATCAAAAAGTGTTGCTTTAACCAATTTCGTTTCTTTGTCATTTTCAACACTCTCTTTTTGGATCATTTTAATTGACCTGGTAAGAGTATCATAAGCCTCTTTGACTTGTCCAAGATCAAATTTTAGCATATATGGATGATGTTTCAATTCCTGAAACTTAGTGTCTTTCTCAACACACTCCATGCACGGTTGTAAAGACTTTTGGCATGGTGTTTCAGGGATTGAAACGACTTTCTCAACAACCTGTTCATCACAATCAATTGTCACATCCTGTTTACCGACATTTTTCAACTCAGACTCAGACACTTTGACCTCCTCAACTCCAGACTCCTGATCTGACTCCTGTTTGACTGACATGGTACTGAGAGACTCTGACTTCTCAAGTTCTGTGTCTACCTCTTTTAGCTTTCCCATCAGAGCTCTGTCAGTGATATCTTTCAACGTGTCTCCGGTCAACTCTTTTGTCACATCTATCATTTCCTCGACAACTTCTTTCTTTTCTTCGTATCTTGGACACGATCCAGTCGTCGGTTCTTCGAAAAATCCTGCAAAAGATTCAAAAACTTTAGGAGGCATTATTGATTTCATAAAACTTGCCAATACCTCCTGTTCTGACTGGTAATAGTAAACTTCTGCAGCGATTTCTTCAATGTCAACCACATTCTCAACAGGAACATCTTCAACAACCACTGGAACATCTTCAACAATCATTTCAGGCGCAGTCACCATCTCTGGTTCTTCAACTATTTCTGCCATCATGGCCTGCCCATCACTTCCAGGGATGTATTTATCCTAGCTAAAACCTTCGGCTACTTTTTCATCATCCTGATTCACGATAAGAGCCTTCTCCGGTTTATTCTCGATTTGCGGTCTCTGAACAGCAGGTTGTTGGTTAGGCCGATGATAGATCGCCTGCCTGTAATAATCATCCGTGAACGGGTTCTGATGGTTGTTCACTTCTCAGTTCGGGCATTCTCTCTTGAAATGGCCACGTTCTTTACACTTAAAGCAGGTAACTTTTGATTTGTCGAAACCAAGCTTCTGATCAGGACCAGAGAGACTGTTTCTGCCTGTGATCTCCATAAAGCGTTGCGCCTTCCTAACCAGACTTGCCATGCACCATTTTATATCAATCAACTCAAGCTCTTCTGGGTCGATCTGATCGTAATCCTCTTTTGTCATCTCTAGATTTCCGATCCTACCCGCTACTAAACCTTCATACGCCTCTAAAACGGAAGCAAGTAATGCAATGTGTTGCTTCGCGGCTGTTTCAGTAAGTTCATTCCCATTCTTAATATTCACCGCGATGTTGCATTGCACCCCAGAAACATAAGCCTGATTGTTGGAACTTGTAGGGCTTTGAGGTGATGTGTGCTCTTGAGCTTTAAAGTTTGGCTCATAGTTTACGAACAGTGAAGGCTTATTTGATTGTGGAGTGTTTGTAGGAGCACTTGAAGTTGTATGAGCACTAAAACCCGTTTGTATCTTCGGGCTCTGTTTTGTTGCAACAGGAGTGCTTCCTTTGTAGTAAAGAGATACATCTTGTTGTACATTTGCTGAATTCATCTTCTTGATCTTCAACAACTCCAATTCATGAGCATCTATCTTCTCGATGAATGAACTGAGATTCAAATTCACGAAATCCGAGTTATTCTTCAACATCATTAAGTATGTGCCCCATTCATCATAAGGTAATGCGTCGGACAATTTGTCGATCCATTCCTCGTTTGTCTTTGTAATCTCCAATCGTTTCATCTCTACCACCAGATGGCAATAACGTTCAATCAACTGCTTCGTTGTTTCACCCTTCATCCCGGTAAAGATGTCAAACTCTTTCTTAATCAAGGCTTTCTTGCTTTTGATCATAGATACGCTGCCTTGGAACTTCAACTTTAATGCTTGCCACATCGATTGCGAGTTGTCATCATGATGTAACAGCACAAGAATATCTTCTTTTATGGCCTGTTGGAGGATACTGACCATCTTCTTCTCAGCCTTAAAATCATTCTGTTCAGTCTCAGTCAAACTTCCAATGCCTTTCTCTAAGCCCAATCCATCAACAGGTGGAACGTATTTTTTCTCTATCTTCATCCAACATTCAAAATGGTTGGCTTTGACCCAATTCTTGAATCGACCCGACCATCCGGCATACTCATCTAAGTTCATAAGCTTAGGCAGTTTCTGCATTGTTCCTAGCTCGTTTTCTATGTTGACATTTTAAACAATGCTTGTCGGACTTTGTGTTGCCGTCATGCCACTACCCGCGAAAAGGTTGTAAAAATCTTGATTTTCCATTTGACAATTACTGAAAAGTTTTTAACTTTTTGAAAAACAGGTTACTTTTACCGAAAAACTTTCTACACAGGTTGAATTCCCAACGAGATATCACGAACGAAATGGACTTAACACTCAAACCATGGTTTTTACACTTAAAATGATTTTTAAGTGGAATCTGTCTTTTAAAATTTCAGTCGAAATCACAGTTTTACACTCGAGCGAAATCTGAAGGTAATCTCGAGCGAAATCAGAAATTGATACTTTGGAGCGAAATCAACAAGGTAATTCAAGCGGAATTACCACTGGAGCGGAATCAGTGATAACCTCGAGCGGAAACAGATCTACAAGCGAAATCACTGATTTCGCTTTAACAGTTCGAGCGAAAATAGAACTTAGCACACAGAAAAACTTGATTTCGCTCGAAATACAAGCGGAATCACTAGAACCTTCGTTCGCGCGGAATCAGGTTTTAGGTCATTTTTTACCACTTTTAAGCTGTATTTTAGGCTGAAACTCTCAAGGGTTTGTTAATTGTCAATTTTACACAATATGTCAAAAATTCAGTGCATTTTGTCCGTGGCAATGTCCAGAAACTCAAAAAGTATAGTAAAAAAGCTTTGATTCAGGTATTTTAGCTCATAACTGGCCCTGATATCAATTGTAGGATCGATATTGACGATCAAATAAGTCAATCAGAGCAGAAATACCACTGTTTATGCGGCGGAATCACAGAAACAGTTTGAATCAAAGAGAACGGAGTAGAAATAGACAGTAGATCACTTTAAACACGAATTTCTCATTAATTGATCACAGAAAAATTCGGCAGCAGTTCGGCTACAACTTGGACATTTGGTGCATAATGAGAAACCAACACAACTATATATAGGGGTGCTAATTCCGCTCCAAATGACACATTGTCATTTCGGGCGGAATCAACAACTTGTGATTTCGCTCCAAATGACAACTTGTCATTTCGAGCGGAATCAACACATTAAAGCATAAACTTACATTTTGACCCCTACACTATACATAACTGACATATTTGACCCCTAGACCCTATACAAGCTTGACAAAGACTAAGACATAGGCTTTAGACATTCGTGCATCATCAAGGATCTATACACTTAACAAGGCAAGAACCTTACTAAACCATTCCCTTAACCCCCGACCAGGTGGCCAACATATCTCTATATAGACCGTAGAGAAATGAATGGTGTAAATCTTTTACTTTATATAGACAGTAAAGTAATGCCAAGACACCATAGACAAATGATAACGAAAATTCACCTTCAATATAAGAAACTAGTTATTAAAGTCATAATACAAAACCAAATAAAAAGTGCCGAAAGATTAAAAATCAAAAGTAATACATTAAAGACTTGTCTTCACAAAGTGATGTATGAGGCTTAGCCAAACATGGTCTTTGATTGGCAAGAACTCTTATGATCAATTGTAACAATTGTGCTTGTAATCATTGTGAACAGTTCTATTATCAATAAAACAATGTTATTTGATCCCAATGTTTGTTTCGTTGTGTGTTACATTTTTCATGTTTTGACTTTTGTTCGATTTTATACTCTACATCGCTTTCTGGAGAGTTATACGCTAACTGGTGCTTAAACATGCTCAGTTTAATGCGACAAATACTCCGGAACATCAACATATACTCAACGTACCTTAAATAACCTTTACATAACTTAGAAATAAGTTTTGAAGGCTTTGGTATAGTAAAAACAAGTTAATTCGCTTACAGGGACTAAACTTGACAAACTGCGAAAGTATGCCAATTGGAACTGTAACGAACATTCCGGAACATGTCCATAAGTTAAACATACCATAAATATCCTTTACATAGCTTAGAAATAGGCTTTGAGAGGTTTGGTATGCTAAAACAAACTTTTGGATCATTCAGGGACTAAAAGTGTCAAAAAGTGCATAAGTTTGCACTTTCGCGCATAACTTACGTTCTGAATACATCCGAACATCCAAAAATTTATGTAAGCATCCTTATATTATGCCTTAGTGTTTGGCATGAGAAAAATCCATTCGTCGCGTCATTTGGATCGTCTTTCGCGCTTATGCGCATTCCGTCGTAATTAAGCGAACATCGCGATCGTACGGCCAAACGAACCGACATCCGACATATTTTTGGGCATGTTTCATGTCCACAATGTTTAGGCATCATTTTAGGGCCTTAAAGTTGGCTTTACAGGTCTTAGAAGGGCTGAAAATATCTTAAACACGCAACAGGGACCAAATATGTAAATTCTGCAAGTGGTGCAGATCAGACGGGACCAGGCGGCCCGCGTAAGATCTGCACACACTTTCACGCGTGCCGCGTGAGGGTGTCTGACAGAATATATTTTGCATTTAATGCAATTTGGCCTTTCGTTCGATCAAGAGGCAATGCCCTTTCACCTAATCAAGAGCCAAGGGGCAATTTCTGACTTACCACAAGAATTTGACAAGTGTACGCTCGAGATCGCGGCACGATATTCGATAAACGATCCTAACGGTTCCACTTTTCCTATAAATACCCCCCCCCTTTTGTGTAAAAACCCACAAGAATCAGATCTAAAGCTCTAAGTTGGAACCATTGTTTCATACCTGAGCTATTTGATCTAGATTAGCACTCGGGGACCCTCCGTAAGTCTTCTTTCGCTCTTTTATTCGCTTTTCGAGTCCGAAAGTCAACGTTTTGTTGACTTTCTGCATTGACCAGCTTATGGTCGATGCGAAGTTCATGGAGCTTCATAACGTGAGCGTGATCACGATGGTTATAGTCCGTAGTGACTATACCTACTGATCACCACGTTATCTAGGCTCAGTGACGAGTCGTAGTTTCGGCCAAAATGTGCATTCTTGCATATTTTGTAACCAAACTACTCGTGGGCATCAAAGCCGTTTGTTTTGATGTCAAACCTGTTTTCAAACTTAGTTAAGCATGTTCTAACATACTTAGCTCGTCACTTTTAGTTTAGTGCTTATATAGGGTCGTAAGGTAAGCGATCTAAACCATCGCTTATACTTTCGAACCCGACCCATTTGGTCGATCATTAGGATCCGACCAAACACTTTAGGTGGCCATAGTTGTAACCTTCCGGGGTTATACCTAGTGGTCACGATGTTAGGCGTTCCAGACGCGTTCTACGCGAACGACGCGTAAGGTAGCATAAGCTACCTAAACGGGTCGTGATGGACCGTAAGCACTTAGGTTAAGTTTCATTTTGGTATGTAGGCTTTGTTAAACCATATTACACGAGTCTCCATACTCGTTTGGTTTACAAACCCGCGTACTATCCGATCCTTCCGATTTGGTCCGGTATATTAACATAGCTACCTATTAGGTGCCGTTTGATATCCCGTGATCTTTAGCATTATCTGGTTATTATACAAGAACTCCAAAGCAATCTCAGGTGAGTACATTGAACCCCTCTTTTACTGTTTTCCAAACTGTTTTGGGGTGAAACACATGTGCCTATCTGTTACATTCATGCTTTCCATGTTTTCACATCATATGCCTGCTATGTTGTTAGTACATTATAGTACACGATTTTATTACATTTTATGCTATGTATGCCCATTGTGTGCGTACTTAGTGCATTGATTTACATGAACATTACTGCTGCATATGTTTACTCAGCATATGGGCACATTGATTTACATGAACATTTCTGCTGCATATGTTTACTCAGCATATGGACACATTGATTTACATGAACATTTTCTGCTGCATATGTTTACTCAGCATATGGGCACATTGATTTACATGAACATTTCTGCTTCGTATGTTTACTTAGCATACTTAGTACAATTGTTTACATCACATGCCTTCATTTTGTTATGACATTTGGTTTGTTTAACATGGGACAATACATTCATTAACATTAGCTACGCCGTTCGTTAGTAGGTAGTGGTACCATAGGAATTGACAACTCCCGTTTCTGAAATCCTGGGTTGATAGGATTGGAAGGAATGACCGAATTCGATATACATAACTTAGGTAAACCTTTAATTTGTTTAAGGGTTTATCGCCACAGTCTCAAGGCTTGGATGTATGCATAGTTTACAATACCGCATAAATGTTAATATCAATAGAGCATGCATTTTTCCACAGAACATAACGTTGATTTAAACCACGTGTTACTTCAACGACTTGTTTTGTGCATTTTACAAATGGTTTAAGTTGATACATTTCGCTTACCATACATGATACATTTTGGGATGCACATTACATGATTTACATTGAACATAAACACGTTGACATTGACATACACATTTGGTGGTTTACATTTGAACATAAACATTTGACATGGTTTACACAATAACACTTGACATTTGGTTTACACATGAACAATTTACATGGTGGATTGGTTTGGGTAAATGATTTAAGTAACGTGGCGTGTGTAATATGATACAAACATGGTGGATACGCCGCTGGTACTTCCTATATATAAATGTTTGTATAATATTACATATCATGGCGTTATCTAAGTCATTTCAGTTTAGACACATTACATTTTACATTAGTAACATATTCTTCACAAGACATTATTTTCACAAACAACTTATCTTATTCAACTCATTTTACTTGGTTATTCATTTAACCTTGCACTTATTTATACATATCCTTTGATGTTATCGTTTTTCAAATGGTTTACAAAGCAAGACAAATTACAAGGTTCATGACTGACTGTTATTAAACATTCTTTAAACTCAAGTCATGAATCCCATTTTCACAAAACCTATGTATCTCACAGGCATTTTTATGCTGACGTACCTACTTTCACATGTGTTTTCAGGAGCTGTTCCATAGGACGATGAACACGACACTAGGGCGGACCTGTGCCTTAGAGCCTAAAAATGAAGTTAGAACTAGCATAATTATGTTTTGATTTCCGTACTCTCTTTCTAAAGACAATGTAACACCCTTGTTTATAAATAAAATACAACTTGTATGCCATGGTTATGAAACAATTTAATTCTGTCCACAACACTCCCCGGCGTTTCCGCCGCGGTTGCATGTTATACGCGGCCGGGGTGTGACATCAATCTTGGATCCCGAGACTACTACACACTCTAAAGATGGATGATGGATGATGGTGGTGTAATGGTGGTGGAATGGTGGCAAAGTGGGAGAGTAGTGGTTTGCCAAGGGATGCCTTTGAAGTGAGCCAAACACCCCTATTTATAGCCTGCACAGAGTCCTAGCCACAGCCCCCTGTCCAGTGGGCACGTCCTCGTGACCAGCCTTTTCTCTTCCTTCATTAAATGCAGTCGTCGGTAGAGGGCCCCACACGACCCCGTGTTCAGTGGGCACGACCCCGTGGGTAGAATTGTATCTGTACTATCAAGGTTTTGCAAGATTCTGCGTATCTTAGCGTTCACCACACCCCGTGTCAAGCTGGGCATGCCCCCGTGGTGGGCTTGGAAGCTTCTACAGCTTTGTCTTTTCTGCAGGCAGACCACGCCCCTGTGTCCAGTGGGCACGGCCCCGTGGTCAGTCTTTTCTTTACTTGTTTTTGCTTTGGGGATGCTGCCGAGGGGTCAGCCATGTCACGTTTATCGCTTTTCTTTGTATTTATGTTGGTTTTGGCTGTATATTTGTTTCTTTTGCTCGTTTAAGCTTATTTGGTTCTGTAAATTCCAAAGGAAGACAAAAACACACTTTTCCCAACATTAGTACTAAAAAGGGTAAGTTTTATGCCTCATTTAATGTAATTCATATGTTACATTTTGCACACATACAAGTCAGGAATCATTAGTGTAATGAAGACGCACAAGATGTTGCGTAAAGGTTATCCTGCATTTTTAATCAATGTAGTTGACACAAAGATTGAAGGAAGAAAGATCGAAGACATTCCGATAGTTTGAGAATATCCAGAAGTTTTCTGGTGTTTTCCCTGAAGACTTACCTGGAATACCCCCTGCAAAACAGATTGAGTTCAGAATCGATCTTGGTCTTGGTGCATCACCTATTGCGAAATCTCCCTATAGATTAGCGCCATCTGAAATGCAGGAATTGTCGAATCAACTCCAAGAGTTATTAGAAAAAGGCTTCATTCGACCGAGCTTTTTGCCTTGGGGAGCACCTATTTTGCTTGTGAAGAAGAAAGATGGTTCTTTCAGAATGTGCATAGATTACCGAGAACTGAACAAGCTAACTATTAAAAATCGATATCCATTGCCGAGGATTGATGACTTCTTCGATTAATTGCAAGGATCCAGTTATTACTCGAAGATCGACTTACGCACCCGATTCCATCAGTTGAAGATTGCCGATGAAGATGTTCCTAAGATCGCATTTAGAACACGATATGGCCATTATGAATTCTTGGTTATGCCATTTGGCCTAACAAATGCACCTGTAGTGTTCATGGATCTTATGAACAGGGAGTGTAAACCTTACTTGGGTAAATTTGTGATAGTATTCATCAATAACATACTTATTTATTCACGAATCAAGAAAGATCATGAGCAACACCTGATATTGATTCTGGAGCTGTTGAAGAAGGAGAAATTGTATGCCAAATTTTTGAAGTGTGAGTTTTGGATTTGAGAAGTTCATAAATGAAGAATTCTAAGCTTTTAGTGTTATATCTAGTTAGAAAGGCAAGGTGGCAATTTTGTAAATAATGAGATTTCTGATTATATCCCTTAGCCTATAAATAGATCATTTAGTTGTAAAGTTTAAGACTTTTGGCTCATTTGGAGATATAGAGATTTAATTCTAGAGAGAGAAAGTCTCTCCACGTGATTCACGGCTTTGTACACGACATCATATCAATAGAATCACGTCATTAGTACGTTCTTGTGTGTTCGGTCATGCACGTTCACGGATTCCGCACGTCGAACGTTTGTTACGCAATCGTACGGTGTCAAAACCGATCCTACAAGTGGTATCAGAGCTAGGAGCTCGATTGCTTTGATCAAACACATTGATTCGTACCAGATTTCAGAGATTTCAGATCTTATTTTCATCTAATTCTTCATTTTTTTTCACTTTTATCACGTTTTTCACTGAAAAACGTCAAATTGAACGGGATTTTACGGTCCGAATCAGCTGAATTTTTTATATGTTGTGCGAAAACACCTGATCTATAACCCTACCAAGTTTCAGATCCAAACTCCTAGCCGTTTAGGAGAAATTGAAGGTTTTCAGTCCGATTTCGCGTCAAAAATCAGGTTTCGCTCATACAGATTTGGTAGTTTCGCTCATAGGGACGTCTAGTAGTTTCGCTCATTTGGTCACTTCTTGGTTCCGCTCATCTGAACATCTTGTGGTTCCGCTCATTGTGCAATAGTTGAGGTCTGGCTCATTGGTGTAACATTGTGGTTCCGCTCATTGTGCAGTAGTTGAGGTTCCGCTCATAGGTGTAACATTGTGGTTTCGCTCGTGTGTACCAAGAGATTCCACTCCAAGAATTAATCTAGTTTCGCTCCAACGGTCCAATTATAATTTGAAATCTGAATTGTTTGTCGGCCAAAGTTTAGAAAAAAGGAATTCATTAACTTTGATTTTCCATGCAATCAGATGTTGTTGCTTGAGAAAATGTTGTCGGCTTAGTGAGTATATCGGTCCAATGAAACATTGTGTTCATATGTGAAATGTCAGATCGTTAATTGATGATGTCGACCACGAGATTGAATAGGCAGTCCATGTGCAAGTGAAACAACGTGAATACATGTGAACTCTGAATCCATTTATTGCATTAAAACTGCGGCCCAATGAGAATTGAAGTTTAATTGATTTGTTGTCGGCTTAGTGTATAACATTGTTTCAACCGATATTGAGCAGCCCAAGATATCACATACATTGAATTATCGGCCCAATAAACATTAAGGAAACATTTAAATGCTGTCGGTAATTGGGCGGCCCAATCAGGAAACATTTACGTCGTCAGCACATTACACCGGCCCAATCACAGTTAAAGGCTGTAAAGTTGTCGGCCAAGTAGGTGTTTAGGTCCAATGAACAATTAAAGTTGTCTGCAATTGTTTTTTAAAAATCAGATTGCATGAGTTGTGTGTTAGTCTAGGTCCAGTCAGTATTTATTTAGTGGACTTGGAGGTCCGATAGGCTCTTGGTTGAAATAGTGCGAGTAATTATGATTTTAAAATTTAGTTGGTAAGTGTGTTTATTTGATTGTTAACTGACACGTGGCGGTGAAGATAATCGATCAGGTGACGGCTTCATCCACTGTTCTGCAATTTAGCTAAGTCACTATTGTTGTCCCAATTAAAAGATTGTGCAATTGTATTTGGGTTAAAACTGCAACAGTTGTTATGTGAATTGTTTGGCCCAAGGTGTGTTGAACTGATTAATATGTGCCAAATTTGAAAACAGTTTGTATGTGGTAGTTTTGGGTCAGGCCATTTAAAACTTTTGATTAAAGGCCCATTGATTAATCGGCTATTTCATTCAGTAAATTCACACTTGAACAACATTGGATTGAATCCGTAAATCTTTGACACAAGTCTTAGATTGATTTCATCGCCACACACTGTTACGGATTCAGTCTATTTGAACTGATAGATTGTTTGTTTGTTTGTTTGTTTGCAGGTGATTCAAGGTGATTTCGTTTGAGCAGGATAATTTCGTTTGAAAGTAATCCTGTTTGAAATCTATTACCGAAACATGGATAGTGATGATGAATTTGAAAGTTCTTTTGAAGATGATATTTTTCAAAAAAGTTACTTTTTAAATTTATGAAAAACAGTTTCAATAAAGAAGGATCCAGAAATTGTTATAGATAAAACTGAAAAGAGTTTGGAAGTTAAGTCTGAAAAAGATGAAAAAGTTTCAGAAGATGTTTCAGAAAGAGCTCTAGTTTTTGATCATTCATACTCATTTGATGAAGAGTGTGATGATGATAGCAAAGAACTTGAGAAACTTGAGTTTTATAAACAGTTATATTCGTCTGAAATGGTTAATGAATCTTTTGTAGAACAAATTGACAAGCTCCAGAATAAACTTGCTGCGAATAAGAAGAATCAAAAGGTAGCAAATGTAGAAGAAAGTACATCAACAAATGAAATTTCAAGATCTGAACCAGTGTACTCTGAAGTCAAAAAAGAAAAAGTTGTGATGATTAAAGACGTCGTGAAAGAAGCTGTTACGGAAAAACAACAGGTTCTTGAAGAAGTAATTTCCGAGAATGAAGAATCCAAGAAGAATGGATCTTCAAGTTCTAAAATTGTGTGCTCGAAATGCAAAAATTAGAAGCAGACAATGTGAAACTCTTGAAGGATGTGGATAGTTTGACATTGGAAAACAAAACTTTGAAGATTGAGAAGAAAGCCGATGATGAACAGATTATGGAGTTACGCTTGAACTGTGAAAAGCTGATATCTGAGAATGATAAACTGTTAAATGATTTGAACAATTTGACATCAGAAAACAAAATTTTGAAAGAAAAAGAAAAAGACTTTTAAAGCAAAAGGAAATCTTCAGAAAATGAAGATTTCTGGATAAAACTGGAAAACAAGAATCTGAAAGAAAATGAAACAAAATTTCAAGAACAGTTAAAAGTTTTGGAAAATGAAAAATCTGTTCTTGAAAATATTAAAATTGAAAATGAAAAATCAATCAAGTCTCATCTTGAAAGAATATCTCAGCTTGATAATGAAGCTGAGAATTCAAGAAACAAGATTGATGAACTTGAAAAGAAATTGAAAGCTTTTGTAACTACATCAGATAGTTTGAATTTTCCCTGTCCAAAACCGATCAATTCAGTTCCAATAAGTGACAATGTCACCAATTTTGACAAGGTCAAAATTGAAGATTGTGATGACAAATCTGATGTTGAAAAAGAAAAAGAAGAAAAAAGAAAAACATTTTTGAAATTAAATGAAATGTTTAAAAATACAGTTTTACATTCTACTGAGAAAGGTGAATGCTCAACGCAAAAACCTGTAAAGAAGAATGTGGAACAAAAACAAAAAGTTAATAAACCGAAAAATTTTCAAAAAGAAAATAAAAGCTCATCAGATCAATCATCCAATCACAATAAATAATCACAAAAATTGAAAAATCAAAACTAAAAAATAGTTGATAATATGTGGTGCAGGTTTGACCATAGCTTTCAAAAGCCAAATCCAGCTTACAAGAGAATATGGGATGAAGATTCTTCAAGGACAAATCATTACAATGATAGAAAACAGAGAAATGGTGATTACCACAAGGCAACTCAATGCTATGATCTAAGTGTGTGGTATGAAAATGGTGTACGATATGAAAGAGAGAAGAGGTATGATAACAGAGTGTGTTACTCTTGTGGCTATCAAGGACACATTGTTGTTAACTGCCAAAGCCAGAGATTTGAAACAAGAAGGTGTTATGAATGTCAAATCAGAGGCCACATTGCAAGAGATTGCCCAATGAGATCAAAGGAAAGATCGAGGGCTAAATCTCAGAAAATGGCAAAGAAACCAGTCAGTGTCGAGCCCAAAGGACAGAAAGTTCAAGAACCAAAAGTTCAAGAACAGAAAGTTCAAGAAAAGAAAGTAAAGCTTTCATAAGGGCAGAAAGACAAACTGAGGAAGAAAAGAAAGAAGGCGAGAGAGTATTTGGAAAGGATTTTGTCCTCGGATACAACAAGAAAATCAGAGAAGAGTTCTGATAAATCGTTTTGCTCTCCAAAGAATGACAAATCAAGAAAAACGAATTCATCAGATGCAAATCTGAGGACAGAATGCAGTGTTAAGAAAGAAAGAGTTCCTGGCAAGGAATTTGTTTCTTCGGAAACAAAGGATCCACGTGTTGGTGATGAATCTGACTCATCAAAGTCAGACAAGCCACATTCAGGCATTGATTCTGGTTCGTCAAAACCAGAAGAGCCTTTTATTGAGGTAAAAACTGTCAAACCCAAGGCTGGTCAGGCTTGGGTGAATCTTTTCAAATGAAAAACCTAACTTGCCAGAGTTCCCAGGTTGGTAAGTGTGGAACAGGTATCGGCATCTTTCTTGAGAAATTCATAGGTTGGTAACTGTGATATTTCGAATTACAAAAGACTAATCAAGGACATTAAGTTGTACTTGATTTCTCTTTCCGACAAGTGATTAAAGGAAAACAATGTGATGAAAGAACCCCAAATTTGTGAAATGACACACAAAACTAATTTTCTGAAAAAACTATTTTGATTAAAACAAACTTAAGTGTTTTGAAATCTAAATGGGAAAATAGTTTGTTGTCAGGGGGAGTTCTGATTGTTTACGCCACAAGGATGGCGAATTGAAGCGATTTGATATCAGTTTGTCACTTTATTTGTACAGTTTGTTTTCAACTTTTCCTTGAAAATCAAAATTGAAACATATTTTGATTTTAGGGGGAGAAAAATTTAAAAAATTAGAAAATTTGAAAATACCAAAAACATTGAAAAAGCAAAAATGAGTTTTGTTGAGAAAAGAGGAAATGATAGTACATCAGTGGACTATCACAGCACGCTAAAGAAATGAAATGTCAAATGTGATAAACGGTCTCACTGATGATGTGTCGATAGGTTTTCGCACATTTAGTAGATTTATTCGGGATATAAACCTAAAATTTCAAACTTGCGAAATTTGTGGGGAACACTACTTGGATATATAGGTAACCCCTGAAATCTCGTTTGAAAGGTCTCGTATTCTGATATACTAGGTTTTTATACTCAGTGATATCTGGGGTATTATTCCGAGACTTCTGCTGAATGGAAGTTCTGACCTAGTCCTTGGATAATACTTTCTGCAAATGCTTGAAACATAGCATAAACCCTCAGCATGCAGATGAAACAACAAAATTGATAGTCGCTGCTGTTATATCTAAAAGATCCTCTAAAGGGGACATACTAAAAAGTCGAAGCTGATATCTCTCTGCGCATACGGAAGTATTGACCTGAGATCCCTCGGCCCTCGCATACCTAATTTATGTACAGATATCATTGTAGTATACTCACCTGTAAGACTGAATATTGAGATTCTTGATACGGGAGTATATTCAAGAGGTGGGACACATGAATGAGTTAAGTTCCTAAAACATCTAAATCGTATCCTGAATAGATTGAAAATTGTGTGAAAATTTAAGAGGACAACTATATCGTCAATCTACGTGAATCGTTTAGAACTTAATATGATTAAAGCTTAACGGTGCTACTGATTTGTCTCATAAACTGATATGATCCTCTTACACAAACTCACAAAAATATTATCTGTATATATTTGTTTACTGCATTTCATTCAAAAACAAAAATCCAAAGAGATTTTCGGAGTGTTTTAGCCTAAAATTTTGAAAAAATTAAAAAGATTTTCGACAAACTGATGTTGAAGAGCGGATATTCAAAATTCTAAGTGCTAAACATGATAAACAGGATTGGGAGAATATGTTGAAAACTTTGAATGTCATATACAAATGTTTTGTAAGGTTGTATGCTTAGTTAATCAAGGTCATTCATTTGAACTTGATGTAACTATACAGATTGATGAATTAATGATTTCTACCAGTAAGTTTCTTAAATCTAAGTGTTATAAATTTGTGAAACTTATGTTGAGGTAGAGGATGTGCAGGTTAACCAGGTTTCAAATCCTGAGCAGATGCAGAATAAAGCCAGAAATTAATCCTGAACTTGTGAAACGATGAAAGCCAGACTACGATCCCGACAGCCGAGTCTAAGGGGGTGTGACACCTGTGTCACCACGATCATCAAACAAATACCAAGCCGATGAAATATTGTATTTCATACTTGGGATCTTGTATAAATATGTGTATCTATTGCACATATCAATTCTGGTTCAATTTCAAACTTTACATCGCTTTCTGGAGAATTATACGCAAACTGGTGCGTAAACGTACTCAGTTTAATGCGAAAAATACTCCGGGACATCAACATACACTTAACATACCTTAAATAACCTTTACATAACTTAGAAATAAGTTTTGAAGGCTTTGGTATACCAAAAACAAGTTAATTCGCTTACATGGACTAAACTTGACAAACTACGAAAGTATGCCAATTTGAACTGTAACGAACATTCCGGAACATGTCCATAAGTTAAACATACCCTAAATATCCTTTACATAGCTTAGAAATAGGCTTTGAGGTGTTTGGTATGCTAAAACAAACTTTTGGATCATTCAGGGACTAAAAGTGTCAAAAAGTGCACAAGTTTGCACTTTCGCGCATAACTTACGTTCTGAATACATCCGGACATCCAAAAATTTATGTAAGCATCGTTATATTATGCCTTAATGTTTGGCATGAGAAAAGTCCATTCGTCGCGTCATTTGGATCGTCTTTCGCGCTTATGCGCATTCCGTCGTAATTAAGCGAACATCGCGATCGTACGGCCAAACGAACCAACATCCGGAACATTTTGAGCATGTTTCATGTCCACAATGTTTAGGCATCATTTTAGGGCCTTAAAGTTGGCTTTACGGGCCTTAAAAGGGTCGGAAATGGCTTAAACACGCAACAGGGACCAAAACTGTAATTTCTGAAACTTGGTGCAGATCAGAAGGGGCCAGGCGACCCGCGTGAGTTTTGCCTGCATGTTGAGGCGGGCCGCGTGAGGGTGTCTGACAGAAAATATTCTGCATTTAATGCAGTTTGGCCTTTCGTTCGATCAAGGGGCGATGCCCTTTCACCCTATTAAGAGCCAAGAGCCAATATCTGACTTACCACAAGAATTTGACAAGTGTACGCTCGAGATCGCGACACGATATTCGATAAACGATCCTAACGGTTCCACTTTTCCTATAAATACCCCCCCCTTTTTGTGTAAAAACCCACAAGAATCAGATCTATAGCTCTAAGTTGGAACCATTGTTTCATACCTGAGCTATTTGATCTAGATTAGCACTCGGGGACCCTCCGTAAGTCTTCTTTCGCTCTTTTATTCGCTTTTCGAGTCCGAAAGTCAACGTTTTGTTGACTTTCTGCATTGACCAGCTTATGGTCGATGCGAAGTTCATGGAACTTCATAACGTGAGCGTGATCACGATGGTTATGGTCCATAGTGACCATACCTACTGATTACCCCGTTATCTAGGCTCAGTGACGAGTCGTAGTTTCGGCCAAAATGCGCATTCTTGCGTATTTTGTAACCAAACTACTCGTGGGCATCAAAGCCGTTTGTTTTGATGCCAAACCTGTTTTCTAAACTTAGTTAAGCATGTTCTAACATGCCTAGCTCGTCACGTTTAGTATAGTGCTTATATAGGGTCGTAAGGTAAGCGATCTAAACCATCGCTTATACTTTCGAACCCGACCCATTTGGTCGATCTTTAGGATCCGACCAAACATATTAGGTGACCATAGCAATAACCTTCCGAGGTTATACCTTGTGGTCACAATGTTAGGCGTTCCATACGCGTTCTACGCGAACGACGCGTTAGGGTAGCATAAGCTACCTCAACGGGTCGTGATGGACCGTAAGCACTTAGGTTAAGTTTCATTTTAGTATGTAGGCTTTGTTAAACCATATTACACGAGTCTCCATACTCGTTTGGTTTTCGAACCCGCGTACTGTCCGATCCTTCCGATTTGGTCCGGTATATTAACACAAGCTACCTATTAGGTGCCGTTGATATTCCGTGATCTTTAGCACTATCTGGTTATTATACAAGGAACTCAAAGCAATCTCAGGTGAGTACATTGAACCCCTCTTTTACTGTTTTCCAAACTGTTTTGGGGTGAAACACATGTGCCTACTTGCTACTTTTATGCTTTCCGGTTTTCACATCATATACTACTATGTTCGATAGTACATATATAGTACATGATTTCATTGTGTTTATGCTATGTATGCCCATTGTGTGCGTACTTAGTACATTGCTTTACATTTCATGCTACGTACGCCCATTGTGTGCATACGTAGTACATTGTTTCACATTGCATTACTGTTACATATGCTCATCCAGCATATGAACACATTACACTACATTTTGAACCGTTGTACTCTACAATACATTTCATGCTACGTACGCCGATTGTGTGCATACGTAGTACATTGTTTCACATTGCATTACTGTTGCATATGCTCATCCAGCATATGAACACATTACACTACATTTTGAACCGTTGCACTCTACAATACATTTCATGCTACGTACGCCCATTGTGTGCATACGTAGTACATTGTTTCACATTGCATTTCTGTTGCATATGCTCATCCAGCATATGAACACATTATACTACATTTGAACCGTTGTAACCATTTGACTATACATGAACATTTCTACCGTTGTTAAACATTTCATCTTGATGGTTTGGTTTGAGTAAGTGATTTAAGTAACGAGGCATGTGTAATATGATACAAGCATGGTGGATACGCCGCTGGTACTTCCTATATATAAGTGTTTGTATGATATTACATATCGTAGCGTTATTTGAATCATTTCAATTTGAAACATAGAACATTTTATACAAATAACACGCTTTTCACAAGACATTGATTTACAAACAACAAATCTTATACAAACTCTTTTTTTACATGGTTATTCAGTTAAC
This sequence comes from Helianthus annuus, assembly GCF_002127325.2. NCBI lineage: Eukaryota > Viridiplantae > Streptophyta > Magnoliopsida > Asterales > Asteraceae > Helianthus > Helianthus annuus. The sequence goes on along the minus strand of NC_035440.2, from coordinate 158,928,028 downwards.
CATGCATTGTTCTCTTATTTATACATATCATTTGATCTTACCGTTTTTCAAATGATTTACAAGACAAAGCAAAATACGAGGTTCATGACTAAACATTTTCTCAAACTCAAGTCATGAATTCCCTTTTCACAAAACCAATGTATCTCACAAGCATTTTTATGCTGACGTACCTATTTTCACATGTGTTTTCAGGAGATGATGCATAGGACTTATCAAGACATACTTAGGCGGACCTGTGCCTTAGTGACTTAAAACGAGACAAGAACTAGTTAATTTATGTTATGTACACTTTGATTCTTGTTTAGACAATGTAAACTTTCATGTTTGATTTATAAAACGAAACTTCATTTGCCATGGATTTGAAACAATTGATTCTGTTACAACACTCCCCGACGTTTCCGCCACGTTTTGTATGTTCTACGTGGTCGGGGTGTGACAGGGGGAGTCTGAAGACGAGCTCAACGCAAGAGGAAGCGTGGATTAAAAAAGCCAGATAAATATTTTGATGGAGCTTGTATACAGAAATCCAGGTGTCGATCCCAAAAGCATGGAAGCTTGATGAAAGGGGGAGCCTGAAGGAAAAAGAGTCTAAAGAGAGGGGGAGCAACGGAAGCTCAAAGATAGATCCACGAGGATTCTGTTCGAGAGAGAGAAAGGCAAGACGCTACGAGATTGACTACGGCAATATCCAAGGGGGAGTCTGTTAGTGCATTATCTGTCTATCGCCTCTGTCAATCTAGTCCGTAGTAGAAACCGAAGAATTCTAAGCTTTTAGTGTTATATCTAGTTAGAAAGGCAAGGTGGCAATTTTGTAAATAATGAGATTTCTCATTATATCCCTTAGCCTATAAATAGATCATTTAGTTGTAAAGTTTAAGACTTTTGGCTCATTTGGAGATTTAGAGATTTAATTCTAGAGAGAGAAAGTCTAGAGAGAGAAAGTCTCTCCACGTGATTCACGTCTTTGTACACGACATCATATCAATAGAATCACGTCATTAGTACGTTCTTGTGTGTTCGGTCACGCACGTTCACGAATTTCGCACGTCGAACGTTCGTTACGCAATCGTACGGTGTCAAAAACGATCCTATAGGTATACATGTGGATCCCTCGAAGACTGAGGCAATTAAGAATTACCGGAGGTTCATTGAAAATTTCTGCAGGTTAGAGCAGCCGTTGATGCTATCGACCAAGAAGGATAAGAAGTTCGACTGGACAGAAAAACATGAGGAAGCATTTAGAATGTTGAAGGAAAGGTTGTGTAGTGCACCAATTTTGTCCCTGCCTGAGGGAATTGATGGATTTGTTGTATACTATGATGTGTCACGTTTGGGCCTTGGATGTGTGCTTATGTAGGAGGACAAAGTGATAGCCTATGCATCCAGACAACTAAAGATACACGAGAAGAACTACACAACGCATGATTTGGAATTGGGAGTAGTCCTGTTTGCTCTGAAGATTTGAAGACATTATTTTTATGGCAAAGTGTACCATCTACACCGACCACAAGAGTCTTCAGCATATCTTCGATCAGAAAGAGCTTAACATGAGACAATGGCATTGGGTAGAATTGTTCAATGACTATGAGTGTGATATCCATTATCACCCCGGCAAAGCCAACGTTGTCGCAGATGCCCTTAGTAGGAAGGAACGAGAAAAGCCTTTAGATGTTCGTGCATTGCGATTAACCATTCAGATGAGTTTGACTTCTCAGATTTGCAAGGCACAACGAGAAGTTTTAAGAGAAGAGAATTTGAGAGGAGAACGTTTGAGGGGATTGGAGTGTGAATTGATACCGAATGCAGATGGAGTGATGTACTTTATAAATCAGATTTGGGTTCCATTGAGAGGAAACCTACGTGAGCTGGTAATGAATGAAGCTCGGAAATCCAGGTATTCCATTCATCCAGGTTCTACCAAAATGTACCAAGACATCAAGGAGTTATATTGGTGGCCAAACATGAAGAAAGACATTGTTGTATACATTGGTAAATGTTTGACGTGCTCGAAAGTCAAGGCTGAACATCAGAAGCCATCAGGGCTCCTGAAGCAACCGGAAATTCCTAAATGGAAATGGGAACATCTCACGATGGATTTCGTTACTAAATTTCCCCGCACGTCACGCGGACATTACATCATCTGGGTAGTTGTCAATTGATTGACGAAATCTGCTCTTTTCCTACCCATTAAGGAAACTAACAAGACTGAGAAGATGTCACATTTATATCTTAACGAGATTGTAGCCCGACAGGGAGTTCCTGTATCAATCATTTGTGATAGGGATGGGTGATTCAACTCTAGATTTTGGCGATCTCTCCAAGAGTCGCTGGGTTCCCGACTAGATATGAGCACTGCATATAATCCTCAAATGGATGGTAAGAGTGAGAGAACCATTTAGACCTTAGAGGATATGCTACGTGCCTGTGCGATAGATTTCGGTGGAAGTTGGGATACTCATCTGTGACAACCCGTAACTTCAGGTTAATGCTTTAACTTAACACAATTAAGTTGGTCTCACAATTTTTAGCATTGCATGGAACTATACATTACTTTGTGCATTATTTGACTTACATGAGAACTTTGTGCCTTGACTGTAAATTATATGTGGTGTGTGTGCTTTATGTAAAAGATGATACTTAAGGGTGAGTAGAGTAGTTAGTGAAACTTTAATAACTCTTAACCCTAACCTCTCTCACAAATCATCATACGTATTTCAATCTTCCTCTACAATCATATCCTACAATCATCTTCTTCATCATTCTTTGTGGCAAGCTCTCAATCATCACTTTTGATCTCTCTCTTCATCTAAAATCAATCTAAGGTAAACGTTTAATGATTGTTTGTTGTTAATCATTGGTTATTTGATTCATGCAAAACCCTAGTTCACCAAACAATCACTCTGTGATTATTAAAGATTCTGATTGTTTTTGCAATGGTTTGTGGATGGTTGTGTAATCAAATGTCTGACAATAGGATGCCTGATATGTTAGAATTGGTTGATTGTTGATTAGGTTACAGCTTTACCAATGTTTGAAAATTAGGCTTTTTGATCGTAACCTGCAACGTAACTGTTCCATTGAAAACTGTGAATTGGTTTTGAATATTTGCATGATTGTTAGTCCGGAGATTTGTGTCAGGGTTTTGTGAAGTCACATGGTCCGAATTTTTGTATGGAACACATAGTCTGAGCTTTGTATTAAACACATGGTCTGAGTTTTGGATGGAACACATAGTCTGAGCTTTGTAAATAATGTATGGGGTCCGAGTTTTTGCCATGATCTGAGTTTTAGATTGATGCTTGATCCGAGTTTGTGTTGTATGCTTGGTCCGAATTTTATAAGGGTATGCTTGGTCCGAATTTTATGAGGGGATGTATATGGTCCGAGTTTATGTTGAAATGCTTGGTCCGAATTTTGGTTGGGATGTTTGTCCGAATTTTTGTAATGCACACACAAGGTCCGAGTTTTGTTAATATATATAGTCTGAGTTTTTGTTGATATGTATGATCCGAGTTCTTGTTGTTGTTCAGTCCGAGTTTCACCAAAGGACTAGAGTCCGAGTTTGATGTATGTGCGTGTAGTCTGAATTTCATGTACATACAAGTGCCCGAGTTTATTGTAAACACCAGTATTAGACTTAATGTTAACACTAGAGATCTGAGTTCAAAACCCTGTATGAAGAACACATTGCATGTTACTGTATGTTACTGTACGTATGTGCAATCTATGTCATGTCAATCTGTAAACAATTATCACACGGAACACAGTCGTTTGGACACCAAGGAATCGTAAACCTTATTTGAACGTAAACACTTGCATTGAGTTTATGTGCAATGTACCTTAGGTCGTGGGTAACGGACCTAACCATTAATTAACACTAGAAGCAATAACAAACCGAGCAAACCATGGTGAGTTCACACTCTTACCAAGGCATGGGATTCCTGGTGGGTAGGGAATGGGACTGAAGGAAAAGGATTGATGAATTATTTGGATTTACACTGTTACCAGACTATCTACCATCGTCCTTGGTTGCGAAGGACCCTTACGTAAAACCTACGTAATACTTGTGCTGTCCTCAGGGGTTTGAGGGACACTTACGTAAAACCTACGTAAACTCATACATACTACTGTCCTAGGGTTATGAAGGACACTTACGTAAAACCTACGTAAACCCCCACGTACCACTATCCTCGGGATAAGAAGGACACTTACGTAAAACCTACGTAAACCTCGTACATATTACTGTTCTCGGGTTAAGAAGAACATGTATGGTTACCTCTAGTCTAGTACATACACACATGGGAAGCCCCCACTAAATGAACATACAATTGACTTAGTTAATAACGCATGGTGATGCAGCGAACTTACTATTACGAACTTATTTACTGTGAACTCGCTCAACTAGTTGTTGACTTTCTGTTACATGCCTTGCAGGACCATAGGTACTCATGGAGCTTGCACGGGAGGCGCGGTCGTTGTGGACATGGATTTTTGGTGTTTTGATGAAAACATTATGACTCTTTAAACTTAACACTTGTGTTGGATTTTTCATACTATGCTTCCACTACTTATACTATGTTTTGAAATGAACACCAATTGTATTGTGATGAATTACATTTACACTTACTTATTATTTACATGTTCAATATGATTGGTGGCTTGATCCTGGTCATGTCATGCTTCCAAGCGGTGGTACTCCGCGTGTGGATTTTGGGGGTGTGACAGATTGGTATCAGAGCCATTGGTTATAGAGAACTTGGTTTTAATATGGGGAAAACGTTTTTGTTAAATCCAGACTATAACCAGTACAGTGCTCAACGATCCACAACGACGCCTCGCTCCACGTGCAAGACTCAACATCCTAGGTAATATGGTTTATGTTTATTGCCTACATGCTAGAATTACATAGAACTTTGCTCGTGGTATGCCTAGATTACATTGCCTAGTATTCGTTATTGCTTAAGAACACTTGTGTGCTTACTCTCTTCTGTCATCGCACTATTCGCGGACCTCTCTCACTTATGTTACATTTTCTATGAAGATCATGGTCGGACGTATTACCTTGACTCAAGCCTAGTTGACGGCTCTCATCAACGAACAAGTTGCTGCGGCACTTGCAGCTGCACAAGCAGGTAGTATACCCTGCAGTTGTGACTCACACTAGGATCTTTAGATCCTACATTCCTAAACCAACTCTTATGTTTAACCTTGTCCTATTCTTACACACTAGGTCAACACGCTCAGCAACCTGTTTGCACTTTCAAGAACTTCATGGATTGTCGTCCTAGCACGTTTAGTGGCAGTGAAGGAGCGGTTGGACTCCTCCATTGGTTCGAAAAGCTCGAGTCGGTATTTGAGATGTGTGAATGTCCTGAGGCTCGCAGGGTGAAATACGCCACTGGTACTTTAGAAGGAATTGCGCTGACTTGGTGGAACGCGCAAGTTCAAATTTTAGGGTTGGCAGCTGCTAACGCCACCCCTTGGAACGATTTCAAGGAACTCATCAAACGAGAATACTACACACGTGATGACATCCACAAGTTGGAAGTGGAGCTCTACCATCTGAAAATGACAGGGTCGGAAATTGAAGCTTATACGAAACGGTCAAACGAGTTGGCCATCTTGTATCCAACTATGGTGGACCCTCCAATCAAGCGCATTGAGTTGTACCTCAAGGGGTTAGCACCAGAAATTCAGAGCCATGTGACATCGGCTAACCTCAATAATATCCAGGATATCCAGCGTCTTGCTCATCGCCTTACGGATCAGGCAGTAGAACAAAACAGGCTACCTAAGCGCATCAGCGCTACTGCTACCGTTACCACTTCTGCTACTCCTGCTACTCCTAGTGACAACAAGAGAAAATGGGAGGGGGATTCCAGCAAGGGTTCAGCTACAGTTCAGTCTCAGGTTCAGCATCAAAGACTGACCACTACCAGAGTCCCAGTCAGCAGTCTTCTGGTAGTCGCGGGCAAAGAGTTTATCGCGAAAATCACCCCAGGTGCAACAACTGTAACAGACACCACAGTGGCTAGTGCAACAAGGGTCGTTGTCAGAGGTGTCTCAAGATGGGTCATGAGGCCAAAGATTGTAGGAGCCCACGGCCTGTAACTCAGAATCAGCAGCAGCAACAAATACCGCAGAATCAGCAACAGGGCAACAAGGGGTGTTTTCATTGTGGCGCTGAAGGTCACTGCAAAAGACACTGCCCTCAGTTAAACCGAAACCAGAACAACAACAACAATAACCAAGGCAACGGAAACAACAACGGTGGGAACAACAACAGCAACGAAGCTAGGGGACGTGCATTTGTGCTGGGGCAGGGTGATGCCAGGAATGATCCCAACGTAGTTATGGGTAAGTTTCTTCTCGACGACTTTTATGTTACTGTATTGTTTGATTCGGGTGCGGATACAAGTTATATGTCTCTAAAAGTCAGTCAAATGTTAAAACGTGCACCAACTTCCTTAAACACCAAACATGTCGTAGAGTTAGCTAACGGTAAAAGTTTAGAGGCCACGCACATAGTTCAGGGTTGTAATCTTATCCTCGCTGGTCAGACTTTCTCTATCGATCTAATCCCTATAGTTCTAGGTAGTTTCGACATCGTTATTGGTATGGATTGGTTATCCCAACAGCAAGCAGAGATCTTATGCAAGGAAAAGATAGTTCGTATTCCCCGTTCTGGTAAAGAACCTCTCGAAGTTCAAGGCGACAAGAGTGGTGCCGTGGTTGGCATCATCTCCTTTCTGAAGGCTCAGAAATGTTTACGAAAGGGTCACACTGCCATTTTGGCACTAGTTACGGATGCATCAATGAAAGAGAAAAGAATAGAGGATATCCCAGTTATACGCGATTTTCCTCAAGTGTTTCCTGAAGATTTACCTGGGCTACCGCCTCATCGCCAGGTCGAATTCCAGATTGAACTAGCTCCTGGAGCAGCACCAATAGCTCGTGCACCGTATCGCTTAGCTCCATCAGAATTGGAAGAACTATCGACGCAGCTACAAGAACTCTTGGATAAGGGATTTATTCGTCCTAGCTCTTCGCCTTGGGGAGCTCCAGTGTTATTCGTGAAAAAGAAGGATGGTACCTTCAGGATGTGCATTGATTATCACGAACTCAACAAGGTGACAGTGAAGAACCGCTATCCTCTGCCACGAATTGATGACTTATTCGACCAGTTGCAAGGGTCGAGCTACTACTCCAAGATAGACCTGAGGTCAGGTTACCATCAGCTGAGAGTCCGGGATGAGGACGTCTCTAAGACAGCATTCAGAACTCACTACGGCCACTACGAGTTTCTAGTTATGCCATTCGGGCTAACGAACGCGCCTGCGGTCTTTATGGATCTTATGAACAGGGTGTGCAAGCCTTATTTAGACAAGTTTGTGATTGTTTTCATTGACGACATCCTGATCTACTCCAAGAGTCAGGAGGAACACGAGCAGCATATACGACTTATCTTGGAACTTCTTCGAAAGGAACAACTGTACGCCAAGATTTCAAAATGCGACTTCTGGCTTCATGAAGTCCACTTTTTAGGCCATGTGGTAAACAAGGATGGGATCCATGTTGATCCATCCAAGGTAGATTTGATCAGGAACTGGTCTGCACCGTGTACACCAACGGAAATACGCCAATTCTTGGGTTTGGCGGGTTATTACAGATGACTCATCAAAGACTTCTCAAAGATCGCACAGCCGTTTACATTACTGACACAGAAAGGTGTTCCTTATCGTTGGGGTAGTACACAGGAAACAACTTTCCAACACTTAAAGGATAGGTTATGCAGCGCACCTATTCTTTCATTGCCAGAGGGCACAGACGATTTTGTGGTCTACTGCGACGCGTCGATTCATGGTCTTTGTTGTGTATTGATGCAAAGAGATAAAGTCATTGCTTACGCCTCGCGCCAACTTAAAGTTCACGAGCGGAACTACACTACACACGATTTAGAGCTGGGAGCTGTTATTTTCGTGCTCAAGATATGGCGACACTACCTGTACGGTACCAAGTGCACTATCTGCACCGATCACAGGAGTCTCGAGCATATCTTCAAGCAGAAGGAATTGAACATGCGTCAATGTTGATGGGTTGAGTTACTCAATGATTACGAATGTGCCATCAAGTACCATCCAGGCAAAGCCAATGTCGTGGCTGACGCTCTCAGTCGAAAGGATACTGTACCTAGACGCGTGCGAGCATTACAGCTTACTATTCAGTCTAGTCTTCCTACACAGATACGAGATGCTCAGGTGGAAGCATTGAAACCAGAAAACGTAAGGGCTGAAGCCTTACGCGGTTTAAAGCAACGATTAGAACAGAAGGAAGACGGTGCCTACTATGTAACGGGGCGTATTTGGGTCCCACTATATGGCGGTTTACGAGAACTTGTGATGGACGAAGCACACAAGTCTCGCTACTCGGTACATCCAGGTTCGGATAGAATGTATCAAGACATCAGAACTACGTATTGGTGGCCTAGTATGAAGGCCCACATTGCAACTTACGTCGGCAAATGTTTGACTTGTGCAAGAGTCAAGGCGGAATATCAGAAACCATCAGGCCTACTTCAGCAACCCAAGATACCGCAATGGAAATGGGAGGAAATTTCCATGGATTTTGTTACTGGCCTACCTAGATCTCAGCGTGGGAACGATACCATTTGGGTGATCGTGGATCGACTCACAAAGTCTGCACACTTCCTGGCTATTAAGGAAACAGATAAGTTCTCCACTCTCGCAGACGTATATCTTAAGGAAGTTGTTTCAAGGCACGGAGTGCCAACTTCTATTATCTCTGATCGTGATGCACGATTCACTTCAGAACTATGGCAAGCAATGCACAAAGCTTTTGGCTCACGGCTAGACATGAGCACAGCTTATCACCCTCAGACGGATGGGCAGTCTGAGCGCACGATTCTAACTCTAGAAGACATGCTTCGGGCATGCGTTATCGATTTCGGCAACAGCTGGGAAAAACACCTCCCTTTAGTGGAGTTTTCGTACAACAACAGTTACCACACCATCATACAAGCCGCTCCATTCTAGGCATTATACGGACCTAAGTGCCGATCACCTCTTTGTTGGGCAGAGGTGGGTGATAGTCAGATCACAGGTCCAGAAATGGTAGTTGATGCTACTGAACGGATTGCACAGATACGACAACGCATGGCGGCAGCTCGTGACCGTTAGAAAAGCTACGCTGATAAGCGCAGGAAACCACTCGAGTTCCAAGTTGGGGATCGAGTGCTACTCAAGTCTCACCCTGGAAGGGCGTGGTTCGTTTTGGTAAACGAGGTAAACTTAATCCGCGGTATGTCGGACCATTCAAAATTATTGAAAGAATAGGCAAAGTGGCCTACAAACTGAACCTACCAGCAGAACTCGGTGAAGTTCACAATGTTTTCCACGTGTCGAATCTGAAGAAGTGTCTGTCAGATGAGAAACTCACTATCGACGAACCGTTACATTTCATCGAAGAACCAGTTGAAATCAGGGACCGGGATGTTAAGGTCCTCAAGCACACTAGAAAACCTCTTGTACGAGTTCGTTGGAACTCCCGTCGTGGCCCAGAGTTCACCTGGGAACGAGAAGACCAAATGAAACTCAAGTATCCCCAGTTATTCGGAAACCATGTAACCACTACTGAGGCTGAAGCTACTACAGAATTTGGGGACGAAATTCCAAATCAACGGGGGGATGATGTGACACCCCAGGGAAACCAGTAAACGATACAACTCAACTAGTTTCCTCAGTAATCGCATACTAAATTTCGGGACGAAATTTCTTTCAAGTTGGGAATAATGTGACAACCCGTAACTTCAGGTTAATGCTTTAACTTAACACAATTAAGTTGGTCTCACAATTTTTAGCATTGCATGGAACTATACATTACTTTGTGCATTATTTGACTTACATGAGAACTTTGTGCCTTGACTGTAAATTATATGTGGTGTGTGTGTTTTATGTAAAAGATGATACTTGAGGGTGAGTAGAGTAGTTAGTGAAACTTTAATAACTCTTAACCCTAACCTCTCTCACAAATCATCATACGTATTTCAATCTTCCTCTACAATCATATCCTGCAATCATCTTCTTCATCATTCTTGGTGGCAAGCTCTCAATCATCACTTTTGATCTCTCTCTTCATCTAGAATCAATCTAAGGTAAACGTTTAATGATTGTTTGTTGTTAATCATTGGTTATTTGATTCATGCAAAATCCTAGTTCACCAAACAATGACTCTGTGATTATTAAAGATTCTGATTGTTTTTGCAATGGTTTGTGGATGGTTGTGTAATCAAATGCCTGACAATAGGATGCCTGATATGTTAGAATTGGTTGATTGCTGATTAGGTTACAGCTTTGCCAATGTATGAAAATTAGGGTTTTTGATCGTAACCTGCCACGTAACTGTTCCATTGAAAACTGTGAATTGGTTTTGAATATTCGCATGATTGTTAGTCCGGAGATTTGTGTCAGGGTTTTGTGAAGTCACATGGTCTGAATTTTTGTATGGAACACATAGTCTGAGCTTTGTATTAAACACATGGTCTGAGTTTTGTATGGAACACATAGTCTGAGCTTTGTAAATAATGTATGGGGTCCGAGTTTTTGCCATGATCCGAGTTTTAGATTGATGCTTGATCCGAGTTTGTGTTGTATGCTTGGTCCGAATTTTATAAGGGTGTGCTTGGTCCGAATTTTATGAGGGGATGTATATGGTCCGAGTTTATGTTGAAATGCTTGGTCCGAATTTTGGTTGGGATGTTTGTCCGAATTTTTGTAATGCACACACAAGGTCCGAGTTTTGTTAATATATATAGTCCGAGTTTTTGTTGATATGTATGATCCGAGTTCTTGTTGTTGTTCGGTCCGAGTTTCACCAAAGGACTAGAGTCCGAGTTTGATGTGTGTGCGTGTAGTCCGAATTTCATGTACATACAAGTGCCCGAGTTTATTGTAAACACCAGTATTAGACTTAATGTTAACACTAGAGATCTGAGTTCAAAACCCTGTATGAAGAACACATTGCATGTTACTGTATGTTACTGTACGTATGTGCAATCTATGTCATGTCAATCTGTAAACAATTATCACACGGAACACAGTCATTTGGACACCAAGGAATCGTAAACCTTATTTGAACGTAAACACTTACATTGAGTTTATGTGCAATGTACCTTAGGTCGTGGGTAACGGACCTAACCATTGATTAACACTAGAAGCAATAACAAACCGAGCAAACCAAGGTGAGTTCACACTCTTACCAAGGCATGGGATTCCCGGTGGGTAGGGAATGGGACTGAAGGAAAAGGATTGATGAATTATTTGGATTGACACTGTTACTAGACTATCTACCATCGTCCTCGGTTGCGAAGGACCCTTACGTAAAACCTACGTAATACTTGTGCTTACTACTCTCCTCAGGGTTCGAGGGACACTTACGTAAAACCTACGTAAACTCATACATACTACTGTCCTAGGGTTATGAAGGACACTTATGTAAAACCTACGTAAACCCCCGCGTACCACTGTCCTCATGATAAGAAGGAAACTTATGTAAAACCTACGTAAACCTCGTACGTATTACTGTTCTCGGGTTAAGAAGAACACTTATGGTTACCTTAATAACGCATGGTGATGCAGCGAACTTACTATTACGAACTTATTTACTGTGAACTCGCTCAACTAGTTGTTGACTTTCTGTTACATGCCTTGCAGGACCATAGGTACTCATGGAGCTTGCACGAGAGGCACGGTCGTTGTGGACATGGATTGTGGGTGTTTTGATGAAAACATTATGACTCTTTAAACTTAACACTTGTGTTGGATTTTTCATACTATGCTTCCGCTACTTATACTATGTTTTAAAATGAACACCAATTGTATTGTGATGAATTACATTTACACTTACTTATTATTTACATGTTCAATATGATTGGTGGCTTGATCCTGGTCATGTCACGCCTCCAAGCGGTGGTACTCCACTTGTGGATTTTGGGGGTGTGACATCATCTGCCGCTAGCTGAGTTCTCTTACAACAATAGTTACCACGCTAGTATCAAAGTCGCCCCGTTCGAAGCTCTTTACGGTAGGAAGTATCGTTCGCCCCTCCGTTGGGCAGAAGTTGGTGAAAGGCAATTAACCGGCCCCGAACTTATTCAGGAAACCACCGACAAGGTTGCCTTGATCATGGGAAGGTTGAAAGTTGTCGCTAATCAACAAAAGAGCTATGCGGATAATCGGAGGAAGTCGTTACAGTTTCAAGTCGGAGATCGTGTATTGCTAAAGGTGTCACCCTGGAAGGGTGTAATTAGGTTTGGGAAGGGGAGAAAGCTGAGTCCGCGCTACATAGGTCCTTTTGAAATCCTATCTCGAGTTGGACCGATCGCTTATAGACTCGAGCTGCCTCAGGAGTTGGACGGAGTACATGATGTGTTTCAGGTTTCCAATCTGAAGAAGTGTTTATCTGATGAAACACTGATCATACCCCCTAATGAGGTTCAAATAGACAATAAACTTAGATTTATTGAAGAACGGGTTGAAGTATTGGATGAGAAGATCCAGAAACTTAGGAGGAGTTGAATAAAGTTGGTGAAGGTTCGGTGGGACTCCAGACGTGGAATCGAGTTCACTTGGGAGCGACAGGACCAGATGCAGCGAAAATATCTTCATATATTTCCATCTAGTGTGAAACCAAAACCTGTAGAGTAAAATTTTGGGGATGAAATTTCCTAAACATGGGGAGACTGTGACACCCAGCAATTTAGGCCAGTACCGTACTGATGTGACACGTGTAATGAATGAATTATAGTAATATTTTATTAAACGTGGAGTTGTTTTAGTAATAATTGAAGTTTGGTCACTCCAAACTAAGCTAAAAATTTAGTTGGCAATAAAAAGATAAACGCTTATCACGTAACGAACAAAATGCGAAACGAACGTCAGTGACCGCGTGGATAACGTTAAAATCCTAAAAAAATTTTGATATGATTAAAATCCTATTTTAAATCATATTCATGAAGAAAAATTAACTAAAACGCTTAAAATCTTTATTTCGCGAATTTGAGCACACAGTTCGCAATACCGCACGTATACTGCAAAACGCAACTAATCTGGGATAATAAAATATTATTCAGTAATATCTTAATGAGATTGTTTTATAAGTTGATAAAATAATTTTTAAGAGCTTTAAAACGCGATAAAACGCTAGATAACATACCCGGTAGTCAATAAAATACATGTTTTTAATGTATTATATATATATATATATATATATATGCGTGTGTGTGTGTGTGTGTGTATATATATATATATATATAGGGGATGGATCATGAGAAAACTAGTTTAAATGAGAAAACCAAAAAACTAACTAAAAAGCCAAAAAAAAACATGCCAATTTTTTTTTATTTTTTATAAAAAAATCCCAGCTTTTTATGCATGGAAAAAAAATTTCAAAAAAAAAAAAATTAAAAAAAAAACGTTTTTGGTTGTATTGCACATGTGCACTATTACGGATATAGTGCACATCTGTAGTACATGTGTAGTACACATATAATCACATATACTGCACATGTGCGGTACAACAAAATTTTTTTTTTTAAATTTTTTTCTAGGCATAAAAACTAGCGATTTTTTATTAAAACTTGTAAAAAAAAAATTGGTATGTTTTTTAGCTTTTTTTTTGGCTTTTTTAGTTAGTTTATATGGAGAGGTTCATGCGAGAACCACCTTTATTGCGAGAACCAATGTAAATACAACCTAAAATAGCTAAAAAAACCTAAAAATAAACCTAACCCCTACCCCTCCCCCCCCCCCTCAAAAAAAAACCCTAACCCCCCCCCCCCAAGCTAAATGCTAAAAAAAAATTTAGTAGCCAAACAAAAAAATTTTTTGGCTACTAAAAGTAGCGATTTTTTTATAAAAAATATTAAACAAAAAATTTGTGTTTTTTTTAGGTATTTTTGGTTGTGTTCACATTGGTTCTCGCGGTTCTCGCAATAAAGGGTGGTTTCTAACGGATCCTTCCCCTATATATATATATATATATATAGAATTGCGCTAAAATGAGAACCACCTCGACTTGTAAGAACCGTGAGAACTTTTTGATCTGGGGCGAGGTGGACCAAATTTATTTTTTCATAAAAGTAGATGCGTGTATTATAAACACATTTAAAAAAAAAATTAAAAATGCCGTGTGTGTAGTTTTGAGCACCGCAAGTTTGTGTTTACGGGTACCGTAAATTATCCGGTAAGATTTACGGTACCCGTAAACACAAACTTATGGTGCTCAAAACTACACACACCACATTTTTTTTTTGAATTTTTTTACAAATGTGTTTATAATACACACATCTACGTTTATGAAAAAAATTTTTGGTCCACCTCGCCCCGTACGGTGTAGTTCTCACGGTTCTTACAACTCGAGGTGGTTCTCATTTTAGCGGTCCCCTATATATATATATATCGAAGAATACTAAAAAAGTGGGGAACAGTGGGGAATCGACTCAAACAAACTCCGATTGGACTCATTCCAGCGGCATTGGAACTGGCTCGTCATACCCTAACTAAGATCTCTTAACCCTAAATCGTAAATCCTAAACTCTAAACCCTAAATGAAGGGGTATGGTCCCAAAAAGCCGCGCAAACCTCGGTTGAGGTTGCGCGTGAGACCATACTCCTTATTTTAATAAACTTCTTACTGAGAGCCTCGCGCGACCTACACCACTTTCCGATTTGTGCGGCGCGAGGCGTAGCCCACAAGAAGCTCAGATATCAGCACTTAGCATAAAATAATGGAACACATGGACATACTAACCCCGCGCGGGTTAGTTAGATGCCCAACAAGAACCACACAGGAGGGGAGCGCAAGGCTACCTCCGGTGGTACACAAGGTACAAGTGGCAGTGAAAGGAGCCAATGAGCGTCCAGCAGGCTCTGGTCAATCGTGCGCCACGATCGCCTGACGAGAAGTACATAAGGACGCCTACGTGGCACCAATCAGAGGACGGAGACAACTGTCCCACGATCTCCACTTGTCTGCTGATGGCAGAAGAACAGCAAGGCCGGCAACAATGACACGTGGCTCCAATCAAGGTGCGCCAGCACCGAAGAACGTCTAGAAGCCACTAAACGGTCGACACCAGCAAGGAAAAGAGCATATCCGTTATGTTGTCCATTTCCGGCCCAAGGCCCATCAGCCCATATCCTCTTACACCTCTCCGGCTATAAATAGAGACCTCATTCCACAGGTTAAACATTCTATTCCCTCTACTCTCACTCTTAGCACTTAATTATCCTCTCAAAGCAGTCGCTTATTCTCACGCCGGAGCCTGGTTAAGAGGGAAACCCCCACATTCCCCTCTTAACAAGTAACGGTGTTCTGTTTTGCAGGATTATACATCAAGTCGGAGCTCAAATATTCATTAGAAGATTAACCACTATGACAGGAACATAAACCAAACCGATTAGTAACCTTAATCAGTTCAGTGTTTCTTCATTCGCGCCCACCGGTTTTTTCTATAACCAACTTCATCTTCTTTTATTTGAGCCTTTGACATCTTTCCTTCCTTCGACCATGGCTGGTCAGGGAATCATTCCAGAGTTTGGCTTCGGAGCCAACTCTAACGCGGCGTTGGGTGAAGGAGTCCAGAGCTTCCAAGCCCAACAAATCGAAGAAATTGGTGAAGTCGACGGAACCAATACTGGGGGCCCGCGCGGGAGCATCATTCACATCACTCAAGTGGTCACCCCAGGGAACAACGGAGAAGGACCTTCGAACCCAGCGCCAGCTCAGAATGTTTCGGCATTATTAGGCTTACCAGAAGGCGAAACCCCAGCCTCATGGTATGCCAAGAAAATCGCCACCATCAATGCAGCGTACCAGTCGCTGATTGGGCAACAAGCAGTTTTGACGGCAGAACCGTCCTTAGTGACTCCCCCAAGTCAAGGGGCGCGCCAGATGCCCCCACCGCCCAATCTCCAAGGCAGAATAAACAGGCCTCCCCCTACCAGACGTTTGAGCGTACACGACACGCGCGACACAAGAGGGGAAACGGATAGTTATTACGACTATCCATCAACCCTTCAACGAGGCCCTGTTCACAGCCGGCTCACGCCGCGCAACATGAACAACGAATGGGAAGAAACAGACCCGAACGATCCGACTTGGGTAGATGACGAGGGTTCGTCAGTCTTTAACCGCTTGCCGAAAAACCACGAGTACTTCAAGCCGAGACAGCACATAGGGTACACAGAAGAAGCTGAAAGAGATTTCCGCCTGGCATACCGACCAGCGGAAGCTGCGGAACACTCCAAGTTCATCCCGAAAATTGCACTTGCGCCGCTTTCACGAGAGAAGCTACCCCCGACTGTCGGGAAATTCAACGGATTGACTGATCTAGATGATCACGTCAGAACATTCACAAGTGTAGGCTGCATGGGAGGTTGGAACATGCCCAAGTGGTGTCACTTGTTTATTCAAACTCTTACCGGGGCGGCTCGCGCCTGGTTCGATACCTTCCGCCTGGGAAGATTAAATCGTGGGTAGATTTCAAGACGCAGTTTTTGAGCTACTTCAGCCAACAATGTCGCTACCAGCGCGACACAGCCGAAGTAGAAGATATTTGGCGAAGAGATGGTAAAGGTCTGGAGGACTTCATCACCCGTTTTAATAAGGAATGTTTGGAGATAGGCGGCGTCAGTGAACAACTCATGCGTTGTCACTTCAAGAAGGCCATCCGCTGTGATAGTCTCATCAGAACTATCACAGGTAAAGATGGAATGCCAAAGGAGTTGGATAAGCTCATGGACGCAGCGAAGATCGTGGCACAAACAGAAGAATCCCTGAGTGGGTACAAATCCGGTTATGATGCTAAAGAGAACCACTCATCTCATCACTACTCAAGGGATTACTCGCGCGATTATAGCAGACACGAGAAAAGGAAGAGATACTCCGACTGGAGTTCAAGATCAAGCGAGGACAAGAGCAGGCGTTGGGAGGAAACTCGCGCAGCAAGCGACAAAGCACGATACACGAAGTCAGACAAAGAGGACCACCAAGAAAGAAAGTGGACTCGGCTAACCAAGACACCCCTAGAAGTCCTCAACACAGAGAAATTGGATCTCAAAGATCCACTACCAATGCGTAGCAAGAAAGGCCAAGATCCCAACCTGTTTTGCGAATTTCACAAAGACGCAGGCCACTTGACTAACGACTGCATCCAACTGCGCATAGAAATCGAGAAAGCTCTGAAGAGTGGCAAGCTGGACCACCTCCTGAAGAGTGTGCGCAAGGACATCAAGAAGATACAGAGAAATGGGTGATCGCTGGTCTCGCCACATCACCTATCAAGAATAAACACCGGAAAACCACCGTGCTTGACGGCAGTCAGCGTTCAGGTGGCTTAATACCGTGAAGAATCAAAATTCCACCACACTAGACAGCAGTCAGTGTCACCAGGTGGTGTGCGCAAGAAAAACATGTATTCAACTATTGCGGTAAACAGGGGCTACACGCCTAACAAATTGCTAATACAAGCACTCTTTACATGTTGAATTCTTATTCTCTACAGTATTTCCTAGTTACAAATGCATGTTAAACTTTTGATTAGCATGAAAACACTTCAGTAAATAATGAGCTACAACGTAAGCCTTCAAGGTTCTTCGCAAACATAGTGCAAGACCGGGCAACTACACTCAGCAAAAAGAGTCACACTTACGTTCATTCGCGCTAACTTAACCAAAGTTTCTAGCCACAGTGCAACTATTGTAACTAGAAAAGCGAAAGGCAAAATGAAAAAGATCATATTTCAAAAGCGCAAAAGCGCAACCATTACAAAACGTACTCAGTCATACGTGCGCGACTGCGCAAGAAGTTACATTTAAAAGAAAGCACAAATTACAAGGCACAAAGCCTATCGACAAAGCCTATTCGAGTTCATCATGTTGATCACCATCATCATCGCCATCATCATCGTTCCCACCATCGTCATCACCATTCCCACCATCATCGCCAGCTGGTTCCTCATCATCTGATAACTCCACAGTCACTGGTGGATCGAGAATGGTCTTGAGATGCTGGCACCAGTCGTCTTTCTTTAGAGCTTCCACAACCAAATCCATTACAGGTAAAGTAAGGTTGTCATAGGCATCCTCAGCACGTGTCAGCGCGACATTAGCCTGGTCGGTCACCGAGCAATGGCTCACATCAAACTCTTGTCCGATCATCTCATCAACATGTTGGGCACATTCCAGATAGCCTCCCCGATGACCCACCGCGCACGCAGCATCTGTAAGAGCAGCGACAGCGCGATCCAGCTCGCCAGCATTGAGGATAGAGTTGGCAACCTATAACGAGAACTGCGTATTAAAGGCAACCCTTAGCAAATTAAGCTTATAAGTGCAAACCTACCAGCACTACTCCACAATTGCGCATCCACTCGGCCTCAGAGACAAGTGTATCAACGATACCTTGCGCCTCAGAGTAGTTAGTCGGCGCTACATTATTGCGCGCCTCTTCTACAGTGGCAGCCTTAACTTTCTCCGCTTCAAGGTCGATCTCCAAGGACTCGCATCTATCAATCTGGTCATTCAGGCGACGTTTAAGCTCAGCAATCTCGACATCCTTAGCATGCAGATCCTTATCTTTGCTAGACATTTGCGCCTTCACATCAGCCAACTCAACCTGAAAAGAGAAAAGACTTAGGCTTTTTCGTAAACAGCATAGAAAGAAAGAAAGTGGTAAGCTAACCTCAATCTGCTGCTTGGCAGCCTTCTCAGCCTGCGCATCTTCAACCTTCACTGTCAGCTCAGCAATTTTAGCTTGAAGATCAACAATCTTGTTCCGAGCCGCGAAGGCGCGCTCATTATCCCTCTCACATATACGCTTGAACTCGGCCTTCTCCTTGGCCAGTTGCTGTTCAGCTGCTTGAAGTTTATTTTTAAGGCCCTCGCGCCCCCATTCCTCGGCCTTCTTATCCGCATCAAACTTGGCCTTCTCCTCATCAAAGGCAGCTTTGGACTTTTCAAAGTCGGCGATACGTTTCAACATCCGTTCGCGATAGCCCTCCCAATTTGCCCGCTCCCTAACCATCGTTCGCCACTCACGAACTATCTGATGATTAGCGGCGCGAGCATAGGCTTCTCCAAGCACGAAAGTTCGATACAACATTTCATGGGTCTTCGCCCTCTGCCGGTTAACCTCACCAGGAGTAAACGAGTTTAAGAACCAATCACGGCAGGGCCCGAATTCCTGAAATGTGTCTTTTTGCTTCAAACTCCAGGGAGCTTGGTGTGGAGCATCACCGCGTTCTTCCTCGGTGTAACTCTTATAATATATATCACCGACGGTATCCTTCGCCCCAATGACATTTGGGTTATAGCCCCCAGCTCCACCAGAGCTCGCGCCACTGGAAGTATACCGACTCGACCCCTTGGAAGTAAGTATCTTTGAACGGTCATGGGTCTCAACATGCGCGGGGTGGGTAGTTTTGATGACTTCAGGCTCTTGCCTCCTCTCAGAACCCCTAACGACCTCAGACTCTTGAACATTGACAGGCTTTTCCATAGCCTTCTTCTGTTCTTGCTCCCTCTCCAACTCAAAGGCTCTCTTCTTCGCCTCTTCGGCCCTCTTCTCCTCTTCAACCTTCTTCTTTTTCTCCTCCTCAGTTTTTTTCTTCTTATCCTCCTCAGCTTTCTTCTTTTTCTCTTCCTCCTTCTTACGACGTTCCTCAGCCTTCCGCTGCGCCTCAACAGCCTTCGCCGCGTCTTGTTCAGCAACACTCTTCTCTCTAGCAGACTCACTATCAGCAGTCTGAGAAGACTTGATAGTAATCTTCGGCCTCTTCGGCTCTGGCTCAGTAAACTTGACACCCTTCTCAGGGGTCTTCTTCTTGATCTCTGCAAAAAATAAAACAAGTAATTAAGCAAGGAACATAACTAAAGGGAGAGAAATCAAGAGCTTACCAGGAGAGAACTTGTACAGAGAGCGCATGTTGCTCGTTTTCCCAACCAAGGGCATCACACCAACAATCGGCGCAGAGGCCACACCAGCTGTGGTCTCGCTCCTAGCTCTCTTTCTGCCGACCAACTGGGCAGCAACATCTTCTTCTTCTTCAGCTTCCTCTTCTTCATGCACCGAAGGGGTCGCGCCAGCATCAGGGTTACGAGAACCCGCGCTTCCAGAGCTCCTTGAGCTACCCGCTCCAGTCTTTGTCTCAGCTGTGCGCGATAAGCCTTCAAGTGAGTCACTTATTATCACATAATCGTTTAAGTCACTCTGTCGAAGGAGAAGAGTACCTTTAACAGCGGTAGCGGTTGCGCGACTACTACCAGCCCCCTTGCTGGTCACCTCCGGATCCACGCTAACTGTTTTCTTCTTCTTCAGGGGTTTTTTCTTCTTCTCTTCCGGGTCAATCCCCAGGTCGCGCAACACACCTGCAAAGATGTTAGACCACGAACTTAGCTCGCCGTTGGAAGACCCTACAGACTCCTCGCTGGAAAGATAGACAACCTCTTTCCCAGCAAAAGTCACAGAGCGCAAAGGACGAGGTTTAGGAAATTGCGCACCTTCAGTCGCGGTAGGCGGCGTGGTAAAAGCATCAGCAACAGGATACATAAAATTGCCTCTTATTTGTTCGTACCAGCTCTCCTCATCCTCGTGCAATGGGCGCACGCCCATAGACCCACCAAACGTAGCGAAGGCCGCTTGATATAGTTGCGCCTCTACACGTCAAAATACATAAGTAACAATAAAACAAAATACTTGAAAAAAAAGGGAAAAGTAAGAAGATAACTGACCTTGGTCACCAATCTTCAAAACTGGCACCTCCTTGCTGTTTGGTGACCACCGGTCACTCATCCGCGCCGCCACCAGCACGTTTTCCCCAAATACCCGATTCGGGGTAGGGGTTAACTGTTGATACCAACGTGCATTCTTGGGGATCGGAAGATCTTCCTTCAACACTGCATCAGTCCAGTCCCTGAAGGGCATGGCAATCGGAAGTACCTCTTCCCGAATGAAGAAGAATTTGGGTTTCCAGTCGTGGAAGCTCTTTGGAGGGTTTAACAAGATCTTCTTTGCAGCACCACGGCAGGCAAAGGAGAAGAAACCCATCGTTCGTTGCAGTTGGTAGAAAGCCCGGAATTTCTCCACAGTCGGCTCGATGCCATGAGATCGGCATAAAAACTCAAAGTGACGAACCCTAACCATCCCAGGAGGGCTCATCTGGGAAAGATGAAAATTGTAGTGATGCAATATGTTTCCCATAAAGTTAGTCGCCGGTAACCTAAAGTTACCTTGGAGGAAGAAGTCTTCGTACAAGGTAATGTAACCCGGCGGAGCATCGGCTGCAGTCTGGCCCTGAGCCGGATACCGAGCATCCCATTCCGGTGGAAACCGGAAACTCCGAACAATTTGTTCAAATAGTCCAAGATCCCACTTGAGAACGGGAACAGGACCCTCCTCGGTAGAAACAGCCTCCTGGTGCTCCTCAGTCATTGTAATGAGAGTCACAAGTTTCTGAAGAAAACTTGGAAGATTTGAAGAAAAAACTTTGAAGATTTGAAGAATCACTTGAAGATTTGAAGAAAATCTTGAAGATTCAAAGAGAAACGAGAGAATTGGAAAGCAAAGAAGAGAAGTGAGAACCTCTCACCTCTCTTCGGATATATATACCCATCGCATTTAATGCGATGGGTAAGCGTGCCGCTTTCGCCGCTAGGCTAACCAACGAGAGGCTGCCACGTCAAGCGGAAAAGCAGGGGTGACGGTTACCACGCGCGCGTGGGCCTCACTCTCCTGACACGAAGTGCAACCATCGCAGTCGGCATGATGACATCCGTGCCAGGGGTCAACTCAGACGTCGCACTCAACGACTTATCCTGCCAACTTGCCAGAGTTCAAATTTCGAAGTTTCCCGCCATAAAATTACAAGTAACTTGAGGCAAAAGTTACCAGGGCCGCGCAAGCTAACATCGCCTTAGCAACACTTCGCGCCCGATCAGATAACCAATGAACCATTTGGAACCTGCCTTGATAAGCTGCGCAGTTGGAAACAACAATTTTTACACGCGCCACACCAACCAAGATCAAGAGAGCATTCCCCTTCTACTTTTATTTTTCTAAGTCCAGAGCTCCAACCACTTGCGTTGCGCATGGTGCAGCACTGGACTGGGGGGACTTGAAGGGTATGGTCCCAAAAAGCCGCGCAAACCTCGGTTGAGGTTGCGCGTCAGACCATACTCCTTATTTTAATAAACTTCTTACTGAGAGCCTATGCGACCTACACCACTTTCCGATTTGTGCGGCGCGAGGCGTAGCCCACAAGAAGCTCAGATATCAGCACTTAGCATAAAATAATGGAACACATGGACATACTAACCCCGCGCGGGTTAGTTAGATGCCCAACAAGAACCACAGAGGAGGGGAGCGCAAGGCTACCTCCGGTGGTACACAAGGTACAAGTGGCAGTGAAAGGAGCCAATGAGCGTCCAGCAGGCTCTGGTCAATCGTGCGCCACGATCGCCTGACGAGAAGTACATAAGGACGCCTACGTGGCACCAATCAGAGGACGGAGACAACTGTCCCACGATCTCCACTTGTCTGCTGATGGCAGAAGAACAGCAAGGCCGGCAACAATAACACGTGGCTCCAATCAAGGTGCGCCAGCACCGAAGAACGTCTAGAAGCCACTAAACGGTCGACACCAGCAAGGAAAAGAGCATATCCGTTATGTTGTCCATTTCCGGCCCAAGGCCCATCAACCCATATCCTCTTACACCTCTCCGGCTATAAATAGAGACCTCATTCCACAGGTTAAACATTCTATTCCCTCTACTCTCACTCTTAGCACTTAATTATCCTCTCAAAGCAGTCACTTATTCTCACGCCGGAGCCTGGTTAAGAGGGAAACCCCCACATTCCCCTCTTAACGAGTAACGGTGTTCTGTTTTGCAGGATTATGCATCAAGTCGGAGCTCAAATATTCATTAGAAGATTAACCACTATGACAGGAACATAAACCAAACCGATTAGTAACCTTAATCAGTTCAGTGTTTCTTCACTAAAGCTAAACAATAAGGCTAAAACTTAAGCTAACCCGTAAAATCTAAACTACATACCTTAAAAGCTAAACCCTAAATACTAATGATTAATCATAAAACCAAACCCTAAGCAAAACCCTAATATAAGACCCTAAAAGCCAAACACTAATATATTTAGGGTTTAGGGGTTAAGATTTAGGGTTAAGAGATCCTAGTTAACGTTCTCCAATATATATATATATATATTGTGTATCTATATGTGTAACATGAGAGTGCATATAAAGGTGGCGGCACATATGGTGCCCACCTCTTTCTTGAAATGTGAAATTAGGACAAGTGAAATAATCTTATCAAACGAAGATCACTAAATACCACCAACTCTTCAAAACCATCAAAACTCAATTCCCATTTTCTCCATTTGATACATCTCGGCCGAACACCCACATACACACACTTCAAAAATTTCAAACTCATTTCTTTGAAGATCATGGCCATTTCAAGTTAGTTTCAAGCTTGTTTAAAGATTTAAAGGTGAATACAAGGTGATTTCATGAAGGAACAAGCTTATAATCATCAAAGAATCTCATCATAAACTCATATTTGTTCTTGAATGGTATAAAACTATATTCACTTTTAAACTTATTTCTTGATGATGATGATGATTAGCATGATTCTCAAATACTTGGATTCTCACAATTCTTGTAAACAAAACAACAAATGATTTTTATAAAAATAAAATTGAGAACATATGTGTGCATATGTAGGAGCCGTAGGTGTGTGTGTGTATGGATTGGAGTTTGTGTTTTGAGTTTTGATTAAAAATGTTCTTGAAAGATGATTGTTTGAATGATCAAAGTGATATACACATGAAAACATGTATGATTAAAGTGATCATGGTGTCTTGAATTACTTGAAATAACACTAAATGTATGTGTGTTTGTTTGTATATATGGCTGAAATATGAAGACATGTGTGGTAATGTTTGTGTTTTGATTGTTAGTTAATTTTTTTTATTTATAAGAATCTTGGAAAGCATGCATGTTCAATCAAAAGGATTATCATAAAGGATACACACAAATCAGAATATAAACTTACAAAAATAATGTTATATGATGTGTTTTGATGTTATAATATTATGTCATAAACTTGGTAGCTTTGCATGTTGTACATGTAGCTTAAAAAGTAGTAAAATGTGTGAAATTGCAAGATTTATGTGTCATACATAAGACCTGCACTATCATGAGTAAAATTACTATTTTAATCAGTAGATAATATGTGTTATGTTAAAATATCAAGTCGTGATGATTTGGGATGATAACGGTAAAGTTCGGTACAAGACTATGCATTAAAAACGGTAAAAATCGGCTTTTAAAGTGATTTTTGCACACTTGTTTTAAATCAAATTATAAACTAATATTTTTATAATAAATATAAGTATTTTAACTTATATTAAGTATACTTGGTGTTTGGTTAGTCATACGTGACATCTGACGCCCGGAAACATTACCAAAAAAACGTTAGAATACGCATATTTCAACGTACGCGAAAATGGATGTTCAAGGGTGAACTTTTTGTGTTAAAAAGTGATATGTGAATATGAATATGAATAATATGATTTGTTAAGTGAATACATGATGATATTAATTGAAACTATGTTTAGGCGTTTGTGCGATAAAAAATGTAAACTAGATAAAAAATTACATTATATGTATAAATTGTGATGAACATGAAAATAATGCTTAGGCTAACTTGATGAGCTATTTGGCCTTTAAGTGTTTAAGAATAATAAATATGAGAAATGATGTAATAGGTGAAGTACAATGTATGTCAAATATGTCCATACTTGTGCATATATATTACCAAGCGCAAATCATAGCTATATTGTAAATAAGTAGACATACATATATATATATATATATATATAGAGAGAGAGAGAGAGAGAGAGTAGGAGTTGGGTGGAAAGTCTATTTTTCCTAGAAAGTCTTAAAATCAGTCAAATCGCAAAAGTCAAATCGCAAAAGTCTTAATATGTATATATATGAACATATATATATATATATATATATATATATATATAGAGAGAGAGAGAGAGAGAGAGAGAGTAGGAGTTGGGTGGAAAGTCTATTTTTCCTAGAAAGTCTACGAAGGAATAAGAATTGGACATGTGTCATTGAGGGATTTTAAGTAGAAGGGCTATCATGTAATTTCACATTTTAATTTTATTTTTGGAATGTATCTTCATTAACTAAAATTCCATGATTTTCGGAATTTTTATTATTTTCGAATTCAAATCTGGAAGTTAATGTGTTCATTAACTAAAATTCCATGTCACATTACATCGCATATTCCATTGTTCAGAATATTACTGGAATTTATCAGCATGTTCTTGGTGCTGTGTTTTAACAGTTTACAGGGCTAAAGCCAATTTTTTTATAGATCCCACAATATAAAGATGGTAAAACACAGGGTATGAATCTGATTGCTGTTAAAACACAACTGTATGAATCTGAATGCTAAAACACAACTGTATGAATCTGATTGCTGTTAAAACACAACTGTATGAATCTGAAAGCTAAAACACAAGTGTATGAATCTGCTTGCTGTTAAACACAACTGTATGAATCTGTTTGCTGTTAAAACACAACTGTATGAATCTGAATGCTAAAACACAACTGTATGAATCTGCTTGCTGTTAAAACACATCTGTATGAATCTGGATGCTAAAACACAACTGTATGAATTTGAATGCTAAAACACAACTGTATGAATCTGCTTGCTGTTAAAACACATCTGTATGAATCTGCTTGCTGTTAAAACACAACTGTATGAATCTGTTTCCTGTTAAAACACATCTGTATGAATCTGAATGCTAAAACACAACTGTATGAATCTGCTTGCTGTTAAAACACATCTGTATGAATCTGAATGCTAAAACACAACTGTATGAATCTGCTTGCTGTTAAAACACATCTGTATGAATCTACTTGCTGTTAAAACACAACTGTATGAATCTGCTTGCTGTTAAAACACATCTGTATGAATCTGGATGCTAAACCACAACTGTATGAATCTACTTGCTGCTAAAACACAACTGTATTAATTTGCTTGCTGTTAAAACACATCGTCAAGAAAACGGAGATGATAAGAACAATATTTGAATGGTGATGATGAACTCGGAGATGGTGGAGATGGAGAAGTGTTTTAATTTGATCCGGTGCTCTCCATCGTTTCTAAAGTTATCTTCTTCCATGATTGTAGTTATTTTTGGTAGGGATTGGGGTTTCCAAGATGGGTTTGGAGAGAGAGGGAAAATCGCTTGAATTTAGGATCTGGGCGGTTATCTAATAGATTTAAAACACGGCCATTGACAAAATTGCCCATACTCATTTAGAACAATCAATTAATTAAACTCAAATATTACAAGATTGCCATTGATTTAATCTCAACCCTTAAACACACCAATCGGATGGACCCGATCGCTTCCTAGACTTTCTAGGAAAAACACATTTTCCGTGCGAACCCTACTCTATATATATATATATATATGAACATAGGGTAATGCTAGACAAAAAACCCTCAAATTCTTAGAAAACTCTGGAAACCCAAATCTCCCCCCATTTTTACCCAACCTCCCGACATTTTTTTTTTGAAAAAAATTACACATGTAATATACATGTTTTAGAGTGTTTTGGGCCAAAAAAAACAAAAAAGCGCCGAAGGGATTTAAAAAAAAAAAATAAACAAAATTCAGTGCCTAACATGTGTTAGACAAAAATGCTAACATGTGTTAGACAAAAATGCTCAAAGTTGCTGAATTTTTTTTTTTTTAAATTATCCCTTCGGCGCTTTTTTGATTTTTTTGGCCCAAAACTCTTAAAAACATGTATATTACATGTGTTATTTTTTTCAAAAAAAAAAAAAAAATGTCGGGAGGTTGGGTTTTCTAGGGTTTTTTATATAGATAGGGTTTTCTATCTAGCTCTACCCTATGAACATATATACATATATATATATATATATATGTATATATATATATGGAGAGGATCTTGAGAAAACTACATATAAATGAGAAAATTAGAAAACTAACTAAAAAAGCTAAAAAAACCAAATTTTTTTTTACAATTTTTTATAAAAAATTCGCTATTTTTTATATATAAAAAAATTTCAAAAAAAAAATAAAAAGACTTGTATTGCACATGTGCATTATATGTGTAGTACAATGTGCATTAGATGCTTAAAATTAGCTTTTTGAGTCTAGCTTAGCTTTTAGGGTTAGTTTTTTTTTTTTTTTTTTTTTTTGAGGTTTAGGATTATGATTAGGTTTTTGGGTGTGGGGGTAGGGGGGTTTAGGTTTTTGGGGGTGGGGGTCAGGGGGTTTAGGTTTTTTCGGGTTTATGTTTAAGGTTTAGTTTTAGGTTATCCAGGAGGGGGGTGGGGGGGGGGGTTTAAGTTTTTTTTTTTTGGGGGGGGGGGGGTTTAGGTTTTTGAGGGGTGGGGGTGGCTAAGCTTTTTGTGGGAGGGTGAATTTAGGTTTTTGGGGGGTGGGGGTGGGGTAGTTTAGGTTTTTGGGGGGTGTCGGTGGGGGGTGGGTTAGGTTTTTGAGTGGTTTAGGCTTTCCGTATTAGTGCACATGTGCAGTACAACAAAATTTTTTTTTTTTGAAAATTTTTTTCCATACATAAAAAATAGCATTTTTTTATAAAAAATTGGTATGTTTTTTAGGCTTTTTTATTTAGTTTTTTGGTTTTCTCATTTAAAATAGTTTTCTCATCATCCATCCCATATATATATATATATATATATGTATA
Source organism: Helianthus annuus (assembly GCF_002127325.2). Classification (NCBI taxonomy): domain Eukaryota; kingdom Viridiplantae; phylum Streptophyta; class Magnoliopsida; order Asterales; family Asteraceae; genus Helianthus; species Helianthus annuus. Next base: position 158,900,169 of record NC_035440.2, on the reverse strand, counting down.
TATATATATGTATATATATACATATATATATATGTATATATACATATATGTATATATATATGTATATATATATATATAGGGTCAGGATTTAGAGAAAACGATAGAAAGTGTGAGAACGGTGAGAACGCTTGTTGATCGTCCGATCAAAACAATCTATGGACTAGATTGGAGCGGTGACATTTTAGTAAATAACACCAATTTTATTACGTGGACGCGCTTCATTAAGGGTAAAAAAAAGTAAAAAACCATTTCTCACATAAAACGCCATTGAAAAATAAAAGGCCAAATAAATACAAAACGCCAATTTTATCACTGCGTACTTTTTTTGTATTTTTATTTAAGCTCTCTGGCTACAAAAACACCAAAAAATATGAAACGCCATTATATATAAAGCCAAAGCTTACATCCGGATAAATGTTAATTACATTTTTTGTTATAAAAATAACATCCCTCCTAAACTACGTGCTAAAAAAAATCTATAAATAGAAACGTTTCACCACCTTCCGTTTATCAAACAAAAAAACACACAGTGGTTGCTAAAAGAATTTACAACTCAATGTAAAACGCCAAAAAATACAACGACAGCAAAGATCTTTTTTTTGATCCTCGGTAATACTCTGCATGAAGCTTCATTTAATGACTTGTTACGTGAGTGTAGTAAGATTTTGCTGCATGAGATGGACAAAATTGAAAAAAGAGGGACTGATGACACCCATACGTCATACTGTCATTTTTGTTCTTGAAGAAGGTTTGGATGATAAGAAGAGAGCTATACCAGTGTAAATGCTACTTTGGCCTCGATGATTATAATGAAGACGACAGGCAGATAGCATCCACCCACATGGGATCGATCTATGTCTCCAACATCCACTAAGACACTTCAACACATGAACAAAGAAAATAAACAACGCCAAACCCAAAACGCAATTTAGAGACTAATGACAGTGAAGATTTAAAATCATAAATTGCTTCTACTTTGTTTTTTTTTTCTTTATCTATTGTTTGTTTTGTAATGTCAGTTAATAAACAACAAAAGAATATTAATGCTATAATGAAAAATATAATAAAACGCCAAAATTAGCAAATACGTGTAAAACGCCATAATGCCATAAAAACGCCCCCAAAAACTACCAAAATATAATAAAATTAATTTGAACAACTAATATTATAAATAAAAGCGTGAAACAATGTGAAAAAAATATAAAACAAAAGAAGTCCAATAGTTATCTAACCGCCATTGGAAAACAAAACGCCATAATTACAGTCGTCAAAAGATTTGGCGTGTTTCACCATTAAAAATAGTTGAGTCTGAAAATAAAACACGTTAAACTGCAAAAAACAGTAAAATGAAACGACGGAAAACATAATTACTAACATTTATTATATTTATTTATCTTTTTCAAAACGCCATAATTACCTGTCATACGCGGGAAAAAAGTCATATAAAAGAAGACCATGAGAACCCAGGCTCAAACATGCCAAAAATTTTGACTAAAACGCCACATATTGTCCAAAACGCCAAAAAATTTAAAAATGGCTAAGGTTATTGCATGGAGGTTTGAAAGGAAAGAGAAACGATTCATCATAAAGTTCTCTAACAGGAGAAGGGTAAAGGTAAGGACAATCAAAGCCATGCTGGGAATGAATGAAAATGTTCAGAAGGATATCCTGGCCCTTGGGGTTCCAATAGACAACAATTGTGAAAGAACGAGAACTGTAATAAAAAGACTGAAGAGAAAATTTCCAGCAGAAGATGATGATGATATTGAAGATACTCACATACCAAAACTTAGCAGTTGGATATTGCATGAGGAAGAAGGAACACTTGAAGTGACTTATAAAAACGGGGTGCAATATTCAAGGCCAATGGAAGAAATGTTGAACACAGGTTTGTTATCTATCATTGAACAACTCTGTGATTTAACACCTTCAAATGATCCAAAATCCAAGGATGCAGTGATATTCAAGAATAGGATGCAGCAAAGAATATCACTGATGTAATCGCGAAAACGCCAAATAATTAATAATTCTACATAATGCATAAATTATCTTGCACGCAAAAAAATAAAGAAGCATGTCAAACGTGAAAATCGTGAAAGGAGAAGAATACTAAAAAGACAAAAAAACCCCTCGGACCCTGATCATGCCCCACGCCACGTGTTCGGCCAGGATGCGTTCTCACCGTTCTCATACTTTTTGCCGTTTTCTCCTGATCCCGTTTCTCTCTCTCTCTCTCTCACACTCTCTCTCTCCCTCTCTCTCTCTCTATATATATATATATAGGGTAGGGTTCTAAAGTGACAACCTCCCAAGAGTGAACCGTGTGAACTTATATGGACCCTTGATTTTCATCATCCTGAGATTTTAAATGAATAGCATGATGGTAATTATTTGGTTAATTTTTTCTGTTTAATTAAATTAATAAGGGTATTTATGTAAATACACATTGAATTAATTCATAATATGGAAACTGAATAGTTTTCATATATTCTTGATTCCGTCAATCACTGTAGTATATTTTAGTCAGTTTTACAATCCCCTAATATTCAACTTTTATTCAACAAACCATCTTTCTCTCTCAATACAATTGACGTCATCGAGAAAAGACAGAGGGCGTCTGTCGAAGTATGTATGCATTTGGCAATTAAGTACACATGTGTAAAGGTTGTAAAATAACTAATTCACATATTAGAAAACTTAGTGCATACTGTACATACTGATGCGTGCTAGTGTGTATATGTTTTAGGTATATATTTTAAGCCCTTTTTACACTTTTTAGCCAAGTTTTAAATTTATAAAACACGATATTCACTAACACTAAACACACATATGGGCAAGTGCACCCATCGTGGACGTAGTATAGTGTTGGTAAGATACCGAGGTCGTCCAAGGACACAAGAGCTTTTAGTACCGGTTATCCTCAACGTCTAATCAAATCAAAATGTTAGAAAAGATTTTAAAACTAAGAAAATAAAACTAACTAAATGCTGAAAAATAAAAATAAAATTAAAAACAGATAGACAAGATGAATCACTTGGATCCGACTCGTGTATAGTGTAACCTTTGATTATTTTCGCACTTTTGCACTTGTTTAAGAAATTATCTTAGTTATTGTAGTAGGCCCCTCTTTTGAAGGTGACGTTACCCTCAACCCAGTAGTTTGAGTCAGCAAGGATACAATCCTAAAGGGTCGGACTATTGAAAGATAATTAATTAAGTTGTTAATGCAAATTATGGTAGGCCCCTCTTTTGAAGGTGACGTTACCCTCGACTAAGTAGTCTGAGTCAGCAGGGATACAGTCCTAAGTAGCCGGGTTATAGTATTAATAGTAGTTTAACTTATGAGGGGGTCAAAGAGTTTGGATCCCCGCCATCCAATACCTTTGGGTATTGAAGGAGATCCTACAAAATTTAACCCAGGTCCCTTGCAGGACCTCTAAACGCTGAACAAGGGCAAAACTCTTACCAAACCGTTCCCTTAACCCCCAACCAGGTAGCCAACATACCTCCATATAGACTGTGGAGATATGAATGGTGAAAATCTATTATTTTATATAGACAGTAAAATAATGTCAAGACACCACGGACAAACGATAAAGAAGAATCACCTTCAACATAAGAAACTAGTTATTAAAGTCATTAATACAAAACCAAATAAAAAGTGCAAAAGATTAAAAATAAAAAGTATTACACTAGACATTTGTCTTCACCAAGTGATGTAAGAGACTTAGGCAAACATGGCCTTTGATTATCAAGAACTCTTACAATCAATCTTGGATCCCGAGACGACTCACACACTCTATGATGGACAATGGATGATGGTGGTGGATGATGGTGTTGTGATGGTGGTGGGTGGTGGGTGAAGTGTGAGAGAGGTGGTGTGCCAAGGGATGAGTTGAAATGGCTCCAAGCACTCCTATTTATAGGCTGAATAGAAGCCTGGGCACGGCCCCGTGTCCGTCTGACACTCTCTCTCTTCATTAATTGTAAATCGCAATTACAATAAATGCGCCTGCAGTACTCTGACCACGCCCCCGTGTCCGCTGGGCACGGCCCCATGGTGGGCAATAGAAGCTTCTATAGGTTTGTCTTTTCCGCTGCTTCCTGGGCACGGCCCCGTGCTCGCTGAGCACGGGGCGTGTTTAGTCTTCTGTCTTCTTTATTTTGCTTGGGAGGATGCTGTCGAGGGGTCGGGCAATCCACTTTTGTCCCTTTTCTTGTATTTATGTTAGATTTTGCTGCCTTTTTGCTTCTTTTGTTAATTTGAACTCATTTAATCCTGAAAATACAAAAGGAAGACAAAAGCACACTTTTTCCAACATTAGTACTAAAAAAGGGTTAGTTTTATGCCACAATTGATATAATTTATATGTTGCATTTTGCGCGTATCAAATACCCCCATATTTGAATCTTTGCTTGTCCTCAAGCAAAACTCTTTATAATGTGGTTTTATTCACTCCCAAATGGAATGGGTAGAAGAGAAGGTTTTTGGGCTTGTCATAGAGTGTCGGGATTTTCCAAGATCGTTTAGGTTTTATTTTTATTTATTTACAATCCTATTCGTCATGATTTATTAAAAACATTTCATTAGATAAATTATTTATTAAGGCATAACATACTTTTTTAAAATTCCATTTATATACTAGTTCACATACCTTACGGGGGAAATCACTCACACTCGGCCGAAGATGTATTTTTAGTGAATCACTCGAGAGCGGCATGGAACTTATTTCTACCATAAGCTTGCCAAGCAATCAATCCTCCTCCTTTTTAACTTTATACCTTTGTAAATATCAAGAGGACTTTTTGGGTGAAGGGTTAGGCTTGGGCTAAGGGTGGGTGGTTGGGTTAGTGGTTAGTTGAAAAGGGCGAAAGGCGTAAAAAACGTTGGTTTTCGTAAAACATTTTGTTATTGTGACTTTTTATTTTTAATGAAGTATTTATTCAAACAAGCTTTTGTTTAAGGAGCTTTGTTTGTTATTTCCAACTTCATCATCATTCATTTTTTTTTCAAGAGTCACACGAAAACCAAGCTTTGTTACTAAAATAATGGGTTAAAAATGAAAAAGGGGTTTTAGTTGGTAAAAGGGTTTTGGGTTAAGAACTGAAAAGGTTTAGGCTCAAAGGGGTTAACTAGGGGGAATTTTTGGGTAGGTGAAAAGAAAAATGAAAATAATGGTGTTGAAAGAAAAAGGGTTAGTCCCAATGCCTCCATTATTTACTTACTTGGGTTTAAGTTGGTAAGGACCGGGAATGAATTATCGTGGCAAATTCTAGTGTCGTAAGAACCAAGCGGCTATTCACACAAGAAACCAAAAAGGAGCATTTAGTGTAAGGATGTGTATTTGTATGCTCTATAAAGGCTCAAAACTCACTTTTGTGGGAATGGGTTTTTACATGATCAAGTATATATAATAAAATTTTAACGAAGCTTGTCATGCCATTTCATAATTTTCTTATGTTGGTTCTTTTTATCACGACGCTGTCGGTTGTAAATTTGTAAAAATATAACCTTGTTAGAATTAGAATATCCAACTTAAACATTGACAAGTAAAAAAAAATGAAAATTTTTGAAAAAATTTTGGGGTGATTAGCGGTTCCAATAGAGTTTTGTGTAAGGCTTGTTATTAGGACTTGCAAAATTCAAGGTTTTAGCATCCCCCCACACTTAAATTACACATTGTCCTCAATGTGTTCAAAAATAAGTTTTTAGGTTGATTAAATGTGTAAAATGGTGTTAAAAGCAAATTTTTATGTTACTGGCAGTTTGGACACGGCCCCGTGGTGACTGGGCACGGCCCCGTGTTCAGGTGCCAGTAACAAAAATTAAAGAAAAGAAACAGAAGCCTGGACACGGGGGCGTGTTTAGTGAACACGGCCCGTGTCCAGTTACCTGAACTGGGCAATTTTCTGCAGGATGTTCAGCACGGGGCCGTGTTGGCTGGACACGGCCCGTGCTGAGCTTACTGTAATGAAAAAATTGTTGTCGGATGGCCCTGTTTTTGTGCATGGGCCATGTTTCTCGTTTCCCTTGTTATCCTTGACCATCCCGAGTGTGTTTTATTTATTACAACACCATCCAAACCTTAAAACCATCATTTCATTCATAGAGAGAACTACAAAATGTTCCTAGAAAAATAAAAAGAAATAAAAGCGAAAAAAATCTTATCTAAATAGGTCAGGAGGTACACAAAGTTATCATAAAGAGTTCTACTTCTTTACTGAGAAAATTTCGGGAATAGTTTCCCGATGTAGTAGGACTCTTGGCTGATGTTTTTCTTCCTAGATGTTGTTAAAGCCATTCTTCTATCTCCCTTGGGAGGAAGAAGGCGGCTTCATTTTCCTCAACATCTTGTGGAGGAGGGGGAACACCTACCGGGACTCCTTGTACTATCCCTTGCGGAGGCTCCGGGTGTATGGCGTACCATTCGGCGGGTATGATGACTTCGGGAACCACGTTCCATGCCCTTTGGGTTATTATAGGTACCAAAGGAGGAGAGGCGAGAAGGTTTAACCTCTGGTGCAAGAGGTTTACTTCTCGGAGACACCCTTCCATTCCCACCGTTAGATGGTTGATACGGTCGACCAGTGCTTCTTCCACCCCCGTCATTTCATCAATAGCCTCTCTTAGGGCGTAAACATAGTTTACAAGAGAGTCTTCCGCCGTTGATGATCTCCTCCCCTGTCGGTTATTTCTTAATGAAGACGTTCCGCTTGTTCTGCTCGCCATTTCTAGAAATAGACCGAAAAGGGCTCAATTTTTACGAAACAGTACCTCGGGCACGGCCCCGTGCTCGCTGAGCACGGCCACGTGTCCAGTTGTCTGCAGGTTTTTAGATTAAGGAATCTTGGAGTTTTAAATTATTTTCATGGTTTTTAGTCGAGTTTTAAGCACAGATAATTTAAAACAAAGTTACACAACTTACTTTGAGTAAGATCCCTTGGATAATAACTTTACAAACTTCACACTAAAGGTTGGAATCATGGAGTTTCCAAGCTTTAATGGAGGAAATGGTTGAAAATTTGAAAGAGAAGGCAATGAGTAAAAGTGGAAAAGACAAGATGGTTCTTGGGAACCTTCTTTTAGAACTTACCTAGGATAGTATGAGTGAAGATCCCAGGAATCTCTGTCTTTTGAAGTGGTCAAAAATGAGCACGAATCAGGCTGCATTTAAAGAAAACGACAGCGCGTTGGACACGGCCTCGTGTTGGTTGGACACGGCCCCGTGTGTAGTTAAAATCCTGACACATTTTGTCCGTATTCTGACAAAATCAGAAGAGAATCTTTTAGGTGGACACGGGGGCGTGCTGACCTGGACACGACCCCGTGTCTGGAAGCTGTCTTATGGAGTTTCTTCATTTTCTAAGGAACTTATTTACATCGGGCGGTTCCTTACTGGTTGGAACAAAACCAAAGTGCCTAAGATACCTTAATTGCTCTAGACTAAGACGAGAACGCAAGAGGTTGTCGGTGAGGGTAATTCCTATGTTTATTTAAGGTGGACAAGTCCAACCCTTTTCCGGGCTCTCGTTAAAGAAGGTATATGCCGAATCGCTCAGGTCTATGTATGCACCGAACGAAGTCGATGGAGAGTCCTTCACGGAACAATCGGCACAGGGACGACTATCGTCCACGTCTTTGCTAGATATGAAGGTAAGATTGGAAACAACGAGGTTGTTTTCATGCGATCCCAACACTTCTTCTTGGTTATCGTCTTGGGATGAATCAATGAAATCCTTCCTAAGCTCTTTTAACCAATTAAGAATTAGATTTTCTAATTGAATTAACTCGTCTAGGAGCATTTCTCCTAGAATATCCGGTTGGGCGCATTCGAGGGAGAGATAGTGATTATTTTTACTTTCGCCCCTCTTAAGGTTATAGGGAGACGATGGGTCTAAATAGTGGGGCTTATAATTTAGAAAATAACATTCTAATTCTTGATGGTTGCCGCCACATAATCGACACCACGTACCATAAGAGTGCCGAAAGTAAAAAGAATTACCATCACTCATGTTTGTGTCAGAAATTACCAACCGCCAGGATCTAACGATTCTGTTTTCAGTAACTGAATCTTGGGCACGGGGGCGTGTTGAGTGAGCACGACCCCTGTGTTCAGCTTACTGTCTGACTTAAAACAAGATTGCCAGTTCCAATGATTGGGCACGGGGCGTGTTCAGCGGGCACGACACGTGCTGAGCTCTGCAGAAGCTGAAAAACTAGAAAAATCCTAAAAAAATAAAAAGAAAATAAAAAATGATTAGGCCGTTGATTCCTAACTTTGTTAAAATCCTTGTGTCCCCGGCAACGGCGCCAAAAACTTGATGCGTGCTAGTGTGTATATGTTTTAGGTATATATTTTAAGCCCTTTTTACACTTTTTAGCTAAGTTTTAAATTTATAAAACACGATATTCACTAACACTAAACACACATATGGGCAAGTGCACCCATCGTGGACGTAGTATAGTGTTGGTAAGATACCGAGGTCGTCCAAGGACACAAGAGCTTTTAGTACCGGTTTATCCTCAACGTCTAATCAAATCAAAATGTTAGAAAAGATTTTAAAACTAAGAAAATAAAACTAACTAAATGCTGAAAAATAAAAATAAAATTGAAAACAGATAGACAAGATGAATCACTTGGATCCGACTCGTGTATAGTGTAACCTTTGATTATTTTCGCACTTTTGCACTTGTTTAAGAGATTATCTTAGTTATTGTAGTAGGCCCCTCTTTTGAAGGTGACGTTACCCTCAACCCAGTAGTTTGAGTCAGCAAGGATACAATAAAGGGTCAGATTATTGAAAGATAATTAATTAAGTTATTAATGCAAATTATGGTAGGCCCCTCTTTTGAAGGTGACGTTACCCTCGACTAAGTAGTCTGAGTCAGCAGGGATACAGTCCTAAGTAGCCGGGTTATAGTATTAATAGTAGTTTAACTTATGAGGGGGTCAAAGAGTTTGGATCCCCGCCATCCAATACCTTTGGGTATTGAAGGGGATCCTACTAAATTTGACCCAGATCCCTTGCAGGACCTCTAAACGCTGAACAAGGGCAAGACTCTTACCAAACCGTTCCCTTAACCCCCGACCAGGTAGCCAACATACCTCCATATAGACCGTGGAGATATGAATGGTGAAAATCTTTTATTTTATATAGACAGTAAAATAATGTCAAGACACCACGGACAAACGATAAGGAAGAATCACCTTCAACATAAGAAACTAGTTATTAAAGTCATTAATATAAAACCAAATAAAAAGTGCAAAAGATTAAAAATAAAAAGTATTACACTAGACACTTGTCTTCACTAAGTGATGTAAGAGAGTTAGGCAAACATGGCCTTTGATTGTCAAGAACTCTTACGATCAATCTTGGATCCAGAGACGACTCACACACTCTATGATGGACAATGGATGATGGTGGTGGATGATGGTGTTGTGATGGTGGTGGGTGGTGGGTGAAGTGTGAAAGAGGTGGTGTGCCAAGGGATGAGTTGAAATGGCTCCAAGCACTCCTATTTATAGGCTGAACAGAAGCCTGGGCACGGCCGCGTGTCCGTCTGACACACCCTCTCTTCATTAATTGTAATTCGCAATTACAATAAATGCGCCTGCAGTACTCTGACCACGCCCCCGTGTCCGCTGGGCAAGGCCCCATGGTGGGCAATAGAAGCTTCTATAGGTTTGTCTTTTCTGCTGCTTCCTGGGCACGGCCCCGTGCTCGTTGAGCACGGGGCGTGTTTAGTCTTCTGTCTTCTTTGTTTTGCTTGGGAGGATGCTGTCGAGGGGTCGGGCAATCCACTTTTGTCCCTTTTCTTGTATTTATGTTAGATTTTGCTGCCTTGTTGCTTCTATTGTTAATTTGAGCTCATTTAATCCTGAAAATACAAAAGGAAGACAAAAGCACACTTTTTCCAACATTAGTACTAAAAAGGGTTAGTTTTATGCCACAATTGATATAATTTATATGTTGCATTTTGCGCGTATCAATACTTAGTACATCTGTGTACAGTTCTATAGATAGCTAAGTGCACAGGTATGCATTAACAGCAACTGACAGTTTTTGTAAACATGTGTATGGTTCTGTATATACTAAGTACACATGTGTACTGGTCTGTATATACTTAGTACACATGTGTGATTTTCTGTGTATATTAAGTACACATGTGTATTGGTCTGTATATACTAAGTACACATGTGTGCAGTAGTTATCATGATCAGATTTTGAATCAAACCAAACAATTTTCCCCATAGATAAACTAGCATCAGAAGAACTTACATGGTCTTACGACTTTGCGTAGACCTGTGTTTTTGGTAAACAGTCACCCGGGCCTACTTGAACAACTTTCAAGCGTGTTATCCACAAACGCAAGGCCTCTTCTAGCCAAAATGTTTAACAAGAGCGTTATTATAAGACCGATGGCGATCGCGACAGCAGCTACAATCGAGATAATTACCGAAACACTAAGGAAATGATGGAATTATGGGTATTGCTTTTTGGGTCTGCCATGGTTGAAAGAATGGAAATCAAAATCTGGGTATTATTGAACGAATGAATGAGTGAAATTCATATACCGGGTATATTGATCTTTGATATTTACGATCTTTAAAATTCTGAGATTTATGATCTTTGAGATTTATGTAAATTGTTATAATGATCTTTGAAAAATATAAAAGATATTTAGATTCTAATCACTAGATACACACCTGGGTTTAAAAAACAACTACCTTTTCCGATTAATGTTCGCTGGAATCCAATCCCATACAATTGCCGTCGGGAATGGGAGACGAAGTAAGAACTCGAAATTTTGGAATTTTGAAGATGATAATCTTCGACAAAGTCAGAACGTGAATTTTGAAAGATGATAGGATTGTAATTTGAGTTCTAGTAAATCGCTTGAAATGTGGTGATTTGTTAAAACCTTAATATCATAATCTTCAAAAATAATAAAATATCTTCATGATTTTGAATTTGAGAAGAGATTCGGTAACTGATGTAAAGAATCTTCACGATTTTGAATTATTAAAATAATGAATTTGAGAAGAGATTGGGTAACTGATGTAAATATCTTCAGGATTTTGAATTATTAAAATAATGATTTAAATTTATTTTTTTTATATAATTACAATCCTACCTTTAAAAACTATAAAGGAAATCAAGGGTCCAGATCAGTTCACACAGTTCACTGTAAAGATGTTGTTCACAAATGAACCTAATCCTATATATATAAAGGGTAAGGTTCATTTGAGAACCATCCTTATTGCGAGAACCGCGAGAACCAATGTGAACACAAAATAAAATCTAAAAAAAATCAAAAAAGCACTCAATTTTTTTTTAATATTTTTTCAAAAAAATCGCTATATTTCGTTACCAAAAAAAAAAAAAAAAAAAAAAAACCTTTTTTTCTCGAGTAACAGTTATACATGCACATGTGCATATGTATCATTACTTTGACAAATTCCGTAATACGTTATCAGTAATAGACAATTGCACTTTAATTTACAATACCATCCGTAATACACTACTTTTTACATTACCAATTTTCAAAATGCACATGTGCATCATTAGGTATAACCATGATATAACGTGTTTTGGTACAAAAAGTTTGTGAGTTTGAATGGAGAAGTAGGCCATATACATGTTTTATGGTTAGTTATATCTAGTGGTTGATGGTTTGGTTATAGTTGTCAATTTATGATGTAATATGTGGATTGGATGGAATAAATGGTGTTTATATACATGTAATAAAGTGAAAATATTGGTAATGGTATTGTATTATGGATGGTAGGAGATAATGGTATTGTATTATGGAACATAAGAGGTAATGGTAGCGTATATGGATGGTATGTTAGATGAAAGGAAAAGTGTATTCAAAATAGTGTGCCAAAACACCTCCCTGAGCCAATCCGAAACACTCAAGTTGAAGCCCTGTAGGAAGAAAATATTTTGGCTGAATCCATGCGGGGCATGGAGAAGCAGCTCGAACTCAAAGATGACGGCATCCTCTACTTCATGGAACGTATCTAGGTTCCATTATATGGGAACCTACGAGAGCTTGTGATGGACGAAGCATGCAAGTCTCGCTACTTGGTACATCCTTGTTCCGACAAGATGTATCACAACCTCAAAACCTTGTGCTGGTGGCCTAATATGAAAGTGATCATCGCAAAGTACGTTAGCAAATGCTTGACCTGTGCTAGAGTCAAGATCGAATATAAAAAAAAAACCACCAGGGCTACTGCAACAACCAGAGTTACCAATGTGGAAATGGGAACAAATTTCCATGGATTTTGTCAACGGTTTGCCTAAATCTCAGAGCGGAAACGACACCATATGGGTGATCGTAGATCGCTTGACCAAATCTACGCACTTCCTCGTGATTAAAGAAACCGACAAGTTTTCGAAACTTACAAGCATCTACTTGAAGGAAGTAGTCGCAAGGCACGGAGCGCCAACTCCCATTATCTCCGATCGTGATCCACGTTTCGCGTCTGTTTTGGGGCAATCTATGCACAAATCCTGCGGCTCAAGTGTAAACATGAGTACAGCTTATCACCCGAAAACAAATGGTCTAACAAATCCTTTGGTTGATTGAACGTATGTATAAAAATTTTTTGGTTGATTGAACGTATGTACAAAAATGATTTAAATTACTGGACCACAAGTAATGACTAGTAGCCCAGTTGGTTCCTTGGGTGCCCGTTAATATTGAGCCGTAGAGACCCAGGTTGGAACCCCGACGTCTCTTTTTTCTTTTGACATTCTTATTTCTAAAAATTTAAAGATGTTTTTATATGTTTCATTATATAAATAATACAAAAACTATTATATATATATATATATATATATATAACAAAACTAATGTTCTATTATTATATAAATTTGTTTTAGTTTGAATAATAAAAAATTAAAATGTCTTTTAAACTATTATGTTATTTATAAACTTTAAGTTTATAAATAATAAACTTTAAATCCATCTTATTTAAAAAATAATAACATTAGAAAACTTTAAATTTTATAAAAATTATTTTTGTTAATTAGTTTTATAAGTGTTACAATTATTAGTACTAGTGTAACGCCCCAAAACCTAAATGTTTAACTCACGAATATGTTTCCTTGTTTTATGGCATGAAGTGGTTTAACCGGTTTTAAATAACTTAGTTAGGGTATGAGTTAAATAGTAGGGAATGAAGTTTGTGACAAATAAGAAAAAGACATAATGACAGTGCACGTCCTTTAGGTTTAACTAAAAGTAAAGTGCATGTCCTTAACGTTTAAAAGTTGCACTGCAAATCCTTTAACTTTATTTTTGTTGCATTGCAAGTCCTTTATGGTAAACGGTGTTAATTTTAACCGTCAAATCCCCCATGTGACTCCCACGTGAGGGGTAGATCTGTCCTTTCCCTACCCCAGTTATCAAAGGAGAAACAAACCCTAATCTCCTTCACTTTTCACAAACACAGACACCCGCACACACACGCTCATCCTCTGTCGTCTCTCCAGTGTCCGGCAACCAGAGCCGCACTCCGGCGAGCTCCGGTGCCATTTTGGTCTGATAAACACCCCTCTTCTCTTTGTATACCCTCTTACCCCCTGTTTTTCTGATGACGGCGGCGATGGTTATTTTCCGGCAACAGACTTCTCCGGTGTCGTTCGGATTAGCTTTTTCCGGTGAGCTCTTTAATATTGCATTTCTTGCTTTTATTCTTTTCTTTTCTTTCTTTTCCGATGACTGATGATGATAATTGATGATGATGATGATGATGATGATGATGACGACGGAGGCTTCGACGGCCGGAGCCACGCCTGCGACAGCAGCTGAGGTGGTGGTTATTTTGGTCTCGGGTGCGGGTTAAAAATTAGTCGACAGCAGATTGAGTTCGTTACGGGTTCGGTCATGATTCGAGTTCGGGTTTGGTGCAACTTGGTCAGATTTAAGTGCGAGTCAGATTTATCTGAGCTAGGGTTCCAATTTTTGTTGAAGGGGAAATACGTATTGGGGTTATGGTTATTACAGAGGAAAGGGATGAAGAGAAATGTTGAATGTTTTTGGTAACTGGGGTTTTAAAGGAGGAAAATGAAGGGAAAGGACAGATCTACCCCTCACGTGGGAGGCACATGGGGGATATAACAGTTAAAATTAACACCGTTTACCATAAAGGACTTGCAATGCAACGAACATAAAGTTAAAGGATTTGCAATGCAACTTTTAAACGTTAAGGACGTGCACTATACTTTTAGTTAAACCTAAAGGATGTGCACTGTCATTTTGTCTAAGAAAAATGGCAAACTTAAGGGACTAAACTTGGTGGAATGGAATTAAGTTAATAAAAAAGTACTAGAATGTGCATATGTGTGTATATATATGGAGAAAGAAAGAGAAGAGAAATCCTCTTTCAAGAACAAGTCTACAATTCCAACCCAAATCAATATCAAGTTTGATGTGAAATCAATGCATGAATGAAGAATCCTTACCATCTAAGGCTAACAATCATGTGGTAAGTTGTAGAATTTAATTTGGTGAGTTTATATGAAGTAGGTTTATGACCAGTCCATGAAATTTTATGAAATTAAGCATGTATATGTGTTAGAATCACCATATGGAATATGAATTATGCAAGACTTTGAGTAAATTGATGTTTTGGGATGAAACCCACTTGTTGGAATAAGGATGATGAGATGGGTGAATCACCCATGTCCAATTCTTGTGTAATTTGATGTATGATGTTATATGTGATTGGTCCGTGTTAGTAAGATTGTATATGGTATGGAAGTAATGTGAAATTTAGTTTTACTTGATAAATGAAAGCAAGAGGTAGGAAATGAGCATGAAATACTTGTACATTGTGCTTTATTTGTGGTACACACACCATGTGTGATGAAATGCCTAAGTGACAATTTTAGATAAAATTGTATGCTTATGATAGGTGAATATGTATGGAAGCTAACAATGAAGTAATGAATGATATATTAACATGAGAAATGTGTTTTCAATGGATTACATGTGGGTATTTAATTTGGTAAAACGATATTAGTAAGAAGTATGCTTTAGGGGCTTGTACTCTATGCTTGAATTATGGTGCACATCCTGTGTTGGACTAGTTGCTTAATGGTACTTTAAAAATGGATGAGTATTACATGTATAACGTATAGACTTACTAGTAAGGGACGATGTTTTGATTATATTAATGTGACTACCTCTATAGGTGATTATTAAATGTAGAATTATGAAAGCACTAGTATGTATAAAATTTGTTATGTGTATATATTGTATATGTAACCAAGTGATCACATGTTGTATGTGTTCTACAACATGAATATGAAATGCATATAGTGTGGTGGTTAAGTTATAGCTTGACAAAAGGAAAATATGTTTGTAAACTATAGCTTAGTATACTTAATGGTTGACTTCTGAAAAGTCAACGAATGTGGGAATGATATTGGTAGACTTTCTAACTTGATTCTAAGATTTGGAAAGTCATGTGGTGCACAATAAATCATTAATGTTATACTTGATAATAAGTTGAAAGGTGTGGACTCGAAATAATGGGATTGCTAGCTTATGTATTATGTCGTTAGAATTTGACTATTAAAGGTTGATGTAAGATATGAATGTAAAATGAATGTAATTGAGAATATGCATGTACGCTAATAATGTGGTAACCATAATGACATGAAAGTATAGGGATCATGTCAAGATGGATTGTCACACCCTCAATTTCCACATGCAGAGTATTACTGCTAAGCGTGTGACTAACCAGGATCATGCCACCAATCATATTGAACAATAAATTAAAATAAATAAAACCCAGCACCATTAATATGATCAGCGACTAAGTAATCAAAAGTCCAAAGAAAGTCAAAGTTATCAGCAGAAGCATAAGGTTTAAATTCCAAACAATTGTTTAAAACCCATAATTGTTTAATAAACTTAACTAAACAGTTCCACGCAACCACGACACTCCTCCAATGCAAGCTCCCGCGCTATACCTAACGACCTACAAAGCATGCAATAGCATGTCAACATAAAGTTGGCGAGTTCAGGGTTTTTAGTGTTATTTCCAAAAACATAGGTTGTTAAATAACTCAGTTATAAAACATGTCATGGGGAGCTACCCCGTCTTTAAGCTGCTAAACTGTGTGGTACAAAAACTTGACTGTTGTAGTTGTTTGTGCCCCGTGTCAATGTATATCATCATTGACCGGTTACCAAAGGCATAAAAGTTGACGCCCGTCCTCCCAGGTACGGTGTGAGATTTGTCAAACCTAATAGCGCTATCAACTAATATCTCGTTCGCCAGGCCCTGGCAATTTATCAGT
Organism: Helianthus annuus; assembly: GCF_002127325.2. Taxonomy (NCBI): domain Eukaryota; kingdom Viridiplantae; phylum Streptophyta; class Magnoliopsida; order Asterales; family Asteraceae; genus Helianthus; species Helianthus annuus. Next base: position 158,883,846 of record NC_035440.2, on the reverse strand, counting down.
ATAATGTGTGGGTACTTTAAGATAGAGTTCATTTAGTCCGCTAAAGACATGAAGTATTACTAGTATTTAACAGTATCCCAAATCAGGGATACTAGGAAATCCTAAACCAGGGAAAGTGAAGTTAACAGTATTCCAACCCACGAAATCTAGTCATTCCCAAACCAGGGAAAGTGAAGTTTCCAACCACCGAGAATACATGCTTTTAGTAAATGTCACACCCCAAAAACGTCGCAGCGGAATTTAAAACGTAGTGGTGACGGAAGTTGGTGCCTATTTCTATCTTGATGTTTGATGCATTATATTGTTGGACATAATAACTTATTTAAAACATAGATTTCAAGCATAAGTTCCAAAACACGACATTACCATGACATATTTAAGTTGTCTATGATCCTCACAGATCTTATTACATTCGTTCCAGAAAGTTTAAAAGTTAGTCCAACATTTTTAAGTGACAAAACATGCATCAACAAACACAAGATACGCCATGATTCCCGATGCCAAACTCAAGTACCTGTAGAACACGTTTAAAATCAAGTGTCAACACAAAGGAAGGTGAATTCACATATTCAAATTTAACAATTTGATCCTAAGGAAAAGCTTTCTAATTATGTGTTTATTATAAAACATCCATATAATTTTATAAAGTCCATTTGTTTCCTTAATAAAATCCATGGGTCATCCGTCGTAAATTGAAAACTCGACATCAAGGCATTTTCCCAAGTTTTGTATATTAAATTTATAGCGTCAACGTTCAGACTCGTATGTTAGCTAGACAATACGAACTATATATTTACCATGTAGGGATAATCAATGCTAGAAAATAAACAGAATTTAAATTCGTCGTTTGACTTAACACGGGGCGACCGGTCATGACGGGGTTGTCAACCCGATAGATCTACCAACAATTCATCGCGTACAATACTTAAATGATTAAACGACATCACTGGCACATGGTCCATATTGAGACCAGATATGATGCCTGCCTCACGTACAATATATATATATATATATATATATATATATATATATATATATATATCTATACTACTTTAATAAGCATATAGGAAGGGCAAGGAAGCAAATGTGTTGAAAACACCTTTCAAGCATGAAGTACAACTCTCTAAAGCACAATACATTTATTCCTTTCCAACAATACCCTATCCCGCCTCATCCAATCTTTGGACGGCCAACAAAACCCCAAAATTTCATTTCAAATTTCAAATCCAGAGCACTTTTTCATTTTCGTTTTCTCTCTCCCTCAAAGATCTGGATTTGGATCTGGTTGGATGTGCTATCTCTTCACAATTCACCACAAGTTATGCCAGAGGTCAAATCTCTAATCTGAAATCTTTCCCTCTCATTTACAATCTAGGTATTCATTTTCAAATTCTCTACCTAGGTCAAATCTCAGATTCTTAGTTTTTGAGTTTCTTGAAGAACCCTAATTGATTTGGTTTTGTTTTCATGGAGATTTGATTTGCTGAAAGATCAAGACCATGACCAGTTACGCCCCTGGTATAGTTTTTTATTTATTTTCAAGTTCATGTATGATGCTTTCGAGTTCATGTTGTTGTCGTTGTTGCTTCCAAGGTTTTAATCTTACTATCCAGTTTCGTTTTTTGGTATTTTAGATGATGAAGAAGACCAAGATGACGTTGATGGTGAGTTATGTATCAGAGATTCAGAGCAAGCCCTAACCCTAGATTTCAATAATGTCATCCAAGCAAGGTTCTGCACAATTGTTTTTCTCCATAGTTTTTGTTTACATGAATTTTGAAATTTTACTAAAGTTAGTATGTTATGTCTCTGTTATAATTTGATTTATCAAAAAAAAAAAAAAAATCTTGCTGCAAAGGTGGAAAAGTGAAGCCACTAAAGCAACCAAAGGCTGAAAAAAAGAATACAATGAGGTATTGTTCATAACCCTGATGGGTTACTTCTAATGTATTTTTTTATTCGTATTTATGTTCTCGATTGAAACAATTTTCTCGATTGAAACCAGATCTGTGGCGCGATGGTGGATCCAACGAGGTGAGAACCAACACCCAAAGAATCATTTTTTTTTAATTTCATGTATTCTTGAGTTCATCATTTTTTTTCTAGATTCTCCTATGATTTCGATGTTCATAATCGTTTATCTATTACATATTTGTACAGGTATGACGCCAAGTTATGAATTAATCATCGATTAGGAAAACTAAGTAGAACTTCATTTTTATTTTTATACAGAACAATGCTGATATATTATTTGGAGGGATCACCATTGTTGGTGGAATTGTGGGAACACTGGGAGGAAGTATTATTCTGGATCGCATGAATTCAACAATCCCCAATGCTTTTAAGGTAGATATTTCTTGTAAAATCTATGTTTTTAACTGCTTGTCGTATTTCTTGAGTGTTGAGCCATACATCTTTGGTTTTTTTTACTTATTACAGCTATTTATTCTTTGCAGCTTCTTTCCATGATTTCAGAATTAGAGCACATATAGTGGAAACATACTCCGGCCACCACCAGGAGGTTTGTGGGTTAAAATGGTCAGCTTCTGGTCAACAGTTGGCTAGCGGTGGTAACGACAATCTCTTACACATTTGGGACAGATCAGTGGCTTCTGTTAATTCACCGAGTCAATGGCTTCACCGGCTGGAGGATCACACAGTTGCAGTGAAAGGTGACACTTACTTTTCATTGTTTATTATACTTTCATGTGTAATGCAGGAGTGAAATCCACTTCGGATTTTTTAACCCAACTTTTTATTAAATTTTCTTCATTGTTATATTGAAGTGTGGAATTATAAATTCTGGTATTTATTGGAGATTTTTTTGATTTCAGGCGGCTGTAAAGAAGATGACTGGACCTATCCCAGCTGTGGGAATGTCAAATTTTCATTTAGGACAACTTGCAATATGCGTAACTGTACACAACCCAGACCAGCTGATCATAATTCAGTAAGTTGCACACCATTTATTATACACATTTTAGAAAGTTGTACACTAGGTATAATTGAAACCGTATACATACTTGTGTGGTCTCTAAAGTAGTTTCAATATGTGAGTGACCTTAATGAGAAAAAGGTGAATGCATGGGTTTCTTGATATATTAACCATTTTCTAAAATCGTTTACTTATATGTTACCTTGGTATGTGAATTTGAATGTTGTTGAGAGTTTTGACTTGCTTGAGTCAAATTTGTTAGCTTAAGGTGCTTCAAGATTGAGAATTGTGTTTTTGTTTTAGAGTTAGGTTAGGGGTGTGTTATATAACAGGCTACTAATAACTTTCCATATGGTTTTTAAGGTTCATTTTTTAGTTTATTAGACGAATCACATAAGAGAATTGACATCTATGTGTTGTGTATCAAACTCATAGCTGCTTTCGTGTGTTACAGTTTTACCCACTAACAACGGTGTTTGTGGTAGCCGGCGAACACGATGGTGGTGTTTTATGGTAATTAAGCAGCGGCAACAACGGTGGCTAGCGGCCACAACCACACTCCGGCGTTATCCGTAACCGAATCAGCGCTGACGGTTCAATGGTTTTAAGGCTAGATTAGCTGCAAATGCGATTCCGGTCCAATTTATCTTCTGGTGAACGTGCTGCTGGCTAAGAGGTTCAGGAAGGTACATAACTTTTGATTGATGCTTTTTTATTTAATTATTTTTGATGATTTATATATTATTTGGCACGATATTACAGTAGTATTGTTGTTTGTTAACGTAATTTGTCCATTGTCTGTAGTTTCATTGGTGGCTCTAACCGGTTATGGATTATATGAGTTTGGTTTTCCCTTCGTATGCATATATAAATATGTGCGTGTGTATATATATATATATATATATATATATATATATATATATATATATATATATATTATCTGCATATAGGGGGATATTCATACAGAATGATGCTAATTATGCCTAAAAATATTAGTTTTATGTAGTTGCTTAATGTTCTGTAGGTTGCTAAATGTGTTGAGATTGGATTGGCACAGATTATGCTGCTAATTTTCTCATAGGTTACGTTTCTTAATAATATTCTACAAGTGGAAAATTTCTACTCCTTATGGGTCTAACAGGTCAATTTGGGTAATGGGTCAAACTGGTTGAGAGTAACACGAAGTGTGTTCAAAATGATTTTTTTTTTTTTAACTTGGGTTGTACTTTGTCTCTAATGGGTCAAAATGGATAATCTTTGTTACAGTGGAGATAGGTCAAACGGGTTGAAAGCCACACAAAGTGTTACAAAACAAGCATAACTTCCCAAATCATCATATTTCGAAGTTTAATTATGATCATAATAATATAGTATTTAATAATCTTTTAGGAGTTTATGCATTAACTGTCTATAAAAGCTTAAGAAAAGAAAAAAAAGGTGCTTGCAGGTTGGCCCAACTTGACCCATATTAACTCATACTCAGTTTGACTTGTTTAGGCCCAAACCCATTCTGACATGTGACCCGACCCACTCAACCAGCCCTTCTTCCACCTCTATTATACTCCAAAAAGTTGGTCATGTGACACTAATGTTAAACTATGATGATGTTTATTGTAGTACATACCCACTCTTATGAAGGGAAAAAGCCAAGTATAGGACCGATTTGTTGTGTAAAATGGTTGGTTTTAATTTACTGGTTGCTGAATGATAAGGATATGTTTTTCTAGCACGAGATTATTGATGCTACTAGAAGAGGAAGCAGGTTGTTTAACGTTGGGGGTTTTTTAGATGAGACCACTTGTATTTATGGGATCACTTTGCTTTTGTAAGGACTTGTGGGTTTAATTTGGATGAAAGGCTGGATTAGGTATCAAACAATTCTTTTGCAAAGGTACCCATTAACTTGTGTTGTTCATTTGACCTTCTATTGATTGAAAGCATTGTTGTGCTGCTACACATCCTTGTTTCACCAAGTACACCTAGCTTATTTTGTGTATTGGCACATAGGCTACCCATCCATACCTGCTTGTTTGCTGGCTAAACTTGCATCTTGAATTCTTGGTCCTGTTGTTGCAGTAATATGCGAAACTATTATGTGCCAGTTGGTTTTAATCTTGTTTATATAAACTTTAGTTTGATTGTGTTAAAGCTTATATTTTTATGCAGCTACAATGACTATAATAATTGATGAGATGGATTTACAATAAAAACAAGGTGATGCTAAACGTAAAAAAATTGAAAATTTCAAAAAAAAAAAAAAAGTATTCACAGGAGATAATCTTTATGTTCATTGTTTTACTTTTTATAATGATACGCGTAATTAGACGGTGCCTCACTAAGGCTGTATAGTGGGACGTTTTTTTTTTAAATTTCAAAAATAACGCCCAAAAACGCCCCCCACCCCCATTACATAGGGCGTTGTTTGGCATTTTTTTGAAAAAAAATTGGATTGGCGTGTTTACAAAAAACGCCTAAAAGGGCTTGTGGAAGGGTTGACTGACCAATGGGGAAACTTTTTCATTATTTAATTTAAAAAAATTATTGTGTAATTAATAGAAGGGGCGTTATTGGGCATTATTCTCACTACGACACTTTTGCAATAACCCCCAATAATGCCCCATGCTGACTGGACTGTCACGTGTCGCAAAACGCCCCATGGTGAGGGCATTATTGAGATAAACCACTACACATAGTCTAAGGCTAATGGTAGGCTAAAGGGTGTGGTCATGACCACCATGACCCTTTACATAGGCGTCATGTCACCCACCTCTAATCCATAATTCGAAACCACTACCCTAGGGTCTACTTTCCGTTATTCTTTTCACAATTTTAGTAATAACTTGCGTCTACTTCAAATTCATTTCCATTAGCTACGATTGACAATATACCTTAGTTTGAATCCTTGTCATTTAAGTGATTGGCTATTTTGACCAAAAAAAGTCCGTTCTATGAATTGTTATACGGATACTTCTTTATCAACCACATTTAAAATTTTAGTTCAAAGTACCTTTTTTAATATTTTAGTTTTAGGCACCATTATGTTTACGTTTCTACTTTTTTTTTTTTTTTAGAAATTGGTCTGCCCAGTTCCTCATTGATAAACCAACATATCACGAATAAGAAAACTAACTTAAGTACTATACAATATATCACGGGACGACGGATAAACCAACAGTAAACGAGTATCCTATTGTAAATCGCCACCGCCGCCGCATCGCGCCGGTAGCCTTAACCGAAAATTTAGGTTTTAGTTATGACCCAACTGAACTGAATCTTCTCATGCACACCCTTAGAATTACCAACAAGTGTTGTGTTTTCCTTTGCTTCGCGAATTTGGTTTTGGTTATAAATCAAAATCGAATCATCCCGTACATAGCCCTTAACTCACCAACCTAAGTGATATGTTTCCCGCCGCATCGCGCGGGTAAAAGACTAGTATATATATATATATCCTAGTAATATGACAATTTAATATATGATGTTGTACGAATTCCCTGAAATCCCCACCGAAATGTAAGCCTATGCCGATACTTACTTTCTTGAGATTAAGCAAATTCTTCCAACTATACGGTCGTTTTCCCCCAAAAGCCGCACAAATCCCCATTTCTCCCCCGAAACATATATTCATCAAAAATGTTTTATCTCGAAATGTATAATTTATCAAAACTCCATATATTTTCAACGAAAATACATAATTTATATCAAAAGGTATGTTTTATTTCAAAAACATTATTAAACCTTTTTAGGCGTGTTCTACCCCCCAAAACATATACAAAACTGTAAAAAAAAGGGTTTAGTGACACTCACCTTTGGGTGCGTATTTTAAATAGCGCAATCCCACAGATTGATTTCTACACATCCTATTATATGTAGGAACGATTTTTAAATCAATATATCACAAAATTCCTAAGTTTCTTCGTTTCTTAGAATTGTCACTTAACTTTGATATATTCTCGAAAAATCATAGTTTTTGATTATATTGGCATGTTAATATATATATGAGTCCATATATATATTTTTAAGATTTTTGCGACTTAACGATTTTATTGGTGACCGTTATCATGTAAATCCATTAACACTCCCGTTTATACGTAATATATCTACGATTTGCGCGTCGTAATATATATATATATATATATATATATATAAACGTTCATATAAATTATTATCGAAACACACGTAGTCTTGTTAACTTATCTTTTTTGTCATTTTTAAGGCAAAATATACATAAAATATCTTATATGTATCAACTCAGAATGACTTGATATTTTAACACAATACATATTATCTACTGATTAAAAAAGTGGTTATAATCAGATTAGTGCAGTTTTTGTGCAAGTCACATAAATCATGCGATTTCACGTATTTTACAACTTCTAATGCACCAAGTACAACATGCAAAGCTAGTAAACATTATGAAAAAAGTATATACCATTAAACACTTCAAATACTTGCATTTTTAGTGTTTAGAATCTGATTAAAATTTATTGTTACTAAAACATGCTCAAATCATCATTTCATGATTATATTCCAACATGCATGATCTAGTAAATGCATCTAATGCATCCATAACATGTTCTAATCATTTTGTATAAACTTGAATGCATCTAGACTTCATTTAACTCATGTTTCTCCTACTCAAACATTCCAACATTCATATGATCATCATTCAATCATTTATTTTAAATGCAAGACATACACCTTCTAACATATTTAAGTCTTTTAATCATTAAATATTTTACATGCATATGTACATATACATACATATATACACGACACATACACATACATACATAAACTTCCAAAGTTTTACTTTTTAACATATCCATTTCAAATCATTAAAACCTTTTTAAGAACATTCTTTTGATCACACATGCATTTCATTTTACAAAATCACATCAAACAAGAATCTATCAATAGTCAAAACTCAACATACATATACATATATACATACATACGGCCACATGTATACATACATGTTCATCCATTTTATTTTTATTCCAAAAATCCATTTGTTTTAGTTTTCAAGTTAGTGTTTAAATCTAAGAACAAGAGAAACCTTCCATAACATCTTCATCACCAAGAATCATGAACATGATTTTGAAAGTAAGTATGTTATACCTTCAAGATTTCTTAGTGGGTTTTGGAAATAATGATGATATGAGGCCTTGTTCTTGCTTGGATCTTCTTGAAATCACTTCTAAACCTCCTTACAAGCTTGAAAACACCTTGGAATGCCTTCAAATCTTCAAGAAATGGTTTAAAATTCTGAATTGTGTGTGTTCATGGGGGTGTTCGGCCGAGATGTTCAAGAGAGATGTGGGGGGAGTGTATGGCTGATTTATATAAAACCAGTAAAAGCTTTGGGGGAGGATAGGCTGACAAACATAAAAGAAAGGTGTAGAATAGAAAAGACTCAAGGGTTTAGACTCAGAAGGACTAGACTCAGATGAACTAAGAAGAAGACTCAAAACTCTGAACAAGACTCGATATTAAAATGAGAGAGAGAAGAGAGAAGAGAGAAGATAGAGAGAATTATAGAAGAAGATTTTATTTCTTTCCAAGGATGATTTACAACTGAGGGGGTGCCTTCCTTTTATAGACCAAGGAAAGGCTTGATTACATCATCCATGACATCACACATACATCACACCTAATAATACATAGAGAAATCTAGAAAAACATGACATAAGCGCTTACGTCACTTTAAGAGTGACTAAAGCTTTTCCTAAGCACACCGTTTACCACTTTAAGAGTGATAAAACTTTATTTAGTCCTAAGCACACCATTAGCATAATTAATAGTATCCATAGCCCGTTTAATTTGGTCTTGCTGAGTCGCGAATCTCAATAGTAAACGGGAGCGTATCTTTGTTGTTTTTGGCAGGATTTGGCACTGGGTCAGTTGGTTGAACGATCATGGGAGGGTGCGTAAATGCATGAATATTACTGAAATATTCGTTGACCGTTTTTTCCCATTCAATCGTCTGAGGGTCCTCTTCCTTCCATGGGTATTCACCATTCAGTATTTTTGGTGGCAAATCTTCAATCCTTATCTGGTTTGCCTTTGCAAGGTTAATGCGAGTTTCCATCCAAGCTTCTCGGTAGTTGATCTTGTAGTAATATCCTGCAGGATTCATATCATACCAAGAGTGTATGAAATTGGGTGGCCCTGTAGGGTTTAGATCATAATTCTTCTTTTTAAAATGGCTTGGCTTGTGGAATAGAACCATGCAGTGCTTTCTTGGGGAGTCCCTCAAGAGATGATCCCAGACATGAATTGGGAGGAACCATTCAAGGAACTTGGCAAAGTTTTCCTTCTCTCCTGATAAGCAGCCTAACTGATAATCTAAAAGATAGATTAACAGTTTGTTGGAGTTAAAGGCCATGGCTATGAGAAAAGACTCTGTTAGGTACCACAGGAAGGCTAAGCCTTCATTTGATAACCCACGCAGGTTTTTGAGTCTGAACACATTTAGGAAGGGATAGTCTGGGAAAAACTCATCTCCATCCATTAATGGGCCTTGCGTTTTGAAAGTGAGAGTGAGGAGGTTTTTGTAGTTCAGGAGGGATTCATCGGTGATGGCGTGTTTATTGACCACCTTGATGATTTCTTCAGGGACCTCTTCCTTTTGGAGCTTTTGGATGAATGGATCCATGACTGCTTCTTTTGAGATGGAGGTGTTTGGGTTGTGGGAGTTATCTTTCTTATTTTCCATTAAATAGGCAACATCATCTGGGGGAGGATCTTTAAGGATTTTTTCTTTATTTCCTTGAACTGTTGTGCAGGATTCTTGAAAACTGGGTATCCCCTGTAATGATGATCTTCTGGGTTGCTTCTTCTGTTTACTCCCCGTTGCTGGCTTCGTGTGATTGGTTTCACGCTTCTCACGCCCTGATGGTTTTCCTGTTTCCTTTTTGACCCATATGACCTCTTTTGTCTTTTTGCCTTTCTTCCTTAGTAAGCTTCCTTTGTGACCACTCGTTATTTCTTCACGTGAGCCTGACTCTTCATCTTTGCTTTTCTGACTGATTCCTTTGTCTGCGACAGGAATCTGCTTTTGCTTTTGCCTTGTAGCCTCTTTTGCTTTTTTGAGCTGAGCTGGAAGATTCCTTTTGGGTGATAGAGTACCCTTTTCTTTGAACTGTTCAGACAGAGAATCTTCCACGTGATCTTTCAGGCTGGGGTACTGTTTGTTGTTTTGTGATTTTTGGATTTTCTGAAACATTGCCGCCGTTAGTGACTGGCCGCAGGGGTCACCGTAATCATCTTGAGGACCTTCTTCCATCATGTAGATCTGTAGTGGCTCTTCTTCAGATTCAGATGTTTCACTTGTTTCTGATTCTTCACAAGAGCTATAGGAAATGGTACATATCATCCTTTTTCCTGGCTCGTCATCCAAAGAGTATAAGGATTCGATATCAGAAACATCCACTGGTTCTACTTTGTTGATGGCTTCAAGAAGGGCTTGGGTCTTTCTTGTGTTTTTGCAGTCCTTTGCAAAGTGACCTTCTTTGTTACAGACATAGCACCGATTAGTGTTCCGACCTCTTTTTGATTTTTTGTTGAGGAACTTCCATCTTCTTTGAGAGTTGTGTTTGCCTGACCTTGAATAGTAATCACCAGACTTCTTGAAGCTGACAAATCTGGATTTTTTGTGAGGCTTCGAACAACTGCATGACGAATCGTCTCTGCATTTTATCTTCAAGTGTTTATCATTGCATGCAGACCCGAGTCTTCTTCCGGTTTTTTCAAATTCAACCAAAAACTGCTTCTGGTTGCATAACTTTGTCAGAGCATTCTTGATGAGCTGGTAAAGGCCACCAAGGGAGGCTTGAGCAACCGTCATGCTCTTGGCTTCTAAGGCTCTGTAAGCTTCATTTGCGAGAGACTCTGGGAAAGAATTCAGGAACACTTGTTTAAGATTTACATCATCAATGCCTTGGAGACAGTAAAATCTCTCAGACATTCTGTTGTAATGCTTTTCGAGGTCTTTTGGACGGAAGGAACAACATGTCATTTTTAAGAACTCTTCTCGGGCTCGAATTGTATGATCAACAGGATTTCCAATGAATTCATAATAGATGTTGTTTATGAGTTCTTCTGGAGTTTTGCTGTTTAGAATATTCGTTTGTCTGTATTCACCAAGGCTTACGTACCAATCCCGAAGTCGTCCTTGACATCTTGCCAAGAACCGTTTGATGACCATGTCGATGCTATAGTACTGGAGCTCTGCTGTGCACCAGGTCAGCATCTCAATGCTTCGGTCTCGCCATTTTGCTGGGAGGACGTCATCAAAGGTGAACTGTTGCTTTGAGTCTGTGTTTGGAGGAGCCCTTTCAGTTGTCTGAGGCGACGTTTGGGAGGCTTCATCATCAACGTCAGAAACATAGACCCTTTCAGTGGTGTCCTCATTCATGAACAGATGCTCAAATTCATCTGTTGGAGGTACTTCGTCATAGGATTGGGGGGTGGAGCTTTCCTCAGAGACTGATGATTCATCATCACGTGTTAGAGGAGCTATCACCGGAGCTACCATCGGTACGCTTTCTTTGCTTGTCTTGGTCAAGGCTTGCAAGAACGAGGAGATGCCATTTTCTCTGTTAGGCAATTTCTCCGGGGCTTTTGTGGAGGTCATCATCATGACATTATCACTCATGTCATGTTTGCTTCCTGATGGCTCTTTTCCTTTGCCTGAGGACGCTGCTTTGCTAGTACTTTCAGAGGATGTGCTTCTTGTTGACGAAGCTTTTCTAGCCTTGATCTTTGCTTGTTCCTTTGCCCAGAGGTTTAAGGATGGGGAGCTATGCAGGAATGAAGACGCTGGCAGCGGTTGAGGATCAAAGGATGTTATTGACTCAGGAACACCAGTTGCACCAACAGTTGTTGGGTTCTTGATTTTCCAGCTATGTTTGGTTTTTTGTTGGGTGTCCTCGAAAGAGGTTAAGGGTGGAAACTCAACTTGGTACCCTGGGGAGGAAGGAAACGGAGGTGTTGTCCCGAGCATACAACACTCATCTACCTGGGTAGGTGGATGTCTCGGTCTGGAGGGTTGTGTCTGTTTGGGTTTTGGTTTTGAATCACCATACAGGACATAGTAGTCAAACTTTCCTGATGGCTCTCCAAGCAGACCAACATTTGGATCTCCAGCCTCATATCTTTTCTTCAGGGCATTTTGGGATCCCTTTTTCTTTTTCCTTTTGGTTTCCTCCTTGTACTCAAGTTCGTATGCTTCGTCCAGGCATTCCTGGCAGTCACATACATCGAACGGGAAGTGTGGTTCCTCTGCCGGTTGCAACATGCTTATCGTAGAGAAAATTTCTCTTCGGTCTTGTCTTGCAAATCTGACCTCAACTTGTCCATCCTGGTGGCGGACAAAGTCAGGGGTTGTGGTTGTCTGAACCGGTGCTTGGTGGATCTGTTCATAATTAGTTATCCATTTTTCAGGTAGAAGCTTTGTAAGTTCTTCTCTGGATAACTGTTTAGGAACATATGTGCAGGTTGGTGTGGCGTTGGAGTCGATGTCTATGAGTAGAGCATCGCCAGAGTTATCCTGCGATCCGGGAACCATGATGTCCAAAGAGTGGTTTTGGACACGATATGCCATCTGGTAATGAAACGTGGCCTGAAAGGTATTGACCTGTGGCGTACCACCGATCTGGATCTGGGCTTTCAAGGCTGTGAGTAACGAAGGATCATTAAGTGGCATATTAAAGTTGGGATAGAAGGTGACGAAGACGGTTCCGGCGTTTAACGTGGTCTGGATGGTACCTATGCAGGCATGCTGGTACTCCACGAATCTAGTATCGACTAGGGCGATACGAGAGAACGCAGGTAGTCCTTTTCTTCCATGGAAGGTTAGGGCTAGTCTTATGGCACCGAAGTGGATATGTGTATATCCCTGGGATACACAGATCCTTGGAAGATCTGAGGGGAGAGTGAGAGGGACGAGGTGTTCAGAGGTTGTTGCTGGGAGTTGGTGTGAATCAAACTTGGAGGTTTGCACAAACTCTTTTACAACTGGGTTTGACACAGAACCGACTAGTTGTTTTACTTTTTTGGAGAGGGAATATTGGGGTTTTTTGAAGACACTATAAGGGTTGACTAAGGGTAGACTCGTAATAGGGACTTTAGATTCATCAGAGATATAAGAGATCTCATATAACTGATCAATCTTTGACGCAGACGACCGACGGAAACTGGAATTTGACCGGGAAAGACCCTGATCTGGATTCATATCTGGGTTTAGACTTCTAACACTTCTTATCTTTATCCTCAAGCCCGTACTTTGAGGAAATTACCGCGGACCCTTCCGACTTACGACTCACCTAACTAGCTTCTTTTGGACTCAAGATAAGAACTACAGCGTGTCGGACCAGACTGACAAGACCTTGTAAGGTTAGTGTTCAGTTGTTGAGAGATCAGAAGCTAAGTCTGCAGACAACAGAGCTTACTAAACAAACCTTAGAAAGGGATGGCAGGAGCGCTATGGCTCTGAGAGAGAGTGTAAATTTTGATCTTGATTTATTAAAATGTAAAGTGTGTAGGAAAGGTTTAAATGATTGCTTATCTTCCCAAGACAACACATGGCAAGGAAAGAATGAAATTTGAAAAAGGTGGGCTGCCCTATGGCTGCCACCTATCACCCTCACACACACATTATATACATACACATATATATGTAAATTTGTGTTAAAAACATGTATTTTACTGGTTACAGGGTATTTTATCTAGCGTTTTAATCCCGTTTTAGTGCGTTTTAAATTATTTCTATCATTCTATAAAAATAATCACACTAAATTATTACTGAATAATTACTGGTTGCCTTGACTGGCTGCATTGACAGTATTTTGTCTAATACGCACCGTATCACGCGGTACGCGCTCAAACTCGAAAAATAGAGTTTCTTAGTGTTTTAATTTATTTTTCATCACGGATATTATTAAAATTTTTATTCTAATCATAACAGACTTTTTTAGGATTTTAACACTGATCGGGTGGTCACCGACGTTCGTTTCGCATTTTAATCATTAAGCGATAAACGTTTATCTTATCGTTGTCAACATAATTTTTACCAATGTTTGGATTTACCAATTCATCAAATATCATATATAAACATTATAATCAGTCGAATACAGCCTTTTATCTATTCACAACACGTGTTACAATTGTACGGTATGGCCTGAAAAGTCGGGTGTCATAGTAAAGTTGTGAACTCACCTTAGATTAGCTCAACAGATTAAGTTTGCGAGCTAGTATGGTCAGCCACGTCCTATTATGGTTACCAAGAACATTAGGGGCCATTTATGCAATTCACGAAAATCTTACACGCATTTAATAATTAATCATGCAAACAAGTTGTCACAACTATGTTACCGAGTAGTTTCTAGGAACATGTTCGTAATATAAACTACGACGCACGATACACCATTTATACAATCGTTTAGCATGTACGAGTACCAAAATAGAGGATTCGACACTTTATAAACTTACAAGCATGCATAACTCAATTCACTGAAAATAGGCTGTTTTGGGGTGTCCATTTACCGCACTTATGAGATTGCAAAAATTACGATCTTTTTATGTGGCGTGCCCCTCGGAGGGGTTGTTCTTGTGTTAAATGTTTAGTGTCTAAATCTTTACCAGAAATTTATAAAAATCATTTCCTAAGGTGCAATCAGATTCGTTTTCTAACTACAACTCACTGAAAAATTCATTTAAAAATCCTCTGCTATCCGATTGACGAAATTCTAGTTGGAGTTTTGCATGGATACTTAAGAGCATCTACAGTATAAATTTCTAGGTCTAACTCTAAGTATTCATCAAGTTATGACTTAAAATATAACATGTAAAATATGTAGAAAAACGCAGCTTTAATGGCTGAAACGAAATAATTTATTTAAAATAACAAACAACGTCCAAAAATCATGATTCTAGCACCATTAGAAGAGTGTTTCGAAATAGCATGTTATAGACTCAAGAAAATCTAATTTTCGTTAAGTTATGACCCAGTGACAGCCGATTAAAGTCGGCTGTAACTGTTGGACAGAATCTGTTTTCGTTACCCGATCTTCCCAACCGATTATCTGGCGTACCCGTGACACGTAATAATTAAACACAGGACGTTGTATGTCATATATATCAGGTTTAACACGTTCAAACATCAAAACCATCAAGCATCTTAACCCTAATCAAGATATCTCTATCCATACATGCCTAAAACTATTTCTAAGGATAACACTTGATTTTTTTATGAACCCTAACACCTTAATTTATCATCATAACATCAATCATCATCACACATCAGAAAACATAGCCATGTTAACCTGATTTTTGCAACCGATGAAGATGTATAGTTATCTAGAATTATAAACGAATAGCAAGAAGTTAAAAAATATTAATCGAGAGAAGGAGGGGACGTGAGAGAGAGGGAGTTCGGTTGTAAAGAGATTGCAAGAGAGGGGGGAGGGGCTGCTCCTTTGTTGCCGTAAACTTGGAGAGAAGGGAACAAGATGCTAAGGTTTTGCTTTTGCTATTTCTCAGCACACATGCATCGTACGTAAATGTCATAGGCATGGGCGGTTGGGTTATTTTGGTCGAATGGGCTTAAAATGGGTGCGATTTGTTTGGGTTTGTATTGCATGGGCTAAGACACAAGTGGGAGGGCGGCTTGGGCTTGGGAACACTTGAGCCGAGAGTAAAGGTGGGGTTCGTTTGGGCCTACAAGCCGCAAGGGGCAATGGGCTTGGGTTAAGTTTGCGTCGTAAACACATAAGGGTTTCGGGTTTGGGGTTGGGCTGCCACAAGAGAGGAGTGGGATGGGTTTCGTGTTAAGTGATTTAGGTTTTGGGTGGGGGGTTAGGTTTTTTTAGGTTTTTGATGGTGTAGTGGGTTTATTTTGTTGTATTCACATTGGTTCTCGTGGTTCTCGCAATAAAGGTGGTTCTCGCATGAACCCTAACCTATATATATATATATATATATATATATATATATATATATATATATATATATATATATATATATATATAATTTATACGTTCAAATGAATTCGATTAACCGTACTTGTAAATAAATAAATAAATAAATAAACGTAATGAGCGTAAATAATAACCTTGAAGGTGAACAGTGCTAACCTCGGAAACACGGGTTGTCACATCATCCCCAAGTTGAAAGAAATTTCGTCCAGAAATTTGACATGCAGTTGTTGACGAAGCTAGCGTGATTAAGCGTTTTCGTGGGGTGTCACGTCATCCCCATGTTGGTTTGGAATTTCGTCCCGAAATTCAGTAGTAGCTTCACCACTAGATGCAATGTTCTTAAACAACTGAGGATACTTACGCATCATTTGATCTTCCTGTTCCCACCTAAATTTTGGTCCACGACGTGAGTTCCAACGAACTCGAACTATAGGTATTTTACTGCGCTTGAGTGTCTTTGTTAGGATCTGAGGCTATCATGATTGTGTTTGTTTGAAATTAATGAAAAATGGATGAATATAAGAAGGATCAAATGCAGTGGAAATGGAAACAAACTTTACAACACAATCAGAGAGAAATAGTTTTCAGTAAACATATGCTTTTCATTAAGTCGAATGATTACAAAACATAATGATTACAATATATGCTTACATACTAAAACTCCCCTCAGCATGAGCTCAAAGGTTGATCGTACAAGATGATTCGATTGAAGGAGAAAACTCCTTAAACAGAACAGTACAAACTGTTCTATTTATAGTACAGATCAAACCACTGAAGCGTCTTTGCTGACATCACCATGAAAGTGACATCTAACAACCTCTAAGGACTGTTACATACAACCACTGGCTACCAAACAACTGATTACATAGACACTATTTCAATAAACTACTGTTTCACTTTCCCTTGATGTAGTCTAAGAACTGATGTTGAGCATCAGTGCTTTCTTCAAAGGTGATCAGTCCTTGAATGAGCAGTACTTTGGTCTTCAACACTACTTAGGAGACATCAGTCGTCACACCCCGACCGCGTATAACATGCAACCGCGACGGAAAACGTCGGGGAGTGTTGTGGACAGAATTAATTGTTATACAACCATGGAAATTAAAGTTACATTTTATTTATCAAACACGGGTGTTACATTGTCTTAAGAGGAAGTACAGAATTCAAAACATAGTTATACTAGTTCTATCTTCACTTTTGGTCTCTAAGGCACAGGTCCACCCTAGTATCGTGATCAACATCTTATGGAACAGCTCCTGAAAACACATGTGAAAGTTGGTACGTCAGCATAAAAATGCCTGTGAGATACATAGGTTTTGTGAAAGTGGGATTCATGACTTGAGTTTTAAAGAAATGTTTAATAACAATCAGTCATGAACCTTGTAATTTGTCTCGCTTTGTAAACCTTTTGAAAAACGATAATATCAGATGATATGTATAGATGAACGTAAGGTTAAATGAATAACCTAGTAAAATGAGTTGAATAAGATAAGTTGTTTTGTAAGGCAATGTTTTATGAAAAGTATGTTATTTGTATAAAATGTTATATGTCTAAACTGAAATGATTTAGATAACGCTAAGATATGTAATATTATACAAACACTTATATATAGGAAGTACCAGCAGCGTATCCACCATGTTTGCATCATATTACATACTCCACGTTATTCAAACCATTTACCCAAACCATCCACCAAGTAAGATTGTTCTTGTATAACTCAATTGTCAAGTGTTATTGTGTAAACCATGTCAAATGTCTATGTTCAATGTAAATCATGTAATGTGTATCCCAAAATGTATCATGTACGGTAAGCGAAATGTATCAACTTAAACCATATGTAAAATGCACAAAACAAGTCGTTGAAGTAAAACGTGGTTTAAATCAACGTTATGTTCTGTGGAAAAATGCATGCTCTATTGATATTAATATGTATGCGGTATTGTGAAATATGCATACATCCAAGCCTTGAGACTGTGGCGATAAACCCTTAAACAAATTAAAGGTTTATCTAAGTTATGTATATCGAATTCGGTCATTCCTTACAATCCTATCAAACCCAGGACTTCAGGAACGGGAGTTGTCAATTCCTATGGTACCACTACCTACTAACGAACGGCGTAGCTAATGTTAATGAATGTATTGTCCCATGTTAAACAAACCAAATGTCATAACAAAATGAAGGCATGTGATGTAAACAATTGTACTAAGTATGCTAAGTAAACATACGAAGCAGAAATGTTCATGTAAATCAATGTGCCCATATGCTGAGTAAACATATGCAGCAGAAATGTTCATGTAAATCAATGTGTCCATATGCTGAGTAAACATATGCAACAGAAATGTTCATGTAAATCAATGTGTCCATATGCTGAGTAAACATATGCAACAGAAATGTTCATGTAAATCATTGTGTCCATATGCTGAGTAAACATATGTAACAGAAATGTTCATGTAAATCAATGTGTCCATATGCTAAGTAAACATATGCAACTGGAATGTAATGTAAATCAATGTACTAAGTACGCACACAATGGGCATACATAGCATGAAATGTAATGAAATCGTGTACTATAATGTACTAACAACATAGCAGGCATATGATGTGAAAACATGGAAAGCATGAATGTAACAGATAGGCACATGTGTTTCACCCCAAAACAGTTTGTAAAACAGTAGAAAATGGGGTTCTATGTACTCACCTGAGATTGCTTTGAATTCCTTGTATAATAACCAGGTAATGCTAAAGATCTCGGGATATCAAACGGCACCTAATAGGTAGCTATGTTAATATACCGGACCAAATCGGAAGGATCGGATTGTATGCGGGTTCGTAAACCAAACGAGTATGGAGACTCGTGTAATATGGCTTAACAAAGCCTACATACTAAAATGAAACCTAACCTAAGTGCTTACGACCCATCACGACCCGTTTAGGTAGCTTATGCTACCTTAACGCATCGTTCGCGTAGAACGCGTCTGGAATGCCTAACATCGTGACCACAAGGCATAACCTCGGAAGGTTATAGCTATGGTCACCTAATGTGTTTGGTCGGATCCTAATGATTGACCAAATGGGTCGGCTTCGAAAGTATAAGCGATGGTTTAGATCGCTTACCTTACGACCCTATATAAGCACTAAACTAAAAGTGACGAGCTAAGCATGTCAGAACATGCTTAACTAAGCTTAGAAAACAGGTTTGGCATCAAAACAAACGGCTTTGATGCTCACGAGTAGTTTGGTTACAAAATATGCAAGAATGCACATTTTGGCCGAAACTACGACTCGTCACTGAGCCTAGATAACGTGGTAATCAGTAGGTATAGTCACTACGGACTATAACCATCGTGATCACGCTCACGTTATGAAGTTCTAATGAACTTCATGTTGACCATAGGCTGGTTAATGCAGAAAGTCAACAAAACGTTGACTTTCGGACTCGAAAAGCGAATAAAAGAACGAAAGAAGACTTACGGAGGGTCCCCGAATGCTAATCTAGATCAAAGAGCTCAGGTATGAAGCAATGGCATCAACTTAGAGCATTTTGATCAGATTGTGTGAGTTTTTAGCAACAAGGGGGGGGGTATTTATAGGAAAAGTAGAGGCGTTAGGATCGTTTCTTGATTTTCGTGCCACGATCTTGAGCGTCCACTTGTCAAAATGTTGTGGTTACTGAAAATGGCCCTTGGCTCTTGATTGGGTGAAAGGGCATTGCCCCTTGAACGAACGAAAGGCCAACTGCAAGTGGATTCAACATTGAATCTGGTCTGTTAGTCCCACGCGGCCCGCGTCAGGATATGCAGAAACTCAGGCGGGCCGCCTGTGTCACACCCCCCAAAATCCACCTGCGGAGTATCACCGCTTGAGAGCGTGACTGACCAGGATCAAGCCACCAATCATATAGAACAATATATATAGTAAAAGTAATTGCCATTAAACCAAACCAAATCCATATGAAAGGTGTTCCAAAACATAAGTAAATTATCGTTGTTTAGCGGAAGCGTATAATTAAAACCCATCACAATAAAGTATCAAATGTCGTAAGTGTTTAACAAGACAATCATGGTCCAAGCCCACAACGACCAGCTCCTCCCTGTGCAAGCTCCATGTATCTAACGACCTGCAAGGCATGTAACAGAGGATCAACAACTAGTTGAGCGAGTTCACAGAAAGTAAATGCGTAATAGTAAGTTCGTTTGTAACATGTGGCTCTACTGGGCCGATAGTACGTTCTATTGGTGGGGGCTTCCCATGTTGTATAACTACTAGACTATTCGTAACCATAAGTGTTCTTCACAACCGAGAACAGTAGTCCGTACAAGCTTTACGTTGATTTACGTAAGTATCCTTCACAACCGAGGATAGTAGTAAGTATAAATACACGTAGGTTTTACGTGAGTATCCTTCACAACCGAGGATAGTAGTAAGTATAAGTATACGTAGATTTTACGTAGGGGTCCTGCACAACCGAGGACAGTAAGAAGCATATGCATATGTGAGCTTTACGCATGTGTCCTGCACAACCGTGGAGCGTAAGTAGTATAAGCATACGTAGGTTTACGTATGTGTCCTGCACAACCGAGGACAGTAAGTAGTATAAGCATACGTAGGTTTACATATGTGTCCTGCACAACCGAGGACGCTGGTATGGTAGTCTAGTGGTAGTGTCAGTATGAATCTATTCAACCTTATTCCTTCAATCCCATTCCCAACCCTGGGAATCCCATGCCTTAGTAAGGGTGTGAACTCACCTTGGTTTGCTCGGTATGCTTAATTATGTGCTAGCAATTATTCAATCAAATCCTATAGTAAGCACGTATACTTGATCAGTTCATGTTCGTAATGTTTCATATGCAATTAATACCACAGAGTATGTTCGACAATCGATATCATGCATCATACATCAGTTAATCACATTAGTACGATCCCTGTTTCTCATCAAGGCTTTCTCAAATTAATCTAACAATAACATCTGCGCATAGCTGGATTAATACACTTTGCATAGTTCACATGCGCATCAGAGTTAATCAGGACCGTGTTACAGTTAATTCACGCAACGTGGTTATCATACGGAGTCAATCACATTTAACATATCATATTTAACAGTGTTCGTGGCTTAGCAAAGTAACCTTCACATCTTAACAGATTCAACATGTTATAGCGTACATTCATAGTTTCAATTTATCATCACACAAAGCCTTGCCCTATCTAAAACTCAGACAAGAAGTGAGGGGGGGTTTTTCCCCTGTTCAAAACTCGGACAGGACATGTGGGGGGTTTAAAGGTCGGACCATGGGGGTGTGGCCAAGAAACTCGGACCCCTTATGTAGTTTAAAGGTCGGACAAGGTAGTGGGGTCACAAACTCGGACCCCTTCATGTGATAAAGGTCGGACAGAAGGCAAAACTCGGTCACATGCTTGTGTTAAAGCCAAAAGTCGGACATTAGGGTTTTGGGCCAAGAACTCGGAGTACATCACAAAAACTCGGACAAGCTATGTGCTTGAAAGGTCGGACTCCATATCCTTTGTATATAATTCGGACCATCACTTATATGAAGTAAACTTCGGACATTCATAAGCTAAAGAACTCGGACACATTATGTAAATAAAATTCGAACCCTTTTGATGTGTTAAAGGTCGGACTAGATCAATAGGTCATAAAAGTCGGACCTATATCATATTGAAGCTCGGACTTGTCTTGTATTAGAAAAAAGTCGGACTAGGGCCCTGTACATATAATTCAGACTCCATTTCACACATAAAGTTCGGACCTAGTATGTTTCTATTAAAACTCAGACAACTGTTTAGGGTTACAAAAACTCTGACATTCAATCAGACATACGTAAGTTCCAAAGATTATGCCACAGAATCAATAACAATCGAACAGATACAATTCATGCCTTCATACGATCAAGAAACCCTAAGTTCATACGTTTGTATTACACTGATCAAAACAACAATCGTTATGTCTACATATCACGCATCAAAATCATCAGGCAATTGATTATATGACTAATCATCTTCATATACAATAATCAACATCAATCAAAAACACAGAAGCATCATATGGAGACTAGGGTTTACAAGAATTACAAGAATCAAGCATTGCTAACAATCAAACAATCAATAAACAATGATTACACAATTACCTTGAATGATTCTAGAGAAGGAGAGGAATCAAGAGTGATGAATATCTTGGTGATGATGATTGCCAGAGAAAGTAAATGTACGTGCTTTGGTTTTTGTCAAAATGATTAGTGAACAAGGGATTAGGGTTAAGTATGATTTAAGTTTCACTAATAACTCTTTACACCCTTTATTATCATATTTTACAATAGTGCACTATCTCAAACAATTTCACAGTTTCACCACCAAGTTTATGCATTTGACAAGTCTTTCACAATTAACAAACAACCATGCATAATCACACAATACGATTCATTGTATTAAAACGTATGCAATTCCATAGCAACTAATTGTGCAAATAATTAACTACACAAACAATGAACGTGCAATAAATGCGAAATAGGAAACTTGGAAATTCGAGTTGTCACATTATCCCCAACTTGAAAGAAATTTCGTCCCGAAATTTGGTACGCACTCACTGAGGAAGCTAGGGTAAGCTGTATTGTTCACTGTTTTTCCTGGGGTGTCACATCATCCCCCCGTTGATTTGGAATTTCGTCCCGAAATTCCGCAGTAGTAGCTTCAGTCTCAGTAGTGGTTGCATTGGTTCCGAATAACTGGGGGTACTTTTCTGTCATCTGGTCTTCGCGTTCCCATGTGTACTCTGGGCCACGTTTGGAGTTCCAACGAACTCGAACAAGAGGGATTCTCTTGTGTTTGAGGACCTTAACATCCCGGTCCGTGATTTCAACTGGTTCCTCGAGGAACTGCAACCGCTCTTCGATAGTGAGTTCCTTAAAAGGAACTATGAGGGTCTCATCTGATAGGCACTTCTTCAGATTCGACACATGGAAAACATTGTGAACTGCACCGAGTTCAGCTGGTAGGTTTAGCTTGTAGGCCACTTTGTCTATTTTCTCAATGATCTCGAACGGTCCGACATACCGCGGATTTAGTTTGCCCCGTTTGCCAAAACGAACCACACCCTTCCAGGGTGAGACTTTAAGTAAAACCCGGTCCCCGACCTGAAATTCCAAAGGCTTCCTACGCTTATCCGCGTATGCTTTCTGACGGTCGCGTGCTGCCGCCATGCGTTGTCGTATTTGTGCAATCTTTTCTGTGGCGTCCACTATAATCTCCGGACCCGTGATCTGACTATCCCCCACCTCTGCCCAACAGAGAGGTGACCGGTATTTACGTCCGTACAATGCCTCGAATGGAGCGGCTTGTATGCTGGTGTGATAACTGTTATTATACGAAAACTCCACCAAAGGGAGATGCTTTTCCCAGCCGTTGCCGAAATCAATAACACATGCCCGAAGCATGTCTTCAAGAGACTGGATCGTTCGCTCAGACTGCCCATCCGTCTGAGGATGGTATGCTGTGCTCATGTCTAATCGTGAGCCAAAAGATTTGTGCATCGCTTGCCATAGCTCTGACGTGAATCGTGCATCCCGATCCGAAATGATGGAGGTGGGCACCCCGTGCCTCGAAACAACTTCTTTAAGATAAACGTCTGTGAGAGTGGAGAACTTATCCGTTTTCCTTTCTAGCCAGGAAGTGTGCAGACTTGGTGAGTCGATCAACGATCACCCATATAGTGTCATTCCCACGCTGGGATCTGGGTAGGCCTGTAACGAAATCCATGGAAATTTCTTCCCATTTCCATTGCGGTATCTTGGGTTGCTGAAGTAGGCCCGCTGGTTTCTGATACTCCGCTTTGACTTTTGCACACGTTAAACATTTGCCGACTTAAGTAGCGATGTGGGCTTTCATGCTAGGCCACCAATATGTTGTTTTGAGATCGTGGTACATTTTATCCGAACCTGGATGTACCGAGTAGCGAGATTTGTGAGCTTCATCCATTACAAGTTCTCGTAAACCACCATACAGTGGGACCCAAATACGCCCCGTTACATAATAGGCACCGTCTTCCTTTTGTTCCAATCGTTCCCTTGAACCGCGTAAGGCTTCAGCCTTGACATTTTCTGGCTTCAATGCTTCTACCTGAGCATCACGTATCTGTGCAGGAAGACTAGACTGAATAGTAAGCTGCAAGGCTCGTACATGCCTAGGTAAGGTGTCTTTCCGACTGAGGGCGTCAGCCACAACATTAGCTTTGCTTGGATGGTACTTGATAGCGCATTCGTAATCATTAAGTAGCCCGACCCATCGACGTTGACGCATGTTCAATTCCTTCTGCTTGAAGATATGCTCGAGACTCCTGTGATCGGTGTAAATAGTGCACTTGGTACCGTACAGGTAGTGTCGCCATATCTTAAGCGCGAAAACAACAGCTCCCAGCTCTAAATCGTGCGTCGTGTAGTTTCGTTCATGAACCTTGAGTTGACGAGAAGCGTAAGCAATAACCTTATCCCGTTGCATCAACACGCAACCAAGACCCTGTATCGATGCGTCACAATAAACCACGAAGTCATCCGTGCCCTCTGGCAATGAGAGAATAGGTGCGTTGCAAAGCCTATCCTTTAGGTACTGGAAAGCCGTTTCTTGTGTATTACCCCAACGATAGGTAACGCCTTTCTGTGTTAACATTGTAAGCGGCTGCGCGATCTTGGAGAAGTCTTTAATAAATCGTCTGTAATACCCCGCCAAACCCAAGAATTGGCGTATTTCCGTTGGTGTACGCGGTGCAGACCAGTTCCTAATCGAATCTACCTTGGATGGATCGACATGAATCCCATCCCTGTTCACCACATGGCCTAAGAAGTGGACTTCACGAAGCCAGAAGTCGCATTTTGAAAACTTGGCGTACAGTTGTTCCTTTCGAAGAAGTTCCAAGATAAGACGTAAGTGCTGCTCGTGTTCCTCCTGACTCTTGGAGTAGATCAGAATGTCGTTGATGAA
Organism: Helianthus annuus; assembly: GCF_002127325.2. Lineage (NCBI taxonomy): Eukaryota > Viridiplantae > Streptophyta > Magnoliopsida > Asterales > Asteraceae > Helianthus > Helianthus annuus. Next base: position 158,858,941 of record NC_035440.2, on the reverse strand, counting down.
AACAATGACGAACTTGTCAAGATAGGGTTTGCACACCCTGTTCATTAGGTCCATAAATACGGCAAGCGCGTTCGTTAACCCAAATGGCATGACAAGAAACTCGTAGTGACCGTAGCGAGTTCTGAATGCTGTCTTGGAGACGTCCTCATCCCGGACTCTCAGCTGATGATACCCTGACCTTAGATCAATCTTGGAGTAGTAACTCGACCCTTGTAACTGGTCGAATAAGTCGTCAATACGAGGAAGAGGATAGCGGTTCTTCACTGTGACCTTGTTCAGTTCGCGGTAGTTTATGCACATCCTGAAAGTGCCATCCTTCTTTTTCACGAATAATACTGGAGCTCCCCAAGGCGAAGAGCTTGGACGAATGAAGCCCTTATCCAAGAGCTCTTGTAGTTGCTTTGACAGTTCTTCCAGTTCGGTTGGAGCTAAACGATACGGTGCGCGAGCTATAGGTACTGCTCCTGGGGCTAGCTCGACTTGAAACTCGACCTGGCGATGAGGCGGTAGACCAGGTAAATCTTCAGGAAACACTTGAGGGAAGTCGCGTACCACTAGGATGTCCTCAATTATTTTCTCTTTCGTCGATGCATCAGTAACTAGTGCCAAAATGGCAGTATGACCCTTTCGTAAACATTTCTAAGCCTTCAAGAAAGAGATGATGCCAACCACAGCACCACTCTTGTCGCCTTGAACTTCGAGAGGTTCTTGACCAGAACGGGGAATACAAACAATCTTGCTCTTTGCATAGGATCTCCGTTTGCTGTTGGGATAACCAATCCATCCCAATGACGATGTCGAAACTACCCAAGACTAGGGAATGAGGTTGATGGAGAATGTCTGACCAACTAAGACGAGGTTACAACCCTTGACTACCAGAAGATTGCTGATCAGTGCTCTGATAGTCATCAATCTTTCGCTGCCGTGCCTGAGACTAAACTGAAGTTGAACCCTTGCTGAAGGTTCCATCCCACCTTCTCTCGTTGTCACTGGGAATAGCAGAAATAGTAGTAGTAGCACCAATGCGTCTAGGCAGCTTGTTCCGTTCCACTGCCTGATCCGTGAGGCGATGAGCAAGATGAGTAACATCCTGGATAGTAGCAAGGTTGGACGATGTCACATAACTTTGAATCTCCGAGGCTAGACCCTTGAGGTACAATTCGATACGCTTGATCGGAGGGTCCACCATGGTTGGACACAAGATGGCCAATTCGTTCGACCGTTTCGTATAAGCTTCAATCTCTGACCCCGTCATCTTCAAATGATAAAGCTCCACTTCCAACTTATGGATGTCATCGCGTGTGCAGTATTCTCGTTTGATAAGTTCCTTGAAATCTTCCCAAGGTGTGGCGTTAGCAGCTGCCAACCCTAGGATCTGTACTTGCGCGTCCCACCAAGTTAGCGCTATTCCTTCGAGAGTGCCAGTGGCGTACTTCACCCGGCGAGCCTCAGGGCATTCACACATTTCGAATACTGACTCGAGCTTCTCAAACCAATGGAGTAGTCCCACTGCTCCTTCCGTGCCACTGATCGTGCTTGGTCGACAGTCCATGAAGTTCTTGAATGTGCAGACAGGTTGCCGTGCGTTCTGACCCGTTGCGCGAGAAAGATAGGTCAAGGTTAAGCGCGAAAGTTGGGTCACGAGATTAGGATCTAACATCCTAGGATAGGTCTGGAATAGCAGATTATACCTCCTGCTTGTGCGGCTGCAAACGCCGCAGCAACTTGTTCGTTAATGAGAGCCGTCAACTGGGCTTGAGTCATGTTAACACGACCAGCGTGATCGAGCAGTAAAGGTAGCATAAGTATGAATGGTTCGCGAGTAGTGCGATGACAGAAAAGTGTAAGCAAGTAGGTGTTCTCAAGCAATAACAAGTAATGAGCAGTATAATCTAAGCATACTACGAGCAAAATTCTATGCAATTCTAGCATGTAGGCAATAACCATAAACCTTATTACCTAGGATGTTGAGTCTTGCACGTGGAGCGAAGCGTCGTTGTGGATCGTTGAGAGCACTGTTCTGGTTATAGTCCGGTTTTAATAAAAACGTTTTCCCATATTAAAACCAAGTTCTCTATAACCAATGGCTCTGATACCAATCTGTCACACCCCCCAAAATCCACCTGCGGAGTATCACCGCTTGAGAGCGTGACTGACCAGGATCAAGCCACCAATCATATAGAACAATATATATAGTAAAAGTAATTGCCATTAAACCAAACCAAATCCATATGAAAGGTGTTCCAAAACATAAGTAAATTATCGTTGTTTAGCGGAAGCGTATAATTAAAACCCATCACAATAAAGTATCAAATGTCGTAAGTGTTTAACAAGACAATCATGGTCCAAGCCCACAACGACCAGCTCCTCCCTGTGCAAGCTCCATGTATCTAACAACCTGCAAGGCATGTAACAGAGGATCAACAACTAGTTGAGCGAGTTCACAGAAAGTAAATGCGTAATAGTAAGTTCGTTTGTAACATGTGGCTCTACTGGGCCGATAGTACGTTCTATTGGTGGGGGCTTCCCATGTTGTATAACCACTAGACTATTCGTAACCATAAGTGTTCTTCACAACCGAGAACAGTAGTTCGTACAAGCTTTACGTTGATTTACGTAAGTATCCTTCACAACCGAGGATAGTAGTAAGTATAAATACACGTAGGTTTTACGTGAGTATCCTTCACAACCGAGGATAGTAGTAAGTATAAGTATACGTAGATTTTACGTAGGGGTCCTGCACAACCGAGGACAGTAAGAAGCATATGCATATGTGAGCTTTACGCATGTGTCCTTCACAACCGAGGACCGTAAGTAGTATAAGCATACGTAGGTTTACGTATGTGTCCTGCACAACCGAGGACAGTAAGTAGTATAAGCATACGTAGGTTTACGTATGTGTCCTGCACAACCGAGGACGCTGGTACGGTAGTCTAGTGGTAGTGTCAGTATGAATCTATTCAACCTTATTCCTTCAATCCCATTCCCAACCCTGGGAATCCCATGCCTTAGTAAGGGTGTGAACTCACCTTGGTTTGCTCGGTATGCTTAATTATGTGCTAGCAATTATTCAATCAAATCCTATAGTAAGCACGTATACTTGATCAGTTCATGTTCGTAATGTTTCATATGCAATTAATACCACAGAGTATGTTCGACAATCGATATCATGTATCATACATCAGTTAATCACATTAGTACGATCCCTGTTTCTCATCAAGGCTTTCTCAAATTAATCTAACAATAACATCTGCGCATAGCTGGATTAATACACTTTGCATAGTTCACATGCGCATCAGAGTTAATTAGGACCGTGTTACAGTTAATTCACGCAACGTGGTTATCATACGGAGTCAATCACATTTAACATATCATATTTAACAGTGTTCGTGGCTTAGCAAAGTAACCTTCACATCTTAACAGATTCAACATGTTATAGCATACATTCATAGTTTCAATTTATCATCACACAAAGCCTTGCCCTATCTAAAACTCAGACAAGAAGTGAGGGGGGGGGTTTTCCCCTGTTCAAAACTCGGACAGGACATGTGGGGGGTTTAAAGGTCGGACCATGGGGGTGTGGCCAAGAAACTCGGACCCCTTATGTAGTTTAAAGGTCGGACAAGGTAGTGGGGTCACAAACTCGGACCCCTTCATGTGATAAAGGTCGGACAGAAGGCAAAACTCGGTCACATGCTTGTGTTAAAGCCAAAAGTCGGACATTAGGGTTTTGGGCCAAGAACTCGGAGTACATCATAAAAACTCGGACAAGCTATGTGCTTGAAAGGTCGGACTCCATATCCTTTGTATATAATTCGGACCATCACTTATATGAAGTAAACTTCGGACATTCATAAGCTAAAGAACTCGGACACATTATGTAAATAAAATTCGGACCCTTTTGATTTGTTAAAGGTCGGACTAGATCAATAGGTCATAAAAGTCGGACCTATATCATATTGAAGCTCGGACTTGTCTTGTATTAGAAAAAAGTCGGACTAGGGCCCTGTACATATAATTCGGACTCCATTTCACACATAAAGTTCGGACCTAGTATGTTTCTATTAAAACTCAGACAACTGTTTAGGGTTACAAAAACTCTGACATTCAATCAGACATATGTAAGTTCCAAAGATTATGCCACAGAATCAATAACAATCGAACAGTTACAATTCATGCCTTCATACGATCAAGAAACCCTAAGTTCATACGTTTGTATTACACTGATCAAAACAACAATTGTTATGTCTACATATCACGCATCAAAATCATCAGGCCATTGATTATATGACTAATCATCTTCATATCACAATAATCAACATCAATCAAAAACACAGAAGCATCATATGGAGACTAGGGTTTACAAGAATTACAAGAATCAAGCATTGCTAACAATCAAACAATCAATAAACAATGATTACACAATTACCTTGAATGATTCTAGAGAAGCAGAGGAATCAAGAGTGATGAATATCTTGGTGATGATGATTGCCAGAGAAAGTAAATGTACGTGCTTTGGTTTTTGTCAAAATGATTAGTGAACAAGGGATTAGGGTTTAGTATGATTTAAGTTTCCCTAATAACTCTTTACACCCTTTATTATCATATTTTACAATAGTGCACTATCTCCAACAATTTCACAGTTTCACCACCAAGTTTATGCATTTGACAAGTCTTTCACAATTAACAAACAACCATGCATAATCACACAATACGATTCATTGTATTAAAACGTATGCAATTCCATAGCAACTAATTGTGCAAATAATTAACTACACAAACAATGAACGTGCAATAAATGCGAAATAGGAAACTTGGAAATTCGAGTTGTCACAGCCTGAGCCTGTCTGATCTGCATATACTTTCAAAAATGGCAGTTTTGGTCCCTGTTGCGTATTTAAGCCATTTCCGGCACTTCTAAGCCCGTAAAGACAACTTTAAGGCCCTAAAATGATGCCTAAACATTGTGGACATGAAACATGCCCAAAAATATGTCGGATGTTGGTTCGTTTGGCCGTACGATCGCGATGTTCGCTTAATTACGACGGAATGCGCATAAGCGCGAAAAATGATCCAAATGGCGCGACGAATGGATTTTTCTCATGCCAAACACTAAGGCATAATATAAGGATGCTTACATAAATTTTTGGATGTCCGGATGTATTCAAAACGTAAGTTATGCGCGAAAGTGCAAACTTGTGCAGTTTTTGACACTTTTAGTCCCTGAATGATCCAAAAGTTTGTTTTAGCATACCAAACCCCTCAAAGCCTATTTCTAAGCTAATACAAGGATATTTATGGTATGTTTAACTTATGGACACGTTCCGGAATGTTCGTTACAGTTCAAATTGGCATACTTTCGTAGTTTGTCAAGTTTAGTCCCTGTAAGCGAATTAACTTGTTTTTGCCATACCAAAGCCTTCAAAACTTATTTCTAAGTTATGTAAAGGTTATTTAAGGTATGTTGAGTATATGTTGATGTTCCGGAGTATTTGTCGCATTAAACTGAGTACGTTTAAGCACCGGTTAGCGTATAACTCTCTCCAGAAAGCGATGTAGAGTTTAAAATCGAACAAAAGTCAAAACATGAAAAATGTAAAACACAACCAAACAAACATTGGGATAAAATAACATTGTTTTATTGATAAATGAACTGTTCACAATGATTACAAGCACAAATGTTACAGTCTCCCCTACTTGTGGAAATTTCGTTCCGAAATTTATTTAGAGGAAACTCGTGGAAAAAGATGCGGATACTTTGCCTTTATTTGATCTTCGCGTTCCCAAATAAACTCGGGTCCACGCTTAGATTCCCAACGAACCTTGACCAAAGGAATGCACTTGCGTTTAAGCCACTTGACTTCACGTTCCATGATTTCTACCGGTTTCTCAACAAATTTCAGTGTTTTATCAACACGAATTTCGTCAAGCAGTATGTGGAGGTTTTCATCAGCTAAACACCTCTTGAGATTGGACACGTGGAAGGTTGGATGAACATTTCCAAGTTCAGGAGGTAACTCAAGTCTGTAGGCTACCTTACCGATTCTTTCGACGATCTTGAATGGTCCAACGTATCTAGGTGCAAGTTTTCCTTTCTTTCCAAATCTGATCACACCTTTTCAAGGTGAGACCTTAAGTAATACACGATCACCGACTTGAAAATCCAAGGGCTTGCGTTTTAGGTCCGCGCAACTCTTTTGACGGCTTCTAGCTGTCTGAAGGTTATCACAAACTTTCTTAACCTTATCTGTTGTCTCTAAAATAAGGGCAGGTCCAGTAAGTTGAGCCTCGCCAATCTCATTCCAGCAGACTGGTGAACGACATTTCCGAACATATAGAGCCTCGAAACGAGCCTTGTTGATGCTGGAGTGATAACTGTTGTTGTAGGAGAATTCAATCAACGGAAGATGTGAATCCCAACTACCACCAAAATCAATCACACAAGCTCTAAGCATATCCTCCAGTGTCTGGATTGTTCTTTCAGATTGACCATCCGTTTGCGGATGATAGGCTGTGCTCAGATTAAGTTGGGACCCCATAGCAGATTGCATGGTTTTCCAAAAATGAGAAGTGAAACGAGCATCTCTGTCAGAAATGATGTTCAAAGGAACACCATGTCGAGCTACAATTTCATCTACATAGATTTGAGCAAGTTTGTCAGCAGAAAAATCCTCACGGATTGGCAAGAAATGCGCTGACGTGGTAAGACGATCAACGACTACCCAGATGGCATCGTGACCCTTCTTTGTGCGCGGGAGTTTAGTAGTGAGATCCATAGTAATGTTTTCCCATTTCCAAACTGGGATCTCTGGTTGCTCCAATAAACCAGAAGGACGCTGATGTTCAGCCTTAACCTTAAGACAAGTAAGGCATTTTGATACGTATAAGGCAATGTCTTTCTTCATACCAGGCCACCAATACTGAATACGAAGATCCTTATACATCTTACTGAGCCAGGATGAATAGAATAACGAGACTTATAGGCTTCATCCATAAGCAGGGTACGAAGATTATCTTGGCTCGGGATCCACAAGCAGTCCATGAAATAATATGATCCATTGTCCTTCAGCTCTAGAGCAGGAGTTATGTGATAAGGAAATTCCTTATCCATCAAGCCTTGTGAAACACAAGCTTGTTGGGCCTGAGAAATACGGGCTTGGATATCGGTTTGAATAACAGATTGGACACGTACACAATGAAGCTTAGTACGTTCCTTGCGACTTAATGCATCGGCTACGACATTCGCCTTACCAGGATGGTAGCGAATCTCGCAGTCGTAGTCGTTTAGAAGTTCAACCCAGCGTCGCTGCCTCATGTTGAGCTCTTTCTGATTGAAGATATGTTGAAGACTTTTGTGGTCTGTGAAAACCACACATTTTGTACCGTACAAATAGTGTCTCCAGATTTTAAGAGCGAAGACAACTGCACCCAACTCAAGATCATGAGTGGTGTAGTTCTTCTCATGTATCTTCAACTACCTCGATGCGTATGCTATGAGTTTGTTCCTTTGCATCAGGACGCAGCCAAGACCCAATTTAGATGCATCGCAATAAACGACGAAATCATCATTACCCTCGGGCAAAGTTAGGACAGGCGCGTCACAAAGTTTCTGTTTCAAAGTCATAAACGCTTCCTCTTGTTTGACTCCCCAATCAAATGGCTTGTTCTTCTGAGTTAGAGCAGTTAGAGGAACTGCAAGCTTTGAGAAGTTCTTAATGAAGCGGTGGTAATAACCCGCTAGACCAAGAAAAGAACGAACCTCAGTAGGGGTAGTAGGTGTATCCCAATCCCTAATCGCACTGATCTTGGAGGGATCTACATGAATACCTTGTTCGTTGACAATATGTCCTAAGAATTGAACTTCTTTAAGCCAGAATTCACACTTGGAGAGTTTGGCGAAAAGTTGCTCTTTCTTTAGGAGTTCCAAAGTGAGACGGAGATGTTACTCATGTTCAGCTTGCGTCTTAGAATATATCAAGATGTCATCAATAAAAACGATGATGAACTTATCCAAGTAAGGTTTGCAGACCCTATTCATCAAGTCCATGAAAACAGCAGGAGCATTAGTCAAACCGAATGGCATGACTGTAAACTCATAATGTCCATAGCGAGTACGGAACGCTGTCTTGGGAATATCTTCTTCATGCACACGGAGTTGATGATATCCAGATCGCAGATCAATCTTTGAAAAATAAGCAGCGCCTTGCAACTGATCAAAGAGATCATCAATGCGAGGTAGGGGATATCGATTCTTGATGGTAAGCTTGTTAAGCTCACGATAATCGATACACATCCTAAAAGATCCATCCTTCTTCTTTACAAAGAGAACGGGAGCACCCCAAGGTGAAAAGCTAGGATGGATAAAACCTTTGTCGGAGAGCTCCTGAAGCTGTTTAGATAATTCTTGCATCTCAGACGGTGCAAGACGGTATGGAGCTCTGGCAATGGGATTTGCACCAGGTACGAGATCAATACGGAACTCGACTTGGCGTGCTGGGGGTAGACCAGGTAACTCTTCAGGGAAAACTTCAGAATAATCCCGAACGACAGGAATATCTGAAATAGACTTACCCTTTCCTTTATCTGCTGTAACATGTGCTAAGAAAGCCACATATTTCTTCCGTATATACTTCCGAGCTTTAAAACAAGACATGAGTTTGAGACCACCGGCAGGCTTTTCACCACGAACCTGTAGGATCTCGCCTGTCGACAGCGGCACACGAACAATCTTCTCAGAACAAACTATCTCTGCGCGATGCTTAGATAACCAATCCATGCCCACTATAACGTCGAAGCTTCCAAGTTGCATTGGCGTGAGGTCAATAGGAAAGATATGGTCGTTAAGGTTCAACTGGCAGTTGCGTAGAACAGAATTAAGAACAATGGGTTCACCACTGGCAACCTCTACTGTCAAAGGTTTACCTAGTTTCGTTCTAGACACGCGAAGCATTGTCTCAAAAGACAATGACACAAAGCTCTTGTCGCCACCCGAATCAAAAAGAACAGATGCTGGCTGATTATTAATAAAGAACGTACCGTTCACCACTTCGTTGTCTGCTTGTGCTTCTTGTGCATTCATGTTGAAGACTCGACCTCGAGCCTGAGCCTGATTTCGGTTTGCATTCTGGTTCTGGTTGGCTAGTCTTGGACACCGATTTCTGTAGTGGGTCAGATCCCCACAGTTATAACAAGCACCTGGTGGGTAGTTTGGTCGTGCAGCCTGACCCTGTTGCTGAGCAACTTGTTGAGCAGGGTTCTGAACTGCGCGATTCTGAGCAAACCGACAAACATCGGCAAGATGACCCGACTTCCCACAGTTAGTACAGAAACGACACTGATATTGCGGCTGATGGTGACTGTTGCATTGATTGCACAAAGGTGCACTTCCTGAATAGGGCTTCTTTGCTGGAGGCTGGTTGGGAGCTGCCTGGTTAGCTTGGGCAGTGACAGCATAGTTTTGAGAAGCCTTACGCTTCTTTGCCCTTTTTGATGAACCAGAATCCTTTCCATTCTTGTTTTGACCATTCTTGCTATCTTCCTTGTCAGCCGACTGCTTCTTGCCCTTGTCACCCTTCCTGTGTAATTTATTCTTTCGGATCTGTGACTCAGTCAACGTCGCTGATAACTCGATCGCCTGACGGAGTGTGGTAGGGTTGCTACTAGTAAGGATGTCTTGTACCGAGTCAGGCAGGCCGTCGATGTACCTTTCGATAGCCTTATCGAGTGGGGTAACCATAGTCGGGCAAAGCAGACTCAACTCCTCAAACCTATCAGTATAAGCCCTGTGCTCGCCACTATCTTGCTTCAAAACATCAAATTCTTTCTCCAACGCTCGTTGTTCATGACGAGGACAAAACTCCCTTATCATAAGAGCTCTCAGTTCAGCCCATGTCTGAGCTAGAGCAACTTCTGCACCTTGATCTCTCATAACCCCGTTCCACCACGTAAGAGCCCTCTTCTGAAACACACTTGAAGAAAACTCGACCTTGCGATTGTCAGGACACTGCACGTGGCGAAAAGTATTCTCGATGCTTTCGAACCACTGAAGAAGCCCAGTTGCTCCCTCAGAACCACTAAACTTGAGTGGCTTAGCCGAGTTAAAATCCTTGTATTTGCATGTACCATTGTTGTTGTTGTTGGCCTGGTTCCATTGAGTAAAGAGATTTGGGAATTGAGCAGCCATCTGCTGCGCAATAATTTCTACCAGCTTGGCAGTAGCTATCTGGTTGTCGCGTCGAGGAGGCATTCTAGAAGAGAAAAACATGAAATGAAACGAGTGAGATTATTGGATGAAGAGAATGAGATGAAGCAAAATCAACAAAAGCAAAGATGGCGGTTATGCATCGCAAAGCAAACAAGCGACACGAAATGTCTAGTCAAAGTAAGTGGGTCAGAATTAGTGTATCGCGAAGACATGCTTGCCTATAAGTGAACACTCACCGCAAGAGTTCCCAGGTAAGAGTGACTGGTCCGATTATGTGGATTTGTACGAACACTCTAGCCTTAGACAGAAAACCCAGGGTACAGGCATTCACTCTTCCAGTTCGCACGTGTTCACACTATTACAACCCGAAAACCTTGACGAGACTTTTTGAAAATCCAAATGAGGTTCAAAACCATATAACAGAGGGTTCAAAACCTAGTAATCAATCATCCTAGAACAGATGATTAATTTTCAAAGCGGATTCGGAACCGAAGTTCCCGTTGTGGTTATCACCTAAGGATAGGTGAGGTGCATGTTTTAAAATCTAAACACAAGACAACTTGTGTTAGGGTCCTAGAAAGTTATAGTCTAGGTCAAAGCAATACTAATAACCTAATTCCCTATAACCATTGGCTCTGATACCAACTCTTCTGTCACACCCCGACCGCGTGTAACATGCAACCGCGGCGGAAAACGTCGGGGAGTGTTGTGGACAGAATTAATTGTTATACAACCATGGAAATTAAAGTTACATTTTATTTATCAAACACGGGTGTTACATTGTCTTAAGAGGAAGTACAGAATTCAAAACATAGTTATACTAGTTCTATCTTCACTTTTAGTCTCTAAGGCACAGGTCCGCCCTAGTATCGTGATCAACATCTTATGGAACAGCTCCTGAAAACACATGTGAAAGTAGGTACGTCAGCATAAAAATGCCTGTGAGATACATAGGTTTTGTGAAAGTGGGATTCATGACTTGAGTTTTAAAGAAATATTTAATAACAGTCAGTCATGAACCTTGTAATTTGTCTCGCTTTGTAAACCATTTGAAAAACGATTATATCAGATGATATGTATAGATGAACGTAAGGTTAAATGAATAACCTAGTAAAATGAGTTGAATAAGATAAGTTGTTTTGTAAGACAATGTTTTATGAAAAGTATGTTATTTGTATAAAATGTTATATGTCTAAACTGAAATGATTTAGATAACAATAAGATATGTAATATTATACAAACACTTATATATAGGAAGTACCAGCGGCGTATCCACCATGTTTACATCATATTACATACTCCACGTTATTCAAACCATTTACCCAAACCATCCACCATGTAAGATTGTTCTTGTATAACTCAATTGTAAAGTGTTATTGTGTAAACCATGTCAAATGTCTATGTTCAATGTAAATCATGTAATGTGTATCCCAAAATGTATCATGTACGGTAAGTGAAATGTATCAACTTAAACCATATGTAAAATGCACAAAACAAGTCGTTGAAGTAAAACGTGGTTTAAATCAACGTTATGTTCTGTGGAAAAATGCATGCTCTATTGATATTAACATTTATGCGGTATTGTGAAATATGCATACATCAAAGCCTTGAGACTGTGGCGATAAACGCTTAAACAAATTAAAGGTTTATCTAAGTTATGTATATCGAATTCGGTCATTCCTTACAATCCTATCAAACCCAGGACTTCAGGAACGGGAGTTGTCAATTCCTATGGTACCACTATCTACTAACGAACGGCGTAGCTAATGTTAATGAATGTATTGTCCCATGTTAAACAAACCAAATGTCATAACAAAATGAAGGCATGTGATGTAAACAATTGTACTAAGCATGCTAAGTAAACATACGAAGCAGAAATGTTCATGTAAATCAATGTGCCCATATGCTGAGTAAACATATGTAGCAGAAATGTTCATGTAAATCAATGTGTCCATATGCTGAGTAAACATATGCAACAGAAATGTTCATGTAAATCAATGTGTCCATATGCTGAGTAAACATATGCAACAGAAATGTTCATGTAAATCAATGTGTCCATATGCTGAGTAAACATATGTAACAGAAATGTTCATGTAAATCAATGTGTCCATATGCTGAGTAAACATATGCAACAGGAATGTAATGTAAATCAATGTACTAAGTACGCACACAATGGGCATACATAGCATGAAATGTAATGAAATCGTGTACTATAATGTACTAACAACATAGCAGGCATATGATGTGAAAACATGGAAAGCATGAATGTAACAGATAGGCACATGTGTTTTACCCCAAAACAGTTTGTAAAACAGTAGAAAATGGGGTTCTATGTACTCACCTGAGATTTCTTTGAATTCCTTGTATAATAACCAGGTAATGCTAAAGATCACGGGATATCAAACGGCACCTAATAGGTAGCTATGTTAATATACCGGACCAAATCGGAAGGATCGGATAGTATGCGGGTTCGTAAACCAAACGAGTATGGAGACTCGTGTAATATGGCTTAACAAAGCCAAGATACTAAAATGAAACCTAACCTAAGTGCTTACGACCCATCACGACCCGTTTAGGTAGCTTATGCTACCTTAACGCATCATTCGTGTAGAACGCGTCTGGAATGCCTAACATCGTGACCACAAGGCATAACCTCGAAAGGTTATAGCTATGGTCACCTAATGTGTTTGGTCGGATGCTAATGATCGACCAAATGGGTCGGGTTCGAAAGTATAAGCGATGGTTTAGATCGCTTACCTTACGACCCTGTATAAGCACTAAACTAAAAGTGACGAGCTAAGCATGTTAGAACATGCTTAACTAAGCTTAGAAAACAGGTTTGGCATCAAAACAAACGGCTTTGATGCTCACGAGTAGTTTGGTTACAAAATATGCAAGAATGCACATTTTGGCCGAAACTACGACTCGTCACTGAGCCTAGATAACGTGGTAATCAGTAGGTATAGTCACTACGGACTATAACCATCGTGATCACGCTCACGTTATGAAGTTCTAATGAACTTCATGTTGACCATAGGCTGGTCAATGCAGAAAGTCAACAAAACGTTGACTTTCGGACTCGAAAAGCGAATAATGTGACACCTGTGTCACTTCAACCATCAACCAAATGCCAAACCAAGGAAATATTGTATTTCATACTTGGGATTTGTATAAATATGTGTATGCTTTGCACATATCAATTCTTGTTCAATTTCATACTCTACAACGCTTTCTGGAGAATTATACGCAAACTGGTGCATAAACGTACTCAGTTTAATGCGACAAATACTCCGGGAGACCATCATACACTTAACATACCTTAAATAACCTTTACATAACTTAGAAATAAGTTTTGAAGGCTTTGGTATGGCAAAAACAAGTTAATTCGCTTACAGGGACTAAACTTGACAAACTGCGAAAGTATGCCAATTTGAACTGTAACGAACATTCCGGAACATGTCCATAAGTTAACATACCATATATATCCTTTACATAGCTTAAAAATAGGCTTTGAGGGGTTTGGTATGCTAAAACAAACTTTTGGATCATTCAGGGACTAAAAGTGTCAAAAAGTGCATAAGTTTGCACTTTCGCGCATAACTCACGTTCTGAATACATCCGGACATCCAAAAATTTATGTAAGCATCCTAATATTATGCCTTAGTGTTTGGCATGAGAAAAATCCATTCGTCGCGTCATTTGGATCATCTTTCACGCTTATGCGCATTCCGTCGTAATTAAGCGAACATCGCGATCGTACGGCCAAACGAACCGACATCCGGAATATTTTTGAGCATATTTCAAGTCCCCTACACTTTAACTTCATCTTAGAGCCTTGAAATGAGGTTAACGGGGCTTAAACGTGCCAAAAATGGGCCAAAATACGTGTTTCTGAAGTGCAGGGACCAAAAATGAAAATTCTGGTCTGGGAACCTTAGGCGGGGCGCGTAAGGATTTGCCAAATCCTTAGGCGGGCCGCGTGAACATGTCTGACAGAAAGATTTTGCATTTAATGCAGAATCTGGCCTTTCGTTCGATCAAGGGGCGATGCCTTTTCACCCAATGAAGAGCCAAGGGTCAAGTTCACTGAACTTATCCACTTGGACACATGTACGCACGAGATCAAGGCACGATATTCGATAAAACGATCCTAACGGTTCCACCTTTCCTATAAATACCCCCCCCCATTTGAGTAAAAACCCACAAAATCAGATCTAAAGCTCTAAGTTGAAACCATTGTTTCATACCTGAGCTATTTGGTCTTGATTAGCACTCGGGGACCCTCCGTAAGTCTTCTTTCGCTCTTTTATTCGCTTTTCGAGTCCGAAAGTCAACGTTTTGTTGACTTTCTGCATTGACCAGCTTATGGTCGATGCGAAGTTCATGGAACTTCATAACGTGAGCGTGATCACGATGGTTATGGTCCATAGTGACCATACCTACTGATCACCACGTTATCTAGGCTCGGTGACGAGTCGTAGTTTCGGCCAAAATGTGCATTCTTGCGTATTTTGTAACCAAACTACTCGTGGGCATCAAAGCCGTTTGTTTTGATGCCAAACCTGTTTCTAAACTTAGTTAAGCATGTTCTAACATGCTTAGCTCGCCACTTTTAGTTTAGTGCTTATATTGGGTCGTAAGGTAAGCGATTTAAACCATCGCTTATACTTTCGAACCCGACCCATTTGGTCGGTCATTAGGACCCGACCAAACACATTAGGTGACCATAGCTATAACCTTCCGAGGTTATACCGTGTGGTCGCAATGTTGGGCGTTCCAAACGCGTCCTACGCGAACGACGCGTTAGGGTAGCATAAGCTACCTAAACGGGTCGTGATGGACCGTAAGCACTTAGATTAGGTTTCATTTTAGTATGTAGGCTTTGCTAAGCCATATTACACGAGTCTCCATACTCGTTTGGTTTACGAACCCGCGTACTGTCCGATCCTTCCGATTTGGTCCGGTATATTAACATAGCTACCTATTAGGTGCCGTTTGATATCCCGTGATCTTTAGCATTATCTGGTTATTATACAAGAACTCCAAAGCAATCTCAGGTGAGTACATTGAACCCCTCTTTTACTGTTTTGCGAACTGTTTTGGGGTGAAGCATGTGTACCTATCTGTTATTTTCATGATTTCAAAGTATAATTGATTATACATGTTAGTATTTATCTTTTGACAAACAAAATGACTATCTATGGTTTAAACACTGATTTCTCAAGGACTACAAAAGTAATTGTTGGAAAAGTACTTATTTTGTTCACCAGACCGATTGGTAGTATGATATAGCGCTATAGGACTAGACACCCCATTCCTGTTGTCATGGAATGTCTGAAACCAATTCGTTTCTCCATCCAAATAGGGATTTCCTTTGTGGTATCCCTATAGTCTCAAAGGTGTAGTTTGATGCACCAGGTCTGAATGAATTCTTAAATCGCACCTTTAAAGTATATTTTGATATACTCCCAAAAAGTATAGTTTGATATACTCTCATGTGTGGTGTTGTACAGAACCAACATATATTTTGTAATCATCCAAAGCATATTTTGATATGTTATTTACAAACCAAGACATAGTTTAATATGTTATTTATCACATCCAAAGCATATTTTGATATGTTATTTACAAACCAAGACATAGTTTAAATGTGTTATTTATAAATCCAAGGTATACTTGTAATATACTACTGAAAACGATTATTTTGAACAACTAAAGTATATTTAATATACTATCTATCAAACGATTTGGTTTTGGTTAGTGTTTAGATAACGGAACGAGTGTAATGTGATGAAAACATGGTAGATACGCCGCTGGTACTTCTTATATATAAGTGTTTTCATTGCATTATATACCGTGGCGTTATTTAGTACACTTGGGTTAACAATATTGGAACTGAAATATATTTTAATATATTACTTATTAAACTTTCTTAAAACCAAGGTATATTTTATATATACCATAAACGTTTTATTAAAACATTGTTTTTCAAACAACTTAACAAACTCATTTTACATGGTTATTCAGTTAACCATACATTATTCTCTTATTTATACATATCATTTGATCCTATCGTTTTTCAAATGATTTACAAGACAAAGCAAATTTACAAAGTTCATGACTGAACATTTTCTCAAACATAAGTCATGAACTCCGTTTTCACAAAACCTATGTATCTCACAGGCATTTTTATGCTGACGTACCTATTTTTACACATGTTTCAGGTGCTGTCTTGAGATGATTGTTGATGCATGCTACATTTAGGATGGACTCGTGCCTTAGCAACTTTAAAAACTTGGAAGATCATAGTTGTACTTATGTGATTGTAATAGAACAACGAGTTCATTTAATCAATAAAACAACATTTAAATTTCCATGTGTTATTGAAACAATGATTCTGTTACAACACTCCCCGACGTTTCCGCCACGTTTTGTTGTTACACGTGATCGGGGTGTGACAAATAAAAGAACGAAAGAAGACTTACGAAGGGTCCCCGAATGCTAATCTAGATCAAAGAGCTCAGGTATGAAGCAATGGCATCAACTTAGAGCATTTTGATCAGATTGTGTGAGTTTTTGCAACAGTGGGGGGGGGGGTATTTATAGGAAAAGTAGAGCCGTTAGGATCGTTTCTTGATTTTCGTGCCACGATCTTGAGCGTCCACTTGTCAAAATGTTGTGGTTACTGAAAATGGCCCTTGGCTCTTGATTGGGTGAAAGGGCATTGCCCCTTGAACGAACGAAAGGCCAACTGCAAGTGGATTCAACATTGAATCTGGTCTGTTAGTCCCACGCGGCCCGCGTTAGGATATGCAAAAACTCAGGCGGGCCGCCTGAGCCTGTCTGATCTGCATATACTTTCAAAAATGGCAGTTTTGGTCCCTGTTGCGTATTTAAGCCATTTCCGGCACTTCTAAGGCCCGTAAAGCCAACTTTAAGGCCCTAAAATGGTGCCTAAACATTGTGGACATGAAACATGCCCAAAAATGTGTCGGCTGTTGGTTCGTTTGGCCGTACGATCGCGATGTTCGCTTAATTACGACGGAATGCGCATAAGCGCGAAAAATGATCCAAATGACGTGACGAATGGATTTTTCTCATGCCAAACACTAAGGCATAATATAAGGATGCTTACATAAATTTTTGGATGTCCGGATGTATTCAGAACGTAAGTTATGCGCGAAAGTGCAAACTTGTGCACTTTTTGACACTTTTAGTCCCTGAATGATCCAAAAGTTTGTTTTAGCATACCAAACCCCTCAAAGCCTATTTCTAAGCTAATACAAGGATATTTATGGTATGTTTAACTTATGGACACGTTTCGGAATGTTCGTTACAGTTCAAATTGGCATACTTTCGTAGTTTGTCAAGTTTAGTCCCTGTAAGCGAATTAACTTGTTTTTGCCATACCAAAGCCTTCAAAACTTATTTCTAAGTTATGTAAAGGTTATTTAAGGTATGTTGAGTATATGTTGATGTTCCGGAGTATTTGTCGCATTAAACTGAGTACGTTTAAGCACCGGTTAGCGTATAACTCTCCAGAAAGCGATGTAGAGTTTAAAATCGAACAAAAGTCAAAACATGAAAAATGTAAAACACAACCAGACAAACATTGGGATAAAATAACATTGTTTTATTGATAACTGAACTGTTCACAATGATTACAAGCACAAATGTGACACCAGTAGATAGACCTTCAGTTCTTTAATCTTCATCAGTGCTTGGCCTATCAGTGGTTGGGATGATCAGTGTTTGGAGACTATCAGTTGTTAGATCCACTGTCAAGGGGAAAGTCTTTGTATAAGCACTAATTATAATGACCCACTGCTTTGAACCAGTTTTGGCTATATATCATCTGTTCCTTTGTGGGGTTCAATCCCAACAATCTCCCCCTGGAAAAGATGATGCCAAAACACTTCATTATTAAGGATCTTTATTGCCTCATTAGGAGTTCCCTAACTTGACCTTTGAATTGTAATTCAAAGTTCATGGAATCCTCATCATTCTCATCCCTGCACAGTGTCACACCCCCAAATACCACATGCGGGAAACTCCGCGAGGTGTGTGACGTACCAGGATCCAGCCACCAATCACATTGAACTCATAATATTAATTCAAATAAAACTTTCATTTATTAAGATATTCGTTACAAAGCATTGTTTACATTTCAGCGGTAGCATACAACATTAATTAAGAGTTTCGTAACCCAAGTGTATAAAAGCCTTTAGACGTGTCTCATGATTCCATGCAAGTCGACCCATGACCACTCCAGCATCGCAGACAGCAAGTTCCAATGATATAAACCTATAGACTTGCAAGCATGCTGACAAGTGTATCAGACAACGCCGGTGAGTTCAAAGTTTGTTAACGCGTTTAGTTACCAGATATGAGTTTAAAACATTTCAGATATTTGATGTCGTTAAAAACTCAATTACCGCCGATGGCTCCGGATTATTTGCCCTATTCCCCAATGCCTCTATCAAAGCAATGGTCAAGACTAGGGTCATTAGTTCACGCCCGTCCTCCCCGGTACGGTGTGAGGGTGCCAAACCTAAATAGCGCTATTATCTAATACCCCGTTGCCTCCCCGGCAAAAAATTGGTAGAAGGGACTTAAGTGATAGATATGAGTGTATTAACCAACATCCCAGGTTTAACATTCCAGTCAAACCCCATTACCCGACATTCCTCCCCGGAACGTTTACCAGATGTCCCTCCCCGGGAAGCATGCTTGGAAAAAAAGAGCAGTGAACTCACCTTAGATTTGCTCGGTATGTTATGTTACATTACCCGTTCCAAGTTGGTCAACCAAACCCTACCGTGGTTACCAAGAGTAGTCAGTTTCACAATCACATATCCAAATCACGTATCACATAGCAACCATTCAGATTTCATACACGTTCGCTACACAAGTTCATGTTCCAACAGTTGTTACCCAAAATACCCATTTCATAACAACTAAATCACATATTTTTCACAGACTGCAATTGCTGCTAAGACCACAGTGTAACACATAACAAGTATTCAGATCACAACAAGTCTACATTCCAATTACATATCATGCAATAGTATTCAACAGTTGAAGGGGTTACTCACATTAATCAATTCACATTAGTCAACATACTCGTCCCTATATAATGTTGTTAATCATGCAACAAGTGTTCATGTATAACCAAACATCAAGAATCACAAACTATTCAAGCTCTATGTCATGTGAACACATGCACTGTTCACATTGTTCTTTTTGTCTTATCCACGACGAAGGACCCCTTTCGGCGAACAACCATTTTTCGTCAACCAAGGGTGCGACGAAGAACCACCATGACGAAGAACTGTTCTTCGTCAGAAAAGGGATCTCGGCGGAAAACCCTAATGTTTCGTCGTAGGCCAACCATACAAGAACTTCATTCTTCGTCGCTGCATATGCACAACAGTGTTGGTTCCCAACAACCCTAATCATGGCAGTTACACATATCATCATACAATTGTTACACGATTTCTTGTTAACCCTAGTTCATCGAACAGATTTAGCAAACTACATAATGAATGTAAACGAACACAGAACATCTAACCTCTATCATACATGTTCAAATTCTTCAGATTCAGTATCATAACATCGAAACCCGTTTTAACGACTAACCCTACTCATGCTCTCACTGCTCGAATCTAATCAGTTTGTTATAGCCATACATTTATCAAAACTTGTTATCATACAACCCTAAATATTAATCACCTTTCTTAGCGGATTATCAACTAAACATTGGATCGTGCACTCATCCTCCTTCACCACAATAACAGTCAAGCACCTAAGAACAAGGATCACATGGATGTTTATTCAAATCAAGAGAGTGTTACTAACCGTACAATGGTTGTACACAAGGAAAGATCGATCAAAGACTCCAAACCAAGGAGAATGGCTGCCGTCTCACAGTGAGAAAATAGTAGGGTTTTGTGTTTACTATTAAGATTGTGAGAGGTTAAATAGTCTGACAGGTATGGGCCTCAAGTGGACCTGGGCCGAGGGTTTTGGTGAAAGACCTTTTTCACCGTGTAAGGTGATGACGAAAGATCTATGTTTCGTCGAGTATAACAATGACGAAGAACCTATGTTATGAAACGTGCACAAAACAACCACACAAACAATACAATAAACATGTAACATTTATCACTTATCAAACATGCAACCTTAATTAGTTTATCAAGGTAGAGTTGTGAAATAGATAATTGCGTAGAAGCAAGACCTTGAAAGCTCGGGTTGTCACATCATCCCCAACTTGAAGGAAATTTCATCCCGAAATTTGATAAGTAAACCAAAAGTGACACGGTAAACCAAAAGTAACACAATGTTAGGTCAGGATGACTGTGGATTTCCCCCGGTGCCACATCATCCCCAACTTGAAAGGGAATTTCGTCCCGAAATTCACCAGTTGCATCCGAATTAGATTGATCAGTTGAGAATAGGTGAGGGTACTTGAGTTTCATCTGGTCCTTACGCTCCCACGTGAACTCCAGTCCACGTCTTGAGTTCTAATAAACTTTCGTGATTGGAAATTCGACTGTGTTAACGAACCTTGACTTCCTGGTCTATGTTTTTCGATAGGTTCCTGGACAACTGCAACTTGTCAATAACCTTAGGCTCGAGCAAGGGTATCACAAGTGTTCCATCAACAAACACTTCTTTAGGTTTGAGACATAAATGACATCGTGAACGTTACCTAATCCATCGGGCAAGTCGAGTTTGTAGGCCATAACGTAAATTCATCTTGCCACGCTTCCCAAAGCGCACCGCACCCTCCCAGGGTGAGACTTCAAATCATAACATGTGCGCCTGCAGCGAACTATCAGTGTTTCCTAAGCTTATTAGCTTCCCTGGTGGTCACGCGTTGCCGCCGAACGATTCCCGACCTTAACAGTCTTCCCATAGGTTTCAAATACAAGTCCTGGACCTGTGATTAGGTTGTCACCCACCTTAGTCCAACAAGGAGATCGGCATTATCATCCATACAATGCCTCAAACAGAGCTGTCTGATTACTAGAATGGTAACTGCTGCGGTAGAACTTAACCAAAGGTAAGTATCCTTCCAATTCTTACTAAAGTCGATCACACACATGCTCGCAGCATGTCCTTGAGTGTCTGGATGGTTCGTTTACTCTGACCATCTGTCCTATGGTAACAAGTAATGCTCATGTCTAGACGTGAGCCAAGGGTGTTGTGTATTGCCTGTCATGAATCAGGTATAGATCAAAATCAGAGGTAACAGGAGTTGGCACCCCGTGTATAGAAACCGCCCTGTCACACCCCCAAATTCCACACGCGGAGTACCACCGCTTGGAGGCGTGACATGACCAGGATCAAGCCACCAATTATATTGAACATATCAGTAAATAATAAAAGTTATTCATCAATACGAAAGGTGTTTTCAAAACTAAACATAAATCAAATGTGTCGCGAAAGCATTAATGTAAAAATCCAACATAAGTATCAAGTTCTCATAATATAAATGTTTAACATGGGACTCAACAGTCCATGTGCCCACAACGATCGCGCCTCCCGTGCAAGCTCCATGAGTACCTATGGTCCTGCAAGGCATGTAACAGAGAGTCAACAACTAGTTGAGCGAGTTCACAATAAGTAAGTTCGTAATAGTAAGTTCGTTTCGTAACATGTGGCTCTACTAGGCCGATAGTATGCTCTATTAGTGGGGGCTTCCCATATTTGTATATACACTAGACTATTTGTAACCATAAGTGTTCTTCTTAACTCAAGAACAGTAGTACGTACAAGGTTTACGTAGGTTTTACGTAAGTGTCCTTCTCAACCCGAGGACAGTGGTACGCGGGGGTTTACGTAGGTTTTACGTAAGTGCCTGTCACAACCCGAGGCAGTAGTGAATATAAGTTTTACGTAGGTTTTACGTAAGTGCCCTTCGCATCCTTAGGACAGTGATGAGTACAAGTATACGTAGGTTTTACGTATGTATCCTTCGCATCCAAGGACGATGGTAGATAGTCTAGTAACAGTGTAAGTACTATCGCATTCCTTCAATCCCATTCCCAACCCCGGGAATCCCATGCCTTGGTAAGAGTGTGAACTCACCTTGGTTTGCTCGGCAGATACACAGAAAGTCAATCAAGCTATATGGTCGTCAACCACGTCCTACCATGGTTACCATACCAGTCAGGTTCATATTCAAGTAGTGCACGTATATTCTACACGTATTGTACACAAGTAATGATCATGGCATACATGTCTAGCATGGCAGTTCAACAACAGTGCTAGTTTAACAGTAAAAATCATGTAGCAAACAAAGCCCAACAGTACGGCCCAATTACCTAAGCCCGTAACAGTGTGCAAGTCCAAACCAGTTTGCATATGTTCGTGGTCTCGAGTCGAGACTAGAGATATCGAGTCGAGACTAGGCGGTCTCGAGTTGTTGGCTTAAAGATCTCGAGTCGAGACTAATAAGGTCTCGAGTCCTGCATGTACTAGTCAAGACTAGACGGTCTCGAGTCGCAACTGGACCCACAACCGTGGTCTCGAGTTGTTCTGTTTGTGTTGATGATGTGCGGTCTCGAGTCGAGACTGTGAGTTCAAGCCCATCAATTCCGTAACATCAGTTAACAATTTTTGGCAGTTTCAAATCAGATCAATCAAACATTCAATTCAGCAGTTCATGCCTAATCATTCAACCTTAACTATCATCTAGTCAAGAACAACAACAATTTACCAATCATCATATAGACATGAAATCGGATCATCTGATTAACCAATTTCAAAGACTAACATGCAACCCTACATCATGGCCAAGCAATTACCCACGGAATCATCAGGCTAGATCAAACAATTTATCAGTTGATTACGAACTCAAAATCACGCAATATATATATTCATCGGTCATAGCATCATCATCATACTAAACACATGTCCTGATTTCATAAGCAAAATCTCATTAACAAAGTCACTAGCATAAAACCCTAACCAATCTTATAACAAAATAACATCACAAAACATACAATTAAACAAGGATAAGACATGAACCAGGAGTGTGATGTAATTAACCAAACCGAGATGGGAGCCGTGATCCGTAGGCTTCGATGGTGAAAGTGTTGCCGTCGGGTTCGAGAGAGAGGGAGAGAGCTCCTAGGGTTTGTGTGTGTTTGTGGTTTGCAAGTTATGAGGATCAAAACCCCATAATGGGTATGCGTATTCGTATAAGGGAGTGGGCCGAATCCCCCTTAATGGGCTGCCCTTGGTCTTGAGTCAAGATGTGTGGGCCGAATGGGTTTGCGTAATCGGATTAAGGTTCGGTTTTTTTATATACGATACACATTGTCACTAAATCATAACCATATAGCATTCAAGTAACCGTTTAACTTCACACAATCATATAAGGTTCAAACAATCACATAAGGTTCAAACGAGTTATACTGAGCACCTAGAGAAGTTTGAAATACGAGTTGTCACATTATCCCCAACTTGAAAGAAATTTCGTCCTGAAATTTAGTACGTACTCACTGAGGAAGCCAGTTAAGTTACATGGTTTTCCTGGTTTTCCTGGGGTGTTACATCCTCCCCCCGTTGATCTGGAATTTCATCCCGAAATTCCGTGGTAGCTTCAGCCTCAGTAGTGGTTGTACTGTTTGCGAACAATTGGGGATACTTTTGCTTCATTTGGTCTTCGCGTTCCCAAGTGAACTCTGGGCCACGACGGGAGTTCCAACGAACTCGAACAAGAGGTATTCTAGTGTGCTTGAGGACCTTAACATCCTGGTCCGTGATTTCGACTGGTTCCTCAACGAATCGCAACTGTTCGTCGATGGTGAGTTCCTTCAAAGGAACTATGAGGGTCTCATCTGACAGACACTTCTTCAGATTTGACACGTGGAAAACGTTGTGAACTGCACCGAGTTCTGCTGGTAGGTTTAGTTTGTAGGCCACTTTGCCTACTCTTTCTATGATTTCGAACGGTCCGACATACCGTGGATTAAGTTTATCCCGTTTGCCAAAACGAACCACACCCTTCCAGGGTGAGACTTTGAGTAGCACTCGATCTCCAACTTGGAACTCGAGTGGTTTCCTGCGCTTATCAGCGTAACTTTTCTGACGGTCACGAGCCGCCGCCATGCGTTGCCATATCTGAGCGATCCGTTCAGTAGCATCAACTACCATTTATGGACCTGTGATTTGACTATCCCCCACTTCTGCCCAACAGAGAGGTGACCGGCATTTACGTCCGTACAATGCCTCGAATGGAGCGGCTTGGATGCTGGTGTGGTAACTGTTATTGTACGAGAACTCCACTAAAGGGAGATGCTTTTCCCAGCTACTGCCGAAATCGATAACACATGCCCGAAGCATGTCTTCTAGAGTTTGAATAGTGCGTTCAGACTGCCCATCCGTCTGAGGGTGATAAGCTATGCTCATGTCTTACCGAGAGCCAAAAGATTTGTGCATCGCTTGCCACAGTTCTGAAGTGAATCGTGCATCGCGATCCAAAATGATAGAGGTGGACACCCCATGCCTCGAGACCACTTCCTTCAAGTAGATGTCTGCTAGTGTGGAGAACTTGTCCGTTTCTTTGATTGCCAAGAAATGAGCAGACTTTGTGGGTCGATCCACGATCACCCAAATAGTATCGTTCCCACGCTGAGATCTAGGTAAGCCAGTAACAAAATCCATGGAAATTTCCTCCCATTTCCATTGTGGTATTTTGGGTTGCTGAAGTAGGCCTGATGGTTTCTGATATTCTGCCTTGACTCTCGCACAGTCAAACATTTGCCGACGTAAGTTGCAATGTGGGCCTTCATACTAGGCCACCAATATGTAGTTCTCATATCGTGGTACATCTTATCTGATCCAGGATGTACTGAGTAGCGAGACCTGTGTGCTTCATCCATCACAAGTTCTCGTAAACCGTCATATAGTGGGACCCAAATACGCCCCGTTACATAGTAGGCGCCGTCTTCCTTCTATTCTAATCGTTTCCTTGAGCCACGTAAGGCTACAGCCCTTACGTTTTCTGGTTTCAATGCTTCTACCTGAGCATCTCGTATCTGTGCAGGAATGTCACACCCCCAAAATCCACACGCGGAGTACCACCGCTTGGGAGCGTGACGTGACCAGGATCAAGCCATCAATCATATCAAACATAGCATTTAATAATAATAAAAGTCATTAAAATAGTTCATCATGACATGATCGATGTTTCAAAACCAAGTATTGTTTAAGTAGCGGAAGCATTGTTATAAACCCAAGTTAAAATACTGAAATGTCATAAGTGCCTAATCAAAGTAATACGATCCTTGTCCACAACGACCGGCTCCTCTTTGTGCAAGCTCCATGTACCTAACGATCTGCAAGGCATGTAACAGAATGATCAACAAACTAGTTGAGCGAGTTCACAGTAAGTAAGTGCGTAACAGTAAGTAAAGGGGTGGCTCTACTGGGCCGATAGTAAGTTATATAGGTGGGGGCTTCCCATGTTATGTGACCACTAGACTATTCGTATCAACTACTCGTATCATCCCTGTTCTTCTTCCGAGAACAGTAGCGCGTATGGGGTGTACGTAGGTTTTACGTACGTATCCTTCATAACCGAGGATAGGAGACGCGGGGGTGTACGTGGGTTTCACGTACGTATCCTTTGTACCGAGGATAGAAGTAAGTAATGCGTACACGTAGGTTTTACGTGCGTGCCTGACATCCGAGGCAGTAATTGGCATATGACCACGTAGGTGTTATCCTAACCTACGGAACTGTCCTGACATCCGAGGACCATGGTAGGTGATAGTCTAGGAAAGTATATGTACGTTCTTAGTCAATTGTAACCTTTATCCCATTCCCACGACCCGGGAATCCCATGCCTTAGTA
This sequence comes from Helianthus annuus, assembly GCF_002127325.2. Lineage (NCBI taxonomy): Eukaryota > Viridiplantae > Streptophyta > Magnoliopsida > Asterales > Asteraceae > Helianthus > Helianthus annuus. The sequence goes on along the minus strand of NC_035440.2, from coordinate 158,832,867 downwards.
GGAGTGTGAACTCACCTGGGTTTGCTCGGCAGACAATAAAATGCTCAAGTATACAAGTAAAGGATTCAACCACGTCCTATCATGGTTATTATGCAAGTTAGGTTCGTATATAGCACGTAGGTTACTAACACGTATGGATCATGGCAAAGTACACGTATTTCAATAACAGCTCGGTATAACAGTAAACAATTAGCCAAGTATCCGGCCCAATTCAGTTGGGCCTGAACAGTAAAAGTCCAGTAACGGTTGGCCCGTTACGAGTCGCAACGAGGAAAACTTGAGTCGCAACCAGACTCGTAACTGAGGTGTTCTCGAGTCGTAATAAGGCTGGTCTCGAGTCGCAACCGGCGATCTCGAGTCGCAACAGGGGATTGCGAGTCACAACAGCTGATTACGAGTCGCAACAGGAGGTTGCGAGTCGCAATGGTGATTTCGGCTCATCATGGTCCGGTTACGAGTCGCAACAGGACTCGCAACCGTGGTCTCGGCTTGTGCTGTTGTGGTCTCGAGTGGGGTTCCGACTCGCAATCGGTGATACCGAGTCGCAACCGTGTGTGTAACTGGTTTTCCCTGATTTCATGCAATACGTGTTAATGCAAATCAATTATCAGTTTCCAAATTCAATTCAACTAATATCCCGTAAATTCAGCAAACAAGTTTAGCAGTTTCACCAACCGGATCAAACACCGAAATCAAATCCAGAAATTAACCGATTCATGTTCGTTCATAACATATCAAGAACATCTACGATCGGATTCATGTGATATAATTACTCTTAACAAGCAACATAAATCTAAATCTCCACTTAACAGCCGATTATCACAACAACATCATACCCGATTAGACACGATCATGCATTCAAGAATCGTTTAAGCAAACAAAATTGTAAGAATATCAACCACAAACAACAACATTAACTCGCATATAAGGCATAGCAATATCAATTCGGTTTTAACTTAACATCATGCAATACTATGTACAAGAACAACACATATCCGATTCACAGTGTACATCATACAAACAAGTACCAATCACTAACCGGATGAATGTAGAAGATCGATCCGGTTCACCACGTCGGGTTCCAAGCAAGCCGAGAGAGAGAGGTGTTCGGTGTGTGTGATTTTTGGTTGCAAGAGTTGTAAAACCTAAAACCCTATGATGTGTGGGTGTATATATACATGTGCGGGAGATGTGGGCCGAAACCCCACATGGTTTCGAGTCGGGTGTAAAACCGAATGGGCTTGTATGCGGTTGGGTTATTATTTGATTCACATAACATATGCACTCTCATTAAATCAAATAGCACATATTAGCACACGTAGTCACATAATTATAAAAATCTGGTTTACATAGCACGTATCATCATACATTCATTAACTCAAAGTGTCGCATAAGCACGTAACGTTACATCACAGTAAGTCTAAAGTACGAGTTGTCACAAGGAAGACCAGACTGAATAGTAAGTTGTAGTGCTCGCACGCGTCTAGGTAGAGTGTCTTTTCGACTGAGAGCGTCAGCCACAACGTTGGCTTTGCCTGGGTGGTACTTGATGGCGCATTCGTAATCATTAAGTAGCTCAACCCATCGACGTTGACGCATGTTCAATTCCTTCTGCTTGAAGATATGCTCGAGACTCCTGTGATCGGTGTAGATAGTGCACTTGGTACCGTACAGGTAGTGTCGCCATATCTTAAGCGCGAAAACAACAGCTCCTAGCTCTAAATCGTGCGTCGTGTAGTTCCTTTCGTGAACCTTAAGTTGGCGCGAAGCGTAGGCAATGACTTTGTCGCGCTGCATTAACACACATCGAAGACCCTGAATGGATGCATCACAATAAACCACGAAATCGTCCGTGCCCTCTGGCAATGAAAGAATAGGTGCGCTGCAGAGCCTATCCTTTAGGTGCTGAAAAGCTGTTTCCTGAGTATTGCCCCAACGATAGGTGACACCCTTCTGTGTCAGTAGTGCAAGCGGCTGTGCAATCTTTGAGATGTCTTTGATCAACCGTCTGTAATAACCCGCCAAACCCAAGAATTGGCGTATTTCCGTTGGTGTACGCGGTGCAGGCCAGTTCCTGATCGTACCTTGGATGGATCAACATGAATCCCATCCTTGTTTACCACATGGCCTAGGAAGTGAACTTCACGAAGCCAAAAGTCGCATTTTGAAAACTTGGCGTACAGTTGTTCCTTTCGAAGAAGTTCCAAGATAAGTCGTAGATGCTGCTCGTGCTCCTCCTGACTCTTGGAATAGATCAGGATGTCATCGATGAAGACAATCACAAGCTTGTCTAAATAAGGCTTGCACACTCTGTTCATAAGATCCATGAAGACTGCAGGTGCGTTCGTTAATCCGAATGGCATGACTAGAAACTCGTAGTGGCCGTAGCGAGTTCTGAATGCTGTTTTGGAGACGTCCTCATCCCGGACTCTCAGCTGATGGTAGCCTGACCTCAGGTCAATCTTGGAGTAGTAGCTCGACCCTTGCAACTGGTCGAACAAATCATCAATACGTGGAAGAGGATAGCGGTTCTTCACGGTAACCTTGTTGAGTTCACGATAATCGATGCACATTCTATAGGTACCGTCCTTCTTTTTCACAAATAATACTGGAGCTCCCCAGGGCGAAGAGCTAGGTTGAATGAAACCCTTATCCAAGAGTTCTTGCAGTTGCTTAGATAGTTCTTCCAGCTCAGTTGGAGCTAAGCGATACGGTGCTCGAGCTATATGTGCTGCTCCTGGAGCTAGCTCGATCAGGAATTCGATCTGGCGATGAGGCGGTAACACAGGTAAATCTTCAGGGAACACCTGAGGAAAGTCACGTACGACTGGAATATCTTCCAATCTCCTTTCTTTTGCTGTTGCATCGGTAACAAGTGCCAGAATGGCAGCGTGACCCTTTCGCAAACACTTCTGGGCCTTCAGGATGGAGATGATGCCAACCATGGCACCACTCTTGTCGCCTTGAACTTCGAGAGGTTCCCAACCGGAACGAGGGATACAAACAATCTTCTCTTTGCACAAGATCTCTGCGTGATGTTGGGATAACCAGTCTATACCAATGACGATGTCGAAACTACCCAGAACTATGGGAGTGAGATCGATGGAGAAAGTCTGACCAGCGAGGATAAGATTACAACCCTGAACTATGTGTGTGGCCTCAAGACTTTTACCGTTAGCTAACTCTACGACATGCTTGGTGTGTAAGGGAGTTGGTGCATGTTTTAACATTTGACTGACTTTTAGAGATATGTAACTTGTATCCGCAACCGAATCAAACAAAACAGTAACATAAAAGTCATCGAGGAGAAACTTACCCATAACTCAGTAGTGGTTGCATTGGTTTCGAATAAATGGGGGTACTTTTCTGTCATTCTGTCTTCGCGCTCCCAGGTGTACTCTGGGCCACGTGTGGAGTTCCAACGAACTCGGACAAGAGGGATTCTCTTGTGTTTGAGGACCTTCACATCCCGGTCCGTGATTTCTACTGGTTCCTCGACGAACTGCAACCGCTCGTCGATAGTGAGTTCCTTAAAAGGAATGATGAGGTTTTCATCTGATAGGCACTTCTTTAAGTTTGATACATGAAAGACATTGTGAACTGCTCCGAGTTCAGCTGGTAGGTTCAACTTGTAGGCTACCTTGCCAATCTTTTCTAAGATTTCGAATGGTCCGACGTACCGCGGATTCAGTTTGCCCCGTTTGCCAAAACGTACCACACCCTTCCAGGGTGAAACTTTCAATAAAACCCGGTCTCCGACCTCAAATTCCAAAGGCTTTCTACGCTTGTCCGCGTAGGCTTTCTGACGGTCACGTGCTGCCGCCATGCGTTGTCGTATCTGTGTAACCTTTTCTGTGGCGTCCACTACAATTTCTGGACCCGTAATCTGACTATCCCCCACCTCTGCCCAACAGAGAGGTGACCGGCATTTACGTCCGTACAATGCCTCGAATGGAGCGGCTTGAATGCTGGTATGGTAACTGTTATTGTATGAAAACTCCACCAAAGGGAGATGTTTTTCCCAGCCGTTGCCGAAGTCTATAACGCATGCCCTAAGCATGTCTTCAAGAGTTTGGATCGTTCGCTCAGACTGCCCATCCGTCTGAGGATGATATGCTGTGCTCATGTCTAATCGTGAGCCGAAAGATTTATGCATTGCTTGCCAAAGTTCTGACGTGAATCGTGCATCGCGATCCGAAATAATAGAGGTGGGCACTCCGTGCCTCGAAACAACTTCCTTAAGGTAGACGTCTGCGAGAGTGGAGAACTTGTCCGTTTCCTTAATCGGCAGGAAGTGTGCAGACTTGGTGAGTCGATCAACTATGACCCATATTGTATCGTTCTCACGCTGAGATCTGGGTAAGCCTGTGACAAAATCCATGGAAATTTCTTCCCATTTCCATTGTGGTATCTTAGGCTGCTGAAGTAGACCAGCTGGTTTCTGATATTCAACTTTGACTCTCGCACAGGTCAAACATTTTCCAACGTACGTAGCGATGTGAGCCTTCATGCTAGGCCACCAATAAGTAGTGCTGATGTCGTGGTACATTTTATCTGACCCTGGATGTACCGAGTAGCGAGACTTGTGAGCTTCATCCATTACAAGTTCGCGTAAACCGCCATAAAGAGGGACCCAAATCCGGCCCGTTACATAGTAGGCGCCGTCTGCCTTCTGTTCCATTTGCTGTCGTGAGCCGCGTAAGGCTTCAGCCTTGACGTTTTCGGGCTTCAATGCTTCTACCTGAGCATTTCGTATCTGTGCAGGAAGGCTAGACTGAATCGTAAGCTGTAGCGCTCGCACGCGCTTCGGTAAGGTGTCCTTTCGGCTAAGGGCATCAGCCACAACATTGGCTTTGCCTGGATGGTACTTGATGGCGCATTCGTAATCGTTAAGTAACTCGACCCATCGTCGTTGATGCATGTTCAAATCCTTCTGCTTAAGGATATGCTCGAGACTCCTGTGATCGGTGTAAATCGTGCACCTGGTACCGTACAGGTAGTGTCGCCATATCTTAAGCGCGAAAACGACAGCTCCCAGCTCTAAATCGTGCGTCGTGTAGTTGCGTTCATGAACCTTGAGTTGCCGAGAAGCGTAGGCTATCACTTTATCACGTTGCATCAATACACAACCCAGACCCTGTATTGATGCGTCACAGTATACCACGAAGTCATCTGTGCCCTCTGGCAATGAAAGAATGGGTGCGCTGCAGAGCCTATCCTTTAGATACTGAAAAGCAGTCTCCTGTGTGTTGCCCCAACGGTAGGTGACACCCTTCTGTGTTAGTAGCGTAAGCGGTTGAGCAATCTTTGAAAAGTCTTTAATAAACCGTCTGTAGTAACCTGCCAGACCCAAGAATTGACGTATCTCTGTCGGTGTACGCGGTGCAGGCCAGTTTCTGATCGAATCTACCTTGGATGGATCAACGTGAATCCCATCCTTGTTTACCACGTGGCCTAAGAAGTGGACTTCGCGAAGCCAGAAGTCGCATTTAGAAAGCTTGGCGTACAACTGTTCCTTCCGAAGGAGTTCCAGAATAAGACGAAGATGCTGCTCGTGTTCCTCCTGACTCTTGGAGTAGATCAGAATGTCGTCGATGAAAACAATGACGAACTTGTCGAGATAGGGTTTGCACACCCTGTTCATAAGATCCATAAATACAGCAGGCGCGTTTGTAAGTCCGAACGGCATAACCAAGAACTCGTAGTGACCATAGCGAGTTCTGAATGCTGTCTTAGAGACGTCCTCCTCGCGGACTCTCAGTTGATGATAACCTGACCGTAGGTCGATCTTGGAGTAGTAACACGACCCTTGCAACTGGTCGAATAAGTCGTCTATGCGTGGAAGAGGATAACGGTTCTTCACCGTCACCTTGCTCAGTTCCCTGTAGTCTATACACATCCTGAACGTACCGTCTTTCTTCTTCACGAAAAGTACTGGAGCTCCCCAAGGCGAAGAGCTTGGACGAATGAAACCCTTTTCCAAGAGTTCTTGCAGCTGCTTTGACAGTTCTTCCATTTCTGATGGAGCTAGACGATATGGTGCGCGAGCTATGGGTGCTGCTCCTGGAGCGAGCTCGATCTGAAATTCTACCTGACGACGAGGCGGTAAGCCAGGCAAGTCTTCAGGAAACACCTGAGGGTAATCACGTACAATTGGAATATCCCCCAATTTCTTTTCCTTTGCTGTTGCGTCCGTAACGAGTGCCAGAATGGCAGTGTGACCCTTTCGTAAGCATTTCTGAGCCTTCAAGAAAGAGATGATGCCAACCACAGCACCACTCTTGTCGCCTTGAACTTCAAGAGGTTCCTGACCAGAACGAGGAATGCGAATAATCTTCTCGCTGCATAGGATTTCTGCCTGGTGTTGGGATAACCAATCCATCCCAATCACGACGTCGAAACTTCCCAAAACTATGGGAATGAGATCAATAGAAAAGGCTTGACCAGCTAGAATAAGGTTACAACCCTGTACTACGTGCATGGCTTCTAGACTTTTACCGTTAGCTAACTCTACTACATGTTTGGTGGGTAAAAGTGTTGGTGCACGTCTTAGCAGTTGACACATTTTCACAGACATATAGCTTGTATCCGCACCCGAATCAAACAAAACAGTAACGTAAATATTGTCGAGGAGAAACTTACCCATAACAACGTTGGGATCGTTCACTGCGTCGCCACGACCTAGTACGAATGCACGGCCCCTTGCCTCGTTGCCGTTGTTGTTTCCCCCATTGTTGTTGTTGCCATTGCCCTGATTGTTGTTGTTGTTGTTCTGGTTCCTGTTGAGCTGTGGGCAGTGTCTCTTGATGTGGCCTTCAGCACCACAATTGTAGCATCCCTTGTTGCCCTGTTGTTGGTTAGGCTGAGCGTGAGGCTGCTGCTGATTTTGGTTCGCAGGACGAAGGCTTCTACAGTCTTTGGCCTCGTGACCCATCTTGAGGCATCTTTGACAACGACCCTTGTTACACTGACCGTTGTGGTGCTTGTTGCAGTTGTTGCACTTTGGAAGATTTCCGCGATATCCACCCTGCCTGTGGCTACCTGACGACTGCTGGTTAGGGCTTTGGTAGTTGTCAGTCTTTCGCTGCTGATTCTGGGACTGAACCGAAACTGATGCTTTGCTTGAATCCCCCTCCCATTTCCTCTTGTTGTCACTGAGGGTAACGGGAGTAGCTGAAGGAGTGACTGTGGTAGTAGCGCTGACACGCTTAGGCAGTTTATTCTGTTCCACTGCCTGATCGGTGATGCGATGAGCGAGGCGTTGGATTTCCTGGATGTTTTCGAGGTTAGCCGACGTCACGTGGCTCTGAATTTCTGGCGCCAATCCCTTGAGATACAACTCAATGCGCTTGTATGGAGGGTCTACCATAGTTGGACACAGCACGGCCAGCTCGTTCGACCGTTTAGTATACGCTTCGATCTCTGACCCAACCATTTTTCAGATTATACAGCTCGTCTTCTAGCTTGTGAATATCTTCACGCGTGCAATACTCACGCTTGATGAGTTCCTTAAAATCGTTCCATGGGGTGGCGTTAGCAGCTGCCAACCCAAGAATCTGCACCTGCGCGTTCCACCAGGTTAGCGCGATTCCTTCCAAGGTGCCAGTAGCAAACTTGACCTTGCGAGCCTCAGGGCACTCGCACATCTCAAATACTGATTCTAGCTTCTCGAACCAGTGGAGGAGTCCAACCGCTCCTTCTGTGCCGCTGAAAGAGTTTGGACGACAGTCCATGAAGTTCTTGAAAGTGCAGACAGGCTGCTGCGCGTGTTGACCTATTGTGTACGAATAGGACGAAGTTAAATACAAGAGTGAATGTAGGATCTAGGGATCCTAGTGTGTGCCTATACTGCAGGATATACTACCTGCTTGAGCTGCTGCAACTGCCGCAGCAACTTGGGCTTGAACAAGAGCCTCTAACTGGGCTTGTGTCATGTTAATTCTTCCAGCCATTGATCTTCATGTCAAAGGCGAAATAGGTGAGAAAAGTTCGCGAATAGTGCGATGACAGAAAAGCGTAAACACGTAAGGGTTCTTAAGTAATAGCAAATAGTGAGCATTGTAGTCTAAGCATACCACGAGCAAAGTTCTAAGTAATTCTAGCAAGTAGGCAATAAACATAAACCTTATTACCTAGGATGTCGAGTCTTGCACGTGGAGCGAAGCGTCGTTGTGGATCGTTGAGAGCACTGTACGGGTTATAGTCCGGTTTTAATAAAAACTTTTTCCCGTATTAAAACCAAGTTCTCTATAACCGATGGCTCTGATACCAATCTGTCACACCCCCAAAATCCACACGCGGAGTACCACCGCTTGGGAGCGTGACGTGACCAGGATCAAGCCATCAATCATATCAAACATAGCATTTAATAATAATAAAAGTCATTAAAATAGTTCATCATGACATGATCGATGTTTCAAAACCAAGTATTGTTTAAGTAGCGGAAGCATTGTTATAAACCCAAGTTAAAATACTGAAATGTCATAAGTGCCTAATCAAAGTAATACGATCCTTGTCCACAACGACCGGCTCCTCTTTGTGCAAGCTCCATGTACCTAACGATCTGCAAGGCATGTAACAGAATGATCAACAAACTAGTTGAGCGAGTTCACAGTAAGTAAGTGCGTAACAGTAAGTAAAGGGGTGGCTCTACTGGGCCGATAGTAAGTTATATAGGTGGGGGCTTCCCATGTTATGTGACCACTAGACTATTCGTATCAACTACTCGTATCATCCCTGTTCTTCTTCCGAGAACAGTAGCGCGTATGGGGTGTACGTAGGTTTTACGTACGTATCCTTCATAACCGAGGATAGGAGACGCGGGGGTGTACGTGGGTTTCACGTACGTATCCTTTGTACCGAGGATAGAAGTAAGTAATGCGTACACGTAGGTTTTACGTGCGTGCCTGACATCCGAGGCAGTAATTGGCATATGACCACGTAGGTGTTATCCTAACCTACGGAACTGTCCTGACATCCGAGGACCATGGTAGGTGATAGTCTAGGAAAGTATATGTACGTTCTTAGTCAATTGTAACCTTTATCCCATTCCCACGACCCGGGAATCCCATGCCTTAGTAGGAGTGTGAACTCACCTGGGTTTGCTCGGCAGACAATAAAATGCTCAAGTATACAAGTAAAGGATTCAACCACGTCCTATCATGGTTATTATGCAAGTTAGGTTCGTATATAGCACGTAGGTTACTAACACGTATGGATCATGGCAAAGTACACGTATTTCAATAACAGCTCGGTATAACAGTAAACAATTAGCCAAGTATCCGGCCCAATTCAGTTGGGCCTGAACAGTAAAAGTCCAGTAACGGTTGGCCCGTTACGAGTCGCAACGAGGAAAACTTGAGTCGCAACCAGACTCGTAACTGAGGTGTTCTCGAGTCGTAATAAGGCTGGTCTCGAGTCGCAACCGGCGATCTCGAGTCGCAACAGGGGATTGCGAGTCACAACAGCTGATTACGAGTCGCAACAGGAGGTTGCGAGTCGCAATGGTGATTTCGGCTCATCATGGTCCGGTTACGAGTCGCAACAGGACTCGCAACCGTGGTCTCGGCTTGTGCTGTTGTGGTCTCGAGTGGGGTTCCGACTCGCAATCGGTGATACCGAGTCGCAACCGTGTGTGTAACTGGTTTTCCCTGATTTCATGCAATACGTGTTAATGCAAATCAATTATCAGTTTCCAAATTCAATTCAACTAATATCCCGTAAATTCAGCAAACAAGTTTAGCAGTTTCACCAACCGGATCAAACACCGAAATCAAATCCAGAAATTAACCGATTCATGTTCGTTCATAACATATCAAGAACATCTACGATCGGATTCATGTGATATAATTACTCTTAACAAGCAACATAAATCTAAATCTCCACTTAACAGCCGATTATCACAACAACATCATACCCGATTAGACACGATCATGCATTCAAGAATCGTTTAAGCAAACAAAATTGTAAGAATATCAACCACAAACAACAACATTAACTCGCATATAAGGCATAGCAATATCAATTCGGTTTTAACTTAACATCATGCAATACTATGTACAAGAACAACACATATCCGATTCACAGTGTACATCATACAAACAAGTACCAATCACTAACCGGATGAATGTAGAAGATCGATCCGGTTCACCACGTCGGGTTCCAAGCAAGGCCGAGAGAGAGAGGTGTTCGGTGTGTGTGATTTTTGGTTGCAAGAGTTGTAAAACCTAAAACCCTATGATGTGTGGGTGTATATATACATGTGCGGGAGATGTGGGCCGAAACCCCACATGGTTTCGAGTCGGGTGTAAAACCGAATGGGCTTGTATGCGGTTGGGTTATTATTTGATTCACATAACATATGCACTCTCATTAAATCAAATAGCACATATTAGCACACGTAGTCACATAATTATAAAAATCTGGTTTACATAGCACGTATCATCATACATTCATTAACTCAAAGTGTCGCATAAGCACGTAACGTTACATCACAGTAAGTCTAAAGTACGAGTTGTCACAAGGAAGACCAGACTGAATAGTAAGTTGTAGTGCTCGCACGCGTCTAGGTAGAGTGTCTTTTCGACTGAGAGCGTCAGCCACAACGTTGGCTTTGCCTGGGTGGTACTTGATGGCGCATTCGTAATCATTAAGTAGCTCAACCCATCGACGTTGACGCATGTTCAATTCCTTCTGCTTGAAGATATGCTCGAGACTCCTGTGATCGGTGTAGATAGTGCACTTGGTACCGTACAGGTAGTGTCGCCATATCTTAAGCGCGAAAACAACAGCTCCTAGCTCTAAATCGTGCGTCGTGTAGTTCCTTTCGTGAACCTTAAGTTGGCGCGAAGCGTAGGCAATGACTTTGTCGCGCTACATTAACACACATCGAAGACCCTGAATGGATGCATCACAATAAACCACGAAATCGTCCGTGCCCTCTGGCAATGAAAGAATAGGTGCGCTGCAGAGCCTATCCTTTAGGTGCTGAAAAGCTGTTTCCTGAGTATTGCCCCAACGATAGGTGGCACCCTTCTGTGTCAGTAGTGCAAGCGGCTGTGCAATCTTTGAGATGTCTTTGATCAACCGTCTGTAATAACCCGCCAAACCCAAGAATTGGCGTATTTCCGTTGGTGTACGCGGTGCAGGCCAGTTCCTGATCGTACCTTGGATGGATCAACATGAATCCCATCCTTGTTTACCACATGGCCTAGGAAGTGAACTTCACGAAGCCAAAAGTCGCATTTTGAAAACTTGGCGTACAGTTGTTCCTTTCGAAGAAGTTCCAAGATAAGTCGTAGATGCTGCTCGTGCTCCTCCTGACTCTTGGAATAGATCAGGATGTCATCGATGAAGACAATCACAAGCTTGTCTAAATAAGGCTTGCACACTCTGTTCATAAGATCCATGAAGACTGCAGGTGCGTTCGTTAATCCGAATGGCATGACTAGAAACTCGTAGTGGCCGTAGCGAGTTCTGAATGCTGTTTTGGAGACGTCCTCATCCCGGACTCTCAGCTGATGGTAGCCTGACCTCAGGTCAATCTTGGAGTAGTAGCTCGACCCTTGCAACTGGTCGAACAAATCATCAATACGTGGAAGAGGATAGCGGTTCTTCACGGTAACCTTGTTGAGTTCACGATAATCGATGCACATTCTATAGGTACCGTCCTTCTTTTTCACAAATAATACTGGAGCTCCCCAGGGCGAAGAGCTAGGTTGAATGAAACCCTTATCCAAGAGTTCTTGCAGTTGCTTAGATAGTTCTTCCAGCTCAGTTGGAGCTAAGCGATACGGTGCTCGAGCTATATGTGCTGCTCCTGGAGCTAGCTCGATCAGGAATTCGATCTGGCGATGAGGCGGTAACACAGGTAAATCTTCAGGGAACACCTGAGGAAAGTCACGTACGACTGGAATATCTTCCAATCTCCTTTCTTTTGCTGTTGCATCGGTAACAAGTGCCAGAATGGCAGCGTGACCCTTTCGCAAACACTTCTGGGCCTTCAGGATGGAGATGATGCCAACCATGGCACCACTCTTGTCGCCTTGAACTTCGAGAGGTTCCCAACCGGAACGAGGGATACAAACAATCTTCTCTTTGCACAAGATCTCTGCGTGATGTTGGGATAACCAGTCTATACCAATGACGATGTCGAAACTACCCAGAACTATGGGAGTGAGATCGATGGAGAAAGTCTGACCAGCGAGGATAAGATTACAACCCTGAACTATGTGTGTGGCCTCTAGACTTTTACCGTTAGCTAACTCTACGACATGCTTGGTGTGTAAGGGAGTTGGTGCATGTTTTAACATTTGACTGACTTTTAGAGATATGTAACTTGTATCCGCAACCGAATCAAACAAAACAGTAACATAAAAGTCATCGAGGAGAAACTTACCCATAACTACGTTGGGATCATTCCTGGCATCACCCTGCCCTAGCACAAATGCACGACCCCTAGCGTCGTTGTTTCCATCATTGTTATTTCCCCCGTTGTTGTTCCCTTTGCTTTGGTTATTGTTGTTGTTGTTGTTGTTCTGGTTTCGGTTTAACTGGGGGCAGTGTCTTTTGAAGTGCTCTTCAGCGCCACAATGAAAACATCGCTTGTTGCCATGTTGCTGATTCTGCGGCGTTTGCTGCTGCTGCTGGTTCTGAGTTACAGGCCGTGGGCTCCTACAATCCTTGGCCTCATGACCCATCTTGAGACACCTCTGACAACGTCCCTTATTACACTGGCCACTGTGGTATCTGTTATAGTTGTTGCACCTTGGGTGATTTCCTCGATACGCACCCCTTCCCTGATTGCCCGAAGATTGCTGACCAGGACTCTTGTAGTTGTCAGTCTTTCGCTGTTGCACCTGAGACTGAACTGAAGCTGAACCTTTGCTGGAATCCCCTTCCCATTTTCTCTTGTTGTCACTGGGAGTAGTAGGAGTGGCAGAAGTGGTAACGGTAGCAGTAGCGCTGATACATTTAAGCAGCCTGTTCTGTTCCACTGCCTGATCCGTGAGGCGATGAGCAAGACGTTGAATGTCCTGGATATTGTCGAGGTTAGCCGATGTCACATGGCTCTGAATTTTTGATGCTAGACCCTTGAGGTACAACTCAATGTGCTTGATTGGAGGGTCCACCATAGTTGGACACAAGATGGCCAGCTCGTTTGACCGTTTCATATAAGCTTCAATTTCCGATCCTGTCATTTTCAGATGATAGAGCTCCACTTCCAGCTTGTGGATGTCATCACGTGTGCAGTATTCCCGTTTGATAAGTTCCTTGAAATCGTTCCAAGGAGTGGCGTTAGCAGCTGCTAGCCCTAAAATCTGAACTTGCGCGTTCCACCAAGTCAGCGCAATTCCTTCCAGAGTACCAGTGGTGTACTTCACCCTGCGAGCCTCAGGGCATTCACACATTTCAAATAATAACTCGAGCTTCTCAAACCAATGGAGGAGTCCCACTGCTCCTCCAGTGCCACTAAACGTGCTAGGACGACAGTCCATGAAATTCTTGAAAGTGCAAACAGGTGGTTGTGCGTGTTGACCTATTGTGTATAAGAATAGGACAGGGTTAAACACAAGAGTTGGTCTAGAAGTGTAGGATCTAAAGACCTTAGTGTGAGTTACGACTGCAGGATATACCTCCTGCCTGTGCGGCTGCAAGTGCCGCAGCAACTTGTTCGTTAATGAGAGCCGTCAACTGGGCTTGAGTCATGTTAATACGTCCAGACATGATCTTCATAGCAAAGGTAACATAAGTGAGAGAGAGGTTCGCGAAAAGTGCGATGACAGAAGAGAGTAAGCAAACAAGTGTTCTCAAGCAATAGCAGTTATGTATATCTAAGCATACCCTGAGCAAAGTTCTATGTAATTTAGCAAGTAGGCAATAAAACATATACCATATTACCTAGAATGTTGAGTCTTGCACATGGAGCGAGGCGTCGTTGTAGATCGTTGAGCACTGTTCTGGTTATAGTCCGGTTTTAATAAAAACGTTTTCCCCATATTAAAACCAACTTCGCTATAACCAATGGCTCTGATACCAATCTGTCACACCCCCAAATTCCACACGCGGAGTACCACCGCTTGGAGGCGTGACATGACCAGGATCAAGCCACCAATCATATTGAACATATCAATAAATAGTAAAAGTTATTCATCAATACGAAAGGTGTTTTCAAAACTAAACATAAATCAAATGTGTAGCAGAAGCATTAATGTAAAAATCCAACATAAGTATCAAGTCTCATAATATAAATGTTTAACATGGGACTCAACAGTCCATGTGCCCACCATGATCGCGCCTCCCGTGCAAGCTCCATGAGTACCTATGGTCCTGCAAGGCATGTAACAGAAAGTCAACAACTAGTTGAGCGAGTTCACAATAAGTAAGTTCGTAATAGTAAGTTCGTTTCGTAACATGTGGATCTACTAGGCCGATAGTATGCTCTATTAGTGGGGGCTTCCCATATTTGTATATACACTAGACTATTTGTAGCCATAAGTGTTCTTCTTAACTCGAGAACAGTAGTACGTACAAGGTTTACGTAGGTTTTACGTAAGTGTCCTTCTCAACCCGAGGACAGTGGTACGCGGGGGTTTACGTAGGTTTTACGTAAGTGCCTGTCACAACCACGAGGTAGTAGTGAATATAAGTTTTACGTAGGTTTTACGTAAGTGCCCTTCGCATCCTTAGGACAGTGATGAGTACAAGTATACGTAGGTTTTACGTATGTATCCTTCGCATCCGAGGACGATGGTAGATAGTCTAGTAACAGTGTAAGTACAATCCAATTCCTTCAATCCCATTCCCAACCCCGGGAATCCCATGCCTTGGTAAGAGTGTGAACTCACCTTGGTTTGCTCGGCAGATACACAGAAAGTCAATCAAGCTATATGGTGGTCAACCACGTCCTACCATGGTTACCATCCCAGTCAGGTTCATATTCAAGTAGTGCACGTATATTCTACACGTATTGTACACAAGTAACGATCATGGCATACACGTCTAGCATCGCAGTTCAACAACAGTGCAAGTTCAACAGTAAAAATCATGTAGCAAACAAAGCCCAACAGTACGGCCCAATTACCTAAGCCCGTAACAGTGTGCAAGTCCAAACTAGTGTGCATATGTTCGTGGTCTCGAGTCGAGACTAGAGATCTCGAGTCGAGACTAGGCGGTCTCGAGTTGTTGGCTTAAAGATCTCGAGTCGAGACTAATAAGGTCTCGAGTCCTGCATGTACTAGTCGAGACTAGACGGTCTCGAGTCGCAACAGGACCCGCAACCGTGGTCTCGAGTTGTTCTGTTTGTGCTGATGATGTGCGGTCTCGAGTCGAGACTGTGAGTTCTCGACTTGCAATTTGTGTCGAGACTAGGTGATGTAACAGACTTCCTTAATTCAAGCCCATCAATTCCGTAACATCAGTTAACAATTTTTGGCAGTTTCAAATCAGATCAATCAAACATTCAATTCAGCAGTTCATGCCTAATCATTCAACCTTAACTATCATCTAGTCAAGAACAACAACAATTTACCAATCATCATATGGACATGAAATCGGATCATCTGATTAACCAATTTCAAAGACTAACATGCAACCCTACATCATGGCCAAGCAATTACCCATGGAATCATCAGGCTAGATCAAACAATTTATCAGTTGATTACGAACTCAAAATCACGCAATATATATATTCATCGGTCATAGCATCATCACCATACTAAACACATGTCCCGATTTCATAAGCAAAATCTCATTAACAGAGTCACTAGCATAAAACCCTAACCAATCTTATAACAAAATAACATCACAAAACATACAACTAAACAAGGATAAGACACGAACCAGGAGTGTGATGTAATTAACCAAACCGAGATGGGAGCCGTGATCCGTAGGCTTCGATGGTGAAAGTGTTGTCGTCGGGTTCGAGAGAGAGGGAGAGAGCTCCTAGGGTTTGTGTGTGTTTGTGGTTTGCAAGTTATGAGGATCAAAACCCCATAATGGGTATGTGTATTCGTATAAGGGAGTGGGCCGAATCCCCCTTAATGGGCTGCCCTTGGTCTCGAGTCAAGATGTGTGGGCCGAAGGGGTTTGTGTAATCGGATTAAGGTTCGGTTTGTTTATATACGATACACATTGTCACTAAATCATAACCATATAGCATTCAAGTAACCGTTTAAGTTCACACAATCATATAAGGTTCAACCAACCACATAAGGTTCAAACGAGTTATACTGAGCACCAAGAGAAGTTTGAAATACGAGTTGTCACACGCCCTTCACAGGTAATTACTCACAGGATACGAAGACTTGTCAATTTTCTCTGGCTGCAAGAAAGTGTACTGGTTACATGAGGCAATCAACGATCACATCATGTGATACTGTTCCCGTTTGCTGACCCGAACCAGAGAGTTTTATGATATTCCACCTTGACTTTTGCACCAGTCAAACATCGTTCACATGCATTGCTATGTGGGCCTTCATGCCCGGTCATCAGTACAAGATTTATAAATCCTAATATCTCCTATCCAAACACAGACGACTAGAATATCGAGGCTGGTGTGCTTTGCTCAACACAAGTTCCCTACGATTGCCGTATAGTGGGATCCATATTTGTTCCATGAAGTAGTGAATATCGTCCGACTTGCCAAAAGTTGCTCTTCCAAGCCCCGCATGGACCCAACTTGAAAATTTCTTCCTTCAATGCTTCAGGTTGAACAGGGCAAATCTGATCGGGTAGGCTAGAGTCGATGGTGAGATGCAAGCTCATACGCGTTTCGGTTCCGTAGTCAAAGTCATTCAAAGGTTCCATCCAGCGATGCCATCACATGTTTAGCGCTTTACAAAACCAGGGTACACGGCAGGCTCTTGTGATCGATCTAAGCAGTGCATTTGTTATCGTCCAAGTAATGCCTCCAATTTAAATCCAAAGACTATGGCTTCCACCGCAGGTTGTGACTTGTGCAATTCTTCTTGTAAGTCTACTACGTAAACTATCACCTTCTCGTGTTGCATCGGCGTGTAACTGGGACTCTGATTCGAACCATCATGGTATACCACTAAATTACCCGTACCCCCAGGTAAAGATGATGCTCAGTGTATTGTTGAGTTGGGTTTCCAAAAGCTGAAAAGATGCCCTCCTGTTCTGTCACTCACGAATACACAACACCCTGTTGTGCTAAAGAGATTAAAGCTGCTCAATCTTCAAAAATCCCGCAATGAATCTGCGATAGTATCTAGCGAGGCCAAGTAATTGTTATATCCCCGAAGGACTCCTTGGTACCGACCAATTATAATGAAATGGACCTTAGCGAGGCCAAGTAGTTGTTATATACCACTACTTCGTTGACTACGTGACCAAGAAAAAAAATGTACCCCTCGATTCTAGAAGTTACACTTAAGAAGACTTCGCGTGGAGTGGCTCCTCCCTCAGGAGATTTAAGATAAGATCCAAATACCGCCCATGGTGTTCCTTTCTCCTGGAAATGATTCAAAACGTCATCAAAAACACGGTCGATTCATGTGATCCATAAAGCTGCTGGGGTGTTGATTACCCCAAAGGTCATGGATTACAAGGTCGTATGGTCGTACTGTGTTTGATATGCCGCTTTAGGAACATTCTCCCCTTGGACTTCCATCTGATAATAGTTCGTTCGTTAGTTAACCCTCGAAATAGAAGTTCGACCCTCGCAACTGGTCAACAGGTTGTCAATGCATGGTCGAGACAAACGGTTCTTGACTGTCACCTTGATGAGTTTTTGATAATTAGTACACATGTCCAACGATAAAGCTTATCTTCACGGACATAATCGGGGCTCCCCAGAGCGAAAACTAGGTCCGACAAAACTCCTGTCCCACAGTTCCTATAGTTGATTTGATAGTTCTTGCAACCCTCCTGGTGCAAGACGGTAAAGAGTACGAAGAATCAAGGCTGCCTCTGGCGTGAGATCAAACTGAGAGTCTATCTAACAGTTGTGGAAATAAACCTGAAAGTTCCTCGAGTAGCACCACAAAAGGAATCAGGAACAATTGGTGGATCCTCGATCCTCTCTTTCTCATTCTTAACGTCAGTAACGGTTGTTAACGTAGCGGGGTAATCTCTCCGTAGACACTTCTAGGCCTTCATTGCTGAAATGATGCTAACCTTTACACCACTCCGATACCTTAGGTCAGACGACGATTCTCCACTAGGGAGAGAGATACACAAAATTCTCTCCTCACCGGGTGTATCTGCGCAATATCTGGATAACCAATCCACACTAACTACTGCATCGAAACCAACAAAGATAGTAGAAGAAAGGTCGGTGTCGAACACTTGTCCCACAAGGTCGAGTTTGCATCCCAACGAACATATGAGGTTTCAATGGACTTGCCATCAGCCGATTCCACCACGGGTTCGGTTTCAAGAAGCATTAGGGTTAAACAAAACAGAGACGAAGTGATTAGTTACCAAGAACATATAGAACACCATGTTGTTATCATCCTGGCATCACCCACGCCAATCCTAAATGCCCTTCCATGAGTTTCATTTCCGGTGTTGCTGTTTTGGCTACAAAAATTTCCAGTACTACTGTAGTTCCCTTGGTTGTTGTCGTCTTATCTTAACAACAGCCAATCCATCATGTAGGCACCTTCATTTCCATGCTGTAGGTTATGATTACGAGTACCTTGATGTCGCCGTGACTGTTGCCTCTAATGTCATTGCTTTTAACGGAGTCCTATGATCTTTCACCAACAGGGTCCATCTTTTCTCGTTCCGTGTCACGTCCTAAGGTGGTACTCACTGTGCTGGCAGTTACACATCCCACCCTATAGTCAATTGTCATCGCTTATATCCCAATTAATGCATAAGAGTTAACTCTCATAAGTCGCTTAGGATTCGATCAAAGTCAATTTGCTGATGTTCGTTGCCGGTAATCAGGGTCGTCCTATTACCGAGGTCGGTGAGATACTACGCTCATCCTCTTGCCCCTCAATCTTGCAAGTTGATCGAGTAGTACACAGTATGTTGCTAGGGTGCTCCAGAAGTGATCGCACTTCAAGATCTAAGACGTCAATACATTGCGTTCCAGCAAACGAAGAGGAGTGAGGGAGGTATAGACCAATCATTCAACGCTGCGATATCCAACTCAGGGACGTTCATACAAGCACCTATCATTCTACACAGTTCGCTAGACGTTCAGATGAGTGCTCAGGTGATACTCGATAGCATTAAGATTCGTAAGGATTCAGAGAGGAGTGAGAAGATCACGTTCGAGTAGGAGACAGTCACTGCTGTGACTCCTATAGATTTGTTATGCTTCTCATTGATCGAATGACTAAACAAAACCCCTTTTTCACTTGTTAATCCTCGCTGGGACTCACATGCACCCCACATTATCATTATGTGTGCACCCACAATAATATTGCGATTTTCATGCTCATCTCAGTTCCTCCTAACTCATGTTAAATGGTTCCTCTAACTCGAGTGCGAAACAGAGGTTATCAAAATGATAAGATCACAAGAATCTAAGCACTACAGCACACCAACTACGCATCATAAAGTAAACAGGCAATTCGGGAAATTATGCTATGGTGACGAGTGTGTGTTCGTATGCTACATCATAAACAAGTGTACACTAGCCATGCAATGTATACAACAGATGAAAGAGACGAACCTTGTAATCTGGAGCTGAGTGTCATGGTCGTATTCTCGTTTTCAGAACTGTTCGGTTATAGTCTGGTTTTATATAAACGTTTTTAAAACCATGTTCACTATAACCAGTGGCTCTGATACCAAACTGTCACACCCCCAAAATACCACATGCGGGAAACTCCGCGAGGCGTGTGACGAACTAGGATCCAGCCACCAATCACATTGAACTCATAATATTAATTCAAATAAAACTTTCATTTATTAAAATATAAGTTACAAAGCATTGTTTACATTTCAGCAGAAGCATACAACATTAATTAAGAGTTTCGTAACCCAAGTGTATAAAAGCCTTTAGACGTGTCTCATGATTCCATGCAAGTCGACCCATGACCACTCCAGCATCCCAGACAGCATGTCCCAATGATATAAACCTATAGACCTACAAGCATGCAGACTAGTGTATCAGACAACGCTAGTGAGTTCAAAGTTTGTTAACGCGTTTAGTTACCAGATATAAGTTTAAAACATTTCAGAGATTTGATGTCGTTAATAACTCGATTACCGCCGATGGCTCCAGATTATTTTCCTTATTCCCCAATGCCTCTATCAAAGCAATGGTCAAGACTGGGGTCATTAGTTCATGCCCGTCCTCCCCGGTACGGAGTGAGGGTGCCAAACCTAAATAGCGCTACTAACTAATACCCCGTTGCCTCCCCGGCAACAAATCGGTAGAAGGGGCTTAAGTGATAGATATGAGTGTATTAACCAACATCTCATGTTTAACATTCCAGTCAAACCCCATTACCTGACATTCCTCCCCAGAACGTTTACAAGATGTCCCTCCCCGGGACGCATGCTTGGAAAAAAAGAGCAGTGAACTCACCTTAGATTTGCTCGGTATGTTATGTTACATTACCCATTCCAAGTTGGTCAACCAAACCCTACCGTGGTTACCAAGAATAGTCAAATTCACAATCACATATCAAAATCACGTATCACATAGCAACCATTCAGATTTCATACACGTTCGCTACACAAGTTCATGTTCCAACAGTTGTTACCCAAAATACCCGTTTAATAACAACTAAATCACATATTTTTCACAGACCGCAATTGCTACTAAGACCACAGTGTAACACATAACAAGTATTCAGATCAAAACAAGTCTACATTCCAATTACATATCATGCAATAGCATTCAACAGTTGAAGCGGTTGCTCACATTAATCAATTCACATTAGTAAACATACTCGTCCCTAATGTTGTTCATCATGCAACAAGTGTTCATGTATAACCAAACATCAAGAATCACAAACTATTCAAGCTCTATGTCATGTGAACACATCCATTGTTCACATTGTTCTGTTTGTCTTATCCACGACGAAGGACCCCTTTCGGCGAATAACCATTTTTGGTCAACCAAGGGTGCGACGAAGAACCACCATGACGAAGAACTGTTCTTTGTCAGAAAAGGGATCTCGGCGAAAAACCCTAATGTTTCGTCGAAGGCCAACCACAGAAGAACCTCATTCTTCGTCGCTGCATATGCACAACAGTATTGGTTCCCAACAAACCCTAATCATGGCAGTTACACGTATCATCATACAATTGTTACACGATTTCCTGTTAACCCTAGTTCATCGAACAGATTTAGCAAACCACATAATGAATGTAAACGTACACAGATCATCTAACCTCTATCATACATGTTCAAATTCTTCAGATTCAGTATCATAACATCGAAACCCGTTTTAACGACTAACCCTACTCATGCTCTCACTGCTCGAATCTAATCAGTTCGTTATAGCCAGGCATTTATCAAAACTTGTTATCATATAACCCTAAATATTAATAATCTTTCATAACGGATTATCAACTAAACATTGGATCGTGCACTCATCCTCCTTCACCACAATAATAGTCAAGCAGATAAGAACAAGGATCACATGGATGTTTATTCAAATCAAGAGAGTGTTACTAACCGTACAATGGTTGTGCACAAGGAAAGATCAATCAAAGACTATAAACCAAGGAAAATGGCTGCCGTCTCACACTGAGAAAATAGTAGGGTTTTGTGTTTACGGTTAAGATTGCGAGAGGTTAAATAATCTGACAGGTATGGGCCTCAAATGGACCTGGGCCGAGGGTTTTGGCGAAAGACCTTTTTCGCCGTTTAAGGTGATGACGAAAGACCTATATTTCGTCGAGCATAACAATGACGAAGAACCTGTGTTATGAAATGTCCACAAAACAACCACACAAACAATCCAATAAACATGTAACATTTATCACTTATCAAACATGCAACATTAATCAGTTTATCAAGGTAGAGTTGTGAAACAAATAATTGCGTAGAAGCAAGACCTTGAAAGCTCGGGTTGTCACACATAGTGTAAGCTCAAGGAGATCTTGTAGATCTTCAACACCTAGGCAAAGTGCTTGTTCCCTTGATATATACTTCACTTCACCACTGGACTTAAGCAGAGTCAATACGTGGGTCTTTTAATCAGACATCCACTTTAGTATCTTTGAGTCTAGTGGGTTTCTTGGGAGAGTCTTTATTTGAGATGAGTTTGGAGATGGAGGCCTGCTCAGAACTTTGTTGGCTATTTCTTGAGGCTTTGCTGAGCTATCATTTTCTAGTGCCCTTCTTTTGATAGCCTCTTTAAAATACACAGCTTCTTGTTCTTTCTCTTCTACATCAGTCAGCTTTTGCCTCTTTCTTTAGTTTACCACAATGACAGAGGTATCTGATGATGTGAACAGTGGTTCAGAAGTGTGGGCCTGCTGCTTTGACTTATCAGTGGTTTTGTAATCAGGCTTCTTTGGAAGACTTGGATCTGTTTCTCTCCTTTTTCTCAGCCTTTCATAAGCTTCATCAGTGTAATGCCTTGTCCATTTTGATATAGCTTTGGCAGTTCCAACCTTTGCATCAACCAACTCTTGCTTCTTTCTTTTATACTCCAAGGTAAGATCATTAATAGCCTTTTTGTATTTACTCCAGTTTGGTGCTGACCTTTTCATGCCTGGATCTTTCTTTATTCTTACAATTCTATTTAGTTCTGTTTTGAGAGCAACAAGTGGCCAGTCTTGGAATTGTTCAGCTGTGGCAGGGTAGAATTTTTCACTCATGATCAGCTTGATGATGTCTTCTTTCTGATCTACTTGCAAATTAGCTTCTGGAGGCAGGTTGGACATTTCTTTGCTCAGCTCTCTTGCATAGTCTTCTAATTGTTTAACCTTGGTGAGCAAAAACTGCGTGTGACTTGAGGCTTCATTATCACTTTTCCCTTTGCATTCAAGTTTAGCTCTTAAATCTGCTTGCCTGGCTTTGAGTTTTAGATATTCATCCATGTTTGCTGGATCTCTAAAACCAATCAGAGAAAGGAATTTTCTTTTTGAAGGATCACTCACTGTGTAGAACTGCTTCATTTCATTGTTAAATGCATACAGTTCTAGTGGATAACTGGCAGCTACTAGTATAACATCAGCAGGGTCATATCCTTGAAGTTCTATTGGATCTTTGATTGGGTTGGCCAATGTTGGAGGAATGAAAGGTTGAGGTTTGGTGATTTTATAAGGAGCAGATGAAATGGGATCAGGTGCTGGTATGTCATTATCATGAACCTGATATTTTCGTTTTCTTGTATATACCCTTTTGGGAGAAGGTGTTTTTGTTTGATTTTTAGGAACTGAAAGAATTATGGCTTGTGTGGGAGTGTTTGTGGTAAGGGATGACTGACTAACAGTGGTTGAAACAACTGGTGTCTCAACTACTATTGTCATTACAACTGTTGATGTATCAACTGTTGTCTTCTACACTATGGCAGGTGGTGAGGAGTTTTGTGGAGTGGCAGTGGATTGACTAGTGGATGGTATGATGGTGAGGGCAGTGGTTGAAATAACATTTGTTGAAACCACTGAAGTACTGTTGGTGCATATATAGCCTACGTCTAAAGTCTAGGTCATGTTGGTAGCATTGTATAGGGGTCTAAATGTAATTTTATGATGTTTTGATGTAATTTCGCTTGAAATGGTTGCTTGTAATTTCACACGAAATTAAATAAGTTAATTTCGCATAACTGGCATGTGTAATTCCATGCGAAATTACCTGTCTATAAATAGGACATGTTAGCTTCTCATTTGGTGCGAAATTAGTGGAAGTGTAACGAAGTGCTGTCGCATTTCCACCATGTATTCAAGTCTATTATCAATGAGAAGCCTATTTTAAGTGATATACTCTGTTTTCTACTCATTTCTACACTGATTCTAGGCTGTTTGTTTGTTTCCGCCTCTCAAACAGTTGTGTATTGATTCTGATTGACTCATTAGGTAGCAAATCAATCCTACAAGTGGTATCAGAGCTCAGGATGAGTCAATACACTTGAATCAGTGCCTTTTTCTACACATTCTTGGACTTCTGGACAATTTAAAAGACAAAATGGACTGATTTTTTGATATTGTGTGTAAAATACAGTTTTAACAAACCCTTGAAAGTATTAGATCAAAATTCAGACTAAAAGTGACAAAAATGGGCCAAACAGTTAATTTTGTTTGAACGAACACTGATTTCGTTTGAAAAGTTGAGGTAATTTCACACGAAATTACTAATTTCGTTTGAAATTGCATCTGATTTCGTTTGAACTTTAATTCCGTTTGACTAATTTCGCACGAAATTAAGTTTTGAGTTGATTTTGTTTGAAATGACACTTGATTTCGCTTGAAGGTGTTATTTCGTTTGAAAAAGTTAATTTCGTATGAAATTTAATTTCGCATAAAAGTGTTATTTCGTGTGAACATCTGATTTTGTTTGAAAGTCCATATTGTTTGTAATTTCGTTTGAAGTCTAATTTCGTGTGGAGACCTAATTTTGCTTGAAAGTAACTTGTTTTCAAAACTTGAAATTTTTTCCGTAAACTATTTTCGTAAAATGGATAACCAAGAGTTTTACAACTTGTTTGCCGGTGGGGGCATGACAGCAGTACAATCTCCAGCAAGTGTCATACAAAACGTGAACATGGAAAATGAACTCGGTACGATGCAGAAACCGCCGAAGTTGATGAATATTGATGAGTATGCTGGTTGGTCGGGAAGATTTAAGACATGGGTGAAAGCAAACCATTTCGAATGTTGGATGAAAATCGAGTCCAAATATGTACCTCCAGTTACTGCAGCGAGTATCGAGAAGTCTATTAGAAGTCTAACTCCAGTTGAACAAGAGGGTTTCAAAGCAGAAAAGAAGATGATGAGTATTCTACAACAAGCTATTAAAGAGGATATCTTAATGCTACTGCAACATGAGAATAACTCACAGTCCGTTTGGAATGCTTTGAAAGTTAAATTTCTTGGAAGCGTGTCTATGATAAAGAGCAAAACTGCTTTGCTAAAGAAAGACTTTGATATCTTTAAGGGTATAAAGGGTGAAACAACAAAACAGTTGATTGAAAGATATTGCCATCTAGTTGTTGAGATGAAGAGGTTGGGCATAAACAAAACAGATGAAGAATGGGTCGATAAGCTGGCAGATGTGTTGCCATATGTTGAATAGGGTACTTATCTGTTGGTGTTGAAAAACAATTTGGAGTATGCCGGATTCAACCTTAGTTCATTCATTGAGAAGATCGAAGCACATGAACTAGAGTTGACAAAGATTAGAAAGATGAATTCTTCCAATGTTCAACAAGACGTTTCTTTATACTACAAAGGAAGTTCTCCATCAACAACAAAACTGAGCCCAAAGATCCAGACAGCCTTCAGTGCTGATTCCACATCCGGAGGTTCACCTGGCACATCAAGCAGCAATAATTCACCGTTTGCAAGTTTTGAACCAAATCCTAGGGTTCAAAACTCACCAGATCAATCTTATACCCAAAGTTCGTCAGGATCAAACAGTCCAAGTCAAGGTCCAGGAATTTTGTGCAACATTGCGGTGAATATAAAGAGTGCTCAAGACTTTACTAAATCTTCCGCGAAACAACACATAGCACTACTTGCTTCGGTGCTTGAATCATATGAGAGTTTGGTTGCAGGTAGAATTGGGAACCCTGATATGACCAAGGAAGATTATGATCAGATCGATCCAGAGGAGCTGGAGTTGATCGATATCAGATGGGGAATGGCAAGCTTGGTGAGGAGAGCTCAACGATTTATAGAGATAACTGGTCGTAACAGTCTTTTAGGACCAGATCAAAAGCTTGGGTTTGATAAATCTAAAGTCACCTGTTTCAAATGTAAATAGAAGGGACATTTCAAGCGTGAGTGTCCGAATAGAGAGGTCAACAACCATCAAAATCCATTTTCAAACGACTACTACAAACAAGCCATTTATCACAAGACAAGTCAACAACCATTCACACAAAGACCTCAGATCGAAAACAAGCCTGAAAAAGCTCTTCTAGTCAATCAGAATGACGAAAAGGTTGCTGAAGGTTTTAGTTGGGATAAGTATATTGTAGGATCGATTGCTGACCCGAACGAGTTGTTCAGAGGTTGTCTCTTGCAATTCAGATGCGGAATAATAAGAAAAGCAAGTAGATATAGCTAGTACTTCTTCCTAACTGCTTGTTTTACTGATTTGAAACGATTTACAGTTCAATCTTCACACCGGCAGAGCTTCGGCGTGGAATACAAGGCATCATTACTGAGGATCGCTCAAGCATACCTATATATAGTGTCTTGGGTCCGCTCATGTGGACATGTGACACATGAGCGGTCCAGACTTGTACACAAAAGCGGCCCACATATGACACATAAGCGATCCAAACACCTAATAACCCTATGAGCGATCCTAGACTATAAAACCTATACACACTCTTGTTTTCTCGTATTTCGTGCCCTATGATATACAATACAATGCAAGACCTGATCCTAGACACCTAGACAGAATCAACAGATGTAGTGCACCAACAGACTCCCCCTCAGATGTTGATGGAGTCGCTAACACACCTTGACTTCAAAGTTGTGTCTTCATATCTTTAGTCTAGATCAGTCTCTGGGCTTTCTCTTTTTTAATCTTCAGACTCCCCCTCTCGACTTACTGGCATTCAGTTGTTCTTCAGTAACATCTTTAGGATCTTTGTCTGGCTTTAAATCACTCTAATTCTCTTGATCAGATCTCTTGATTCCTTAAGTTCATCAGTATCAACAGTTGACATGATCTTTAGAATCAGAATCTGACTCTACTCATTTTTCAGAATTGATTTCTAGGATCGAAACTTGGCTACCTGCACAATCTCAACCCAGAAATAAATTTCTTTCTCCCATATTTCAAATCACTATATACTAACACATAACTCTCCTCAAAACAATTTATGATGAGCCACTTGAAGAAGATTAGAATTAATGAAAACAATTAGATTTACATAAACACTCCCCCTCAAATTCTGCTCATCATGTTTAGCACTCGGAATTTTGAAAATCAGTTTTTCAACATCAGTTGTCGAAAATCTTTTTGACTTTTTCAAAAATTTAACTAAAACACACACAAAATCTTTTTGAATTTTCTGAGAGATATTATCTGACACCTCGTGAAAGAACAAACATATAAAAAGTAATATTTACAATCAATATTTTTGTGAGTTCGTGCAAGAGGATCATATCAGTTTATGAGACAAATCACCAACACCGTTAAGCTTAATTTCATTTTAAGCTTTAAACAATTTACCTAGATTGTCAGTATGTTTGTCCTCTTAAATTCTCAACACAAATTTCAATCGATTCGAGATATGATATTAATATTTTAGAGACTTAAACTTAATTGTGTATCACTCCACTTGAATATAATCCCGTATCCAGATCCCAAATATTCAGTCTTACAGGTGAGTATACCACAGCTGATATCTGTAAAGGGGTTAGATGCGAAACCGTGAGAGCTCAGGTCAGAACTTCCGTTCAGCAGAGAGATGACGGCTCGACTTTTGGTGGGTCCCCTTTAGAGGATCTTTTTGCATTTCAACAGCAGCGACTATCAATTTTATTGTTTCATCAGCATGCTGAGGGTGACGCTTTTTCAAGCATTTGCATAAAGTATCATCCGAAGACTAGGTCAGTACTTCCATACAGCAGAAGTCCCGGGATAATACCCCAGATATCACTGAGCATAAAGACCTAATATCTCAGAATATGGGACCTTTCAAACAAGATTTCGGGGGGTTACCCATATATCCAAGAATAGTTACCCACAAATTAAGCAAGTTCGAATTTAGGTTTATATCTCGTTTCAATTTACTAAATGTGCGAAAATCTGCTGACACATCCGCAGTAAGATTGTTTAACACTTTTTAGACTTTTCAATTCTTTAGCGTGCCGTGATAGTCCACTGATGTACTATCATTTCCTCTATTTCGCAACAAAACTCATTTTCGAACTTTATCATGTTTTTGGCTTTTTCAAATTTTCAAATGTTTTTGGATTTTCTGAAATTTCCCTACTCCCCCTAAAATGCAAACACATTTTAAAGAAAATTTGAAAACTTCTAGACTCTTGACATACTAAAAACATAAAAAGTAAAACAAACTATACAGAAACTTGACAACTGACACTGAATCACATCAAATCGCCATTCTCTTATCATAAACAATCTGAACTCCCCCTATCACAAATCATTTTCTCATTTAGATTTCAAAACACTTAAGTTTGTTTTAATCAAAATGATTTTTCCGGAAAATGAATTTGTGTTGATAACAACCACTTGTAGGTCTATCTTTTTTTAAAAAAAACGGGGATGTGGTTCATCATCTTGTCAATCTTTTGGCATGAATAGTAAATCAAGTACAATTTAATGTCCCTGATTTACCTTTTGCATTTAATAACCTTCTGTACCACTTATAAATGTAATTACTTCAAAGTATCCAAACATCTTAAAATTTAACCACAAATACCACTTGTGGGATCAAGATTACCACTTGTAGATACCCAAAAACTACCAATTGTAGGAATGTTACATCTACATCACCATTTTCCAATCAAAATGCCGATTCCTGCTTCGCAATTAACCACCTGGAAGCTCCGGCGTAGTCTTTTCACCTGCAAACATCCAAACATTTCAAAATTTTACAAACAAACTTCTCAAATACTAGAAAGATGCTGATTCCTGATCCACGATATAAGCTTGGGATCTCCGGCATAGTCCTTTAACTATTCTGGGAAACAAACTTCCCTCCAAGTCTTCTCAGACTTGAGGGCTTTCAACTCTTCAGCTGTAGGGTTGTATGTCGCCTTTTTAGTTGTGTAAAAATCTTTTGCCCCTTTAGCTTTCCCACTCAACATTTTCTCAAATATTTTCTTAACATTTCCGTTGAATGTTTTCTCGACATCAAATTCTTTTTCATCATCATAAAATTGATTTGAAATTTCAATTTTACCAATTTTCTTTTTAACTTCCTCAAACTTCAGTGATGGAAAAACATCATCATTTACTGAAATTTTCTCCACAACTCGTGGCTCTTCTGGCTTTGTGGAACCAGATTCATTGCCGACTTTTTTTTCTACCTTTTTTGCAACCCACACTTGGTTGTCTTTTCCTTTCCTTTGGTAAAAATGTTTCTTTGAACATTCCCCAACCTCATTTTTCGAATTTTCAAAAATTTTAGATTTTTCAACAACTTTTTCTTTCAACTTCTGAGAAGCTCCCTGTTTTGCTTTGATATCTTTTGGACAATTCGATGCAATGTGACCAGCTTCATTGCATTTAAAACAGGTTTGAGTATTTCTCAGATGAAATACTCCAGTTCCATTCCTTCTCCTCTCAGCAAGAAACTCTTGATTTGATTGTTTCCAGAATGGTTTCTGCTGTTCATCTTCAGAGCTTCCACCTGTCACAAATTCAGTGTTTGATTTAGAATTGTTCTCATTTTTGTAATTTTCTGGTGGAACAAAACCTAAACCTTTCTTTTTGTAGCTACGATTTTGGTTGGGTTTCTTTGAAAAATCAGAACCAGAATTGTAACCTTTTTTCTCGTTTAGACGTTGTTGAACTCTAGAAGTATATTTTTTAGGTTTATCAAAACTTTTCAAAACTTTTAATTCAGGAATATTAACCTCTATTAGTTTAAAAGTTTTGTTGATTAATTCCGTTTTGATACTCATTATCGGAAACTCTTTGTTGTAATATAATTTGTCAGAACCATTCAAAGTATACACAACTTCAAATGTTTCATCATTCAAATCTGCCTTTGATAACAGAAATTCTTTACTATAAGACCGTTTAACTGACGAATTTTGACTGTTGACTGACAACTTTGGCTTTTCAGACTAAGATTTCGACTCTGTCTCCTCATCAGTATCCAACACCTGATCGACCACCTTTTTGATTAATTCAGACTCATGATCAGTATCGGATGAGGTAAACGTCACATCAATGTTTTCTGGTAAGACGTCAGTTGTGTCGGTTTTAAGCTTTATATTGACTGCTTTTGCAAGTTGCTCCTCATTTGGTTTCCTAGGTGAATACCCATCCCAAATTGGAGGCGGACACTTGTTATAGCTAACAGTTGTTTTCTTACCACAGTCTTTCTTTTCTTTCGGCTTCTCGTCTTGAAAAGCTTCCATACCTGCAACAGTTGGATAAACACGATCAATAAGATAATCAGAGGTAGAATAGCTCAACAATAACCTCCTAATCCTCTCATTTTCAATCTTTTCAGTTTCCAACTCTTGCTTCCATTTTGCACTCTCTTCAATGTAGAAATTTATAGCTTTTTGCTTCGACATTAAAGTTGCATTCATCATTGTCAGCGCCTGTTCTCTTTCTGAATTTGTTGTTTGGAGACCAGTTACTGTTTTGTTCAACACGTCGTACGATTCCTTCACATAATTGAGATTGAACAGTAACTGCTCTTTCTTTTTCTCGTACACAGCTATGATATCATCTTTTGCTATACATTCTTTGCAGGCTTCCAAACACTTCTCACATGGCTTGACGACTTCAACAATTTTTTCAACTTCGACTGTTTTTACAACTTCAATCACTTTCTCTACTTCAATCACCTTTTCTACTTCTTTCTCTACCTTGATAACCTTCTCATTAACACTTTCAACATTCTGAACATCACCTTCAGATCCAGGTTGTTGTTCTTTTGCAGCTTGTTTTTCCTTCAGTTTCTTCATTCTTTCTGCAAAATAAAAATGAAAATTTTCAGGAGACAAATGAGATTTTGCAATATTTATGTGTTCCTCTTTCTCATCATCACTGCTGCTGTTATCAGGTGATTTATCAAAGTGTACAGATTTATCAGAATCACCATCTGATATATCAGAATCAGACGGTGTTTTGTCAAAAACAACTTCTTTTTCTAGAACATTTTCATTTTTCTCAGGTTCATCTAAACTCTGTATGCTATCATCTAAGCTATCTGAAACATCTCCAGAGTGTTGTGAAAGTTTATCAGTACTGTCTGAACTTTCATCTGATGACACAGACTTTTCATCTTCACTTTTCACATTCTCTCCGATAGATCTCATCCAAGTGGCAAACAAATTTGGTTCTCGGACAATTTTGGCAATGAAGGCTTTGAACTCTCCCTTCTTATCCACAAACATATCCCAACTGAAACCTTCAGGTAGTTTCTCATCATCTTGATCGATAATGCGTGCTTCTGTGGCTTCAGATGATATGTAATCACTCCAGCTGAAATCTACCAAACATGCTCTCTTAGGGTCTTCAATCTTTCTCCCATGAGCAGTCTGAGGTTCTTGGGATTGTCCAACTTGCTGATAGATAGCTCTGCGATAATAATCATCTTTCCCGAATGGATTCTGTGCTCCGCTAGCTTCTCTTCCTTTGCACTCCCGCTTGAAATGGCCTTTTTCCCTGCATCGAAAACAAGTAACTTTAGATTTATCAAAACCTAAAGTTGAAACATGAGCATCTAAAAAGTCATTTCTCCCGGTAATGGTTTTGAATTTCTCAGCCCGACGAAGAACACTTGCAAGACACCATTTGATATCCATAAGTTCCATTTCCTCAGCGTCTATTTGATCGTAATCCTCTTTAGTGAGCATAGGATTTCCGATCCGACCAGCCACTAGACCTTCATAGGATAACAGAACTGAACCCAGAAGTGCCATATGATCTTTCGCAGTGTCTTCGGAGAAGCTTTGACCTTCTGGAAGGTTGAGAGCTATATTGCATTGAATCACATATCCGTTTCCAGTTTTTGTACTCTGAGACTGAAAACTAGTGTTAGTCTCTGTTGGATTTACACTCGAAAACGATGAAAACCCGCTGCTACTCTTGTTCGAGCCCTGATCAGCTTTCTCAGATGAATCACCAGCACTGAAAGCGGTTTGAATTTTCGGACTTCTTTCAGATTCAGTAGCTGGAATACTACCCCTGTAATACATCTTCACGTCCTGTTGACCACTCGGACTGTTCATTCTAGCGATCTTTTGCTGCTCAAGATCCTGACTCTCAATTTTCTCAATAAACTGTGAAATTGTCAGCCCATCATACAAACCAGTATTCTTTAAGATCATCAAATACGTTCCCCACTCTTTCTGAGGTAACGCATCCGCCAACTTATCCACCCATTCCTCACGACCTTTTTCAACTCCTAACATCGATAATGATCGCACCAGGTGACAATATCTTTCAATCAATTTCTTAGTATCCTCTCCTGGCAAACTACTAAACAGATCGAACTCTTTCTTTAATAAAGCTTTCTTGCTTTTAATCATGTTTTCGCTTCCCTCAAACTTAACTTTTAATGCATCCCAAATCGACTTAGCAGTTTTATCGTGTTGCAACAAAATGAATATATCTTCTTTAATTGCCTGCTGTAACAAACTAATCATCATTTTCTCGGCTCTATACATTGCTCGTTCTTGCTTAGTAAACTCGGATATCTCTTTAATAACTTGCAACTCTGTTCTAGGCAACGTGTATTTCTTCAATATGCACTCCCATGATCTAAGATGGTTTGCTTGAACCCAGTTTTCAAATCGATCTTTCCACCCATAGTACTCTTCAATGCTCATCAATCTAGGGGGCTTTTGAGTCGTTCCCGTCTCATTTTCTAAGTTCATTGCTTGAGCAATTATGGCTGGAGTAGTCGATGTTGCAAATGCGTTGTAAAATTCGGAATTCATGTTGACTTAACATGATTTTCAAGACTATTGACAGAAAAGCGATTCTAATACAGTTCCCTGGAGCGATCCAAGATTGATCCAAATAAGCGATCCAGTAGTTGTTTTTGGAGCGGTTCACAAATACTGTCCGTTCGAGCGGACCAAACTGATTAATCAAAAGAGCGATCCAGACAAATAACCAAATGAGCGATCCACACAATGTTCTTTGGAGCGAACCAGAAGAATTACACTCGAGCGGTCCAGAAATTAACTTTGAGCGGTCCAAGATTAAACTAAGAGCGATCCAGAAATGTTAGAATGAGCGATCCAAAACTGTGAATTACGAGCGGTTTACGATGACGTCATTTGAGCGATCCACATTACGAACATATTTTGATCTGTTTTTAAGCTGAATTTCGGTCTGAAAATTCCAAAGGTTTGACTAAGCACTATTACGCACAATCTGTGAGAATTTGATCGAATTTCAACCGTGAAATCTTCCTAAAATGAGAAAAGAAGGTGTAGAAACGAGAAGAAACAATGAAATCCGGCTATAGTCTGCCGAAAACCTCCTCCCAAGTTCTGATACCACTTGTAGGATCGATTGCTGACCCGAACGAGTCGTTCAGAGGTTGTCTCTTGCAATTCAGATGCGGAATAATAAGAAAAGCAAGTAGATATAGCTAGTACTTCTTCCTAACTGCTTGTTTTACTGATTTGAAACGATTTACAGTTCAATCTTCACACCGGCAGAGCTTCAGTGTGGAATACAAGGCATCATTACTGAGGATCGCTCAAGCACACCTATATATAGTGTCTTGGGTCCGCTCATGTGGACATGTGACACATGAGCGGTCCAGACTTGTACACAAAAGCGGCCCACATATGACACATAAGCGATCCAAGCACCTAATAACCCTATGAGCGATCCTAGACTATAAAACCTATACACACGCTTGTTTTCTCATATTTCGTGCCCTATGATATACAATACAATGCAAGACCTGATCCTAGACACCTAGACGGAATCAACAGATGTAGTGCACCAACATATATCCCTGGCAGTGAGGGTATGACAATGATGGCAGAGATTGTGGAGGAGCCAGAGTGTGTTGTTGAAACAGAGGTTGTCAGTGAAGTAGTGTCTGAAGAAAGTTTGGCAGAGCTGGAAGAAATTGCAGCAGAAGTTTACTACTATCAATTTGAACAGGAGGTTATTGCTAGTTCGTTTAAATCAATAATGCCTCCTAAAATGTTTGAATCTTTTGCAGGTTTCTTCAGTGAGACAACTACCGGTCATTGTCCAATATATGATGTCGAACCAGATCAAGTTGAATAAATCATTGACGTTTCAAAAGAAATGAATGAAGAGACTCTAAAAGAGATTGCAGATAAAGCTTTGATGGGAAAACTGAAAGAGGTAGAAACAGAATCTGTTGAAACAGAGTCCGTCCAAACCGAGTCAGTTGAAAGTGTGTCTGTCGATATGGAGTCAGTTCAAAAGGAGTCTGACGAGAAATCATAAATTGAGGAGATCAAATCAGGAAAAGAGTCTGAGTCAGAGTCTGATGGGTTCCGTAAAACAGATGTTAAAATTGATCAAGAGGAAAAGATTGTTGAAAAGATTGATTCAATTTCTGAAACTTCATGCAAAAACTATTCAAAATCCTGCATGGAATGTCTTGAAAAAGACAAAAAGTTTCAGGAGTTGAAACAATACACTGATGAAGTAAAATATGATCTAAGAGAAGTAAAAGAAGCATATGACACGTTGG
Source organism: Helianthus annuus (assembly GCF_002127325.2). Lineage (NCBI taxonomy): Eukaryota > Viridiplantae > Streptophyta > Magnoliopsida > Asterales > Asteraceae > Helianthus > Helianthus annuus. Next base: position 158,798,398 of record NC_035440.2, on the reverse strand, counting down.
CTAGATCTATTAAAATGATTAAACAAGAAAGTTTTGAAAATGATAAAGCCACGAATTTGCTAAAATCAACTGTCATGGATAAACAGGTGGAGATTAACATCCATCTGGACACAATTGCTTCTTTGAAAAAAGAACTTGAGTTAATGAAAATTGAAACTGAAAGAGTTGATAAGAAACGAATAAGTTATGTTGCTTCTTCATATGTGATTGATCAAATTGTTCCGCAACAATCTGACACGAAACCTGTCTTCAAAAGTGTTCCACCCCCAATGTGGAATCATTACACATAAAAATATTTAGATGGGGTGGAAAATGCTTTGAATCTCAAGCTAAGAACCGTTGAGAATGAGTTGCCTGAGAATATTGATGTTACATTTTCTCCATCTGACACAGACAGTGAGTCACAGGTGATTAAAACCGTTGTTGACAAAGTGTTAGATGAAGAAAGTGATAACTCGGAGTTTGATACTGTGAAAACTCATTTTTAAAACTCCACGTCTGATTCTGAAGAATATGGTAACTTCTTGGACAAATTTATACCAAAATCAGAAAAGGTTGTGAATGATGATTCGATCGTTGTGGTTTACACAATGACCGGAACTGGCAAACTCTATTCTGATTTTGAGTATCGAATCCAGAATGTGAACATGCAAAATGTTGAAAAAGTGTTTAAGCTTGTGGATATTGACATTTCTGAGGTCAACAACAACGAGTTTCTTTCAAAACCTAAGAAATCTTTTGTGAAACAACAACCGAACAACCCTGGGAAAAAGGATAGGGTGGGTAACAATGGGTCTAACAAAAGAAATGGTAAGAATTTCAAAAAGAAAGGTGTTGGTTTTGAAAAGAACATGGCTAAGAAGAATGTCAAGCCAAAAGAAAAGATGAGTGATGTTTTTGTTGCTGGACCTAGTGTTGATGCTGAAAAGGATTATATTTTCAGTCAAAAGGCCGTTGATGATTTCAATACAGCGAAAAAGTTGAGAGAAGAGACCTACAAATAAACTTTTGTCGAATATGACAAGAGAATTTGTTATCGCTGTAATGAAATTGGTCACATGGCCAAGCAATGCATGAAGAAAATTGAGAAACCAATTTTGCAAAAACACAAACCAAAAACTCCAATTGATGTTAAGGGTAAAAAACCCATGGTTTCCCCCGTTCGAATTTTGAAAAGAGGAGAATCTTTGAAGACCGAAGAAAAGCCGAAATCAACTTTTGAGATTGGCGAATCTTCGAAGACTCAAAAGACTTCAATGATTTATCCAAAGATGAAAATTTTTGAAAATCAATCATGGGTGGCAAAACCAAAACAGTCAGTTGAAAGGAAGAAGATGGAAAAAATTTTGAAAACTGAGCCAAAAGTTTTTGAAAATGATGTTGATAAACTTGAATATGAGCTAGACAAGCTGCTTGAGGAATTTCCACCGATTAAGAAGGAAGATTTAAAACCAAGAGCCAAAACTGATGTTCCAAATATCATCTTTAACATTCCGAAAGTTGATGTGTCATGCGATCTTGTGTTTGGTAGTGTTCCAAAGGTAAAGAAATCATGGGCTTCATTGTTTGAGTAAATTTCTCTGATGTATGCAGGGGCTTCCGAGGTCGATAATCTCGAAGTGGATCATGGACATCGGAGCTTCAAGGCATATAACGGGAATGTTGGCTTTGCTCTATGACGTCAAATCGATCAACGGAGGATATGTTGGATTTGCGGGGAATCAGGGTGGCAGGATAGTTGGTGAAGGAACTCTAACAAATGGAGTGGTTACGTTTGACAAAGTGAACTATATCATCGAACTTGAAAACAATTTGCTGAGCATCTCAGAAATTTGTGACAAGTCTTTTACAGTACACTTCACTAAAAATGAATGTTTAATCATAAAACCTGGTTTTAAAATTCCTGAGGACATGGTGTTGATGCGAGCTCCACGAGAAAATGACTTGTATGTACTCGATATGAGCGTCGCAACAACAATTGATCATAAAAAGCAATGTTATGTGACAAAAACAAAGGCAACAGAAAAAGAGTCAAGGATGTGGCATCGAAAGATGGGCCACATTCATGTTAGAAAAATGAACTTTCTTGTACACAATGATTTAATCAAAGGTGTAAATTTGAAAAATTTTCATTTGAATGATGATTGTGTAGAGTGCAAGAAGGGAAAGCAGACCAGGAAGACACACCCACAGAAGTTGCCGAATTCAATCAGAGTACCGCTCGAGAGACTCCACATGGATCTCTTTGGGCCAGTCAATGTGCAAAGTATCAGTGGAGACTTGTACTGTCTAGTAGTCACTGATGACTCCACTAGATTCTCTTGGGTGATGTGTCTGGAGAGGAAAGATCAAACGTTTGAATCGTTGATAGTGCTGTTCAAAAAGATGGTAACGCTGTATAAGCTACCAATCAGGAGAATACGAAGCGATAATGGAACGGAGTTCAAGAATAATCGCATGCTCGAGTTTTGTAATGAAAAAGGGATTCTTCACGAATTTAGTGCACCATACACTCCACAGCAAAATGGTGTAGCTGAACGAAAGAATCGCACCTTGATTGAAACAGCTCGAACAATGCTTGCCGATTCCATGTTGCCAATATTTTTCTGGAGTGATGCAGTGGCAGCAGCGTGTTATACACTGAATCGAGTCCTCATAGTGAAGAAATACAAGAAAACATGTTTTGAACTTCTTCATCGTTATAAGCCAAATTTGAAGTTTTTAGAACCGTTTGGATCTCCGTGTACTTTTATAGATCCAGATGGAAAATTTGGTGCTAAATCTAATGAGGGTTTCTTTGTAGGATATGCGATTCCGCTGAAGAGGGTGTTCATTCCATGCCGGGGAAAGTAATTCAAGTTCAGCATGTCGATTGTCAGAGGTTTACACCTCCACCACAACTTCCCGGACAAAGATTGCTTTTCGATTATGACAAACTCTGGGAGTCTTTCCAACTTCCGACTGAGCCAAGTATTAAGGAACTCGTACTATTATACGAACAGCAACAATCTATGTGACAAGATCAGGTGCCAAGACCGTTGGTAGTTTCCTCACCCACTGAGGGTGCAAACGATCACGAGGCTGGTCCAAGTGGAACAGCTCATGAACCACCAGAGGAACCAGCTCTGACATTTGATCAGTCTGACGACTCAGAATCAGAATCCAGTCCGACTTTTGACGAGGAACCAAATGTTGAAACGACAGAAGCTGTGGATCACACCGGTGATCAAGATATCACGAACTTGCAATCGGAAGTGAATGTGCCTCACAATGTTGTGCCAAGAACCTTGTCTTATCATCCTTTAGAGCAGATAATCGGTGATCTTCAGAGCGGAGTTAGAACGCGGGAACAGATCAACAGAGCTCTTTCTTGTTTTTATACATCTGTTGCTCCTTTACAAGTTGATTTCTCACTTAAGTGTTTCATCTCGCAGATTGAACCAAGAACGTATAAGGAAGCTTTAACTGAAGAAAGCTGGGTGAATGCTATGCAGGAAGAGTTGCAGCAGTTTGAGAAGCTGGGAGTTTGGAGACTGGTAGATCTTCCTGAAAATCAGAAGCTGATAAAGACAAAATGGGTCTTTAAGTGCAAAAGGGATGATAGAGGGGTGATTGTAAGGAATAAAGCATGATTGGTAGTACAGGGTTTCAGTCAACAGGAAGGCATTGATTTTACCGAAGTGTACGCGCCTGTTGCTAGACTCGAGACGATAAGAATCTTCCTGGCATTTGCGTCCTGGAAAGGATTCAAAGTATACCAACTAGATGTCAAGTCTGCATTCCTATATGGCAAAATCAAGGAAGAAGTGTATGTTGGACAACCGCCGGGTTTCACAGATCCAGTACACAAAAACAAAGTCTATCTTCTCGATAAAGCGCTCTACGGTTTACACCAGGCCCCGAGAGCCTGGTACGAGACGCTTTCCCAATATCTGCTGACCAACGGGTTCACCAGAGGGACGATTGATAGTACGTTGTTTACCAAAGAGGTTGCAGGGCATCTATTGATCGTGCAGATTTATGTCGACGATATCATCTTTGGATCGACAAATGATGATTTGTGTAAGGATTTTGAGAAAGTGATGAAAAGGAAATTTGAGATGAGCTCGATGTGGGAGATGAAATTCTTCTTAGGGTTGCATGTGGAACAAATGCACGAAGGAATCTTCATTCATCTAACCCAATACGTGAACGATGTTCTGGAGAAGTTTAACATGTCATAATCTACTCCAACATCAACCCCCTAGCTCAGAATCACGGAATCTGTCCAGATGAAAGTGGAGAGAAAGTGGATGAGACATATTACAGGTCGATAATTGGATCTTTGATGTATCTTACTACTTCCCGCCCAGACAACATGTATCCGACGTGTTTATGCGCCCGTTATTAGTCTAGCCCAAAATAGTCACATCTGACGATCGTGAAACGCATTTTACGGTATTTAAAAGGCTGCCCAAGCACCGGATTGTGGTATCCTAAGTCTGGTGACTTCTCTCTCACAGGTTATGCTGATTCGGATTTTGGTAGCTGCAAGCAAAATGCTAAGTCCACCACTGCAGGCTGTTAGTTCTTCGGAACTTGACTAGTCACTTGGCAGTGCAAGAAACAAACCTCAGTAGCGCTCTCTACATGCGAGGCTGAATACGTTTCGGCCTCAAGCTGTCGCTCACAGATCCTGTGGATCCAACAGAAGATGCGAGACTTTGGTTTGCAGTTCTTGGACACGCCTATATTTGTGGACAATGAAGCAGCGATAAACATAACGAAAAACCTGGTTCACCATTCTAAAACAAAGCATATTGAAATACGACATCATTTCATCCGTGATTGTCACGAGAAGAAATTGATTCGCATTGAACATATACACACTGATGAACAGAGGGCTGATTTTTACACCAAACCGTTTGACAAAAAGAGATTTAACTATCTTTTGAAATTAAATGGGTTAAAAAATTTGCTTTCTGGGAGGGTTGTTGAATGTGAAGCCGAGGAGGACGGCGATCTGATGTGATCCGCGTCATGTTGTCAAAGTTTTTGTACAGTTTATTTTCTGCATTTGATAAAACCAAAAACACAAAAAATATGTTTTTATTTTTGGGGGAGAAAGTTTGTAGAAAAATACAAAAACATGATAAAATTTCAAAATCCAAAAAAATTAGAAAAACTGAAAAATCCAAAAACATTGAAAAACTGAAAAAGAGTTTGTGTAAAAAGGGGAAATGATAGTACATCAGCTAGACAGATGCAGTACGCTAAAGAATTGTAAAGTTAAAATGTGTTAAGCAGTCTTGCAAATGATATGTCGATAGGTTTTTACACATTTAGTAGATTTGTTTGGGATATAAACAAAAATAATAACTTGCTTTTACGTGGGGAACATCTCTAGGATATATAGGTAACCCCTGAAATCTCGTTTGAAAGGTCCTATTTCTGACATACTAGGTCTTCGTACATGATGATATCTGGGGTATTATACCAAGACTTCTGATGTTGCGGATGCAATAGCCTAGTCCTCGTATAATACTCTGCACAACTTTATTCGTAAAGCATCCCCTCAGCATAAAAATGATGAAACATTGCAAAATGACTAATCATGTGCTGTTGTAAAAAAGATTCTCTAAAGGGAACCCACCGAAAGTCGAGCCGTCATCTCTCTGTACGAACGGAAGTTCTAGCCTGAGGTCTCACGGTCTCGCATTCACCCAATTACAGATATCATTAGTGTGCACTCACCTGTAAGACTGAATATAGTGATCTGGATATGGGAGTATATTCTGAGGTGGTACACGCGTAAAAGTCAAGACCTTAAAACAATAAATCCGTATCCCGAATAGATTGAACTTTGTGTGAAAATTTAAGAGGATCAGTATATCGACACTCTAAGCAAATTGTTTAATGTTGTGTATGAAATAAAAGCTTAACGGTACTCGTATCTAGTCGGCAGCTGATATGATCCCCTAACACGCTCACCAAAAATATTGTATGTACAGTTCTTTGCTTATTAAAAATCCAAAAAGATTGTCTGTTTGTTGAGCATTTTATAAAATCCAGAAAGATTTGCATTTCATTTTATTTTCGACAACGGACGTTGGGGATCAGATGATCAAAGTCTTATGTGCTGAACAAGTCTGGATCATAAGGGTTGGGTAAGCAGAAGATTGTAAAAGTAATTGGAAATTGGTTGAAAGTTCAAAAGTTCATTAATTTGAACTAAAATCAGTTTCAGAAAATCAGTATCTTCATAAACTGGTCAGCCAAGGTCATTAACTTTGACTTGGCAGGCTAAACAGTTGACCAGGGTCATTAACTTGGACTTGGTTAACTGGGTGTGATGGTAAAATTTGAAAAAGTTAAAAATTTGAAAATCTTGGAAAGGTAATTTCGCTTGAAATAGTATTTTCGTTTGAAATCATAATTTCTCTTGAGATGTGTTATTGCTTGAAAAGGTAATTTCGCTTGTGATGATGATTTCGCTTAAACATGTAATTTCGCTTCAACAGTGATTTCGTTTGAAAACCACTTCTGTGCCTATTTCTGTAAGACCCTAATCATGATTTGACCGAAAACGACGCAGCGGAAAATGAACCGTAAAATTTCTTCCTTTTAACTACTCTAACACACTTGAATACCGTAAGGTCAAACCTTTTAACATGAATACATCATTCATCATTTATTTAATGTAACTATGTTATCAAACAATTACAACAATGTGACCGCTTTCCCGTACAATCCATGATCTTCAACTCGACCCTCGTTCACTTGTCCATCATGAATAGATTGCGGTCACCATATATAACCAACACGTTAGAACATGGTAACATCATATATAATTTAATACATATCCTTAACAGGCTATATCACATTCTAGCTACGTAATGTATTCCATTGAAACATCCTCTCAATTTTATTTACTCGAGTCCGACATCAATTCCTCGAGGGTCCGGCGTTCCCATACCTGCACTCCATATATTTCATTCTCAATAGTAACATGGTTAGGGGTACGTAATCTCAAACATATTGAAAACCCACATCTTCATGTATACGTATACCAGTGATCTACAATCATTAGATTACAACACGTGTATACACTTTCATATATCTATGTACATTCATACGTATCATATGCACGTGCATACAAGTTCACACGACTTACACACGCTAAAGTTCCATATCTACATACATACATACATACATACATACATACATACATACATACATACATACATACATACATACATACATACATACATACATACATACATACATACATACATACATACATACATACATACATACATACATACATACATACATACATACAAGTCACATTCACTTATTTGTAAGTTGAGCCTTAACTACAAACATATCAACACAAATTAATGCAATTACTAACAAAATAACCGACTAACTTCCAACAAACATGATGAACATTCAGCATCATAATGAACATTCGTTTAAAACAATGAACATTCAGCAACATAATGCGTATTCCATTAACACGATGAACATTCAGCAACATAATGCACATTCCATTAACACAATGAACATTCAACAACATAATGAACATTCAATTAACACAATGAACATTGAGCAACATAATGCACATTCAATTAACACGATGGACATTCAGCAACATAATGCACATTCCAATAACACGATGAACATTCAGCAACATATTCAGCAACATAATGGACATTTCATTAACACAATGAACATTCAGCAACACAATGCACATTCCATTAACACGATGAACATTCAGCAACATAATGAACATTCCATTTAAACAATGAACATTCAGCGACATAATAAACATTCGTTTAACACAATGAACATTCAGCAACAAAATGCACATTCCATTAACACGATGAACATTTAGCAACATAATGCACATTCCATTAACACAATGAACATTCAGCAACATAATGCACATTCCATTAACACAATGAACATTCAACAACATAATGAACATTCAACAACATAATGAACATTCCGTTAACACAATGAACATTCAGCAACATAATGCACATTCCATTAACGTGATGAACATTCAACAACATAATGCACATTCCATTAACACGATGAACATTCAACAACATAATAAACATTCAACAACATAATGAACATTCCATTAACACAATGAACATTCTTACATGGTTCCCTATATACAACATACCAAACTTAATTTATAATTAAGAAGTGATTCCGGAAATCACTTACCAAACTTCATATAATTAACCAAAATCCCACATGTATTCCATTCAAAACATATTTCTCATGTTTAATTATCATCGAATTACATCACCTCCACACATTATACACTTTGATCCATCATTTGCATACCATTTCATCTATTAATCTCACCTAGGCATTTCAACAAACACTTGGTGTGCATACTACTTTCTTAGCACATTGTACAAGCGTCTTATGCTCATCTTCCTACCCATTTCCTTCATCTATCAAATACAACTAAAATCAACCTAATTCCATACCATACTCAACCTATCTAACAAGTATTCATCACATACAACATACTACATCAAATTTTGAACACGGATTGTGTCACACCCCCAAAAATCCACACGCGGAGTACCACCGCTTGGAGGCGTGACATGACCAGGATCAAGCCACCAATCATATCGAACATAGCATTTAATATTAAAACTAGTTAATGTAATTCATCACGACATGATTGATGTTCAACAAAACGTAAATTAAGTAGCGGAAGCATAATATGAAAACCCAAAATAAAGTTCAAGTGTTTAGAATAACATCCACGATCCTTATCCCACAACGACCTGCTCCTCCCTGTGCAAGCTCCATAAATACCTAAGGTCCTGCAAGGCATGCAGCAGAGAGTCAACAACTAGTTGAGCGAGTTCACAGTAAACAGTTCAGTAATAGTAATAGGAAAGTAAGCCTTTTGTTCGTTCGTTAAGTCATGTATCGTATTAGTTCATATCGCGGTCTCCCAGACATGTGTGCGAAGTTTTAGTATCTATAGTGGGGGCTTCCCATGTTTACTAGACTAGGTATGTTTGTATCGCGGCCACCCTGGCATGTATGCGAAGTTTAGAGTATAGTTCGCGGCCTTCCTAGGCATGTGTGCGAAGATTAGTCATAATATCGCGGCCAACCCTGGCGTGTGTGCGAAGATCAGTTCAATTTAGTACCATTAGTCTAGTTGTATCTTATCAATAACCCTTCCTCACCCGAGGACCATATAACTAAGTTCAATGTGCTAGGTAAACACAAATAAATAATCCAACCCATTCCCACCCTGGGAACCCATGCCTTGGCTGTGTGAACTCACCTTGGTTTGCTCGGTATGCTAAGATACTCGATTATCAGTTAATCAGACACGCCCTAAAATGGTTATTGACAACAATTAGTCAGTAGTGCACCTAACCCACACTATTCACAAACATGCATTCTTTGTTCGCATATTATACAATCAAGATATAGGGAGCACACACACATATGGTTCCAGTCATAATCAATTCACACGTTGGTTAAGTATCATTAATTATTTATTCCATCAGGTCAAGCTAACTAAATCCTACAACATGTACTGCCGAACTTAATCAATCATACATGACACAACCCAATAAGCAAAAAGAAACACACTGTTTACCAATTTGCAACTCATACCCCTACTGTTTATCATACCCAAATCACCCATGCATACCATGCCCCAACTAACATATCAAACAATTAATAAGGAAGTGGGCTTGGCTGAAGACTCCAAGTCGCGCAGGCCAATTACATCGTAACAGGCTTTGCAGCCTCTAAATCCCTCGGCCCATTAATCAAACGGTCTAGTTACAAAGGGCCATGGTCAAACCCATTAAACAAATCTCTTTCTTTTGTTTTTCACCTATTTTGTTTTAGTTAAGTCAAGTGCAGCCCAGTATTTTCCCAACCCACTCACGAGATCCCAGACAGTTACCTCCTATCACATTGATCCAACCCAATTTCCATGAGTTTATTAATTCAAATCTTTTATTTATAACAGTCACAAATAACTAATGGCATATATTTTCGGCCCAACAGTGAATAGGGGCCCAAGAGATGCACGGTTCAACTGGGCTAAACCCCACTTCATCCCCTCGGCCTAGTTCGATTTTTGTACACAGTTTGTTGAGTTTGGGTGATCCGATTTCATAAGCACACAGACAACATCTACCCTTTGATTCTTATCAATACCTTTTTATTATAAAATTAACAATAATCGCCGACAAACAATATTCACAATCCTAACCTATTTGCGACAGTTTCATGTAATATTATATACATCACATGGTTCCTTTGACATCATACACATCGTACAGCTCATTCACATCACATAGTTCATGCAATACATTTTATTTCATGCACATCATAAGGAAGCAGTCAATGCACTTTATTGAGCCCAAAACCACTTTTTCATTTATAGTGCTTGACAACTATTGGACCTCAACTAAATCGATCAGTGTGCACCCATAATTATCAATTTCACATATGTCAATATCATTATACCATATTATTTGATTATCTCAATCACATGGAGCCGCCACTATTTTTATTTAAGGCATCATCATTATTAGGCCACATGCCTTCAATTTCATTGGACCTTTAAAACTAGTGTTATACTACAAATCGGTTATGTGAATTTTAGTGGGTAACTTTGATTGGACCATCATAGAAATCAATTAGTGGCTACTGATATGGTAGACAACTTTATCATTCCTACATCATGCATACAAACAGTTTATTATAATCATCGGCTAATATTAATATAAATTTCAAGAACAATCATAGTCATCTAATTGAGTACTTCGTCGCACAAGAACAGTTCATACATATTCATGAAGTCTCTTAAATCATCACTTATTAAACATAACTTGATCGACAATTAGCACAGATTCATGAAACATCAAAATCATCATTTATCATTAAGCATATCAGTCATGCATTGGACGTAGACAAGAACAACCAGCAACCTCAGAATTATTACAAAGTAATCATACTAACCGAATACTGGATACACGTGCAAAAGACTTCGGAGGAGAAGGGGGTAGACCTGCTGCCGTACGCAACTTGAGAGAGATAGGGTTTGTTTTGATTTTGAGTTTAATGATAACAATTACAATAAACATGCAATATCTAATAAATATTTAGAGGGGATGGTTCTTGTTGGCCGACATGGGCTCAAGCCCATGTAATTGGACTATTACAATAAATACAAGGGTAATTAGTTATCACAGTGGGCCGCTTTTAGGCTAACTAGATTCTATTGGGTTACGAGGGTTTAGGGTGCGGCTCATTCGAACAAATAACACTAATGATATGGCCCAATACAATTGCAGCCCAAAAACATAGTTATACAGTTACAAAATCGTACGAGCACGGAACGTAGTACACTTGAAAGAGGAATAACGAGGAGTTAAGATCACAAGATTAAAAGTTACGAACCTTGAGAGTTCGGGTTGTCACATCATCCCCAACTTGAAAGAAATTTCGTCCCGAAATTTAGCACATAGTTACTGAGGAAGTTAGTTTTGTTAAGCGTTTTCGCGGGGTGTCACATCATTCCCCCGTTGGTTTGGAATTTCGTCCCGAAATTCCGCAGAACGATAGAAATGGGGTGGATAGAAAAGGTCTGATCGGCAAGAACAAGATTGCAACCCTAAGCTATGTGTGTGGCCTCTAGACTCTTACCGTTTGCTAGTTCTATTATGTGCTAGGTGTTCAAAAGTGTTGGGGTATGATTAAGCATTTGACTAACTTTTAAAGACACGCAACTAGTATCGGCACCCGAATTAAATAAAACAGTAACATAAAAGTCGTCAAGCAGGAACTCACCCTGACCGATCACGAAGGCACGTCCCCTAGCACCATTGCCGTCGTTGTTACCCCCATTGTTGTTCCCATTTCCTTGGTTGTTGTTCTGATTCTGATTCAGCTGGGGGCAGTCTCTTTTGAAATGGTCTTCAGCACCACACTGAAAGCATCCCCTGTTGCCTCGCTGTTGCTGCTGCTGGTTTTGTGGAGCTGGTGGTTGCGGTTGCTGGTTCTGATTTGCTGGCCGTGAGCTTCTACAATCTTTGGCCTCATGACCCATCTTGAGACATCTTTGACAGCGACCCTTGCGACACTGACCATTGTGATGTCTGTTGCACCTGTTACACAGTGGGTGAATTCCCTGATATCCACCCTGCCCCTGACTGCCTGATGATTGCTGACTCGGACTCTGGTAGTCATTAGTCTTGCGCTGCTGTGCTTGAGACTGAACGGAAACTGATCCCTTGCTGGAATCCCCATCCCATTTCCGCTTGTTGTCACTGGGTGTAGTAGGAGTAGTAGCAGCAGTAGTGGTAGCACTGATGCGTTTTGGCAGCTTGTTCTGTTCCACTGCTTGATCGGTGAATCGATGAGCAAGACGCTGGATGTCTTGGATGTTGTTGAGGTTAGCCGATGTCACATGGCTCTGGATCTCTGGCGCAAGTCCCTTGAGGTACAACTCAATGCGCTTAACTGGAGGGTCCACCATAGTTGGACACAAGATGGCTAGTTCGTTCGACCGTTTCGTGTAAGCCTCAATCTCTGACCCCGTCATCTTCAAGTTGTAAAGCTCATTCTCCAGCTTGTGAATGTCGTCTCGTGTGCAGTACTCACGCTTAATCAATTCCTTGAAATCCTCCCAAGGTGTGGCGTTAGCAGCTGCCAACCCTAGGATCTGTACTTGCGCGTTCCACCAGGTGAGCGCAATCCCTTCCAATGTGCCAGTGGCATACTTGACCCTGCGAGCCTCAGGGCATTCGCACATTTCAAACACTGATTCCAGCTTCTCAAACCAGTGGAGGAGTCCCACTGCCCCCTCGGTGCCACTGAAGGTGCTTGGACGACAGTCCATGAAGTTCTTGAAAGTGCAGACAGGCTGCTGCGCGTGTTGACCTGCTTGAGCAGCTGCAAGTGCCGCAGCAACTTGAGCTTGAATGAGAGCCTCTAGCTGGGCTTGAGTCATGTTAATTCGTCCAGACATGATCTTCATAGTAAAGGTAGCGTAAGTGAGAATGGTTCGCGAGTAGTGCGATGACAGAAAAGTGTAAGCACATAGGGATTCTCATGCAATAGTGTCATGTGTATCTAAGCATATACGAGCAAAGTTCTATATAGTTCTAGCAAACAGGTAATAAACATAAACCGTATTACCTAGGATGTCGAGTCTTGCACGTGGAGCGAAGCTTCGTTGTGGATCGTTGAGAGCACTGTTCTGGTTATAGTCTGGTTTTAATAAAAACGTTTTTCCCATATTAAAACCAAGTTCTCTATAACCAATGGCTCTGATACCAATCTGTCACACCCCCAAAAATCCACACGCGGAGTACCACCGCTTGGAGGCGTGACATGACCAGGATCAAGCCACCAATCATATCGAACATAGCATTTAATATTAAAACTAGTTAATGTAATTCATCACGACATGATTGATGTTCAACAAAACGTAAATTAAGTAGCGGAAGCATAATATGAAAACCCAAAATAAAGTTCAAGTGTTTAGAATAACATCCACGATCCTTATCCCACAATGACCTGCTCCTCCCTGTGCAAGCTCCATAAATACCTAAGGTCCTGCAAGGCATGCAGCAGAGAGTCAACAACTAGTTGAGCGAGTTCACAGTAAACAGTTCAGTAATAGTAATAGGAAAGTAAGCCTTTTGTTCGTTCGTTAAGTCATGTATCGTATTAGTTCATATCGCGGTCTCCCAGACATGTGTGCGAAGTTTTAGTATCTATAGTGGGGGCTTCCCATGTTTACTAGACTAGGTATGTTTGTATCACGGCCACCCTGGCATGTATGCGAAGTTTAGAGTATAGTTCGCGGCCTTCCTAGGCATGTGTGCGAAGATTAGTCATAATATCGCGGCCAACTCTGGCGTGTGTGCGAAGATCAGTTCAATTTAGTACCATTAGTCTAGTTGTATCTTATCAATAACCCTTCCTCACCCGAGGACCATATAACTAAGTTCAATGTGCTAGGTAAACACAAATAAATAATCCAACCCATTCCCACCCTGGGAACCCATGCCTTGGCTGTGTGAACTCACCTTGGTTTGCTCGGTATGCTAAGATACTCGATTATCAGTTAATCAGACACGCCCTAAAATGGTTATTGACAACAATTAGTCAGTAGTGCACCTAACCCACACTATTCACAAACATGCATTCTTTGTTCGCATATTATACAATCAAGATATAGGGAGCACACACACATATGGTTCCAGTCATAATCAATTCACACGTTGGTTAAGTATCATTAATTATTTATTCCATCAGGTCAAGCTAACTAAATCCTACAACATGTACTGCCGAACTTAATCAATCATACATGACACAACCCAATAAGCAAAAAGAAACACACTGTTTACCAATTTGCAACTCATACCCCTACTGTTTATCATACCCAAATCACCCATGCATACCATGCCCCAACTAACATATCAAACAATTAATAAGGAAGTGGGCTTGGCTGAAGACTCCAACTCGCGCAGGCCAATTACATCGTAACAGGCTTTGCAGCCTCTAAATCCCTCGGCCCATTAATCAAACGATCTAGTTACAAAGGGCCATGGTCAAACCCATTAAACAAATCTCTTTCTTTTGTTTTTCACCTATTTTGTTTTAGTTAAGTCAAGTGCAGCCCAGTATTTTCCCAACCCACTCACGAGATCCCAGACAGTTACCTCCTATCACATTGATCCAACCCAATTTCCATGAGTTTATTAATTCAAATCTTTTATTTATAACAGTCACAAATAACTAATGGCATATATTTTCGGCCCAACAGTGAATAGGGGCCCAAGAGATGCACGGTTCAACTGGGCTAAACCCCACTTCATCCCCTCGGCCTAGTTCGATTTTTGTACACAGTTTTTTGAGTTTGGGTGATCCGATTTCATAAGCACACAGACAACATCTACCCTTTGATTCTTATCAATACCTTTTTATTATAAAATTAACAATAATCGCCGACAAACAATATTCACAATCCTAACCTATTTGCGACAGTTTCATGTAATATTATATACATCACATGGTTCCTTTGACATCATACACATCGTACAGCTCATTCACATCACATAGTTCATGCAATACATTTTATTTCATGCACATCATAAGGAAGCAGTCAATGCACTTTATGGAGCCCAAAACCACTTTTTCATTTATAGTGCTTGACAACTATTGGACCTCAACTAAATCGATCAGTGTGCACCCACAATTATCAATTTCACATATGTCAATATCATTATACCATATTATTTGATTATCTCAATCACATGGAGCCGCCACTATTTTTATTTAAGGCATCATCATTATTAGGCCACATGCCTTCAATTTCATTGGACCTTTAAAACTAGTGTTATACTACAAATCGGTTATGTGAATTTTAGTGGGTAACTTTGATTGGACCATCATAGAAATCGATTAGTGGCTACTGATATGGTAGACAACTTTATCATTCCTACATCATGCATACAAACAGTTTATTATAATCATCGGCTAATATTAATATAAATTTCAAGAACAATCATAGTCATCTAATTGAGTACTTCGTCGCACAAGAACAGTTCATACATATTCATGAAGTCTCTTAAATCATCACTTATTAAACATAACTTGATCGACAATTAGCACAGATTCATGAAACATCAAAATCATCATTTATCATTAAGCATATCAGTCATGCATTGGACGTAGACAAGAACAACCAGCAACCTCAGAATTATTACAAAGTAATCATACTAACCGAATACTGGATACACGTGCAAAAGACTTCGGAGGAGAAGGGGGTAGACCTGCTGCCGTACGCAACTTGAGAGAGATAGGGTTTGTTTTGATTTTGAGTTTAATGATAACAATTACAATAAACATGCAATATCTAATAAATATTTAGAGGGGATGGTTCCTGTTGGCCGACATGGGCTCAAGCCCATGTAATTGGACTATTACAATAAATACAAGGGTAATTAGTTATCACAGTGGGCCGCTTTTAGGCTAACTAGATTCTATTGGGTTACGAGGGTTTAGGGTGCGGCTCATTCGAACAAATAACACTAATGATATGGCCCAATACAATTGCAGCCCAAAAACATAGTTATACAGTTACAAAATCGTACGAGCACGGAACGTAGTACACTTGAAAGAGGAATAACGAGGAGTTAAGATCACAAGATTAAAAGTTACGAACCTTGAGAGTTCGGGTTGTCACAGATTGGACATGGGTGTTATAACCATGTCGCCATTTTCACTAACCCTAGTGGGTTTCACCTTCAAACATCAAATTACTTGATATCATACATAAAACAAGTTCTATTTGGTCATTCTAACACATATCCATGCTCAATTTCAACAAATTTCAGGATTGATCACAAACCCACTTCATACAAGATCACCAAATCACAAATTACAACTTACCACATGTTTTATCTTGTCTAGATGGTAAGGATTCTTCTTTCATGCATTGATTTCACATCCAATTGACCTTGATTTGAGTTGGAATTGCATACTTGTTCTTGTAAGAGGGTTTTCTCCTCTCTTTCTTTCTCCAGACACTTCACGCACACACATATGCACATTCTAGCTCTTTCTCTTTTTTTTTATATAAACTTAATTCCATTCCACCAAGTTTAGTCCCTCAAGTTTGCCATTTTTCTTATTTGTCACAAACTTCCTTCCTCACCATTTAACTCATACTTTAACTAAGTTATTTAAAACCAGCTAACCCACTTCATGCCATAAAACAAGGAAACACATGCATAAGTTAAACATTTGGGTTTTGGGATGTTACAAGTCTACCCCCCTTAAAGAAGCTTCGTCCCCGAAACCTTTCTTATTTCTACTAGACCAATTCTAGTCTTACTTTTAAATCAATTCATTCAAGAAGTTTTCTACTACATGAAAACACTTGTGACTCCTTAAAGAGGTAGTATCCATGCATAACCATTTGTATATGTCTTGTTCTTGCCTTCTTAACTAAGCATAAGACTTTCATACATTTACCAATCACACAAAACATTCTATTCTTGCGTTAGTCACATAAGTACTTGTCACGAGCTTACTAATGCATCTCACTATTAGTATTCCTTCTAATAATTTCATTAACACATGAAAATTTATACCATAAACATACACATACTACGAACATTTAATCAAAGTTATCACAACAAAACCACCATGTCATACTCCTTTATTCATATTTATCTTGGAAGATAAACATCATTCTACGTTTGCTACCGCTAGATGATATTAAGTATACCCTTAGGTCAATTTCGATACATTTCACGCATCACTCACAATGCACACATGCGCATTACTCGACAACATTAAGTCTGCGCTATAATTCATTCCTTTGTTGACCTTCACAGGTCAACATTCTACATTATGCCATACTCAAATACCATCCTTTTGTATGGAATGTATTATTCAAATTGAACTTCTTCTTAACAATCATAATTTAAACATGTTACTAACCTTGCATTCATTGCGTAGACCAACGATCCGCAAACCAGATCGGCCCGCTTCTTCGTGAGTCCGTATCAAAACCAGATCGATCCCTTCCTTCCATGTAATGAGCTTCCGCTTAAAAGCATCCTTCCAACAATTCTACCCATTTCATCATTTCAAGCATTATACCATTCTCATTTATAGTTTTAACGGTTAGTACGTTTCATTCAATTACTTATTCTATTCGGTGTTTAACCACTTCTATTTCTTTCATGAATTTCTCACTTACACGATATAATACATTACACATTTCATTTCTCACATATAACTCTTTCATTTCGTTAATTATCTCGCCAACTTTTTCAGTTGGACTTTTCAAGGTCAAACTGCCATTCTTACCTATCGTACATGCGTTGAAGTACACGTTTGTACTTCCTTCCAATTCAAGCATACTTACAAGACATTGTTTTAGTTTTTCTTGTAAAAGTTTTCTTTCCTTGTAATTAAATAAGTCATTCTTCTGGGTGCTAGCCCGTCATTCATTCTGACTCTCATGAGTCGATTACTAACATACCTAACATGAAACTTATTTAAAACTTCTTTCTTTCAACTAAAATTCCTGCTACAACATCTTTCAACAGTTATACTTACTAAATGAGTCAAACCTTTCTTGCTAATTTACTATTACTTGACTCATAAATAACAACTCAACTTCGTTTGAATTTTCAGGAAGTCAAACTGTAAATACATTCTTACTTACTTATTGATGCACGGAATGTCTGTTGACTGCGTCTACAAGAAGTCTGAAGTCAAGATTGGTCAACAGGGGGTCAAACTGTAAATATTATGTAAAATAGAGTATGGTTCGCTTTTATGTACATGTTGCATATTGGTCCGCTCATAGGGTCTTAGCTGGTCCGCTTTTGTGTCAAGTTGTAACAGGTCCGCTTATATGGCCTGTCATATA
The DNA here is from genome assembly GCF_002127325.2 of Helianthus annuus. Lineage (NCBI taxonomy): Eukaryota > Viridiplantae > Streptophyta > Magnoliopsida > Asterales > Asteraceae > Helianthus > Helianthus annuus. The sequence goes on along the minus strand of NC_035440.2, from coordinate 158,779,947 downwards.
AGCGAACCAGGATGTCTATATATAGGAGTGGTCATCCGAGCGGTCCATAGACGGATGTTTGTATGCTGGAGCGAAACTCTGTCAAATTTTCAGTAGAAAAGCAATAAAAGCAAAGGAAATTAATAGGACAAGCTGTTGTAACCTTGCATATTCTGATTCCGCCTTTATATGTGAGGATGAGCTACTCTGACTGACTTTTCGGGTCAAAGAATGGTCCAACAAGTGGTATCAGAGCTCAGGACGAGGAGTTCATACTACTACAGCTTATATCTGCAGAAACTCTCTCTTCTACTCACTTTCTCTCATACTTTTTCGGTTTTCAGTGGTTCCTACGGTTGAAATTGTCTGAAATTTGAGTATAACGTGTAAAACACACTAATAACAAGCCCTAGAAAGTTTTAGAGTGAAATTCGGAATAAAAATGGTTAAAACCGGCTAAAAACAGTGGTTCACGTTTTCGAACAAAGTGGTCCGCTTTTTCAGACATTAGTTGATAGGTTCGCTCGAAATACCTGTTTGGTCCGCTCTTTCAGACACTTTTACTGGCTGGTTCGCTCGAACGGACACTATCTGGTCCGCTCGAACGATCATTTACTGGTTCGCTCTTGTGACATTTTCTGGTCCGCTCGAAAGGACATAGTTGGGTTCGCTTTTTGATACATTGTCTGATTCGCTCATATAGCATATCTGGTTCGCTTATCTGAACCTGTTTGGTCTGCTTATCTGTCACGTGTACAGATTGGTCTGCTTTTGTGGTTCTGTTTTTCAAAAATCTCGAAAATTTTTCTAAGTGTTGGTTGATTTTGCAGGTACGATCAAAATGGATGATATTTTCATGAATCCTTTCAGCGACATGTATGCATTTACGGGTAGTTCGGGAAACAACGATACATCTTCGAACAATACAAATGAGAATCAATCAAAGGAGAAAAAGAAGGAAGCTTGGGAGTCTGAGAGTGCATTCGGTACATTCAACAAACCTCCGAAGCTTATGGCAATCGAGGAATATAGCCGTTGGTCGAGAAAATTTGAGGATTGGTTGATGGCTTTCGCGTTTGCAAGTTGGAAGAGTTTGAAAAATGGATATGTTCATGGAGACAAAAGTGGAGAAACTTTATCATCAGCTGACGAAATTGAATCCTTTGTGGCAGAGCAAAAGTGTGTGGCATTATTGTTTCAATCAGTGCGAGAAGATATCATTTCGCTTATAGATTACTCCAATGCTAAAGATTTGTGGGAAAAACTTGAAAAGAAGTGTCTTGGTAGCAAAGAGATTGTAAAGAATAAAACGAAACTTCTTAGAAAAGAGTTTGACATGTTTAGTTGTCTTAAAAATGAATCGGTTTGTAAAATGATTGAAAGGTTCGGTCTTCTGAAGCTGGAACTTGCACGACATAAGATTACGTATTCTGATGAAGAACTTGTTGACAAACTATTCGATTCATTACCAGATGAAGTGGATTGGAGATATTACGCACTGATGTTGAAGAACACTATTGCTCCTGAAAATTTGACTCCAGATTTGGTGATTGAGAGACTTGAAAGTCATGAGCTTGAATTGAAGAAAACATACAAAGTCAATCACTCATCCTATCAGCAAAACTTGGATCTTTACTATCCGAAAAGCTTGATGCCGAAAGCTACTTCTCCAAAGACTGCATTTTCAGCTGAGAATGTATCTCCAGCAAGTAAAGAAAATCAAAGCAGTCCAAGCAGTGGAAGCCACAGTGGTTATCACAGTGGATCTACGTCTTCTGCAAATCGTTCTGATGCGAAGTTTTCATGCAACATCGCGATAGATCTGAAGAACGCACAGAACTTTGATGAAGAGTCGGCCAAACAACAAATGGTTTTTCTGGCGTCTGTGTTGGAGTCTTATGATGGTTTGGTGGCCGGAAAGATCGGGAACACAAATCTGACAAAAGAAGACTACGATCAGATAGACCCGGAGGAAATGGAACTGATAGATATTCGTTGAGCGATGGCAAGTGCTGTTCGACGTGCTCAGCGTTTTATGGAAATTACCAGGAGGAAGACAATCGGAGGTCCGTCTACAAAGCTGGGGTTCGATAAGTCAAAGGTGACATGTTTTAAGTGTAAACAGAAGGGTTATTTCAAGCGGGAATGCAGAAATGCGTATGCAGATGAATCAGAGAATCCGTTTCGAGACGACTATTACAAGAAGGCAATCTACCATCAGAATAAATCCGAGCTGCCCAGATTGAAGCAGCAGGAAGAGAACAGAGACAAATCGAGGGCTTTAGCTGTGATTTATGATGATGAGGGTTACGATTGGAGCAAAGAGGTATTGCCGGAAGAAGATGCTGTTGGTTATGCTTTCATGGCAAAGAATGAGCCTATTCCGTGGAAAGATAATCGAACAGAGGATCAGAAGTATAGATATCGGAAGATGGTTGCTGAAAACAAGATTATCAGACTTCCTGGTATATATCTAGAGGCAAAAAGAGCGAATAGATGGGATCCAGACAGAGAGTGCTACCTTGATAAGTATGGCAACATCGCGATTGATGATAAAACGCTTGATATCGAGGCCATCATCAAGGAGTATAAAGAAGAAGATGAATATTGGCAGCACAAATGGTGGGGAACACCAACGTCAAAGATGATTGAAGAAGAGAAAGAGAAAGAGGAGAAAGAAAAGAAAGAAAAAGAAGAGATTGATGAAGTGAAAAAGATTGATACGGGCTTGATCGATGTTACACAGGAGTTGACAGATGAAAATCTGGGAAAGATGGCTGACAAAGTGCTAGCTGCGAAAGCACTTGAGGTAGATCCTAATTCTGTTTCTGAGTCTAAGGATCAGGTCAGTCCAAATGTGTCAGCTAATGCGTCAGGTAAGAAGTTTGATGGAAACATTGACTGCAAAAATTGCACAAAAGAATGCAATTTCTGTAGTACTGTCACGTACCTCAACAATGAGAAAATTAAAAACCTGACAGCTAAGGTCAGCAGTGTTGAGGATTAAATACTCGGTCGTGACAAAACTGTGAGAGCTTCAACTGAACGGATCAAAGAGCTAACTTCTCAAATGGAAAAAGATAAAATTGATCATGAAAAGGTTAAAACTGAAAATGAAAAAATAATTCTTGAAATCCGTAAAATTTCTGAAAAATTTGAAAAACTCAAAACCACAGTTAAAGAAAGTGATGAACGCAATGGTAAAACGTTTAAAGAAAATGAACATCTGCGAGCTGTGGTGAGAATAAAAGAAGAATCAATTAATAAACAACTGGATGAGATCGCTAAATTGAAACTTAAAGTTCAAGAAGCTGAAATAGAAAATGAGCGAATTCAATTGAAACTTAACAGTTATAGCTCCGCAAGCTTTGTGTTGCAGCATATTGTTCCAAGACCTATAGGGAAAAACAAAGCTGGCGAGGATGTGTTTTCAGATGGTACCGGTGTAGGGTTTCACAAAGTTCCACCGCCGATTTTGCACAATTACACTAAAAAGGAATCTGGGTTGGTTGAACTTAAGGAAGAAAGTGATGTTAAACTTCCTGAAAACATTGATGTCACGTTCACGTCTTCCAATGACGAGGGTGTCCAAAGTGATGTGGTGAAAAGTGTGGTAGACAAAGTGCTTAAACCGGATTGTGACACTTCTGAGGAGGATGGATGCTTTCTAGACAAATACATTCCGAAGCAAAAGTCCAAAAACAACTTACATGATGAATCTGATCTTGTCTTGTACAAGATGTCGGGATCGGATAAGTTGTTTTCGGATTCAGAATTTCCGATCGAGAATGTTAACATGAACAAATTGACAAATGTTTTCAAACTTGTTGAAGTCGAATTGTCAGCAGTGAATACTCTGAGTCGAAAGAAAGACAGGGTTTACAACAAGAAAACTGGTTATCCACCGCGTTTTTACAATAATAACAGAAACAACTGGTCGGGTGGTTATCATGGGGGTAAATCGTTTCAGAAAAAAAAATGTTTCACACAAGAGGTTTGTAGAAAAGAAAAAGTTTGTGAACAGTTCAAGTTCACTTGCTGATGAAGAAAAAGAATTTTTTTCAAAATCAAACAAAGAATTTTTTGAGAAGAGAGCTTCGCAGGCTCAGTCTGAAGGCACGAGTCGGGTAGCTGATACTCGTACTTGTTTTAGATGTGAAAAGGTTGGTCATATTGCACGAAAGTGTACATATGTGAAGCCTAAGACTGAAGCTGTGAAGGTTCAACAAAAGAAGGTTGATTTGAAGGGTAAAGCACCGATGTATGTTGAGAAGAAATTGGTTGAGAAGATAAACGTTAAAATCAACAACGTAAAATCAAAAACTGAACCCGTAAAGAAGTTGGTAACTCAAAATGATAAATTTTATAAAAGGGTTGCAGTAACTCAACAGGTGTGGAAACCAAAAATTGAATCAAAAGTTGAGAAGAAAGTTTCAAATTCTAAAGAGAAAAAGGCTGAAGAGCCAATTATTGTTGATTATGAAGCAAATTTTCTGCCTCTCAAGGCTGAAAATTTCAAAATTCAAATTGCAAGAGTCAAGGTTGCACCTAAGGCTGATGAGGCCTGGGTGGACTCAATGTTTGACTAAACAGTTTGAATTGCCGGAGCTTCCTGGTTCGCGAAGCATGAATCGGCATCTTTCTTGAACTTGTTTAAATGATGATTTGTTATTTGCAGGATCTTCCAAAACTTGTATCCAGGTGGATAATGGATAGTGGAGCGTCAAGGCATATGACAGGGAAGACTGCGCTGCTGTATGATGTAAATAACATTAACGGTGGTTATGTGGGTTTTGCGGGTAATCAAGGAGGAAGGGTCATAGGTGAAGGAACATTGTCAAATGGCATTATAACGTTTGAGAGAGTTAACTACATCGCTGAGCTGGAGAACAACCTGCTGAGTATCTCCCAGATCTGTGACAGTATGTATACTACTCATTTCACCGACAAAGAATGTTTGATCTTGAAACCGGGATTTGTGATACCTGAAGAGTGGATCATCATGAGGGCACCAAGAGTCAACGATCTGTACGTGTTGGACATGAGCTTTGCTACTACAACCACGGGTCAGGCTCATTGTTTTGTGTCCAGAGCAACGGAAAAAGAATCAAGGTTATGGCACCGAAAGATGGGGCATATTCATCTAAGGAAAATGCATCACTTAGTGCATAACGACTTGGTCACTGGAGTGAATATTAAAGGTTTTCATCTGGAAGGGGAGTGCATAAGTTGTGTCAAAGGCAAACAGAAGAAAAAGTCACATCCCTCAAAGCAAGTTAATTCAGTTTCAAGACCATTGGAACGACTTCACATGGATTTGTTTGGTCCAGTAAATGTCAAGAGTATAACAGGAGATTCCTACTGTTTGGTCGTGACTGATGATTATTCCAGATTTTCTTGGGTGATGTTTTTGAAATCAAAAGATGAGACTTTTGATAGTTTGATGGCATTGTTTAAAAGAATTGAGAATCTGTACCAGAGGCCGATCTGTAGAATTCGTAGTGATAGATAGTTGTACATAGTTTATTTTCAGAAAAATACAAAAACAGTAAAAAAAATGAAAAAATACAAAAACATGATAAAATTGAAAAAGAGCTTGTGTATATAGGGAAAATGATTGTACATCAGCTAGACAATTACAGTATGCTAAAGATTTGGAAAGACAAAATGAGTTAAACAGTCTCACTAACGATGTGTCGATAGGTTTTCGTACATTTAGTAGATTTATTCGGGATATAAACCTAAAATTTCAAACTGGTGAAATTCGTGGGGAACATTACTTGGATATATAGGTAACCCCTGAAATCTTATTTGAAAGGTCTCGTATTCTGATATACTAGGTGTTTATACTCTATGATGTCTGGGTTATTATTCCGGGACTTCTGCTGAACGGTAGTTCTGACCTAGTCCTTGGCAAATACTTTATCCAAAATGCTTGAAATATAGCATGAAGCCCTCAGCTGATTAGACAATAAAATTGATAATCATCTGTTGTAGCTGAAAAGATCCTCTAAAGGGGACACACTGCTAAGTCGAAGCTGATATCTCTCTGCTGAACGGAAGTTCTGACCTGAGATCCCTCAGTTCTCGCATTTAACCCCTAATTTATGAACAGACATCATTGTAGTATTCTTGCCTGTAAGACTGAATATTGGGATTCTGGATACGGGAGTATATTCAAGAGGTGGGACACATGAATTGATCTAAGTTCTTAAAATACTTAAACGGTATCTTGAATAGATTGAAGTTTGTGTGAGAATTTAAGATGGATCAGTATATCGACAATCGAGGTGAATTGTTTAAGTCTGAGTATGAAATGTAGCTTAACGATACTTGTAATCTGTCTGAAAAGCTGATATGATTCCCTGACACGCTAACCAAAATAAACTTGTAAATAGTTTACTTTCTGCATTTTAAGTTTTTTTTGTTATTTCATTTTTTTAGTTTAGTTCATCTTAAAATCCAAAAAGATTTTATTTCTGCTTTATTTTAGACAAACCAGAGTGGAAAGTTGATTGTCGGATTCTAGAAAGATGAAGCAGATGCAGGAGATTCTGAGCTGAAGAATGAGGGGAGCTTACATTGTTGGAAGTTTGATTGTTTTCAAAGTCACAAACAAGTTCATTAAGTTGATACTTGTTATTTTCATAAAAAGTTGAAAATGATTTTACTAAATCAGTTTGATTCGTCAAAAAGATCAACCAGGGTCATTAAATTGAACTTGGTAGATTAATCAAGTGATCAGGGTCATTAATTTGGACCTGAATACTTGAGTGGATATTTATAACTGATTGAGTTTGTGTTTTATTGTTTGAAAAGTTAGATTGTAATGCTATTGGTTGAGTAACAGGTTTAGAGACTTTATTATTCCCACGGAGGCAAACTGTCAAAGTTTGAGCCAGATATCTCAAGATCTTAGCATACTGAGAGGGGGAGTCTGTGAAAGGGGGATTCTGGATCAACAGCTATTGGGAAGTTGAAGATTAGAGCCAGGTGTTAATCTTGAAACCTATGAAGAATGCTTGTGAGAATAGATAGAGTTGAGGAAAAGACTAAGACTGAAGACTATGGAACTGAAGACTGATAAAGACTACGTCAACATCCAAGGGGGAGTCTGTTGATGCACGGAATGTCTGTTGACTGCGTCTACAAGAAGTCTGAAGTCAAGATTGGTCAACAGGGGGTCAAACTGTAAATATTATGTAAAATAGAGTATGGTTCGCTTTTATGTACATGTTGCATATTGGTCCGCTGTTGCATATTGGTCCGCTCATAGGGTCTTAGCTGGTCCGCTTTTGTGTCAAGTTGTAACAAGTCCGCTTATATGGCCTGTCATATAAGCGAACCAGGATGTCTATATATAGGAGTGGTCATCCGAGCGGTCCATAGACGGATGTTTGTATGCTGGAGCGAAACTCTGTCAAATTTTCAGTAGAAAAGCAATAAAAGCAAAGGAAATTAATAGGACAAGCTGTTGTAACCTTGCATATTCTGATTCGCCTTTATATGTGAGGATGAGCTACTCTGACTAGCTTTTCGGGTCAAAGAACGGTCCAACATTACTTTTTTTTATCAATTGGCTAGAATCCATCCCACACGTGTTCATATATGCTTTGCATATAAATATACATATGCATTCAGTTAATCAGGCAATATGCTTAATAGGATAAAACTATAAATACCACTTACTTACAATATACATACTTTCCTTAGTTGGGGAGAGAAACACAATTCCTCCTTCAATCCCGTTCATTCATACTCACTTAGGGTCTCTACCTTTCTTTCATTTACAACTCATTCTTAAAGTTCTATCTATGCTTACTTACGGATATGACTCCTTCCTTTCAAATCTATCATTCGCATCTTTTATTCGCATATGTTTGATCCGTACTTGCTTACGGGTTCAAACATTTCATTTCTACTTTTCATTCTTGTAAGTTTGATCTGTTCCTACTTACGGATTCAAGCCTTTCATTCTACCTTTCTTTCTTATGTGTTTTTCATACTTGTCATTCTCGTAAGTTTGATTTGTACTCCTACAGATTCAAACTTTCATTCATACTTTCCATTCTACATAAGTTCGATCCGTACTCGCCTACGGATTCAAACCTTCATTCATACTTTCCATTCTACATAAGTTTGATCCGTACTCACCTGCGGATTCAAACCGTCATTCATACTTTCCATTCTACATAAGTTTGATTTGTACTCACCTACGGATTCCAACCTTCATTCATACTTTTCATTCCTTTCACCCACACGTCTACTTACTTTCCAATCCTACCAGACATACATGTGATAATTATCATGGCCTCACGAGGGTCGTATGCTTCTTGCGCACTGGCCAGGTACGCAATCCACATACTATCCTCGTGCCTTCATGTAACCATCACCTTATACCCGGAGAATTGGGTTTCGGCTCGTGTAACATTTTCAAAACTTTATAACTATATCATCATTATTTCTCATTTAAAATTTCCCTTCCTTCGGGAGGTATTACCATCACCGGTACCCACATACTAAAATTTACGTACCTGGGGTCAATTTGTCTCACAACATGCTTTGGTGTCGGTCCTAGACCGCATCCTCATAACATCCTCCTCAATCATCCATGATTACCTTCTGGTCTTGATCGAGACTTGGATTGTACGGGTTCCTAGTCACAAGAACACACATGTTTGAGTTCAAGTACCTATCTCCAAGTACTTGGTTTCACTCAAACCAGGGCTCTGATACCAACTTGTAAGACCCTAATCCTGATTCGACCGAAAACGACGCAGCGGAAAATGAACCGTAAAATTTCTTCCTTTTAACTACGCTAACATACTTGAATACCGTAAGGTCAAACCTTTTAACATGAATACATCATTCATCATTTATTTAATGTAACTATGTTATCAAATAATTACAACAATGGGACCGCTTTCCCGAAAAATCCATGATCTTCAACTCGACCCTCTTACACTTGTCCATCATGAATATCTGTAACCTGAGGTCACCATATATAACCAACACGTTAGTACATGGTAACATCATATATAATTTAATACATATCCTTAACAGGCGATATCACATTCTAGCTACGTAATGTATTCCATTGAAACATCCTCTCAATTTTATTTACTCGAGTCCGACATCAATTCCTCGAGGGTCCGGCGTTCCCATACCTGCACTCCATATATTTCATTCTCAATAGTAACATGGTTAGGGGTACGTAATCTGAAACATATTGAAAACCCACATCTTCATGTATACGTATACCAGTGATCTACAATCATTAGATTACAACACGTGTATACACTTTCATATATCTACGTACATTCATACGTATCTCATTCATATGCACGTGCATACAAGTTCACACGACTTACACACGCTACAGTTCCATATCTACATACATACATACATACATACAAGTCACACTCACTTATTTGTAAGTTGAGCCTTAACTACAAACATATCAACACAAATCAATGCAATTACTAACAAAATAACCGACTAAGTTCCAACAAACATGATGAACATTCAGCAGCATAATGAACATTCGTTTAACACAATGAACATTCAGCAACATAACGCACATTCCATTAACACGATGAACATTCAGCAACATAATGCACATTCCATTAACACAATGAACATTCAACAACATAATGAACATTCCATTAACACAATGAACATTCAGCAACATAATGCACATTCCATTAACACGATGAACATTCAGCAACATAATGCACATTCCATTAACACGATGAACATTCAGCAACACAATGCACATTCCATTAACACGATGAACATTCAGCAGCATAATGAACATTCGTTTAACACAATGAACATTCAGCAACAAAACGCACATTCCATTAACACGATGAACATTCAGCAACATAATGCACATTCCATTAACACAATGAACATTCAACAACATAATGAACATTCCATTAACACAATGAACATTCAGCAACATAATGCACATTCCATTAACACGATGAACATTCAGCAACATAATGCACATTCTATTAACACGATGAACATTCAGCAACATAATGGACATTTCATTAACACAATGAACATTCAGCAACACAATGCACATTCCATTAACACGATGAACATTCAGCAACATAATGAACATTCCATTAAAACAATGAACATTCAGTGACATAATAAACATTCGTTTAACACGATGAACATTCAGCAACAAAATGCACATTCCATTAACACGATGAACATTCAGCAACATAATGCACATTCCATTAACACAATGAACATTCAGCAACATAATGCACATTCCATTAACACAATGAACATTCAACAACATAATGAACATTCCATTAACACAATAAACATTCAGCAACATAATGCACATTCCATTAACGCGATGAACATTCAACAACATAATGCACATTCCATTAACACGATGAACATTCAGCAACATAATGAACATTCAACAACATAATGAACATTCCATTAACACAATGAACATTCTGCAACATAATGCACATTCCATTAACACGATGAACATTCTGCAACATAATGCACATTCCATTAACACGATGAACATTCTGCAACATAATGCACATTCCATTAACACGATGAACATTCAACAACATAATGCATATTCCATTAACACGATGAAACTATCATCTTAATTTACATTAAGGATAGATGAAGTTCATATGAACATACCTTGGTACTTACCCTTACCCGTAAATTCTTACATGGTTCCCTATATACAACATACCAAATTTCATTTATAATTAAGAAGTGACCCCGGAAATCACTTACCTTAAGCGTCCGTTTCATACTTGCTTCCTCACATCCTTCCCGTTAGCCTTCCACGGTTCCACCCACCTTGACATGATCCTATACTTTCATGTCATTATGGTTACCGCATTATTAGCATACACGCACATTCTAAATTATATTCATTCCATATAATTCTTTATATCGTCACACATAACATTTATTGATATAGCATGTGCCTTGCGATTTCCTTAACACTACATTTGTGGCCAATTATCTTACTATGCTATTTATGCACAGTTGACTTTTAAAAAGTCAACTGTCCATCATTTGAATTATCAACTTAACCTCATACATTCTCAACATTAATAGATTATACTATGGACATTATACACATTTCATACTCATATAGCAATACACATAATGTGCATCATATTACCCAAGCATATAGTACAACTTCTAATGCATAGTGTTTACCAAATCATATAATTAACCAAAATCCCACATGTATTCCATTCAAAACATATTTCTCATGTTTAATTATCATCGAATTACATCACCTCCACACATTATACACTTTCATCCATCAGTTGCATACCATTTCATCTATTAATCTGAGCTAGGCATTTCAACAAACACTTGGTGTGCATACTACTTTTTTAGCACATTGTACAAGCATCTTATGCTCATCTTCCTACCCATTTCCTTCATCCATCAAATACAACTAAAATCAACCTAATTCCATACCATACTCAACCTATCTAACAAGTATTCATCACATACAACATACTACATCAAATTTTGAACACGGATTGGACATGGGTGTTATACCCATGTCGCCATTTTCACTAACCCAAGTGGGTTTCACCTTCATACATCAAATTACTTGATATCATACAAAAAACAAGTTGTATTTGGTCATTCTAACACATATCCATGCTCAATTTCAACAAATTTCAGGATTGATCACAAACCCACTTCATACAAGATCACCAAATCACAAATTACAACTTACCACATGTTTTATCTTGTCTAGATGGTAAGGATTCTTCTTTCATGCATTGATTTCACATCCAATTGACCTTGATTTGAGTTGGAATTGCATACTTGTTCTTGTAAGAGGGTTTTCTCCTCTCTTTCTTTCTCCAGACACTTCACGCACACACATATGCACATTTTAGCTCTTTCTCTTTTTTTTATATAAACTTAATTCCATTCCACCAAGTTTAGTCCCTCAAGTTTGCCATTTTTCTTATTTGTCACAAACTTCCTTCCTCACCATTTAACTCATACCTTAACTAAGTTATTTAAAACCGGTTAACCCACTTCATGCCATAAAACAAGGAAACACATGCGTAAGTTAAACATTTGGGTTTTGGGACGTTACAATTTCACACCAAATTAAAACGTCTATAAATAGCCGGGTATTTTGCTTGAAAGACATCAGTTTTCTGATTTCGTTTCAAAGTCACCATCATAGCGATTTCAAACGAAATTCCAAAAAGCTTCGATTTGAGCCATCATACTGTCCGATTGTTGTTTGATATTTGATCTAAGTTTGGTTTGCACATCTTAGATCACGGGAAAGGTGAGCAGCTGTGTTTATTTGACCCAGATTTATGTGTCGGCGATGAACAGAATCAAAAACGTAGATCTAGGGTTTGGTTGAGAATAAAAATGACCGATTAACATATCTTTGAACTTGGAATGTGTTGTAGATGGTGTTTAGGGTGTCAATTTGAACCGAATCACTTGTTTTCGTTTGAAGTCGGCAGATCTGTATGTTTGGACTTAGATCTAGGAAGTTTCTGTGGTTAAAATTGAACAAAAAAACGAACACATATGCTCGGAATTCACTGAATTACAAACCCAGTTCATCAATTTGATCATCTGCTTATGGATATGAGTTTGTCATGTCCAAACAAAATAGCTATTTCGTTTTTGATGTGATTTCGTTTGAACTGAGCTATTTCGTTTCAAAAAGTAATCTCGTTTTAAACTGTAATTTCATTTCAAACAAATGATTTCGTTCCAATCTGTTATTTCGCATGAAATGATGATTTCATTTGAAGATGTAGTTTCGTGTGAGGTGTAATTTCGTTTGAATGTGTTTTGAATTGAAAAATTTTCTAAGTGTTTAACTTGTCTGTATGTTGAGGTTTTTCAGGCTTCGAATGTGCTCTTTGATCCTCTGCACAACATATGTTGTGTGTACGTGTAGGATCAGTGTGACCTCTAAAACGAGTCAATTTGAGCAATACACACTAATTGAGTGGCGGAAACACTCAATCAGAGTAGAATCAGATAGAAAGAGTAGAAAATAGATGAAGATACTTTGCAGATACTTTAACTACTTGCTTCTCATTCACTTTCATTTGAAATTTTGGCAGAGTAACATTACATGACAGACCTGACCGTTTGAAAATGAGAAGCCACTAACCTATATATAGGCATTACCTGACCGTTTGAAAGTAACACATACACTTTCAAACGGACAATAAACCCTTTATAGAACTCCTGCTCCATTTCAGGCATAGGAATTGTCTTCATAGTTCTTGGAGGCTTTACATTCAGAATTGTTTCAGTAACACCAGTCACTGGATCTACCCTTTGAACACGTCTAGGACAATGAGGCTTCCACTTTTGAAAACCTTTTAGAGCTTCATACTTAATGTATCCCCACATCGCCTTGTCATTTTGCCTTACAGGGTAATCCAAGCTTCTCACTTTAGATAATTCTTCGATGTCCCACCACGGTAATGACATAATGTCACATAAACGTTCAAAGTATTGGACGCCGTACTCCCTACGAATAGCGTACGCGTTCACTTGTGGCAGAAATCCCCAACTTATAATATCGCCAAGAGAAATAGTTCTATCACGTTGGAAATACTTCAAAGGCCTCTTGAACTTTCTCTCATGACTGTCTTTGAACCACTTCGAGCGATCTTCTTTTTCAACATTAGATTGACTTTCTTTCTCAGCATCTTTCTTCAGATTCTCAAAGACATTTTCATTCACAGCTTCAGTGACTTTCTGTCGCAACTCTTCCCTATTTTCTGCTGCGAAGAATTCCATCAACGTTGGAAACTTTGATGTATCTACAGCAACATCTTCACTATCAGAACACTCCTCTACTTCAACTCGATCATATTGATCAGCCTCTTCAACGTAATCATACTTATAATCTTGCTGTTTATTTATATCAAACGATTCCAAATCTTTTTCAAAGTCGAAAGGAATCTCAGGATTTACCTCTTTTAGCATCTCCCTATACACATCTAAACGCAAGAACAGTGGTTCAGAATGTTCAACTATTTGCGTCTTACCTGACTCCCCCTTTCCCGAAGGTTCACCACTTTCTTCATTCACTGTGTCGTTCATCAAATCATCAACGACCTTTTCAGTAGCAGCTTCTGTAACTCTAACACCAGAACCTCCTGTAGCATCATCATCATCGTTACCTTTTGAATTATGACTGCTAGCAGAGAATACAAAATCATCATCATCATCATCATCTTCATCATCCTCTTCCTCATCGCTATTACCTATCAACTCATGCATAGGCGTCTCTTCTTCGAATAATCCAGAGACTGCAGAGATAGGCTCAGGATTCTCTGTAACCATTGAAGGTACTAGAGCCATTTCAGGCACAGCCGAGCTTCCTTCAACTCCTTTACCCTTATCCTTCATCTGCCATTCTATCTCTGCTTGACGTTCAGCACGAACCTCTTCTACTTTCAACTCTTCAAACCTTTGATCGACTGACATTCCAAGCATACTTTTGACCACTCTATTCAGCATATAGACTTCATGGTCACTTACCGCTTTAGCTGCTGCAAGCTCTTTGTTCTTAAGCTTGTAATATTCGTTCTGACCATCACGTCGATTCTTCTCTTCTTCAAGCTTAGACAAGCGAACTTTTAGAATATCGATTTCAGTCTGATCAGCATCAACTTTCTTTGCCAATTCTTTATTTTCACTCTCTAACTTCTGCGCACGAACTGCCAGAAGTTTTTCTCTATCAGCTATCTTCTTGTTCTCAGCTGCCAACCTTTTGTTTTCTGCAACAACTTTTTCAACTTTTCTTTCAACATTTCTAACTTGAGAAGCGTTTGCAAAGTCGAAATCTCCAACATCTAGCAGGTTATCTTGCGGTGTCAGAAGACCTCTACTAGAAGAACCAGGTTGTACTTGGGTGAGTGGAGGTGTGCTGAAGATATCTTGTGACGTGACAAATGGTTGTTGTGGTGGTGGTGTTGATTGAGGAGTAGGTGATGGTTGTCTTGGAGGTGTAGGTTGTTTTTGTGGGGATTGGTGTATAGGTGATTGTGGTGGTGCTGTTTCATGTGGAGGTGTTGGAGATTTTTGACTATCTTTTTCAGGTTGCTTCTTTTGTACAATTCTCTGAGGTTTCTTTGAAACTTTGATCTTTGGAGTTGTTTTCTTACGACCACCAGCTTTCCTTCTAATTTTTGGAGATAATTGAGATTCTGTAACATGCTCTGGTGAAGGAACTTAAGGAGCATCATCATCTGCTTCTTGCCTCTTCCTTTTTCTGAGTAACCTTTCATTCTCAATCTCCTCATTTATCCTTCTTTGACGTTCAAACTCATCTACAACTTCATCTTCTGAGGAACTTGAAGAACTAGTTGTATCTTTATCAACGTCATCACCTTCAATATCATCGATCACCTTCTCTTTCTCTTTCTGAATATCAGAAGTGACAGTCTGCACAACATTTTCAACAAAATCTGTGTCTGTTGTAAACAAATCTGCATCAATTATTATGTCTTCACCACCAGCCATCTCTTGTTCCTTTTCAACATTCACAGCAGGAACATCATCTTCAGGTTCATCAACCAAAGACATTGAAATTGCTTTCTTTTGTTTCTTTTTCGGTTGTGAAGAAGATTCTTCGCCTGATTTAACAGTAGGAGTATTTTTTCTTGTCTTCTTCTTTTCTTCTTTTAAGAACCATTCACTTCTCTTAGATATGAAATTTTTAAGAATTTTTAGCTCTTCATCATAACTTTTCTCTTTTCTTTCTTCTTCGTTTCTCCAATGCTCATGATTCTCAGGATCAGGATCCTGATAGTTACTATCTTTAATTGCTCCAAATAGGTCAGCAGATTTAGTTGGCTCTGGATGTTTTGGATGATATTTGGCTAAAGCTCTAATAGAATCATTATCCATGTGCGATAACACCAACAGATCATTTTTTTCATCTCTATTCAAATTCGGATAAGCATGATCTAATATCATCTGCACAAATCTTGGATATAACCAAGTCTTTCTATCCGAAACTATTTCCTCAACCATGTGATGGAAAACAATATGAGAGAAGTTATATTTTTTGTTCAATACAAGAGCTACAACCATGTTCATCAAATAGTCACGCATGGTATCAAAACCGCCTTTCTAATGACTCATTGATATCAGAACTGAATGGATAAGAAACTTATAAGGCTTTGTGAATTTCGACTTCAAATAACTGGCACTGTTCAAGTCACCAACATATCCCATCCTTAGTAAGCAACCCTTGACCATCTTTTCTGGCAATTTTGTTGGCGAATTCTCTTCATCCGGAAACTCGATTACTTCTCGAATAACTGCTTCAGTAATGACAATTGGCTTCTTTTCACCATTTATCTTTACAACTGAGTTAATTGTTTTGTTTTGATCATCATACGAAGCATTCTTCCAAAAGCGTTTGATATGAGATCTGAAAACTAAACGTCTCTCTGTCAAGGCCTTCAAAATAGGTATTCTCCTCATGAATTCCAGAATATCTTTGAATTCTGACAACTTCGGATTTTGTTTCTCATCCAGATTGCAGCAAACATTGTGAATAGGATTGAATAATACCGAAGTTGGCTGCAAAAACACAATCATTCAACACAGTTAAACACAAATATAACAATTTCAAACGGATGGCTTTCAAACGAGTAACATTCAAACGAAGAGTAACATTCAAACAAAGTATGTTCAAACAAATTGCTTTCAAACGACAGACATTCAAACGGCCTATGTTCAAACGATTGATTTCAAACGAAACACCTCAAACGGATACTACTTAAACGGTTAGGATCCTGTCGTTTGAAATCTGGTTCAAACCCTAAACAATATCTAAGGATCAAATCACACAAATTACTGGTAAGGATTTGTTCTTTGTTGGAATCCGAGTACACTGATATCAATTTCATCATTTCAAAACATCTAAAACATCCTAAATCTATACATTAACATACCTGCAACTTGTAAAGATGGATAAACACCACAAATCTGAACAATCAAACTATCCCACGATGAAATTACATCAAAACCTACACTACCCTATTGATTCATATGAAGTTTTGCAATAAAAGAAACCCTAGATCTAATAATATGCGTAACAGAACATTGCCGACACGGAAATAGTGCAAAATAAGATGACAATAGTTCAAAAACTAACCTTCACCATGCTTAGAACTGAATAATCCAAAGAAAATCACAAGATCCGGTTGAAAACTCAACGAAATCACTGATGAACACGAGATCGTTTGAAATCGCCTTGACCGTTTGAAATGAACGAAATGATATAATGACATTTCAAACGGACGTCTGAGGTATTTATACCTATGACCCTTCCGTTTGAAATGTTCAAACGGTCATAACCTTTCAAACGAAATGATCAAGATTCAAACGGTCAACCATTCTCAAACGGTATGTTATGTTTCAAACGGTCACACACTTGATTTTTTAAAACATTTCATTTTAAGTAATTTACTGATTAAACACTGTTCCACCCAGCTGACCAAGTTCAAGTCAATGACCTTGGTCAACTGTTTGACCCACCAAGTCCAAGTTAATGGCCTTGGATGATCAGATTTATGAAGTATCCTGATGTTTCATTTCAAAAACAGTTTAACTTAATGAACTTTTGAACACTTCAAGTTTTATCTGACAAATACAATACCAATCTCAGTTTGCAATCACCAGCTTACCCAACCCTCATCAATCTTTGACATGATCTGCACAAAGGTTTTGATCTTTCAATCCCCAATATCGATTGTCGAAAATAAAATGAGAAATGAAAATATTTTTGGATTTTATCTGGACAAACTGAAACTATGTACACACAATATTTTTGTGAGCGTGTTAGGGGATCATATCAGCTGCCGACAGAACACAAGTACCGTTAAGCTGATATTACATTTTAAGCATTAAACAGTTCGCGTAGATTGCCGATATATTGATCCACTTAAATTCTCACAAAATTTTCAATCTATTCGGGATATGTGATTAGTGTTTTAAGACTTAAACGTTTACATGTGTCCCCACCTCAGTATATACTCCCGTATTCGGATCGCAGTATTCAGTCTTACAGGTGAATATACCACAGCTGATATCTGTTGGGGTTAGATGCGAAACCGTGAGAGCTCAGGTCAGAACTTCCGTTCAGCAGAGAGATGACGGTTCGGCTTTAAGGTGGGTCCCCTTTAGAGGATCTTTTATATTTCAACAGCAGCGACTATCAATTTTATTGTTTCATCAGTCTGCTGAGGGTGAAGCTTATGTTTCAAAGCTTTTTGCGAAAATTATTATCCGGGGACTAGGTCAGTATTTCCATACAGCAGAAGTCCCGGGATAATACCCTAGATATCACTAAGCATAAAGACCTAGTATCTCAGAAGACGGGACCTTTCAAACAGGATTTCAGGGGTTACCTATATATCCTGGAGGTGTTCCCCACGTAAACGCAAGTTAAATTTAGGTTTATATCCCAAACTGATCTACTAATTCTGTAAAAACCTACCGGCACATCTTTAGCAAGACTGCTTAATAGCATTTTTCATTACAATTCTTTAGCATACCGTGCCCGTCTAGCTGATGTACTATCATTTCCCCTATACTACACAACTCTTTTTGACATTTTTTAATGTTTTTGGATTTTTATGATTTTATCATGTTTTTGTATTTTTCTGCGAATATCTCCCCCTAAAACTAAAACATATTTTTGTGTTTTTGTTTTTATCGAAAAGCAGGAAATACAACTGTACAAAAGAAAGTGACAACACGACACGGTTCATGTCAAATCGCCGCCCAATTCGGCTTCACATTCGATTACCCTCCCAGATTGCAGATTTTTCATCCCATTTAACCTTAAAAGATAGTAAAATCTTTTTTTATCAAAAGGTTTTGTGTAAAAATCAGCTTTCTGATCATCGGTGCCCACATGTTCAATCTGTATTAATTTCTTCTCGTGACAATCTCTTATAAAATGGTGACGGATTTCAATGTGTTTTGTTTTCGAATGGTGAACCGGATTTTTAGTAACATTTATAGCTGCTTCATTGTCCACAAATATTGGTGTATCCAAGAATTGCAAACCGAAGTCGCGCATCTGCTGTTGGATCCAGAGGATCTGTGAGCAACAGCTAGAAGCTGAGACGTACTCAGCCTCACATGTGGAGAGCGCAACTGCAGTTTGTTTCTTGCACTGCCAGGTAACAAGCCGAGTTCCGAAGAACTGGCACCCAGCAGTGGTGGACATTGCATTCTGCTTACAGCTACCAAAATCTGAATCAGCGAAACCGGATAAAGTAAAGTCACCCGAACGAGGGTACCACAAGCCGATGCTTGGGCAGCCCTTCAAATACCGTAAGATGCGTTTGACGATCGTCAGGTGTGACTGCTTCGGATTCGACTGATATCTTGCACAGAGACATGTCGGGTACATGATGTCAGGACGGGAAGTTGTGAGATACATTAACGACCCAATGATCGATCGGTATAACGTTTCATCCATCTTCATGCCTTGTTCATCAGGACAAATACCATGGTTCTGCGCGAGGGGGGTGGATGCAGGACTGCAATCTGTCATATCGAACTTGTCGAGCACGTCCTTTACATACTTTGACTGGTGAATGAAGATTCCGTCGGGCATTTCTTCTACCTGCAGCCCGAGGAAGAACTTCATCTCCCCCATCGAACTCATTTCGAATTTCTTCTTCATTACTCTCTCGAACTCTTTACACAAATCGTCGTTGGTGGAACCGAAAATGATATCATCAACGTATATCTGCACGATCAGCAAGTGGCCTGCTTCTTCTTTTGTGAACAGAGTGCTGTCTACTGTGCCTCTCATGAACCCATTGCCCAGCAAGTAGGTCGAAAGCGTCTCATACCAGGCTCTCGGGGCCTGGTGCAAACCGTATAATGCTTTATCCAGTAGATACACCTTGTCTTTGTTCAGTGGATCTGCAAACCCCGGTGGTTGCCCCACGTAAACTTCTTCTCTAATTGTGTCGTACAGGAAAGCAGATTTAACATCAAGTTGATAGACTTTAAAATCTTTCCAAGATGCAAAGGCTAGAAAGATGCGAATTGCTTCAAGCCTTGCAACCGGCGCGTAAACCTCATCATAGTCTATTCCCTCCTGCTGGCTGAAGCCTTGGACCACTAGACGTGCTTTATTCCTTAGCACGACTCCTCTGTCATCACGTTTACATTTAAACACCCATTTCGTCTTTATCAACTTCTGATTCTTTGGCAAATCAACAAGTCTCCAGACGCCCAATTTCTCGAATTGTTGCAGTTCCTCCTGCATAGCATTCACCCAACTGTCCTCGGTCAATGCTTCTTTGTAGGTCCTGGGCTCTATCTGCGAAATAAAACATTTAAGTGAGACTTCTTTTTGCATATCAGCCATAGATGAATAAAAACATGTAAAAGCATGGTCTATCTGGTGTCTCGTCTTGACACCACTCTGTAGATCGCCAATAATTTGTTCTGAAGGGTGGTAAGACAGCGTCCGTGGCATCACCGTATCAGGAACCACTACTTCCGATTCCAGATTCGAAATGTCGAGATCAACGATTTGATCAACAGCCTCCTCTGATGTCTCATTTGGTTCCTCGTCAAAGGTAGGAGCGGGTTCCTCCTCTGACTCGTCAGAAATGTCAAATGACAGAGCTGGTTCCTCTGGCGGTTCATGAATAGTTCCACTTGGTCCTGCTTCATCATCGTGAGTACCCACGGTGGGTATAGGAACATCTAGCGGTCTAGATACTGGCTCTTGTGACTGACTTTGCTGATACAGGTACATAAGAGCAAGTTCCTCATCACTCGGCTCGGACGGCAAATGAAACGATTCCCAGAGTTTGTCGTAGTCGAACAGGAATCTTTGTCCGGGAAGTTGTTGCGATGGCGTGTGCTTCTGATAATCCACATGATGGACCTGAATCACCTTCCCCAGACATGGTATAAACACCCTTTTTAGCGGGCTGGCGTAACCTACAAAGAACCCTTCATTCGCTTTTGCTCCGAATTTACCATCTTCATCTATAAAAGTACACGGAGAGCCAAAAGGTTCTAGGAACTCAAGATTTGGCTTGTAACGGTGTAGCAGCTCAAAACACGTCTTTTTGTATTTTTTCATGGTGAGAACTCGATTCAAAGTATCGCATGCCGCTGAAACTGCTTCACTCCAGAAGTAAATCGGAAGCTTGGAATCGGCCAACATTGTACGTGCAGTTTCGATCAGGGTCCTGTTATTTCGTTCAGCCACACCGTTTTGCTGTGGTGTGTATGGCGCACTGAATTCATGTAATATCCCCTTCTCGTAGCAGAACTCGTACATTTTGTTATTCTTGAACTTCGTTCCATTGTCACTCCGAATTCTCCTGATTGGCAGCTTGTACACCGTTTCCATCTTCTTAAACAAAATCTTCAACATCTCGAAAGTTTCATCTTTTCTCTCAAAACATGCAACCCACGAAAATCTCGAATAATCATCTGTCACCACCAAACAATAAGAATCCCCGCTGATGCTTTTGACGTTGACAGGCCCGAAGAGATCCATATGCAATCTCTCGAGAGGTAACCTGATTGTGTTGAGCATCTTCGGCGGATGTGACTTTCGAACCTGTTTACCCTTTTTACAAGCAATGCAATCATCAGGCAAATGAAAATTCTTAACATTTACACCCTCAACTAAATCATTGTGCACCAGAAAATTCATCTTTCGTACATGAATATGACCCATTTTCCGGTGCCATATCACAGTTTCTTTTTCAGTAGCTTTTGATTATGTAAGAAAACATTGTTTTTGAGGAGTTGTTGGCGTTGCAGCGCTCATATCTAGAATGTAAAGATCGTTAACCCTCGGAGCGTGCAACAGCACCAACTCATCAGGGACTTTAAACCCTGGCTTTAAAACCAAACACTCTGATTTTGTAAAATGAACACTAAAATCCTTATCACATATTTGTGATATGCTTAACAAATTGTTTGTCAACTCTACAATGTAGTTCACTTTGTCAAAAGATATCACGCCATTAGTAAGCTTTCCCTGGCCGACAATTCTGCCACATTGGTTTCCAGCAAACCCCACGTAGCTTCCATTTATAGCCTTGACATCATACAAGAGAGCTAATGACCCAGTCATGTGGCGTGATGCTCCACTGTCCATTATCCACCTCGAAAGAACAGACTTGGGCAGCCCCTGCAACCAACACACAAACACATTACTCAAACAATGATGCCCACGATTTCTTGACTTCTGACACGGATCCAAGCACTACATCGCACTTCTCATTGATTTTAGGAAAGCTAAATGTGACATTTGACGCATTTTCTTTCACATCTTGTTTTACTTAGTTGTTAAGTGTGGGAAATTCTGACAATAACTTATCAAGCTCAGATTTAAACAAAACAACATCATCTTTAACAAGATTTGACTCATTTTTCAAAACACTTTCCATTTTCTTGATTTCAACTGGCGGTTTCGATTTCACGATCCAAGATTGATTTTCAAAAACTTTTGCTTTGGGGTAAAACTTTGAAGTCTTGTGAGACGTAGAAGATTCGCCAATCTCGAAAATCGATTTCGGCTTATCCTCCGACTTCAACTTTTCACCTCTTTTAAGAATTCGGATCGGAGAAACCATTTCTTGTTTACCCTTTGCAACAACCGGTGATTTTGGTCGAGATTTTTGAACGATTTGTTTTGAAACATTTTTGTTTTGAACCTTAGGTTTTTCAACCTTTGGTTTCTCAACCACTTGTTTTTTAACAGATTTTTCAACAACTGGTTTCTTAAAAACTTTCTGAAACTGTTTAGCCTTATGTCCGATTTCATTGCAACGATAACACACACTTTTGTCATACTCGACAAAAGTGTTACAAACAGTTTCCACTTTCAGCTTCTGCGCTGCATTGAAATCGTCAACAGCTTTTTGACTAAAGATATATTCTTTTTCATTCTCAGTGCTAGGACCAGCAATAAACACATCATCTATCCTATCTTTTGGCTTGACAACCTGTTTAGCCATCTTCTTCTCAAACCCAATACCTTGGTTTTTAAACTGATTTTTCTTGTTTCGACCTTTACCCACCCCATCTATCTTTTCTGAACTATTGGGTCGTGAAGTATCAAATGACTTTTTCAGTTTCGAAAAGAAATCATTTTTCTTGATTTCGTTAACACTCATTTCAACCAATTTGAAAATTTTCTCATCATTCTCGAACTTGACATTCTGAATCGGAAACTCAATGTCGGAATAAAGTTTGTCAGTTCCAATCATAGTATAAGCCACCATGATTGGATCATCATTCGCACTTTTATCCAATTTTGACACATAACGATCTAAGAAATTCCCATCCTCCTTAGAATCACTGACAGACTCCAACGATTTAGCCTTCTCAGATTTTTCACTTTCATCATCCAACACCTGATCAATAACAGTTTTGATAACCTGGGATTCGTTATCAGTGTCAGATGCAATGAAAGTGATGTCAATATTATCAGGTAACTCATTTTCAATTGTTTTCAGTTTGATGTTTAACGCAGCTTCCACCCCATCTGGATACTTCTGAGTATAGTGATTCCACATTGGGGGTGGAACGCTATTAAAGACAGGTGAAGCATGTAGCTGTTGAGGGACAATTTGTTCTAACACATAAGATGAAGCCACATAACTCATCAACTTTTGATCAATTATGTCATTCTCAATTTTAACCAACTCAAGTTCTTTTCTTAAAGATGCGATCGTGTCAAGATGAAAATTAACTTCTCTTTGTTTATCAAACAATGTGGATTGAGCCAACTTTGTTGCTTTATCATTTTCAATACTCTCTTTTTGAATCATTTTGATTGACCTAGATTGTCACACCCCCAAAATCCACACGCGGAGTATCACCGCTTGGGAGCGTGACTGACCAGGATCAAGCCACCAATCATATCGAACACAACATTTAATAATAAAAGTAGATAATGTAATTCATCATGACATGATTGATGTTCAAAACCAAACATTGTTTAAGTAGCGGAAGCATGTAAGTAAACCAAATATAATTAATAATGTATGAAATGTCATAAGTGTTTAAATTAAGCATTCATGATCCATGCCCACAACGACCTGCTCCTCCCTGTGCAAGCTCCATATATCAACGACCTGCAAGGCATGCAGCAGAGAGTCAACAACTAGTTGAGCGAGTTCACAGAAAGTAAGTTCGTAACAGTAATACGTATGTTCATTTGGTGGGGGCTTCCCACATATGCATGTACTAATAGTGGGGGTTTCCCGTAATTATATATTTATTTCCCGTGGGGGATTCCCATGTTTAACCTTACTAATGGGGGCTTCCCATGTTTATACTTACTAGACTATTTGCGACCATGTGTTCTTCTTAATCCGAGAACAGGAATACGTACAAGGACACGTAGGATTTACGTGAGTGCCCTTCCCCGAGGACAGTGGTACGTGTGGAGTTTACGTAGGATTTACGTAAGTGTCCTTCCGTCCCGGAAGACAGTAGTAGGTATAGGTTTACGTAGGTTTTACGTAAGTGTCCTCCCGACCCGGGAAACAATGGTAGATACTAGTTTACGTAGGATTTACGTAAGTGTCTTGACTAACCTGAGGATGATGGTCTATAGTCTAGCAATAGCGTAAGTACGTGTAATTATCCAAATTCAATTCTTCCAACCCAATTCCCACCCGGGAATCCCATGCCTTGGCTGTGTGAACTCACCTTGGTTTGCTCGGTATGCGTAACTATGTGCTTGCAATTAATCAGTCAAGTCCTATAGTATGCATGTATATTAAATCAGTTGTATGTCGTTTATATCACGAAGTGTTTAAGCAATCATCGTCATGTTTCACATAACAGTTAATTCACGTTCATCAAATAATACATCATACGACAGAGTAATTCAGAACCATTAGGGTTACCGCCCACACACTGAGCTTATATACACGGTTAACACAACTCAGTTACATACCACATATCTGACATATAGAACAGAACTCACAGTTAAGCATTTAACAGTTCACAGGGAAAATCACTTAACAGATAACGAAACTCGGACCAAACATTTGTTCTTAAAACTCAGATCAAACCATAACATGCAAAAGCTCGGACACCCCTTGTATCTCTATGAAAGTCAGACATGTTGACATGTATTAAAGGTCAGACAAGGTGTAAGGATAACAAAACTCGGACCATATGATTATGATGTAGCAAAACTCGGACAACATGGGGAAATGGGGTCAAAAGTCGGACCAAATAAGACAGGGGGCTTGGGGGGTTAAAGCTCGGACCAAGGAGGCATGGCCACAAAGTCGGACTACCCCCCTTCATTGCTTAAAGATCGGACAACCCTCCCTTTCATGTAAACCTCGGACCACAACAAGCAAAACTCGGACCCCCTTGCACTATCATGAAACTCGGACAACACTAGGGTTAGGGCCAAAAGATCGGACAACAATGTGTGACAAGAAACTCGGATCCTTTGCATGATGTATAAAACTCGGACATCAAGTGTACTCAAATAATTCGGACAACATGATAACTTGCCAAAAATTCGGACTTTTATGTTTTGTTTATAAACTCAGACAACCTTCATGTGATAAATAACTCGGATCAAGCAACAATTCATGAAACTCAGACAAGCATATACATTCACAAAACTCTGAGTAACATATCAATCACTCGATCTTTGAAATTAAAGCAGTTACGTTTCTTGGTTTCTAACCCTAATTTCATACATATTGACGGCAGAATCATAATCAATCAACCTATGATCAACAACAACAATCATTACAGGAACAATCTATCAAACATACAACTAATCATCATCATCAATAATTCAGAATCAAATCAAAATCACAGAAGTATCATATGAGAGCTAGGGTTTTCACATAATACAAGAATCAAGAATTGATGCAATCAAATAATCAATAATCACTTACCTTGTGTTGATTCTTAGAGAAAATGCGGAATCGAAAGTGATGAATAGCTTGCCAATGATGATGGTGATAATGATTGTTAGGAGATTAGAGAATACAGTACGTGCTTTGGTTTTGTGAAAATGATTAGTGAACAAGGGATTAGGGTTAAGTATAGTTTAATTTTCACTAATTACTCTACACACCCTGAATTACTATATCTTACACAAGCACACCATCTCATATCAATTTCACAGTTTCACCACCAAGTTTATGCATTTGACAAGTCTATCAATATTTAACAAACAATCATGCACAATCACACAATACAATTCATTGCATCAAAACGTATACAATTCCATAGCAACTAATTGTGCAACTAATTAATTAAACAAACAAATGAACGTGCAATAAATGCAAAAATAGGAATCGTGGAAATTCGAGTTGTCACATTATCCCCAACTTAAAAGAAATTTCGTCCCGAAATTTAGCATGCGGTTACTGAGGAAGCTAGGTAAGTTGTATCGTTTACTGGTTTTCCTGGGGTGTCACATCATCCCCCCGTTTATTTGGAATTTCGTCCCGAAATTTCCGCAGTAGTAGCTTCAGTCTCAGTAGTGGTTGCATTAGTTTCGAATAACTGGGGGTACTTTTCTGTCATCTGGTCTTCGCGTTCCTAGGTGTACTCTGGGCCACGCTTGGAGTTCCAACGGACTCGGACAAGAGGGATTCTCTTGTGTTTGAGGACCTTAACATCCCGGTCCGTGATTTCAACTGGTTCCTCGACGAAGTGCAACTGCTCGTCGATAGTGAGTTCTTCAAAAGGAATTATGAGGGTCTCATCTGACAGGCACTTCTTCAGATTCGACATGTGGAATACAATGTGAACTGCACCGAGTTCAGCTGGTAGGTTCAGTCTGTAGGCTACTGGGCCTATTCTTTCAGTGATTTCGAATGGTCCAACATACCGTGGATTGAGCTTGCCTCGTTTACCAAATCTAACCACACCCTTCCAGGGTGAAACTTTGAGTAAAACCCGGTCCCCGACCTGAAATTCCAATGGCTTCCTACGCTTATCTGCGTAGCTTTTCTAGCGGTCGCGAGCTGCCGCCATGCGTTGTCGTATTTGTGCAATTCGTTCAGTAGCGTCAACTACCATTTCTGGACCGGTAATCTGACTTTCCCCCACCTCTGCCCAACAGAGAGGTGACCGGCATTTACGTCCGTACAATGCCTCGAATGGAGCGGCTTGTATGCTGGTGTTGTAATTGTTATTATACGAAAACTCCACTAAAGGGAGGTGTTTTTCCCAGCTATTGCCGAAATCGATAACACATGCTCGAAGCATGTCTTCTAGGGTTTGAATCGTGCGCTCAGACTGCCCATCCGTCTAAGGGTGATAAGCTGTACTCATGTCTAATCGAGAGCCAAAAGCTTTGTGCATTGCTTGCCATAGTTCTGAAGTGAATCGTGCATCGCGATCCGAAATAATAGAGGTGGGCACCCCGTGCCTCGAAACAACTTCTTTCAAGTATATGTCTGCTAATGTAGAGAACTTATCTGTTTCTTTGATAGCCAAGAAATGTGCAGACTTTGTAAGTCGATCAACGATCACCCAAATGGTATCATTCCCACGCTGGGATCTAGGCAGGCCAGTAACAAAATCCATGGAAATTTCTTCCCATTTCCACTGTGGTATCCTGGGTTGTTGCAGTAGGCCTGAGGGTTTCTGGTACTCTGTCTTGACTCTCGCACAAGTCAAACATTTGCCGACGTATGTCACACCCCCAAAATCCACACGCGGAGTACCACCGCTTGGAGGCGTGACGCGACCAGGATCAAGCCACCAATCATATCGAACATGTAATTAATGCCAAATATAATAAATGTAAACCAGTCATTCAATATGATAGGTGTTCAAACATAATCATAGTTTTAAAGTATAGCGGAAGCATAAGTACGAAAACCCAAATGTGTAACATAAGTTCATTAAGTTTCACAACATAATCCATGCTCCACAAAGACCTGCTCCTCCCTGTGCAAGCTCCATAAGTATCTAACGACCTGCAAGGCATGTAACAGAGGATCAACAACTAGTTGAGCGAGTTCACAGTTAACAGTTCGGTAATAGTACAGTGTGAGTAGTAGTATGTTCGTTCGTTATGCCATGTATCGTATTAGTTTCCATCGCGGCCTCCCAGGCAGGTATGCGAAGATATTAGGGGATGTTCATCCCGTGTATTCTAGACTAGGTTTATCTGTATCGCGGCCTACCAGGCAGGTGTGCGAAGATTAGTATATTTCAGTTCGCGGCCTTCCAAAGGCAGGTGTGCGAAGTCAGTCATAATATCGCGGCCAACCCTTGGCTGGTGTGCGAAGATCAGTTCAATAAGTGTTACTAGTCTAGTCGTAGTTCAATCAGCGGGGTATGTACAATAGTTCATCAAATCACATCACTACGTTCCAGTATAGATAAGTACCAGTAAATAATCAAATCCCATTCCCACCCTGGGAACCCCATGCCTTGGCTGTGTGAACTCACCTTGGTTTGCTCGGTATGCTAAAGTATATGCTCACAGTTAAATCAGTCAAGCCCTATAGTGCACGTATACTCAATCAGTTCACGTTCGTAATGTTTCACATGTAACTAGCATCACGGTAATATCACAGAGTGTGTTTGGCAGTTAATGTCATGTATCACGTAAGCAATTAATCAATATCATGTAATTCATGTTTCACCTAAATGTCCATCACAGTTTGTAATAACATGGTCATTCATTAACATACTTGAGAGGGTTAACAGTCTTAACGAAGTTAGCCATTTAACATGATTTGTATACCTAACAGGAATAACAAACCAACACCATTAATTAACTAACATAATTAACTGACATAATTAACTAACAGGGTTAACAAAAGTTACTCGCTTACCAGAGTGTCATACATGAGGTTAACTGAGTGAATAAACTTAACTCAGTTAATAAGCTAAACATGATTGCATACTTAACATATTTAATAGGCTAATCTAGTTAACAAAATAGCAGATTTAATACACAAGTTACGGACCCGAAGCCCTTTGGACCGAAAACACCTGGGCCGAAGCCACTTGGGCCGCAAACCCCTTAACTGGCGAACATGTATGACAAAAACCCAAACCAATTTAATATACCTCTGCCATCTGACTTTGTAACCTGGGAACTTTACTAACCGCCCCTTATCATGTGCACTTTACCACACAAATCCCAAGCAATTCAAGGTGTGATGGCCGACATGTGCATAACACCTCAAGAGATCATTGGAGCATTTAGTTTAGTGGGAACATATAAATAAAATCACACTTGCCTATGCACATAAAACAAACATAGCCGCCCAAAAACTATTGGACCGATTCTAACATGCCAGCCGACAATTAAAAAAAGAACCACATGTGCACAATTTACTCTTAATATGATTAAGTATTTAGGTGTGCTCTATTTGCTTTGATTGGACCAACAATGCTCCAGCCTCCATTTTTATCCAATGATCATACAAGGCCATCACATGCTCATCATCATTGTTATTTATTTATTTATTTATTTATTTTTTTTTATAATTTCATTGGGCCGCTAATACATGCAGGCAACCAGAACTCCCATTGGGCGGCTCCTTTTATTATGTCAATTCATAAGACTTTATTATTAAACAAAATGAAAAGCTCAAATTACATGCCATACAAGTCAAATATGGCCGACAAGTACTGTTAAAGTGTGCAAGTTATCATTTGACCAATTTTTCCACTAGCCACTTATTCAACCCCTGGCACTCAAATATAAAGTACATACATGCAGACATATAAAGATCTATCAAGTCACAAAGGTTTGTCACATAAAGTCAAACAACCAAATCATGATTCGCATTCAATTATATACTGATCATGCAATGTATATTCAAACTTAGAACATCATGAATGTCTACTCAGAATATCACATCAGTTACTTTAAACGTGGAAGACACTAACCGAACCACGAATGACCAAATCTGGGAATCCAACTTCGAACGAGGAAGAGGCAGCCGTCGGGTCCAACGAAAAACGATAGAGTATCAGCTTTTAGGGTTTTTGTGATTATGCCAAAAACTATCTTAATGAGAGGGTTTATGCGACTCTAAATGTATATTCGCTGGATGTGAGCCAAGCCCAATTCTCGAGTTTCGTTTGGAACGAGGGCTAGCCCGAGAAAATTGAAAGAATGTTGTGCGACTCGGAGGTGTATTGTGCAATCGATTATTCATTATGCGACCCACATATGTTCACGTATAAACATGACACGCTAAAATCTCATAATACTTATCTCATAATAAAAATATAACATTTAACATAACACACCATTAAATCATTGAGTCATGTAATCAAGTAGCATTCAAACGTGTTATACTAAGTACAAGAATAGGTTCGAGATACGAGTTGTCACATTATCCCCAACTTAAAAGAAATTTCGTCCCGAAATTTGGTACGCACTCACTGAGAAAGCTAGGTAAGTTGTATCGCTTACTGGTTTTCTTGGGGTGTCACATCATCCCCCCGTTGATTTGGAATTTCGTCCCGAAATTCGGTAGTAGTAGCTTCAGCCTCAGTAGTGGTTGCATTGGTTCTGAATAACTGGGGGTACTTTTCTGTCATCTGGTCTTCGCGTTCCCAGGTGTACTCTAGGCCACGACGTGAGTTCCAACGAACTCGAACAAGAGGGATTCTCTTGTGTTTGAGGACCTTAACATCCCGGTCCGTGATTTCAACTGGTTCCTCGACGAACTGCAACCGCTCGTCGATAGTGAGTTCCTTGAAAGGAATGATGAGGGTCTCATCTGACAGGCACTTCTTCAGATTCGACACATGAAAGACATTGTGAACTGCCCCGAGTTCAGCTGGTAGGTTCAATCTGTAGGCTACTGGGCCTATTCTTTCTATAATCTCGAATGGTCCGACATACCGCGGATTGAGTTTACCTCGTTTGCCAAACCGTACCACACCCTTCCAGGGTGAAACTTTCAACAATACCCGGTCCCCGACCTGAAATTCCAAAGGCTTTTTACGCTTATCCGCGTAGGCTTTCTGACGGTCACGTGCTGCCGCCATACGTTGTCGTATCTGCGCAATCTTTTCCGTGGCGTCCACTACGATTTCTGGACCCGTAATCTGACTATCCCCACCTCTGCCCAACCGAGAGGTGACCGGCATTTACGTCCGTACAATGCCTCAAATGGAGCGGCTTGTATGCTGGTGTGATAACTGTTATTATACGAAAACTCCACCAAAGGGAGATGCTTTTCCCAGCCGTTGCCGAAATCGATAACGCATGCCCGAAGCATGTCTTTAAGAGTTTGGATCGTTCGCTCAGACTGTCCATCCGTCTGAGGATGATATGCTGTGCTCATGTCTAATCGTGAGCCGGAAGATTTGTGCATCGCTTGCCATAGTTCTGACGTGAATCGTGCATCCCGATCCGAAATAATGGAGGTGGGCACCCCGTGCCTTGAAACAACTTCTTTGGGGTAGGTGTCTACGAGAGTGGAGAACTTATCCGTTTCCTTTATCGCTAGGAAGTGTGCAGACTTGGTGAGTCGATCCACGATCACCCATATGGTATCGTTCCCACGCTGAGATCTAGGTAGGCCTGTAACAAAATCCATGGAAATTTCTTCCCATTTCCAATGCGGCATCCTGGGTTGCTGAAGTAGGTCTGAGGGTTTCTGGTACTCTGTCTTGACTCTCGCACAAGTCAAACATTTGCCGACGTAAGTTGCAATGTGGGCCTTCATGCTAGGCCACCAATATGTAGTTCTGATATCGTGGTACATTTTATCCGACCCTGGATATACCGAATAGCGAGACTTGTGTGCTTCGTCCATCACAAGCTCTCGTAAACCGCCATAAAGTGGGACCCAAATACGCCCCGTTACATAGTAGGCGCCGTCTTCTTTTAGTTCCATTCGTTGCCTTGAACCACGTAAGGCTTCAGCCTTGACGTTTTCGGGCTTCAGTGCTTCTATCTGAGCAGCTCGTATCTGTGCAGGAAGACTGGACTGAATAGTAAGCTGTAGCGCTCGCACGCGCTTAGGTAGGGTGTCCTTTCGACTGAGGGCGTCGGCCACAACATTGGCCTTGCCTGGATGATACTTGATGGCGCATTCGTAGTCGTTCAGTAGTTCAACCTATCTCCGTTGACGCATATTCAATTCCTTCTGCTTGAAGATATGCTCGAGACTCCTGTGATCGGTGTAAATCGTGCACCTGGTACCGTACAGGTAGTGTCGCCATATCTTAAGCGCGAAAACAACAGCTCCCAGCTCTAAATTGTGCTTCGAGTAGTTCCGTTCATGAATCTTGAGTCGTCGCGAAGCGTTGGCAATAATTTATCACGCTGCATCAATACACAACCAAGCCCCTGTATCGATGCGTCACACAAGACCACGAAATCGTCGGTGCCCTCTGGCAATGAGAGAATAGGTGCGCTGCAAAGCCTATCTTTTAGGTACTGGAAAGCAGTTTCCTGCGTGTTGCCCCATCGGTAGGCGACACCCTTCTGTGTCAGTAGTGTAAGCGGCTGAGCGACTTTCGAGAAATCCTTGATAAATCGTCTGTAGTAACCCGCCAAACCCAAGAATTGGCGTATTTCCGTTGGTGTACGCGGTGCAGACCAGTTCCTGATCGAACATTGTCTAGATAGGGTTCTGAATGCTGTCTTGGAGACGTCCTCATCCTGGACTCTCAGCTGATAATAACCAGACCTTAGATTAACCTTGGAGTAGTAACTCGACCTTTGCAACTGGTCGAATAAGTCATCAATGCGTGAAAGAGGATAACGGTTCTTCACTTTGACCTTGTTCAGTTCACGGTAATCAATTTCACATCCTGAAGGTGCCATCCTTCTTTTTCACCGGTAATTGGTATCTAATAGTTCTTGTAGCTCCCCAAGGCGAAGAGATAGGTCGGATAAATCCCTTATCCAAGATTCCTGGTAGCTGCGTCGATAGTTCTTCCGATTCTGGTGGAGCTAAGCGATACGGTGCTCGAGCTATGGGTGCTGCTCCTGGAGCGAGCTCGATTTGAAATTCGTCCTGATGATGCGGCGGTAGACCAGGTAAATCCTTGCGAGACACCTGAGGAAAGTCGCGTACAACTGAATGGTCTTCCAACTTCTTTTCTTTCGCTGATGTGTCAGTAACGAGAGCCAAAATTGCGGTGTGGCCCTTCCGCAAACATTTCTGAGCCTTCAAGAAAGAGGTGATGCCAACCTCGGCACCACTCTTGTCGCCTTGAACTTCGAGAGGTTCTTGACCAGAACGAGGAATGCAAACAATCTTTTCTTTGCATAGGATTTCTGCTTGCTGTTGCTGCTGGCGATTTCCGTGGGCTCCTGAATCCTTAGCTTCTGCTGTGCTCTGGCGATCACTATTCTTGTGCTGCTGCTGTGCTTGAGACCGAACGGTAGCTGAACCCTTGCTGGAAAACCCATCCTATTTCCGCTTGTTGTCACTAGGAGTAGCGGGAGTAGTAGAAGTGGTAGCGGTAGTAATAGCGCTGATACAACTAGGCAACATGTTCTGTTCCACTGCCTGATCCGTGAGGCGATTAGCAAGACGCTGGATGTCTTGGATATTGTTGTGGTTAGCCGATGAAGCATGGCTCTGAATCTCTGAGGATAGACCCTTGAGGTACAATTCGATACGCTTGCTTGGAGGGTCCACCATGGTTGGACACAAGATGACCAGTTCGTTCGACTGTTTCGTATAAGCTTAAAGTTCTGACCCCGTCATTTTCCAATGGTAGAGCTCCACTCCCAACTTGTGGATGGCATCACGCGTGTAGTATTCCCTTATAATGCGTTCTTTGAATTCGTTCCATGGGGTGGCGTTAGCAGCTGCCAACCCTAGTATCCGTACTTGCGCGTTCCACCAGATTAGCGCGATTTCTTCCAAAGTACCAGGGACGTACTTGACCCTGCGAGTCTCAGGGCATTCACACATCCCGAATACTAACTCGAGCTTCCCAAACCAATGGAGTAGTCCCACTGCTCCTTCTGTGCCACTGAATGTGCTTGGACGACAGTCCATGAAGTTCTTGAATGTGTAGACAGATTGCTGTGCGTTCTGACCTGTTGCGCGAGAAAGATAGGTCAAGGTTAAGCGCGAGAGTTGGGTCACGAGAGTAGGATCTAACATCCTAGAATAGATCTGTCACACCCCCAAAATCCCACCTGCGGAGTACTACCGCTTGGAGGCGTGACTGACCAGGATCCAGCCACCAATCATACTGAACAAGCATATAAGTAATTATAAAAGTTTAACCAATACGATTGGTGTTCCAAAACAAATAAGTTTAAGTTGTAAGCGGAAGCATAAGTTTAAAGTTGTAACATAAGTTCCAAAAGTTTCAAGTTTAACATAGTCTCGTAGCAATCCCTGTCCCACAACGATCCTCCTCCATGCAAGCTCCCACTGAGTACCTATGGTCCTGCAAAGCATGTAGTAACGAGTCAACAACTAGTTGAGTGAGTTCACGGGTGGGCGTTCGTTTTAGTTGTTTCGAAAACAGTTTACTTTATCTGGCATCCTGCCGTGGGGGTTACCCCATAGTTTTAAAAACGTGACCAGTTCGTTCCCAGTTACTCCGGCACTCCGGCCGTGGGGGCTACCCCATGTAGTTATCAGGCATTTCGGCCGTGGGGGCTACCCCATGTACATCATCTGGCTCTCCAGCCGTGGGGGCTACCCCATGTGTATACTAGACTCGTTACCGTATCGATTGCTGACTGTAGTCATGTTTATGTGCCCTGAAAACATCAATGTCTATCATCATTGACGTGCCCCAGATCCATTAGTTCACGCCCGTCCTCTGCGGCACGGTGTGAGGCTTGTCAGACCTAAATAGCGCTATCTAACTAATGACCCGCTCGCCATTGGCCCGGCGATTAGTCGATACAAAAAGGAGGGACTTCGTGATAGAGTTTTAGTCTAGTACGTTTATCCGTCCATCCGGACGAGGAATCACATTCCTGAACCACTGACGTCCTGCCCAAGGAGGACGAGGAACCCACGTTCCTTAACCCAGTTCCCAACCCAGGGAATCCCATGCTTTGTAGGGGGTGTGAACTCACCTCGGTTTGCTCGGCAGTTAATCACAGAAAGTCAATCAAGTCGCAAGTAGTCAATAACGTCCTATCACGGTTATCACGTATAATCAGATTCGAACCAAGTAGTGCACAAATGTTCAACACGTATGGCAGACACGTTTAATCAGTAGCAGTTCATAGGTAACAGTTAATCACATGTTCAAAGTCCAAACAGTTGGGCTCGTGATAACAGGCCCAAATAACTCATCAACAGTAGCACAGAAGTTCATAAGTCCGGCCCACTAACTAAGGCCCAAAGTGTGGTCTCGAGTCGCAACCGGACTCGCAAGCAGGGTCTCGAGTCATGCTGTGTGTTGATCATGGATGGTTGCGAGTCGCAACCGGTGTCGCAACCGTAGTCTCGGTTCATCATGCTAAGGTCTCGAGTCGCAACGGGACTCGTAACCTGTGGTTTCGGCTTGTCCTGCTATGGTTGCGAGTCGCAACCGCGTGGTCTCGAGTCATCACGCTGTGGTTGCGAGTCGCAACTGCGTGATTGCGAGTCGGTAGCAGTCGTTTTCAAGTTCACGTGTTGATGCAGATGTAGTCAGATTAGTGGTACAATATAATCAGGCCCAAATCCGGAAATAACCAATAGCATTCCACTAACAGTTTTCCTAATCAGGTTATTGGTCAAAGATGGATCAAAATCACAAGGGTTTTCAATCTTCAACTATCATTCAAAGTGTTCTTCACATATTCAAACATGTGTTCATCAAGTTCATAACATATTAATCACTTATTCAACCAACACTATGAACAACAATCAAAATACAATTTACTATCATGCATCCTATATGACAAACATGTTCATTAGCCGATTTGTTTAGTATAAACACCCAACTTTTCGGATCCAAATCCAAGTGCAACCAATATCATCATTCACCTTTTAACATACAATGAACCCATTTTTACATTAAGCATTTATGCATAGTTCCACACATAACAAGAACATTCATGAACTGATTTCTTTTCAAAACATCATGCATAACTAAGTTAACTACCATATTATCACATAATCTCATCATACAAACATAACATGAACATACTAACACTAAGCATTCAACCATAATCTTTAAAAACACTAACCGGTTAATGGGTTTCGAGGGTGTGTGTAAAGCTTCCAACCGGGTGTGTGTGTGTGAGCCGATCCAAGTCCAAAGATCCAAGAATGATGAAGTGTTTGTGTTCTTAGGTTTAGAGAGAGAAGTAGGAGGGTGTGTGTGTGTTCTAATGTTCAACAAATGGTAAAAACTAACTAAGGTGGTGTATATATAGTCAAGTTCCAAGTGTGCACCCTTAGTGGGTTTCGAGTGGGGGTTCACGGCCCAAAGGCCCAACCGGCCACTAGGTTCTCGGCCCAAGTCCACTCGAGACCTCATGGTCTCGAGTCGGGTTCTTTGTTCTCGGGTTGGGTTCTCGGTTCACATAAAACACGTACACATATATATACAAATGCACACATAACAAAGCACTTATCACATAAAAAGGTTCACGTTATCATTTTAACTAGTCACATAACGTACAAGCAAGTTACAACGAAAGGTTCTAGATTTCGAGTTGTCACATCATCCCCAAGTTGAAAGAAATTTCGTCCCGAAATTTGATGGCACTCACTGAGGAAGCTAGTTAGGTTGCAAGGTTTTCCCGGTTTTCCTGGGGTGTCACATCCACCCCCCGTTGATCTGGAATTTCGTCCCGAAATTCCGTAGCTTCAGCCTCAGTAGCGTTTGTACTGTTCTCAAACAGTTGGGGATACTTTTGTTTCATCCGATCTTCGCGCTCCCAGGTAAACTCTGGGCCGCGACGTGAGTTCCAACGAACTCGTACAAGAGGTATTCTAGTGCTCTTGAGGACCTTAACATCCCGGTCCGTGATCTCGACAGGTTCTTCGACGAATTTCAACTGTTCGTCGATCGTAAGTTCCTTCAGAGGAACTACGTGCGTCTCATCTGACAGACACTTCTTCAGATTCGACACATGGAAAACGTTGTGAACTGCACCGAGTTCTGCTGGTAATTTCAGTCTGTAGGCCACCTTGCCTATTTTCTCAAGAATTTCAAAAGGTCCAACGTACCGTGGGTTGAGTTTGCCGCGTTTACCAAAACGAACCACACCCTTCCAGGGTGAGACTTTGAGTAATACCCGCTCCCCAACCTGGAGCTCAAGTGGTTTCCTGCCCTTATCGGCGTAGGCCTTCTGACGGTCACGAGCCGCCGCCATGCGTTGTCGTATTTGAGCAATCCGCTCAGTAGTGTCTACCACATGTTCTGGACCAGTGATCTGACTATCCCCCACTTCTGCCCAACAGAGGGGTGACCGGCATTTACGTCCGTACAATGCCTCAAACGGAGCAGCTTTAATGCTGGTGTGGTAGCTGTTATTATACGAGAATTCCACGAGTGGCAGATGCCTTTCCCAGCTGTTGCCAAAGTCGATTACACAAGCGCGAAGCATGTCTTCTAATGTCTGAATAGTTCGCTCGGACTGCCCGTCCGTCTGTGGGTGATACGCTGTGCTCATATCTAAACGTGAGCCAAAAGACTTGTGCATTGCCTGCCACAGTTCCGAAGTAAAACGTGCATCTCGATCAGAGATAATAGAAGTGGGCACCCCGTGCCTCGAAACAACTTCCTTGAGGTATATTTCCGCTAGAGTGGAGAATTTATCTGTTTCTTTGATTGCCAAGAAGTGTGCGGATTTTGTGAGTCGATCCACGATCACCCAGATAGTATCGTTCCCGCGCTGTGATCTAGGTAAGCCAGTAACGAAATCCATGGAAATTTGCTCCCATTTCCATTGTGGTATCTCTGGTTGCTGAAGTAGGCCTGAAGGTTTCTGATATTCTGTCTTGACTCGCGCACAAGTCAAACACTTGCTGACGTAGGTTGCTATGTGGGCCTTCATGCTAGGCCACCAATACGTAGTTTTAATATCGTGGTACATCTTGTCCGAACCAGGGTGTACCGAGTAGCGAGATTTGTGCGCTTCATCCATCACAAGTTCTCGTAAGTCGCCATAGAGTGGGACCCAAATGCGTCCTGTTACATAATAAGCACCGTCTTCCTTCTGTTCTAAGCGTTGCCTTGACCCGCGTAGAGCTTCAGCTCTAACGTTTTCTGGTTTCAGTGCTTCTATCTGAGCAGCTCGTATTTGCGAAGGTAGACTAGAATGTATCGTGAGTTGTAAAGCTCTTACGCGCTTAGGCGTAGTGTCCTTCCGACTCAGGGCGTCTGCCACAACATTGGCCTTGCCCGGGTGATACCTGATAGAGCACTCGTAGTCATTCAGCAGCTCGACCCATCGTCGCTGCCGCATATTCAGTTCCTTCTGCTTGAATATGTGTTCTAAACTTCTGTGGTCGGTGTAGATGGCGCACTTGGTTCCGTACAGGTAATGCCGCCATAACTTAAGTGCAAAAACAACAGCTCCCAGCTCTAAATCATGCGTAGTGTAGTTCTTCTCGTGAACTTTAAGTTGTCATGAGGCGTAAGCTATGACTTTATCTCGTTGCATCAATACACAACCAAGACCTTGAATTGATGCATCACAGTAAACCACAAAATCTTCTGTGCCCTCTGGCAGTGAAAGGATAGGTGCACTACAAAGTCTATCCTTTAGATGCTGAAAAGCTAACTCTTGTGCATTTCCCCAATGATAAACAACGCCTTTCTGTGTTAACAACGTGAGGGGCTGCGCGATCTTAGAAAAATCCTTAATGAATCTCCTGTAATAACCTGCCAATCCCAAAAATTGGCGAATTTCCTTTGGTGTGCGAGGCGCAGGCCAGTTCTTAATAGATTCCACTTTGGATGGATCAACGTGAATCCCATCCTTGTTCACCACATGCCCTAGGAAATGGACTTCACGAAGCCAGAAGTCGCATTTCGAGAATTTTGCGTAAAGCTGTTCCTTCCGAAGGAGTTCCAAAATAAGTCGTAGATGTTGTTCGTGCTCTTCTTTGCTCTTAGAATAGATCAGGATGTCGTCGATGAAGACTATAACAAACTTGTCCAGATACGGTTTGCACACTCGATTCATCAAATCCATAAAAACTGCCGGTGCGTTCGTCAGCCCAAACGGCATGACCAGAAACTCATAGTGCCCATATCGAGTCCTAAAGGCCGTCTTAGAGACATCCTCTTCCCGAACTCTCAGCTGGTGATATCCCGATCTCAGATCGATCTTTGAATAGTAGCTCGACCCCTGCAACTGGTCGAACAAGTCGTCAATACGCGGTAGAGGATAACGATTCTTCACAGTCACTTTGTTGAGTTCGCGATAGTCGATACACATTCTGAAGGTACCATCCTTCTTCTTCACAAATAACACTGGAGCTCCCCAAGGCGATGAGCTAGGACGAATGAAACCCTTATCCAAGAGTTCTTGTAGTTGCGTGGAGAGTTCTTCCAACTCTGATGGCGCTAAACGATAAGGTGCACGGGCTACAGGCGCGGCTCCAGGAGCTAGATCAATCTGAAACTCGACTTGGCGATGGGGCGGAAGACCAGGTAATTCCTCAGGGAATACCTCAGGATAGTCGCGTACAACCGGAAAATCCTCTAGCTTCTTCTCCTTCTCTGTGGTATCAGTAACTAGAGCCAAAATCGCAGTGTGGCCCTTTCGTAAGCATTTCTGAGCCTTAAGAAGAGAGATGATGTTCTCAACAGCACTTCTCTTGTCGCCACGAATCATGAGAGGTTCACTACCTAAACCAGGAATACGAACGATCTTCTCGTTGCAAAGAATCTCTGCTCGGTGTTGGGATAACCAATCCATCCCAATGACAACGTCGAAACTACCCAAGACAATAGGAATAAGATCGATAGAGAAAGTCTGGTTAGCGAGAATAAGCTGGCAACCCTTGACTACGTGAGAGGCTTCCAAACTCTTACCATTAGCTAGCTCTACAGTGTGCTTGTCGCTCAGGGGTGTAGGAATACGCTTAAGCATCTTACTAACTTCTAGTGACACATAACTAGTATCGGCACCCGAATCAAATAAGACTGTAACATAAAAGTCGTCGAGAAGGAACTTACCCGTCACCACGTTGGGATCATTCCTTGCTTCACCTTGGCCAATCACGAACACACGTCCCCTAGCACCATTGTTGTTGTTCCCATTGTTACCATTCCCCTGATTATTGTTGTTGTTCTGGTTCAGTTGGGGACAATCCTTCTTGAAATGACCTTCAGCTCCACACTGAAAACACCCTTTGTTGTTACCCTGCTGCTGTC
Source organism: Helianthus annuus (assembly GCF_002127325.2). NCBI lineage: Eukaryota > Viridiplantae > Streptophyta > Magnoliopsida > Asterales > Asteraceae > Helianthus > Helianthus annuus. The sequence goes on along the minus strand of NC_035440.2, from coordinate 158,739,630 downwards.
GCTGGTTCTGCTGAGGTTGCTGACGATTCTGATTGACGGGATATGCGCTCCTGCAATCTTTTGCAACATGACCAGGCTTGTTGCATCGATGACAGTTGCCCCTGGTGCATGGCCCACTGTGGTGTAGGCTACAACGATTGCACTTGGGGTGATTTCCTTTGTACCCACCATGACTTTGACCACCAGACGATTGCTGACTGGGGCTCTTGTGATCGTCCGTCTTTCTCTGCTGAGACTGAGTTTGCACCGAAGTTGAACCCCTGCTTGAAGTTCCATCCCATTTCCGTTTATCCCCACTAGAAGCACCAGAAGTAGTTGCAGCACCTATGCGCTTCGGTAACTTGTTCTGCTCCACCGCTTGGTCAGTGAGACGGTGAGCCAACTGTACAACCTGCTGGATAGTAGTCAAGTTCGCTGAAGTCACATGACTTTGGATCTCTGGCACCAAGCCCTTGAGATAGAGTTCAATTCGCTTGTAGGGAGGATCCACCATAGTAGGACACAACAAGGCAAGCTCATGCGATCTCTTAGTGTATGCCTCAATCTCCGACCCCGACATCTTGAGATTGTAGAACTCATCTTCCAGTTTGTGAATGTCGTCACGACTGCAGTATTCTTCCCTGATCATTTCCTTGAAAGTTTCCCATGGGGTGGCATTGGCAGCAACCAACCCTAACATCTGCACTTGAGCATTCCACCACGTGAGAGCCAAACCCTCGAGAGTACCATACACATCCTATGAAGACCAAAGGTATGAACCTCCTCCCTCATATTCATATTTTGATGAACCAAGGTATGAGCCTTCATATTCATACTTTGAAGAGTCAAGATATGAGCCACCACCTTCATACGCTTATTATGAGGAACCATGGCGTGAACAACCCACCTCATATGAGTACTATGAAGAACAAAGTTTCGACCCTTATCCATCATATACTTATCATGAAGAACAATGGTATGAACCATCTTCTTCATATGGGTACTATGAGGAACCAAGGATCGAACAACCGAAATCAAGCCATGAGGATCCTGATCCTTACTCTATCACCGACATAGCCGATAGGATAATAGAAAAACTCAAATTTATCGAAAGATGCATAAAAGAATCTCGCGCAAGGGAAGAGGAGTCCCGCGCAAGAGAAGAATTAAAAAAGGAAGAAACGATAATTGAGGAATTAAAATGGAAGAACAAATAAGTGAAAAACCGACACATGAGCTAAACAACGAGAGTGGGGAGCCCGATAATGTTAAAATTCAAGAAGAATCTAATTTTGAAGAAATTAATCTCTTGTCACCGTCTTTCGAAAACCATTGTTTAGTAACCACTCATGCTAAGTTTTTAAAAGAGTTAAACACTAACACTAAAATTGAGGAAATGGTAAGTGTTAAGTTAACGAACGATCAAACCTCACTAATAAAAGAAGATCCTTTTGAAATTAACATTACACCGGTTCCATGTTTCTTTCAAAATTCATTTATTAGTAATATTACCATTGATAAAGATCTTTGTGTTAACTTAATGCCTAACTACATTTTTGAAAAGTTAAGTATTAGTGATTTTTCTCCACTTCAAATACCCATTTTTCTATCTAATCGGAAAGTAAAAAAATTAATCGGTGTAGTTGAGGATGTCTTAGTTCAAACAAATCAAATGGTTATTCCAACCGACTTCGTCATCCTCGATGACGCTCGTCTAGTCTTGGGAAAACCTTTTGTGTCACACCCCGACCACGTGGAACATACAAAACGTGGCGGAAATGTCGGGGAGTGTTGTAACAGAATCAATTGTTTCAAATCCATGGTAAATGAAGTTTCGTTTTATTAATCAAACAGGAAAGTTTACATTGTTTAATCTAGAACCAAAGAGTACATAACATAGATTAACTAGTTCTTGTCTTGTTTTAAGTCACTAAGGCACATGTCCGCCTAAGTATGTCTTGATAAGTCCTATGCATCATCTCCTGAAAACACATGTGAAAATAGGTACGTCAGCATAAAAATGCCTGTGAGATACATTGGTTTTGTGAAAACGGGATTCATGACTTATGTTTGAGAAAATGTTTAGTCATGAACCTCGTATTTTGCTTTGTCTTGTAAATCATTTGAAAAACGGTAAGATCAAATGATATGTATAAATAAGAGAACACTGTATGGTTAAACGGATAACCATGTAAAATGAGTTTGTATAAGATAAGTCGTTTGTAAAACAATGTCTCGTGAAAAGTGTGTTATTTGTATAAAATGTCATATGTCTCAAATTGAAATGATTCAAATAACGCTACGATATGTAATACAATACAAACACTTATATATAGGAAGTACCAGCGGCGTATCCACCATGCTTGTATCATATTACACACGCCTCGTTACTTAATCACTTACTCAAACCAAACCATCAGAATGAAATGATTAACAATTGTGGAAATGTTTATGTATAGTCAAGTGTCTAATGTCAAATGTAAATCATGTCAACGGATACAACTGGTTTACACGGTTCAATGGTTACAAACGGTTCATATAACCGAGGGGTTAAGACGGTTCACATAGTCAAATGGTTACAACGGTTCAAAATGTAGTATAATGTGTTCATATGCTGGATGAGCATATGCAACAGAAATGCAATGTGAAACAATGTACTACGTATGCACACAATGGGCGTATGTAGCATGAAATGTATTGTAGAGTACAACGGTTCAAAATGTAGAATAATGTGTTCATATGCTGGATGAGCATATGCAACAGAAATGCAATGTGAAACAATGTACTACGTATGCACACAATGGGCGTACGTAGCATGAAATGTATTGTAGAGTACAACGGTTCAAAATGTAGTATAATGTGTTCATATGCTGGATGAGCATATGCAACAGAAATGCAATGTGAAACAATGTACTACGTATGCACACAATGGGCGTACGTAGCATGAAATGTGATGTAAAGCAATGTACTAAGTACGCATACAATGGGCATACATAGCATAAACATAATGAAATCATGCACTATATATGTACTATTGAACATAGCAAGTATATGATGTGAAAACAGGAAAGCATGAAAGTAACAGATAGGCACATGTGTTTCACCCCAAAACAGTTTAGAAAACAGTAAAAGAGGGGTTCAATGTACTCACCTGAGATTGCTTTGAATTCCTTGTATAATAACCAGATAATGCTGGTGATCACGGGATATCAAACGGCACCTAATAGGTAGCTATATAAATATACCGGACCAAAATCGGAAGGATCGGATAGTATGCGGGTTCGTAAACCAAACGAGTATGGAGACTCGTGTAATATGGTTTAACAAAGCCTACATACTAAAATGAAACCTAACCTAAGTGCTTACGCCCCATCATGACCCGTTCAGGTAGCTTAGGCTACCCTAACGCGTCGTTCGCGTAGAACGCGTTCGGAACGCCTAACATCGCGACCACTAGGTATAACCTCGGAAGGTTATAGCTATGGTCACCTAATGTGTTTGGTCGGATCCTAATGATCGACCAAATGGGTCGGGTTCGAAAGTATAAGCGATGGTTTAGATCGCTTACCTTACGACCCTATATAAGCACTAAACTAAAAGTGACGAGCTAAGCATGTTAGAACATGCTTAACTAAGTTTAGAAAACAGGTTTGGCATCAAAACAAACGGCTTTGATGCCCACGAGTAGTTTGGTTACAAAATACGCAAGAATGCGCATTTTGGCCGAAACTACGACTCGTCACTGAGCCTAGATAACGTGGTAATCAGTAGGTATGGTCGCTACGGACCATAACCATCGTGATCACGCTCACGTTATGAAGTTCCATGAACTTCACATCGACCAAAAGCTGGTCAATGCAGAAAGTCAACAAAATGTTGACTTTCGGACTCGAAAAGCGAATAAAAGAGCGAAAGAAGACTTACGGAGGGTCCCCGAGTGCTAATCTAGATCAAATAGCTCAGGTATGAAACAATGGTTTCAACTTAGAGCTTTAAGATCAGATTGTTGTGATTTTTACACAAAAGGGGGGGGGTATTTATAGGAAAAGTGGAACCGTTAGCATCGTTTATCGAATATCGTGCCGTGATCTCGAGCGTACACTTGTCAAATTCTTGTGGTAAGTCAGAAAATGCCCCTTGGCTCTTGATTGGGTGAAAGGGCATCGCCCCTTGATCGAACGAAAGGCCAACTGCATTAAATAGATGCATTGAATCTGTCTGACAGTCCCACGCGCCCCGCGTAAGGATTTGGTAAATCCTTACGCGCCCCGCCTAAGGTTCCCAGATCAGAATTTTCAATTTTGGTCCCTGCACTTCAGAAACACGTAATTTGGCCCATTTTTGGCACTTTTAAGCCCCGTTAACCTCATTTCAAGGCTCTAGGATGAAGTTAAGGTGTAGGGGACTTGAAATATGCTCAAAAATATTCCGGATGTCGGTTCGTTTGGCCGTACGATCGCGATGTTCGCTTAATTACGACGGAATGCGCATAAGCGCGAAAGACGATCCAAATGACGCGACGAATGGATTTTTCTCAAGCCAAACACTAAGGCATAATATAAGGATGCTTACATAAATTTTTGGATGTCCGGATGTATTCAGAACGTAAGTTACGCGCGAAAGTGCAAACTTGTGCACTTTTTGACACTTTTAGTCCCTGAATGACCCAAAAGTTTGTTTTAGCATACCAAACCCCTCAAAGCCTATTTCTAAGCTATGTAAAGGATATTTATGGTATGTTTAACTTATGGACATGTTCCGGAATGTTCGTTACAGTTCAAATTGGCATACTTTCGCAGTTTGTCAAGTTTAGTCCCTGTAAGCGAATTAACTTGTTTTTGCCATACCAAAGCCTTCAAAACTTATTTCTAAGTTATGTAAAGGTTATTTAAGGTATGTTGAGTATATGTTGATGTTCTGGAGTATTTGTCGCATTAAACTGAGTACGTTTAAGCATCAGTTAGCGTATAACTCTCCAGAAAGCGATGTAGAGTTTGAAATTGAACAAGAATTGTTATGTGTAAAAGATACACATATTTATACAAGATCCCAAGTATGAAATACAATATTTCATTGGTTTGGTATTTGTTTGATGGTTGCGGTGACACAGGTGTCACAGTCTCCCCTACTTTAGGAAATTTCGTCCCGAAATTTATTCGTAGGAGTCTATTTGTGAATTTGCCAAATAACCACCAACGATATGTAAGGCAATATCTTGTCATTTCCTTAACGGTCATTCTTCCAAAACGAAAATGAACAGACGGGTCATTTTCAATGGTTGCTTCATCAGAATTGGAACTGAAGGATTACACAACGGATATTCGTTTCCTCAACATAAAATCTTCAGAAACGAAAATGAACAAACGGGGTCATCTTCAACGGTTGCTTCCTCAGAGTTGGAAATGAAGTATTACACAACGGATATTCATTTCCTCAACGGATAATCTTTAGAAACGAAAATGAACTAACGGAGTCATCTTCAACGGTTGCTTCCTCAGAGTTGGAAATGAAGGATTACACAACGGATATTCATTTCCTCAACGGATAATCTTCAGAAACGAAAATGAACAAACGGGGTCATCTTCAACGGTTGCTTCCTCAGAGTTGGAAATGAAGTATTACACAACGGATATTCATTTCCTCAACGGATAATCTTCAGAAACGAAAATGAACTAACAGAGTCATCTTCAACGGTTGCTTCCTCAGATTTGGAAATGAAAGATTACACAACGGATATTCATTTCCTCAACGGATAATCTTCAGAAACGAAAATGAACAAACGGGGTCATCTTCAACGGTTGCTTCCTCAGAGTTGGAAATGAAGTATTACACAACGGATATTCATTTCCTCAACAGATAATCTTCAGAAACGAAAATGAACTAACAGAGTCATCTTCAACGGTTGCTTCCTCAGAGTTGGAAATGAAGGATTACACAACGGATATTCATTTCCTCAACGGATAATCTTCAGAAACGAAAATGAACAAACGGGGTCATCTTCAACGGTTGCTTCATCAGAATTGGAAATGAATGGGGTTAACTCTAGACACATGACAGAACTTGCTGTGATTTCTGTGCACTAGATTCCATAATTATGTATGCATCCATAATTACGTAATCCCTTGCACAGTCCGCACAGTTTGTTTTGTAATGTTTTGGGGAAGGATATCAAACTTGTGATGAGGGTGACTAGACTTCCATCGGTTCCTTTTTAATTAGATCAACAGGGGATCTTCTTAGTTAGGCCACCAAGGAGTCCTTTCAGCTATATCATCACATGATATCCCTAACCAGATTTTTGGATGAATCTGTTTAGCTAGACCACTTAAGGGGTCTAATTATGAAGTAGTACTTTATAATCCGAGGGACTTAACTATAACATAGAAGTCCATTGAGGATTTTAAGTAATACCTTTGGGCATCCTACTATGAATCTCTTGTACACGGATATGTAAGATTCTACGAAGATTTGGATAACATAATTTGGATCACACAACAACACATAAGGAAACACATAAGCACATAGTCACATAATTGTTTAACTTGATCATAATTTGTTATTAACTTGTTATCGATCGAATACGGATATGGAAATCTGTCGACGGATCTCAATGTTCACTAGAATCTATCTGAGAAGATAGAAAGATCTCCCAAAATTCGATTTTTGATTACAAGGAATCACCACATTCGAATGAAGGTATATAACAATTAAAGACTTACGGGAAATCCCTAGGTACCCTATTAAGGATTTATAGTGGTACCTTGGGTATTCGTCTTGTGTTGTAACCTGCGCCTTGTACTTCGTTTCCTTAGAATAAACGGGTACTTAGGAATTCCGTGGAAGACGCAAGCGATTATAGAATGGGAGAATTTTGGGGGTAGTTTGTTCTTCAAGGAATACGGTTCCTTGATTGTCGGTATTGCAAGGGATATGTCGTTTATACATGCAACCATAGAAATACATTGCAATGTAAATGAAAGATTTATTTATAAACAACGATATCAATTGTTCCTTGGATCTTGACAACAAAAGAAACTTAATACATAAGACATGATTATTTCTAAACGATGTTGTCTTCTAGTCAGTCGGGTGATCATCCTTGTGCTGGATTTGCATTAGCAAGCTTTGGGCAATTTCTTCGGAAATGACCCATCTCGCCACAGTTGAAACAAGAACCTGGTAGGAAACGACCTTGAGCGGGATTGTTGCCAGCTTGGTTTGGTGCAGCTGCAGCTGGGCAGATTCTTGTTGTATGGCCTATGAGTCCACAAGTTTGGCATTTGCGGCACCGTACATTGGCGTGATGATGGAGGCTACATTGGTTGCACAAGGGTGCAGTTCCATTGTATGGTTTTCTAGCAGGGGGTTGAGCTGGTTGGTTGGCTTGACCATTGTGAGCGACCACGGCGAAGTTCTGAGAAGCCTTTCGCTTCTTTGACTTTTTAGAGGATTTAGTCTGTTCATCCATGGTCTTTGATTCCCCGATTGGGTTCGATTCCCCGACCGGTTTCTTGTCACCTTTTCATAAAAGTTTACCTTTCCTGATCTTTGATTCAGTCAAGGTTGCAGATAGCTCAATGGCCTGTCGGACTGTAGTAGGGTTGCTACCAATCACAATGTCTTGTATTGAGTCTGGGAGGCCATCAATGTACTTCTCGATTGCCTTATCCAAAGGTGTAACCATATCTGGGCATAACAAACTTAACTCCTCATAACGGTCTGTGTAGGCTCGATGCTCACCGCTAACTTGCTTAAGATCGTCGAACTCCGTTTCCAAAGCCCTGATCTCGTGACGAGGACAGAATTCCTTCATCATCAGAGCTCGAAGCTCTTGCCATGTTTGAGCTAGTGCCACATCGGCACCCCTATCTCTCATCACACCATTCCACCATGTCAAAGCTCGTTTCTCAAAGACGCTAGATGCGAATTCTACCTTTCGCTCGTTTGGACATTGAACATGTCTGAAGGTGTTCTCTAAACTCTCGAACCATTGCAGAAGGGCAGTCGCTCCTTGAGATCCAGAAAACTTTGATGGCTTAGCCGAGTTGAACGTCTTGTAGTTGCAGGGGGCATTATGGTTGTTGTTGGCCTGGTTCCATTGAGCAAAGAGGTTTGGGAATTGAGCAGCCATCTGCTGCGCAATGATCTCTGCCAGTTCTGCAGTCGCTATCTGGTTTTCGCGTCGAGGAGGCATTCTAAAAGAGGGACAAGAAAGAAAGTAAATGAAATGGCATTGGGTAAGAATAGGATGTTACAATTACCAGCCATAATCATGGTTGAGGGTCGTTTGTTTGAATCCACGAAGCAAACAAACAACACCAAGGCTGAATCAAAGCAAATAGATCCTCATAGTGTATCGCAAAGACATGCTCGCCTATAAGTGGATACTCACCCCAAGAGTTCCCAGGTAAGAGTGACTGGTCCGATTATGTGGATTTGTACGAACACTCTAACCTTAGACAGAAAACCCAGGGTACAGGCATTCACTCTTCCAGTTCGCACGTGTTCACACTAGTTAGGACCCAAAACTTTGACGGGAGTTTTGAAAATTCAAAGGGGTTCGAAACCTTATAACAAAGGGTTCAAAACCTTACAATAGAGGGTTCAAAACCTAGTAATCAATCATCCTAGAACATATGATTAGTTTTCAAGGCGGTTTTGAAATTTATGTTCTTGTTTTGGTCGTCGCCTAAGGATAGGTGACGGTATTGTTTTATGACTAAACGCAGGTGAACTCGCGTTAGGGTCCTAGGAAGGTTATAGACTAGGTCAAAGCATTACTAATAACCTAATTCCCTATAACCATTGGCTCTGATACCATCTTTTCTGTCACACCCCGACCACGTGGAACATACAAAACGTGGCGGAAATGTCGGGGAGTGTTGTAACAGAATCAATTGTTTCAAATCCATGGTAAATGAAGTTTCGTTTTATTAATCAAACAGGAAAGTTTACATTGTTTAATCTAGAACCAAAGAGTACATAACATAGATTAACTAGTTCTTGTCTTGTTTTAAGTCACTAAGGCACATGTCCGCCTAAGTATGTCTTGATAAGTCCTATGCATCATCTCCTGAAAACACATGTGAAAATAGGTACGTCAGCATAAAAATGCCTGTGAGATACATTGGTTTTGTGAAAACGGGATTCATGACTTATGTTTGAGAAAATGTTTAGTCATGAACCTCGTATTTTGCTTTGTCTTGTAAATCATTTGAAAAACGGTAAGATCAAATGATATGTATAAATAAGAGAACACTGTATGGTTAAATGGATAACCATGTAAAATGAGTTTGTATAAGATAAGTCGTTTGTAAACAATGTCTCGTGAAAAGTGTGTTATTTGTATAAAATGTCATATGTCTCAAATTGAAATGATTCAAATAACGCTACGATATGTAATACAATACAAACACTTATATATAGGAAGTACCAGCGGCGTATCCACCATGCTTGTATCATATTACACACGCCTCGTTACTTAATCACTTACTCAAACCAAACCATCAGAATGAAATGATTAACAATTGTGGAAATGTTTATGTATAGTCAAGTGTCTAATGTCAAATGTAAATCATGTCAACGGATACAACTGGTTTACACGGTTCAATGGTTACAAACGGTTCATATAATCGAGGGGTTAAGACGGTTCACATAGTCAAATGGTTACAACGGTTCAAAATGTAGTATAATGTGTTCATATGCTGGATGAGCATATGCAACAGAAATGCAATGTGAAACAATGTACTACGTATGCACACAATGGGCGTACGTAGCATGAAATGTATTGTAGAGTACAACGGTTCAAAATGTAGAATAATGTGTTCATATGCTGGATGAGCATATGCAACAGAAATGCAATGTGAAACAATGTACTACGTATGCACACAATGGGCGTACGTAGCATGAAATGTATTGTAGAGTACAACGGTTCAAAATGTAGTATAATGTGTTCATATGCTGGATGAGCATATGCAACAGAAATGCAATGTGAAACAATGTACTACGTATGCACACAATGGGCGTACGTAGCATGAAATGTGATGTAAAGCAATGTACTAAGTACGCATACAATGGGCATACATAGCATAAACATAATGAAATCATGCACTATATATGTACTATTGAACATAGCAAGTATATGATGTGAAAACAGGAAAGCATGAAAGTAACAGATAGGCACATGTGTTTCACCCCAAAACAGTTTAGAAAACAGTAAAAGAGGGGTTCAATGTACTCACCTGAGATTGCTTTGAATTCCTTGTATAATAACCAGATAATGCTGGTGATCACGGGATATCAAACGGCACCTAATAGGTAGCTATATTAATATACCGGACCAAAATCGGAAGGATCGGATAGTATGCGGGTTCGTAAACCAAACGAGTATGGAGACTCGTGTAATATGGTTTAACAAAGCCTACATACTAAAATGAAACCTAACCTAAGTGCTTACGCCCCATCATGACCCGTTCAGGTAGCTTAGGCTACCCTAACGCGTCGTTCGCGTAGAACGCGTTCGGAACGCCTAACATCGCGACCACTAGGTATAACCTCGGAAGGTTATAGCTATGGTCACCTAATGTGTTTGGTCGGATCCTAATGATCGACCAAATGGGTCGGGTTCGAAAGTATAAGCGATGGTTTAGATCGCTTACCTTACGACCCTATATAAGCACTAAACTAAAAGTGACGAGCTAAGCATGTTAGAACATGCTTAACTAAGTTTAGAAAACAGGTTTGGCATCAAAACAAACGGCTTTGATGCCCACGAGTAGTTTGGTTACAAAATACGCAAGAATGCGCATTTTGGCCGAAACTACGACTCGTCACTGAGCCTAGATAACGTGGTAATCAGTAGGTATGGTCGCTACGGACCATAACCATCGTGATCACGCTCATGTTATGAAGTTCCATGAACTTCACATCGACCAAAAGCTGGTCAATGCAGAAAGTCAACAAAATGTTGACTTTCGGACTCGAAAAGCGAATAAAAGAGCGAAAGAAGACTTACGGAGGGTCCCCGAGTGCTAATCTAGATCAAATAGCTCAGGTATGAAACAATGGTTTCAACTTAGAGCTTTAAGATCAGATTGTTGTGATTTTTACACAAAAGGGGGGGGTATTTATAGGAAAAGTGGAACCGTTAGCATCGTTTATCGAATATCGTGCCGCGATCTCGAGCGTACACTTGTCAAATTCTTGTGGTAAGTCAGAAAATGCCCCTTGGCTCTTGATTGGGTGAAAGGGCATCGCCCCTTGATCGAACGAAAGGCCAACTGCATTAAATAGATGCATTGAATCTGTCTGACAGTCCCACGCGCCCCGCGTAAGGATTTGGTAAATCCTTACGCGCCCCGCCTAAGGTTCCCAGATTAGAATTTTCAATTTTGGTCCCTGCACTTCAGAAACACGTAATTTGGCCCATTTTTGGCACTTTTAAGCCCCGTTAACCTCATTTCAAGGCTCTAGGATGAAGTTAAGGTGTAGGGGACTTGAAATATGCTCAAAAATATTCCGGATGTCGGTTCGTTTGGCCGTACGATCGCGATGTTCGCTTAATTACGACGGAATGCGCATAAGCGCGAAAGACGATCCAAATGACGCGACGAATGGATTTTTCTCAAGCCAAACACTAAGGCATAATATAAGGATGCTTACATAAATTTTTGGATGTCCGGATGTATTCAGAACGTAAGTTACGCGCGAAAGTGCAAACTTGTGCACTTTTTGACACTTTTAGTCCCTGAATGACCCAAAAGTTTGTTTTAGCATACCAAACCCCTCAAAGCCTATTTCTAAGCTATGTAAAGGATATTTATGGTATGTTTAACTTATGGACATGTTCCGGAATGTTCGTTACAGTTCAAATTGGCATACTTTCGCAGTTTGTCAAGTTTAGTCCCTGTAAGCGAATTAACTTGTTTTTGCCATACCAAAGCCTTCAAAACTTATTTCTAAGTTATGTAAAGGTTATTTAAGGTATGTTGAGTATATGTTGATGTTCCGGAGTATTTGTCGCATTAAACTGAGTACGTTTAAGCATCAGTTAGCGTATAACTCTCTAGAAAGCGATGTAGAGTTTGAAATTGAACAAGAATTGTTATGTGTAAAAGATACACATATTTATACAAGATCCCAAGTATGAAATACAATATTTCATTGGTTTGGTATTTGTTTGATGGTTGCGGTGACACAGGTGTCACATTTTGTAAAAACTCATGAAGCTTTGAAAAAAGGGAAATTTAATAATCTACCTCTTCAATTAGGGGCATTCAAAAGGAGCATAGATCTTGAGCGTTCAATGAAATATCCTTTTGGCAATAATGACCCCCTAATTGAAGATGAAGATGACCCACCCGATACAAGTGAAAAAGTTGACCACTTTGTTGAAGAAGAGGTCGCCATAGAACAAACCTTTAAAGTTCTTGACCTAGATGAGCCACAAAATAAGGTGTCTTCTAAAGACCCACCCCTTGAGCTCAAAGAACTCCCGAAAGGTTTGGAATATGCTTTTCTAGACAAAGATGGTAATTTACCTGTAATTATTTCGTCTAAATTAAGTAGCGTAGAAAAAGAAAAATTAGTTAATCTTCTTAAAAAACACAAAAATGCGATCGCTTGGAAGCTTGTAGATATCAAAGGAATAAGTCCTTCCATGTGCACGTAAAAAAATTTAATGAATGATGACTACAAAACAGTAATACAACCACAACGTAGAGTAAATCCCAATGTGCAAGAAGTGGTTAAAAATGAAGTCATCAAACTACTTGACGCCGGACTAATCTATCCTATCTCCGATAGTCCATGGGTAAGTCACGTCCAAGTAGTCCCAAAGAAAGGAGGTATGGCGGTTATAACTAATGAAAAGAATGAATTAATACCAACAAGAACCGTCACAAGATGGAGAGTTTGTATAGACTATAGGCGATTAAATGAAGCAACAAGGAAAGATCACTTTCCTTTGCCCTTCATTGATCAAATGTTAGAACGACTATCCGGTCATAATTTTTACTGTTTCTTGGATGGTTTTTCGGGTTACTTTCAAATTCCAATAGCACCTGAAGACTAAGAAAAAGACGACTTTCACATGCCCCTATGGAACTTTTGCTTATGGACGCATGCCGTTCGGTCTATGTAATGCACCTGCAACATTCCAACGTTGTATGGTGGCCATTTTCCATGACATGATAGAAAAGACAATGGAAGTCTTCATGGACGACTTTTCTATCTTTGGAGATTCATACGACCAATGCCTCGATAACCTCGAACGAATGCTATCCCGATGTGAGGAAACTAACCTCGCCCTTAACTGGGAAAAATGCCATTTCATGGTAACAGAGGGAATACTACTCGGTCACAAAATCTCAAGCGAAGGAATGGAAGTTGATCGAGCAAAAGTAGACACTATTTCTCGATTACCTCCACCCTCCTCCGTTAGAGCGATCAGAAGTTTCCTAGGGCATGCCGGATTTTATAGAAGGTTTATCAAGGACTTTTCAAAAATTTCAAGACCTCTAACAAAATTACTTGAAAAAGATGCACCCTTCATCTTTGACAAGAATTGCAATCAAGCATTCCTAACCCTCAAGGAAATGCTAGTCACTGCACCTATCATGATAGCCCCTGATTGGAAATTTCCTTTCGAAATCATGTGTGATGCAAGTGACTTTGCTGTTGGAGCAGTTTTGGGACAAAGAAAAGAAAAGCATTTCCACCCAATTTATTATGCTAGTAAAACACTTAACGATGCACAAGAAAATTACACAACTACTGAAAAAGAGTTACTAGCTATGGTATTTGCTTTTAATAAATTTCGTTCTTACCTTGTTCTTTCTAAAACTGTAGTCTATACAGATCATGCAACTATCCGATACCTTTTCAAGAAGCAAGACGCAAAATCACGTTTGATCAGATGGATTCTACTCCTCCAAGAATTTGATATTGAAATCAAAGACAAAAGAGGAGCAGAAAACACTGCTGCAGATCATCTTTCACGCCTAGAAGACCCAGCTTTGGAGGCAACCAGTGACGAACCAATCAACGAAAAATTTCCCACAGAATCCTTGGAAATGGTGGAAAGCAGACAAGAACCATGGTATGCCGACTACGCTAATTACTTAGCTAGCGGTATAGTCACCAAAGGATGGCCACATCATCAAAGAAAAAAATTCTTTGCCGATGTAAAGCATTACTTTTGGGAAGACCCTTATCTTTTCAAAATGTGTGCTGACCAACTCATCCGAAGGTGTGTCCATGGTGGCGAAGCACGAAGAATTCTCCGCCATTGTCATGAAGGTCCATATGGAGGACATCATGGTGTCGCTAGTACCGCGCGAAAGGTATTTGGTTCAGGATTTTATTGGCCAACCATTTACAAAGATGCGCAAGATCTTGTAAAGACATGTGATGCTTGCCAAAGATCAGGTAATATTTCTTCCAAAAATAAAATGCCTCAAAATGGCATTCTCGTTTGTGAAATTTTTGATGCGTGGGGACTCGATTTCATGGGACCTTTCCCACCATCAAGAGTAAACAAATGTATACTTGTGGCGGTTGATTACTTGTCTAAATGGGCCGAGGCCGAAGCTCTTCCAACAAACGATGGAAGAGTAGTGGTAAAATTTCTGAAAAAAAATATTTTCTCATTTTGGAACACCAAAAGCTCTGATAAGTGATAGGGGTACCCTTTTTTGCAATCATCAACTCGAAAAAATCTTAACAAGATATGGGGTCTATCACCGGGTCTCTACAGCATATCACCCTCAAACAAATGGACAAGCCGAAGTGACTAACAGAGGTTTAAAACGAATACTTGAAAAAACCGTAGGTTTAAATAAAAAGGAATGGGCTGATAAACTAGATGATGCTTTATGGGCTTTTCGAACTGCTTATAAAACCACTATAGGCACAACCCCATATAAGCTCGTCTATGGAAAAAGTTGTCATTTGCCAGTAGAAATAGCTCACAAAGCCTACTGGGCAATAAAAAATGTAACCCTAGACTTAGAAACTGCAGGTAAAAATCGATTTTGTCAAATAAATGAATTAGACGAACTAAGGAATTTTGCATACTCTAACTCTGAAATTTATAAGGAAAGAACGAAAAATTTACACGACAAGTATATTAAACCTAATGAATTTCAAGTAGGAGACCAAGTCCTGTTGTTTAATTCTCGACTTCGATTATTTCCGGGTAAACTAAAATCTAGGTGGTCAGGACCTTTTTCCATCACCCATATTTTTCCTCACGGTGCAGTAGAAATTATAGTTCGAAATGGGATTCCATTTAAAGTCAATGGCCAACAGCTGAAACTCTATCGAGGATCCATTGAGGATGAGGAGGAAGAGATCTTGCTTCAAACGGTCAACGAATAAAAAGCATCCACACCATACCTGGTATGTTACGAACCAGTAAGTATACATCGAAACCGGTAAGTCTTCTAACCATGTTTTCGGAGAAAAAACGGGCACTCACACGAGCACAAAAAAAATTAAAACTTTGCTCGGCACGGGGCCGTGTCCGCTGGACACGGGGCCGTGTCGACGCAACTGTCGGGATAAAACCCTCTTTTCATAACAGTTACACCATTCCACACGCCCCGTTTCCCCGAAAACGCTTTGCTCCAAGGCGATTTTCTGCAGATTTTCGACCCGTTACTTCTACATCTAACAACATCAAGGTATGATTCTATCATCATTAGTAGTTAGATTAGTTACTTGCATGTAGTTAAACATCAAAAATTTAGGGAAAAATCTAGGGTTCTTGAAGTTCATCCGGATCAAACCTCAAATTTTTGAAGTAATCTGTTAGTATTAGTTTAGATTAGTGTAATGGGAAGTAGATACACTTGTAGTGTTGATAGATTTGCCCGATTTTTCACAAAAACCTCAAACCCTTATTTTTTAACCGAAAAAGATAAAATTGAAGGGGTAAACGGTTGTTTTGGGAAAAACGGCAATTGCGGTTTCATTTTCGGGGAAAACCGCACCTACTTGGCCAAAAATTTTCAGATTTTCGGGACCGGGTCGAAAAATGAAGTTTTTGAGTAACAGACGCCTGGACACGGGGTCGTGTCCGCTGGACAAGGGGCCGTGTCCAGCTAACTATTTGCAGTTTTTCACCGAAAATTTTATCGTTTCACGCTAACTTTTTATGTATTCCTACAGATGGCAAAGTTCACAAGATTCAATGCGACAGAACTCGATGCAAGGGCTAGATATGAGATACTCCAAACAAGGCCCGAGGAATACCCGAGGCAAGCGTGCACCGACCTATTGACCTTGGTGAACCAGCTCGACTATTTCAACAACCTTGTTACCGGAGCACTAAAGGCTGCCTTGACCACTCGACTTCGGTCGGTACATCAATGTACTATGGAGTTCTACAGTACTTTCACCTTCACTTCAAGAAGTGACCCGTTTGACAATGAAGCGGTTGCTTTTCGATGTGGTGGAACAAGATACTCAATCTCTATGGCACAATTCGGGGCAATAGTGGGACTGTACGCGGAAGAAGAATCGGGAAATGAGGAAAACACCGGGGGATTATGAGATCTAGATGAAAATGAGCGCCAAGCCGCATGGGCCCAAATCGGTGAAGGAATCTACAACCCCAGCAGCACAAAGAGTACTAAGCTGAGGGATCCGCTCTATCACTACATTCATAGGCTCCTCACTTACTCTCTCAGCCAAAGACATGACAGTAGCGGGGTTGTTGGGTTAAAAGATTTGGTAGTCCTTCACTGCATCCACAACCGTAGGGCCCTCGATGTTCCATGTCTCCTGCTTCGAAACATGCACCTGAACCGTCTTGCTCGTGCACCAACCCCTATCTTCTTTGGGGGATGGGTGCACCGCCTCTTCATGCATTTCGCGTGCATTCCTAGGTCCTTTGAAAGGAGCCCATGGTCGGGACGAGTTGATTATCACATTTGCCGCGCCATGAACCTACTTTATGAGGCGGAAGACGGATCAGTGAGCTTTCAAAGGATGCAAGGCCATGCATGGAACCCACAGGAGGCACTAGTCCTTCACGCTCCACCTCCCCACTACCAGTATCAACCCCATGGTGATCCGGGGCAATCCTCCTCCCAAGGAGGCGGTTTTCCTAACTTTCAAAGTTTACATGATCTTTTGCAGGAAAACCTCATGTGCACCAGGAACACCTACAACCTTGCCAACAATACATACCACCGGGTCGGAGCTATCGAACGAAACATCAACGATATCCAAGACGACATCGGGAACATCCGGGAGTATATGGCGGGTCATGGGGATGGAGGTGATGACAGCGATGAGGATATGGACTAGGAGGTTGCAGGAGCAGGGGCGGGTTCATGGCAAGCCCACAGGTTAAGGTTCCCCTTTATCTATCAAAACAATTTCCGGCCTGCGTGCCGAAGTGTTAGACAATTTACTTTCCTTGACTACTTTTTATTTTCTGCTTTATTTTTCTTTTTGTAGTTTGGATGATTAACTATGGTAAATTAGGATGTTTGGTATTGCTTGGTATGGTATTTAGTGGTAAAACAGGTACAATTGAGGCTTAGAGTGCTAATCATTAGCACCAGTAAAGCCAGGACAGGAAAACCGGAAGAAGAAACATGTTTTTTTTCAGCCTTGCAGACTACCCACACGGGGTCGTGTCCAGCCGACACGCCCCCGTGCTCATCGCCCAGACCTACTGTTTGGCAAATTTCTGCAGATTTTTGGTCAGACACGGGGTCGTGTCCAGCGAGCACGCCCCCGTGCTCAACTTCTGTAAGTTCTCGTTACTGGCACTTGAACACGGGGCCGTGTCTACTCAACACGGGGTCGTGTCCAGACTGCCAGTAACATAAATTTTTGCTTTTAACACCATTTTATACATTCAATCAACCTAAAAATCTATTTTTGGGACACATTGAGGACAATGTGTAATTTAAGTGGGGGGGGGGGGGATGCTAAAACCTTGAATTTTGCAAGTCCTAATAACAAGCCTTACACAAAACTCTATTGGAACCGATAATCACCCCAAATTTTTTCAAAAAAAAAAATTTTATTTTATCTTGTCTAAGTTTAAATTGGGAATTATAAGACTAACAAGGTTATATTTTTATAAGTTTACAACCGATAGCGTCGTGATAAAAAGAACCAACATAAGAAAATTATGAAACGGCATGACAAGCTTAGTTAAAATTCGATTATATATACTTGATCACATAAAAACCCATTCCCACAAAAGTGAGTTTTGAGCCTTTATAGAGCATACAACTATACATCTTTAAACTAAATGCACATTTTTCGTTTCTTGTGTGAATAGCCGCTTGGTTCTTACGACTCTAGAACTTGCCACGACAATTCATTCCCGGTCCTTACCAACTTAAACCCAAATAAGTAAATGATGGAGGCATTAGGACTAACCCTTTTTCTTTCAACACCATTATTTTTATTTTTCTTTTCACCTACCAAAAAATTCCCCCTAGTTAACCCCTTTGAGCCTAAACCTTTTCATTTCTTAACCCAAAACCCTTTTTACCCACCAAAAAACCCTTTTTATTTTTACCCTTTATTTTAAGTAACAAGCTCGGTTTTCATGTGACTAAAATATATATATATATATATATATATATATATATATTACAATGAAGTTAGAAATAAGCAAACAAAGCTCCTCAAACAAAAGCTTGTTTGGCTAAATACTTCATTTAAAATAAAAAGTCACAAAAACAAAATGTTTTACGAAAATCGACGCTTTTTACGACTTTCGCCTTTTTTTCTACTAACCACTAACCCAACTACCCACCTTTTGCCCAAGCCTAACCCTTCACCCAAAAAGTCCTCTTGATATTTACAAAGATATAGAGTTAAAAAGGAGGAGGATTGATTGCTTGGCAAGCTTATGGTAGGAATAAGTTCCATGCCGCTCTCGAGTGATTCACTAAAAATACACCTTCGGCCGAGTGTGAGTGATTTCTCCCATGAGGTATGTGAACTTGTATATAAATGGAATTTTAGAAAGGCATGTTATGCCTTAATAAATAATTTACCTTATGAAAAGTTTTTAATAAATCATGACGAATAGGATTGTAAATAAGTAAAAATAAAACCTAAACAATCTTGGAAAATCCCGACACTCTATGACAAACCCAAAACCTTCTCTTCTACCCATTCCATTTGGGAGTGTAAGCCACATTAAAGAGTTTTGCTTGAGGACAAGCAAAAATTCAAGTGTGGGGGTATTTGATGTGTGTAAAATGCAACATATAAATTACATCAAATGGGGCATAAAAATAACCTTGCTTTAGTACTAATGTTGGAAAAAGTGTGTTTTTGTCTTCCTTTAGTATTTTCAGGATTAAATGAGGTCAAATTAACAAAAGAAGCAAAAAGGCAGCTAAATCTAACATAAATACAAGAAAACGAACAAAAGTGGATTGCCTGACCCCTCGACAGCATCCTCCCAAGCAAAACAGAGAAGGAAGAAGACAGAACACGCCCCGTGCTCAGCGAGCAAGGGGCCGTGCCCAAGAAGCAGCAGAAGCTTCTATTGCTCACCACGGGGGCGTGCCCAAAGTACTGCATGCGCATTAATTGTAATTGCGAATTAAAATTAATGAGGAGAGATAGTGTCAGACAGGCACGGGGCCGTGCCCAGGCCTCTGCTCAGCCTATAAATAGGAGTGTTTGGCTTCATTGCAACTCATCCCTTGGCACACCACCTCTCTCACACTTCATCCACCACCCACCACCATCACAACACCATCATCCACCACCATCATCCATTGTCCATCATATAGTGTGTGAGTCCTCTCGGAATCCAAGATTGATCGTAAGAGTTCTTGACAATCAAGGCCATGTTTGCCTAAGTCTCTTACATCACTTGGTGAAGACAAGTGTTTAGTATAATACTTTTTATTTTTAATCTTTTGCACTTTTTATTTGGTTTTGTATTAATGACTTTAATAACTAGTTGCTTATGTTGAAGGTGACTTTTCCTTATCGTTTGTCCGTGGTGTCTTGGCATTATTTTACTGTCTATATAAAATAAAAGATTTTCACCATTCATATCTCCACGGTCTATATGGAGGTATGTTGGCTACCTGGTCGGGGGTTAAGGGAACGGTTTGGTAAGGGTCTTGCCCTTGTTCAGCGTTTAGAGGTCCTGCAAGGGACCTGGGTCAAATTTAATAGGATCTCCTTCAATACCCAAAGGTATTGGATGGCGGGGATCCAAACTCTTTGACCCCCTCATAAGTTAACTACTATTAATACTATAACCCGGCTATTTAGGAATGTAACCCTGCTGACTCAGACTAATTAGTCGAGGGTAACGTCACCTCCAAAAGAGGGGCCTACCATAATTTGCATTAATAACTTAATTCATTATCTTTCAATAATCCGACCCTTTAGGATTGTATCCTTGCTGACTCAAACTACTGGGTTGAGGGTAACGTCGCCTTCAAAAGAGGGGCCTACTACAATAACTAAGATAATCTCTTAAACAAGTGCAAAAGTGCGAAAATAATCAAAGGTTATACTAATACACGAGTCGGATCCAAGTGATTCATCTTGTCTATCTGTTTTTTATTTTTATTTTATTTTTCAGCATTTAGTTAGTTTTATTTTCTTAGTTTAAAAATCTTTTTTGTAACATTTTGATTTGATTAGACGTTGAGGATAAACCAGTACTAAAAGCTCTTGTGTCCTTGGACGACCTCGGTATCTTACCAACACTATACTACGTCCACTATGGGTGCACTTGCCCATATATGTGTTTAGTGTTAGTAAATATCGTGTTTTATAAATTTAAACTTGGCTAAAAAGTGTAAAAAGGGCTTAAAATATATACCAAAAATATATTACACTACACGCACATCAATGGTGCAGAGAAATCAAACCTTTTTTCATAGCAATCTCTCACAAAGTGATATCTAATGGTGAATCATGGTGAATCAATGAGATATTGAATCTTTGATGATATATTTCAGCTACTTGACTGTCCCGCATAAAAGAAGTCTTTTGAGCAAATATACCAAAATTCAATAACATATTTTAAAGTTACAAACAGTTGGACTTTTCAGCAACAACAACAGCATCATAAATATTCTTCAATCAGTGGTTGTGGAAACATATGCTTGCTTGCGCTCAGTCAAGACACTAAGCTTATTGCCTAGGAATTGATATCCTCCTGATGTAAGCTTTCACACTCTTGGTGTCTGTACTTGTTTGAGTATGATAAATCTTGACAACCATGCTCCTAGCATATGCTATGTTCTTTGAGGACCCACTTTTTGCCATATAGATTCTCTTCTTTTGACTGTGGCACAAGATTTTCATGCTTATTGTCACTGAACTGCTGAAGCCCCTCTTTCATAACAGCTACCCAACTTTCTTTCTTTTAGTGCACCAAGGTACATCACATGTTGATGAAATGGTAGAATGTCAACAAGAGAACAAATGTTTTAGGATTGCCCTTTTGAGAGAACCCCTTTTTATTGATGTTGTCAAGTGTTCAGTGAAGTGGATGAGTTGCAAAAAGGATTGATGTTTTGAAAGTGAAGCTGTAGATGTGATTCATCTGAGCTAACAACTATTGGTGACTTTAGATAATCCAACAATTGTTTGAAATTAAGACTGGGGGTTTTGATGGATAGATGTAGCACACTGATGATTTTATCCATTTTATTGGATTCTTATCAACAATGGTTATGGTGAGGTAATGATAGAGGCTTAGAAATCTTCTTTGATCAAACACTGTTTATTCATCAGTGGATAAGCTTTAACAGCTGTTTTAAACATCTGCTGCTCTGATGAAAGACATGATTTTGACTTGTGATACCACAATATCATATCCATTATCTGTTGATGGTGATTGTGAGTTACCTGCAAAACCAAATACTTGACAAACACATTTTAGATGCAAGTTTATCAGAATTAGCCTAACGACAGGGTTTACACGGATTTTTAATGCAGAGAATTCACAGGTTTTTGCATTCAAGGTTTATCACACATCTACTTCATGTTTTAAATATTCTATAGATTTTGACAGTGATTGAGTATCCCAGATGATTATCACATTTCACTTTGACCATTCATTTTGTGTTTTAATCTTTTGAGAATTTAGAGTAAAACATGAGCAGCCAAATGTTTGAAGTTTGTTAACAATCAACTTTTATTACTGATTCAGACTTGAGTTTATGAATGAAATGACCCAGACTCTAACACCATCTCCTTTTGATCAATTATCAAGGAATATATCACCCTAGGCAAAAATAAAGGGTTTTACATCCTGACAGGTGTTTGAACTTTCACTATCTAAAACAAGTAAAAGTACAAAATACATTATTAAAAAAAATAATAATAAATCCTGTTTAATTCAAGAAACCTTTACCATTAAAAAAATCAAATAAAGGTTTTCTGATAACAAAACTGGGTCAGGTGAGTTTTTAAAGTCAAAATAACTTTGAATAGGGTCAGAGTCACTTCACTCTCAAGCTTAGAATAATGGTTAGTGGTTTTGAATCAAAATTTCATAAACACTGTTTTGACACCATTTCTTTGTCAGATGATTGTAACTATGAGGTGGCCAGTTCACAATGGTTTTGAAAGTTCTTTGTGAACCTTATTACCATCTGAAGGAATTCTGATAGTTTGGCTTAGTCCTCTCTATAATAATTACCTAGTGATACCTTTGTTACCTGAACTTTTCTGATACAGTGATAGTACATGGTTACTTGAAAACAAATGTTTGACCAAATGTGTAGATCTACTTTTGGTTCTCCTTTTGCACTAGCTTGTGGACTCTTAAGTGTTTTAGATTTATACTTTTTTCTTTTGATTTCAAAAGTGTAACGCCCTAACACGTTTTAACCAAAAGTCGCAGCGGAAATACGAACTTAAAATTTTCTTTCATCATATTCATTCTAACATACTTAGAAATACATTAAATCACTCTTTTACATTAAATACATTAATGCTCTCTATAAATTTATAACATCTGACATACTACTATTAAATTATGTGACCATGCACCCACATGTACAATCCATCTCTTGACTCGATCTTCAACCTTTTACACTCCAGGATGAGAATCCACAGTTCTGTACAACCTGCAGACACCACGTACAATCACATCATTAGCAACCGGTGTCATCATATATAAAATTTAAACGTGTATAATTAGGCGTCAACATATCATGCTTTCGCTTATGTTAGTCCATTCATCCATCCATTCAAACCACCCGCATTGAATTTCGGCGCCTACCTTCAACTTCCATCACTAGTATACCTGCATTCCCTATTTCATTCTAAATAGGAAAACGGTTAGCATCATTAGATTTCATTCATACGAACATATCCATGTATACGCATAACAAATCTCATTCATTTGTACATATAACTAAATTCCAATTCATGCATACATACCCTTTCTATTTGTACATGTGCTTACAACTTACATTCTACACAATATTACTTACAATCCTAAACACACACGTCTATACATGTAAATTTGCATACCCGTAATTCTCCATACTTACGAGTTTATAGTCATACTCTCCTATGATTCCCAATTACTTACTTACAAACTAACCCATACCTACGCGTATAACTACTTATTTCATCTTTATGCATAATACCATCATGTAAGCTTCTTTCTTACCTACACTTAATAGAAACTATTTCTTAACCATTTTCGACACATTTACCGTAGACTTACCTTATTACTTCTATTGTATCATACTTTCTCACATGATTCACAATAATCATTATACTACAATACATTTTACATCCAAAGTGTAAGTTCGGGTTTCACTTACCTCGTGCGTCCGAGTTCAATCATAGCTTCCGCGTTTATCTTTGGCACGTTGCCTTTCCATGCTTATGTCCACGTTGACATGACTCCTATCCGTACATACTATCACATCCATCATAACATGATTAGCATACATGAGCATACATACCTTCTAATGAAGGTTTCTAGCCATATAATCTTATCAAACTAATTTCCCACTTGTAATTCATTCAAAACACATTCCTTATACAAATCTATTATCTAATACATCATCCTCACACTCTATAAACATTTATTCATTGTTAGCATACAATTTCACTTATCATTTTCTCCTAAGCATTTCATCAAACACCTGGTGCGTGTAACACTTCCTAAGCATAATGTACAAGTGCTTTAAGCATGTTCTTCCTTATTTCATCTTATGAACCATTACATTCAAACAAAACTCATAATCATGAATTTTACTTCAAGTTTATCTATCTTAGTCTATCATACAACACCTTATACAACACAAGATTACACTATAACATCTACAAGTTCATCATGATCATCATCTTCACACTCATGCAATGGGTTTTATCCTAAATCACCCAATTACTTGAAATTATTCATAACACAAGTTCTATTTGGTGTTTCTAACACCTCTACATGCTTAATTTCATACAATTTCATGGATTGATCATAACCCACTTCAAACAAGATTACTAAATCTAAGTTTTAAGACATACCTTATGATCCCCTTGTGAAGGTGATCGTTAATTCATGTTCTGTTGTGAATTTGGGCTTCGTTTAGCCTTTCAATTTGGAGAATTTGATGAAGTTTAGGGTTTTGGCTCCATGGGAGCCTTCCCTGCTCGTTCATGAACACACACACACGATGTGTGTAAATGTGTGTGTGTTGGTCTCTTTTAACACAACAACTTTCAAGTTGTTCGCTTTGGCCCCTCATGTTTCGTTTAATCAAACAAGGCTACAACCCTTCGTTTAATACCAATTATACTAACATTCAACTAGGTTAATTATCCCTAGTTAATATTTATTTATGGGTTAACTTTTCTCATTAACGGTACCTTACCCGTTTCTTAATAGTAGCCAGGTTTAAATTACCAAACTCGTTTTTGGGGTGTTACAAAAAGTTGTGAGATAAACACACTTTTTGAGTTTTTGTAATTTGTTTCTTCTTTCCCTCTTTACCCTTTCCATAGAAAAGTATTGAAACTTTCACTGGAAGGTTTTCAAGGAAGGAATACTCAATCCAAAATCATTTTCAGCAATGTTTTGAGAGATTTGGACATTTTTGCTTATGCTTATGCCAAATTTCACATTACACATGATCTGGTTTTCTAAACATCAAACATATAACCTTTGTAGGATTTCACCCTTTTTCTCACAAGAGATTTGGGTTAATTTCAAACTCTTTTCAACACTGATATTTCATTATCATAGTTTTGAGTTGATCCATGGTTATATCTGATGCATATTTTTAAGACTACTGATTTTCATCTTAATTTTAAACAATTTTGTTTTTAACTTTTGAAGGATTTTCAAAATTGTTGTTCACATACAAGATTTTGTTCCTAAGGTTTTGTTCATCTCTCATATGTTACCAAGGGCTTAAATGCCATTTTTCTGAATATAAATCTTTAATGAAATGAGATAAACCCTTAGCAGCAGTCAATCATGGAACCAATCATAGTTTTCATCACAAAACCGAATTATCATAAATCTGTGAATGACTATACCCAATCTGGAATTATTAAATATTATTAAATTTAACAATCATCGGTGGTTTTATATAGAATTATCAGTGTTACGTGAATCCTATGTGATAGATAACATCTTGGTTGTTTTACAAAAGTTTTCGAATAACCAACTTTGAACGTGATTACTCTTCACTTTTGTTTTTCAACAAATACGACCAACCTTAGTATCAATAAATTTCGAGCTGAACTGTTATGTCAAATTGATTGTTAGATTGAATTTGACTATCCTCGCTCTGATACCAATTGTTAGGATCTGAGGCTATCATGATTGTGTTTGTTTGAAATTAATGAAAAATGGATGAATATAAGAAGGATCAAATGCAGCAGAAATGGAAACAAACTTTACAACACAATCAGAGAGAAATAGTTTTCAGTAAACATATGCTTTTCATCAAGTCGAATGATTACAATATATGCTTACATACTAAAACTCCCCCTCAGCATGAGCTCCAAGGTTGATCATACAAGATGATTGGATTGAAGGAGAAAAATCCTTAAATAGAACAGTACACACTGTTCTATTTATAGTACAGATTAAATCACTGAAGCATCTTTGCTGACATCACCATGAAAGTGACATCTAACAACCTAACAACCTCTAAGGACTGTTACATACAACAACTGACTACCAAACAACTGATTACATAGACACTGTTTCAATAAACTACTGTTTCACTTTCCACTGATGTAGTCTAAGCAATGATGTTGAGCATCAGTGCTTTCTTCAAAGGTGATCAGTCCTTGGATGAGCAGTACTTTGGTCTTCAACAGTACTTAGGAGACATCAGTAGATAGAGCTTCAATTCTTTAATCTTCATCAGTGCTTGGCCTATCAATGGTTGAGATGATCAGTGTTTGGAGACTATCAGTTGTTAGATCCACTGTGAAGTGGAAAGTCTTTGTATAAGCACTGATTATGATGATCCACTGCTTTGAACCAGTTTTGGCTATATATCATATGTTCCTTTGTAGGGTTCAATCCCAACAGTTTTGATTTCCCGATCCATGATCTCCACCGGTTCCTCGACGAAACGAAGTTGATCATCGATCGTGTGTCCTTGAAAGGAACAATGAGAGTTTCATCTGATAAACATTTCTTCAGATTTTACACGTGGAAGACGTTATGTACACCACTAAGCTCTTCAGGCAAGTTTAGTCTATATGCCACTGTACCGATTCTCTCGATGATTTCGAAAGGTCTGACATAACGTGGATTAAGCTTGCCTCATTTACCAAAACGAACCACACCTTTCCAAGGTGAGACTTTTAACAACACTCGGTCTCCAACTTGGAATTCCAATGGTTTTCTACACTTATCAGCATAACTTTTCTGACAATATCAAGCTACCGCCATTCGTTATCTGATCTGGGCAATCTTCTCTGTTGCGTCGAGTACGAGTTCAGGGCCAGTGATTTGACTATCAACAACTTCAGCCTAACACAGTGGTGATTGACATTTCCATCCGTACAACGCCTCGAACGGAGCAGCCTAAATGCTGGTGTGGTAAATGTTGTTGTAAGAGAATTCCACCAGATGTAGGTGTCTTTCCCATCCGCTACCAAAGTCAATGACACACGCACGCAGCATGTCTTCAAGGGTTTGGATGGTATGTTCAGTTTGACCATTCGTCTAAGGGTGATAAGTTGTACTCGTGTCTACACATGAGCCGAAGGATTTGTGCATCGTCTAACACAAATCAGATGCAAATCGGGGGTCACGATCAAAGATAATGGAAGTTGGCATCTCATGCCTAGAAACTACTTCCTTCAGGTAAATGCTTGCAAATTTAGAAAACTTGTCGGTTTCTTTGATCGCGAGGAAGTACGCAGATTTGGTCAAGTGGTCTACGATCATCCAAATGGTATCATTGCTTGAGATTTTGGTAGACCGGTGATGAAATCCATGCTTATTTGCTCCCATTTCCACATTGGTATCTCCGGTTGTTGTAGTAGCCCTGATGGTTTTTTGATATTTAATCTTGACCCTAGCACAGGTCAAACATTTGCTAACGCACTTGGCGATGATCGCTTTCATGTTAGGCCACCAGTACAAAGCCTTGAGGTCGTGATACATCTTGTCAGAACCAGGATGTATTGAGTAGCGAGATTTGTGTGCTTCGTCCATCATAATGGAACCCATATGTGTTACATGAAATAGCGAATGCCATCATCCTTAAGTTCGAGTTCCTTCTCTATACCCCGCATTATTTAGCCAGAAGGTTTTCCTCCTTTAATGCTTCAGCTTGGGCGTCGTGAATCTGTTAGGAAGGTTCCAATGAAAAGTTAGTTGTAACACACGAACATGTTTAGGTTTAGTTTCCTTTCGGCTGAGGGTGTCGGCTACAACGTTTGCCTTTGCCCAGATGGTATTTGATTGTGCACTCCTAATCGTTTAGAAGTTCGACCCATCGGCGTTGTCGCATGTTTAACTCCTTCTGATCGAGTATGTGCCGGAGACTCTTGTGATCGGTTTAAATCGTGCACTTGGTCGTGGTCGAGTACAGCTCCCAGCTCCTGGCCGTGGTAGTGTAGTTCTTTTCATGAACTTTGAGTTGGCATGACGCGTAAGCAATGACTTTCTCGCGTCACATTAACACGCAACCGAGTCCTTGGATGGACGCATCGCAGTAGACAATGAAATCATCAGTGCCTTTAGGTAATGAAAGAATGGGTGCACTGTAGAGTTTTTCCTTCAGCTGCTGGAATGCGAACTCTTGAGCATCGCCCCACTTGTAGGTGATACCCTTCTGAGTTATTGTAGTGAGGGGTTGTGCAATCTTCGAGAAACTCTCTATGAATCTACGATAGTAACCTGACAGGCCCAAGAATTGGCGGATTTTGGTTGGTGTTCCAGGTGCAGGCCATTTCTTGATTGAGTCAATCTTGGCTGGATCAATGTGAATCCCAGCTTCATTGACCACATGACCAAGGAAGTGGACTTCACGAAGACAAAAGTCGCATTTCAAGAACTTTGCATAGAGTTGCTCGTTTCGTAGGAGTTCTTAAATATGACGTAGGTGTTGCTCGTGTTCCTCCTAATTCTTCGAGTAGATCAGGATGTCGTCAATGAATACGATTACAAATTTATCAATGTAGGGTTTGCACACTCGGTTCATTAGATCTATGAAAACCGTAGGTGCATTCGTTAACCCAAATGGCATAATAAGAAACTCGTAATGGCCGTAACGAGTCCTGAATGTTGTTTTGGAGATGTCTTCATTTCAGACTCTCAACTGATGATAGCCCCCTCAAATCAATCTTGGAATAGAAACTCGACCCTTGCAACTGGTTGAATAGATCGTCAATGCATGGGAGTGGGTAATGGTTCTTGACGGTTGCCTTGTTTAACTCGCGGTAATCTATGCACATTCTGAAAGTCCCATCCTTCTTCTTAACAAATAACACGGGGGCTCCCCAAGGTGATGAGCTAGGATGGAGAAAACCTTTATCAAGTAGCTCCTTCAATTAAGTAGATAACTCCTCTAGTTCTGTTTAGGTTAGTCTATATGGTGTACGAGCTATAGGTGCCGCTCCAGGAGTTAGATCGATTTAGAATTCACCTTGATGGTGAGGTGGAAGGCCAGGTAATTCATCAGAAATGCCTCAGGAAAGTCGCGAATGATAGGAATATCCTTGATCCTCTTCTCTTTGGTTTGGACATCAGTGATGAGAGTTAAAATAGCGGTATGGCCCTTTCGCAGACACTTCTGGGCCTTCACGGATGAAATAATGCCTACAACAGCACCACCTTTCTCACCTCGAATAATAAGGGGTTCGCCTACCAAACGAGTAATGCAGACAATCTTCTCTTGGCAGAGAATTTCTGCTCGATGGTACGATAACCAATCCATCCCGATGACAACGTTGAAACTTCCAAGAACGACAGGGATGAGATAGATGATGAAACTCTGACCAGATAACATGAGTTTATAGCCGGGGATGGTATGAGTAGCCTTGACGCTTTTGCAATTGGCTAACTCGACAACATGCTTGGAGTTTGTAGGATCGAATGCTGACCCGAACGAGTCGTTCAGAGGTTGTCTCTTGCAATTCAGATGCGGAATAATAAGAAAAGCAAGTAGATATAGCTTGTTCTTCTTCCTAACTGCTTGTTTTACTGATTTGAAACGATTTACAGCTTAATCTTCACACCGGCAGAGCTTCGGCGTGGAATACAAGGAATCACTACTCAGGATCGCTTAAACACACCTATATATAGTGGTTTGGAACCGCTCATATGGACATTTGACATATGAGCGATCCAGGTCAGTCCACATAAGCGACCCAGATGCCAAATAAGCGATCCAGACATCTCAAGACCCTATAAGCGATCCTAGCCTATAAAACCTATACAAACTCCTGTTTTCTCGTATTTTGTGCCCTATGCTATACAATACAATGTAAGATCTGATCCTAGACACCTAGACGGAATCAACAGATGTAGTGCATCAACTTCAGTAACATCTTCAGGATCTTTGTCTGGTTTTAAAACACTCTAATTCACTTGATCAGATCTCTTGATTCCTTAAGTTCATCAGCATCAACAGTTGACGTGACCTTCAGAAACAGAATCTGACTCTAAACAGAAATCTTCAGAATTGATTTCTAGGATCGAAACTTGGCTACCTGCACAATCTCAATCTAGAAATAAATTTCTTTCACTAACATTTCAAATCACTATGCACTAATAATTTTCTCTCAACTATTTATAATGAACCACTTGAAGAAGGTTAGATTTAACAAATACAATTAGATTTACATAAACACCCCCCCCCCTCAAATTTGCTCATCATGTTTAGCATTTGGAATTTTGAAAATCAATTTTTCAATGTCAGCTGTCGAAAATCTTTTTGACTTTTTCAAAACTTATGCTAAAACACACACAAAATCTTTTTGGATTTTCTGAGAGATATATCTTGACACTACATGAAAATACAAACATATAGAAATGTAATATTTACAATCAATATTTTTTGTGAGTTCGTGCAAGAGGATCATATCAGTTAATGAGACAACTCACCAACACCGTTAAGCTTGATTTCATTTTAAGTTTTAAACAATTTACCTAGATTGTCAGTATGTTTGTCCACTTAAATTCTCAACACAAATTTCAATCGATTCGAGATACGATATTAATGTTTTAGAGACTTAAACTTAATTG
This sequence comes from Helianthus annuus, assembly GCF_002127325.2. NCBI lineage: Eukaryota > Viridiplantae > Streptophyta > Magnoliopsida > Asterales > Asteraceae > Helianthus > Helianthus annuus. Next base: position 158,708,951 of record NC_035440.2, on the reverse strand, counting down.
TGTATCACTCCACTTGAATATACTCCTGTATCCAGATCCCAAATATTCAGTCTTACAGGTGAGTATACCACAGCTGATATCTGTAAAGGGGTTAGAAGCGAAACCGTGAGAGCTCAGGTCAGAACTTCCGTTCAGCAGAGAGATGACGGCTCGACTTTTGGTGGGTCCCCTTTAGAGGATCTTTTTGCATTTCAACAGCAGCGACTATCAATTTTATTATTTCATCAGCATGCTGAGGGCGAAGCTTATGTTTCAAAGCTTTAGCAGAAAGTATTATCCGGGGACTAGGTCAGTACTTCCATACAGCAGAAGTCCCGGGATAATACCCCAGATATCACTGAGCATAAAGACCTAGTATCTCAGAATATGGGACCTTTCAAACAAGATTTCGGGGGTTACCCATATATTCAAGAATAGTTACCCATGAATCAAGCAAGTTTGAATTAGGTTTATATCTCGTTTCAATTTACTAAATGTGCGAAAATCTACTGACACATCCGCAGTAAAATTGTTTAACACTTTTTAAACTTTTCAATTCTTTAGCGTGCTGTGATAGTCCACTGATGTACTATCATTTCCTCTTTTTCGCAACAAAACTCATTTTTGATTTTATCATGTTTTTGGCTTTGATTTTATCATGTTTTTGGCTTTTTCAAATTTTCAAATGTTTTTGGATTTTCTGAAATTTCCCTACTCCCCCTAAAATGCAAACACATTTTAAAGAAAAATTTGAAAACTACTGGACTCGTGACCCACTAGAAACATGAAAAGTAAAACAAACTGTACAGAAACTTGACAACCGACACTGAATCACATCAAATCGCCATTCACTAGGCATAAACAATCTGAACTCCCCCTATCACAAACCATTTTCTCATTTATATTTCAAAACACTTAAGTTTGTTTTAATAAAAATGACTTTTCCGGAAAATGAATTTGTGTTGATAAAAACCACTTGTAGATTTATCAATTTTAAGAACGGTGATGTGGTTCATCATCTTGTCTATCTTTTGCCATGAATAGTAAATCAAGTACAATTTAATGTCCCTGATTTATCATTTTCATTTAAGAACCTTCTGTACCACTTGTAAATGTATCCTCTTCAAAGTATACAAACATCTCAAAATTTAACCACAAATACCACTTGTGGGATCAAGATTACCACTTGTAGGAATGTTACTTCTACATCACCATTTTACCAATCAGGATGCCGATTCCTGCTTCGCAATTACCAACCTGGAAGCTCCGGCGTAGTCCTTTCACTTGCAAAACATTAACAACATTATTCAAAATCTTTCAAACAATCTCTTCAAATACTAGAAATATGCCGATTCCTGATCCACGATATAAACTTGGGATCTCCGGCATAGTCCTTTCACCTGCAAAACATTAACAACATTATTCAAAATCTTTCAAACAATCTCTTCAAATACTAGAAATATGTCGATTCCTGATCCACGATATAAACTTGGGATCTCCGGCATAGTCCTTTGACTATCATGGGAAGCAGACTTCCATCCAAGTCTTCTCAGACTTGATGGCTTTCAGCTCTTGAGCAGTCGGGTTGTATGTAGCCTTTTTAGTCGCATAAAAATCTTTAACCCCTTTAGCTCTCCCACTCAACATTTTCCCAAATATCTTTTTAACATTCCCGTTGAATGTTTTCTCGACATCAAAATCATTCTTTTCTTTGTAGAACTGATTTGAAATATCAGTTTTTCCAACTTTCTTTTTCACTTCTTCAAACTTCAATGATGGAAATTCCTCATCATTCACTGAAATCTTCTTTTTAACCTGTGGCTCTTCTGGCTTTGTGGAACCAGATTCATTGCCGACATTCACTTCATCTTTCTTTGCCACCCATACCTGGTTGTCTTTTCCTTTCTTTTCATACTTATTCTTTGAACACTCACCAACCTCGAATTTTGAATTCTCAAAAATTTTAGGTCTATTGGTTGGTGTGTCAACATCAACAACTTTCTCTTTCAACTTGTGAGAAACTCCCTGTTTTGATTATGCACTTTTTGAGCAATTCCATGCAATGTGACCAGCTTCATTGCATCTGTAACAGGTTCGAGTCTCTCTTTGATAACAAATATCAGCTCCATTCTTCTTTTTCTCAGCAAGAAACTCTTTGTTCGACTGTCTCCAGAACGGTTTCTGCTGTTCCTCCTCAGCACTTCCACCTGACACAAATTCAGATTTAGTTTTAAAATTTTTCATATTTTTATCATTTTCTGGTGGAATAAAACCAAGACCCTTCTTTTTGTAGCTACGATTCTGGTTAGGTTTCTTTTGAAAACCAGAACCAGGATTGTTGCCCTTTTTCTTATTTAAACGTTGTTGAACTCTTGAAGTGTATTTTTTAGGTTTTTCAGTAAGATTTAAATCTTTTATTTCAGAAATATTGATTTTTGTCATTTTGAAAACCTTTTTGATCATGTCAAAACGAACACTTCTTATTGGAAATTCTTTATCATAGTATAATTTGTCCGAATCATTTAAAGTGTATGCAACTTCAAATGTTTCATCATCAAAATTTGCTTTCGATAACAAAAATTCTTTACTATAACACCGTTTGACCGACGAATTTTGACTGTTAACTGACGACTTTGACCCTCCAGACTCAGATTTCGACTCGGACTCCTCATCAGTATCCAACACCTGATCGACCACCTTTTTAATTAACTCAGACTCATGATCAGTATCGGACGAGGTAAACGTGACATCGATGTTGTCTGGTAAAACGTCAGTTGTGTCGGTTTTTAACTTTATATTGACTGCTTTCTCAAGTTGCTCCTCATTTGGTTTCCTAGGAGAATACCCATCCCAAATTGGAGGCGGACACTTGTTATAGCTAACAGTCGGTTTCTTACCACAGTCTTTCTTCTTCTTTGGCTTCTCGTCTTGAAAAGCTTCCAATCCTGCAACAGTTGGGTAAACTCGATCAATGAGATAATCAAAAGTAGAATAGCTTAACAATAACCGCCTAATTCTCTCATTTTCAATCTTTTCAGTTTCCAACTCTTGCTTCCATTTGGCACTCTCTTCAATGTAGAAATTTATAGCTTTTTGCTTTGACATTAAAGTTGCATTCATCATTGTCAGCGCCTGTTCTCTTTCTGAGTTTGTTGTTTGGAGACCAGTTACTATTTTGTTCAACACGTCGTACGATTCCTTCACATAATTGAGATTGAACAATAACTGCTCTTTCCTTTTCTCGTACTCAGCTATGATGTCATCTTTTGTTGCACACTCTTTGCAGGCTTCCAGACACTTCTCACATGGCTTGACGACTTCAACAATCTTCTCAACTTCGATTGTTTTAACAACTTCTACCACTTTTTCTACTTCAATCACCTTTTCTACTTCTTTCACAACCTCAGTAATCTTCTCAGCAACATTCTCAGCGTTTTGAATATCACCTTCAGATTCAGCTTGTTGTTCTCTAGCAGCTCGTTTCTCTTTCAGTTTCTCCATTCGTTCTGCAAAATAGAAATGAAAACTTTCAGGAGAAAGATGAGATTTAGCAACATTTATATGTTTTCCTTCCTCAACATCACTGCTACTATCAACTGGTGAATGATCAAACTGTACAGATTTTTCAGAATCATCATCAGAAACACCAGAATCAGACGGTGTTTTATCAAATACAACTGCTTTTTCTGAAACAATTTCATTCTGTACACTCTCATCAGAACTCGATAAACTCATCTGAACCCTCTGAAATTTCTCCAGATCTTTCTGAAAGTTCATCGGTACTCTCTGAATTTCCAACAGACACAACAAACTTTTCATCCTCACTAACCACATTCACTCCAATTGATTTCATCCAAGTAGCAAACAAATCTGGCTCTTTGACAATCTTGGCAATGAATGCTTTGAACTCTCCCTTTTCATCAACAAACATATCCCAGCTGAAACCTTCTGGTAATTTCTCATCATCTTGATCAATAATGCGTGATGTTGTGGCTTCAGATGATATGTAATAATTCCAGCTAAAATCCACAACACATGCTCTTTTGGAGTCTTCACTCTTTCTCCCGTGAGCTGTCTGTGGTTCTTAGGATTGACCAACTTGCTGATAGATAGCTTTGCGGTAGTAATCATCTTTCCCAAATGGATTCTGTGCTCCGCTAGCTTCTCTTCCCTTGCATTCCCGCTTGAAATGGCCTTTCTCCCTGCAACGAAAACAAGTAACTTTAGATTTATCAAAACCTAAAGTAGATACATGAGCATCAAGAAAGTCATTTCTCCCGGTAATAGTTTTGAATTTCTCAGCTCGACGAAGAACACTCGCAAGACACCATTTGATATCCATGAGTTCCATTTCCTCGGCGTCTATTTGATCGTAATCCTCTTAGGTGAGCATAGGATTTCCGATCCGACCAGCAACAAGACCTTCATAGGATAACAAAACTGAACCCAGAAGTGCCATGTGATCTTTAGCAGTGTCTTCAGAGAAGCTTTGACCTTCTGGAAGGTTGAGAGCTATGTTGCATTGAATCACGTATCCGTTTCCAGTTTTTGTACTCTGAGACTGAAAGCTTGTGTTAGTCTCTTTCGGATTCACACTCGGAAACGATAAAAACCCGCTGCTGCTCTTGTTTGAACCCTGATCAGCTTTTTCTGATGAATCTCCAGCACTGAAAGTGGTTTGAATCTTTGGACTTCTTTCAGCTTCAGAAACTGGAATACTACCTTTATAATACATCTTTACATCCTGTTGACCACTCGGGTTATTCATCCTGGCTATCTTCTGTTGTTCCAGATCCTGTCCCTCTAACTTCTCAATAAACTGTCCGATTGTCAGTCTGTCATAAACACCCGTGTTTTTCAGTATCATCAAATACGTTCCCCACTCTTTCTGAGGTAACGCATCAGCCAAATTATCAACATATTCTTCACGAGCTTTATCAACACCCAACATCGACAATGATCGCACTAAATGACAGTATCTCTCGATCAACTTCTTAGTGTCCTCTCCCGGCAAACTACAGAACAAATCAAATTCTTTCTTAAGCAATGCCTTCTTGATTTTGATCATACTCTCACTGCCCTCGAATTTAACTTTAAGAGCATCCCATATCGACTTAGCAGTTTTGTCGTGCTGTAACAAAATGAATATGTCTTCTTTAATCGCCTGCTGTAACAGACTGATCATCATTTTCTCTGCTCTGTACATTGCACGTTCTTGTTCTGAGAATTCGGATATTTGTTTAACAACTTGCAATTCTGTTCGAGGCAATGTGTACTTTTCCAATATGCATTCCCACGATCTGAGATGATTTGCCTAAACCCAGTTTTTAAACCGATCCTTCCACCCATAATACTCCTCAATGCTCATCAATTTCGGGGGTTTCTGGGTAGTTCCTGTTTCGTTTTCTAGATTCATGGCTTGAGCAATCGCGGCTGGAGTAGTCGATGTAGCAAAAGCGTTGTAAAACTCGGAATCCATACTGACTTATAAGCGGACAAACAAGTGACAGAAAAGCGATCCAACAGTGAACAAATAAGCAAACCAGATGTTCACAAGGATGAACCGTACTTTGGAGCGAACCCAAAACCAACTGTTCAAATAAGCAAACCGGAATTATCTTTTGGAGCGGTCCAAACTTTATGTTCGTTCGAGCGGACTAAAGGTTGTTCGTTCGAGCGGACCAAGATTGTTCGTTCGAGCGGTCTAAGATTGTTCGAAAGAGTGGTCCAAGATTGTTCGTTCGAGCGGTCCAAGATTGTTCGAATGAGGGGTCCAAGATTGTTCGAATGAGCGGTCCAAGATTGTTCGAATGAGCGGTCCAAGATTGTTCGAATGAGCGGTCCAAGATTGTTCGAATGAGCGGTCCAAGATTGTTCGAATGAGCGGTCCAAGATTGTTCGTTCGAGCGGTCCAACTTACAAATTTGGAGCGAACCAGAACCAAAATTGTACGAATAAGCGGTCCAAAACGTGATCTAAGAGCGGTTCACGATGATGTCACTTCGAGCGATCCACATTGCGAACATGATTTGACCTGTTAAAACTTCGAATTTTGATCTCAAACTTTCCAGGGTTTGTCTAAGTACTATTGCGCACAATCTGTGAAAATTTGAATGAATTCCGACCGTGAAATCTTCCGGAAATGAGAAAAGAAGGTGTAGAAGTGAGAAGAAACGATGAAAAACAGCTACAATCTGCAGAAAACCTCCTCCCAAGCTCTGATACCACTTGTAGGGTCGAATGCTGACCCGAACGAGTCGTTCAGAGGTTGTCTCTTGCAATTCAGATGCGGAATAATAAGAAAAGCAAGTAGATATAGCTTGTTCTTCTTCCTAACTGCTTGTTTTACTGATTTGAAACGATTTACATCTTGATCTTCACACCGGTAGAGCTTCGGCGTGGAATACAAGGAATCACTACTCAGGATCGCTTAAACACACCTATATATAGTGGTTTGGAACCGCTCATATGGACATTTGACATATGAGCGATCCAGGTCAGTCCACATAAGCGACCCAGATGCCAAATAAGCGATCCAGACATCTCAAGACCCTATAAGCGATCCTAGCCTATAAAACCTATACAAACTCCTGTTTTCTCGTATTTTGTGCCCTATGCTATACAATATAATGTAAGATCTGATCCTGGACACCTAGACGGAATCAACAGATGTAGTGCATCAACAGAGTTCAAGGGAGTTGGGGTAGGCTTAAGCATCTTACTGACACTTAAGGACACATAAGTAGTATTGGCACCAGAATCAAAAAGTACAGAAACATAGTAGTCATCGAGTAGTCACAACGTTGGGATCGTTCCTTGCTTCACCCGAGCTGATCACAAAGGCTCGACCTTTTGCGCCATTATCGCCATTGTTGTTGTTGTTCTTGTTGTTCTTGTTGTTGTTTCCATTGCCGTTGTTGTTGTTGTTGCGGTTTTGATTCAATTGGGGGCAATTCCTCCTAATTTGCCCCTCATCTCCACACTAAAAGCACCCTCTATTGTTACCCTGCTGCTGCTGTTGTCGCCTCTGATTTTGTTGGTTTTGCTATTGTTGCTACTGATTTTGACACACCGGGTACAGGCTTCTACAATCCTTTGCTGCATGCCCTTGCTTATTACACCGCTGACAACAGTTCCTTTCACATGGCCTGTTGTGGTACCGGTTGCATTTGTTGCACTTCGGTCTATTTCCTTGATAACCACCCTGGTTTTGGTTAGCCGACGATTGCTGGTTAGGGCTCTTGTTGTGTTCGAACTTTCTCTGCTGTGACTGAGGTTGAGGGGAGCTAGAACCCTTTTCCTAGTTGCTATCCCATTTGTGCTTGTTTTCGCTCAAAGTATTAGTAGTAGCACTATTTCGTTTGGGTAGCTTGCCCTGTTCAACTGCTTGGTCGGTAAGACGGTGTGCCAAACGGATGACTCGCTGAATCGTGGGGAGGTTGGTGGAAGTTACCAAGCTTTGAATTTTAGGATCTAAACCCTTGAGATAGAGCTCGATTCTCTTATAAGCAGGCTCGGACATATTCAGTCATAGTGCAGCCAAGTCGTTGGACCTCTTAGTGTAAGCTTCGATTTCTGACCCGACCATCTTCAGATTGTAATACTCCACCTCGAGCTTCTGAATATCATCTCTATAACAGTATTCTTCTTTGATCAGGTCTTTAAATTCATTCCAGGGAGTGGTATTAGCAGCCGCCAATCCGAGCATTTGAACCTACGCGTTCCACCAGGAAAGTGCATTTCCTTCAAGAGTGCTACTTCACCCTATTGTTGACAGGGCATTCACACATTTCAAAAACAAACTCAACCTTCTTTTTCCAGTGTAGAAGGCCTACTGCTCCTTCAGTGTCATTGAAGGAGTGAGGTTTGCAATCCAAGAACGGCTTAAAAGTGCAAACTTGAGGTTGGGCGGGAGCAGGCTGTCCTGTAGCATAGAGTGAAGCAAATCAGGTTAAGAATGGTAAGATAACACGAGAGTAGGACCTAGACATCCCATAATGGATTGGAATGGTAGGTTTACCTCCTGGTTGGGCTGTCAAAGCCTCAGCAACCCGTGCGTTAATCAGGGTCGTTAGCTGGTCCTAGGTCATGTTAATGCCGCCTCTGCCGCGTCCATTCATTGTCTTCACATCCACAAAACACAAAATGAGAACGATGTTGTAGTGGTGTGTGATAAAAACAGAAGAAATGTCACACCCCGACCACGTAAAACAACAAATCATGGCGGAAACGTCGGGGAGTGTTGTAACAGAATTATTGTTTCATAACCATGGATACAAAAAGAGTTTCGTTTTATTGATAATATTAAACATTAACATTATCTTAACACATAACAAACAAAGTACATATCGACTATCACTGTTATTATGTCACTAAGGCCTCGTCCAGATCCTATGTGATGCATGCATCCTAGAAATCAATCAAGCAACAACACCTGAAACATATGTAAAAACAAAGTCAGCAAAGAAATGATGGCGAGTACATAGGTTTTATAAGAGTGTTGGAATCATGGCTAGTTTACATGTTGCAGTACTTTATTAGACTACAAGAGTCAAAATACAAACCTCGTTTTGAAAAGTGTATTGCAACATAATTAATCAACTCAAATCAAGTTGATTATAGTTTATAAAATCTCGTAGCCATGATTCTTAACCCAAAAACATTTGTTTTAGAAACCAATTTGTAAAACATCTTGTGTTAACTCGTTAATAAAACTCGTATGGTTTATATCTTTTAGAAAACATCGTTGTGTGACATCGTTTCAAAATCGTTTACCCAAGTGAACTAAATAATGCCACGGTATGTAATATGTTGAAAACACTTACATATAGGAAGTACCAGCGGCGTATCCACCATGCTTTCATCATATTACACCCGTCCCGTTATCTAAACACTAACCAAAAACCAATCGTTTATCTAATTCGTTTATCTTGTTCAAATTGTTTCCAAATCGTTATCTCGTTAAAATCGTTTAAATCATCCTCGTTTTAATTGTGAAAACTATTTATGGTCGTCTCGCTAATAACATTCAAACCTTCGTGACTTGACTATCTCGCTTCTCGCTTCTCGCGTTAACAAACCACCAAAGGGTAAATTAACTATCATCAGATTCAGTCGTTACCCACAACCCCCACACATAACCATGGGTGCAGTATGATAATGGGATTTGTTAGAACCTATGGTACCATAACCTAATACTGGTCGGCTTGATCAATGCTAATGAATGTCATTTGTTATGTAACTACAACCAACAAGTTTGTTCACTTTATTGAAATCGTTATTAGTTTAGTATAAACCATCTTAATCGTTTTCGAAATCATCGTTTAAACCTTGAAATCATTTTGTACATATGAATCACCCCAAAACAATTGAAAACAGTAAAAGAGGGGAACTATGTACTCACTTGAAGTGCAAAGTATCCTCAATCAATAGAACTTCAACAAACTCAAGTAAACCAGAGAAATCAAGCAGCACCTAGTAATCGAACCACTAGTCAAACAATAGACGCCTAAATCGGACGATCGGATAGAATGAAGTCTTGTAAACCAAATGAGTGTTGGAACTCATGTGATATGGTTTAACAAAGCCTACATCCTAAATTGAAACCTAACCTAAGTGCTTTCGACCCATTGTGACCCATTAAGGTAGCTTACGCTACTTTAACGCGTCGTGTGTGCAAGTGCGCGTTCGAGACATCTAACTAGTCCTATGACAAGTATTATATGCCCTAACATGTTTAAATATGTTACATAATCAGTTATGTGAAAAAAAATTTATCTTACATATGCTTCTTTACCAATTATGTAAGAAAAGGGCATTTTGGTCATTTACCAAAGGCATATAAACTACCTATCATGCGACTAATTAAACCTAGTGACCATAAGGTATAACCTCGGAAGGTTATTCCCTATGCAACTATGGTCACTAAGCATGTTTGGTCGGATCCTAATGATCGACTAAACGGGTCGTGTTCGAAAGTCTACGCGGGTGTTTAGTCCGCTTTGACTTACGACTCTACACAAGCACTAATCTAAAAAGTGACGAGCTAAACATGCTAAAACATGTTTAGTTAAGTTAGAAAATAGGTTTTGGTATCAAAACTAACGGTTTTGATACCTAAAAGTAGTTTGGTTACAAAATACGCGAGAATACGCATTTTGGCCGAAACTGCGACTCGTCACTAAGCCTAGATAACGTGGTAGTCAGTAGGTATAGTCACTAGGGACTATAACCATCGTGATTACGCTCACGTTATGAAGTTCAAACGAACTTTGCATTGACCATAAACTGGTTAATGCAGAAAGTCAAATGCAGTTTGACTTTTAAGCTAAAAACGAATGAAAAGAACAAAGGAATACTTACAAAGGGTCCCCGCAAGCTTTGATCTGATTTACCCTCAGGTATGAAGAGTATACTTCAACTTAGAGGGCCAAAATCAGATCAATGTGGGTTTTGCAAGTGAATGGTGGGGGGTATTTATAGGAAATCTAGAACCGTTAGGATCGTTTATCAGGAAACGAGCTTCGATCTAGGCCGTACAAGTGGGCACACAGTATTAGAATACAAGTGGCACTGAAAAACCATCAAAATTTGCCCATAGAATGATCAAAACCATGTCCCAAAGGCCTGAATACCAGCTGTTGTTTCTGAAAAACAGTTTGCTGATCTGGGTGTCTCAGGCAGCCCGCGTAGCCTAAGACACAATCTTACGCGGCCCGTGTGGGCTATCTTTCTAGAAATTTCAAAAATGGTCCCTGCACTTCAGAATCTTGCATTTCGGCTCATTTTTGACACGTTTAAGCCCCGTTAACCTCATTTCAAGGCTCTAGAATGAAGTTAAAGTATAGGGAACTCAAAACATGCTCAAAAATATCTCGGATGTCGGTTCGTTTGGTCGTACGATCGCGTTATTCGCTTAATTACGACGGAAGTCGTAACGAACGCAAAAACGATCCAAATTAAGCGACGAATGGAATTTTATCAAGCCAATCACTAAAATAAAATATCTTAATGATTACATGAATTTTTTAATGTCCGGATATATTCAGAACGTAAGATATGCGCGAAAATGCAAACTTTTGCACTTTTTGACGCTTTTAGTCCCTATTATTCAATAAAGTTTATTTTAGCATACCGAACCCCTCAAAGCCCAGTTCTAAGCTATGAAAAGGATATTTAGGGTATGTTTAACTTATGATCAAGTTCCGGAATGTTCGTTACTATACAAATCGGTATAGTTTCGCAGTTTGACACAAATAGTCCCTACGATCGAACAAACTTGATTTCAACACACCAAACCATCCAAAACTTATTTCTAAGTTATGTGGAGGTTATTTATGGTATGTTAAGCCTATGTCACTATTCCGGAGTGTTTGTCGCGTTATACTGACTGCGTTTACGCACCAGTTTGCGTATAACCTTCCAGAAAGCGATTTAAAGCTTGAAATTGGAATCGAATTAAATTGAAAAAAATCCTCAAACAAAAATACACACATAATAACACCAAAACACATATAATAACACCAAAGCACATATTGTTTTATTGATAATCAACATTTTTTTACATTGTACAATGATTACAGAACACAGTTGTCACAAGAAAGTTTGACCACAACATATAGAGTTCCAAATAAACTTTTGGGTTTAGGAAAGAGTACATTAGGATTAACAGGTATCTTGCTGTTAAGGTCTTAGGAACTAAGCATACCATTACATATTACATCAAGTACGTAACAAGTAGGCACATACAATAGCTATGCAATCTAAAGTGTTAAGCCTTGCACTTGGAGTGTAGTTTCGTTGCGGATTGCTTCTTACAGAACAGGTTAAAGTCTGGTTTTTCTCAAAAAAAAATTCTTTTTAAAACCGAGTTCACTATAACCAATGGCACTGATACCAATCTGTCACATACTCAATTTCCACATGCGGAGTATTACCGTGAGGCCTGTGACAACCCACAACTTCAGGTTACTACTTTAACCTAACCACAGTTAATTAAATCATACATTTATAGCACTGCATTTAACTAGGGTAGTTAAATGAGTCTACATTGGTAATTTGGGAATTACCGGAACACATACATGGTAAATCTCAAACATTGGCAACTAACGCGAATAATAATTATAAACGGATGGTTTATATGACATTTCTAACTAGGGTTATAAACTTATGTGCTGCATGACAAATACGTGAACTATATGATTTAATTGTAAAGTACGTGTTATTATGTGGTTCTTGTGTAAAAGTTATATTGATAGGGGGTGTTTATAATAATTGTAAAATTCTTATAACCACTCAAAACCCTAAATTCCCTATAACTTCACTATACGACATTTCTACTATCCTCTAATCATCTCTAATCCTTCTTCAATCATTCATTGGCTACAAAAGTTCACACATCAATCGTTGATCTTTCCAATCCTCCTAGAATCATCTCTATAACCATCTAAGGTATGTGCTTGTGTTAAATTGTAACTTGTTCTTTTGATGCATATAAAACCTAGATGATCCAAACAATTGATTGTGTGTGATTGATTATGCCCATGAACACATGATTACTTAGATTGAATGATTGTGTAAGGATTGTTTGATGTTTGTGGTATGATAACACTGATAGATTGATTGATTTGATGCCTGACATTGTTGATTTCTGTTCATTTGGGGGTTTCTGTTCATGGAAACCTTGAAGAATGGGATTACTGAATTGTCAGACTTTGTGAAGTCACAAAGTTGTCCATATTTGTTAAGCCTTACACATGTCCGCGCTTAACTTGATTTCAAAAACATCCGCACTTGTGATTTCGAATGTCACACCCCGAAATATCAGAGCATTGGCGTGACTGGACTGGTATCTTCATTGCACAACGGAAGCAAATAATCTAAGTCTTCTAGAAAGTGAACGCCTACTAAGTACTCGACTCTTCATGGTCCTCCTATTCTAACCGTGCCATAATTTTCTGAAATGCAACCTGAGAAAGAACCATGCGAAAAATCAACATATAGTTGCGCGAGTTCATAGTTTGTTTGTAAAAGATTTGAAATAAATCTTTTTGAATGACCGGTTTTTGTTGTATTGTTGAATGTTTAAATACTTGAATGAAAACATGGTATGTAACTTGTAGAATGTATGAATGTTTGAATGTAACTTGTAAAACGTATATGTAACTGAGTACTATGAATGTTTGAGATCGCTAGTGGTTTGCAAGGCCACTAACATGTGTCACGACATAGGAAGCCACCAAACCTAGGCATTTTTGTCAACTTTGACTGAGACACAGAAGCACTCATTGGTAGAAGTAGGCCAACAGTGGGGTTGCCTGAAACCCATTAGATCTAACCTTTTGTTCTGCGGTCTGAATGCATACGTTGATTAATGGTGCTTATGGTACCCTATTCGAGACATGATCTAGAATGTTTCACTTGAATGTTTTTGTACTCCATCATACCATAACACATGTATTGTAAGCTCTTGTATTTGTATTTTCCCGTAGTTTTTAGAAAACTAGAATTTGTGTGTATGCATATTTCAAAAATACGCTTGTTTGAAAAACCGGTATAAAACATAAGCTTTTCGTAAGCCATTTGTTTTTGTTAAAACTTTCTTGTAAAATGGTTTATGAATATGTAATTCTTGTATGCTTTGCAAAATGTGCATGTCTTTCCACCCCGAAAACATTTAGAAAAATGTAAAACAGTGAAAAAGTGGGGTTATGAACTCACCTGAATTGCCTTGTGCAAAGCTAGCTACATTACGACTTCTTGATGTCGATTCCAAGACAAGACTAGCTAGCGTGCATTCTACAATATTCCTAACACGGAATATCTAATAAGTTTCTAATTAATGCGGTAACTAAACTACGTGTTACCGAGCTCTACCGAATCGAAAGAAGCGAAGAAGTTACGCTTGCCTAGTTCGTTTATTCGTCGGTATTTTAAGGAGTCTTGAAAAGACTTAATTCTCGAGAGGTTTAAAAATAAATAAATATTTATATAAAAATATATAAATATATCGTTGAAATCGCTTGTCTTCCCGAGAAGTCGTACGTGTATAATAGAATATTTATACGAAAAATAATATATAACAAACTTGTATTATATATCACGCTTCGTATAATCTTTGCCAAAACAATCGTATATGCCGTTTAGGCGTATAAAATAATATGAAAAGTTATATTTATTTTAAAAAGGAACGAGTCATTGCATAAATATATACTATATTTATTTTATAAAAGCGAATCCAGGTTTAGGCTTGTGGGTTTTGGGCTTGGGCCCAGGGCCCATAAGCCCATCTCACGTGTAAGTGGCCCGTAATTCCTACGAGACCTGATATCGCGACCCATACTCCATAAGCATAAAATATTCGTGTAACATCCATATTTGTCGGCGTTGTCAGTATTTCGTACGGTTTTAGTTTGTTATCGCGTAATATTCAGCAGGTTTCTCTGTAAACCACCGTTCGCGCACTGTATAGTCGAATGAACGTTCCTGGGCACTCCAAGGGCCTAATTAAGTTAATTTGCGCTGTAATCACTATTTATTATTGCGTTAATCACCTGTTAATCACGTAATTAAGGGCCGTAAATTACCGGTTGTCACATCAAAAGCATCCGTACTTGTGGTTTTGAATGTTGTCCGAACTTGTTAAGTCTTTAAAGGTGCGCACTTGTTATTTGTGTTTATTAAGTCCACATTTAGTAAGAACTACATTGTCGGAACTTAATTGTTTCCATACTGTCCGAACATAGTAAAGTTTAAAGAATCAGAATTTATTTGTTTTAAGTGTCCGAATATAACTATCTTAATATGGTCCGAACATAATATCTTTTATACGGTCTGAACTTACCTTATCATTACAATTTTCCGGACATAAATACTTTCAAGAGTCCGCACATGTTTACATTGGTCCGCATCTATAAAGGTTTGATGGCCCGTATATGATATTGTCTCCGAATTTGATGTATGATGTTGTCAGGATATAAACTTTAAGGTCTATATATCAGAACTTAGTAATGCTATAAAGGTCCGCACATATGAAGTTGGGGATCCGAACTTAATGAATTATTGCTGAGTTTTGACAAAATAATGACAACTTATGTTGTCAGGGTTATCCTAAAAACAGAGGAACTCTGCCCATTTTTCGTAAAAACCCGTAATACGAAACGTGATTATATCCTAAAAATGACACTTATAGAATAAATATAAAGATATATTTATTTTGACGACGCTTTACGACGTACAAAACGAATTCATAACGCCCGACAAAGTGAGTTTCTAGTTAATGAAACCGAAAACTTATATAAAATAAATACAATTATTTATGTTTATTTCAAAAAACTTGGAACTCGGAAACTTTTACAACATAAATATAACTAGTTATATTTATTTCAGACGTCGTTAATTCGTATACTTTTATAAAATAAATATAATGTTTTATATTTATTCCAAACGTCAATGATTCGGAATTTATATTTCAAACGTTTAGTATTCGAAAATCATATAAAATAAATATAATTGTTTATATTTATTTCAATCGTCTAGAATCCGAATACTTTTATAAAATAAATATAGTTATATTTATACAAACGTCGAATATTATTATAAAACTATTCGTTACAAATGTCTAACCGAACGCGACACGTACCGCACGATCCTAACACCTTACTAACCGAGTTGTTTTTAAAACAAGTGTATATATATACACATCTATTTATTCACGTCTTATGGAAGCTACAATGGTATAGTACCGTATCATAACTAACATTTCGAATACGCAACGTGTACTATTTTTAGACACACACTTGATACGTACACGTACTACTATTCGACGACTAACACTACTTCGTATATGTATATTTGATTAAATACATAAATATATATACATACATATATATATATATATATCCTAAAACACTCGAAAACTAAGTCGATTTCGTGACTTAGTATTTATCCCGATTATAAATTGGATCAAATAGCCAGAGCTTGGTTATTTCAATTTAAAATAATAACACCTTCTTAGAATTGTTTGGTTAACGATTCGGTAGCACTCGGACACGTGGTTTAGCTACGTCATATGTAGAAACTTATAAGTATTTCCTTGATAGGAATGCCATAGATTGCATGCTAGCAAGTTCACGTTCTTGGAACGACATCACGGAATCACATTAAGCTAGCTTTGCACTGGATATCGAGGTGAGTTCATAACCCCCACTTTTTACGGTTTTACATTTTTATAAATGTTTTTTGGGGGTGGAAAGACACGCAAGTTTTTCAAACGTATACAACCTTTCGATGAATGAAAGTTACATATTTCTAAACCATTTTGCTATAGATTTTCAACGAACTCAAATGGTTTACGAAAAGTTCATGCTAAACATACCGGTTTTACAAAACACACGCGTATTTCCAAAACGTACATGAGTTTCATGACTAGTGACGGGATTGTCCTAGTTACAACAACGGGACTGGGTTAGTCTGCACACAAACAACGAGACAACCCAGTGGGTTCATGTCCCCCTTCTCTCTTAAATGTTTTCGGATTTATAACTCTCAGGGGAAATACATGTTTTCGATGGTATGGTTTAGCTAGGGAATTGAAGATTAGATCATGTGAGATAAGGATCTCTCTTAAGCGCCATTAATCTTTTGTAAGACCATGGAACAAGAGTGGTAGATCTATCGGGTGTAGCGAGCCCCACTCATGGGTCCTTGTGTGGCCGCATGTAATGCTTTTTTGTCCCAGCCGAGTGGACCGGAAGAAATCGTCTAAGGTTGAGTGCTTCCTATGTCGCCACACATGTTAATATCTTAGCTACACATTAATTATCAAGTTCATTGACGCTCTACATACCAATTTTTAATACACGAATTTTCAAATGATTTTAAGATTCATTTGATGCTATCTCACAAACACATGAAATCGCAAGGCTTTAGTGACGTTTTCAACTTAAACAAGTAAGGGGACGGGTTGGTTATTGGTGCATATGTCTGTCGACTTCGTCTTGTATCGAGTCTTGTGTCTAGGTTAGATAGAATGGAGCTCGGTAGGCTAGAAAACAAGATTTTAGTTCTGAGGAATCATTTCGCACGAAATGGAAGTTAGCCATTTCGCACGAAATGGAAGTTAGCCATTTCGTACGAAATGGAAATTGACCATTTCGCACGAAATGGTACTTGACCATTTCGTACGAAATGCTTCTTCTATAAATAGCTGAGCTGCCATTTCATTTGGAACTATTCTAATTCCGGTACCAAAGTGCTGCCGACATGTCTCCTGACTGTAATAAGCTCTTATATCAATATACAAGACATTATAAGTGTATCTCTGTGCAAATCAAGCTGATTCTACATCAATATGTCTGTTTCCGCCTTTCATATTGATTAGAACTCTTCTGATAGACTCGTTTAGATCGATTCTCGATCCTACAAGTGGTATCAGAGCTCAGGAGGAAGAGTTCTTATCAAATTCAGCTTGTTTTCTTCAAAATTCTGACTTTTTTTTTCAAAATTAGCAAGATTTCATGGATAAAATGGCTTGATTTTCTCACATAATAAGCGAAACACTGTTTTAACGAATCCTTGAGAGAATTGGACCTAAAATCGAGCTAAAAACTGATTAGTTTGACAAAAATCATGGTCGTTTGAATGACGTCAGCAGCATTCCGAACGAAATAGACCATTTCGTGTGAAATTGTCATCTCATTTCGCACGGAATCATCTTCGTGGAATCCATTTCGTACGGACTCAACTCCTTGGACTTCATTTCGCACGAAATCAACCGTTTGAACTTCATTTCGTACAAAATAGACATCCATTTCGTACTAGAGGACCCATTTCGCTTGAAACCTCACTTCGTGTGAAAGTGTCATTCCGCTTGAATCCATTTCGCACCAAAGTTGATTTCGCACCAATAGTTCATTTTGCACCAAGTCATTTCGTTTGAGTTCTCATTTCGTGTGAACTTACATTTTTGCTTGAACCTTGTGAATTTGTGTAACAGGTTACCTAAACATGGAAGAGGAATTTTATAATGCATTTGCGACTACTCCAGCTGCTCAAGTTACTGTTGCTGAAACCATTGAAATCGAAAATGAAACAGGAACGTCTCAAAAGCCTCCAAAACTTATGTACATTGAGGATTTTAAAGGATGGCAAAATCGGTTTGAAAACTGGGTGCAAGCTTATAAGTTTGATGCATGGTGCTCGTTGGATGCAGATTATGTTAAACCGAAAAATGAACGTGGGATTGAAAAAGCTTTTAGTGACTTTTCAGCGGTTGAGAAATTGAAATACACCAGTGAAAAAATGATGATTAGTCTTCTCCAACAAGCAGTAAAAGAAGATATCTTTGTTTTGCTTCAACATGAATATACTGCTAGATCAATTTGGTTGGCGTTGATTAACAAGTTTAAGGAAGCGCTGATATGATAAAGAATAAACAAGCGTTACTAAAGAAATCATTTGATATGTTTGTAGCTTTCGAAGGGGAATCAACAAAAACGACTATCGATAGATATTGTCATCTTGTTTTGGAAATAGGAAGATTGGAAATAAAGAAAGATGACGATGAATGGGTTGATAAGCTAGCCGATGCGCTACCACAGCATAAATGGGGAACATATTTGCTGATCTTAAAACATATGAGAAAATCTGAAAGTATGAACTTGGCAAAGTTCATTCAAAAGATTGAAGAACATGAATTGGATATTCAGAAAACTGCAATCATGAATAATCCAAATGCTCAACAAGATAGCAGTTTATACTACAGAGGAAACAAATTTGAGACTACTCCGAGTCCGAAGATTAAGACCGCTTTTAGTACTGATGGATCTCCTGGAACAAATGCTAGTACTGTGACTCAGAGTGGTGGATATTCGTCTTCATATTCAAGTTTTGATCCGAATTTCACAACACCAAGTCCTCAACGACAAAATTCAACCAATTTGCAATGCAATGTTACCTTGAATATTCGAAATGGTCAAAATCTTTCTCCAGAAATGGCTAAGCAAAACATGGCATCACTTGTTACTTTGTTAGAGTCGTATGAAAGTTTAGTTGCTGGAAGAATCGGAAATCCGATGCTCACCAAAGAGGATTATGACCAGATTGATGCAGTAGAACTTGAGTTGATGGACATCAAGTGGTGTTTAGCCAGTGCTGTAAGGAGAGCTGAAAAATTCACACAAATCACCGGAAGAGATGATTTTTGTGATATTGCTAAATCTCTGATAGGGTTTGACAAAACAAAGGTTACTTGTTTTCGTTGCAAAGAAAAGGGGCATTTTAAACGAGAGTGTACAAATAAAGGAGCAACTGGAAGACAAGATCCGTTTGGAAACAGCGATTATTATCAAAAATCAATTTTTCATCAGCTTGCTCAACAACAACCATCATCATCACGTGCTATTGAAGATGGAAAGAAGAAGGCTTTTCTTGTTAATCAAGATGATGAAAAAGTAGCAGAGAGTTTTAGCTGGGACAAATACGTTCCGGCTGATTCAGGACTTGTTGCTAGAATTTTGGAAGAAGAAGAAGTTAAATCTAGTCCGAAAAGAATACCGATTTTTAAGGAATTAGGATGTGATGCAGACACCGATGACGAAGAGGAGTATATCAATAAAGCTAGAAAAGGTCTGGATACTTATAGTTTTAATTTGTTTTTTGAAGATAAGATCGAGATGTTGAATGAGAAGAAAGCTGCTAGACTGAAGAGAGAGTTGGAAGCAAGAAGGATTGCTGAAGAAAAGGTAAAAATGGAAGCTGATAAAGCAAAAGTTGAAGAAAGATCAACAAAGAAGGTTGAAGATGAAGAGTGTGAGATAAAAGTAGAATTTGATGAAGAACCAATGAGTGAAAATGTGATTGAGAAGGTAGTGGAAAAAAATTGTTGAAGTGGAGAAAATAGTTGAGAAAATCGTAGAATTTGAAAAGATAGTTGAAGTTGAAAAAATTGTCGAAGTAGAAAAAATCGTTGAAATCACGAAACCTTGTCTGAGATGTTTGGAGTCTTGCAAAGATTGTGAGGAGAAAGACAAGAAGTGTCGTGAACTAGAAGAGCTGAAAGAAAAACTGTTGTTTGATGTGAAGTATGTGAAAGAGTCGTATGATGTACTAAACAAGACGGTTGATAGTCTGAACAAGACAAATCTAGAAATGGGAGCTGCTCAGACAATGATGAGTTCAACATTAATGACTAAGCAGAAGGTCATCAATGTGTATATTGAAGATTGTGCAATGCTGAAGCAGGATTTGGAACTCAAAAAGATTGAAAGTGAAAGAATCAAAAGATTGTTGTTAAGTTATACAACTTGTGATTATTTGATTGATCGAGTTTATCCTACTGTTGCAGGTCTTGAAGCTTTTCAAGATAAAAAGACTGAAGAGGATACTGGTAAGAAACAAAGTGTCAAGTATAACAAGTGTCCGCCTCCAATTTATGAAAGTTATTCTCCCAGAAAACCAAATGAGGAACGATTGAAAAAGGCAGACAATATAAAATTACAGCATCTGACACTGATCATGAGTCTGAGTTATTAAAGAAAGTAGTTGATCAGGTGTTGGATATGGATGAAGAGTCAAAGTCGGAGTCTAAATCTGAAAGTTCGAATTCATCAGACAAGAGTCCGAGTTCACCGGTCAAACGGGTTTACAATAAAGAATTTTTGATGTCGAAAAATAATTTGAATAATGAAATATTCAAAGTGGCTTATACTTTGAAAGGTTCTGACAGATTATTTTCCGATGAAGAATTTCCAATAAGAAGTGTCAAAACTGAAAAGATCAAACAGGTTTTCAAATTAACAGAAATTAATATTTCTGAAATAAAAGATGTAAATCTTCATGAAAAACCTAAAAAGTACACTTCAAGAGTTCAACAAAGATTGAACAAGAAAAAGGGTTACAGTTCTGGTTATGGTTTTCAAAAGAAACCAAACCATAACGGTAATTTCAAAAAGAATGGATTAGGTTTCATTCCCCCAGAAAATTATAAAAATGAGAAAATTTATAAACCAAAAACTAAATTTGTTTCAGGAACTAGTTCAGAAGAAGAAGAGAAGAAGAAACCATTCTGGAGACAGACAAACAAAGAGTTTCTTGCTGAGAAGAAAAAGAATGTGGTGAAGAAATCTGACAAGAAAGTTGAAAGAAGAACTTGTTACAGATGCCAAAAGGTTGGACACATCATTTGGATTTGTCCAAAGTCCACTTATGCAAAACAGGGAGTTAATTCTAACTCTAATTTGAAAAAGAAACGTGTTGATAAAACAGAAAAACCAATGGAAAAATTCAAAGTGTTAAAAAATTCGACTTTCGAAGTTGGTGAAAGTTCGAAACGGGTTTTTACAAAAGAAGAGTCGATTTGAACAAACAAAAATGGGTTGTTAAATTAGATAGTAGTTCTGACAATGAATCTGACTCGTCAAAGTCAGAGGAGTCATCTATTGAGAAGATTGATGAGAATTTCGTTCCAGAAATGAACGATGAAAACTTTCCGCCATTGTCAAAAGAAAACTTGAAGCTGAGAGTTGGTAAGGTTGAAATTTCAGATCAATTTTTCGCTGGTAAAGAAGAATTTGATGCTGAAAAGGCTTTTAATGGAAAAGAAAAACATATTTTTGGAAAGATGGTCAATGGGAAGGTAAAGGGTGTGAAAGATTTTTACAAATCGAAAAGATGATGGGATAAAAATGATTCACAATCACCCAAGGATGGTCAGGCTTGGGTGACAGCATTCTCTACTTAAAATCTTGACTTGCCGGAACTCCCAGGTTGGTAATTGGGGAGTAGGAATCGGCATCTTTCTTGAGAAATTCACATCTTTGATATTTCGACCTACGTGTGGTATTAGTATTCTTGAAATTGTTATATTTAATCTTCAATGTGGTATTGGTTGATAAGCAAACCTACAAGTGGTGGAAAAAGAGATTTGTTCCTATAAGTGGTTAATCAAGGTCATTAAATTGAACTTGATTTAACTTTCATACAAATTATTGAAGAAATAAAGTGACGATCATAATCCCAACTTTACAAGTGGTAAAATCAACAAAACTTATTTTCCGGAAAAACCATTTTGAT
This sequence comes from Helianthus annuus, assembly GCF_002127325.2. Classification (NCBI taxonomy): domain Eukaryota; kingdom Viridiplantae; phylum Streptophyta; class Magnoliopsida; order Asterales; family Asteraceae; genus Helianthus; species Helianthus annuus. The sequence goes on along the minus strand of NC_035440.2, from coordinate 158,686,901 downwards.
TAAAATAAACTTAAGTGTTTTGAAATCATAATGGGAAAATAGTTTGTTGTCAGGGGAGTTCTGATTATTTATGCCAAATGGATGGAGAATTGAAGCAATTCAAATCAGCTTGTCACTTTATCTGTACAGGTTTTCAAAATTTTTTTTTAAAAATGGTTTTGAATTTTAGGGGGAGTAAAAATTTCAGAAAATCCAAAAACATTGAAGAAATGAAAAAGAGTTTTGTTGTAAAAATAGGAAATGATAGTACATCGGTGGACTATCACAGCACGCTAAAGAAATAAAAAGTCAAATGTAATAAACGATCTCACTAAGGATGTGGCAGTAGGTTTTTATACCTTCAGTAGATTGTTTTCGAGATATAAACCTAAATATCATTACTTACTTATTTCGTGGGGAACATCTCTCGGATATACGGGTAACCCCCGAAATCTTGTTTAAAAGGCTTTTTATTTCTGACATACTAGGCCTTTGTGCATGATGATATCTGGGGTATTATACCAGGACTTCTGATTTTGCGGAAGCAATAGCCTAGTCCTCGTATAATATTTTGCACTGCTTAAATCTTTAAGCTACCCTCAGTACAAAAAATGATGAAACATTGAAAAATGCTTATCATGTGCTGTTGAAGAAAAGATCCCTAAACGGAACACACCTAAAGTCGAGCCATCATCTCTTTGTCTGAACGGAAGTTCTAACCTGAGTTCTCATGGTCTCGCATTACCCGTTTTACAGATATCATTAGTGTACACTCACCTGTAAGACTGAATATAGAAGTCTGAATACGGGAGTATATTCTAAGATGGTACACGCGAATAAGTTTAAGTGCTTAAAACATTAATCTCGTATCTCAGAATAGTTGAACTTTGTGTGAAAATTTAAATGGATCAGTATACTGACAATCTAAGTGAATTGTTTAGAACTTAAAATGTTTAAAGCTTAACGGTGTTTGTGATTTGTCTCATAAACTGATATGATCCTCTTATACAAACTCACAAAAATATTGTTTGTAAATATTACTTTACTGCTTTTCTGTCAAAATCAAAAATTTCAAAAAGATTTTCAGTGTGTTTTAGCATAAATTTTTGAAAATGCAAAAAGATTTTATTTCATTTTATTTTCGAGAACTGATGATTGAGATGCTGATTTTCAAAATTCCAAGTGCTGAACATGATGATCAAATGGTTTGGAAGATGTTGTTTGAAACAAGATTTGGTTTTGAAAAGATTAAATGATTTATTCAGTTGAAACCAAATTTGAATGTTATGCCTACAAGTGGTCATCAAAGATATAAATGTTAAATAATTTTGATCAATACCTGCAAGTGATATATAAATTTGTCAAATTATTAAATTTGTGAAATTTATTGTGAGGTAGAGATTGTGCAGGATTAGCCAGGTTCCTGATTCTGAGTGTTACAAAGAGCCAGGTCACAATCCTGATTTTGTGAGAGCCAGACTACGATTCCAGCATAACTCAAGGGGGGGCCTGCTAGCAAAGGGGAGTCCGAAAATGCAAGAGCCAGAATAGATTTCTAAGGATCACATTGCTAATATTGAAGAATTTAAGGAATCAAGAGATCTAATCAAGAGAGGTTAGAGCCAGGATTATGATCATGGGAAAGTTCAAAAGTAAGAGAAGATAGGAGATTAGATCAGCATCCAAGAGGGAGATTAGTTGCTGAGTTTGAAAAGGAAGAGAAGAGATTGAAGGATGCTTACACTGTCAGAGGTTTTAAAAGAGCAAAGACTGATAAAGACCGAAGACTGTGAAGACTCGACACCGAAGACTTCGTCAACATCCAAGGGGGAGTCTGTTGGTGCATATGTCTGTCGACTTTGTCTTGTATCGAGTCTTGTGTCTAGGTTAGATAGAATGGAGCTCGGTAGGCTAGAAAACAAGATTTTAGTTTTGAGGAATCATTTCGCACGAAATGGAAGTTAGCCATTTCGTACGAAATGGAAACTGACCATTTCGCACGAAATGGTACTTGACCATTTCATACGAAATGCTTCTTCTATAAATAGCTGAGCTGCCATTTCATTTGGAACGATTCTGATTCCGGTACCGAAGTGCTGCCGATGTGTCTCCTGACTGTAATAAGCTGTTATATCAATATACAAGATATTATAAGTGTATCTTTGTGCAAACCAAGCTGATTCTACATCAATATATTTGTTTTCGCCTTTCATATTGATTAGAACTCTTCTGATAGACTCATTTAGATCGATTCTCGATCCTACATTGGTACTGCTTACAGGCTCAAATGGGCTAGACCCATTCTCCCTTGTGCAAGGCACAAAGACTCTCGTGGGCTAGACTCACAGTTTTCAATTGCATTACCTAGAAAAATGGCTTTATTACGTTTTCTCAATAGTATTTAAATCAGTTAACAAAAGATGCATTTTAAATCTTTTTCAAACAAACTATGAACTCGCCAACTTTATGTTGATTTTTCGCATGTTCTTTCTCAGGTTGCATTTTCAAACTATGGAATGGTTGGAATAGGAGAACCCATGGGGATTCGAGTACTTAGCATGCGTTCACTTTCTAGAAGTCTTAGCTCAAATACTTCCGTTGTGCAATGAAGATACCAGTCAGATCACGCCAACTCTGATCTCAGCGAGGTGTGACAGATTGGTATCAGAGCTATAGGTATCATCGAATTAGGTTTCTGTAGAGATACCTAGGCTTTAACCTCACTCTCCTCTGGGGACTTAGATTATTAAGACTTTGAATACGTACAGAACGCCTAGGACTCGAATATGGGTTCCAACCGTTGCCGAGAATAATGAGTCTATAATTTTGGTTTTAAACATATATAAGTGTTGTGTTGGATACACGGTACACGAAATGATTACATACAGTAAGAAAAACCTTGTGGGTTTTGATATGACCTTTGGAAAACTCTTGACGAGAACTTATGTGAAATCCATTAAAGGGTATCACGTGGGAACTGCGACTATTAACTCGGGCAAACGTCATTATCTATATTGTCTATGCTATTTTACTTACCCGAGCAGGTAACCTACACGGAACGAAACACTAGTGCACAAGTGTACATGAAACTCAAACTATACATCGATGGGTGTTGAAGTACACCACATACGACTTGCAAGGCAAGGCCTTTTGGAAAACACGATTGGGCATGACAACAACGATGCTATTAAAATTGCAAGTGTCACACCCCGACCACGTAAAACATCAAATCGTGGCGGAAACGTCAGGGAGTGTTGTAACAGAATTATTGTTCCACAACCATGGCAATTAAAATTACATTTTTATTCATCAACCAAAGGTGGAATACATTGTTTCAAACACAAGAACCAAAAGTTCATAACATAATTAAACAAGTCTATCTTCATTTTATGTCACTAAGGCCCAAGTCCACCCTAGAATGTCACGAACGTTCTATGCATTAGCTCCTGAAACACATGTGAAAATAGGTATGTCAGCATAAAAATGCCTGTGAGTAACATAGGTTTTTATGAAAATGGGATTCATGACTTAGTTTTAAAGAAAAAAAATGTTTAATAAAAATTAGTCATGAACCTTGTAAATTGTTTTGTTTTGTAAATCATTTGAAAAACGATAAAATCAGATGATACGTATAAGTAAAAGAATAGTATATGGTTAAATGAATAACCAAGTAAAATGAGTTGTATAAAGTAATTTGTTTTGTAAACCAAAGTCTTGTGAAAAACATGTTATTTGTGTAAAATGTATAAGTTCAAATTGAATGATTTAAATAGCGCTATGTCATGTAATATAATACAAGCACTTATATATAGGAAGTACCAGCGGCGTATCCACCATGCTTGTATCATACTACACACATCTCATTACTTAAGTCACTTAAACAAACCATCATTGTATAAAGTCCATGTTTAAACCAATTGTCAAAAAGTCCTTGTATAAACCAAGTCCAATGTTAAAAGTTGAAATGTAGTCATGTAATGTGTAACAAATGTTATGTATTGTATGTAAAGTGTAATCACTTAAACCAAATGTAAAAATGTACAAAACAAAGTATTTTGAATATATCAAAAAGTTATGTTTTGCAAAGTAAATGCATGTTTAAAATGATACGAACATTTATGTTGCAAGTTAACGCATACATTCAAGCCTAGAATGATTACATAAATTTTTGGATGTCCGGATGTATTCAGAATGTAAGTTATGCGCGAAAATGCAAACTTATGCACTTTTTGACGCTTTTAGTCCCTAAATGAGCATAAAGTTTATTTTAGCACACCGAACCCCTCAAAGCCTATTTCTAAGCTATGTAAAGGATATTTAGGGTGTGTTTAACTTATGATCATGTTCCGGAATGTTCGTTACAGTTCAAATCGGCATACTTTCGCAGTTTGTCAATTTTAGTCCTTGTAAGCGAATAAACTTGATTTTGCCATACCAAAGCCTTCAAAACTTATTTCTAAGTTATGTAAAGGTTATTTAAGGTATGTTAAGCATAAATTGATGTTCTGGAGTATTTGTCACGTTTAACTGATTATGTTTTACGCACCAGTTTGCGTATAACTCTCAAGAAAGCGATATAGAGTTTAAAATCCAATAAAAGTCAAAACATGAAAAACATCAAAGATAAATAAACAAACATTGGGATCACATAACTTTATTTCATTGATAACTGAATTGTTCACAATGATTACAAGCACAAATGTCACACCATATGATGGATTAAGGTCATCATATTCAACATAATCCCAACAAGCACTTCATTTCTTTCAAATCATAACAGGCTTGTTTGGTCTTTGACTTCATTGAATCGTTTCTTTGAGCACGGTCACCTTGTGGTGGCGCTTTCACAAATTTGAAGCTTGCGCTAATCTCGTTTGCACACATCATGTACGGATTTAATTATTTATTTATTTGTTTATTTATATTAAGTCCACTTTGTTAGTTTATCATATTAAATTAGTCTTAATACACTCGTGTGTTCAGATAATGGTACACAAATTCATGTTATATTCTAGTGTACCTCTTAACGGTTCTTTCATTATCAAACGAATGTTTTGCGATATTCATTGCTTTTTCATCTTCGATCGAAAACATTATTTAGTTGTTGTTCCATTATCAATTGGAAATCCTATGAGATTTGTTTGGAACAAACATTCAGTTTTACTTCGTTGAGCCCTCAATTGATTTCAAACACGGTGAACTTGTTTGGTCACCTCTATTATTTAATTATTTCAATCACTACTAGAACTTGTGTTGTCGGTATAAACTTGTAGCTTGTGCTAATCATGATCGATCGTTTCATGCAAAACTATGTATATTTTCAGTTCGACTCATCATTTAAAAAGTCTTAATGCAACTATGTAGTAAGACGATGATACACCAAGTTCGGTTGTATTTCATTTCGGGGTATCCTTGAAATTCAACTATGTCAACACGTTAATTTTATTCATTTAATGGTTCAGTCATTGACAAATCATTTTCATGTTCCTATTTTTATTGAGCTTGTTGATTCTGAGTTTCAACTATATAACAACCAACGCAATATTCCGTTGGTAGCAAATTTTATTGTTTCAAAATTATTTGTGAATTGTGAACGTTCATTTGGAATTTGATTGGTCAAAATTCCTCTTTTATTAGACCCCTGTAAACTGAGTCACATTGGTGACTATATCATAGTACATCGTTCACTTGGCATCAATTTCTGAGACACATTCAGTTGAACTGTTGGGTTCTTATAATTTTGGTATTTCATTACATTCATGTAACTTGAATAATTCTTGATTCAATCAAGTTATCGTTCCCTTTGGCATTATTCGGACTTACCTACAAACGACACACATCTGATGAAATAACATAGTCTAAATTTCGTGGACGAAATTTCTGTAACAGGGGGAGAATGCGATAATCGGTAATTTATGGCTTATAATTACGCGAATAACAAATGTTTAGGCGATAATAAATAGTGTTTATGGCACGAATTAACTTAATTAGGCTTTTGGAATGCCTAGGAACGCTTATCTGACTTTACAGTGTGCGTATGGTGATTTTCGGGAAATCTGCTGAGCGTTAAACGATAACGAACTGACACTGGACAAAACACTGAAAACGGAGACAAATACGAATTGTATACGTATAATTTAAACATATGGATTTCATTTTGCGAAATTTTCACGCTTTCGAACGGCACAAAAAGCAAGCGTGAACGAAAAACACGATAGTAAGAACGCACCGGCAATTAACAACAAAAAGGAAGCACCGGACTCGAGTTACGTCTCGATATTAATATATTATGATATAAGTAGCTTCGTTTTTTAATTCTAGTATCTGCAGTTGAAAACGGATCGAAAAACGGACAAGAAATGACAACCAAAGAAATTTACGCATTTTGATGCAATCGACGAACGTACGCGACTAATATTGACTACCGACATCATTTCACGAAGTTTTGGCCCTAAAATAATATTCCATGATATTTTACGACAATCGGGTTCGAAAACAGGCTTCAGAAACGTATCGGGCCGCGCAAAACACAAAAAGTGGGCTTGTAGGCCTTGGGTGCAAGCCCACTTAAAAACCCTAACTATAAATACACTTCATGAATCATCTTCCACCATTTGAAAACCCTAGCTCCCCTCAGCGCCCCCCCCCCCCCCCTTCTCTCTATCGATTCCGGTCACCGGCGCCGCAATTCTGGCCTACTGCCGGCGACGGCTCCTCCGATGAGACACCCATACAACATCCTTCTTCTTTATAACACCCCCCTCTCGTTCCTTTTCCATCAAGTTAACTCCAACCGTTTTTCCGATGATGATTGTTGATGATGATGATTGAGGTGAGGTGTTTGTTCAAGGAACAACATTTCTGGTGGGTACCAAGAGTTCAGGGCTGTCGGAGCAATGTTTCAGGTGTCTGGATGCGACGGCGGCACGACGGCGGTGGTGGTGATGCCGGATCACTCCGGTGGTGGTGCCTGATCGCTCCTGTAGTGGTCTCCCCAAAGCATCCGGTAGGTAAATTTTTCCGATAAACTTGTGATTTTACTCAGATATTCTTCTTAACCGAACTCCTTTACCTTACGGCAGAGGTGGTGGTGCGGCGTGGGTCACGACAGACACACCGGACCACCGTGGGGCGGCAGCCGGCGACAGTGGTGCCGGTGACGGTGATGGTGGTGATGTTCGACTCGGGCTTCAGTTCGGGACTCAGGTCTCGGTTCAGTTCATGCTTCATTTCGGGTTTAGTTCGCGTTCGGTACAGGATCGGTTCGGGTTCAGGTCGAACCCGGTCAACACTAGGTTAAACCTGGTCAAAGTCAGATTTGCTTGGTTTGGGTCAGATTTAGCACGGGTCAAACATGGTCAAACAGTCAAGCCGGGTCAAATGTGGTCATGGATGGTCACCATGAGTCAACTCAGTTAACACGGGTTAAACCCGGTCAACTGTCTGGTCAACGGATAATCTGAGACTCGGTAAATTATTACGACGTAAAAATTTATATTTCATTAGTTATAAATATCGTATAATCGTGAAACCGAGCTCGACCCGACTAACTAACGTTATACATTTAGTGATTTTGTTTCATCTTTGGCGCATTTGACAAAAGTTTTATATATTGTTGCATTGTTGAAAAATTATTGCTGAGTTTTGACAAAATAACGACAACTTGTTTTGTGGAGGTTATCCTAAAAACAGTGGAAACTCTGCCCGTTTTTCGTAAAAACCCATAATACGAAACGTGATTATATCCTAAAAACGACACTTATCGAAATTCGAGTTTTTTTTATTGAATAAACATAAAGGTATATTTATTTTTGACGACACTTTACGACCTACAAAACGAATTCATAACGCCCGACAAAGTGAGTTTCTAGTTAACGAAACCAAAAATTTATATAAAGTAAACACAATTATTTATGTTTATTTCAAAACACTTGGAACTCGGAAACTTTTACAACATAAATATAATTAGTTATATTTATTTCAAATGTCGTTAATTCGTGTACTTTTATAAAATAAATATGATGTTTTATATTTATTCCAAACGTCAACGATTCGAAATTTATATTTCAAACGTTTAGTTTTCGAAAATCATATAAAATAAATATAAGTGTTTATATTTATTTCAATTGTCTAGAATCTGAATATTTTTATAAAATAAATATAGTTGTTATATTTATTTCAAACGTCAAGAATTCGGATATTATTATAAAACTATTCGTTACAAACGTCTAACCTAACGCGACACGTACCGCACGATCCTAACACCTTACTAACCGAGTTGTTTTTATAACAAGTGTATATATATACACACATCTATTTATTCACGTCTTATGGAAGCTACAACGGTATAGTACCGTATCATAAATAACATTTCGAATACGCAACGTGTACTATTCGACGACTAACACGACTTCGTATACGTATATTTGATTATATACATACATACACACACGCACACACACATATATATATACTAAAACACTCGAAAACTAAGTCGATTTCATGACTTAGTATTTATCCCGAATATAAATGGGATCAAATAGCCATAGCTTGGTTATTTCAATTTAAAATAATAACACCTTCTTAGAATCATTTGGTTAACGATTATGTAGAGCTTGGACACGTAGTTTAGCTACGTCGTATGTAGAAACTTATAAGTATTTACTTGATAGGAATGTCATAGATTGCATGCTAGAAAGTTCACGTTCTTGGAACGACATCACGGAATCACATTAAGCTAGCTTTGCACTGGATATCGAGGTGAGTTCATAACCCCCACTTTTTACGGTTTTACATTTTTATAAATGTTTTCGAGGGTGGAAAGACATTCAAGTTTTGTAAAAGTTACATATTTCTAAACCATTTTGCAATAGAATTTCAACGAACTCAAATGGTTTACGAAAAAGTTCATGCTAAACATACTGGTTTTACAAAACACACATGTAATTTCAAAACGTGCATGAGTTTCATGACTAGTGATGGGATTGTCCTAGTTATAACAACGGGACAGGGTTGGTCTGCACACAAACAACGAGACAACCCAGTGGGTTCATATCCCCCTTCTCTCTTAAATGTTTTCGGATTTATAACTCTCATGGGAAATGCATGTTTTCGATGGTATGGTTTAACTAAGGAATGGAATATTAGATCATCTGAGACAAGGATCTCTCTTAAGCACCATTAATCTTTTGTAAGACCGTGGAACAAGAGTGGTAGATCTATCGGGTGTAGCAAGCCCCACTCATGGGTCCTTGTGTGGCCACATGTAGTGCTTTTGTTGTCCCAGTCGGGTGGACCGGAAGAAATCATCTAGGGTTGAGTGCTTCCTATGTCGTGATACATATTAATGTCTTAGCTACACATTAATGATCAAGTTCATTGACGCTCTACATACCAGTTCTTAATACACGAATTTTCAAATGATTTTAAGATTCATTTGATGCTATCTCACAAACACATGAAATCGCAAAACTTTAGTGACGTTTTCAACTTAAACAAGTAAAGGGACGTGTTGGTCCTGCTTACACGCTCAAATAGGCTAGACTCATTCTCACTTGTGCAAGGCATAAAGACTCTCCTGGGCTAGACTCACAGTTTTCAATCGCATTGCCGAGAAAAATGGTTTTATTATGTTTTCTCAACAATATTTAAAACGGTTAACAAAAAGATTTACTTTAAATCTTTTTTCAAACAAACTATGAACTCTCCAACTTTATGTTGATTTTTCGCATGTTCTTTCTCAGGTTGCATTTTAAAACTATTAGGTTGCATTTTCAAACTATGGAACGGTTGGAACAGGAGAACCCATGGGGGTTCAAGTACTTAGCAGGCGTTCACTTTCTAGAAGTCTTAGCTAAAATACTTCCGCTGTGCAATGAAGATACCAGTCAAATCATGCCAACTCTGATTTTAGCGGGTGTGACATGCGGCCGCCCACCCACCCTAGTGGGTAGGTCCGCCAATGGGGCCAGGTATATTAGTTGTTATATGTAACTCTCAATTTGATGTGAACGCAATAACATATGTTGGAGAGTATGGTATATGTATTATTATAATATGGATACAAGATTAAAAAGAAACATAGGAAGTTGAGTTTCGACCTTCTTTGAATAGTTGTAATAGGGTCCGAATCATAAATCATATTAGCAAGGCCTAACTTTACAATTAGGCGATACATGATGCCTGAATTACACATGTTCTATGTTAAATATGATCAATTAAACACTGAGTTGTTTGGACACTTAGGGTATTGCAAACACTTGTATATATACTTACGTTTAATGTACATTAGGTCGCATGTAACGGACCTAACACTTAACGCATAAATACACGTTAACATACCAAGCAAACTAAGGTGAGGTCACTACTCTTTGACAAGCATGCGTCCCGGGGGGGGGGGGCAAACAAACTAATGTTCCTGGGAGGAATACTTTTAAAACGCTTTGGTTTAATTACGATGTTGGTTAATAAACTCGAACTCTATCACGAAAGTCCCTACTTAAATACTGAGCTAGTTGCCTGGGAGGCAACGGGGTATTAGTTGATAGCGCTATTAGGCTTGACAAACCTCACACCGTACCTGGGAGGACGAGCATGAAATAATGACCTTAAACATTTGATCAATGATGATAGACATTGATGAGGGCACCAAAAACAAACAGTCAATCGGTACAGAGTTTATTATTCGTAACATGTCTTTAAACTAAACACTTACATGATTTCGTAAAACAAAACTGTGAACTCGCCAGCTTTATGCTGATACACTTTTTCTGCATGCTTGCAGGTCGTTAGATGCATCACGAAATGGAACTTGCAGTCTGGGAAGCCGGTGTCATCATGGGTCGTGTCGCTTGCGAAGACATTTAATATTTACTTATGTTTCTAAACAAAATGGTGTTGGATTGATTGAACGATAAATTATGCTTCCGCTGAACATATATTTGTTTTAGTCAAATGTTTTGAATTACACTTTTCACGTTGAATGAGATTTCGAATTTATTATCTTATTGTTAGTTCAATGTGATTAGTGGCTAGATCCTGGTACGTCACACGCCTCGCGATGGTTCGCACATGTGGTATTTTGGGGGTGTGACAATTACGGATCATCGTCACGAGGTGCAAGCGGTTGAAGATCGAGTCACATCATAGATTGTATGTGAATGTCTGATTAATGTAGAAGAGATATTTTAAGTTGGACCTTCAAGTATGTCAAGATGTGTAATAAGAAATAAATTTTAAGGCTCATATTTCCGCTGCGGTTTATATGGTTAAAAACATGTTAGGGTCTAACATCTACTTTTATTTATATACATTTAAAATCTGAACTTATTTTATAAAATTTATTCTAAATAAATATTTTTTTATAAATTATAACATTAAATTTCACATTTATCTAATAATTTTCCGATTAGATAAATTTATAAACTTTACAAACTTATTTTTCTAAAATTTATAATAGTTAATTAATTATTTGTTTAATTTCTAATTAATTCCCAAACTTTATCATTAAATTCCCAAAATTCCCTATCAATTCTAAAATCCTTAAACGTTATCCAAGTCCATTTTCTAAAACATTATCTCATAATTCGATTAAGATAATTCCTTGGAAGTTCACACTTGTCTACATCAGCGTATAACTATTTGTGTTTGCTAGCTACATTTAGATGAGTTACATTGCCCTTTTTCTTTAAACTTTTGAGTGAAATATGTTTATTTAAACTTAGCAATTATTTATGTCATGACTTTTATCTCTACAATGTTCTCTAAAACATAACTTTAGGAGCTCACATTTAGCTTGGTACAATCATTAACTTCGCCAAGTCAACTGTAGTAGAATATAGCGTTATAGGTCTATCAAACTCATCCAACTATTGGGATGATTTAAAGAGATTTTAACAAAGGTTCACTATGAAGGTTTGATTTTATACCACATTAGTTCCAAGGTGTTGTTTTAACAAGATAGTTCTAGATAAACTATGACATGCTTATTGCTTAACCTATTTATTTTCATATGCAAACTTATGTATTTGTTGGTCAACTTTTCAAAGTTGACAATTTATTTCCACATGTTTCGGGTAACAATGTTTGATGCTATTTCGAAGACTTATTACACTTAGGAGCTTTGGATTTATATTAGTTTAGTTCGGATTATGTTTTCTTTACTTGTGAACAATTTGTCTGTGTATGGATAATTTAAATTTGGTTAATGAATTATTTCAATTTTTAATTTAACATGAGCTATTGAACAATTTTGTAGCACCCCGATGTTTTCGTCATCGATATAGGTGTTACACATATTTTGTAAAACGACATAGTAAAAAGTGTTAGGTTCCATCTTTACTTTCTATAAAAGGAGAAAACACGATGACATAAGAAAAGCTGAGGTGGCAGCCATAGAAGCTGATAAAAACAATGCCTTTCTTATGTCATTATTGCATCATAAGTCTTATTATATAAAATCAGTTTAAAATTCATTTAAACCTCTGCCATCAAAACCTCTGCCCATATTGATGTATTCATGTATACAAAATTCAAACATCTACCATCAAAATCTCTGCCTAGATTCAAAATTCAAAATTCTTGCTCTAGATTCAAAATTCAAACCATATACATATACATACATAACATACATAATTTTGGCTCCATTCAAATTTCAATTGATCTCTCTCACTCATATCCGCGAGCAATCTCTCTCTCTCTCTCTCTCTCTCTCTCAAATGTAGAGCTCCCGTATTCAGCCGGTTAATCTCCGATTACAGATTTTGTACTTCACATAATTGTTCCAACATCATTGTTCCAACATAGTTGAAAGTATGTTTTTTTTTTTAATTTTGAATTGGTCTACTCTAATTTTCGCTTTATATTTCAGCCTAATTAGAGATGTTTGAAATTCATACAATCGTCTGCGGGTTATTTTAGGTTTGTGGTTTTTTTAAAGTGTTGATAATGTTGATAATTTTTATTTTAAAGTGTTGATATATTTCAGCTTTGTTTTCTTCGAGTGACCAGTGGTAGAAGCATCTATTTGCTATCTAGATTTTAGAATACGTTAATATGGATATTGATAGTATTAAATTAAATACAAAGAAAGATTAAACACTTAAATATACATAAAATATTATACGCTATAATTAACAAAGAAAGACTATTAAGCTACTATCTACAAAAACATGTTTCTAAAAAGGATTTTAAACAAGGTCTAGCTTTCAAAATAAATAGTCTTACTTCTGAAACTTTTACTTGCCTTATGGCTAAAGAGTCAACTGTTTCAAAAACACAAACAAAGGGGGATGAGAATGTTTTAGATGAGTCCACATCTGCGGCTCAAACCTTTGTTACTGAGCCCATTGCTCCTGGTGATCATGACACCACAACCGGTGTTGTGAAACACACACCAGCAAAAACCAAAAAGAAACCTGTCAAAACCAAAAAGCCCATCAAAACTAATAAAACGGGTCCTTTAGAAGATGAGATCCTAGAGGTTAACCTAGTGAAAACACAAATGTCACTTGAAACCACTGCTGCTACTTCCTCACAGCAGTTGGAAACATCTCAGCCCATCATCCAAACTCCTCATGTATCCTCACAAAAGGATCATGTTGTAAGCACAGGGACACCACATCATGAAGCAGATCTTTCATATGAAAATATGCTTAAAAGGCCCTCTCCCAGGGCAATGTCGCTTTCTACACCACAACTCTCTCCCCAAATTCCACCAACCATTTTACCACTATTTAAAACAATTGACATTCAGATCCAAAGCAGTCTCCCTCACCCCAACACATTACTGAGAGTATAATTCCAACAATGACTGTGTCTGTCACACCCTGACTTTTGCGGAAGCGTGATTATTGGTGTGACTTTCTTAATACCATAACATTCAATCATAACAATTCTATATGATAAAACCACAAGATGTTCATCCATAAATTAAGTTTAGAAAATTCCACAACATACTTGTCTGAAACATTGATGTGACAACTGTATTCTATAGTCGTTGTTCAATGTAAAACAATGTTGGTTATCAATAAAACAATGTGCTTTGGTATTATTATATGTGTTTTGGTGTTATTATGTGTGTATTTGTGTTTGGTGATTTTTCAATTTAATTCAATTCCAATTTCAAGCTTTAAATCGCTTTCTGGAAAGTTATACGCAAACTGGTGCGTAAACGCAGTTAGTATAACGCGACAAACACTCCGGAATAGTGACATAGGCTTAAGATACCTTAAATAACCTCCACATAACTTAGAAATAAGTTTTGGATGGTTTGGTGTGTTAAAATCAAGTTTGTTCGATCGCAGGGACTATTTGTGTCAAACTGCGAAACTATACCGATTTGTATAGTAACGAACATTCTGGAACTTGATCATAAGTTAAAAATACCCTAAACAACCTTTACATAGCTTAGAAATAGGCTTTGAGGGGTTCGGTATGCAAAAACAAACTTTATTGATCAATAGGGACTAAAAGCGTCAAAAAGTGCACAAGTTTGCATTTTCGCGCATATCTTACGTTCTGAATATATCCGGACATCCAAAAATTTATGTAAGCATTAAAATATTTTATTTTAGTGTTTGGCATGATAAAATTCCATTCGTCGCTTGATTTGGATCGTTTTTGCGTTCGTTACGACTTCCGTCGTAATTAAGCGAATAACGCGATCGTACGACCAAACAAACCGACATCCGAGATATTTTTGAAGATGTTTTGAGTTCCCTATACTTCAACTTCATTTTAGAGCCTTGAAATGAGGTTAACGGGGCTTAAACGTGTCAAAAATGGGCCGAAATGCATGTTTCTCAAGTTCAGGGACTAAACTGCAATTTCTGGAAACTAAACCCAGGCGGGCCGCGTGAGTTCTTGTGCTTGGCTTACGTGGGCCATGTGAGTTACCAAGTAACAGAAAACTGTTTTCAGAAACAGCAGTTGGTATTCAGTGTATTTGGACCTGATTTTGATCAATTTAGGGGCCAATTTTGATGGTTTTCAAGTGCCCATGGTATCCAAATACCATGTGCCCACTTGTACGGCTTAGATCGAAGCTCATTTCCCAATAAACGATCCTAACGGCTCTTGAATTCCTATAAATACCCACCTTCATTTCACTCCCAAAGCACATTTGATCCGATTTTGGCTCTCTAAGTTGGAGTGAACACTTCATATCTGAGAGTAAATTGGATCAAAGCTTGCGGGGACCTTTTGTAAGTATTCTTTCATTCTTTTCATTCGTTTTTATCATTGAAGTCAAACTGCGTTTGACTTTCTGCTTTGACCAGTTTATGGTCAATGCGAAGTTCGTTTGAACTTCATAACGTGAGCGTAATCACGATGGTTATAGTCCCTAGTGACTATACCTACTGATTACCACGTTATCTAGGCTCAGTGACGAGTCGTAGTTTCGGCCAAAATACGTATTCTCGCGTATTTTGTAACCAAACTACTCTAGGATATCAAAACCGTTTGTTTTGGTATCAAAACCTGTTTTCTAACTTAGCTAAACATGTTCTAGCATGTTTAGCTCGTCACTTTTTAGATTAGTGCTTGTGTAGAGTCGTAAGTCAAGCAGACTAAACACCCGCTTAGACTTTCGACCATGACCTGTTTGGTGGATCATTAGGATCCGACCAAACATGTTTAGTGACCATAGTTGCATAGGGAATAACCTTCCGAGGTTATACCTTATGTTCACCGAGTTTAAGTAGTTGCATGATAAGTAGTTTATATGCCTTAGGTAAATTACCAAAATACCCTTTTAATGCATAATTGGTAATTAAGCATATGTAACCCAAACTTTTGTCACGTAACTAATTATGTAACATATTTAAACATGTATGGGCATACAATACTTGTCATAGGACTAGTTAGACGTCTCAAACGTGCATTGCGCGCGCGACACGTTAAAGTAGTGTAAGCTACCTTAATGAGTCGCAATGGGTCGAAAGCACTTAGGTTAGGTTTTAATTTAGGATGTAGGTTTTGTTAAACCATATCACATGAGTTCCAACACTCATTTGGTTTACAAGACCTCATTCTGTCCGATCGTCCGATTTAGGCGTCTATTGTTTGACTACTAGTTCGATTACTAGGTGCTACTTAATTTCTCTGGTTTGCTTGGGTTGTTGAAGTTCTATTGATTGAGGATTACTTTGCACTTCATGTGAGTACATAGTTCCCCTATTTTACTGTTTTCAATTGTTTTGGGGTGATTCATATGTACAAAATGATTTCAATGTTTAAACGATGGTTTTTCAAAAACAATTAAGATGGTTTATAATAAACTAATAACGATTTCAATAAAGTGAACAAACTTGTTGGTTGTAGTTACATAACAAATGACATTCATTAGCATTGATCAAGCCGACCAGTATTAGGTTATGGTACCATAGGATCTGACAAATCCCGTTATTTTACTACACCCATGGTTATGTGTGGGGGTTGTGGGTAACGACTGAATCTGATGTTAGTTAATTTACCCTTTGGTGGTTTGTTAACGCGAGAAGCGAGACGCGAGATAGTCGAGTCACAAAGGTTTGAATCTTATTAGCGAGACGACCATAAATAAGTTTTCACAATTAAAACGAGGATGATTTTAAACGATTTAAACGAGTTAACAATTTGGAAACGATTTGAAAACGATTTGAACAAGTTAAACGAGTTGGATAAACGATTGGTTTTTGGTTAAGTGATTAGATAACAGGACGGGGGTAATATGATGAAAGCATGGTGGATACGCCGCTGGTACTTCCTATATATAAGTGTTTTCATTGTATTACAAACCGTGGCGTTATTTAGTTCACTTAGGTAAACGATTTTGAAACAATGTCACACAACGATGTTTTCTAAAAGATATAAACCGTACGAGTTTTTAACGAGTTTTTACAAGACGTTTTACAAGTTAGTTTTCTAAATCAAATGTTTTTGGGGTTAAGAATCTTGGCTACGAGATTTTATAAACTATAACCATCTTGATTTGAGTTAGTTAATTATGTTGCAATACACTTTTCAAAACGAGGTTTGTATTTAGACTCTTGAAGTCTAATTAAGTACTGCAACATGTAAACGAAGCCATGATTCCTATACTCTTATAAAACCTATGTACTCGCCAGCATTTTCATTGCTGACTTTGTTTTTACATATGTTTCAGGTGTTGTTGCTTGATGTGGTTTCTAGGATGCATGTGTCACACAGGATCTGGACGAGGCCTTAGTGACATAATAATAGTGATAGTTGATGTGAAACTTGTTTGTTATGTGTTAAGACAATATTAATGTTAATATTATCAATAAAACGAAACTCTTTTTGTATCCATGGTTGTGAAACAATAATTCTGTTACAACACTCCCCGACATTTCCGTCACGATTTGTTGTTTTACGTGGTCGGGGTGTGACAGTTGACACCAAATTTAAGTTACAAGCCACAACATGTCTAAATGAGTTCACAAAGACTTAACAAAAGACCTTAAATAAAACCGAGTTTAGAAACATGTATCCGTTCCAGGAATAAGATACATCTCCTAAACCCTACTGACTTGGATGACATCCTTAATTTATAACGCAACTTGAAAACATGCAACACCTGCCAGATCCACTTCATTCCCTGAAATACATGTAATTTGAAAACATCAACAAAAGTTGAGCGAGTTCATGTGTTCATGTATGAATAAACCTTTAAAGTGTGTCTGTATGTATGTCCCTGGTATGTAGCAATAAGGGAAAACAGATCACCAATGGTTTGCAAGGCCAATGGTATGTGTGAAATGGTGCAGGAAAACTCAAACCTAGCGGAATTTTGCCTGTCGTCTGAATAATCTTGTCTGTCGTCTCTTGAACCAATTCGGGACCAACAAGCTGTCTATCACCCGCGTCTGCCCAGCACAACGATGATCGACACTTGCATCCATAAAGAGCTTCAAACGGAGCAGCTTGAATGCTTGCATGGTAACTGTTGTTATACAAGAATTCTACCAAAGGTAGATGGGTGTCCCAACTGCCACCTAAATCCATTACGCAAGCTCGTAACATATCTTCTAGCGTTTGAATCGTTCGTTCGCTCTGGCCGTCTATCTTCTTGGAATGATTGCCAAATCCTTGACACAAACCTTCCGTCTCTATCAGAAATGATCGAGGTAGGCACTCCATGTCGTGAAACTATCTCTCTGAGGTACAGCTCAGCAAGCTTACCAGTGTTGTCTTTTTCCTTGATTGGCAAAAAGTGTGCAGATTTCGTCAGTCGGTCTACAATTGCCCAAATCGTATCATGACCTCGGGGTATCTTTGGTAACTTCGTTATAAAATCCATTGAAATCTGCTCCCATTTCCACATGGGTATTTCCGGTTGTTGCAGAAGACCGGAAGGCTTCTGATATTTGGCCTTTACCTTGGCACAAGTCAAACATTTGCCAACATACGTTGCAACATCGCCTTTCAATCTCGGCCACCAGTAAAAATCCTTTAAATCATGGTACATCTTATCCGATCCTGGATGGATCAAGTACCGTGACTTGTGAGCTTCATCGAAAATTACTTCTCTAAGGCCACCAAAGAGGGGTACCCAAATTCTTCCTATGAAACACAATGTTCCTTCCCTATTGGGTACTAACTGTTTCTCCATCCCACGGAGATATTCGTTCACAAGGTTTCCCTCCTTAAGAGCTTCTCTCTGCGCGGCACGAATGCGCAATGAGAGGTCCATTTGAATAATCATTTCCAAAGCCCTAACCCTTATGGGCTTGATCCTTTCTTTCCGACTCAAGGCGTCTGCTACGACATTCGCCTTCCCTGGGTGATACTTAATCTCACAATCATAATCGTTCAACCGCTCCACCCATCGGCACTGTCTCATATTAAGCTCTTTCTGATCGAATATATGCTGCAAGCTCTTGTGATCAGTAAAGATCGTGCATCGGGTGCCATATAAATAATGTCGCCAGATCTTTAATCCAAACACCACCGCGCCTAATTCCAAATCATGCGTGGTGTAATTTTTCTCGTGAACCTTCAACTGGCGCGAAGCATAGGCTATAACCTTCTGTCCCTGCATCAGCACGCAGCCTAAACCTTGACGTGAGGCGTCGCAATATACCACGAAGTCATCAGTGCCTTCGGGTAGGGACAAAATCGGTGTGTCGCAAAGCTTGTTCTTCAACAATTGAAAAGTTTCTTCTTGCTTATCTCCTCATTCATACTTCTTGTCCTTTTGCGTGAGGGAGGTCAAAGGTTGAGCGATTTTTGAAAAATCCTCGATAAATCTGTGGTAATAACCAGCCAAACCTCGGAACTGGCGGATCTCGCTTGGCGTCTTCGAAGTCTCCTAATTCTGGATCGCCTCGATCTTTGTGGGATCCACATGAATTCCATCTTTGTTAACCACGTGACCAAGGAACTGAACTTCACGCAACCAGAACTCGCACTTCGAGAACTTTGCGTACATTTTCTCTTTCTTGAGCAGCTCTAAGATAGCTCTTAGATGATGCTCATGCTCTTCCTTCATCTTCGAATAAATCAAAATATCGTCGATAAACACAATCCCAAATTTATCGAGATATGGCTTGCAGACTCTATTCATGAAATCCATAAACACTGCTGGCGCGTTTGTCAAACCAAACGGCATAACCAGGAACTCATAATGTCCATATCGAGTTCTAATGGCAGTCTTTGGAATACTCTCCTCTTGTATTCTCAACTGGTGATAACCTGATCGAAGATCGATCTTGGAGTAAAAACTTGAACCTTGTAGTTGGTCGAACAGTACAGATGCAAAGCGTTGGTTGATAGGGCACGTACCAGTAACTACGTTCGGATCCTAGCGAGCTTCCCTAGCTCCGATGTTGAAAACCCTTCCTTGAGCTTGATTGAGCTTTGGGCATTCTCTCTTGAAGTGCCCCACATCTCCACAGTTAAAACAACCTGGTCGCCAACCATTTCCATTTCCATTACCACCTTGATTGTTGTTTGCTCCACGGTTTACATTACCAGCTTGATTCCCAAAATTACCACGATTACCATTACCGCCATTTCCTCCTTGATTGCGGTTTCCATACCCATTACCACTGCGGTTATTGTTTCCATTACCATATTCTCTCTGACCACCGTTACCACGACCAGTACCAGCCCAACATGACTCCTTCGAATGGCCAACCTTCCCACAAGATTCAAATTTCCTAACTCTGCACTAGTCAGCATGATGGTACTGGCACACATCACATTTGGGCATAGTGCCCATATATCCTTTTCCTTTGACTTCAGCACCAGTCTTGACCTCGACTGGTGGGTTCACATCCTTCTTCTTGTTGGCGCTACTGGTACCTTTCTTAAAATTTGAGAACTTCCTTTTGTTCTCACCGGACGACTCAACGTGAGTCTCCTTCTTCTTCTGGTCAGAGATCGAGAACTTGTTCAACCTAATTGCCTCTTCAGTTAGTGCCACACTTAGATCAATAGCCTCAGTGATTGTTGGAGGCTTAGATGTTGTTACCATGCTCATGATTTAGGGTGCTAATTCCCAAATGAAATGCTCGACGCACTTGAACTCCGGCTCAACCATGTAAGGAACGACGCGAGATAAGTCGTGAAATCTCTGCACGTATTCAGCAATCTTTGGGCCATCCATCTTGTGGTTCCAAAATTCAGTCTCTAACTTTTGGATCTCGGCCCTTGAGCAGTACTTCTTTCGCATGAGCTCCTTCATTTCTTCCCATGACATGGCATAAGCAGCTTCTTCTCCCAAGGTCTGAACTTGGAGATTCCACCAGGATAGAGCACCATCAAGAAAAAGTCCCGAGATGTAGGTGACCTGGTGCTCCAGCGCACATTTGCTCATTCTTAGGACAGAATCAGTCTTCTCTGTTCATCTTACAAAAGCTACAGCACCCCCAGTTTCGTCGAAATTCAGAGGCTTACAGTCTAAGAACTGCTTATAGGTACAACCTGTACAAGCAACATCATTCACAGCAAGCATTAGCGATAGCACATGGAATGTCCAAGTGTAACGTAATGTGTTTTTAGAGACTTAAACATTACCATGAGGTGGGTTGTTTCCTGAGGTACCCCCGCTATGTTCAGAGCGCAGGGCCTCATGCTGTACTATCGCTCGTGAAATCTGTGCTTGTAACTCAGTCTCTGTTGTGGGCAATCGAGTTTCTCTTCGTGGAGGCATCTTCTATAAGAAGATTGCATCGGTCAGGTCATAATAAGTATAGTAAGTATGTAACATGCATTTGTAATATCATTTATCAACGTAAGTAAACACATAACATCCCAATCATAGCGTAAACAAGTAATTCAACAATGTATGTAATGAGAATGTTGCGATTGAGCTTTCATATATCAATGACCACAAATACAGTTTTACATGTTCTACAATGTACCATTCATCAAAAGGGACTACAGGGTCACATCACCCTTGTCCAAATCGTCTATCACACTACAATAGTCAAAAGTCAAAAGTGGTCTTCAAAAGGGCTGTGCAATCTGGGCTCAATAGCGACACTCTCGCCAAAAGTATGTTACCTGCATAAAACCAAAAACTGCTATGCTGATTGACGGGTGGTCCATTGGACAACCCTTAATCATGTTAAAAGATGAATTAATCCTTCACTTAATCGCGTAATTATCTTGAATTAGATGACTACAGTTGCTTATGTTTCAGGTGCGGTTCGGGAGCTTAAAGTGGATAAAACGCAGCTTTGGACGGTTTGGAGTTGAACGGGTCGCGCGTGGAACTAAAGATGAATCAAAGTGAAAAATTCAGGTTTCCACCGTAATTTACGGTTCCACGTAATTTACGGTGGACCTGAATTTCACCTGAATTTCACCGTAAATCAGAAGAGACTCACCGTAACAACTTTATGTCCACCGTAACTTAGGGTGGCACCGTAAGTTATGGTGGAAGCTGCGGAAAATTGTAACTGCTATCATTAAAATCAGTTTTATTGTGTCTTTGGGTTATTCTCATGATTGATCAGTGGGAGAACGGACTAGGGGCGATTTTGGGTGATTTTGCTTGGCTTGGAACAATTTCTAACATTCGGTTTGTGATTTCGATTTGTGTGAACATTGAACTCTTTGTTATGATGATTCACCAAGCTATGTGCGGCTAAAACTCTCGGTGATCATCTTAGGAGAAGGTTTATCTTGAACTTTTGTGTGTTTATTTCTGAATTTCTAGAATGATAACTTGCGTTGCTTGAATATCATGGTGTATGCATAATGTTTTTTGGTAAAGGGATACCCCGGTGATTCTGTATATTCACAACCAAATAAAACAAGTAGTGTAGAAAGCCTACACTAGTTCAATCATGAGACATGCCTCATGAAAGTGGAAACAAATAACAACCAATGAAACCAAAACAAAAAACATCGTGACAACTAGGCTAAAACTCTAGAGATAATGATAAACAAACAACTCTAATCAGCCTCCATCATCGTTATTTGCTATCCCATGAATCTCCCATTCTCCAAGCAACTTCCGCACTCGATCATTATTCTTTAGTTTCGCTCCCATCAACTTGTATCTAACCGTCATTATAATAATTTCACTCAGTTTCTCCGGAGGTCTTACCTGATTTTTGAATAACCTTGCATTCCTTTCTTGCCATATGTAATATGAAGTTGCCGCAACCATAAGTTTTGCAACATAAACCGTTACCAATTTTGATCTCGCCCGAACAAGAAGCCAATCCACAATATCCACCCATCTCGGCCGAACAGAACTCATACCCACTTTTTGACGGACTATACTCCAAACTTGAGATGAATATTTGCATTCAAAAAATAAGTGAGTATGCGAGTCATAATTCTTATAACATAAGAGACAACACATCATGTTCATGTTCTTTCTTCGCGAAAAATCCCATTGTAGAATTTTATCTTGTGTAAGTAATTTACCTTTAATGATCAACCACATCATAAAGGCATGCCGAGGAACGCATTGAGCAAACCAAACAACACTACACCAATTCACTTCAGGTTCCGAGTGCCGAACCGAATGCCAGACAACCGACGTAGAGAAATCATTTATAGCATCACCATCTCGCCATAATAGTCTATCAAGTTTAGCCGGATTTAAATGCACTTGGTCAAGTTGAATAAGAACCGGAAAAAGATCTCTCCATGCTACCGGCTAGGTCCAAATACCATTCGAATAAACGTTAGCCACCGAATCCTTCAATCTAAAATCAGCATCAGTAATGGTTCTGGGAGACAAAAAATCTCCCAAAGGACCCAAATCACACCAATAGTCATACCAGACTGAAGTATTAGCTCCATTGCCTATTTCTGACCAAACATGAGTTCTGATAAGCGACCTCAACTGCATCAGATTTCTCCAAGACCAACAACAATTAGTGGGCATTTTACAAACCCAAAAATTATTACCTTTTAACCTGTAATTGTGCACCCATTCAACCCACAAGGATTCTCGCTTAGAAATAATACTCCAAATATGATTAGTCATTAGGGCTTTATTCATATCTCCAATACGTCTAATACCCAAACCCCCTTCATACTTCGGAGTGCAAACAGATTTCCAAGAAACTTTAGATTTGCCCTTAGAGAACGAAGAATCTTGCGACCATAAAAAATTCCGCATTATGGATTCAAGCTCATGAACCAGACGAGCCGGAAGCATAAAAACAGAAGACCAAAAAATATGTATGGATGAAAGAACCGAAATAATAAGTTGTAACCTTCCCGCAAAGGAGAGTAACTTGTTCCTCCAGTTTGTAATACGTTTCTGTAAACGATCCACAAGCACCCGGCAATCATTATAACCAAGTCTAGACGAGATAAGAGGCACACCCAGATACCTGACCGGCAATTTTCCTTCGACAAACGGCATAAAATCCAGAATAGCATCTTTGACTCGGTCAGTAACATTACAAAAGAAAATCGTACTCTTCTGATTACTAGGCACTAAGCCCGACATCTTTGTGAACTTTGAAAGAGATGTCATAATACACCTCGCCGAGCTGACTTCTCCTCTAGCAAAAAGGAATAAATCGTCCGCAAAACATAGGTTGATAATTCGCTGCTTTTCACATTTGTTATGAAATTTGAAAGATGAGTCAATACGAACAGTTTGTTGAAGAATAGCTGTCAAAACCTCCATAACTAGGGTAAATAAGTAAGGGGAAAGTGGATCCCCTTGCCTTAAACCACGCTTACCCTTGAAAAACCCATGCACAGAACCATTAACACAGATCGAAAAGGAAGCGGAAGAGATACATACCATAATCCAATTCACCATCTTATCGTTAAAACCAAATCCAAGCAACACGTTTTTGGGAACACTCCAATCAACAGTGTCGTAGGCTTTCTGGATATCAACTTTAAAAGCACATCTAGGAGGCCCTGAATGTCTATGGTAGTTGTGCATTAATTCTTGAGTTAGAAGAATATTATCAGAGATTCTCCTGCCCGGAACAAAAGCCGATTGATTAACGCTGACGATATCGTTTAGCGCGCCTTTAATCCTATCCGCAATAATCTTACTGATACACTTGTATAAAACATTACAACAAGCAATCGGTCGATAGTCACTGACATTCGACGGAGTAGGAACCTTTGGGATAAGAACAATAGTTGTATGATTCAATTCCCGAAGCAGATTACCAGTTTCAAAAAAATCCATGACAGCAGAAGTAATATCATTCCCAATAATAGGCCATGCCCCTTTGAAAAAACCCGCTGTATAGCCATCCGGGCCAGGAGCCTTATCAATCCCAATAGAAAACATCGCCTTTTTCACTTCCTCCGCAGTTACCGGACATACCATATGAGTAGCAACCTGGGGAGATAGAACTTTAGAGAATAAATCTGGAGCCGGAGTGAGAGAAATATCACCTTGAGAGCCAAAAAACTTCTCATAATGCTTAACGAAAGCTGAAAAAACCATATCACCTTCATATAGCTTTCCTTCCGAATCGTGAATTACATCTATACGGTTATAATGATTCCTGATTTTCAAAGAGGAGTGAAAAAAAGCAGAATTCATATCCCTCGCCCTCAACCAATCCACCTTAGACTTTTGTTTTAAAAATCGCTCTTCATCCAAAGAAGCCTCCTACAGATCACGGCTCGTAGTAGACTCGGCTGCCCTAAGATCAAGATTAAACGGATCCTGATCAATTTTTTGCTGTAACTCATCCAACTTTGAGCGAAGAGATATCACTTTATTGTGTAGATTTCCTTGTTTAAATAACAATGATCGCAGAGGATTTTTCAGCAAACGTAACTTCTTGACAACCCTGAACTGATGCACACCATTCACACTAGACTCCCAAGACTTTTTAACGATATCTAAAAACTCTGGTTTAAAAACCAGGAAATTAGCGAACTTAAAAGAACGAGGCTTCATCTTACCAGCATCAGGAAATGATAAAATGCAAGGACAGTGGTCCGACAGCCTATAAGGCTTGAAAACAGCCACCGAGTTGGGATATTCAGCAACAAAAGGAGTATTCCCCAACACTCGGTCAATTTTCTTCAACAAACCGATTCCCTGCTTAGGCTTTTGGTTCCATGTAAACTGAAACCCTACTCGGTTAATATCAAAAACGTCCATAGCATTCACACAATCTTGGAACTCCCTCATCCCAATAGAAACCGAAGAGGATCCCATAGAACTATCCTCCTGGTTAAGCGCGGAATTAAAATTGTCACACCCCCAAATTCCACCTGCGGAGTAACATCCGCTTGAGGGCGTGACTGACCAGGATCCAGCCACCAATTATACTAAGCATTGGTTAATAGTAAAATACTTGCTATCTAAAGTAGTTAGCAACATCGTAGTTTAAGTTCGATAATTAGTTTAAACAAAAACAACGGAAGCATAAACCAAAAAGATAGTTCAAAGTTCGAGATAATTAAAACCCAACACACGGGTTTTGACGAACACTACACATTCCCAAGCAGCAGCTCCTCAGTCACTGGTTACCTGCAAACCATGCAGTAAGGTGTCAACAATAATGCTGAGTGAGTTCACTAGTTGTCCAGTTTTAATTACCAAAAACTTGTTTCACCAGTTAATTTACTCGTTTATACATGCCATGGGGAGCTACCCCAAAAGTTAGCGACTAAACTGTTTTTCCAATACCGAACACTAGGTAACCGTTTGCGTTTCCGCAGGATGCCCCGATGTCAATGTTCTATCATCATTGACGGATGCCTGAGTACATTAGTTCACGACCGATCCCATACCATGGCACGGTGTGAGGTTGGTAAAACCTAAATAGCGCTATCAACTAATAACCCGTTCGCCTGGCCCCGGCGACTAATCGGTATTAAGTAGTACGGACTTGAGTGATAGAGTTTCGTTTAGTGCCGTTGGTTGCAATCCGTATAAACAGTAATTAACTAAAGGTTCCCAATAACAAGGGAAGAAAAGTAAGTTGTATCCCTCATAAGGGAATAGTGTTGTTTGTAGTTCCGTTTCCCAAACCACCGGGAACGCATGCTTTAGGTTGTGAACTCACCTTGGGTTGCTCGGTAGATATTTTACTTGGTCAAACACGTTGGTCACCACGTCCTAGCATGGTTACCAAATATAGGTCAAGTTGGGGTACAAGTAATCACGTATAGCAAACACGTATAGACACACTTAAAATGCACACATTCAACAGTTAGGTCATTGGGCCTGCCCTAACATCTTCGCAAACAAACAGTAACAGAAACACATGCAGCCCAGTCAACAGATAGTCCAACAAGCTTTTGGCCCAATAACACTTAGGCAGCCCAGTCGAGACAAGGGCGGTTTCGACTCGAGAATACACGGTCTTGAGTCGCAACCAAGGGTTCCGACTCGTAACCTCGGTCTCGGTTCATCATGCTTTGGTCTCGAGTCGCAACCAAGGGTTCCGACTCGCAACCTCGGTCTCGGTTCATCATGCTTTGGTCTCGAGTGTGCTGCTTGCGAGTCGCAACCGGGAGATCTCGAAGAATCACGTTTTGGTCTCGAGTCGCAACCAAGGGTTCCGACTCGCAACCACTGTTACGTGCACCTGAATCCTTCTAGAACCTGTCCTATGTACTAGCCAATAGCATTTTGATTTCATGATAATGTGTACTATCCAACCATAATGCACTAACATGTTTCCTTGTCTGATTACTAAGCAAAACGGATCAAAACAAGCATTTTTGAATGTTCATATCACCTTCATCTAGTTCATAATGCATATTCAAGTATTCAAATAATTTAACCAACATTTAATCCTTGGTTCTTAACACAACTTTGTAACAATGAGATAAGACAATCATTAAGCACCAAATTTGCCCTATATTATCATTATAAATCGGATGGTATAACCATCAAACATTGGTTTATGCACACACATGTTCATTTATCACAATCAAGCATTTTTGAGCAAAAATGGGTAAGATAGAGAGATCACTATAACACTTAACATAATTCGAATGGTTCTAACCCTCTTTTTACCAAACCGTTTACATCTAAAACATGAAGGAGCATAGTTAATCAAGCAAAACATGTTACTATCTCATCAAACAAGCATCTTTACATAAACATCACACACAACAACATTCTTTAAACAATCAATCCAAAAGGGATACTAACCGGCTAGACTTAAGGTGTGAGAATATGATGAATAAGCTTCCAAGCAAGATCCGAAGCTTCAACCGGAATTCCTTGCTATCACCGGTTTTGATCCGAGAGAGAAAGGAGATGAGAGGAGGTTGATGATCTAAGGTTTTAGGGTTTTAGTGAGAGGTAGAAAGTGTGAGAGTGAAATAAGGAAGAGTGTAAAGGAGAGAGTGTAAGGGTTTGGGGCTATATATAACAAAAGGTGCACCCTAAAGGTTTCCAAGTGGGCTAAGGGGAGGTTGCGGCCCAACCGGCCCAACCGTTCACTGTTCACTCGAGACCGGGAGTGGTCCCGAGTCGGGTCCTTGGGGTCTCGGCTCAGTTGTAACTCACATATAATATACATACACACAACTCGTATTAACAGATAATTCATAGATTTCATTTAATAATATACGTACACGAAATGTTACATCAAGAAGGTTGTCCGGGAAAACCCGAAGTGTCACATTATCCCCAAGTTTTAAGAACTTTCGTCCCGAAAGTTAAGGCAGTCACTGTCAAGCTAGTATGAGTGAGAATGTTTCAACGGGGTGTCACATCATCCCCCCGTTAGTTTGGAATTTCGTCCCGAAATTCGGCTGTAGCTTCAGTGCTGGGGTTTTCGTTTGGGAACAACTGGGGATACTTGTGCCTCATCTGGTCTTCCCGCTCCCAGGTAAACTCTGGGCCACGTCGCGAGTTCCAACGGACTCGTACAAGAGGTATCTGGCTACGTTTGAGGATTTTGATCTCTCGATCCGTGATCTCAATCGGTTCCTCAGTAAAGTGTAGCTGTTCATCAATAGTTAGTTCCTTGAAAGGAATTACGAGCGTTTCATCTGATAGACACTTCTTCAGATTAGACACGTGAAAAACGTTGTGTACCGCACTCAGTTCTTCAGGCAGGTTCAATCTATAAGCAACCTTACCGATTTTCTCGGTAATTTCGAATGGTCCGATATATCGCGGATTAAGCTTGCCCCATTTACCAAAGCGAACCACACCCTTCCAGGGTGAGACTTTAAGTAGAACCCGGTCACCGACCTGGAATTCTAGTGGTTTCCTACGCTTATCAGCGTAACTCTTCTGACGGTCACGAGCTGCCGCCATGCGTTGTCTGATCTGGGCAATCTTTTCCGTTGTATCTACCACCATCTCTGGGCCCGTGATTTGACTATCACCGATTTCCGCCCAGCAGAGAGGTGACCGGCATTTACGACCGTACAATGCCTCAAAAGGTGCTGCCTGAATACTAGTGTGGTAGCTGTTGTTGTAGGAGAATTCCACTAGCGGTAGATGCTTCTCCCAATTCTTGCCAAAATCGATCACACATGCTCTAAGCATGTCTTCTAGGGTTTGGATGGTGCGTTCGGACTGTCCATCCGTTTGCGGGTGATAAGCGGTGCTCATGTCCAAACGTGAGCCAAAGGATTTGTGCATAGCTTGCCACAATTCCGAAGTAAAACGAGCGTCTCGGTCGGAAATAATTGAGGTTGGCACCCCGTGCCTCGAAACTACTTCCTTTAAGTAAATCTCCGCCAAGGTAGAAAACTTGTCTGTTTCCTTAATAGCCAGAAAGTGCGCGGACTTGGTCAATCGATCTACTATTACCCAAATGGTGTCATTTCCGCGTTGAGACCTAGGTAGCCCTGTAACAAAATCCATGGAAATTTGCTCCCATTTCCATTTTGGGATTTCTGGTTGTTGGAGTAGGCCTGCTGGCTTCTGGTACTCTGTCTTGACTCTTGCGCAAGTCAAACATTTGCTGACATATGTTGCTATGTGGGCCTTCATGCCAGGCCACCAGTATGTTGTCCTCAAGTCATGGTACATCTTATCCGAGCCAGGATGTACTGAGTAACGGGACTTGTGGGCTTCGTCCATCACGAGTTCACGTAAATCTCCATAGAGTGGGACCCAAATGCGCCCTGTTACATAGTAAGCGCCATCTTCCTTCTGTTCTAATCGCTGTCTCGATCCTCGCAGAGACTCAGCCCTGATGTTTTCCGGTTTCAATGCTTCGACTTGAGCATTGCGGATCTGGGTAGGGAGGTTAGACTGGATGGTAAGTTGCAATTCTCGCACGCGCTTTGGTATAGTGTCCTTTCGGCTGAGGGCATCTGCCACGACATTGGCCTTGCCCGGATGGTACTTGATGGCGCATTCGTAGTCATTCAAGAGTTCGACCCATCGGCGTTGTCGCATGTTCAACTCCTTTTGCCTAAAGATATGCTCGAGACTCCTGTGATCGGTGTAGATAGTGCACTTGGTACCGTACAGGTAATGTCTCCATATCTTAAGAGCAAAGATCACTGCTCCCAGTTCCAAATCATGCGTAGTGTAGTTTCTTTCATGCGTCTTGAGTTGTCGAGAAGCATAGGCAATAACTTTCTCGCGTTGCATCAATACTCAACCGAGCCCATGAATGGACGCATCGCAGTAAACCACAAAGTCGTCAGTGCCTTCAGGCAACGAGAGAATAGGAGCGCTACAGAGGTTATCCTTTAGCCTTTGAAAGGCCGACTCCTGAGCTTCATTCCACTTGTAAACAATGCCTTTCTGAGTAAGAGTCGTGAAGGGTTGAGCAATCTTTGAGAATCCTTTGATGAATCTGCGGTAGTATCCTGCTAATCCCAAGAATTGGCGAACTTCGGTTGGGGTCTTGGGCGTAGGCCAATTCTTTATCGAGTCGATCTTAGCGGGGTCGACATGAATCCCGTCCTTATTGACCACATGCCCAAGGAAATGGACCTCTCGAAGCCAAAAGTCACACTTCGAGAATTTGGCGTACAATTGCTCATTGCGTAAGAGTTCGAGGATAAGGCGTAGGTGTCGTTCATGCTCTTCCTGACTTTTCGAGTAGATCAGGATGTCGTCGATAAACACAATCACGAATTTGTCGAGGTAAGGCTTGCACACTCGGTTCATGAGATCCATGAAAACCGCAGGCGCGTTAGTCATTCCAAAAGGCATGACGAGGAACTCGTAATGACCGTAACGAGTTCTGAACGCAGTCTTGGAGATGTCTTCATTACGAACTCTCAGCTGATGATAGCCTGATCGCAGGTCAATCTTAGAATAGTAGCTCGATCCTTGCAACTGATCGAATAGGTCGTCGATGCGCGGGAGAGGGTAACGATTCTTGATGGTAACCTTGTTCAACTCACGATAGTCGATGCACATTCGGAACGTGCCATCCTTCTTCTTAACAAAGAGTACTGGTGCTCCCCAGGGTGATGAACTAGGACGGATAAATCCTTTATCCAATAGTTCCTGTAGTTGCGTAGAGAGTTCCTTCAGTTCTGCAGGGGCTAGACGATAAGGCGCACGAGCTATGGGTGCTGCTCCAGGAGCTAGCTCGATTTGGAATTCGACCTGACGGTGGGGAGGGAGTCCAGGTAGTTCCTCGGGAAACACCTCGGGGTAGTCACGTACTACAGGAAAATCTTCAATCCTCTTTTCCTTTTCGAGGGTGTCGGTGACCAGTGCTAGAATAGCGGTGTGCCCTTTTTGTAAACACTTCTGGGCTTTTAAAAGCGAGATAATGCCTGTGACTTCTCCACCTTTGTGGCCTTGAACGATGAGGGGTTGGCCAGAACGACGAGGAATACGAACCGCTTTCTCTTGACAGAGGATCTCAGCACGATGTTTGGATAACCAATCCATGCCGATGACGACGTCGAAGCTTCCAATTTTGACAGGGAAAAGATCGATACTAAACGTTTGACCAGACAATTCTAATTTGCAGTCGTGGATCACGTGCGAGGCCTCAATGTTCCTACCGTTGGCTATCTCGACGACGTGCTTAGATCTTAATAATGCGGGCGGGTGCTTAAGTTTCTTACTAATGCGAAGGGATACATAACTAGCATCGGCTCCGGAATCAAATAACACAGAAACATAACGATCATCAAGTAGGAACTTACCCGCCACGACGTTGGGGTCGTTCCTTGCTTCTCCAGCTCCAATCACAAAAGCTCTTCCCCTTGCACCATTCCCAGCATTGTTGTTTTGCTCATTGTTCCCAGCTCCCTGATTGTTGTTGCGATTCTGATTCAGTTCAGGGCAATCCTTCCGCATGTGCCCTGTTGCCCCACATTTAAAACATCCACGGTTGTTTCCCTGCGGCTGTTGCTGTTGGGGCTGTTGCTGATTCTGCCTTGCTGGGAACTGACTTCTACAATCCTTGGCTTCGTGCCCCATCTTGTTGCATCGCTGACACTGACCTTTGTTACATGCCCCATTGTGGTGCCTGTTACACTTGTTGCACTTGGGGTAGCTTCCCCGGTAGCCACCCTGTTACTGAGGGCCTTTGTTGTTCTCAGTTTTCCTTTGCTGGGCTGGGGCTTGAGTAGAGTTAGCATCCTTGCCCTGATTTCCATCCCACTTTCGTTTGCCATCACTAGAAGTTCCTTCCGCAACACTGATCCTTTTGGGCAACCTGCCCTCCTCCACAGCCTGGTTGGTGAGTTTGTGGGCAAGACGAACCACAGGCTGTATGGTAGTGAGGTTGGCCGAGGTCACATGGCTCCTGATTTCTGGGGCTAAGCCTTTGATGTACAATTCGATCCTTCGCTACATGGGTCGGGACATGTTTGGGCAAAGTGCAGCATAGTCGTTGGACAGCTTGGTGTAGGTCTCAATCTCTGACCCAACCATCTTGAGACCATAGTACTCGTCCTCGAGTTTGTGGATGTCATCCCTGTGACAATACTCTTCCTTGATCATATCCTTGAAATCTTCCCATGCAGTAGCATTAGCAGTCTCCAAACCAAGCATTTGAATTTGCGCCTTCCACCACGAAAGTGCGCTTCCCTCAAGGGTACCAGTAGCAAACTTCACCCAATTAGCAGGGGGACACTCACAGACAGCAAAGACAGCTTCGACCTTCTCGATCCAGTGCAGAAGACCTATGGCACCCTTAGTGCCATTGAATGGAAGAGGCTTGCAATCCATGAAGGTCTTGAAAGTACAGACACGTGGTTGCACAGGCGCATGCTGACCTGTTGTGGGAGCGATACGAATAGGTTTAGAGGTGAAAAGACGATGTGGCGGTAGGATCTAAACATCCTAAAACAACGAGCTTACCTCCTGGGTGAGCTGCGAAAGCTGCAGCCACTGTGTTGATCAGGTTTGTGAACTGAGCCTGAGTCATGTTGACGTTTCCTCGTCCGCGTCCACTCATTGTCTTCATAACCAGAAAACATAGTATGAGTGTGGTGTCGTAACATAGCGAGAATGAGATAGAAGAGGGGAGGCGTATCTATCTAATTAGGCAAACTAGTACGTATAGTAAAGCAGAAAGCATAAGACAAACAAGCAAGTAAATATGGGTCCGAGCTATGAGGTCAGATAAGTCGAGCCTTGCACTTGGAGTGTAGTGTCGTCACGAGTCACGGGTTATAGTCTGGTTTTTCTCAAAAAGATTTTTCCCCTTTTTAAAACCAAGTTCACTATAACCAATGGCTCTGATACCAATCTGTCACACCCCCAAATTCCACCTGCGGAGTAACATCCGCTTGAGGGCGTGACTGACCAGGATCCAGCCACCAATTATACTAAGCATTGGTTAATAGTAAAATAATTGCTATCTAAAGTAGTTAGCAACATCGTAGTTTAAGTTCGATAATTAGTTTAAACAAAAACAGCGGAAGCATAAACCAAAAAGATAGTTCAAAGTTCGAGATAATTAAAACCCAACACACGGGTTTTGACGAACACTACACAATCCCATGCAGCAGCTCCTCAGTCACTGGTTACCTGCAAAGCATGCAGTAAGGTGTCAACAATAATGCTGAGTGAGTTCACTAGTTGTCTAGTTTTAATTACCAAAAACTTGTTTCACCAGTTAATTTACTCGTTTATACATGCCATGGGGAGCTACCCCAAAAGTTAGCGACTAAACTGTTTTTCCAATACCGAACACTAGGTAACCGTTTGCGTTTCCGCAGGATGCCCCGATGTCAATGTTCTATCATCATTGACGGATGCCTGAGTACATTAGTTCACGACCGATCCCATATCATGGCACGGTGTGAGGTTGGTAAAACCTAAATAGCGCTATCAACTAATAACCCGTTCGCCTGGCCCCGGCGACTAATCGGTATTAAGTAGTAGGGACTTGAGTGATAGAGTTTCGTTTAGTGCCGTTGGTTGCAATCCGTATAAACAGTAATTAACTAAAGGTTCCCAATAACAAGGGAAGAAAAGTAAGTTGTATCCCTCATAAGGGAATAGTGTTGTTTGTAGTTCCGTTTCCCAAACCACCGGGAACGCATGCTTTAGGTTGTGAACTCACCTTGGGTTGCTCGGTAGATATTTTACTTGGTCAAACACGTTGGTCACCACGTCCTAGCATGGTTACCAAATATAGGTCAAGTTGGGGTACAAGTAATCACGTATAGCAAACACGTATAGACACACTTAAAATGCACACATTCAACAGTTAGGTCATTGGGCCTGCCCTAACATCTTCGCAAACAAACAGTAACAGAAACACATGCAGCCCAGTCAACAGATAGTCCAACAAGCTTTTGGCCCAATAACACTTAGGCAGCCCAGTCGAGACAAGGGCGGTTTCGACTCGAGAATACACGGTCTCGAGTCGCAACCAAGGGTTCCGACTCGCAACCTCGATCTCGGTTCATCATGCTTTGGTCTCGAGTCGCAACCAAGGGTTCCGACTCGCAACCTCGGTCTCGGTTCATCATGCTTTGGTCTCGAGTGTGCTGCTTGCGAGTCGCAACCGGGAGATCTCGAAGAATCACGTTTTGGTCTCGAGTCGCAACCAAGGGTTCCGACTCGCAACCACTGTTACGTGCACCTGAATCCTTCTAGAACCTGTCCTATGTACTAGCCAATAGCATTTTGATTTCATGATAATGTGTACTATCCAACCATAATGCACTAACATGTTTCCTTGTCTGATTACTAAGCAAAACGGATCAAAACAAGCATTTTTGAATATTCATATCACCTTCATCTAGTTCATAATGCATATTCAAATATTCAAATAATTTAACCAACATTTAATCCTTGGTTCTTAACACAACTTTGTAACAATGAGATAAGACAATCATTAAGCACCAAATTTGCCCTATATTATCATTATAAATCGGATGGTATAACCATCAAACATTGGTTTATGCACACACATGTTCATTTATCACAATCAAGCATTTTTGAGCAAAAATGGGTAAGATAGAGAGATCACTATAACACTTAACATAATTCGAATGGTTCTAACCCTCTTTTTACCAAACCGTTTACATCTAAAACATGAAGGAGCATAGTTAATCAAGCAAAACATGTTACTATCTCATCAAACAAGCATCTTTACATAAACATCACACACAACAACATTCTTTAAACATTCAATCCAAAAGGGATACTAACCGGCTAGACTTAAGGTGTGAGAATATGATGAATAAGCTTCCAAGCAAGATCCGAAGCTTGAACCGGAATTCCTTGCTATCACCGGTTTTGATCCGAGAGAGAAAGGAGATGAGAGGAGGTTGATGATCTAAGGTTTTAGGGTTTTAGTGAGAGGTAGAAAGTGTGAGAGTGAAATAAGGAAGAGTGTAAAGGAGAGAGTGTAAGGGTTTGGGGCTATATATAACAAAAGGTGCACCCTAAAGGTTTCCAAGTGGGCTAAGGGGAGGTTGCGGCCCAACCGTTCACTGTTCACTCGAGACCGGGAGTGGTCCCGAGTCGGGTCCTTGGGGTCTCGGCTCACTTGTAACTCACATATAATATACATACACACAACTCGTATTAACAGATAATTCATAGATTTCATTTAATAATATACGTACACGAAATGTTACATCAAGAAGGTTGTCCGGGAAAACCCGAAGTGTCACAAAAATCACCCATAACACACCATGGTTTATTACCAACAAGGAATTTATGCATTGAAAGATTATGCCATAACTCTCTACGTGATATATAGTAATTCGCTGCATAAACAGTAGAACAGAAAACCATCCTTTTATCCACTTTAAAAACAAGCTGAAGATGCATAACCTGAGGAGACTGGGCCAAAACCATCACATCAAATATTGTAGGGTCCCATCCAATAATAATTCTCGTACCTTTGTCACAACAGCCTCCATTAGACGTCCAATCCCAAGAACGAAACACTACTTTACACACTTTGCCCAATTTACCGACATCCACATGAGATTCTAGAATAGCACACAAGCTCAAATTGAAATCCTTAACTGCCTGCCGAACCTCCATTTGTTTGAGAGGGCGGTTCAACCCCCTTATGTTCCATGTAGCGATACTAACCATTGTTAACTTTCAGAGAAGGAGTGCTTGCCCCTTTATTATTCTTTATGTTCCGAGTACCATCCATCATAAACCCATCCATTTCATCATAAATCTCCTCAACATCGTCTTCATCAGAATCCCCATTATTCGTGTCCGACTGCTTTTTACTAGGACCCGAATCGTCCTCCACCTCATTAAGAACATCAAATGGGTTCGTTGATCGAAATGAATTAGAAGTAGAAGTAGAGGCCTTGCCGTTATCAGCCTTAGGTTTTTGCCCCACCGGTCGATATTCGAACTTAGCTTTTTGCTTATTCACCGGAATCCCAACTTTCTTAGCAGCTTTCCTGCCATAAACCCCTGTATAACCATCTTGATCTACAGCAGGCATCTTTTTTGGCTGTTTGTTTTTTTGTCTATTATGATCATCATACATAACCTTACTTTGATTGATTGGTTGCTTAGGACATGAGTCGGTAGTATGTCCAAACACACAACATGTGGCACAGCGATACGGACTCCATTCATACTCCACATACATAGTCTCTTTAATAAAACCCTCCCCTTCGGCTTCAGGAATTGCCATAGTAATTTGTTCGCGAAAATCTTTATCAGCAGAGATTTCAACCAACGCTCGAGCATAACTACTCCGACCCCACGAGTCCATGCACATAGACGTGGTAAAAGAGTCCAACATCTTTGGTTCCCCAATAGTTGTTGCAATCATGCTTAGACCATCCTCCGTATAAGCCGCAATAGGAACTTCGTGTATCTTAACCCACACTTGTACCTTCTTTACCTCTTTCTTCTCGAGTTTAGTTGTTGGGGTCCAGCCATTAAGAAACAGCGGTTGTGATCTAACTATCCATGGCCCATCTTTTAGAACATTCAACATACCAACTTCGTCATTAAACTTGAAAAAGAAAAAACCATTCGCATTCATCATGGTTTTTTGCAACCCATATTTCTTCCAGTTAGATCGCACGAAGTAATCGACAACTGGAAACGCTACTCGATCACCTAAAAAATATCCGTACAGTGTGTTTGCCAACTTATCTTTCACAGCACGCACTGATTCCTTCGGAAGAACAATATCACAACCATCATGTACCATTGAGCTAGCAAGAGATCTAAAATTAACTTTCTTAGTATTATTGCCTACAACCGAAGCTGCATATGACAAAGGTTTAACATTGTTTTCCAGAGTCGGCTGGGTTGTTTTTGAAGCACCTGTACCAGCCAAGTTGCCTCCGGAACCTTCATTGTCAATGTTCACAGGTTTGGTGATGGCAGCGAGACCATCTATAACCGACATATTATCAGAGTAAAACATACCCCTCTTCGGCAATACTGGCTTACCTTCAATATTAGTCACACGAAGACTAATTCCCCGAACAGGAACTGTATCCGGAGAGTCAATCAAAGCATCAGCAGGCGCTGGAGACGACGAATAACCATCCCGATCAAACCCTACCCGGTTCACCTGATCTAACGGGATGTTACTCCCAGAAAATTGACGATCATTCATTGAAAGAAACACAACTCTCCCTTAAGCAACGTAAAAGAAAACACCATGCAATCCAGAGACGACCACGAGTCCAAGAAAACCGAAGAACAAGAAACCAGAAAAGACAAAACCCTAATCCTGAAACCCTAGAGCTGAATTTCAATCCTTAACAGATTAATCCAGAGTATCAATCTAGCTAAATTAAACTCAGTTAACCGCGACCAATAACACCCGGATTAATAGATCAGGATCTCGAAACAACATCTATGGCGGCGATTGAATAAGAAACGAAAAACCCTGATTTTAGATTAATTACTATTGCTAACGAGTTCGTTATAGAGATTTGATAAAACAAACCTCTAATCACAGACTGTTATACAATCGAATCGCAAAGAAATTAGGGTTCATGATGAAACAAGAAAATCGCCCAGGAGAGAGAGCAAAGGGTAGCATGCGATAATAAAAAACAAACATGTATGCATAATTGTTTGTAGCTTGTTAATTGATAGTGCAATTTTTAGTCTCGATCGTACGTTCTTGGTGCCGTTGGCAATCGAGATATCACGGGAAGGGTTAGGGTTGGTTATTGATTAATTGATCATCGGGAAACAACCTCGCATTAGAAATCCGAGTACTTTGTTCCCTTTTATCACTTCGATTATGTATGTACGAGTTATGTCTATGTAACTCTTTCTAGTTGAAATTTCACACAATTGTTAAAGGAAACTGAATCCTAAGATGGTCATTGTTCTCCTAATCTGTTAAACAACCAACTTTTATCTGCAATTAGTTATTAATTTAGTTTTCTAAAACAACAATCCAAATCATTGAACTTTATTTTCTGCAAATTAGGTTAATTATAGTTAATTCGCAAAGCTATAAAATCAACACACTTTCCACATACTCTCTGAGTTCGATACCCTTTTACCACTATCTATAGTTGTTATTGGGATTAAATTTGCGTGTACCACCAATGCAACATCCTATCCCATTGCAACAAGTTCGGCCACAAAATGTACAACCATAATTTCATAGACCACCTCAACGCCCACTGATGCGACAACAACAGTTTCAACAACCAATTGCACCACAAGGGCAAGTACCAAGGCCAATGGGTCCTATTCCTCCGAGAGGTAGGTTCGGTGTACCAAGGAGGCACCTTAGAGAAAATGTGAGGGGCATCGAAGCGCATTTTAGGCCGGTAATCACTCAAAACCCTTCACCGGTAGTCATTCCTCACAATAATCAAGGGAAAACATTTGAAGTGAGGACCAACTCTTTGCAAAGTTTACCAAAATATAAGGGGTTAGCAACGGAGGAGCCTTACTTTCATTTGGAGGCTTATGACTCGATTTGTAACACTCTTGGGAGTCAAGGATTTTCAGCCAACGATATTAAATTGGTATTATTCCAATTTTCTTTGGAAGATAAGGCGAAAAAATGGTTCTACACTTTGCCTTCGGCATCCATATATACATGGGGGGAGATGCAACAAACTTTCTTGGATGAGTTTTACATCGCCCAAAAGACCAACGATGCAAGAAAGGGTTTGAGAAGCTTCCAACATCAACATGGTGAGATATTTCATGAGGCATTTGAGCGTTTCAATATGATGATCAAAAATTGTCCTCACCATGGAATTGAATTGTGTGAAATGATGAATGCCTTTCACGAGGGGTTGAGTGCCGAAGATGCCCGTGATTTAATGTCTATTACCGGTGGGACTTTTGGTACAAATTACGAGAACGATGATTGGGAGTTCTTGGAGAGCATGGCAACTACGTCAAAGAGAAAAGCTCAAGCATCAAGGAGAGCCCGACCGGCCATTGCCCGACCTCAAGTGCATGCAATCGATGATGGTAATGTTCAAACTACTAACCAAATTTATGATGTTTGTGCTTTGTGTAATGAAATAGGTCATGCGGCTGAAAATTGCGAAGGAATGGTGGAAGGGCAATATGAAGAAGTCCATGCGGTTCAAGGTCAAGGAGGGGGTGGTAGAAACTACAACAACATGAACTCTAATACCTACCACCCCGGGTTGAGGAACCACCCAAATTTTCGGTATGGGAACCCTTCAAATCAAGCTAACCCGAATTTTCAAGGTAGCCAAGGTAACTTTGGTTCACGCCAACCTTACAATAACCAAGGTGGATATCGAGGCGGGAACAACCAAAGCTATCAAAAGCAATATCAAACGGGTCAAGAACAAGGGGGGTCTTCGGGTGGAAACGAGATGATGGAGATGCTAAAAAGCATGCAAATGGAGATGTAAAAACGGAACCAACTCGATGAAGTTCGAATGCAAAAGGATGAGGTTCGTGACAAAAGCATCCAATCACTAACAACCCAAATGGGTCATTTAGCAACCGACGTGGCTGAATTGAAGAAAAACAAGGGTCAACTTCCTAGCGACCCTAATGTAAACCCTTCACATGGTACGTCACGAGGTAATGTTAATGTTCATCATGTTAGTGTTTTAAGAAGTGGAAAAGAGTTTAAAGCCAATTTGTCACCCGAATTGGTTGAGGGGGTAGTTAAGGACATCACGGGTAACGATAGTGATGATGAAGTTTCACCGGTTAATCCAAAAGAATTAAATGTTAACAAACCGGGTTTGGGTGAAAATGAAAAGAGTGAAAAAGTTGAGGGTGAACCGAGTCAAGTCCCTTTTCCGTCGGCTTTACTTGACCCGGGAAAGAAAAATTTTATTGCATCAAGAGGACCCCAAAAAGAAGAAATGTGGGACATGTTTAAACAAGTTAAAATTAACCTCCCACTTCTTGATGCAATAAAACAAGTACCCGCCTATGCCAAATTTTTAAAAGAGTTATGTACACAAAAAAGGCAAAACAAGAAGAAAGTGCCTAAGCGGGTCGATTTAACCGGGCAAGTAAGTGCAGTTTTAAATGGGGAGCTTCCTCCTAAGCTCCAAGACCCGGGCACGCCATTGATTAACATACAAGTTGGTAATTTTCAAATGGCTAAGGCGTTGCTAGATCTTGGAGCCGGGGTTAGCATTTTACCGGGGGGCTTATATGACCAATATGATTTTGGTCCGTTAGCAAGGGTGGAGACAACGGTTGTTTTGGCCGATTTGTCTCATAAGTTACCTCGGGGTATGGTTCAAAATGGATTGTAAAAATTGATGAGTTTTATTACCCGCTTGACTTTCTAGTCTTGGACTACTCGTCCGCGGACCCAAAACAACAACAAAACGTAATTTTAGGTCGGCCATTTTTGAGCACCGCACATGCCGTGATTGATTGTAGATTTGGTACGGTCGACATGATTTTTGGGAATCGAAAAATGCGTTTGAATGTTTTTACTAACAATTCTAATGCTAATGGTGTTGATGAGTGTTTCATGGCAGATATAGTTGACGGATGCAACCCGCATGAGTATGAGGATGATGGTTTGGATGTTTTCCTGTGTGATTTTTCTGAACAAGTACATGCTTATGCACTCCGGGTTGAAGAGGAAAAGCAAGATGCAATGGCTTTGAAAGAAGGTAGACCACCATGGACTCATCAGTTTGAAGGTTTACCGGCGGAGATAGATTCGGGTACTAAACCATCGTTAGAGGAACCGCCAAAGTTGGAACTTAAAGACTTGCCGAGCCACTTGAAGTATGCGTTTTTAGGGGATAATGACACCTTACCAGTCATTATTGCCTCTAATTTGGAGTTGGCACAAGATCAAGCATTGTTGGAAGTCTTGAAAGAAAACAAAGGGGCTATCGGATGGACGATTGCCGATCTCAAAGGAATTAGTCCATCCATCGTCATGCATAAGATCATTACTACCGAAGATGCAAAGCCGACACGAGAAGCTCAAAGGCGATTGAATCCGAACCTACGGGAGGTAGTTAAAAAAGAGGTAATTAAATGGTTGGATGCGGGAATTGTAACATTTGTGCTTGTAATCATCATGAACAGTTCAATTATCAATAAAATAATGTTATTTGATCCCAATGTTTGTTTCATTGTGTTTCACAATTTTCATGTTTTGACTTTTATTCAATTCCAAACTCTACATCACTTTCTGGAGAGTTATACGCTAACTAGTGCGTAAACGTACTCAGTTTAATGCGACAAATACTCCGGAACATCAAAATATACTCAACATACCTTAAATAACCTTTACATAACTTAGAAATAAGTTTTGAAGGCTTTGGTATAGCAAAAACAAGTTAATTCACTTACAGGGACTAAACTTGACAAACTGCGAAAGTATGCCAATTTGAACTGTAACGAACATTGCGGAACATGTCCATAAGTTGAACATACCATAAATATCCTTTACATAGCTTAGAAATAGGCTTTGAAGGGTTTTGGTATGCTAAAACAAACTTTTGGAACATTCAGGGACTAAAAGTGTCAAAAAGTGCATAAGTTTGCACTTTCGCGCATAACTTACGTTCTGAATACATCCGGACATCCAAAAATTTATGTAAGCATCCTTATATTATGCCTTAGTGTTTGGCATGAGAAAAATCCATTCGTCGCGTCATTTGGATCGTCTTTCACGCTTATGCGCATTCCGTCGTAATTAAGCAAACATCGCGATCGTACGGCCAAACGAACCGACATCCGACATATTTTTGGGCATGTTTCATGTCCACAATGTTTAGGCATCATTTTAGGGCCTTAAAGGTAACTTTACAGGTCTTAAAGGGGCTGGAAATAGCTTAAACACGCAACAGGGACCAAATACGTAAATTCTGCAAGTGGTGCAGATCAGACGGGGCTAGGCGACCCGCGTAAGACCTGCACCCACTTTCACGCGGGCCGCGTGAACATGTCTGACAGCAGATTCTGCATTTAATGCAGAATCTGGCCTTTCGTTCGATCAAAGGGCGATGCCTTTTCACCCAAATGAAGGGCCAAGGGTCAAGTTCACTGAATCTAACCCCTGGACACATGTACGCACGAGATCAAAGCACGTTATTCGATAAAACGATCCTAACGGTTCCACTTTTCCTATAAATACCCCCCCCCCTTTTTGTGTAAAAACCCACAAATCAGATCTAAATGCTCTAAGTTGATGCTTTTGCTTCATACCTGAGCTATTGGATCTTGATTAGCACTCGGGGACCCTCCGTAAGTCTTCTTTCGCTCTTTTATTCGCTTTTCGAGTCCGAAAGTCAACGTTTTGTTGACTTTCTGCATTGACCAGCCTATGGTCGATGCGAAGTTCATGGAACTTCATAACGTGAGCGTGATCACGATGGTTATGGTCCATAGTGACCATACCTACTGATCACCACGTTATCTAGGCTCAGTGACGAGTCGTAGTTTCGGCCAAAATGTGCATTCTTGCATGTTTTGTAACCAAACTACTCGTGGGCATCAAAGCCGTTTGTTTTGATGTCAAATCTGTTTTCAAACTTAGTTAAGCATGTTCTAACATGCTTAGCTCGACACTTTTAGTTTAGTGCTTAAATAGGGTCGTAAGGTAAGCGATCTAAACCATCGCTTATGCTTTCGAACCCGACCCATTTGGTCGGTCATTAGGACCTGACCAAACACATTAAGTGACCATAGCTATAACCTTCCGAGGTTATACCTTGTGGTCACGATGTTAGGCGTTCCGAACGCGTTCTACGCGAACGACGCGTAAGGTGGCATAAGCTACCTAAACGGGTCGTGACGGACCGTAAGCACTTAGGTTAAGTTTCATTTTAGTATGTAGGTTTTATTAAACCATATTACACGAGTCTCCATACTCGTTTGGTTTACGAACCCGCGTACTATCCGATCATCCGATTTGGTCCGGTATATTAAACATAGCTACCTATTAGGTGCCGTTGATATTCCGTGACCTCTCGCATTTACCCGGTTATTTCACAAGAACAACAAAGCAACCTCAGGTGAGTACATAGAACCCCATCTTTTACTGTTTTCTAAACTGTTTTGGG
The DNA here is from genome assembly GCF_002127325.2 of Helianthus annuus. Classification (NCBI taxonomy): domain Eukaryota; kingdom Viridiplantae; phylum Streptophyta; class Magnoliopsida; order Asterales; family Asteraceae; genus Helianthus; species Helianthus annuus. The sequence goes on along the minus strand of NC_035440.2, from coordinate 158,643,641 downwards.
GTGAAACACATGTGCCTATCTGTTACTTTCATGCTTTCCGTGTTTTCACATCATATATCTGCTATGCTCATTAGTACATTATAGTACATGATTTCATTACATTTTATGCTATGTATGCCCATTGTGTGCGTACTTAGTACATTGATTTACATAACATTTTTGCTGCATATGTTTACTCAGCATATGGGCACATCGATTTACATGAACATTTCTGTTGCATATGTTTACTCAGCATATGGACACATTGATTTACATGAACATTTCTGCTGCATATGTTTACTCAGCATATGGGCACATGCCTTCATTTTGTTATGACATTTGGTTTGTTTAACATGGGACAATACATTCATTAACACTAGCTACGCCGTTCGTTAGTAGGTAGTGGTACCATAGGAATTGACAACTCCCATTCCTGAAGTCCTGGGTTTGATAGGACTGGAAGGAATGACCGAATTCGATATACATAACTTAGATAAACCTTTAATTTGTTTAAGGGTTTATCGCCGCAGTCTCAAGGCTTGGATGTATGCATAGTTTACAATACCACATAAATGTTAATATCAATAGAGCATGCATTTCCCGCAGAACATAACGCTGATTTAAACCACGTTTTACTTCAACGACTTGTTTTGTGCATATGGTTTAAGTTGATACATTTCGCTTACCATACATGATACATTTTGGGATTTCACATTACATGATTTACATTGAACATAAACACGTCGACATTGACATATACGTTTGGTGGTTTACATTTGAACATAAACATTTGACATGGTTTACAATAACACTTGACATTTGGGTTACACATGAACAATTTACATGGTGGATTGGTTTGGGTAAATGATTTAAGTAACGTGGCGTATGTAATATGATACAAACATGGTGGATACGCCGCTGGTACTTCCTATATATAAATGTTTGTATAATGTTACATATCGTGGCGTTATCTAAGTCATTTCAGTTCAGACACATTACATTTTACATAAATAACATATTCTTCACAAGACATTATTTTCACAAACAACTTATCTTATTCAAATCATTTTACTTGGTTATTCGTTTAACCTTGCACTTATCTATACATATCGTTTGATGTTATCGTTTTTCAAATGGTTTACAAAGCAAAACAAATTACAAGGTTCATGACTGACTGTTATTGAACATTCTTTAAAACTCAAGTCATGAACCCCATTTTCACAAAACCTATGTATCTCACAGGCATTTTTATGCTGACGTACCTACTTTCACATGTGTTTTCAGGAGCTGTTCCATAGGACGATGAACACGACACTAGGGCGGACCTGTGCCTTAGAGCCTAAAAATGAAGTTAGAACTAGCATAATTATGTTTTGATTTCCGTACTCTCTTTCTAAAGACAATGTAACACCCTTGTTTATAAATAAAATACAACTTGTATGCCATGGTTATGAAACAATTTAATTCTGTTCACGACACTCCCCGGCGTTTCCGCCACGGTTGCATGTTATACGCGGCCGGGGTGTGACAGAAGAGTTGGTATCAGAGCCAATGGTTATAGGGAATTAGGTTATTAGTAATGCTTTGACCTAGACTATAACTTTCTAGGACCCTAACACAAGTTATCTTGTGTTTAGAGTTTAAAACATGCACATCACCTATCCTTAGGTGATAACCACAACGGGAACTTCGGTTCCGAATCCGCTTTGAAAATTAATCATCTGTTCTAGGATGATTGATTACTAGGTTTTGAACCCTCTATTATAAGGTTTTGAACCCCTTTGGATTTTCAAAAATCCCGTCAAAGTGTTGGGTTAATAGTGTCAACACGTGCGAACTGGAAGGGTGAATGCCTGTACCCTGAGTTTTCTGTCTAAGGCTAGAGTGTTCGTACAAATCCACATAATCGGACCAGTCACTCTTACCTGGGAACTCTTGGGGTGAGTGTTCACTTATAGGCGAGCATGTCTTCGCGATACACTAATTCTGACCCATTTACTTTGACTAGACATTTCACGTCGCTTATTTACTTTGCGATGCATAACCGCCATCTTTGCTTTTGATTGCTTTTGCTTCATCTCATTCTCTTCACCCAATCATCTCACTCGTTTCATTTCATGTTTTTCTCTTCTAGAATGCCTCCTCGACGTGACAACCAGATAGCTACTGCTGAGCTGGCGGAGATTATTGCGCAGCAGATGGCTGCTCAATTTCCGAATCTCTTTGCTCAATGGAACCAGGCCAACAACAACAATGGTACATGCAAATACAAGGATTTTAACCAGGCTAAGCCACTCAAGTTTAGCGGTTCTGAAGGAGCAACTGGGCTTCTTCAGTGGTTCGAGAGCATCGAGAACACTTTCCGCCATGTGCAGTGTCCGGATAATCGCAAGGTCGAGTTTTCTTCGAGCGTATTTCAGAAGAGGGCTCTTACGTGGTGGAATGGGGTTATGAGGGATCAAGGTGCAGAAGTTGCTCTAGCTCAGACATGGGCTCAACTGAGAGCTCTTATGATGAGGGAGTTTTGTCCTCGTCATGAACAACGAGCGTTGGAGAAGGAATTTGATGTTTTGAGGCAAGATAGTGGTGAGCACAGGGCTTATACAGATAGGTTTGAGGAGTTGAGTCTTCTTTGCCCAGCTATGGTTACCCCACTCGATAAGGCCATCGAAAGATACATCGACGGCCTACCTGACTCAGTACAAGATATCCTTACTGGTAGCAACCCTACCACACTACGTCAGGCGATCGAGTTATCAGCGACGTTGACTGAGTCGCAGATTCGAAAGAACAAGTTACACAGGAAGAGTGACAAGGGCAAAAAGCAGTCGGCTGACAAGGAAGATAACAAGAAAGGTCAGAACAAGAAGGGAAAGGAATCTGGTTCCTCAAGAGGGTCAAGGAAGCGCAAGGCTTCCCAAAATTTTGCTGTGACGGCCCAAGCTAACCAGGCAGCTCCCAACCAGCCTCCAGCAAAGAAACCCTACTCAGGAAGTGCACCTTTGTGCAATCAATGCAACAGTCACCATCAGCCGCAATATCAGTGCCGTTTCTGTACTAACTGTGGGAAGTCAGGTCACCTAGCCAATGTTTGTCGGTTTGCTCAGAACCGCGCAGTTCAGAACCCTGCTCAACAGGCTGCTCAGCAGCAGGGTCAGGCTGCACGACCACAATACCCACCGGGTGCATGTTATAATTGTGGGGATCTGACCCACTACAGAAACCGGTGTCCAAGACTAGTCAACCAGAACCAGAATGCAAACCAGAATCAGGCACCGGCTCGAGGTCGAGCTTTTAACATGAATGCACAAGAAGCACAAGCAGACAATGAGGTGGTAAACGGTACGTTCTTTATTAATAATCAGCCAGCATCTGTTCTTTTTGATTCGGGTGCCGACAAGAGTTTCGTGTCATTGTCTTTCGAGACAATGCTTCGCGTGTCTAGAACGAAACTAGGTAAACCTTTGACAGTAGAGGTTGCAAGTGGTGAACCCATTGTTCTTAATTCTGTTCTACGCAACTGCCAGTTGAATCTTAACGACCATATTTTCCCTATTGACCTCACGCCAATGCAACTTGGAAGCTTCGATGTTATTGTGGGGATGGATTGGTTATCTAAGCATCGCGCAGAGATAGTATGTTCTGAGAAGATTGTTCGTATACCGCTGTCGACAGGCGAGATCCTACAAGTTCGTGGCGAGAAGCCTGCCGGTGGTCTCAAACTCATGTCCTGTTTTAAAGCACGGAAGTATCTGCGAAAGCACTATGTGGCTTTCTTAGCACATATTACAGCGGACAAAGGCAAGGGTAAGTCTATTTCAGATATTCCTGTCGTTCGGGATTATTCCGAAGTATTCCCCGAAGACTTACCTGGTCTACCTCCAGCACGCCAAGTCGAATTCCGTATTGATCTCGTACCTGGTGCAAATCCCGTAGCCAGAGCTCCATATCGTCTTGCACCGTCCGAGATGCAAGAGTTATCTAAGCAGCTTCAGGAGCTCTCCGACAAAGGTTTTATCCGTCCTAGCTTTTCACCTTGGGGTGCTCCCGTTCTCTTTGTAAAGAAGAAGGATGGATCTTTTAGGATGTGTATCGATTATCGTGAGCTTAACAAGCTTACCATCAAGAATCGATATCCCCTACCTCGCATTGATGATCTCTTTGATCAATTGCAAGGCGCTTCTTATTTTTCAAAGATTGACCTTCGATCTGGATATCATCAGCTCCGTGTGCATGAAGAAGACATTCCCAAGACAGCGTTCCGTACTCGTTATGGACATTATGAGTTCACAGTCATGCCATTCGGTTTGACTAATGCTCCTGCTGTTTTCATGGACTTAATGAATAGGGTCTGCAAGCCTTATTTAGATAAGTTCATCATCGTTTTCATTGACGACATTTTGATATATTCTAAGACGCGAGCTGATCATGAGCAACATCTCCGTCTTACTTTGGAACTCCTAAAGAAAGAACAACTTTTCGCCAAATTCTCCAAGTGTGAATTCTGGCTTAAAGAGGTTCAATTCTTAGGACATATTGTCAACGAACAAGGTATTCATGTAGATCCCTCCAAGATCAGTGCGATTAAGGATTGGGATACACCTACTACCCCTACTGAAGTTCGTTCTTTTCTTGGTCTAGCGGGTTATTACCGCCGCTTCATAGAAAATTTCTCGAAGATTGCAGTTTCTCTAACTGCTCTAACTCAGAAGAACAAGCCATTTGAATGGGGAGTCAAACAAGAGGAAGCGTTTCAGACTTTGAAACAAAAGCTTTGCGACGCACCTGTCCTAACATTGCCTGAGGGCAACGATGATTTCGTCGTTTATTGCGACGCATCTAAATTAGGACTTGGCTGCGTCCTGATGCAAAGAAACAAAGTCATAGCATACGCATCAAGGCAGTTGAAGATACATGAGAAGAACTACACCACTCATGATCTTGAGTTGGGTGCAGTTGTCTTCGCTCTCAAAATCTGGAGACACTACTTGTATGGTACAAAATGTGTGGTTTTCACAGACCACAAAAGTCTTCAACACATCTTCAATCAGAAAGAACTTAACATGAGGCAAAGACGTTGGGTTGAACTTCTAAACGACTACGACTGCGAAATTCGCTACCATCCTGGTAAGGCGAATGTCGTAGCCGATGCGTTGAGTCGCAAGGAACGTATTAAGCTTCATTGTGTACGTGTCCAATCTGTTATTCAAACCGATATCCAAGCCCGTATTTCTCAGGCCCAACAAGCTTGTGTTTCACAAGGTTTAATGGATAAGGAATTTCCTTATCACATAACACCTGCTCTTGAACTGAAAGACAATGGATCGTACTATTTCATGGACCGTTTGTGGGTCCCAAGCCAAGATGATCTTCGTACCTTGCTTATGGATGAAGCCCATAAGTCTCGTTATTCCATTCATCCTGGCTCGGATAAGATGTATAAGGATCTTCGTATTCAGTATTGGTGGCCTGGTATGAAGAAAGACATTGCCTTATACGTATCCAAATGCCTTACTTGTCTTAAGGTTAAGGCAGAACATCAGCGTCCTTCTGGTTTATTGGAACAACCGGAGATCCCAGTTTGGAAATGGGAAAACATTACTATGGATCTCATTACTAAACTCCCACGCACAAAGAAAGGTCACGATGCCATCTGGGTAGTCGTTGATCGTCTTACCAAGTCAGCACATTTCTTGCCAATCCGTGAGGATTATTCAGCTGACAGACTTGCTCAAATCTACGTAGATGAAATTGTAACTAGACATGGTGTTCCTTTGAGCATCATTTCTGACAGAGATGCTCGTTTCACTTCTCATTTTTGGAGAACCATGCAATCTGCTATGGGGTCCCAACTTAATCTGAGCACAGCTTATCATCCGCAAACGGATGGTCAATCTGAAAGAACAATCCAGACACTGGAGGATATGCTTAGAGCTTGTGTGATAGACTTTGGTGGTAGTTGGGATTCACATCTTCCATTGATTGAATTCTCCTACAAACAACAGTTATCACTCCAGCATCAACATGGCTCCTTTCGAGGCTCTCTATGGTCGAAAATGTCGTTCACCAGTCTGCTGGAATGAGATTGGCGAGGCTCAACTTACTGGACCTGCCCTCATTTTAGAGACAACAGAAAAGGTAAAGAAAGTTCGTGATAACCTTCAGACAGCTAGAAGCCGTCAGAAGAATTACGCGGACCTAAAACGCAAACCCTTGGATTTTCAAGTCGGTGATCGTGTATTACTTAAGGTCTCACCTTGGAAAGGTGTGATCAGATTTGGAAAGAAAGGAAAACTTGCACCTAGATATGTTGGACCATTCAAGATCGTCGAAAGAATCGGTAAGGTAGCCTACAGACTTGAGTTACCTCCTGAACTTGGAAATGTTCATCCAACCTTTCACGTGTCCAATCTCAAGAGGTGTTTAGCTGATGAAAACCTCCACATACCGCTTGACGAAATTCGTGTTGATAAAACACTGAAGTTTGTTGAGAAACCGGTAGAAATCATGGAACGTGAAGTCAAGTGGCTTAAACGCAAGCGCATTCCTTTGGTCAAGGTTCGTTGGGAATCTAAGCGTGGACCCGAGTTTACTTGGGAACGTGAAGATCAAATGAAGGCAAAATATCCGCATCTTTTTCAACCAGTTTCCTCTAAATAAATTTCGGGACGAAATTTCCACAAGTAGGGGAGACTGTAACATTTGTGCTTGTAATCATCATGAACAGTTCAATTATCAATAAAATAATGTTATTTGATCCCAATGTTTGTTTCATTGTGTTTCACAATTTTCATGTTTTGACTTTTATTCAATTCCAAACTCTACATCACTTTCTGGAGAGTTATACGCTAACTAGTGCGTAAACGTACTCAGTTTAATGCGACAAATACTCCGGAACATCAACATATACTCAACATACCTTAAATAACCTTTACATAACTTAGAAATAAGTTTTGAAGGCTTTGGTATAGCAAAAACAAGTTAATTCACTTACAGGGACTAAACTTGACAAACTGCGAAAGTATGCCAATTTGAACTGTAACGAACATTCCGGAACATGTCCATAAGTTGAACATACCATAAATATCCTTTACATAGCTTAGAAATAGGCTTTGAAGGGTTTTGGTATGCTAAAACAAACTTTTGGAACATTCAGGGACTAAAAGTGTCAAAAAGTGCATAAGTTTGCACTTTCGCGCATAACTTACGTTCTGAATACATCCGGACATCCAAAAATTTATGTAAGCATCCTTATATTATGCCTTAGTGTTTGGCATGAGAAAAATCCATTCGTCGCGTCATTTGGATCGTCTTTCACGCTTATGCGCATTCCGTCGTAATTAAGCAAACATCGCGATCGTACGGCCAAACGAACCGACATCCGACATATTTTTGGGCATGTTTCATGTCCACAATGTTTAGGCATCATTTTAGGGCCTTAAAGGTAACTTTACAGGTCTTAAAGGGGCTGGAAATAGCTTAAACACGCAACAGGGACCAAATACGTAAATTCTGCAAGTGGTGCAGATCAGACGGGGCTAGGCGACCCGCGTAAGACCTGCACCCACTTTCACGCGGGCCGCGTGAACATGTCTGACAGCAGATTCTGCATTTAATGCAGAATCTGGCCTTTCGTTCGATCAAAGGGCGATGCCTTTTCACCCAAATGAAGGGCCAAGGGTCAAGTTCACTGAATCTAACCCCTGGACACATGTACGCACGAGATCAAAGCACGTTATTCGATAAAACGATCCTAACGGTTCCACTTTTCCTATAAATACCCCCCCCCCTTTTTGTGTAAAAACCCACAAATCAGATCTAAATGCTCTAAGTTGATGCTTTTGCTTCATACCTGAGCTATTGGATCTTGATTAGCACTCGGGGACCCTCCGTAAGTCTTCTTTCGCTCTTTTATTCGCTTTTCGAGTCCGAAAGTCAACGTTTTGTTGACTTTCTGCATTGACCAGCCTATGGTCGATGCGAAGTTCATGGAACTTCATAACGTGAGCGTGATCACGATGGTTATGGTCCATAGTGACCATACCTACTGATCACCACGTTATCTAGGCTCAGTGACGAGTCGTAGTTTCGGCCAAAATGTGCATTCTTGCATGTTTTGTAACCAAACTACTCGTGGGCATCAAAGCCGTTTGTTTTGATGTCAAATCTGTTTTCAAACTTAGTTAAGCATGTTCTAACATGCTTAGCTCGTCACTTTTAGTTTAGTGCTTAAATAGGGTCGTAAGGTAAGCGATCTAAACCATCGCTTATGCTTTCGAACCCGACCCATTTGGTCGGTCATTAGGACCTGACCAAACACATTAAGTGACCATAGCTATAACCTTCCGAGGTTATACCTTGTGGTCACGATGTTAGGCGTTCCGAACGCGTTCTACGCGAACGACGCGTAAGGTGGCATAAGCTACCTAAACGGGTCGTGACGGACCGTAAGCACTTAGGTTAAGTTTCATTTTAGTATGTAGGTTTTATTAAACCATATTACACGAGTCTCCATACTCGTTTGGTTTACGAACCCGCGTACTATCCGATCATCCGATTTGGTCCGGTATATTAAACATAGCTACCTATTAGGTGCCGTTGATATTCCGTGACCTCTCGCATTTACCCGGTTATTTCACAAGAACAACAAAGCAACCTCAGGTGAGTACATAGAACCCCATCTTTTACTGTTTTCTAAACTGTTTTGGGGTGAAACACATGTGCCTATCTGTTACTTTCATGCTTTCCGTGTTTTCACATCATATATCTGCTATGCTCATTAGTACATTATAGTACATGATTTCATTACATTTTATGCTATGTATGCCCATTGTGTGCGTACTTAGTACATTGATTTACATAACATTTTTGCTGCATATGTTTACTCAGCATATGGGCACATCGATTTACATGAACATTTCTGTTGCATATGTTTACTCAGCATATGGACACATTGATTTACATGAACATTTCTGCTGCATATGTTTACTCAGCATATGGGCACATGCCTTCATTTTGTTATGACATTTGGTTTGTTTAACATGGGACAATACATTCATTAACACTAGCTACGCCGTTCGTTAGTAGGTAGTGGTACCATAGGAATTGACAACTCCCATTCCTGAAGTCCTGGGTTTGATAGGACTGGAAGGAATGACCGAATTCGATATACATAACTTAGATAAACCTTTAATTTGTTTAAGGGTTTATCGCCGCAGTCTCAAGGCTTGGATGTATGCATAGTTTACAATACCACATAAATGTTAATATCAATAGAGCATGCATTTCCCGCAGAACATAACGCTGATTTAAACCACGTTTTACTTCAACGACTTGTTTTGTGCATATGGTTTAAGTTGATACATTTCGCTTACCATACATGATACATTTTGGGATTTCACATTACATGATTTACATTGAACATAAACACGTCGACATTGACATATACGTTTGGTGGTTTACATTTGAACATAAACATTTGACATGGTTTACAATAACACTTGACATTTGGGTTACACATGAACAATTTACATGGTGGATTGGTTTGGGTAAATGATTTAAGTAACGTGGCGTGTGTAATATGATACAAACATGGTGGATACGCCGCTGGTACTTCCTATATATAAATGTTTGTATAATGTTACATATCGTGGCGTTATCTAAGTCATTTCAGTTCAGACACATTACATTTTACATAAATAACATATTCTTCACAAGACATTATTTTCACAAACAACTTATCTTATTCAAATCATTTTACTTGGTTATTCGTTTAACCTTGCACTTATCTATACATATCGTTTGATGTTATCGTTTTTCAAATGGTTTACAAAGCAAAACAAATTACAAGGTTCATGACTGACTGTTATTGAACATTCTTTAAAACTCAAGTCATGAACCCCATTTTCACAAAACCTATGTATCTCACAGGCATTTTTATGCTGACGTACCTACTTTCACATGTGTTTTCAGGAGCTGTTCCATAGGACGATGAACACGACACTAGGGCGGACCTGTGCCTTAGAGCCTAAAAATGAAGTTAGAACTAGCATAATTATGTTTTGATTTCCGTACTCTCTTTCTAAAGACAATGTAACACCCTTGTTTATAAATAAAATACAACTTGTATGCCATGGTTATGAAACAATTTAATTCTGTTCACGACACTCCCCGGCGTTTCCGCCGCGGTTGCATGTTATACGCGGCCGGGGTGTGACAGGAATCATCTATCCGATTTCAGATAGTGCTTGGGTGAGTCCCACCCAAGTTGTGCCTAAGAAGGCCGGCATTCAAGTAGTCAAAGATGAAAGTGGTGAACAAATTGCCACCCGACCGGTTACCGGGTGGCGGGTATGCATTGACTACCGAAAATTGAATGCCGCCACTTCTAAGGACCATTTCCCGCTACCTTTCATTGACCAAATTATTGAAAATTTATCGGGTCAAAAATACTACTGTTTTTTGGATGGGTATTCGGGTTACAATCAAATCGCAATACACCCGGATGACCAACACAAGACCACCTTCACTTGTCCATATGGCACCTTTGCCTTTCGGCGAATGCCATTTGGCTTGTGCAATGCTCCGGCAACTTTCCAACGATGTATGATGAGTATATTCTCGGACATGGTTGGAGAGTCGCTCGAAGTATTTATGGATGATTTCTCCATTTTTGGCACTAGTTTTGATGCTTGTCTCAACGAATTACAAAAAGTTTTAAAAAGGTGAGTTGAGAAAAATTTAGTGTTAAGTTGGGAGAAAAGTCACTTCATGGTGCAAGAGGGTATTGTGTTGGGTCATGTAATTTCTGAAAGGGGGATGGAGGTGGATAAGGCAAAAATACGGGTAATATCATCTTTGCCACCTCCGAAAAATGTTAAGGGTGTAAGGTCATTCTTGGGACACGCGGGTTTTTATAGACGTTTCATTAAAGGATTTAGTGTTATCACTAAGCCTTTGTGTAACTTGTTATTAAAAGATGTCCCATTTGATTTTACTAACGAGTGTATGCAAGCTTTCACTGTTTTGAAGGAACACTTGGTCAAGGCTCCTATCTTGCAACCACCGGATTGGTCAAAGCCGTTTGAGATAATGTGTGATGCAAGTGACACCACTATTGGTGCAGTTTTGGGTCAACGGGTTGATTGAAAGCCGGTGGTGATTTACTATGCAAGCAAGACTTTGTCCGAAGCGCAACTCAATTACACCACAACCGAGAAGGAATTACTAGCGGTGGTGTATGCTTTGGATAAGTTTCACTCGTATATTTGGGGGAGCAAGGTGGTGGTTTATTCGGATCATAGTGCGGTCCGATACTTGATGGAAAAAAAGGACACGAAGCCTCGTTTGATTCGGTGGGTATTATTGTTGCAAGAGTTCGATTTAAAATCCGAGACAAAAAGGGAAGTGAGAATGTAGTAGCGGATCACTTGTCTCGGATTCCGGTCGAAGGGATCGATGATGTTAGTGAAATCAATGAAAGTTTTCCCGACGAGCAACTCCTAGCCGTCTCCACCTTTGTTGCACCGTGGTATGCTCACTATGTTAACTATTTAGCCACGGGTGCCATCCCAAGTCATTGGACCAAGAAGCGCCGACAACAATTTATGGTTAAGTGAAGCAATACATTTGGGATGAACCGGATCTCTTTAAGATTGGACCGGATCAAGTTATACGAAGGTGTGTGCCCGAGACAGAAGTGTTGGAAATTTTGACCCATGCTCATTCATCCGCATGTGGAGGTCATTTTAGTGGGCACAAAACAGGCTATAGGGTTCTTTCATGTGGGTTTTATTGGCCCACAATTTTCAAGGATGCATGTGAGTTCGCTAGAAATTGCATAAATTGTCAAAAGATGGGAAGCATATCGAAGAGGGATGAGATGCCATTACAACCAATTTTGGTTGTAGAGATATTTGATGTATGGGGTATAGATTTTATGGGTCCTTTCCCGAATTCGAATGGCTTCCTATACATTTTGGTAGCGGTGGATTATGTCTCGAAGTGGATTGAAGCTATTGCAACACGAACAAACGACCATTCGGTTGTTTGTAAATTTTTCCAATCCAAAATTTTCTCTCGTTTTGGCATCCCGCGGGTTATTATAAGTGATGGTGGTTCACATTTCAAGAACTTCAACTTCGGGAAAATATTGAAGAGGTATAGCGTGAATCACCGGATTGCCACACTTTACCATCCGCAAACGAGTGGACAAGTCAAAGTGTCCAACCGTCAAATCAAAGAAATTCTCATAAAGACAGTAAGAACGGATAGGAAGGATTGGTCGAGTAAGTTAGACGATGCATTGTGGGCATACCGAACGGCCTACAAGACTCCTATTAGCACAACGCCTTACCGGATGGTGTATGGAAAGGGTTGTCACTTGCCAATGGAGCTAGCGTATCGGGCACATTAGGCAATTAAGACGGTAAACGCGGATTATGACGAGGCGGGGAAGTTGAGAAAGTTGCAATTAAGTGAGATAGAAGAGATTCGAGACGAGGCGTATGAATGTGCATCGGCTTATAAAGATAAACTCAAGAAGGTACATGATGCAAAATTGCGGAAGAAAACCTTTGAAGTGGGTCAAAAAGTTTGGTTGTATAACTCAAGACTCAAGATGTTTGCGGGCAAGCTTAAAAGTAAATGGATGGGCCCGTATGTCGTTCGGCGAGTTGGAAGGTTTGGTGACGTAGACATCCAAGACGAGCAAACATTGAAACAACAAACGGTGAACGGTCACCGGTTGAAGCCATACTTGGAGGGGAACGACATCAATAACTTGGAGCTTGATAAAGCGGGCTACATCTTACGCCCGGTCGACGATGAGCAACCATGAGAGGCCCAAGTTTGGTAGTGTAAATAGTTAGTATTTCATTTTGTTTGTTTTGTATAGTTTGCACAATTACCGTATTTCCTTGAAATTCGTGTTTGAAACAATTGTGGGGATATTCGGATCACGAATTGCTCTAACATTGTGTTGAGGACAACACGGAACTTTCGAGGGGGTAGGGTGATTTTTATATGCTTTTAAAAATTCTAAAACATAAAAAAAATCGAAAAAAAGAGAAAAATATGAAAAAAATACACTTAAAACAGCATTTTTCAGCAAGTCAGAAGCGCCCAGATGCCACCGTAATTTACGGTATTACCGTAAGTTACAGTGGAAGTGAATTAAAGGTGGGCTTTACGGTATTTGGCTACTGTCTTACGGTGATGATAATTCTCCAGGTTCCACTGTAAATTATGGTGATACCGTAACTTACGATAGACCTGGAAGATGTAAGGGTCGCTCCGTTTCGGTATATACATAAAATAATAATAATAATAATAAAACATCAGATTATGTGACATAGCCCCAACCACTCATTCTTTCTTCACTTTCTCATACATCTCTTACACCTATCACTTTCCAATCCCCACAAGACTCCATAGCCATCTTCAACCTCCAATCACCCATATCTCTTTCAATTCTCAACCAAATCTAGTGAAATAGGAGTCTATTTTGGCTAAATTTTCACACACTTTCTGATTTTGAGAAGAGATTTGAGAAAAAACGCAGTTTTCGGGTCCGAATTCCAAACCCTAGTCCGAAAAATTTTGGGGGTTTTGGGAGTTTTTGTTTCACAAGCATTCTTGCATCTTCAAACAAAGGTATTGAAGTTTATTTGTTGTATTTTGATGATGCATTGTGAAGATTGAGGTTATTGTTGATATTTGTTCATACCCACTTGCTTGTTCATAGTTTTGATTTGTTACTTGCTATTTGAACATGGTTATGGTGTGTAGATGTAGGATTGTTAGTAAAATAGTGAACTTTTGGGGAATCTCTATATTGTAGAGACACCATGCCCACTTTTTGAAAAATTCTTGATAAATTTTTGGTTCACTAACATCTACAACCATAGTAACAAGCAAGTGTGGGGATATTTTGGAGAAAAGAGTCTAATTTTGTTTCGTTTGGTTGTGTTGTTTGCTCTAATGTGTGTAGGAAAATGGTTAAGACGAAAGAAAAAGCGGGATCTAGTTCGTCCTCATCATCAAAGGGAAAGGCTAAACAGCCGGAACAACAACCGAAAAAGAGACAATATTTGGGCCGAGTGGATGAAAGTGAAAGTGGGAGTGAGGAAGAAATGGAGTTGGACCCGGCTGAAAAGCCGATATGGAACTCAGGTCCTTTGGATGATCAACCAGAGGAGTGGCAACCAACACTCTATCATGACCGTATGAATAAGTTGAAGAATAAGGCAGCGGCCTTTATATGTGAGAGGGAAGTCCGGGAAGTTGAGCTTGGTCAGTTTGGGGTGTTTGACAAGTTCCGGGCTCTAGGTTGGCAGTCGGCACTTAAATGCTTTGATAAAGATAAAAGCAATTTGTTTATCACCAAGATACAAGAGTGGATGGCGACTCTTAAATGCAACACATATGAATGGCCATCGCAAATAAAGTTGATTGGTGAAGTTCACGGGGTTCCAGTGGAGATGTCCTTTGATACGTTGAAGAAGCTCGGGAAATACGATAGCCTTCCAGCCCGTGATTATATGGTTCCCACCCTTGATGACCTTTTGGTGAAGCCGGAGAAGCACCCCCGTTGGAACGACATGTTGGCAACGCTATTTTTGCCCGGTACTTATCATGGAGTGTTGTATCGGAAGCATTTAAAGACCGAAGCGAAATTATTGTTGGCAATTTGTTTGTTGAATGTTATACCGCGAAGGGGGGACAAAGAGCAGGTAAGGTTCCCGGAGGTACCTGTTCTATATTCGCTAATGCATGGGTCTCCGTGTTTTCCGATACGCTATCTGATCATGAACCACTTATGGATTTTCCGGAATAAGTATGGAAGGGACATTGTACCATATTGTCGAATCATAACTGGGTTAATGAAGCAACAAAAGGCTCTTACGTCCGAGGATCGAGGGGCAACGAAAAGGCATCAAACGTTTACGTTAGACAAGTTGTGAATTGGTTGGACGTATACACAATCGGAGCGGTATCATAAGCTTAAATCCGAGGGGCAGAGATGGAGAGCGTTAAAGGCGGGTGCTAGAGATTAGTTACCGGGTGAAGTGGATGAACCCGAGTGTGAGGCGGAGATCCCGAGTGGGGATGAAGATTATGAAGAGCAACCGCAAGGTGGTGTGAATGTGAATTTGGGGCAAGGGGGCCCGGGTGGAGGTTATGGTGGCGCTTTCTACGACTATAAGGAGTGATCTTATGTGCCCGGGTGGGCTTATGAAGGTACCATGCAAGAGGTGATAGCAAATCAACGTCCTCCGGCTTCCGTTTTTGAAACTTGGTCGGGTCCGGAGCGGACGTTATATGATCAAAATACCATGATGAGTGCAAGCATAGAACGGTCCTTGAAACAAAGCTTTGATCGTAGTGAGGCGTGGAATCGCACCATTGCGTATTCCCAAGAGGTGGAAATGAATAATAGGTATCACGATGATCAAGAGAGAAGGATGCATGCAGATTGGCATGCCGGGAGGCCAGTGGTTGTGGATCCACAACATGTGGACTATGCCTCGCTACCACCTTATGATGGGAGTGTGTCGTATCCGACTCCACAGCTTCACCACTCACAATGGATTGATCCAAGGCAACAAGAGGGAGCCCAACAACAACAAGGAGGGAGTAGTAGCGGCTCATTTGCATTTGGAGAATGGAACGACATGATGTCTTCCATTTTTGGACCTCCGGGACCGCGCTATTATTAGTCAGGTTGTGTTCCTCCTTTGTATATTTTGTGCATAGTTGTTAGTTTGTTTTGTTTATGGTTGGGTGGTTGGGTGGTGTTAGTTGTTATGTTGTGTTTGGGTTGGTGCTAGTCGGTGGTGTGTTGGTGTTAAAAGGAAAAAGAAAAAAAATTATAAAATGAAAAATCCAAAAAGAAATTTGGGGTTTCAATGAAGAAGCTTTTTGTTGATGTTGAATGAATTTTAGTGATCAAAGCCTCCTAAGACCATACATTGGGGTCAATGTATCCCAAGTGTGGGGATGGGGGGAAATTTTTGGAGATTTTGAAAAAAAATTTTAAATCAAGCGAAATATTGTGAGAATTTAAACACCCTAGATTAACCCCAAATGGTGCACCAGCAACCCTTGATACCCTTTCATTCTTGGTGAGAGTTGAAGCCACATTTGTATATAAATAATGCTTATCTTTGATGAGAGTGGCTACGGGTGGGGGTACATTAGAACTTGTGCTTGAATGCGGTTTGAGTCCTTAGTTAGACATGAATGCGAAAAGGATAAGGGCATCTAGGTAGCCTCGTCTTTAGTGTGTGTGAGTGTGGGATTTGGGGGGTTGGACCTCATAAGTTATATATATGAGCATGGTTGCGAGAGGGGCGGGGGTTTGTGTCACACCCCCAAAATCCACCTGCGGAGTATCACCGCTTGGGAGCGTGACTGACCAGGATCAAGCCACCAATCATATAAAACGATATACATAGTAAAAGTAATTGCCATTAAACCAAACCAAATCCATAAGAAAGGTGTTCCAAAACATAAGTAAGTTATCATTGTTTAGCGGAAGCGTATAAGTAAAACCCAAAATAAATAAGTATGTAACGTCATAAAGTGTTCAACAAACAATCACGATCCAAGTCCACAACGACCTGCTCCTCCCTGTGCAAGCTCCATGTATCTAACGACCTGCAAGGCATGTAATAGAGGATCAACAACTAGTTGAGCGAGTTCACAGTTTATAGTTCGGTATTTGTAATAGTATAGTAAGCCTTGTATTCGTTCATTAAGTCATGTATCGTAATAGTTCGTATCGCGGCCCTTCAGGCATGTATGCGAAGATTAGGGAAAGTTCTCAAGTATTCTAGACTAGGTATGTTTGTATCGCGGCCACCCGGCACCTGTGCGAAGTTTTAGTGTATAGTTCGCAGCCTTCCTAGGCATGTGTGCGAAGATCAGTCATATTATCGCAGCCAACCCTGGCATGTGTGCGAAGATCAGTCATATTATCGCAGCCAACCCTGGCGTGTGTGCGAAGATCAGTTCTATAAGCATCACTAGTCTAGTAGTATCTTAACCAATCACCTTCCTCACCCGAGGATCATATCACTACGTTCCATTATCTAGAGAAGTACAAATAAATAAATCAATCCCGTTCCCACCCTGGGAACCCCATGCCTTGGCTGTGTGAACTCACCTTGGTTTGCTCGGTATGCTATGCTCTAGGGTTTATCAAATGTCCAAGTCCGTTACACACGACCTAGGATATGTTGCACATGATACGATGTAAGTGTTTGCATCAAATTAGGGTTTGCAAATCATTGACACTCAAGCAGCTGTGTCTCGTGTGTTTATTGTGTACATGATGATATCACATAGAATGTTCACGCATGCAGAATCATACAGTTGCATTCAGTATCATACGATTATACACATATAGAATCATACATCATGTAATCAATTCATCGTATTCACCTAATTCATGCGTCACGTCTTTGCTTTCACATTCCAGTCTAACATGGAGGTTAACATATTTGTCACTGTTAACATACTTCGTACATTCATCGGCGTTGATAAACTTAACAGTTTAACTGAGTTAGCGGCTTAAGAAAGTGACATACACATCTTATCAAGTTCAGCATTAAATAATACACATTCATGGCCTCCTATTAATCGTACACAGAGTCAGACAGGGCCTTGCCCTTCTTAAAAGCTCAGACAAGTTTGGGGGGGGGGGTTTCCCCCTGTTTAAAATTCGGATAAGAAAGTGGTGGGGGGCTTTAAAGGTTGGACAAGGGATCAAGTCCCAAAACTCGGACTCCCTTACATGTAAAAAGCTCGGACAGGGATCAAGTCATGAAGGTCGGACCATGGGGGTTTAGAAACTCGGACAACAGGGTCTTGGGGTTAAAAGTCGGACCACACATGGTGGGGTGTCAAAACTCGGACTACATGTGTGGCAATAAAACTCGGACCACTAACACTTTAAAGATCGGACACGCTATCAAATAACAAAGGTCGGACCTATTGATTGTTATCTAAAAGTCGGATTACACAAGTCACACAAGCTCGGACTAAACAATCCCTTGTAAAGCTTGGACATCACAAACAAACAAAGTTTGGACTACATGTCCAAATAAAAGTCGGATCATTTTGCATCATCTAAAACTCGGATATGATATGTCATATCAAAACTCGGACATCCTTTAACTAGCATGCAAAATTCGGACAACATGTATCTACATAACAAAACTCAGACTATGTTCATTCGCAAACCTCAGACAAATAATTAAACATACGAATGTTCCTGTTCCATGAGATTGCATCAGTTACGTTTTTATTTCTCCTTTGATCGTGAAACCCTAATTACATACTTTGCATTATACTAATCAAAACAACAATCAATACTTCCACATATCCTGCATCTAAATCGTCAAGCAATCGATTCTACACTAAGCAACAACATTATCACATTAGTCAGAATCAAATCAATAATCACATTGAGCATCATATGTAGAATTAGGGTTTTACCAAGAATTACAAGAATCAAGAATTAATAGTAATCAAGCAATCAATAAACAATAATCATTTACCTTGTGTTGATTCTAGAGAAAATGTGGAATCAAAGTGCTGAATGCCTTGTGCCAATGATGATGGTGATCATGATTGCTAGGGGATTTAGAGAATACGGTACATGCTTTGGTTTTTTTGTGAAAATGATTAGTGAACAAGGGATTAGGGTTAAGAATCTCTAGGATTTCACCAATTACCCTCTACCTCCCTAAGTATCATATTTTACACATGCACACCATCTCATAACAATTTCATAGTTTCACCACCAAGTTCATATATTTACCAAGTCTTTCACAATTAACAAACAACCATGCACAATCACACAATACGATTCATTGCATCAAAACGTATATAATTCCATGGCAACTAATTGTGCAAATAATTAACTACACAAACAATGAATGTGCAATAAATGCGAAATAGAAATCTTGGAAATTCGAGTTGTCACATTATCCCCAACTTGAGAGAAATTTCGTCCCGAAATTTGGTACGCACTCACTGAGGAAGCTAGGTAAGCTGTATTGTTCACTGGTTTTCCTGGGGTGTCACATCATCCCCCCGTTGATTTGGAATTTCGTCCCGAAATTCCGCAGTAGTAGCTTCAGTCTCAGTAGTGGATGCTGTTGGTGCATGTTTGTGACAACAGCTTAGATTTGGTCTTTGGATATCTTGTAATTAGTTAAACGATAAACGGTTAGCGGGTTTAGCTTTGTAATAGTTAGTTGTAATGTTTGGGCTAACTAAACCCAAAGGATTGGGTGATGGGGGCGAATTGGGCCTGTCCAATTCGCAGCCCAGGAGTCTTTAACCTAGCCCAGTTGTGAACCTTGTGTTATATAAACAAGGTTAGACATTAGGGTTAAGGTTAATCAGCCAAAACAGTTGTGTGAGAGAGCAAATTTCGTGAGAGACATAGTCTTAGACGAATTAGGGTTTGGTTGATTGTAATACGCAAGTTTGATAATCAATAGAAACCCAGTTGAAAGTGAATTCTGTTTCCTACACGTTTTCTGCTGATTCTGATCAAGAGGATTCCGCACTCTTGATTAGAAAGACGATTCTGTGACGATCCATAACATCAAGGGGACCTACAATTGGTATCAGAGCTTTAGGCTCTTGATTGCTCGGTTCAGAATTGTTTGCTGCAGAAACAGGGAGTAAAAATTCGAAATTTTTGAAACCTGATAATTAGGGTTTTTAAAATTTTTGAAATTTTGGTGTGTTTTGATTCTGATTTTTTATTTTTGTTGGCTGTTTTGATCTTTTGGTTTGTTTGTTTGTTTGGTGGTTTGCAGGTTTTCTTGAAAGATTTTGGCTGATTCTGGAAAAGTTTGTGGCTGATAGACTTGAAGATTCGAAGATTGTTCTTCGTGTTCTTGAGTTTATTCAATCTGTTCTTGATAAATTTTCGAAATTTTTTGCTGATTTGCTGCTTTGATTTTGCAGGAAGTTGTTAGAAAATCCAGAAAATCATCAAAAATTTCGAACAGATTGACTTTCCATAGTTACTGGGCGAAATTGGCTGTTTCTGGCGAATTTGACTGATCTGCGAAATTAATCAGCAAACTTACCGGCGAAATTAAATCCAAAGGCGACTTTGGTAACCGTGAAAACTTTCCACAGCGAAATTATCACGGTTTTTCGGCGAATTTACTGGTCGTCGTACAAGCGAAATTGACCAGCGAATTTGGCGAAATTTGAAGCGAAATTGAGCGAACTGACCTGACACAGCGAACTACACCAGCGAACTTGACTTCTCAGCGAATTTTGACCTGCACATTAAGACTAGCGAAATTAAACATTGAACCAGCGAAATTAAGCTAAAACCAGCGAATTTTAGGAGAGAATTTAAGTGGTGGAATTTCAGTTGGCAAGCGTCGGAAATTTTTCGGTGTTTTGCAAATAGAAATTGATCCGTAACTCGTTGGATTATATATCATTGGATTCGTCTTTTCGAGACGATTCTAACGGTGTAACTTAGTAACCACTGCTTTCGGAAACTTTCGTACGGTTTTCTCAGTCTGTTAACGTTAAAATGTCAAACATGTCTACTTTGAACGAGCTGTTGAAGATGGAGCATGAGGTTGGTACTACCAACAAACCACCTAAGATGATGAAGGTGGAAAACTATCTGACATGGAAGGATCGTTTTCAGTCCTTCATTGAATATCAGGATACGCGCATGTGGATATGCATCGAAGATGGTTACGTGAATCCTACACACGACTTTGAGGGCAGACCACGTCGAACAGAATATGTGAACATGCAAGATAATGATAAAAAGATGTATGAGGCTGAAAAGAGAGCCTTGGCTGCAATCAAAATGTCGTTGCCTGATAGCATCAAACATACCTTCAAAAAGTACACTAACTCAAAGGATATGTGGGATGCTTTGGAGAAAAGATACGCTGGTAATGCTGATGTCAAGAAGAACAAGATTGATCTACTGAAGAAGCAGTTTGCTGTTTTCAAGTACATGAAGCATGAGTCCCTTGAAGAGGTCATCACTCGTTACTACCATCTGATGTCAGAAATGGACAATTATGAGATCGATTGCTATTCTGATGTAGAGAAGAATGACAAGCTGCTAGATGCTTTGCCTACTAAGTGGGATATCTACACTTTAATGATCAAGGGTGAAGCAGATTATGAAACAAAAGAGCTTGAAGAGGTTGTAGGAAAGTTGAGAGCTTATGAGCTCAGCATGAAGAAGAAAGATACTGGATATGATTAGGTTCAAGATCCGGCAGTGTACAATGGGCTTACATCTTCTTCATCTCACAACGCTTCTAGCGAATCTGCTACTGCGTTTTTATCATGTGAGAATGAGCAGGTTATGGTGAATCAGGATGGTGATGTGTGTTTTGTTGCTGCTTCAAGAGGATCATCAGGAGTTAAGAAATCGTCAGCTTCTAAACAGAGTACTACTGCCAAGTCAATGCCAATGAGTGTGAAGTCTGCTGAAGAGCATCTGGCTCTGCTTGCTTCGTTTGTTGCCTCCTATGAAAACTATATTCAGGGAAAAATTTCTGATCCTGCTACTTTAGATGAAGACTATGATCAGATTGACCCTGATGATCTTGAAGAAATGGATTTGCAATGGCAAATGGCCATGATTTCTAGGCGTCTGAAGAGGTTTATGAATAGAACTGGGAGGAAATTTGTTGGAAGGAGTGTTGGTTTCGACAAAACCAAAGTGAGGTGCTTTAATTGTCAAAGTTATAGGCACTTTGCTAGGGAATGTCAGAAACAAAAGCAAGATAATTCGAGCCAGAGTTCAAACAACAGGAATGCATCAAACAACTCTAGCTCAAAGGCGTTGATCTCTACTGCAAGAGAGGGTTCATATGATTGGAGCATTCACTTAGAAAATGATGGGGATGTCTCTCAAGCATTCATGGCAGAGATTACTCCAATCGATGATGGTGAAGCTAAAGTAGATGATGCAGAAGTGCAAGTGGATGCTGAGGTGAAGGTAGAGAATAGAGCTGAAGAAAAGAAAGTTGATCAGACAACAGGTGCTGAAGATGAAAAACAAAAGTCAAAATATGAAAGAGAAGCTGAGGAAAAGGATGCTAAGTATAAACAATTGGAAGCTCAGCTTGCTGCTCTAATGGCCAACCTTGACAAACAAACAGGAGAGGTAAAATCTAATTCTGTGTGTTTAAAATGTCGTGAACTACAGGGTGAGGTTGACAGGTTGTCAGCACAAAACAAAAGTTTGGTAAGCGAGATGTCAAAAATTAAAGAATCAAACTTTTTTGCTAAAAGAAATGAAACGTCATACTTGAAGAAAATAAAAGGTTATGAAAGTGAACTTGAAGCCGTAACCTGCAAATTAAATGAAAAACTTTAAGTCATTGACTTAGCTCATGACATGATGGCTGAAAAAACAAAAGAGATTTCTGATAAAAACAAAGAGTTGACAGATGCCCAACTCAAAATTGTTGAACTTGAAAAGAAATTGGGTCAATTCAGGGATTCTGCTTTTGTTATGAAACATATGATGGGTGGGTTAAAGAAGAGTAATGACAAGACTAGTGTGGGATTCCAAGGCTTTAATGAAGTCCCACCTCCTCTTAGTCATGATTATTCATTCCTACCTGATGAAGATGAGCTAACCAAATTCATGTCAACAGCACCGAGTAGTTCCACAGTAGGTCGAGAAGATGAGTCTGAGAAAGATCAGGCCAAGAAGGATAATAACAGCAAACCTGTTTTGAAAACGAAAACCTCACAACCTAGGAATAAAAACTCAACTTCTGTTAAAAAGATTAGTTTTGTTCAAGGAAGTGACATGCAAAACGAAACAGCTGTTATTGAAAATGAATCGAACGTAGAGTTTGCAAAAAATAAAAACAAAGAAAATTCTGAAATTAAGCAAACTGAACCAAATCCTTCTGTGGCATCATCGTCAAAGCCTGAATCTAGTTCAAAGGCTTCAGATAAGAAGTCTTCGAAAAGGATGTCGTGCTTCAAATGTCATACCAAAGGACATGTAGCTAGCTGATGTCCTAACAAAACGAATGAAGCACAGGTGAATGAGAGGAAGAGAGAGAAGTCACCAGAGAAAAATGGTGATAAGCAGGAGAGAGAGTCCAACTCTCCTAAGAAATCTGCTCCTAAGCAACCAGAGCCAGTTGCTGTTGGTGAGGATAAGGCTGAAAAAGGAACTCCACAAGTTCCTCGTTTTCAAAGAAATCAACCTAGATTTCAGCCTAGATCTCCACCAGGCAGATTTGAGAGACCTAGAAGCAGTTCACCAAGAATGAACAATCAAAATACAAATAATTTCAGAAGTCAAGGTCAATATCAAAATCGATACCAAAATAATGGTAGTCGAAATTTTTATAACAATGGCTTTAGAAATTATAACTATAATGCTTCTTGGAATCAAAATCCAAATTTTCAAAGGTCAAATAGTCCAAACACACATAGGAACCCTCAGGACCAAAGACCTAGTGGAAGTCAAAATAAATTTCCAACAGGTCTAAGATCCAAGACTCCAGTTAGGAGTAATGGATATTGGATGGACGTTCCGGTGGTTGGTGAATTTGGACGACCCAAGACCATTAAGGCTTGGGTCCCCCAATCTAACTAATCTTTTGGTTGGTGTGTGCAGGAGCTGCTAAGGAGGATTATCAACTTGTGGTATGTTGATAGTGGCTGCTCTAGGCACATGACGGGGGATGCGAGGTTGTTGACTGAATTTGAAGAATATGATGGAGGACAAGTGAATTTTGCGGGTGCTAAAGGTGGTAGGATTACTGGACGAGGAAAGGTGACCAATGGGAAGATCACACTGGACAAAGTGAACTATGTTGAGCAGCTTAAACACAATCTTATGAGCGTGTCACAAGTCTGCGACAAGGGTCACTCGGTCCATTTTACCAAGAATGAAGCATTAGTGTTGAAACCAGGTTTGAAGATACCGGACGATTGGATAGTGATGCGAGCGCCAAGGAGAAATGACACTTATGTCATGGACATGGGTGCAAAGGATCCAACTGCAGTGGTGGCGTGTTTACTATCAAAAGCATCTGAAGCTGAATCGATGTTGTGGCACAGACGCATGGCCCATATTCACTATCGCAAAATGAACTATCTTGTTAAAAATGAGCTAGTGAGAGGGGTTCCATTGCGGAGGTTTCAAGTGGAAGACAAATGTCTTCCATGTCAAAAGGGAAAACAACACAAGAAACCTCATAAATCTAAAACAGTAAATTCCATAGATGCCCCTTACGAACTACTTCACATGGACTTATTCGGTCCAGTGAACGTAAGAAGCATAGGTGGAAAGTACTATTGTTTAGTTGTCACTGATGATTACTCACGTTATTCATGGGTTTTCTTTTTAGGTACAAAAGATGAGACGGCAGAGATGCTGATAGATCTTTTTACAAAACTGGAAAACGTCCATGATGCAAAGATCAAGAGGATAAGGAGTGATAATGGCACGGAGTTCAAGAATCGTATTCTGGATCTCTACTGTCTTCGCAAGGGAATTGAACATCAATATTCTGCTCCTTATACGCCTCAACATAATGGAGTTGCTGAGAGGAAAAACAGGACGTTGATTGAAGCCGCTAGGACAATGCTTTCAGATTCTAAGCTACCAGTTCTTTTCTGGGGAGAAGCTGTGAATACAGCTTGCTATGTCCTAAACAAAGTTTTGACTGTTAAACGTTTTAACAAAACTTGTCATGAATTAATGTTTAACAAGAAACCAAACTTAGAAGGCTTTGAACCATTTGGATTACCCTGCACCATTGTGCGAAATAAAGATAAACAAAATTTCGGTGAGGTGGCTGACGAGGGCTACTTTCTAGGTTACGTACCTGGCGCACCGAATAAAAGGGTTTTTAATCTAAAAACTGGTAAAATTGAGGTTGTGTTTAATGTTGAAATCACTTCTTACAAACCTCAACAGTCAACGAGTGGACCAGCTATATTATATGATTATGAAAGTGTCTTTAAATCATTTAATATTCCTGAGTTTTCCGATGCAGATGAGTCTCAGCTAATTCAAACAGTGATTGGTGATGATGAAGGCGAGTTCATGCCTAGATCGAATGTTGATACAACAGATGCTCCGGGACCTTCCCAAGATGCTGCTGATTCTGATTCAAGTGACGATGAACCCGAACCCAATCAGGGGGAGGATTTCATTAATCCGTTTGCGGATCAGCATATTCAGGGGGAGGTTGGCTCAAACCTTGGTGACAATTTAGAAGTCGATGCTGTTGCTATTACACGAGCAAATAGAGATCATCCAGTTGACATGATACTGGGAGATCCTGCTGCAGGTGTTCAAACGAGAAGAAGCATAGCAACGAATACAGGTTTATTTGTGTCGATTGAGAAGACTGGGATAGTGAATGAGTGCTTGTATAGTTGCTTTATTTCCCAAGAGGAGCCGAAGAACATTCATATGGCTCTTAAAGACAATTCATGGGTTGAAGCTATGCAAGAGGAATTGGCCCAGTTTGCTAAGTTGAAGGTTTGGGAGTTGGTTGATCTTCCTAAAGGTGAAAGAGAGATTGGCACTAAATGGGTGTTTAGGTGCAAGAAGGATGAAAGAGGTATAGTCACGCGAAACAAGGCTCGATTGGTGGTCAAAGGTTTCAATCAGCAAGAAGGGATAGATTACAATGAAGTGTTTGCGCCAGTGGCGAGGTTGGAGGCAATTCGGTTGTTTCTGGCTTTTGCAACTTTCAAGGGCTTCAAAGTTTACCAACTAGACGTGAAGAGTGCGTTTCTTTACGGGAAAGTCCAAGAAGTGGTGTATGTCTCACAACCAGATGGGTTCGTTGATCCAGATTATCCAGATCGAGTGTACAAACTTGATAAGGCTTTGTATGGGTTACATCAAGCTCCCAGGGCGTGGTACGAGACACTGTCTACACATCTGATAAAGAATGGTTTTGAAAGAGGTCAGATTGACAGTACACTGTTCATCAAGAGGAAGAAGGAAGATTTTCTGCTGGTACAAGTGTACGTGGATGACATCATCTTTGGGTCATCTGATGAAAGCATGTGTAAAGAGTTCGAGCAGGTGATGAAGAGCAAGTTCGAAATGAGTGCTATGGGTGAGCTGTCCTACTTTCTGGGATTACAAGTTGAACAGAAGGCGGATGGGATGTTTATTCATCAAACAAAGTATGTGTATGACATTTTGAGTCGGTTCAAAATGAATGATTGCACTACTTCCAACACACCCATATGTGAAAATCACAATCTTGGCCCAGATCATGAAAGTACTGAAGATGTTGATCCTACTCAATACAGGGCAATGATTGGTTCTCTAATGTACTTGACTGCTTCAAGACCCGACATCATGTTTGCTGTATGCTTGTGTGCCAGATATCAGGCGAATCCTAAAGAGTCACACATGAAAGCAGTGAAGCGAATTATTCGTTACTTGAAGGGGAAACCTAAACTTGGGTTGTGGTATCCAGCTGATAGTGATTTGACGTTTGTTGCTTACACTGACTCAGACTTTGGAGGATGCAAATCGAACAGGAAGTCTACAACAGGTGGTTGTCAGTTCTTAGGAGGCAGGATCGTGTCTTGGCAATGCAAGAAGCAATCCTGTGTGTCTACCTCTACGTGTGAAGCTGAATATATTGCTGCTGGAAGCTGCTGCTCTCAGGTTCTCTGGATTCAACAGCAGATGCGCGATTATGGTTTGGATTTCACTCGTACTCCTATTATGATAGACAATAATGCCACTATTTCAATAACTAATAATCCCGTGAACCACAGTCGCACAAAACATATTGACATACGTCATCATTTTATACGGGATTGTGCTGAAAAGAGACTAATTGAATTACATCGAGTCGACACAGAGGATAACCTGGCAGATCTTTATACTAAAGCATTTGACAGGGCTCGCTTTGAACATTTAGTCGAACTCAACGGGATGAGGAATCCTGAATAACTGGTTTTTCATAAGAATTTTTGTAAATAGTTTACTGCTTTTCATAAAAATCAAAAACATAAAAAAATTGAAAAATCAAAAACATAAAAAAAAATAGAAAATCAAAAATGAGATTTCACTGTGTGGAAAAGAAGAAATGATAGTACATCAGCAAGTTAGACTGTCACACTGAACTTGAACCTAAATTGCTTAAGTGTGATAGCAGCTTCATCATATGATGTACCAGTAGGCAAAAGCATGAAATAATCAACTTACCAATGTGATATAAACTTAAATGAACTGAATATGAGTGGGGAACACATTAGTGGTGTATGGTTTAATGACCTTAATTCTTGCGTTGATAGATTGCCAAAATCTGAAGTTTTGGGTCTTTATACTGTTGTTTTATCTAGGGATATCTTGGCTGTATGTCTGTTAGAACTAAAATTGTACATGACCCCAGGAAAGATAGTCACTTGGAATTAGCTCATTTCTATTTGAATGTCTGTATATTTCCCGATACACACAATTTTGATCTGATTCTGAAATCTTCTCTGAAAAAAGTCGTGTACCTCCTCTGCTGCATCCAGATATATGCTGACCTGGAGGTGCTAGGCAACGACAGCTTCTGCTGCATCCAGATACATGCTGACCTAGCTGTACGTTGTCGCGCTATAGATCTAATACACCCGAAAGAGGCCCTCAAGTGCCCAAAAGAAACCCAATAAACCTATATCAAACTGAGAAAATCTCATTTGATCTGTATATTATACCATCTCTACTAAGATCTATTCTTTTCTCTTCTCAACCTAATCCCAGTTAAGATTTCAGAAATCTGGATTGGACTTGTGAAATATGTGGTAGGGAAGATACTTGCATGATAGAGTGTGCTGTTTATATTTCCAGGATTTGATTAGTATTTATTTGGGTGTTCATAGTTAAGCAATTAAAACATGATAAAACAGTTTATATGCAGAACTAGACACAGTCAGGATATCTTAAAGTATGAATTCAGTATACTCACCTACTACGATGAATCTTTGTGCATACCTTGATCGTGGGGGTATATCCAGTTGTGGGACACGCTCGTATTTCAGAAAATAAAATTACCTTAACATATCATATGATAATGGTACTTGAAATGTTCATGCATTTTGTTTAAGTGGACAAACATACTGGTAATCGTCTTGAACTGCTTTTCACGAAAAATAAAATAAAGAATTATATGATTGTGTGAAACAGTTTGCTTATGCTGATATGATCTTCTTACCAGTGATTCTCACAAAAATAGAGTGTTTATTGTTTTTGTTATTTACTTGCTTTCAGAAAATATAAAAATCCAAAAATAGTGTCATTTTCTGTTTAAAATTCTTAACGTACGGAAAACTGTTATTCTTGGAGGAATTGTTACTGATAGGGGGAGACGGTGTTAGTAAGTGAGCTCAAAATTTTCAATCAGGCAGGTTCTTGTGTGTTGAGCAAAATGTTTTGCGTGTTGATGATTTTGAAAAAGCTTAATCTGTTACACAGTTTAACTAATCTCTTGAAAAATAATAATTTATTTAACTTATGTTGAAACATTCTTATGGTTTCTCGAGATGTTGGTTTTATAGTGTTCAGATTGAAGCGGTTTGTTGCTGAGAAGTTGCTGTGACGTGTGAAGATGAGAGTTATGATTGGCTGCATGGTAGAACCTCCTTTCTATATTGCAGACAATGTTGAAGAGTTGAAGATTGCTTTGCAAATGCTGAACTGGAGTTTACTCAAACGCTAACGTGTTGAAGATTTGGTGATTGGATGCATCAGCTTAGGGGGAGTCTGTTGCTGACAGTCTGTTGCTGACAGAAGCTATTGAAGCTGAAGCTATCCAAAGACCAAAGACAGTGCGAGACTACATGAAGATTGCAAGAAGACCGAAGACAAAGTTTTGACTCAAGACAAAGTTTTTATGAAGCTATTGTCAAGGGGGAGTTTGTTGGTGCATGTTTGTGACAACAGCTTAGATTTGGTCTTTGGATATCTTGTAATTAGTTAAACGATAAACGGTTAGCGGGTTTAGCTTTGTAATAGTTAGTTGTAATGTTTGGGCTAACTAAACCCAAAGGATTGGGTGATGGGGGCGAATTGGGCCTGTCCAATTCGCAGCCCAGGAGTCTTTAACCTAGCCCAGTTGTGAACCTTGTGTTATATAAACAAGGTTAGACATTAGGGTTAAGGTTAATCAGCCAAAACAGTTGTGTGAGAGAGCAAATTTCGTGAGAGACATAGTCTTAGACGAATTAGGGTTTGGTTGATTGTAATACGCAAGTTTGATAATCAATAGAAACCCAGTTGAAAGTGAATTCTGTTTCCTACACGTTTTCTGCTGATTCTGATCAAGAGGATTCCGCACTCTTGATTAGAAAGACGATTCTGTGACGATCCATAACATCAAGGGGACCTACAGATGCATTGGTTCCGAATAACTGGGGGGTACTTTTCTTTTATTTGGTCTTCACGTTCCCAGGTGTACTCTGGGCCACGTCGGGAGTTCCAACGAACTCGAACAAGAGGGATTCTCTTGCTTTTGAGGACCTTAACATCCCGGTCCGTGATTTCAACTGGCTCCTCGACGAACTGCAACCGCTCGTCGATAGTGAGTTCCTTAAAAGGAACTATGAGGGTCTCATCTGACAGGCACTTCTTCAGATTCGACACGTGAAATACATTGTGAACTGCGCCGAGTTCAGCTGGTAGGTTTAGCTTGTAGGCCACTTTGCCTATTTTCTCAATGATCTCGAACGGTCCGACATACCGCGGATTTAGTTTGCCCCGTTTGCCAAAACGAACCACACCCTTCCAGGGTGAGACTTTAAGTAAAACCCGGTCCCCGACCTGAAATTCCAAAGGCTTCCTACGCTTGTCCGCGTAGGCTTTCTGACGGTCGCGTGCTGCCGCCATGCGGTGTCATATCTGTGCAATCTTTTCCGTGGCGTCCACTACAATCTCTGGACCCGTGATCTGACTATCCCCCACCTCTGCCCAACAGAGAGGTGACCGGCATTTACGTTCGTACAATGCCTCGAATGGAGCGGCTTGTATGCTGGTGTGATAACTATTATTATACGAAAACTCCACCAAAGGGAGATGCTTTTCCCAGCCGTTGCCGAAATCAATAACACACGCCCGAAGCATGTCTTCAAGAGTCTGGATCGTTCACTCAGACTGCCCATCCGTCTGAGGATGATATGCTGTGCTCATGTCTAATCGTGAGCCAAACGATTTGTGCATCGCTTGCCATAGCTCTAACGTGAATCGTGCATCCCGATCCGAAATAATGGAGGTGGGCACCCCGTGCCTCGAAACAACTTCTTTAAGATAGATGTCTGCGAGCGTGGGGAACTTATCCGTTTCCTTTATAGCCAGGAAGTGTGCAGACTTGGTGAGTCGATCCACGATCACCCATATGGTGTCATTCCCACGCTGGGATCTGGGTAGGCCTGTAACAAAATCCATGGAAATTTCTTCCCATTTCCATTGCGGTATCTTGGGTTGCTGAAGTAGGCCCGCTGGTTTCTGATACTCCACTTTGACTTTTGCACATGTCAAACACTTGCCAACGTAAGTAGCAATGTGGGCCTTCATGCTAGGCCACCAATATGTAGTTCTGATGTCGTGATACATTTTATCCGAACCTGGATGTACCGAGTAGCGAGACTTATGAGCTTCATCCATCACAAGTTCTCGTAAACCACCATATAATGGAACCCAAATACGTCCTGTTACATAGTAGGCGCCGTCTTCTTTTTGTTCTAATCGTTGCCTTGAGCCACGTAAAGTTTCAGCTTTGACGTTTTCGGGCTTTAATGCTTCCATCTGAGCAGTTCGTATTTGTGCTGGAAGACTGGACTGAATAGTGAGCTGCAAGGCTCGTACGCGTCTAGGTAGAGTGTCCTTTCGACTGAGAGCGTCAGCCACAACATTGGCTTTGCCTGGATGATACTTAATAGCGCATTCGTAATCGTTTAAAATTTCAACCCATCTTCGCTGACACATATTCAATTCCTTCTGCTTGAAGATATGCTCGAGACTCCTGTGATCGGTGTAAATTGTGCACTTGGTACCGTACAGATAGTGTTGCTATATCTTAAGTGCAAAAACAACAGCTCCCAGCTCTAAATCGTGCGTCGTGTAGTTCCGTTCGTGAACCTTGAGTTGACGAGAAGCGTAAGCAATAACCTTATCCCGCTGTATCAATACACAACCAAGTCCCTGTATCGACGCGTCACAAAAGACCACAAAATCATCCGCGCCCTCTGGCAATGAGAGAATAGGTGCACTGCAAAGCCTATCCTTTAGGTACTGGAAAGCGGTTTCCTGGGAATCTCCCCAACGGTAGGTGACACCTTTCTGTGTCAGCATAGTAAGCGGCTGTGCGATCTTCGAAAAGTCTTTAATGAATCGTCTGTAGTATCCTGCCAAACCCAAGAATTGGCGTATTTCCGTTAGAGTTCGAGGCGCTGGCCAATTCCTGATCGAATCTACCTTGGATGGATCGACATGAATCCCATCCCTGTTCACCACATGGCCTAAGAAGTGGACTTCACGAAGCCAGAAGTCACATTTCGAAAACTTTGCGTACAGTTGTTCTTTTCGAAGAAGTTCCAAGATAAGACGTAGGTGCTGCTCGTGTTCCTCCTGACTCTTGGAGTAGATCAGAATGTCGTCGATGAAGACCATGACGAACTTGTCTAGATAGGGTTTGCACACCCTGTTCATAAGATCCATGAAAACTGCAGGCGCGTTCGTAAGCCCAAATGGCATGACTAGGAACTCGTAATGACCGTAGCGAGTTCTGAATGCTGTCTTAGAGACGTCCTCATCCCAGACTCTCAGCTGATGATACCCTGACCTTAGATCAATCTTGGAGTAGTAACTCGACCCTTGCAACTGGTCGAATAAGTCGTCAATACGAGGAAGAGGGTAGCGGTTCTTCACTGTGACTTTGTTCAGTTCGCGATAGTCTATGCACATTCTGAAAGTGCCATCCTTCTTTTTCACAAATAGTACTGGAGCTCCCCAAGGCGAAGAGCTTGGACGAATAAA
Source organism: Helianthus annuus (assembly GCF_002127325.2). Classification (NCBI taxonomy): domain Eukaryota; kingdom Viridiplantae; phylum Streptophyta; class Magnoliopsida; order Asterales; family Asteraceae; genus Helianthus; species Helianthus annuus. The sequence goes on along the minus strand of NC_035440.2, from coordinate 158,611,612 downwards.
GCCCTTATCCAAGAGCTCTTATAGTTGCTTTGAAAGTTCTTCCAGTTCAGTTGGAGCTAAACGATATGGTGCGCGAGCTATAGGTGCTGCTCCTGGAGCTAGCTCTACTTGAAACTCGACCTGGCGATGAGGCGGTAGACCAGGTAAATCTTCAGGAAACACTTGAGGAAAATCACGTACAACTGGAATATCCTCTATTCTTTTCTCTTTCGAAGCTGCATCAGTAACCAGTGCCAAGATAGCCGTATGACCCTTTCGTAAACATTTCTGAGCCTTCAAGAAAGTGATGATGCCAACCACAGCACCACTCTTGTCGCCTTGAACTTCGAGAGGTTCCCTTCCCGCACGAGGAATACGAATGATCTTCTCCTTGCATAGGATCTCCGCCTGCTGCTTGGATACCCAATCCATGCCGATGACGATGTCGAAACTACCCAGAACTATAGGAATGAGGTCGATGGAGAAAGTCTGACCAGCTAAGACAATGCTACAACCCTTAACTATCTGTGTGGCCTCTACACTTTTACCGTTTGCTAGCTCTACGACATGTTTGGTGTTTAGGGGTGTTGGTGTACGTTTTAACAATTTACTCATTTTCAAAGACATATAACTCGTATCCGCACCCGAATCAAACAAAACAGTAACATAAATATCGTCGAGAAGAAACTTACCCATAACGACGTTGGGATCATTTCTGGCATCACCCTGCCCCAACACAAATGCACGACCCCTTGCTTCATTGCCGTTGTTGTTCCCACCGTTACTGTTGTTCCCATTGCCCTGGTTGTTGTTGTTATTGTTATTGCGATTCTGGTTCAACTGGGGACAATCACGCTTGAAATGACCTTCAGCCCCACACTGAAAACATCCCCTGTTACCACGCTGATGCTGCTGCTGATGCTGGTTCTGTGGAGCTGGTGGTGGGTGTTGCTGATTCTGATTTGCAGGTCGCGAACTCCTGCAGTCTTTAGCTTCATGCCCTAACTTGAGACATCTCTGACATCGTTCTTTACGACACCGCCCGCTGTGGTGTCTGTTGCACTTATTACACAGTGGGTGAATTCCCCGATATCCACCCTGCCCCTGACTGCCTGATGTCTGCTGACTCGGATTCTGGTAGTCGTTTGTCTTACGTTGCTGTGCTTGGGACTGAACAGAAACTGATCCCCTGCTGGAATCCCCCTCCCATTTTCTCTTGTTGTCACTGGGAGTAGCATAAGTAGTAACAGCAGTAGTGGTAGCCCTGATGCGTTTTGGCAGCTTGTTCTGTTCCACTGCCTGATCCGTAATACGATGAGCAAGGCGCTGAATAGCCTGGATATTATCAAGATTAGCCGATGTCACATGGCTCTGGATTTCTGGCGCTAACCCCTTGAGATACAACTCTATGCGCTTGATTGGAGGGTCCACCATAGTTGGACACAACACGGCCAGCTCGTTCGACCGTTTAGTGTAAGCTTCAATCTCTGACCCAGTCATTTTCAAATGATAGAACTCATCTTCCAGCTTGTGGATGTCTTCTCGAGTGCAGTATTCACGTTTAATCAGTTCCTTGAAGTCATTCCAAGGGGTGGCGTTAGCAGCTGCCAACCCTAAGATCTGCACTTGCGCGTTCCACCAAGTTAACGCGATTCCTTCCAACGTGCCAGTGGCGTACTTCACCCTGCGATCCTCAGGGCATTCACACATTTCGAATACCGACTCTAACTTCTCAACCCAATGGAGGAGTCCCACTGCCCCCTCGGTGCCACTGAATGTGCCTGGACGACAGTCCATGAAGTTCTTGAAAGTGCAAACGGGCTGATGAGCGTGTTGACCTAATGTGTAAGATCAGAACGAGGTTAAACATAAGAGTTGTTTAGGAACGTAGGATCTAAAGATCCTAGAATAAGTTACGACTGCATGGTATACCTCCTGCGTTTGCAGCTGCAAGTGCCGTAGCTACTCGTTCATTGATAAGTGCCGTCAACTGGTCTTGAGTCATGTTCACACGTCCAGGCATGATCTTCATAGTAAAAGTAGTGTAAGTGAGAATGGTTCGCGAGTAGTGCGATGACAGAAGAGTGTAAGCACATAAGTGTTCTCAAGCAATAACAAATAGTGAGCAATGTAATTTAATCATACTACGAGCAAAGTTCTATGCAATCTAGCATGTAGGCAATAAACATAAACCTTATTACCTAGGATGTTGAGTCTTGCACGTGGAGCGAAGCGTCGTTGTGGATCGTTGAGAGCACTGTTCTGGTTATAGTCTGGTTTTAATAAAAACGTTTTCCCATATTAAAACCAAGTTCTCTATAACCAATGGCTCTGATACCAATCTGTCACACCCCCAAAATCCACCTGCGGAGTATCACCGCTTGGGAGCGTGACTGACCAGGATCAAGCCACCAATCATATAGAACGATATACATAGTAAAAGTAATTGCCATTAAACCAAACCAAATCCATAAGAAAGGTGTTCCAAAACATAAGTAAGTTATCATTGTTTAGCGGAAGCGTATAAGTAAAACCCAAAATAAATAAGTATGTAATGTCATAAAGTGTTCAACAAACAATCACGATCCAAGTCCACAACGACCTGCTCCTCCCTGTGCAAGCTCCATGTATCTAACGACCTGCATGTCACACCCCCAAAATCCACCTGCGGAGTATCACCGCTTGGGAGCGTGACATGACCAGGATCAAGCCACCAATCATATTGAACATGTAATTGAATCGTAAAAGTTATCCATCAATACGAAAGGTGTTTATCAAAACCAACAAAGTAAATATAGCGGAAGCATTAATGTAGAAAACCCAACATAAGCATTAACGTTTGAAATGTCAATAGTGTTTAATAATTAACCACGATCCTTTGCCCACAACGACCCGCCCCTCCTTGTGCAAGCTCCAAAAGTACCTAAGGTCCTGCAAGGCATGCAGCAGAGAGTCAACAACTAGTTGAGCGAGTTCACAGAAAAGTAAATGCGTAATCGTAAGTTCATGAGTATCAGGTGGCTCTACTGGGCCGATATAGGTTTTTATTGGTGGGGGCTTCCCATGTTATTAATCCACTAGACTATGCGTTACCATAAGTGTTCTACATATTCCGAGAACAGTAATACGTACAATTTACGTAGGATTTACGTAAGTATCCTTCACAACCGAGGATAGGGGTACGTGGGGGTTTACGTAGGTTTTACGTAGGTTTTACGTAAGTGCCTGACACAACCGAGGCAGTAGTGAGTATCCGTTCACGTAGGTTTTACGTGAGTGTCCTTCGCAACCTGAGGACAGTGAGTAACTTAGGTATACTTAAGTTTTACGTATGTATCCTGCACAACCGAGGACGATGGTATGGTAGTCTAGTAATGGCATCCGTATGAATCTATTCAACCTTATCCTTTCAATCCCATTCCCAACACCCCGGGAATCCCATGCCTTGGTAAGAGTGTGAACTCACCATGGGTTTGCTCGGCAGATACACAAAGTTCGGTTAAGCTATATAGTGATCAACCACGTCCTAGCATGGTTACCATACAAGTCAGGTTCGTATTCGGATATAGCACATTGGTTCTACACGTATTGTGACAAATGTAATCATGGCATGCACAAGTATTCATAGCAGTCCAATAGCAGACACGTAAACAAGTTCAAGTACCCGGCCCAATCAATTGGGCTCGTGACAGTGCAAGTCCAAACAGTGTGCATGTGTAGCTGGTCTCGAGTCGAGACTAGGGATCTCGAGTCGCAACAAAAGGAGGTCTCGACTTGTGCCTAAATCACTCGAGACTAGGTGGTCAAGAGTCAGGTCTCGAGTCGCAACGGGACTCGCAAATGCAGGTCTCGGGTTGTCATGATTAGGGCGAGATCACACGGTCTCGAGTCGCAACCGGACCCGCAACCGTGGTCTCGGTTTGTGTTGTTTGTGTTGATAAGGTGGTCTCGAGTCGAGACTGAGGGTTCTCGACTCGCAACCCTGGTCGAGACAACGTGTAACAGATTTCCTGATTTCATGTAGATCGGTTACACTTATTCATGTTTCCAAGTTTACAACTAAATCAATTAGCAGTTACTTCGGTTTCCAAATCAAATAAATAACACGTTTTCCGTCATTCAACTAGCATAACATCGATCAAATAGGGTTTTAACACCTTAATTCTCATGAACCCTAATCCGTTATGACATGTATCAAGAACATAAACAACAATCCTAACACTAAAGCATATCAATATGATCTGATTTCATGAACATCCAACCGGTTATATGTTAAATCTTAAACACAAACATGATAACCGAACCACAACAATCAATAACATATCCGATTGACTAGAACATATATCAAACACACACACACACAAGCCGATTCTAAGAACACTAAACTCAATGATTAATCACACATCATCACTAAAATCATAAGGTAACACATGCAATCAACATATTAACAATTATACGTTCATGGTAGTACACTAACCGTTCTGAAAGATGGTGAACAAGGATTGATCCGACCGAATAGTTTGGTGCCGTCGGCTTCGAAGGGAGAAGAGGGAGCTAGGGTTTCTTTTGTGTGTGAATGTGTTTAGCAACAAATGAGGAATAATCCTTCCTAGTGTGTGGGTTGTACGCATAAGAGGAGTGGGCCGACCCTCCATTTGGGCTGCCCAATGAGCTCGGTTACAAGCATACGGCTCAGCCCACTTGGGCTTATGCGATCGGGTTCTACGTTGTGCGTTCGGTTCACGTATCATGTATACATATTACACATAGCATTTAATTCGTAACATTCAATAGAAACACATATCACGTAAACATGCATTCATTCAGTTAGAGTAGCTCACATAAATACGTAACGTTACAAGATAGGTCTAAAGTACGAGTTGTCACATTATCCCCAACTAAAAAGGAATTTCGTCCCGAAATTTGGAATGCACTCACTGAGGAAGCTAGGTAAATGGTATCGTTCACTGGTTTTCCTGGGGTGTCACATCCTCCCCTCGTTGATCTGGAATTTCGTCCCGAAATTCCGCAGTAGTAGCTTCAGCCTCAGTAGTGGTTGCATTGGTTCCGAATAACTGGGGGTACTTTTCTGTCATCTGATCTTCACGTTCCCAGGTGTACTCTAGGCCACGTCTGGAGTTCCAACGAACTCGAACAAGAGGGATTCTCTTGTTTTTGAGGACCTTAACATCCCGGTCCGTGATTTCAACTGGCTCCTCGACGAACTGCAACCGCTCGTCGATTGTGAGTTCCTTAAAAGGAACTATGAGGGTCTCGTCTGACAGGCACTTCTTCAGATTCGACACGTGAAATACATTGTGATTTAGCTGGTAGGTTTAGCTTGTAGGCCACCTTGCCTATTTTCTCAATGATCTCGAACGGTCCGACATATCGCAGATTTAGTTTGCCCCGTTTGCCAAAACGAACCACACCCTTCCAGGGTGAGACTTTGAGTAAAACCCGGTCCCCGACCTGAAATTCCAATGGCTTTCTACGCTTGTCCGCGTAGGCTTTCTGACGGTCGCGTGCTGCCGCCATGCGTTGTCGTATTTGTGCAATCTTTTCCGTGGCGTCCACTACAATCTCCGGACCCGTGATCTGACTATCCCCCACCTCTGCCCAACAGAGAGGTGACCGGCATTTACGTCCGTACAATGCCTCGAATGGAGCGGCTTATATGCTGGTGTGATAACAGTTATTGTACGAGAACTCCACCAAAGGGAGATGCTTTTCCCAGCCGTTGCCGAAATCAATAACGCATGCCCTAAGCATGTCTTCAAGAGTTTGGATCGTTCGCTCAGACTGCCCATCCGTCTGAGGATGATACGCAGTGCTCATGTCTAACCGTGAGCCGAAAGATTTGTGCATTGCTTGCCATAGTTCTGATGTGAATCGTGCATCCCGATCCGAAATGATGGAGGTGGGCACTCCGTGCCTCGAAACAACTTCTTTAAGATAGATGTCTACGAGAGTGGAGAACTTATCCGTTTCCTTTATAGCTAGGAAGTGTGCAGACTTGGTGAGTCGATCCACGATCACCCAAATGGTATCATTCCCACGCTGAGATCTGGGTAGGCCTGTAACAAAATCCATGGAAATATCTTCCCATTTCCATTGCGGTATCGTGGGTTGCTGAAGTAGGCCCGCTGGTTTCTGGTATTCAACCTTGACTCTCACACAGGTCAAGCACTTGCCAACGTAAGTAGCGATGTGGGCCTTCATGCTAGGCCACCAATAAGTAGTTCTGATGTCGTGGTACATTTTGTCTGATCCTGGATGTACCGAATAGCGAGACTTGTGAGCTTCATCCATTACAAGTTCGCGTAGACCGCCATAAAGTGGGACCCAAATACGCCCCGTTACATAGTAGGCGCCGTCTGCCTTCTGTTCTAATCGTTGCCTTGAGCCGCGTAGGGCTTCAGCCCTGACGTTTTCTGGTTTCAATGCTTCTGCCTGAGCATCTCGTATTTGTGCAGGAAGGCTAGACTGAATCGTAAGCTGCAGCGCTCGCACGCGCCGAGGTAAAGTGTCTTTCCGACTGAGAGCGTCAGCCACAACATTGGCTTTGCCTGGATGGTACTTGATGGCGCATTCGTAATCGTTCAGTAGTTCAACCCATCGACGTTGACGCATGTTCAATTCCTTCTGCCTGAAGATATGCTCGAGACTCCTGTGATCGGTGTAAATTGTGCACTTGGTACCGTACAGGTAGTGTCGCCATATCTTGAGCGCGAATACAACAGCTCCCAGCTCTAAATCGTGCGTCGTGTAATTTCGTTCATGTATCTTAAGTTGGCGCAAAGCGTAAGCAATGACCTTGTCGCGCTGCATTAACACACATCCAAGACCCTGGATGGATGCATCACAATAGACCACAAAATCGTCCGTGCCCTCTGGCAATGAGAGGATAGGTGCACTGCAAAGTCTATCCTTTAGGTGCTGAAAAGCAGTTTCTTGTGTGTTGCCCCAACGGTAAGTGACACCCTTCTGTGTCAGTAGTGTAAGTGGCTGAGCAATCTTTGAAAAGTCTTTAATAAACCGTCTGTAGCAACCCGCCAAACCCAAGAACTGGCGTATTTCCGTTGGTGTACGTGGTGCAGGCCAGTTTCTGATCGAGTCTACCTTGGATGGATCGACATGGATCCCATCCTTGTTCACTACGTGGCCTAGAAAGTGGACTTCACGAAGCCAGAAGTCGCATTTCGAAAACTTAGCGTACAGCTGTTCCTTCCGTAGGAGTTCCAAAATAAGGCGTAGGTGATGCTCGTGCTCCTCCTGACTCTTTGAGTAGATCAGTATGTCATCGATGAAGACAATGACGAATTTGTCAAGATAGGGTTTGCACACCCTGTTCATAAGGTCCATAAATACGGCAGGCGCGTTCGTTAACCCGAACGGCATGACAAGAAACTCGTAGTGACCGTAGCGAGTTCTGAATGCGGTTTTGGAGACGTCCTCATCCCGGACTCTCAGCTGATGATACCCTGACCTTAAGTCTATCTTAGAGTAGTAACACGACCCTTGCAACTGGTCGAATAAGTCATCTATGCGTGGAAGAGGATAACAGTTCTTCACCGTTACCTTGTTCAGTTCACGGTAGTTGATGCACATTCTGAACGTACCGTCTTTCTTTTTCACGAAAAGTACTGGAGCTCCCCAAGGCGAAGAGCTTGGACGAATGAAGCCCTTTTCCAAGAGCTCTTGTAGCTGCTTTGACAGTTCCTCCAATTCTGTTGGAGCTAGACGATATGGTGCGCGAGCTATGAGTGCTGCTCCTGGAGCGAGCTCGATTTGAAATTCGACCTGACGATGAGGCGGTAAGCCAGATAAGTCTTCAGGAAACACCTGAGGGTAGTCGCGTACAACTGGAATATCCTCCAGTTTCTTTTCCTTCACTGATGCATCTGAAACGAGTGCCAAGATTGCGGTGTGACCCTTCCGCAGACATTTCTGAGCCTTCAAGAAAGAGATGATGCCAACCACAGCACCACTCTTGTCGCCTTGGACTTCGAGAGGTTCTTGACCAGTACGAGGAATGCGAATGATCTTCTCACTGCATAAGATTTCTGCCTGATGCTGGGATAACCAATCTATCCCAATAACGATATCAAAACTTCCCAAGACTATGGGAATAAGGTCGATCGAGAATGTTTGACCGGCTAAGACGATACTACAGCCCCTGACTATATGCGTGGCTTCTAAACTCTTACCATTAGCTAGTTCTACGACGTGTTTGGTGTTTAGAGGTGTTGATGTACGTTTTAACAATTTACCCATTTTCAAAGACATGTAACTTGTATCCGGACCCGAATCAAACAAAGCAGTAACATAAATGTTGTCGAGAAGAAACTTACCCATAACGACGTTGGGATCATTCCTGGCATCACCCTGCCCCAACACAAACGCACGACCCCTTGCCTCGTTGCCGTTGTTGTTTCCCCCGTTGTTGTTGTTGCCATTGCCCTGATTGTTGTGATTGTTGTTGTTCTGGTTCCTGTTTAGCTGAGGGCAGTGCCTTTTGAAGTGACCTTCTACACCACAATGAAAACATCCCTTGTTGCCCTGCTGCTGATTCTGCTGTGCTTGTGGTTGCTGCTGATTCTGATTCGCAGGCCGGGGGCTTCTACAATCCTTGGCCTCATGACCCATCTTGAGGCATCTTTGACAGCGACCCTTGTTACACTGGCCACTGTGGTGTCTGCCGCAATTGTTGCACTTTGGGAGGTTCCCTCGATATCCGCCCTGCCTGTGACTACCTGAAGAGTGCTGGCTGGGACTCTGATAACTGTCAGTCTTTCGCTGCTGGGCCTGAGACTGAACTGAAGCTGATCCCTTGCTGGAATCCCCATCCCATTTTCTCTTACTGTCACTGGGAGTAGCAGGAGTAGCTGAAGTAGTAACGGTAGCAGTAGCGCTGATACGTTTAGGCAGTCTGTTCTGATCCACTGTCTGGTCTGTGATGCGGTGAGTGAGGCGTTGTATAGCCTGGATGTTATCAAGATTAGCCGAAGTAACATGGCTCTGGATCTCTGGCGCCAACCCTTTGAGATACAACTCAATGCGCTTAACTGGAGGGTCCACCATAGTTGGACACAACACGGCCAGTTCGTTTGACCTTTTGGTATAAGCTTCGATCTCTGACCCAGTCATCTTCAAGTGATAAAGCTCGTCCTCCAACTTATGGATGTCTTCCCGAGTGCAGTACTCTCTCTTGATCAGTTCCTTGATATCATTCCAGGGTGTGGCGTTAGCAGCTTCCAACCCTAAAATCTGAACTTGGGCGTTCCACCAAGTTAGTGCTATTCCTTCTAGCGTGCCAGTGGCGTATTTCACCCTGCGAGCCTCAGGGCATTCACACATCTCGAACACAGACTCGAGCTTTTCAAACCAGTGGAGGAGTCCAACCGCCCCTTCCGTGCCACTAAATGTACTTGGACGACAGTCCATGAAGTTCTTGAAAGTGCAGACTGGTTGCTGTGCTGGTTGACCTATTGTGTACGAATAGGACAAAGTTTAATTACAAGGGCTAGTTTAGGAGTGTAGGATCTAAAGATCCTAGTGTGTGCTATAACCACAGGATATACATCCTGCTTGTGCGGCTGCAAGTGCCGCAGCAACTTGAGCTTGAACGAGAGCCTCTAGCTGGGCTTGAGTCGTGTTAATTCGTCCAGACATGATCTTCATTGTAAAAGTAGCGTAAGTGAGAATGGTTCGCGAGTAGGGCGATGACAGAAAAGCGTAAGCACGTAGGTATTCTCATGTAATAGTATTATGTGTATCTAAGTGTACTATGAGCAAAGTTCTATACGTTTCTAGCAAGCAGGTAATAAACATAAACCTTATTACCTAGGATGTCGAGTCTTGCACGTGGAGCGAAGCGTCGTTGTGGATCGTTGAGAGCACTGTTCTGGTTATAGTCTGGTTTTAATAAAACGTTTCCCATATTAAAACCGAGTTCTCTATAACCAATGGCTCTGATACCAATCTGTCACGCCCCCAAAATCCACCTGCGGAGTATCACCGCTTGGGAGCGTGACATGACCAGGATCAAGCCACCAATCATATTGAACATGTAATTGAATAGTAAAAGTTATCCATAAATACGAAAGGTGTTTATCAAAACCAACAAAGTAAATATAGCGGAAGCATTAATGTAGAAAACCCAACATAAGCATTAACGTTTGAAATGTCAATAGTGTTTAATAATTAACCACGATCCTTTGCCCACAACGACTCGCCCCTCCTTGTGCAAGCTCCAAAAGTACCTAAGGTCCTGCAAGGCATGCAGCAGAGAGTCAACAACTAGTTGAGCGAGTTCACAGAAAAGTAAATGCGTAATAGTAAGTTCATGAGTATCAGGTGGCTCTACTGGGCCGATATAGGTTTCTATTGGTGGGGGCTTCCCATGTTATTAATCCACTAGACTATGCGTTACCATAAGTGTTCTACATATTCCGAGAACAGTAATACGTACAATTTACGTAGGATTTACGTAAGTATCCTTCACAACCGAGGATAGGGGTACGTGGGGGTTTACGTAGGTTTTACGTAAGTGCCTGACACAACCGAGGCAGTAGTGAGTATCCGTTCACGTAGGTTTTACGTGAGTGTCCTTCGCAACCTGAGGACAGTGAGTAACTTAGGTATACTTAAGTTTTACGTATGTATCCTGCACAACCGAGGACGATGGTATGGTAGTCTAGTAATGGCATCCGTATGAATCTATTCAACCTTATCCTTTCAATCCCATTCCCAACACCCCGGGAATCCCATGCCTTGGTAAGAGTGTGAACTCACCTTGGGTTTGCTCGGCAGATACACAAAGTTCGGTTAAGCTATATAGTGATCAACCACGTCCTAGCATGGTTACCATACAAGTCAGGTTCGTATTCGGATATAGCACATAGGTTCTACACGTATTGTGACAAACGTAATCATGGCATGCACAAGTATTCATAGCAGTCCAACAGCAGACACGTAAACAAGTTCAAGTACCCGGCCCAATCAATTGGGCTCGTGACAGTGCAAGTCCAAACAGTGTGCATGTGTAGCTGGTCTCGAGTCGAGACTAGGGATCTCGAGTCGCAACAAAAGGAGGTCTCGACTTGTGCCTAAATCACTCGAGACTAGGTGGTCAAGAGTCAGGTCTCGAGTCGCAACGGGACTCGCAAATGCAGGTCTCGGGTTGTCATGATCAGGTCGAGATCACACGGTCTCGAGTCGCAACCGGACCCGCAACCGTGGTCTCGGTTTGTGTTGTTTGTGTTGATAAGGTGGTCTCGAGTCGAGACTGAGGGTTCTTGACTCGCAACCCTGGTCGAGACAACGTGTAACAGATTTCCTGATTTCATGTAGATCGGTTACACTTATTCATGTTTCCAAGTTTACAACCAAATCAATTAGCAGTTACTTCGGTTTCCAAATCAAATAAATAACACGTTTTCCGTCATTCAACTAGCATAACATCGATCAAATAGGGTTTTAACACCTTAATTCTCATGAACCCTAATCCGTTATGACATGTATCAAGAACATAAACAACAATCCTAACACTAAAGCATATCAATATGATCTGATTTCATGAACATCCAACCGGTTATATGTTAAATCTTAAACACAAACATGATAACCGAACCACAACAATCAATAACATATCCGATTGACTAGAACATATATCAAACACACACACACAAGCCGATTCTAAGAACACTAAACTCAATGATTAATCACACATCATCACTAAAATCATAAGTTAACACATGCAATCAACATATTAACAATTATACGTTCATGGTAGTACACTAACCGTTCTGAAAGATGGTGAACAAGGATTGATCCGACCGAATAGTTTGGTGTCGTCGGCTTCGAAGGGAGAAGAGGGAGCTAGGGTTTCTTTTGTGTGTGAATGTGTTTAGCAACAAATGAGGAATAATCCTTCCTAGTGTGTGGGTTGTACGCATAAGAGGAGTGGGCCGACCCTCCATTTGGGCTGCCCAATGAGCTCGGTTACAAGCATACGGCTCAGCCCACTTGGGCTTGTGCGATCGGGTTCTACGTTGTGCGTTCGGTTCACGTATCATGTATACATATTACACATAGCATTTAATTCGTAACATTCAATAGAAACACATATCACGTAAACATGCATTCATTCAGTTAGAGTAGCTCACATAAATACGTAACGTTACAAGATAGGTCTAAAGTACGAGTTGTCACACTGCAAGGCATGTAACAGAGGATCAACAACTAGTTGAGCGAGTTCACAGTTTATAGTTCGGTATTTGTAATAGTATAGTAAGCCTTGTATTCGTTCATTAAGTCATGTATCGTAATAGTTCGTATCGCGGCCCTTCAGGCATGTATGCGAAGATTAGGGAAAGTTCTCAAGTATTCTAGACTAGGTATGTTTGTATCGCGGCCACCCGGCACCTGTGCGAAGTTTTAGTGTATAGTTTGCAGCCTTCCTAGGCATGTGTGCGAAGATCAGTCATATTATCGCAGCCAACCCTGGCATGTGTGCGAAGATCAGTCATATTATCGCAGCCAACCCTGGCGTGTGTGCGAAGATCAGTTCTATAAGCATCACTAGTCTAGTAGTATCTTAACCAATCACCTTCCTCACCCGAGGATCATATCACTACGTTCCATTATCTAGAGAAGTACAAATAAATAAATAAATCAATCCCATTCCCACCCTGGGAACCCCATGCCTTGGCTGTGTGAACTCCCCTTGGTTTGCTCGGTATGCTATGCTCTAGGGTTTATCAAATGTCTAAGTCCGTTACACACGACCTAGGATATGTTGCACATGATACGATGTAAGTGTTTGCATCAAATTAGGGTTTGCAAATCATTGACACTCAAGCAGCTGTGTCTCGTGTGTTTATTGTGTACATGATGATATCACATAGAATGTTCACGCATGCAGAATCATACAGTTGCATTCAGTATCATACGATTATACACATATAGAATCATACATCATGTAATCAATTCATCGTATTCACATAATTCATGTGTCACGTCTTTGCTTTCACATTCCAGTCTAACATGGAGGTTAACATATTTGTCACTGTTAACATACTTCGTACATTCATCGGCGTTTATAAACTTAACAGTTTAACTGAGTTAGCGGCTTAAGAAAGTGACATACACATCTTATCAAGTTCAGCATTAAGTAATACACATTCATGGCCTCCTATTAATCGTACACAGAGTCAGACAGGGCCTTGCCCTTCTCAAAAGCTCAGACAAGTGTGGGGGGGGGGGTTTCCCCCTGTTTAAAAGTCGGATAAGAAAGTGGTGGGGGGCTTTAAAGGTCGGACAAGGGATCAAGTCCCAAAACTCGGACTCCCTTACATGTATAAAGCTCGGACAGGGATCAAGTCATGAAGGTCGGACCATGGGGGTTTAGAAACTCGGACAACAGGGTCTTGGGGTTAAAAGTCGGACCACACATGGTGGGGTGTCAAAACTCGGACTACATGTGTGGCAATAAAACTCGGACCACTAACACTTTAAAGATCGGACACGCTATCAAATAACAAAGGTCGGACCTATTGATTGTTATCTAAAAGTCGGATTACACAAGTCACACAAGCTCGGACTAAACAATCCCTTGTAAAGCTCGGACATCACAAACAAACAAAGTTCGGACTACATGTCCAAATAAAAGTCGGATCATTTTGCATCATCTAAAACTCGGATATGATATGTCATATCAAAACTCGGACATCCTTTAACTAGCATGCAAAATTCGGACAACATGTATCTACATAACAAAACTCAGACTATGTTAATTCGCAAACCTCAGACAAATAATTAAACATACGAATGTTCCTGTTCCATAAGATTGCATCAGTTACGTTTTTATTTCTCCTTTGATCGTGAAACCCTAATTACATACTTTGCATTATACTGATCAAAACAACAATCAATACTTCCACATATCCTGCATCTAAATCGTCAGGCAATCGATTCTACACTAAGCAACAACATTATCACATTAATCAGAATCAAATCAATAATCACATTGAGCATCATATGTAGAATTAGGGTTTTACCAAGAATTACAAGAATCAAGAATTAATAGTAATCAAGCAATCAATAAACAATAATCATTTACCTTGTGTTGATTCTAGAGAAAATGTGGAATCAAAGTGCTGAATGCCTTGTGCCAATGATGATGGTGATGATGATTGCTAGGGGATTTAGAGAATACAGTACGTGCTTTGGTTTTTTTGTGAAAATGATTAGTGAACAAGGGATTAGGGTTAAGAATCTCTAGGATTTCACTAATTACCCTCTACCTCCCTAAGTATCATATTTTACACATGCACACCATCTCATAACAATTTCATAGTTTCACCACCAAGTTCATATATTTACCAAGTCTTTCACAATTAACAAACAACCATGCACAATCACACAATACGATTCATTGCATCAAAACGTATATAATTCCATGGCAACTAATTGTGCAAATAATTAACTACACAAACAATGAATGTGCAATAAATGCGAAATAGAAATCTTGGAAATTCGAGTCGTCACAGTTTGGACATTTAGTTGCCTAATTTTGTGCCTAAAAGCCTATCATTTGTTACCCCTAGTTACTTACCTAAAAACTTACCCAAATATGACCCGGTCTTATAGTGTTAGTAATAGTAGTAGTTTTAGTAGTATGATGTAGATAAGTTTGAAGTTTTATTTTATGGTTGCTTGCTTTGAAAAAAAACAAAAAAAAAAGAAAAAGAGAAAAAGCAATGAAAATATATATATATATATATATATATATATATATATATATATATATAAATATAAAAAAAATAAAGAGAGATATTTAGTTGTCTTGTACATAGTAGTAGATTGTTAGTGTTAGTTTGCTTTATTGTGTAATAAAAAGACCGGGTTAAGTTTTCGCTACTTCATATATATTCCATTTCCCACCTTTACACCTAGCCACGTTACAACCTCGAAAGTCCCTTTGATTTGCATTCATGTTTAGCACTTGTAGGAGAAGGATCGATTTAGGTACAAGCTTATACTTGTGCAACCACCCGTTTGCCTATTGTGTGCCTAGCTTATCTTTGCTAGTTTTCACTTGTAGCCGAGAGGAGAGATTTAGAGAGGGGTGTATTGTTTTGGGTGTTAAAAAGGGGTTAGTAAAAGGATTGCATGTTTTTGCTTGGTTTAAATTGATCACTTGTATTGAAATTGATTTGATGAGTTGCTTGGGACAAGCAACGGTTAAGTGTGGGGATGTGACGGGTGGTCCATTGGACAACCCTTAATCATGTTAAAAGATGAATTAATCCTTCACTTAATCACGTAATTATCTTGAATTAGATGACTACAGTTGCTTATGTTTCAGGTGCGGTTCGGGAGCTTAAAGTGGATAAAACACAGCTTTGGACGGTTTGGAGTTGAATGGGTCACGCGTGGAACTAAAGATGAATCAAAGTGCAAAATTCAGGTTTCCACCGTAATTTACGGTTCCACCATAATTTACGGTGGACCTGAATTTCACCTGAATTTCACCGTAAATCAGAAGAGACTCACCGTAACAACTTTATGTCCACCGTAACTTACGGTGGCACCGTAAGTTACGGTGGAAGCTGCGGAAAATTGTAACTGCAATCATTAAAATCAGTTTTATTGTGTCTTTTAGGTTATTCTCGTGATTGATCAGTGGGAGAACGGACTAGGGGCGATTTTGGGTGATTTTGCTTGGCTTGGAACAATTTCTAACATTCGGTTTGTGATTTCGATTTGTATGAACATTGAACTCTTTGTTATGATGATTCACCAAGCTATGTGTGGCTAAAACTCTCGATGATCATCTTAGGAGAAGGTTTATCTTGAACTTTTGTGTGTTTATTTCTGAATTTCTAGAATGATAACTTGCGTTGCTTGAATATCATGGTGTATGCATAATTGTTTGTAGCTTGTTAATTGATAGTGCAATTTCTAGTCTCGATCGTACGTTCTTGGTGCCGTTGGCAATCGAGATATCACTGGAAGGGTTAGGGTTGGTTATTGATTAATTGATCATCGGGAAACAACCTCGCATTAGAAATCCGAGTACTTTGTTCCCTTTTATCACTTCGATTATGTATGTACGAGTTATGTCTATGTAACTCTTTCTAGTTGAAATTTCACACAATTGTTAAAGGAAACTGAATCCTAAGATGGCCATTGTTCTCCTAATCTGTTAAACAACCAACTTTTATCTGCAATTAGTTATTAATCTAGTTTTCTAAAACAACAATCCAAATCATTGAACTTTATTTTCCGCAAATTAGGTTAATTATAGTTAATTCGCAAAGCTATAAAATCAACACACTTTCCACATACTCCCTGAGTTCGATACCCTTTTACCACTATCTATAGTTGTTATTGGGATTAAATTTGCATGTACCACGACAAGCACGTCACTGATGGTGGAGGAGGAGGAGGTGGAGGAACGAAAAGCAAACTGCGCAAATGCGCTAACTCCTCCTCAAGAGCATAAACGGTGTGCAACAGATAACTAATCTGCTGCTCCATAGTAAGAAAACGAACGTCAAAATCTGGGTATGGCAGAAGACGAGTCGGTGGAGTCACGAATGGTGACTGACAAGTGCAAGGTGGAGGACGCGGAATCCTCTCAAGATCCATGACTCTACGACACAACAACTCCTGCTGAAGCTGTAACGACAAAAGCAGATCATCCCTCGTGTAACCAGTGTAATGTGAGGGATGGTATGGGTCAGAAACAGGCATCGTGTTGGGCGGAAACCAAATAAGTGGCTCGCCCGATGGTGCGGAAGCAGAAGGAGCAGTATGTGGAAACTGTGGCACAAAGGGAAAAGCTGCTAACATAGGAGGAATATGACTGGGCTGTTAACTCGATGGACCTTCCCCTGGATGGGGTGGAGGGATATCCTGTAAGAATGTGATTGGTAGATCGGTGCGGTGTGTGTCAGACACATGTGGGTGAAATGGGGCGATATCAACGGGTGCATGTGTAGGTGCAGGAGGGGGAGTAACATGCCTAACAAAAGGTGGTAAGTCATCATCGTCCTCTATCCACCAATTGCGGGTGAATGCATATCTGGGGTCAATCTGGTCTGCAAAAGGAGCATGGTCAACAGGTGCAGGGATCGGGTCAGGTAAAGGTGCAACAACAGGTATGTCAACAGGTACAGGTCATGATCAGGCAGAGGATCATGAGCAGGTATAGGCTTGGGTGCAATCATAGGCTCAGGGTCAGCTGGTGCTAACTAAAGATCAGCGGGTACATCAAAAAGTTGATCGTCAGGAATGAAGTCAATCTCATGCTCAGGATCAATGCCAGGATCAATCTCAACATCAAACTCGAAGCCCTGTGGAGGAACAGGTGCGGCCGACATGGCTGTGTCAGAATCAGAATCAGTGGGATAACGCTGCAATCCCAGTGCGTGCATGGTAGTAGATAACACAGACTCGAACGAATCAGGACCAGAATGGTAAGACGAAATCTTAACGACAGGAATCTCAATAAGCGGAACAACAATGAAATCGTCGACTGGAGCTCCATCACGCTGGGCACCCTCAGGGGGACCCTCGATAAAAAGATCGATATCATCGTCAGAGAAAGCATCAAGAGGCAGATCCTCGAGAGGAAATGCAGTAAAGGGTAAAGGAGCAGGGACCGGAACAAGAAATAGACCCCCGTCAGGTAAACCATCAGCTAGCGGTATATCATCGCCAAAATCTGGCAAGGCAAAAGGCTGAAAGTCATCATCACCGCTACTCTCAGTGTCGGATGTATAAACCTCAGGGTCCGGGACGATCTCATCATCCGAAACTATGGCCATAGGGTCTGCTATATCAGATACTCCACTCTCAGAGGAGGACATGGTGTCTGTAACAAAGCAATCACAGCATACGCACATATATCAACAATCATCAAATAAGCATGTAAGCAGTAACAATGTAAGCATGTATTCATCCTAGTCTTCCCAGACTATCCCACCCAGCCTCTCAGACTGAACTACCTAGCCTCTCAGACTAAACCTTCCCAGTTTCTCAAACTGAACTACCCATTCTCAAACTGAACTACCCAGTCTCTCAGACTAAACTTTCCCAGTTTCTCAAACAGAACTACCCAGTCTCTCAAACTAAACTTTCCCAGTCTCTAAGACTAAACTTCCCCAGTCTCTAAGACTGAACTTCCCCAATCTCTAAGACTGAATTATAAACATATCCTTGAAATGTGTTTTTGTGCCTTTTGTTTGTAAAAATGTTTGTTCCCTGGATCTGGACATTTTGTGTATGCAATGTAAACATGTTTGAAAACATTTTCGTGAGAGCCCTAATGATCGTAGTCTAGACTCGAGAAAGAATCCTAGTTCGCTATGATCGAAGCTCTGATACAAAGCTGTCACACCCTGACTTTTGCGGAAGCGTGATTATTGGTGTGACTTTCTTAATACCATAGAATTCAATCATAACAACGCTATATGATAAAACCACAAGATGTTCATCCACAAATTAAGTTTAGAAAATACCACAACATACTTGTCTGAAACGTTGACACCAAATTTAAGTTTACAAGCCACAACATGTTTAAATGAGTTCCCAAAGACTCAACAAAAGACCTTAAATAAAACCGAGTTTAGAAACATGTATCCCGTCCAGGAATAAGATAAATCTCCTAAACCCTACTGACTTGGATGACATCCTTTATTTATAACGCAGCTTGAAAACATGCAACACCTGCCAGATCCACTTCATTCCTTGAAATACATGTAATTTGAAAACATCAACAAAAGTTGAGCGAGTTCATGTGTTCGTGTATGAATAAACCTTTAAAGTATGTCTGTATGTATATATGTCCCTGGTATGTAGCAATAAGGAAAAACATATCACCAATGGTTTGCAAGGCCAATGGTATGTGTGAAATGGTGCAGGAAAACTCAAACCTAGCGGAATTTTGCCACGGCATTAGTATGTGGGCATAGTCACCACATGGGCCACCCTGGTCCTCATGGGTGTGGGCTCGCTACACCCAAATAGATCTATCAATCATGTCCCTCGGTCCTACGACGAGGATTAATGGCCTTAAGTGTTGTACCCACCTTTCACATGATCAAACAGTAACCCTCCTTAAGCTAACCATACCATGTATAAAACATTTGTAAATAATTGTAACATGTATTTCACCCCCGAAGTTATAAAACTGAAAACAGTTAAAAGAAAAAGGGGAACATGAACTCACAGTTTTGCGTCTTCATTACTCGTAACCCAAGTCTCCTCAGCAAACACGACTCCCTACAATGTACTAGGGTCTATTAGACTAACGGGCTGTGCCTTCCCTTAGTATTTATGTTTTTGAGTTACGTTTCTTTTAATATTATCCCAAGTTATAATTTCTTGTTAAAATAATAATTATTTTAACTTTAAATTATATTTAATTTTGGAATAATTTGTTAAACAATATTTTGTAATAATACTTCTTAAGTATTTATTTTCGTATTTCCTTCCCAAGGATGGGGGTATCTCATACATGTATCTTCGTATTCTTGTATTTGTAGTTCCAAAATAATATATTTTTAAGTCTAACTTAGAAAATATATTTAAACTTATTTTGTCCAAAAATAATGTATTTCAAGAAAATATATATTTTTTCTCAAAAATCATATATCTTCTAAATATTCTAAGAAAATATATTTTTACTTCCAAAAATAATATATTTTCTCCTTGTCGAAAATATGATATACTTTGTAATAATAATAAAAATCATATTTTCATTTCTTCCGTATCCAAAATAATATTTACCAAAGAATATATTTATAACGGTATCATCCGGAATATTTTGTAAGTTACGTTCTTGCGTTCGTTTTCACAATATTAAGTGTGTAACTTATGTATTTATTCCTTGTGATTTTTGGTAATATTGTGGATTGTAAATTCTTGGTATTTTGTTAAGTTATATTATTTTAACTCCTAAAATAATATAACTACTACACAAAGTATACAAATAATCACACACAATGTGTAAATATATATTCTAAATACATATTTATCCATTTTTATTTATAAAAAACAACCTCCAATACTTGTATTTTGTAACAAAATCTATGGCAAGGTTTATGTTGAAAACCATAGTTAAAACTCACTTGTAAATATTTGTTTAGAAAATATTTTTCTAGGTGTTTATATTTTTAGAAAATTTTGCCATAGTTTCCCCTAAAAATGGAGGTGTCCATGCTATCAAAACATATCATTTTCTTTTCAAAATCATCACAAACAATCAACAATCAAGCTATACTTACCAAGTGCTAAAACAAAGCTATCTACATAATAATCATGAACTTGAACTTTCATAAAAACTTATAGTAACTTGGTAGTGTGTTTAGTAGGTTTAGTTACCCTTTAAAGTGTGTTTATTTCTTTAAAAATCTTATTCTTGAAAGATTTAGGTGTTTACAACTTACTAGATGATTTTTCCAAAAATCATTCTCTTGGATTTTTCTTGTAAACAATGTATTCTTATACTTGTTTCACCACTAGAAACATGGTTAGTTTATTTAAAAACTATGTTTATACAAATCTTGTTATTTAACTTGGTTTCTTTGGAAAAAACTATTTTAGAAATCATCCACTCAAAAGACTTGTATTTTGTTTAAATGATCATCATATGAAAACAACTTTTATTATTCAAGTTCATGTAAACATAAGGCATGATGATCTTGTTTTTTCACAAGATCACCAACTTAACTTACTAGATCATGTGTTTAATCACAACCTAGTAGGTTTCTTATGATGTCTAACATCACTATCATAAATCATCAATCATCAAGAAGCAAATCATCACTAATCAACAAGTATTCATATGTTATTAAGCTTACGTTAGAGATTCATGAATATGTTCTTTAGTGTTTATAAAGATTAACAATGTACAACATCTTTTAACCATCAAAATATGAAGTAAGATCAAGTGATATGAAGCTTACTACTAGCACAAAGGCTAGGGAAGAACAATAGATGTTGATGATGACAAATGTGAAGGATAATAGCAATCGGGAGAGGTCCTTCAAGATCCAAGACCACCAAACCTTCTTATATGGTTCCTTACACCTTGTGTACACTTGATATTAGATGAACTTGGATGAATGATGGTGGTGGTATTGTTGCTTGCTCTCGACCGTGGGGTAGAAGAAGAGAGGAGAGAGATGAGTGGGGTGAAGTGTGGTGAGAGATGAGAGCATATGGCCTTCTTATAATTCATGTAATCCTTTTATCCATTCTGCATTATGCTTCATAAGTACACTACGTAATCTTCTAATCAATCTTATAAGATCTCATGAAATCTAGGAGATCAAGGGAAGATTATGGTGGTGGGGCCACCTAGTGACCGTCCACACACAAAGGGGGGGATATTCCACGGTCCTCCCAACTGCCGAGGTGATCCCACCTCGTAGACCGCCACCCAGCAAGCCTGAGTCTGGGGTAAATCCGCTATCGTAGGGGCATTGGGAACGAGCAAGACTCGAACCCGCCACCTCCGGGTTAGAATGCGGGCTGGTGGCCATTGGGCTGACACCCAATGGTTACACAAAGGGGGGGGGGGTCTTGGTTGGTTTTCAATGATGGTTAACTTAATCTAGTTAGATTTCAAGTGTAATGATTAGTGTTTATGCACATGATGTGTTATATAGTGTGTTAAGGTGTTCGGGAATCATAACTAGCTCAGAAACATTAAAACAATGCTTCTAGTAAAATTTTGGTGTTTCGGGTAATGTCCGGTTGTTCGGTTAGATATCGGTTCGTTAAAGTGTCAAACTATTCCGTTTAGTGATCTTTAAGTATGTGACACCCCAGGAAAACCATGCAACTTAACTAGCTTCCTCAGTGAGTACGTACCAAATTTCGGGACGAAATTTCTTTTAAGTTGGGGATAATGTGACAACTCGTAATTCGAACCTACTTTGTGTAACGTTACGTGCTTATGTGAACTCTGTTGATTAAACGAATGTTATGTTTGATTTGTGCTTGTATGTATGTATGTATGCAATCGGCCCAAATACACCACTCACACCCGATCGCATAAACCCATCCGGGCCTTACCTTGTACACGGACCAAGGGCGACCCAATCGAGGGCTCGGCCCACCCACCTTACACGCATAACACATTAGGGTGTTGTAAACATCTCACACTTTTACCAATACACATCACACAAAACCCTAGTTTTCTCTCATCCTCTCTCTCAAACCCGACGGCAAGCACACCCGTTCCATCGAGGACCCTTGTTCGGATCACCTATCTCTACTTTCATCCGGTTAGTGTTTGTTATTATTTTGGTTGTATGATTGATGATTGGATATTGCTATATGTTGATCTTGTTTAGTGATTAGGGTTCTTATTAGTCACTGTTATCATATGTTGTACAAGGAATCATGATGTGATAATAAGCTAATCGGCCACATGTGTAAGTTGATATAATGTCCATATGAATCGGTTTGATGTAGATGTTAATCCGCTGTTATGTTTCTATGATTCGGATTGTTAGCTGGTTGATGTTTTAGTGAATCGGGTTATGATGATGTAATCGGCTATATGTTCATGTGAATCGATAGATTAGTGTTCATGCTTTGATTAGGTTTATGTGAATTGGTTGTAACAACCTTGTTTGATCGATGATTGCTAGAATAGAAACTGTTGATTGACAAATTGTAAACTTGGAAACTTTGAATGTTTGTAACCGATAAGGCATGATATTCGGAACCCTTTTAACCGATCGCACAACTTGTCAAGCACACAAGTTCCTCTCGGTCGCACAAAATCAGGTCATACAAGACCTGATCTGATCGCACAAGCCGGACGCACAAGACCAATTGCACATTATGTTTAGTTATGCATGATCGCACAAGCCGGTGCCGATCGCACAAGATGTTGGGCTACACACGTATGTTGAATGTTGTTAAGCTGTTGGGCCGAACAAGCCTAAACCACCATCGCACAAGCTGTCCGGATTGTACAAGGTTAACCGGACCGCACAAACCACTTATACGTTATTTAATTGGGCCGATATGTTATTGGACTACTTATGTTTTTGGGCCGGGCATAGGGTTAATCGCACAACCCACTGTGGATCGCACAAGTGGTGCTGATCGCACAATCGGTTGGACCACCTGTTTATTGGGCTTTATCTTTGAGTTTGTACAAGTGTTAGTTTGATATGAACTTGACTACTAAGGTGGGATACGTGATTTCTATGATCAATACGTGTTTGCCATGATCATTACGTGTACATAACTTGTTAGATTATGTGTAAACCTATGTGCTATGCTTGAGTCAAAACCTGACTTGTATGGTAACCCTGTTAGGACGTGGTTGACCACTCTTAGTTCAAGAAACCTGTTGTGTATCTGCCGAGCAAACCAAGTTGAGTTCACACAGCCAAGGCATGGGGTTCCCAGGGTGGGAATGGGATTAGATGATTTACTTGTACTTACCTAGCTAATGGAACTTACTGATATGGTCCTCGGGTGAGGAAGGGTTATTGATAAGATACGACTAGACTAGTGATACTAATAGAACTGATCTTCGCACACACGCCGGGGTTGGCTGCGATAATATGACTAATCTTCGCACACATGCCTGGGATGGCTGGGAACCATGCACTGAGCTTCGCACACATGCCGGGTGGCTGCGATACAAATATACCTAGTCTAGAATACTTGGGAAAACTTCCCCTAATCTTCGCATACCTGCCTAGAGGGCCGCGATGCAAACTAATACGATACATGATTTAATAAACGAACATAAAGTTACTCATACCATTACAATTACTGACTATCAACTGTGAACTCGCTCAACTAGTTGTTGACTCTCTGCTGCATGCCTTGCAGGACCTTAGGTACATAAGGAGCTTGCACAGGGAGAAGCAGGTCGTTGTGGGACATGGATCGTGGATGGCATGTTAAACGTTTAAACATTTGAGCTTATGATTTACTTTGGGTTTACATACTTATGCTTCCGCTACTCAAATTATGTTTTGTTAAACACCAGTTATATTGTGATGGGTTGAATTTATTACTTTTATTATTTAAATACTATGTTCAATATGATTGGTGGCTTGATCCTGGTCATGTCACGCCTCCAAGCGGTGGTACTCCGCGTGTGGATTTTGGGGGTGTGACAGATTGGTATCAGAGCCATTGGTTATAGAGAACTTGGTTTTAATATGGGAAAAACATTTTTATTAAAACCAGACTATAACCAGAACAGTGCTCTCAACGATCCACAACGACGCATCGCTCCACGTGCAAGACTCAACATCCTAGGTAATATAGTTTATGTTTATTGCCTACATACTAGAATTATATAGAACTTTGCTCGTAGTACGCTTAGATACACATGACTCTATTACATGAGAATACCTATGTGCTTACACTCTTCTGTCATCGCACTACTCGCGAACCATTCTCACTTATGCTACTTTTACTATGAAGATCATGTCTGGACGTGTAAACATGACTCAAGCCCAGTTGACGGCTCTCATTAACGAACAAGTTGCTGCGGCACTTGCAGCCGCACAAGCAGGAGGTATATCCTGTAGTCATAACTCACACTAGGATCTTTAGATCCTACACTCCTAAACCAACTCACGTGTTTAACTCTGTCCTATTCGTACACAATAGGTCAACCCGCACAGCAACCAGTTTGCACTTTCAAGAACTTCATGGACTGTCGTCCAAGCACGTTTAGTGGCACTGAAGAAGCAGTGGGACTCCTCCATTGGTTTGAGAAGCTCGAGTCGGTGTTCGAAATGTGTGAATGCCCTGAGGCTCGCAGGGTGAAATACGCCACTGGTACTTTGGAAGGAATTGCGTTGACTTGGTGGAACGCACAAGTACAGATTCTAGGGCTGGCTGCTGCTAACGCCACCCCTTGGAACGATTTCAAGGAACTCATCAAACGAGAATACTGCACGCGTGATGACATCCGCAAGTTGGAAGTGGAGCTTTATCATCTGAAAATGACGGGGTCGGAAATTGAAGCTTATACGAAACGGTCGAACGAGCTGGCCATCCTATGTCCAACCATAGTGGACCCTCCAATCAAGCGCATCGAGTTGTACCTCAAGGGTCTAGCATCAGATATTCAGAGCCATGTTACATCGGCAAACCTCGACAATATCCAAGACATTCAGCGTCTTGCTCCTCGCCTCACGGATCAGGCGGTGGAACAGAACAAGCTGCCAAAGCGCATCAGTGCAACTACCACTCCAGCCGCTACTCCTGCTACACTCAGCGACAACAAAAGGAAATGGGATGGGGATTCCAGCAGGGGATCAGTTTCCGTTCAGTCTCAAGCACAGCAGCGCAAGATAAACGACTACCAGAGTCTGGGTCAACAATCTTCTGGTGGTCAGGGGCAGGGTGGATATCAGGGAATTCACCCATTGTGTAATAGGTGCAACAGACACCACAGTGGACGGTGTCGTAAGGAACGTTGTCAGAGATGTCTCAAGTTAGGGCACGAAGCTAAAGACTGCAGGAGCTCACGACCTGCAAATCAGAATCAGCAACTACCACCACCAGCTCCACAAAACCCGCAGCAGCAGCAACAGCGGGGTAACAGGGGATGTTTCCAGTGTGGGGCTGAAGGTCATTTCAAACGTGATTGTCCTCAATTGAACCAGAACCAGAACCGTAACAACAACAACCACCAGGGCAATGGGAACAACAACAACGGGGGAAACAACAACAACGGCAACGAAGCTCGGGGTCGTGCTTTCGTGCTGGGTCAGGGCGACGCAAGGAATGATCCCAATGTGGTTATGGGTAAGTTTCTCCTCGACGATATTTATGTTACTGTTTTGTTTGATTCAGGTGCGGATACAAGTTATATGTCACTAAAAGTTAGCAAAATGTTAAAACGTGCACCAACTCCCCTAAACACCAAGCATGTCGTAGAGTTAGCTAACGGTAAAAGTCTAGAGGCCACACACATAGTTCAGGGTTGTAATCTTATCCTCGCTGGCCAGACTTTCTCCATCGATCTCATACCCATAGTCTTGGGTAGTTTCGACATCGTCATTGGCATGGACTGGTTATCCCAACATCACGCAGAGATCTTGTGTAAAGAGAAGATTGTTCGTATCCCTCATTCTGGTATGGAACCTCTCGAAGTTCAAGGCGACAAGAGTGGTGCAGTGGTTGGCATCATTTCCTTTCTGAAGGCTCAGAAATGTTTGCGGAAGGGTCACACCGCTATTTTGGCACTCGTTACTGATGCATCAGCGAAGGAAAAGAGATTGGAGGACATTCCCATTGTACGTGACTTTCCTCAGGTGTTCCCTAAAGATTTACCAGGTCTACCGCCTCATCGCCAGGTCGAATTTCAAATCGAACTCGCTCCAGGAGCAGCACCCATAGCTCGAGCACCGTATCGTTTAGCTCCAACTGAACTGGAAGAACTGTCAAAGCAGCTACAAGAGCTCTTGGAAAAAGGCTTTATTCGTCCTAGCTCTTCGCCTTGGGGAGCTCCAGTGTTATTTGTGAAAAAGAAGGACGGTACCTTCAGGATGTGCATTGACTACCGAGAACTTAACAAGGTGACGGTGAAGAACCGTTATCCTCTTCCGCATATAGACGACTTATTCGAGCTACTACTCCAAGATAGACCTGAGGTCAGGTTACCATCAGTTGAGAGTCCGGGATGATGACGTCTCCAAAACCGCATTCAGAACTCGTTACGGCCACTGCGAGTTTCTTGTCATGCCGTTCAGGTTAACGAACGCGCCTGCCGTATTTATGGACCTTATGAACAGGGTGTGCAAACCCTACCTAGACAAGTTTGTCATTGTCTTCATCGACGATATCCTGATCTATTCTAAGAGTCAGGAGGAGCACGAGCAGCACTTACGACTTATCTTGGAACTTCTTCGGTCAGAACAGCTGTACGCCAAGTTTTCGAAATGTGACTTCTGGCTTCGTGAAGTCCACTTTCTAGGCCACGTAGTAAACAAGGATGGGATCCATGTTGATCCATCCAAGGTAGATTCGATCAGGAACTGGCCTGCACCGCGTACACCAACGGAAAACGCCAATTCTTGGGTTTGGCGGGATATTACAGACGGTTCATCAAAGACTTCTCAAAGATTGCTCAGCCGCTTACGCTACTGACACAGAAGGGTGTCACCTACCGTTGGGGAAATACTCAGGAAACCGCTTTTCAGCACTTAAAGGATAGACTTTGCAGTGCACCTATCCTCTCTTTGCCAGAAGGCACGGACGATTTTGTGGTCTATTGTGACGCATCGATACAGGGGCTTGGTTGTGTATTGATGCAACGGGACAAAGTTATTGCTTACGCTACGCGCTAACTTAAGGTTCATGAACGGAACTACACGACGCACGATTTAGAGCTGGGAGCTGTTGTTTTCGCACTTAAGATATGGCGACACTACCTGTACGGTACCAAGTGCACCATCTACACCGATCACAGGAGTCTCGAGCATATCTTCAAGCAGAAGGAATTGAACATGCGTCAACGTCGATGGGTTGAACTACTGAACGATTACGAATGTGCCATCAAGTACCATCCAGGCAAAGCCAACGTTGTGGCTGACGCTCTCAGTCGAAAAGACACTCTACCTAGACGCGTGCGAGCACTACAGCTTACTATTCAGTCTAGTCTTCCTGCACAGATACGAGATGCTCAGTAGAAGCAGTGAAACCAGAAAACGTCAGGGCTGAAGCCTTGCTTGGCTCAAGGCAACGATTAGAACAGAAGGAAGACGGTGCCTATTATGTAACGGGGCGTATTTGGGTCCCACTTTATGGCGGTCTATGCGAGCTTGTAATGGACAAAGCACATAAGTCTCGCTACTCGGTACATCCAGGTTCGGATAAAATGTACCACGATCTCAGAACTATGTATTGGTGGCCTAGCATGAAGGCCCACATCGCTACCTATGTCAGCAAGTGCTTGACCTGTGCAAGAGTCAAGGCAGAGTATCAGAAACCATCAGGCCTACTTCAGCAACCCAAGATACCACAGTGGAAATGGGAGGAAATTTCCATGGATTTCGTTACTAGCCTGCCTAGATCCCAGCATGGGAATGATACAATTTGGGTGATTGTGGATCGACTCACTAAGTCTGCTCATTTCTTGGCTATCAAAGAAACGGACAAGCTCTCCACACTAGCAGACATATACTTGAAGGAAGTAGTCTCAAGGCACGGGGTGCCCACCTCTATCATTTCGGATCGCGATGCACTACTCACTTCAGAGCTAAGGCAAGCAACGCTCAAGGCTTTTGGCTCTCGATTTGATATGAGCACGGCTTATCACCCTCAGACGGATGGACAGTCTGAGCGCACGATTCAAACCCTAGAAGACATGCTTCGAGCATGTGTTATTGATTTCAGCAACAGCTGGGCAAAGCATCTCCCTTTGGTGGAGTTCTCGTACAATAACAGTTATCACACCAGCATTCAAGCCGCTCCATTCGAGGCATTGTACGGGCGTAAATGCCAGTCACCTCTCTGTTGGGCAGTGGTGGGGGATAGTCAGATCACGGGTCTAGAACTTATAGTGGACACCACGGAAAAGATTGCACAGATACGGCAACGCATGGCGGCGGCTCGTGACCGTCAGAAGAGTTACGCCAATAAGCGTAGGAAACCTCTGGAATTTCAGGTCAGGGACCGGGTTTTACTTAAAGTCTCACCCTGGAAGGGTGTGGTTCGTTTTGGTAAACGGGGCAAACTCAATCCGCGGTATGTCGGACCGTTCGAAATCATAGAAAGAACAGCAAAGTAGCCTATAAACTAAACTTAACAGCAGAACTCGGGGCAGTTCACAACGTTTTTCACGTGTCGAATTTGAAGAAGTGTCTGTCAGATGAGACCCTCATAATTCCTTTGAAAGAGCTCACTATCGACGAACAGTTGCACTTCGTCGAGGAACCAGTTGAAATCACGGACCGGGATGTTAAGGTCCTCAAGCACAAGAGAATCCCTCTTGTTCGAGTTCGTTGGAACTCCCGTCGTGGCCCAGAGTACACCTGGGAACGTGAAGACGAAATGAAGCAAAAATATCCTCAATTGTTCGCGAGCAGTACACCTACTACTGAGGCTGAAGCTACCACGGAATTTCGGGACGAAATTCTAGATCAACGGGGGGAGGATGTTACACCCCAGGAAAACCATGCAACTTGTGACACCCCAGGAAAACCGGGAAAACCATACAACTTAACTAGCTTCCTCAGTGAGTGCTTACCAAATTTCGGGACGAAATTTCTTTCAACTTGGGGATGATGTGACAACCCGAAACTTAGAACCCTTCATTGTATCTCGATGTAACATGCTTGAACACTATGTGACTAGCTAACTTGTCAATTTAGTAAATGATATAAGTGAACCTTTTATGTGATTATGTGTGTGCTTGTATGTATATTATGTATATATAAGAAAGCCGAGAACCAAGAACCCGACTCGAGACCATGCGGTCTCGAGTGAACAGTCACGGATGGGCCGGTTGGGCCATTTAATCACACCCGAAACCCATTAGGGTGCACCATGTAGAACTAGTATATATATTACACTCATAACTATGTTTACCATTTCTTTGGACAACACACACACTCTCCCTTTCTCTCACAAAAACCCTAAGTCTCAACATCCTTCTCCTCTCATTCTCTCGGATTCAAACCGGCAACACTAGGACCTTCGGTTCAAGCTTGGAATCGGTATTCGGAGTTCATCCTTCCTATCCTCTAGCCGGTTAGTGTCTCATTTAGTGGTATAATGACAAATACATGAGAAATGATTGTTTATCTATGATATAGATGTTTGCTTGATAGAAAGTAGTATTTGTTGTCAAGTGATGATATTATGTGATGATGAAATGTTAGAAATCGGCTTATTATGGATTTAAATCTGAATGGCTTGGTCATGTTTAGGAGGTTTGTGTTCATGAAATCGGATTAGCATATGTTGATGATAAATCTTATTTAAGCATGTTGTTACATTGTTTGAATGTGCTAGAGGTAGGAACCGATGATGTTGTCAACTTGAGCTCATGCTAGTATAAACTTTATTGATGAAGCATGTTGTAAAACAAAAACCCTAAAATGAAGAACTAGTTGAATGTATGAAGAACAACATGAACATGGCTTGAATATATGAAGAACTTGATATGAATGTGTTATGAATATTTGAAATCTGATTGTTTGATCCATTTTGGTTAATTGTAAGACAACTAAACATGTTTAGTGGATAGTACACACTGTTGCATGATATTAGAATTTCATTGGATAGTACAACTGTGAAGGATCAGCAGGTGCTGGGAGTCGAGACCCCTGATTTCGACTCGAGACCATGAACATGACAACTCGAGAACATAGTTTGCAACACAGGTTGCGAGTCGAGAACCCCTAGTCTCGACTCGAGACCACACATGATCATCACACAAACATCATGACCCGAGACCATGCTTGCGAGTCCGGTTGTGACTCGAGACCAATACATGCATGACCCGAAACCACCTCGGTTGCGACTCGAGATCTTGTAAGCTACACTCGAGACCGCACAGTCTCGACTAGAGACCGCACAGTCTCGACTCGAGACCATATACATGTACACACTATTTGGACTTCCACACTGCTACGGGTTTGGGTATTTGGGCCGGACTTATGGGCTTCTTGTGTTACTGTTGAATGCGTGTTTTGGGATTGCGTGCTATTACGAGACCAACTGTTTGGGTCACACTTAGACTTTGGTTATTACATGAATGTTACTGTGGAACTTGTTGCGAACTGTTGTTGAACTGCCATACTAGATATGTATGCCATGATTGTTACTTGTGTACAATAGGTGTAGAACATATGTGCACTACTTGGATACAAACCTGACTTGAATGGTATCTATGTTAGGACGTAGTTGACCACTTACAACTTGATTGACTTTTCTGTGTATCTGCCGAGCAAACCAAGGTGAGTTCACACCCTCTACAAAGCATGGGATTCCCTGGGTTGGGAATGGGGTTAAGGAACGTAGATTCCTCGTCCTCCTTGGGTAGGACAGCAATGGTTCAGGAATGAAATTCCTCGTCCTCACGGACAGATAACTCGTACTAGACCAAAACTCTATCACGAAGTCCCTCCTTTTTATATCGACTTAATCGCCGGGCCAATGGCGAGCGGGTCATTAGTTAGATAGCGCTATTTAGGTCTTACAAACCTCACACCGTGCCGCAGAGGATGGGCGTGAACTAATGGATTTGGGGCACGTCAATGATGATAGACATTGACAGTTTCAGGGCACATAAACATGACTACAGTCAGCAATCGATATGGTAACGAGTCTAGTGTATACATGGGGTAGCCCCCACGGCCGAAATGCCAGATAACTAACACGGGGTAGCCCCCACGGCTGGAATGCCAGAGTAACCGGGAATAAACAAGTCACGTTTTTCAACTATGGGGTAACCCCCACGGCAGGATGCCAGATAAAGGAAACTGTTTTCGAAACAACTTAAAACGAACACCCAACTGTGAACTCACTCAACTTGTTGTTGACTCGTTACTACATGCTTTGCAGGACCATAGGTACTTAGCTGGAGCTTGCACGGAGGAGAGTCGTTGTGGGACATGGATAGCTGCGTGCCATGTCAAACTTGGAAACAATTGAACTAATGTTTTGGTTTTAAATCTTATGCTTCCGGTTGCAACTTAAACTATGTTTTGTTTGAACACCAATTGTATTGGTTGGATTTTTATTACTACTTATATGCATGTTCAATATGATTGGTGGCTAGATCCTGGTCAGTCACTCCTCCAAGCGGTAGTACTCCGCAGGTGGATTTTGGGGGTGTGACACAACTTAACTAGCTTCCTCAGTGAGTACGTACCAAATTTCGGGACGAAATTTCTTTTAAGTTGGGGATAATGTGACAACTCGTAATTCGAACCTACTTTGTGTAACGTTACGTGCTTATGTGAACTCTGTTGATTAAACGAATGTTATGTTTGATTTGTGCTTGTATGTATGTATGTATGCAATCGACCCAAATACACCACTCACACCCGATCGCATAAACCCATCCGGGCCTTACCTTGTACACGGACCAAGGGCGACCCAATCGAGGGCTCGGCCCACCCACCTTACACGCATAACACATTAGGGTGTTGTAAACATCTCACACTTTTACCAATACACATCACACAAAACCCTAGTTTTCTCTCATCCTCTCTCTCAAACCCGACGGCAAGCACACCCGTTCCATCGAGGACCCTTGTTCGGATCACCTATCTCTACTTTCATCCGGTTAGTGTTTGTTATTATTTTGGTTGTATGATTGATGATTGGATATTGCTATATGTTGATCTTGTTTAGTGATTAGGGTTCTTATTAGTCACTGTTATCATATGTTGTACAAGGAATCATGATGTGATAATAAGCTAATCGGCCACATGTGTAAGTTGATATAATGTCCATATGAATCGATTTGATGTAGATGTTAATCCGCTGTTATGTTTCTATGATTCGGATTGTTAGCTGGTTGATGTTTTAGTGAATCGGGTAATGATGATGTAATCGGCTATATGTTCATGTGAATCGATAGATTAGTGTTCATGCTTTGATTAGGTTTATGTGAATTGGTTGTAACAACCTTGTTTGATCGATGATTGCTAGAATAGAAACTGTTGATTGACAAATTGTAAACTTGGAAACTTTGAATGTTTGTAACCGATAAGGCATGATATTCGGAACCCTTTTAACCGATCGCCCAAGTTGTCAAGCACACAAGTTCCTCTCGGTCGCACAAAATCAGGTCATACAAGACCTGATCTGATCGCACAAGCCGGACGCACAAGACCAATTGCACATTATGTTTAGTTATGCATGATCGTACAAGCCGGTGCCGATCGCACAAGATGT
The DNA here is from genome assembly GCF_002127325.2 of Helianthus annuus. Classification (NCBI taxonomy): domain Eukaryota; kingdom Viridiplantae; phylum Streptophyta; class Magnoliopsida; order Asterales; family Asteraceae; genus Helianthus; species Helianthus annuus. The sequence goes on along the minus strand of NC_035440.2, from coordinate 158,578,708 downwards.
TGGGCTACACACGTATGTTGAATGTTGTTAAGCTGTTGGGCCGAACAAGCCTAAACCACCATCGCACAAGCTGTCCGGATTGTACAAGGTTAACCGGACCGCACAAACCACTTATACGTTATTTAATTGGGCCGATATGTTATTGGACTACTTATGTTTTTGGGCCGGGCATAGGGTTAATCGCACAACCCATTGTGGATCGCACAAGTGGTGCTGATTGCACAATCGGTTGGACCACCTGTTTATTGGGCTTTATCTTTGAGTTTGTACAAGTGTTAGTTTGATATGAACTTGACTACTAAGGTGGGATACGTGATTTCTATGATCAATACGTGTTTGCCATGATCATTACGTGTACATAACTTGTTAGATTATGTGTAAACCTATGTGCTATGCTTGAGTCAAAACCTGACTTGTATGGTAACCCTGTTAGGACGTGGTTGACCACTCTTAGTTCAAGAAACCTGTTGTGTATCTGCCGAGCAAACCAAGTTGAGTTCACACAGCCAAGGCATGGGGTTCCCAGGGTGGGAATGGGATTAGATGATTTACTTGTACTTACCTAGCTAATGGAACTTACTGATATGGTCCTCGGGTGAGGAAGGGTTATTGATAAGATACGACTAGACTAGTGATACTAATAGAACTGATCTTCGCACACACGTCGGGGTTGGCTGCGATAATATGACTAATCTTCGCACACATGCCTGGGATGGCTGGGAACCATGCACTGAGTTTCGCACACATGTCGGGTGGCTGCGATACAAATATACCTAGTCTAGAATACTTGGGAAAACTTCCCCTAATCTTCGCATACCTGCCTAGAGGGCCGCGATGCAAACTAATACGATACATGATTTAATAAACGAACATAAAGTTACTCATACCATTACAATTACTGACTATCAACTGTGAACTCGCTCAACTAGTTGTTGACTCTCTGCTGCAGGCCTTGCAGGACCTTAGGTACATATGGAGCTTGCACAGGGAGAAGCAGGTCGTTGTGGGACATGGATCGTGGATGGCATGTTAAACGTTTAAACATTTGAGCTTATGATTTACTTTGGGTTTACATACTTATGCTTCCGCTACTCAAATTATGTTTTGTTAAACACCAGTTATATTGTGATGGGTTGAATTGATTACTTTTATTATTTAAATACTATGTTCAATATGATTGGTGGCTTGATCCTGGTCATGTCACGCCTCCAAGCGGTGGTACTCCGCGTGTGGATTTTGGGGGTGTGACAAAGTACCCTTTTGTGACACTTTTAATTCCCGACACTTAGGAAAGCATTCAGGACCATTTTGCCATATTTTTGCATGTTGCCAATTAGTTAAAATGCTGAATTTTGCTGAAATGTGCTGAATTCAGCACTTTAAGTGGGTTTTAGGCACTTTCCGGTACTTAAACTATCACCTAGTGAAGCAGTTTTATGATCCTCGCTTTCCTACACACTATACTAGTGTCTCTGGCCCATACTGGGTCTCAAAACATTGTTTGTCTATGTACTGAACATCGTCAGCATTTTCGGAGTTATCCGCTAACTGTGCTAACCATGCTTTATGCATCGTTTATGCCACTAAAGTTTGTATGTAAAATGATGTGATAATATGTAATATGTGATGCATATGTGAGTATGATACAGAAATCAGAAAGCAGTCATTTGTAATTCAGCACAGTCGTTAAGCACTAATCATGGTTAATTAAATTGTACGGATACCTGGATTTTTTACGGTTGTCACAGTGTCTGCTATTCCACAAACAATTGAGGAGGCTATACCCCTTGAGCTCTTGGTGGTAGTTCAAGTGGAGCAGCTAATACAAATGTTGAATCCACCGATTTACATTTGGACAGTAGTTTCATCTCTAAGACTCCCTTGAAGGCAACCACTGTTCAGGTTACAACAGTAACCTCTATTCCAGTGGGAAGTCCCCAGAACCAAGGAAAAGAGGCATTTGTTTCTGATGATATGGAGTCTTCTCCTGTAATCAAAATAAATACAACCACCTCTGGTGGGAATTCAGATGATCCTATTAAGTTAGGTGATGAATTAAGATACATGGATTTGACAGATAGAATGTCTTCAGTTGAAAACACTGTTGGAGAAATGAAACAAATGTTGGAGGCTTCTAAAAGTCAGCCTAGCCATCAGCAAATCACCTAAGATCTATGGAATTCTGTTCAACCAATCCGTGCTGCGCAAAGGGAATTAGCTGAACTCAACCACAACAGGCATATGGCATTGATCAGAGTCATGGTTGAGGCTAGATATAAGGATACTTAGGCAGATATCAGGGGTATCAAAGAATCCCTGCAAAAGCTTACTGGCTCTTCCCCTGCACCTGTTTTTGAAAAGGATGATGATGATGATGCCAAAAGGGGGAGAAAGACTCATTGAGAAAGTTGGAGCCTAATCCTAAAGTAAAACCAAAGGGCCAACAAAAACAAAAGCCAGGGTCTGCCAAAGAAACTTCTGCTAAAACTTCAAAAAAATCAGATGTTGGAAAGAAAAAAAGGAATTGATGAGACCCTCAACATCCAAATTGATGAGGAGATTTTAGCAAAGCAGAAGAAGCATGATACAGGAAAGAGCAACGCCTACAACTGGAAGAAAGAACAGGAGGAAATGATGAAAAGAGAAAACATTAGTACTTCTCAAAGAAAGAAGGCTTTCGGAAACAATAGACCACCAATAACCACATTTCCCAAAACATCTACTGCTCCTAAAAGGACTGCATCCTCTGCTTCACGAAAAACAAAACCTTCACCTCAAAAACCACCATCCTCACCCAGCAAACCAACAGATGTTGATGCAACAAAAGCATCAGCAGATGTTAGGCCAACAACTGTTGAGACACCTGTTGTCTCAGCAGAGGTTAGCCAATCCACTACTACCATCAATTTCAACACACCAACATCAATACAACGATCACCTACACCTCAAAGATTCACTTCACAACCACCTTCTTCATCTTAACCACCTTTTCCATCAAAAAGTTCCTCCACCACCCAAATTTTCTTATTTACGCAAAAGAAAATTTGTTGTGCATGATGATGATAAGGAGATTCCATTACCAATCCCTTTATCATCTATTCCCATCCATGTCACACCCCAACCGATGGCGGAATCATCGGGGCGCGGCACTAGGTGAATCAGATTGCTCAAGATAATCCATAACAATTATTCATTACCAATATTTTAAAGGTTCATCATCCCATACTAACGAACAAATATTCAACAAACAGTCATTATAGATAACGAGTTCTCATAAACAAAACATGATCCGACAACCTAGATTTTTATTAGATGAGTTTCTAGACTTACTATCTTGTTTGTAGCATAACAATCCATCAACCTGTCACATATGTTAAAATAAAAGTCAATACGTAAAGTAAAGGTGAGTGCACAAGTTTGCATAGATATAGTATAAAAAGTGTTTACGCATAACCAGCATGTAACACTTAACGGGCGAAGCATGTAAACTATCAACAATGATACATCCTAACCACGTGACTGCGAGTAGAGTATGCGCGACACATGTTCACCGAAGAGAACACGTGAAGTAAAGTATGTGATCCTTAGCAACCCCTGTCAAATAGGTACTGAGTCCAAACAGTAGTACTATCGTTGCTAAAGGCGGTCGGGGTAATCACTGTATAAGCATAGCAAAAAGCATTCAACTAATCACGTATTGCATGCGAGAGCGGTTAGCATTTACAAAGTGTTTGCGTTGTGTGTTGTATTTTTTATAGAGAACGTATGTAACACCCAAAAGTGCGTTAAACGAGAATGGGTTCGAGTATACTCACTTTTGGGTGTTACATACGTTCTCTATCAAAAACACAACACACAACGCAAACACTTTGTAAACGCTAACAGCTCCCGCATGCTATACGTGATTTGTTGAATGCTTGTTGCTATGCTTATACAGTGATTACCCCGACCGCCTTTCGCAACGATAGTACTATAGTTTGGACTCAGCACCTGTTTGACAGGGGTTGCTAAGGATCACATACTTTACTTCACGTGTTCGCTTCGGTGAACGTGTGTCGCACATACTTTACTCGCAGTCACGTGGTTAGGATGTATCATTGTTAATAGTTTACATGCTTCGCCCGTTACGTGTTACATGTTGCTTATGTGTAAACGCTTTTTATACTATATCTATGCAAACTTGTGTACTCACCTTTACTTTATGTATTGACTTTTATTTTAACGTATGTGACAGGTTGATGGATTGTTATGCTGTAAACAAGATAGGAAGTTTAGAAACTCATCTAATAAAAATCTAGGTTGTCGGATCATGTTTTGTTTATGAGAACTCGTTATCTGTAATGACTGTTTGTTGAATATTTTTTCGTTAGTATGGGATGATGAACCTTTAAAATATTGGTAATGAATAGTTGTTATGGATTCTCTTAAGCAATCTAATTCGCCTAGTGTCGCGCCCTGATGATTCTGCCATCTGTTGGGGTGTGACAATCCAAACCACTCCACTCTCATCATCTCTACTTATAAATCCACTTCACAATCCACCCAGTGGTTACAGACCATTAGCTGTTCAATATCCTCTCTGTTTGCAGTTCAAAGTGAAATGGAATCTTTTTACAATATAGAGGATCCATCCAAAAGAACCTTCCCATCTCTCTATGGCTTCAGAAAACCTCAAAACATTGATGAGTATTTGAAAATGAAAGCAAAACAAGCAGAGGTTATAGCCAGAGTAGAAAGTGAAGGGTTAGGTGACAACAAGTACCAAGGTCTGCTATCACATGGGCTTGACAAAGTCAGAAAACTTGAAGACTTTGCTAAAGACCTTAGTAAATCCATGTCTGAGCGGCCATTGGATACTGAGCTTCAAAAGGAACTAAGGGTTGAATACTTAGAACACATAATGAAGCACAAGCCATACAAAGCAACCAAGGTCCAATTCAAGGACTGGTCAAGAGATGCTCTCAAGGAAGAAAATGACATAATTACAAAAATGAACGTCGGGCGGCCAAAGGAACAGATAATAAAAGCCAAAACTGGATCAGAGCAGTGGATCCAGAATAAGCAGATGTTTGGTTGCAAGTCTCTCCCTTTGTAAGTGGTTTCAACATCTGCTGACCTCCTATCTGCTGATCATGCAAACTGCTGACCTACAACTGCTGATCAAGTCAAAGTCTGATTGAAGAACTAAAGCTCTGCTGCTCAATCTACTGCCTTGGTTCAAGCACTGCTGATCATGACAAGTACTACTGGGTTCACAGCAGTGGAAGGATGCAGCAGCAGTTTATGCTTACTTTATGTATTGAATTGTAACATCAATAGTTAGTATAGCAGTATTTGCATAGATCAGAGGTTAGAGTTTGTTAGGAGGTTAGATGTCACTTTCATGGTGACGTCAGCTTAGATGCTCACTGGTTTGCAAGTTTGCCTATAAACAGAACAGTACTATGTACTGTTCTGTTCAGCTTTTTCATCATCTTCTTACTGCACGAACAACCACTGAGCTCGGGCTGAGGGGGAGTTTGCGAATCACACATGCATTGTAATCAGAGTTTAAAAATAAATTTAATCATTTGATTCTGTGTTGAAAATGTTTGATTGAAAGCATTTCTTCTGTTTGATTGTGAAAAGTTTGCTTCCATTTAAATTCCGTTGCACTACTCTTTCATTTGTTCATCTAAATTCAAACACAAATCACAATCAATCCAAACTCAGATCCTAACAATTGGTATCAGAGCTTGGACAGTCAAATTTGATTTAACAATCATTTTGATGTAAATAGTTCAGCTCGAAATTGTTGATACTGATAGTTTGTTCGTTGTGTTGAAAAACAGAGTAAGGTTTAATCACCGATAAAGTTGATTAATCAGTACCTGTAAAACAACCAGGATGTCGTCACAGTCTCAAGATGATAAGAATAACATTGGCTCGCTTTTTAAACCTCCTATACTTAAATGAAATGAATACAACATCTGGGAGATAAGGATGTGTCACATCCTTGCTCAATAGAACACTGGATGTTGGAGGTCTGTTGTTTTCGGTCCTCATGTTCCTATGGTGCCAAGTGCTGAGGACACCAAAAAGTTCGTTCCTAAACCAACTGAAAATTATACTGAATCTGATTTTCAGAAGTTCGAACTAGATGCCAAAGCATTTAGCATCATAGCCTCTGCATTGCCCAATGAAATCTATGTTTGGCTGTTACACTGTAACAGTGCCAAGGAATTATGGGATGCATTGAAGGAACAATTTGGGGGGACAGAAGAGGTTATCGAAAACAACAGGGAAATTCTGAATCACTGAGCTCGGGCTGAGGGGGAGTTTGCGAATCACACATGCATTGTAATCAGAGTTTAAAAATAAATTTAATCATTTGATTCTGTGTTGAAAATGTTTGATTGAAAGCATTTCTTCTGTTTGATTGTGAAAAGTTTGCTTCCATTTAAATTCCGTTGCACTACTCTTTCATTTGTTCATCTAAATTCAAACACAAATCACAATCAATCCAAACTCAGATCCTAACAATTGGTATCAGAGCTTGGACAGTCAAATTTGATTTGACAATCATTTTGATGTAAATAGTTCAGCTCGAAATTGTTGATACTGATAGTTTGTTCGTTGTGTTGAAAAACAGAGTAAGGTTTAATCACCGATAAAGTTGATTAATCAGTACCTGTAAAACAACCAGGATGTCGTCACAGTCTCAAGATGATAAGAATAACATTGGCTCGCTTTTTAAACCTCCTATACTTAAATGAAATGAATACAACATCTGGGAGATAAGGATGTGTCACATCCTTGCTCAATAGAACACTGGATGTTGGAGGTCTGTTGTTTTCGGTCCTCATGTTCCTATGGTGCCAAGTGCTGAGGACACCAAAAAGTTCGTTCCTAAACCAACTGAAAATTATACTGAATCTGATTTTCAGAAGTTCGAACTAGATGCCAAAGCATTTAGCATCATAGCCTCTGCATTGCCCAATGAAATCTATGTTTGGCTGTTACACTGTAACAGTGCCAAGGAATTATGGGATGCATTGAAGGAACAATTTGGGGGGACAGAAGAGGTTATCGAAAACAACAGGGAAATTCTGAATCAGCAGTATGAAACATTTTGTCACATTAAAGGGGAATCACTAACCCAACAATTTGAACGTTTCAGTTGTCTCATCAGTGAACTAAGGCTTGTTAAGGTTACATTTCCAAATGCAACCCAAAATAGCAGGTTCCTTAGATCACTGCTAGAAAAATGGGACACAATTGCTTTTGTCACCAGAAATTCAGCTGAGTTCAAAGATCTGACCCTGGCCCAACTCCATGGTAGACTCCTGACCTATGAAAGAGAGTTAAACCAGAAAAGGAAGTTGCAAGAGTCTGGTAAAGTTGCTGATGACTATTCATTTGGCAGCACAGCTCTGTTTGGTCAGGAAGAATCTGGTAGCAGCAGTAAGGATCAGAGTTATGATCACTTTATTGACATAACTGCTGGGGGTAATTTTAACAACTCTGATTCTCACTCTGCAAATTATGCTTTCACTTCAAATACTGAAAACCATATGTTAGACAATTTGTGCTTTGAGCTGAATTATTTGCAACATTTTGACATCAATTGGCTTTGCTTAGTGTTAGAACAAGCAAATTCTACAAAAGAACAGGGAGAAAATTCCCAGGACTTCATGGGAATTTAAGGGTGGGGTTGGATAAATCAAAACTCAAGTGTTTCAAGTGTAATAGGCTAGGTCATTTTGCTAGGGAATGTAGGAGTCAAACCACTGGTCCCATAATCACTCACCCTGGCTCAAACCCTAGACCACAACAACAAAACACTGTGCACTATACCCAATATGTCCCTGCAGCACATGTTAACACTGCTCATTATTCTGTTACCCCTGTGCCTGTGCATTATGTTCAAACCACTGTTCCACAAATTCATTATGTTCAAGCCCATGTTCCTCAGGCACAAGTGCAACCTGCTGCACCTCAACAAGCTGCTCCAACAGTGACACAACCAGATCCGCAAAGCTTTTTCACACAAGCTTTGTTGATTGGAGCAGCATGCCTGATGAACTTGGTGATGAAAATTTTGCACTCTATGCTTCTAATGATACTTTTGATGATGAATTTTGTTTGATGGCATTAGAGTCAATACCAGAAGGGGTTAAAACTGAAGGTGAACAGCTAAGTGCTGAAACAGTGGATGAAGTTGCTGAAGCAGTGGTTACTGCAGCTGCTGGTGAACTACTGCTGGAAGAAAATTTAGAAACCCTGCTTGAACCACTGTCTGACCCCTGGTCGAAAGAAGACAAAAAGGAAGAAGAAAAGAAGAAAGCTAGTGAGGAAGAAGTTAGAGCTGATGAAGAAGGTGATCATCAATGTGACTGTGCCATGATGGCTGCTGCTAAGGTATCACCTCAAGTTCTTGAAAAACTGTGTTCAGACAAATGTATTATTGCATTTGCTAACATCAAAGAGGTAAATGAAAACCCTAGGAATAAAGTCCTATCTGATGAAGTCAAATTTGAAAAGTCATTAAAAGAACTTAGAAACAAATTGACTGAAAATGATAAAGAGATCAGCAGTTTAAAAAAAGAGCAGAGCATAACCAAAACTCAACTCCAAACTATGGTAGAAAAATACCAAGTTTGCAAAAAGGAGTTGGAGTCTACCCAGATCACCTGTGAAAGATGGGTGGAGTCTTGTAAAGGGTATGAGGTTATGCTTGCAAAACAGCTTGAAAGCAATGTTAAATTTGGTATTGGACATAGAAAATATGATGATCTTGAAAACACTGCTGGAAAACAAGTTGGTTCAACTGAGATAATTCCAACCAACAAAAATGGCCAAGAGGTTAAAATAACCGACAAACTTGGTAACAAAATTACTCTAGAAAGATCTGTGGGATCCTCAACTTTTGAGGAAATTGAGAAATACCAATTTAAACCCACATGGTCTGATGAGTGTGATATCCTGGAAAATTTCAAACCAATGGATTTCACAACCACTGATGGTGTAAAAGCTCCAAAAGCAAGAATCATTCCTATCAAAGATATCCCAACAGAGGTTCAAAACTCTGTTGCAAAGGAATCTGAGAAAAGGAAGAAAAGAGAAAAGATTAAAAACCTGTTTTGTGATTTCTGTGAAAAGAAGAATCATCTAACAAAAGATTGTTTTCATCTAAAAGCACATGATCTAAACAAAACAAATGCCATTGTTCCTGCTGAAAGCTGCACCATCTGTGGTAAAAATAATCACAAAACTAAGGAATGTGTGTATCTCAAAGACTTTGATGAGAAGAAGAAAGAATACACTGCAAAAACATCCTTAAGTTCATCAGCATCATCTGTTAAATTCACCAAGAAACAACCACTGTTTGTCCCTTTCCAAACTGCTGTCACAAAACAGCTGAACCAAACATCTGTTCAAAGGGATGTACAAGTGACTCCAGCCAATCATTTCAGAAAAGGCAAGGATAAAGCATCATACCAAAGGATTCCACACGTTTATGAGGCTTACAAAAGGCCCTCTAAACCAAGAGTGAACAGGCATCCTTTTGGTTATCAACAGATGATGGGTCAAGACCCCCAACAGTGGTTAGAGAAAAACATTCTCAAAAATGTTCAAACCCCTGTGCTAACCACTATCCATACATCTGCATCCATCCCAGACACTGTTGAGACCCCATCCAAAGCCCTGTTGGCTTTGGAGACTTTTATGAACTAATCCTTTTACTTCATGTGCAGGGAGCTTCTGCATGCTTAGATAGTCTTTGGTATGTAGATAGTGGAGGCTCCAGGCACATGACAGGATGTAAAGCCCTTCTTCAAGATTTCAAAATTCATGGAGGGGGTGATATATCCTTTGGTAATAATAGTAAAGGAAAGGTTCTGGGGTCTGGTACAGTAAAGTCTGGAAATGTAAAATTTGAAAATGTCAATCTTATTGACAATCTAAAATTCAACCTCCTGAGTGTATCTCAAATGAGTGATAAAGGGTTTGGTTCATTCTTCACAAAGGATTGTTGTAGGATTGTTGGACCAGAAATGGGAAGATTGAAGCAATAATCAAGAAAGGCACAACAAAACTTGTTGCTCAAAGAAGTGGCAATGTTTATATTGTTGACATGTCAAGAGAGTGTCCCAGAGCTGATGCCTGCCTGTTCTCAGCTGCCTCTAACAAAGAGACAGAGCTATGGCACAAAAGACTAGGACACACAAATCTCAAGACAATCAATGAAATCTCAAAAAATGGCTTAGTAAGAGGCTTACCACAAAAAATGTTTTCATGTCCTGAACACTGTGTTTCCTATTTAAAAGGAAAACAGCATAAAAGCTCTTTTAAGCCCATTGAAGAGTCCAAAACAACCTAGTGTTTGCAAATGCTGCACATGGATTTGTTTGGCCCAGTGCAAGTCATGAGTCTCAAAAAGAAGAGATATTGCTTGGTTATTATTGATGACTTCTCTAGGTTTACATGGACCTTCTTTTTACACTCAAAAGATGAGACTGCAGGCATTTTGCAAGACTTTGTGACACAGGTTGAAAAGCAATTTGACCTTCCAGTAAAAGTCTTCAGGAGTGACAATGGCACAGAATTCAAAAATAAGGAGTTGGATGCCTTCTGTGTGAAGAAAGGGATTGTAAGGCAGTACAACATCCCTAGAACACCAGAGCAAAATGGGGTTGTTGAAAGAAAGAACAGAACATTGATTGAGGCTGCCAGAACCATGCTTGCAGATTCAGGTTTGCCATTAACTTTTTGGGCAGAGGCAGTAAACACTGCTTGCTATGTCCAAAATAGAGTTTTGATCAACCCTAGGCACAAAAAAGACTGCTTATGAAATTCTGTATAAAATAAAGCCATTAATCTCATATTTCAAAGTTTTTGGTTGCCCATGTTTCATTCTAAACTTAAAAGATTCTATCTCAAAGTTTGCAGCCAAAATCGATACGGATACCACCTGAGATACTCAACCACTGCTAAGGCCTACAAAGTGTTTAATACACGGACCAAAGCAGTGGAAGTGACTTTGAATGTAAAGTTCAATGAACTTTCATCAATGAAAATCCCTGCAAATCCTGCAGAATTGTTTGATCTTGAAAATTCACTTTTGAAAATACTGCTGTCAAGCCTAACAGTGCAGGTCCATCAGAAGATTCATCACCAGACTATGGATATGAGATCATCATTCCTCAAAAGTCTGCTTCAATAGGGAGAGCATCAGTTGTTCAAAACAGTTGTCAAAGCTCAACCACTGCTACCTCAACAGTTGTTGACCAAAGTAGCCCTATAACCACTGCTTCCACCTAATCAAACACTGCTGACAAAAGTCCTCAAACAGTGGATCAAAGTCAGCAGGTGCCCACACCTTTACCCCCTATGCCACCACCTTTTGAAGCCACTGCTGGGTCATCAAAGTCACCAGCAGTGGTTAGCTCAGATGATACACATCTGCAACCCTCACCACTCAATGCCATTGTTCCATACCAAGGAGAGCTCATCTTCTTGAAATCTCATCCACCAGATTAAATCATTGGCAACATCAATGAAGGGGTGCTCACAAGAAAGCAGTCCCAAAACATTTGTCTTTTTGCAGGTTTTCTATCACTCCTTCAGCCAGTCAAGTACCAAGAGGCACTGAAAGACAACAGCTGGGTAGAAGCAATGCAAGAGGAGCTCCAACAGTTTAGAAGACAACAAGTATGGGAGCTTGTTCCATTGCCAGAGGGTGTGAGTCCTATTGGCACAAAATGGGTCTTCAAAAATAAAACTGATGAAAGGGGTATTGTTGTCAAGAATAAAGCCAGGCTTGTGGTTCAAGGTTTCAGACAAGAAGAGGGCATTTACTATGATGAAACATTTTCCCCTGTAGCAAGACTTGAAGCTATCAGACTCTTTCTGGCCTTTGCTGTCAACCACAACATCAAGGTGTATCAAATGGATATCAAATGTGCATTCCTCTATGGTAAGATTCAAGAGGAGGTTTATGTTTGTCAACCTCCAGGTTTTGAGGATCCATTTAATCCAGATCATGTCTACAAGCTAAATAAAGCTCTGTATGGCTTGAAACAAGCACCAAGGGCCTGGTATGAAACTCTGTCCACCTTTTTACTTTACATCGGTTTCACCAGAGGCATGATTAATAAAACATTGTTTTTAAAATGGAGAGGGAAGGATTTGATGATTGTCCAGATTTATGTGGATGACATCATTTTTGGAAGCACATGTAATAAAATGTGTGAAGAGTTCAGGCAACTCATGACAGCTAAGTTTGAAATGAGTGCAATGGGTGAACTCCAGTGCTTTCTTGGTCTCCAAGTAAGGCAGCTGCAAAATGGTACTTTCATCCATCAAGGCAAATATGCCAAAGAACTTTTAAAGATATTTGATATGGATGATTGTAAGCCATGTAGTACACCTATTGCAACCAATAAATTGGTCATGTCTGAAGAAAAGGATGATTTGGTTGATCAGACCTTATATAGAAGCATGATTGGGTCCTTATTGTACCTAACTGCATCTAGACCAGATATTATGTTTGCAACATGTGTCTGTGCAAGATCCCAATCAGCCACTAGAAAGTCAAACCTTATTGCTGTAAAAAGGATATTCAGATACCTCAAAGGTGCTCCCACACTTGGTATCTGGTATCCAGCTGATGGTAAAATTGAGCTTTCAGGTTTCTCAGATAGTGACTTTGCTGGATGTGATAAAACAAGGAAGTCCACTTCAGGAGGGTGCCAATTCCTAGGCAATTGCTTAGTGTCTTGGCAAAGCAAAAAGCAAGCAGCTGTTTCCACATCCACTGCTGAGGCAGAATATATAGCTGCTGCAAGCTGTACAGCCCAACTGCTCTGGCTTCAAAATCAGTTACTGGATTTTGGTCTCACTGCCTTGAAGACACCACTTATGTTGGACTACCAGGCAGCAGAAAATATCATCAAAAATCCAGTTTCCCATTCAACCACCAAACACATCGACATCAGACATCACTTTGTGAGGGATTGCTATGAAAAAGGTTTGATTTCTCTGCATCATGTTCCAACTAAGGGTCAACTGGCAGATGTGCTAACCAAAGCATTAGACACATCCACCTTTGAAAGCTTGATCTCTAGGATTGGCATGCTAAACATGGAATAACAGGCAAAATCTTGTTTTTCTATAAATAAAAGCATTAAAATGTTTTCAGAAAATCAAAAATCCATCCTTAAAAATAGCTAAAAATGAATTTTTCATTAAAATCCTAAAAGTCTGCCATAACCACTGATGGGTTCAAAAGTCTGTTCTACCTCAAAAGTCTGTCCACTGCTGAAAGTCATCCCCTGTTCTCATTTTCCTTTAATAAACACTGATGTTCAAAATCAGTGTTGTATCCACTGCTGAGCTATCTACTGATAGTTAAAAGCATCCACTGTTCTCCATTACCATTACAACTACTGTCTTCACCAGTTGTTTTCACAAAATGTACTGTTCAAAAGTACTGTCCTTCATTTCACCAGGGGATGGCATGTGGACAGTACATAGTGGTCAGACCTTTTGTAACCGCTGCCACGTCAACATTCACTTTTCCTCTATAAACAGGGTTTCACTGTCGAATTGAATTTTTAAAAATTCTCTTCTCAAAGCAGTTTCCAATCCATTCCATCAAATTTCTTCACAAACTCATATTCGATCCTCGTCTTCAAAATGACAAAATCAAAATCATCCGCAAAATCTTCCAAAGGAGCCTCTCAAAAGGCTACCTCCACAGAAATCCCACACAAACCGTCTCATAATCTACTGGGTCTTCTCACAAAACCCGGCAACATCGATACATTTGATTCCATCCTCGATATGATCAATGCATTAAAGTACAAAACTTTGTTAATCGTTGATGCACCCATTTACCTTCAAACTCAGAGAGAGTTTTGGAAAAATTGTACCCTTGAAAAACAAGGTGAAAATGTCATAGCCATTAACTCTACTCTGCAGAAAAAGGCAGTTCAAATAGCACCGCAATCCATATCTGAGGTCTTTCAGCTCGCTGATCAGGAAGCTAAAGATTCTTTCCCTAAAACCGAGTTAAAAATTGACTTCATTGAGACAGGGTATGCAGACACAATGATGAAGAGGGATACCTTACAAAAAGGTTTCTTCCCTCCTGCAACAAGATTTTTATTCCATACCCTTCTCATATGTGTTTCAAATAAAACCACCTCTTTTAATGAAATACCAATGAAAATTCAAAACTTGGTATATGCTATTTTACAAGAAGAAAATTTTAACTATGCCAAGGTAATTTTCAATGATTTGGTTAAAAATGTTGAAACAAAATCATTCTTACTGTTTCCAAGATTTTTAAGTTATTATTTTGAGAAAAAATTCAGTAAGGATGATATTGCGGTAATAAACCAAGGTGACTCTTTTCAGATAAACAGCTTAACTGCTGAAACATTTACAAGAATGTCAATACCTTGCAAAACACAAGCAGAGGTGCCTGAGCAGACTTTAGCAGCAAACACTGCTCCTCAGGCATCTGCTGCTGAGCCCACTGCTCAAGGTGATCAAGGTAGCAAAACAACTGCTTTGAAACCCACACCTACAATCACCAAAAAGCCAAAGAAAAAGAAAAATCAAAAACCCCCAAAACCTACCAAAAAGGCATCTCTGGAGGATGAGATACCAGAGCAACTGCCTGCGACAACACAAAAGTCACAACAAACCACTGCTGCTTCTTCCTCACAGCAGTTGGTAAAAATATCTCAACCCATACCTGAAACTCCTCCTGTCTCTTCACAAAAAGAACAGGTTGTACAAATAGGGTCACCACATCATGATGCTCTAGAAGCACTCGTTTCCATCATCCACAGCCCAATGCCCGGGGCAATTCCACTTTCTAAACCTACCTTCACATCCCCAATTCCACCTAATACCAAACTACTGTTGGATGCAATTGATCTGAACCTGGCACAAACCAGTCCTTCTCAATCACCTGTCCATGAGAATATACCTCAACAAAAGACTAGGCCTGATGTATCAATCTTTGCTAACCCACCAACACAACCTGAGGAGGTTACACCCCTTGAGTTACAAGTAACTCTTGGTGGTAATCCAAGTGAAGCAACCACTACAAGTGTCGAACCTACAGGTTTACACTTGGACAGTGGTTACATCAATAAGACTTCCTTGGAGGCAATTCCTTCCATAGCACCTCTGTTATCTGCTAGTGAGTTTGTATTAACCACTAGTTCCATCAAAAGATTATCAAGTGTTGAAGGAAGAAGGAAGAAGACCCCAGTACCAAGAAAAAGGGGCATTAGTTGTTGATGTTTGGAGTACACTCCCTACCTCAACATCTGATAAAACCACTGCTAGTGGGAAATCAGATGATCCCATTAAATTGGGTGATGGTTTAAAATACCAAGAATTGACGGAAAGAGTTGAAAAACTGGATACATCTGTTGTAGAAATCAAAGAAATGCTGCAACAGTTGTTAACAGTTCAAATGGTACCATCCACTGCTGTTCCACCTCAAACACCTGCTCCACCATCAGCAGATGTTACAAATGTGCTATGGAATCTTTTTCAACCATTTCTCCACCAACAACAACAGATGGCTGAGCAGCAGCATGAAAAACACGTTCAAGAGCTCAGAGAATCAATGGAGTCCAGTTTCAAAACCACACAAGCAGACATCAAGGCTCTGAAAACGCATCTGTTGGCAACCACTGGCACTGCTCCTCCAACAGTTCTGTTCATCGATGAAATCCCCTCAGATAATGCCAAAAAGGGGGAGAAAATGAAGGAGTGGATAAAGAAAGGGATTGATAATGGGGTGTATCTTGAACCAGAAAAGGATGCAATGCTTAGAAAAATTCCCTTGCCAGATGGTAGCAAGAAGGTTGATGTTACCCAAAATGCACTTGATGATGGTGTCATAAGTGTAAAAAGGGATAGAGCGGCAAAGGATTTGTCAAGGTGGAATGAGAAGAAAAGAGCTTTCATGAAGCTGAATGAGCAGGGTTGTTCTGGTGAAAAGGATGATCAAAATCCTGTTCCAAAAAGAAATCTTACTAGAAAAGCAAGGAAACCCAAGTCCACACCATCCAGTCTTCCAAAGCATACTTCAAAACCACCATCCAAAAGCCACCAACATCAAACCTCCATCCAAACAGCTGATGAAACTCCTGTTGTATCAACATCTGCTGGTACCTCAGTTGTTACAACAACTGCTCTCACTTCAACACACACCACTTCAACACACACCACTACCACTGCCTTACCACCACCAAAAATAATATCTCCACCATCAGTTCCTGCCTTAAAGCAGAAGACAACAAATGTTAAAACATCTGTTGTAATGACAACAGTGGTTGAAACACCAGTTGTTTCAACAACTGTTAGTCAGTCACAAACCACTGCCAATCAAACCACCTCCATTGTTCCACCCAAAACATCATCTGCCCCTCCTAAAATAAAAAGGAGAAGGGTTATCATATCAGATGATGATTCTCTATCACCACCACCAACAGCTTCAAAATCCCAAGCACTTGTCACAGTTTCAAAACCCATTTCTCTCTCTTCAACTCAAATTCAAAAGCCATTACCTCTTGCAGGTGTTGTGTTTCCTTTAGAACTCATAGCAGTTAGAGATGAAATCAAATCCTTCTACTATGAGGATAACCCTACCAAAAGGAGCTTGCCCTCAGTTAGAGGATATCCCAGGCCAAACAACATTGAAGAATATTTAGAAATCAAAGCCAAGCAAGTAGAGGATATCGCTAACAAAAACAAACAAGGGAAATCTGATAGGGAATTTCAGCAAAACTATCAGTTTCTCCTTACACAGGTTAGATCAATGGAACAATTTGCCAAAAATGTTAGTCAACAAATTTCAGAAAGGGCAGATGAGACCCTAAGAAAAGACTACATTGAAAATATCATGACCTACAAGAAATACAAGGGGGAGAAACACATGTACAAAAACTGGACCATTCCTGAGCTTGAAAAAGAAGTAGCCAGGATTCATGAAATGATCAAAGATAATGTCCAGCAGACTCCCCCTGAAAAATTCAAACAGTTTGAGGCTGACAAAGCATTAGAGTTGAAGAGAATGAAAGAGGAGCTGATAATTGCTGAATATGGGTCAACGAATTCTGTGTCAAAGTGGGGAGAAGCTACGGTCAGGGCCACCTATAAAAGGTTGGAGGAACTTAGGAAGAAAGATCCGACAGCTCCACAAAAGCCTGACTACTCTAAAGCAGAGGTCTCAAAAAGACCACCAAAGCTGCAAGTCAAAAGAACCACTGCTCCTACTGGTATTGCCATCTACAAAAGAAGGAGTCAAAAACAGTTGGATGCTGAAACAACTCAAGAGTTAATTGCTGGTGATGACCTTGTGAAAGAAGGCATAAAAAGAATGATTGAAGAAACTCTTGAGTTGGACTAATCTGCAAGTACTGCTCAGCCAGTCATGAATAGGCCAGCATCACCAAACTCCTCTTCAAATAAAAATCTCCCAAGAAACCCATCAGGCTTAAAAGTAATAAAGTGGAAAACTGATAAACAGACCCCACGTACTGACTGTGTTCAGGTTTGATGGCGAAGTGAAGAAACTAACAAGGGAACAAGCTCTTGGCCTGAGTCTTGAAGATTTGCAGGATCTCCTTGATCTTCCACTTAGCAGGGATGATGATGATACAGATGCCTTAACTTTTGAATTGCAATTCAAAGGGCAAATAAGGGAACTGTTGATGAGGCAATAAAGATCTATAATAATGAAAAGTTTTGGCATTATCTGTTCCAGGGGGAGATTGTTGGGATTGAACCCTGCCAAAGGAACAGATAATAAAAGCCAAAACTGGATCAGAGCAGTGGATCCAGAATAAGCAGATGTTTGGTTGCAAGTCTCTCCCTTTGAAAGTGGTTTCAATATCTGCTGACCTCCTATCTGTTGATCATGAAAACTGCTGACCTACAACTGCTGATCAAGTCAAAGTCTGATTGAAGAACTAAAGCTCTGCTGCTCAATCTATTGCCTTGGTTCAAGCACTGCTGATCATGACAAGTACTGCTGGGTTCACAGCAGTGGAAGGATGCATCAGCAGTTTATGCTTACTTTATGTATTGAATTGTAACATCAGTAGTTAGCATAGCAGTGTTTGCATAGATCAGTGGTTAGAGTTTGTTAGGAGGTTAGATGTCACTTTCATGGTGACGTCAGCTTAGATGCTCAGTGGTTTGCAAGTGCCTATAAATAGAACAGTACTCTGTACTGTTCTGTTAAGCTCTTTCACCATTTTTTTCCTGCACGAACAAACACTGAGCTCGGGCTGAGGGGGAGTGTGCGAATCATACATGCATTGTAATCAGAGTTTAAAAATAAATTTAATCATTTGATTCTGTGTTGAAAATGTATGATTGAAAGCATTTCTTCTGTTTGATTGTGAAAAGTTTGCTTCCATTTAAATTCCGCTGCACTACTCTTTCATTTGTTCATCAATATTCAAATACAAATCACAATCAATCCAAACTCAGATCCTAACAATGAACAATGATCATCTGGTCAAGAAAACTACACCAAATTGGAAGAAATCCAAGCAAGTTGATCCAGATGATGCATTAAGGTTCAAGAGAATGAGAGCAGAGCTTGTTGCTGCTGGTTATGGGTCTGCAAGATCAATAACCAGATGGTCAAAACGAAATGTTGAAGAGGCCTACAAAAACCTATAAGAGCTTAGAAAGAAAGACCCATTTGTTTCTCAAAAGCCAGATTATCCTGAAACCACTGCTGTTACGCCTCAACAGACCCATGCCTTCAAAAAATTTTCCTTATCATCTGATTTACCCACAAATGCCTTGAACCAATTAAAAAGGCAGAAGCAGACTGATGAGGAAGATGAGCAGAGGTATGAATAATATAGAAAAGCGGCCATTAAATACCAGACTGATTACCACATGGATAATGCTGCCAATCAACTAACTACTCAATTAGTTGAAACAATCAAAAGGTTGGCAAGCAGACCTCATTCACCAAACTCATCACAAATAACTCTTGTCCCTGGAAAACCATCTAATCCAAAAATACTAAAGTAGAAGTCATCGTTAGACACCCACATATTGACTTTGCTCAGATCAGATGGTAATTTTGAAAGGATAACAAGGAAGTATGCATATGGTCTAAGTGCAGATGACCTTCAAGATCTTTTGAACCTTTAACTGGAAAGGGATGAAGAAGACAGAGACTCCTTGGACTTTGAACTGCAGTTCAAAGGGCAAATCCTAGAAATGCTGATGAGGAAATAAAGATCAGAAATAATGAAGGGTTTTGGCATCATCTGTGGTTTCAGGGGGAGAATGTTGGCTCATGTGAAACCTTTCTTGAGAAAAGATGATACAACGCCAAAACAGCTCTACTGGATTATAAAGACTGTTAAAGACTAAACCACTGAAGAAGTCAAAGAGTTGCTGGAAGTCAAAGGTCTGATCATCCTTTGAAGAAAACACTACTAAAGCTTCATCAGAGGTTGAGCTCATCAGAGGATGGTATCACAGAGTTTTCTAATCAGTGTTTTATTAACGTAACAATGTTTAGCCTAAGCAGTGTTAGAGGTTTTTAGCATTGTTAGAGTCTTGTAATCAGTGTTTTATTAATGTAACGGTGTTTAGACAATCTTTCGACTTAAAGTATTCATAATGAAAACATTTTTTCCATTGTTTGTGTTATAAAGTTTTCTTCATTTCCGCAGCATATTGTTCATCTTATTATCATCTTTCATCTTTCATCTTTAAAACAAACACAAACAATTAAACTCAGATCCTAACATGTACGAACAAACTCTATGATTTCAGGTTGAGGGGGAGTTATAATTCATGCTTACGTGAATCGTTTGTGTATTCAATCATTCAACAAAAAGTCTTTGTGTATTCAATCGTTTGTAATTCATGCTTACGTGAAAGCATGTCTTCCATTGTTTGATATGATATCTATATACCTATCTATACTTTTTATTAAAATATATTATGCATGATTTTCTAAAAACACCCGTGTTTACACACCGGTTTTACTAGTATTTATAAAACGACCATGATAGTTATACAGATAACTAAACATTCTAGAACGTACTCTAATTATATAATATATTAATAAGGATTTTTATTTGTTTGCACAAATATATTATATTAATAAGATTTCTTTTGACTACATTGGATCTAATAGAAGATATAAACTTTTAGTTTACAAATTTACATGGGAAGTATATATTAAAAGCCGTGTCAAGAAGACAAATTTGACTTGGATTACAAATTCTTCTTGAAAAATTATTCTAATGGATAATCATTTTTTAAGACAAAAAAGCTACTACGATAATGGCTACAACTGATTATAATACAACATTTATTAACTTTTCTAGCAAAGCATCGAGTTAAATTATACATAATAATTAAAGGTTGAAATAAATGGTTGCATGTGTAATTTAATATTCATTCCGCGTACGATAACCCATTTTTCATTTACATTGCTTTTGAAAACATACAACTTTTTCCTTTATAAAATATTCATTTACAAAATTACATAACTTAATCAAGCATTGATCACTGTCGATAAAGATACAGGACTCGGTTCAAATGAGAACTATCCTGAGTTGTGAGAACCGTAAGAATTTTTTTCTTTCCGCCCGAGTTGAGCCAAAATTTTTCTGCACAAACGTAGATGAAAATATGATAAACACATTTGTAAAAAAAAGTAAAAAGAAAATTGTCGAGTTGGTAGTTTTGACTGATACAAGTTTTTTACATGTTAGTGTAAATTTTGTACGAAGATAAATATTTCTTTACGCCTCATGTAAATGTGGGTATGTGACATTTTTTTTAATTTATTTTTGCTAAAACAAGTGATTTTCTATGACTTTTGAGAAAAAAAATTCAGAAAAACCTTTTGGATGGTCTAGCTTTTACGGTTCTCATAACTCAATATAGTTCTCATTTTAACTCATCCCTAAAGTTATATTAAATCATGTTTTATGTTAAATGATATATTTATTTGTATGGAGACGATATAATCGCCAAATGTTACTTTAAATTTTAAAATATGTAATTTTGTTTGCAGCCTCTTGCAACGTCTTCCGTGAAACAGTTAATCATTTGTTCGTGGACTGTGGTTTACGTCTGGGGTGTTGACGGCTATCGGAAGATGGTGCGGTTTAAATATTCAACAGGTTGTCGACGTTTGAGACCTGCTCTGCTGCTATAAAAATGCAGCAGCTGACAAAAAGTGCAGGAAGCTGATCTGCGTTCTGTTCATTGTTATGGTGTGGGCTATTTGGGGCGCTAGGAACGACAAGATATTCCGACTAGGGCTGTAAACGAACCGAACGTTCAGCGAACAGTTCGTGAACCGTTCGACGGGAAGTTCGTTTATGTTCGTTCGTTTATTAAACGAACGAACATGAATAAGAAATTTCGTTCGATTAGTTAAATGAACGAACATGAACAGAGGTCTCGTTCGTTCGATTGTGTTCGTGAACGTTTGGTAAGGTGTTCGTGAACGTGTTCGTGAACATTCATTGATTTGCGTTCGTTTATGTTCATATGTTTGTGTCTTAATTGAAGATCTTTGTACTTTCTTATATTTTATTTGTACTTTTTATATTATTAAACTTTTATTTATTTTATTTTCCTAACAATTAAACTAGGAAACCCACTTTCACCTTGTTTATGCATCATTTCCCTTTCATTTCTCATTATTTACATCCACGAATACGATCGACCTCCGTTCCACAATAAAGGATTCAAGTTCGAGTGCTACTCTCTCGGCCATCTATCTTTATCCTTCGTCACGTTCGCCAAATTTATTGGTGTTCGTTTGTGTTCGTGAACCGTTCGCGAACACGCACATTTCCTTAATGAACGAACACGAACATAAAATCTCGTTCGGTAAGTGTTCATGAACCGTTCGTGAACACATTTATTTCCTTAACGAACGAACACGAACAAGGCCTTGTTCATGTTCGTTCGGTTCGTTTACAGCCCTAATTTCGACATAAAAAGCCGAAGGTGGTTGAAGTGGTCGCGTCCATCAAATCTCTTTCTTTTTTGTGGTTTAGAAGTAGATCTAGGTTCAAAAACATTATGTGGAAGAACTGGGTCAATTCCCCTTTGTACTTTTTGTAATGTCGTTGTTTGAAGGTCCTCAGCTTTGAGGATTGTCCGTTGTTAAATGAAAGTAAATATTCAAAAAAAAAAAAAAACAAAGTTACGATAGAATTTAAAATACGTAAATAGACGCCTCACAAACGGAAGGCGCCTTACAAACACAAACACAGAGTGATAAGAAGGAACCTTGCACAATGAGTCAAAAATCTTTTGTTCGGCCCTGGGAGCACTTGGCCCAAATGTCCGATAAACTAGATATACTTTTCTCTTTATGGACATGTTTGTCTAGCATCAATTGGGTAAGATTTTTCAGAAGTAAACCGTTTTGTTGTGTATAGAGGTGTTAGTACCTAGTATTCCGTTGGTTTTCAAAAAAAATATATTTTTTTTGTTATTAACCCGATAATTCTTGATAAATTACGTTTAATCTAAAACTATTTGATTTTTTACTTTTAACCCAAAACTTTTCATCTTTTATAAATCAATCTCACAATATTTTTTACTTTCAACGTTGGTCCCTAAACTTTTCATCTTTAGCAAATTTTCCATTTTATGTTTTGTTCTAAATTTTGCGGGTTAACACGGCGCAACGTGCGTGTGTGGTTCAATGTTTTTACATCTCGTTTTACGCTTCGTTCTAAATTTTGCGAGTTAAAACAGCGCAACGTATGTGTGTGGTTCAACGTTTTTATGTCGTCAAACTTTTCTCATTTGATAGATTCGTCGCAACGTGCGGTCCTAGATCGACTTAGTTATTATTTTCTATGCTTTACATTTTGGTTTAATTTCTTCGTATTAGCACGCCGCAATTTCAGTATTGATGATCGTTAGCGATGGTGTGGCATTGGTGCTATTTAGTATGGTTTTACACATCCGCAGCAATACGAGGGAGGCTTAGTACTAGTTTATCATAAAAAGTATATATGTAATTTATTAAATGATTTATCTCTCAAAATAATTGATTCCTCAGTTAATTAATCAACTCTCCTATCTAAATTACTCTTAATGAGCTTCGTACACATGTGTAAGATCCTCCGTAGTGGGGCGTTTTTTTTTTTAAATTAAAAAATAACGCCGAAAAACGCCCAAATCCCATTACATAGGGGCGTTTTCGGGCGTTTTTTCGAAAAAAATTGGATCCGCGTTGTTTGAAACACGCCGAAGCCCCCCAAAACTTGATTTCTTTGCCCAATAAGATCTTGCCATGTGTGTATACTTAGTTTTAATTAAAAAAAAACAAAAGATGGATTAAAAAAAGGAAGAAGAAGAAGTTGCAGGAGCTTCTCGATGTTTAAAGGAAGAAGAAGAAGAAGTTGCAAGTTAAAAAAGGAAGAAGAATGTTTAAAAAAAAGGATTTTGCATTTAAGTCCCTAAAGTTTAAAAAATGGATTTAAACTTCAAAAGTCCTTAAAAAAAGGATTTTGCATTTCAGTCCCTAAAGTTTTAGTTAGTTTTAATTAGATTTTGGCGATGCAATTTTTTTTTTTTACTTTTTTCTGGTTTTTTTATTTCTAGTATTGTATTTTTTTTTAATTTAATGAAGTATTTTAAGTTTTTAATTAAAAAATAATTGTTTAATGATTGAAAGGGGCGTTATTGGCTATTATTCCCACTACGCCACTTTTGCAATAACCTCCAATAATGTCCCCATGCTGACTGGACTGCCACGTGTCACAAAACGCCCAAGGATAAGAACATTATTGCTCAAACCACTACACATGATCTAAATGATAAAACTTACGAACGTAAAACATAGTGTATTTTAATAATAATGGTAGTATTCTAGATATAATAATGATTTTGATTATTTTTTAAAAGTTTTCGCAATATTTATGAATTCTCATTTCATCATTCCCCTCTACACGCAAGGGAGAGATCGTTACAAACCACTCCACCCATATAAAAGCCAATAGAGTGAATTCTTTATACGACATTTATTTATATTATGATGCTATAAATTATAAGATGTTGGTGCTTTAGTGAGTTGTATTTTAACGTTAGAGAGTTTTTCAAAAAAAAATTTAGTTTTCACTTTTAATCCAAATGTTTTCATTTTTTACATTTTTTATAACATTTTTGGTTTTATTTTTTTACCTTTAACACAAATTTTTCTATCTTTTGCAATTTAACCCCAACATATTTTTTATTTTCATGTTTGATCCCCGTATTTTTCATCTTTTGCAAATTTTTCGTTTTATGTTTCGTTCTAATTTTGCGAGTGAACACGCCGCAACACGTGTGTGGGTTTCAACATTTTTCCGTCTATTTTTTCCCGTTTGACAGGACTGTCACAACGCGTCTATTTTTCCCTGGTTGACAGGTTCGTCGCAATGCGCGTGGTCTTAGATCGACTTAGTTATTTTTTTCTATTTTTACGTTTCAGTCTAATTTCTTCGCATTATCATGCCACAACGGGCATGCGTGACTCAACGATTTTACATATGCTTTTCGTTCGGTGTTATTCTTTCCTTTTTGCTTATTTTGTTTTTACAAGCTTTTTCGATATTGTTGGTCGCTGGTAGTTGTGTAGCATTAGTGCTACTTGGCACAGTTTATGCCTCCCGTCGCAACGCGGGGGCACTTGATACTATTTACTATTATTAGTGTACGAAGTTAGTCAAATTCTCTAAAAAATAAGAAGTGTAAAAAGGTATTATAGAGTGACAAATGTTCAAGAACCTAAAATCTAAACTTACTACACCACCACCCAAAACCTAACCCCCCCCACACCCCCCTCCCCCAAAAAAAAAAAAAAAAAAAAAATTAAACACCTACCCCAACCCCCCATCACCACCCAAAAACCTAAACCCCCTACCCCCTCTGCAAATTTTTTTTTTGGTGGTTGATAGGGAGTAGGGGGCTTAGGTTTTTAGGTGATGATGGATTTTTAGGTTTATTTTTTTGGTGTAATGCGTTTATTTTTAGGAGACTTTGTACACTTTTTATTTTTAGAAGTTTTTGTATTTGATTCTAAACCGTATATGAGACTACCTATTAACATTTGGGGTAATAAAGTTCAAAACACATGTAAACTGAGTTTAGTTCATATACATATAAATACACACATATGTATGTGTATGTATGAGTGCCGTTTGTTTAAGAAGAAAAAAAAAGGTCACAAGAGCTGTTTTGAACCTTTTTTGGCATGTTTGGCTTAGCTTATTTTCAACTTTTGCAAAAGGATTTTTGCCCAAAATAAGTCAGGAAATCCTGACTTTTGGCAAATCCAAAAGACTTTTGCCCTTCAAAAGGAAAGCCAAACACTTTTCAAAAGTCCTTTTGCCCTTCAAAAGTCCTTTTACCCTCAAAATAAGGAACCCCAAACACCCTCTTAATTAAGGAAAAATTACAAGTTTTGTCCTTTATCTTTATACTATTTTTCAGGCGGTGTCCTTTTTAACGAATGTTGACAGACGATGTCTTTTACTAGGTATTTTGTTGCAAGTTTAGTCCTTTACACCCAACCCAGTTAAAAAACTCTGTTAATTGTTGACAGACGGTATCCTTTACTAGGTATTTTGTTGCAAGTTTAGTTCTTTACCTAGATATTTTGTTGCAAGTTTAGTCCTTTACACCCAACAATTAACATGGTTTTTTAACTGGGTTGGGTGTAAAGGACTAAACTTGCAACAAAATACCTATTAAAGGACACCGCCTGTCAACATTCGTTAAAAAGGACACCCCCTGAAAAATGGTATAAAGATGAAGGACAAAACTTGTAATTTTCCTTTTAATTAAAGAATGTGATATCAAATATAAAGTTTATTTTACCTAATTATGATGAAAAGTAATTTTAATCTTTCATTTTTTAAATCAGTGGTTTAGATGAAAATGTAGGAAAAAGATGAGGGTAAATATATCTTTGGAAAATCCTATTTATTGTCTTTCTTTCTCCACATGCAAGGCGCATGCATATTCATTCTCATTTTTCAAATGTTCATAACTTTTTTATACGACGTTATTTTTTATAAAAAAATTTCACTATAAAATCGAGCGTTTTTTATCTTTAATTTTTATGTTGTATATCATTTTTTGTGCTAGATTTTTTGTTCTACGTTTTTGTGCTGAATTTTTTATCTTAAATTTTTCTTTTGCTAAAATTTTCTTGCTGAATTTTTTGTACTAAATTTTTTTGTGTTTGATTTTTTGTGCTATATTTTTTGTACTATATTTTTTTTTGCTAGATTTTTTGTACTATATATTTTTATACTAAACTTTTGTGCTAAATTTTTTTTTACTGAATTTTTTTGTTTTATTTTTTAGAAAACAAAAGGGGTCCATATATCATCGTCACACTCCTACTTATGAGGACCAAAATGTCTTTCCTTTCTACTTATAAGAAGTGTCAAATGTTATCATCACAATTTTTCTTAAGCTACTTAGGCAAAACCCACTTTTTAGTGGATCCTTCCCACTCTCTCTCTCTCTCTCTCTCTCTCTCTCTCTCTCTTTATATATATATGGGACCGCTAAAATGAAAACTATCTCCAGTTGTAAGAACCGCGAGAACCAGTTCGTAACAACTAGATCAATAAGATGGATGAATGAGATTAAAATTAACAAAAATTCATATTAAATACATTTTGTCTTATTATTTCTTTAATATTTTAATCTAAAAGGGTAGTTTAGTAAAATTATTCTTTTTGTCTTTATTACTTTTTTGTTTTATTATATTACTTTTTATTTTTTAAAAAGAATTTTTTATTAAAAACATTTTTAAATTCAAAACATTTTTTTATTAAAAGCATTTTTTATTAAAAGCATTTATTATTATTTTTTATTACGTTTTTTAAAGCGCCGTTTTTTTTACGCCCCCTTTTAACGCGGCGTTTTTTACGTCATTTTTTTTTCGCGACGTATCTATGCGCCGCATTCACGCCCCTTGTTTTAGGCGCCGTTTAATCACACGGTTTTTTACGTTTTACAACTTACGTAGAAAAAGTTTTATGTTTTACATTTTACGTTTTACGTTAAAATTTTTACGTTTTACGTTAAACTTTTTAAACTTTATATGTTTTACGTTAAACTTTTTACGTTTTACGTTTTTACGTTTTACGTTTTACATTTTACGTTTTACGTTTTATGTTAAACTTTTTACGCTTTACGTTTTACGTTAAACTTTTTACGTTTTACGTTAAACTTTTTACGTTTTACGTTAACATTTTTACGTTTTACGTTAAAAAGTTTACGTTTTAACTTTTTTTTTTCAAAAACTTTTTTACGCAAAATGAACGCACCCAGAAATCACAACTCGGTAGGTGTCTCAGATAGATTGTTATCATCATTGACTGGGGAAAAAAATATAAAAAACCAACAACATCAAAACAATATGTATCTCGAAAAAAAAAACGGGGCTAGGCTCAGATTTTCAGATAATCAAAATGGCTGCAAAAGTGGGGTTGCAGGTTAAAAACCCTACCCTCCACCGTCCTTGCCGCGCCATAATCATCAAAAGCTACGATTTTTTTTTTGCATCATCGCCGCCCCAATCGAAAACAGAAATAAAAACCCACAGATTCAAAATACAAATCGAAAACAGAAATAAAAAAGAACACATCAGATTCAAAGACACACCACATCATCAGACTCAAAGAACACATCAGCTTCAAAGAACACATCCCTCCGGCCACCCCCATTACCTTTGCCGGTCAAACACACAGACCTCGACACCCCTTCTTGCGTCCCTGTAACACCTACCCCCTTCCCTCGTGCATTCCACCATCTCCGACGAACAGAATCAGCCGGCCACCACCCTTTGGTGGTGGCACACGACAGTGAAAAACCCAAAGTCGAGAGAGAGAGTGTGTGAGATGAGAGAAATGCGGTGGAGAGAGAGAAGCCGGCGAAGAGTTACCGGTGCCGTCATCACCGCTCACGGCGGTGGTAGCCAGTGGATTTAAGTAGAGGGACCGGCGGCGGCGGTGTTTTTATGTTCCCGACGGGTTCACCGGTCTCCCTCTATCTCTCTCTTTCTCTGTCTACTCTCTCTCTCTCTCTTACCTGTAATCCGATGAAGGGACCGACGGGGTGGTGGTGGATTTCAGCAGAAGGGACCGGCGGGTGGCAGTGGATTTCAGCAGAAGGGACCGGCGGGGTGGCGGTTTCATCCTCGCCATCGATCGTCATAATCATCATCTGCGTTTAGCCGGGCGGTGGTCACCGGCGGAGAGACCAAAGAAATGGGTTTTCAAAAATGAAGGGTGAGGTTTCAAAATTGTGGAGAGAGACAAAGAAGATCTGACAAATATAAAAGGTGGGAAGAGAGAAACCTGACCTAATTAATGTGGAGAGAAGTTGAGAAATGACATTTGTGGGGAAATGACCAAACTACCCTTTTAAGTGGCAAAATCTAATTGGTTGAGAGTGGTTCTCACGGTTCTTACAACTGCAGGGGTTCTTACAACTGGAGGTGGTTTTCATTTTAGCGGCTCCATATATATATATATATATATATATATATATATATATATATATATATATATATATATATATATATATATATATATATATATATAGGAGAAGGTTTAAATGAGAACGCTAAATATTGCGAGAACAAATGAAAAAATCGTGAGAACTTGGTAAAAAACAATTCAAATTAAAAAAAAAATTCTACACTTATCATTATTATTCGAATACAATGTTAGAAATTTAATTTACACGTTTAAATTTACGTGAATTCGTAAGTAAAGAAAATTGACACATGTGTAAGTTTGCCATTTACACATATGTAAATCTGTTATATTTACACATATGTAAAAAATCTAAAAAGAGTGATTTTGAAAGGAGGAATGAATTATTTGATGTTTTAAATTCTTTTTTTGATGTTGTATCTTAATTATAATGAAGTTTTTATTAAAAAAAAATTGGTGTTGATTGGTTTTTCATTTATTCTCACGTTCCTACAACTGTGGATATCGCGTACATAATGTACGATAAGTGATATTATACGTTAACCGACCTCTATATCTATATGTGTGTGTGTGCGCGCGTGTATTTTTCATGCTATGTCTTTAGCAAACCCCATGTCCCCCCTAACATAAACTTAAACAACTTAGCTCAACATACTTTTATGTTTTCCTTGTCGTGTTCATATTAGAGATTATTAAAACATAGTTCTTGTTCTTTTCTAATTTTTTATTCCATAACTAATTAACAATTACAATCGCACATCAAAATGGTTTTTTTTGTTTGCCTTACGAGGATAATTCTTTGATTTTGAATAAATTAATAGAGAGATAAAGTCCAAAGGCATTTATATAATTGTTGGAATTTTCTATACAAAACAAATATAACCGATTCATGATTCGGTCGGAAACCATCATGATTCTGTCGGAAACCATCAGTGGAAATGGGTTACTAACAATATTCCGTTGGAAATTTTGTCGTCGGTAACTTGATTTCTAACAGATTGCCCACAATTATTACTTATGCACAACTTAACGACGATTATTGGCCAGTGTTATTTAACTTTGACTTTACCACGAATGATTTTTTATTTCATTTTATTTGTTTTGCTTATTTACTCTAATAATAAAAAAAAACTAATTTGTATTTTAAAGTTACATTTTAATAAAACTAGTAGAGTGCCCGCGCGATACGCCGGGTGTGACATTTTGCAATGCGGCACTTATTTCTGATAGTTTTCTTATCTACTTATCTAATAAATAGGGATTAAGGCTGATGTCATAAAACAGCCCTTCCTCAATCATAGACAGTTATTTTAAAAAGGGTGATGTCAATTCTTCAATAAATGATGTCATTTTTTTTCTAAAACACATACATGACCAAATAGATGTACACATACATACATAAGTTAACCAATAAAACGATTTTCTATTTAAAATTAAAATTGTAATTACTTTTAATTAATACCAATTCCTGCATTTGATGGGCCAACCCTTCTCCCCCAATTAAACCCTTCTCCTCCTTGCACGCCATTTTTCTCAATTGAAATTCGAATTTGTTATGCAGAAATCGATACTCCATTCAATACTCAAAATAGTCTTTAAATACTCAACATCATAATCAGATTTCATATTCCTCTTTGCCGTTTTACCTCTTTCGTATATTTCCGATCTCCTGTATTTGTCATTGCAACCATCCAACAATGTCTAACATTTCCTGCAGTTATATTCATCAAATATCTACCGAGAAAGATACATGGAAGTTGAAGGTGCGAGTATTACGTTTGTGGAGGCAAGCGTATCAGATTGACATGATTTTGATGGACGAAAAGGTATTCTGGATAATACAAATTCTTATGTTTTTATTTATATATTTTTATAGAAGATTTTATGTTTATGTTTTTTATCTTCTGTTTAATTAGGGTGATAAGATTCAGGCCACCGTAAAGAAGGTGTTGATGTGTATGTTTGAAAACCAGCTTGAGAAGGGTAGTGTGGTGGTTCTCAGCAAGTTTGGTGTTGGTGAGATGAATGACAAGTTTCCTGTAATCAAGCATTCCTATAAGCTCATATTCTACCATCATACAAATGTCAAACGTTGTGAGAATTTTGACAGACCTTTATATGGTTTTCAGTTTGTTGACCTACATGAGATTATAAATCGTGAGGTTGAAGTTGAATCAACAGTCGGTTAGTTTTTTTTGTTTTTTATTTTTTGTATTTCACGTAACTAAATATACTTGCTCCTTTATTTTATTGTTGATGCGTTAATGTTAATGTTAGTTATCTTTGTGTTTTGCCTTTTTAGATGTGATCGGTTATGTTGTATCTACTACCGATATGGAAGTTTTTAATCGTTCTGGAAAGGAAAGCAAGAGGATAAGTTTTGAGATTGTTAACTTTACGTATGAAGTTGAATACCTTTTAGGTTTATTCTTATGTTTGTATCTATTTTATATGCCTTTATGTTTTCTTACATCCTTTTGTTCTGTTGTTAGTGGAGACACCATTGGTTGCACTTCGTGGGATAATTTTGCACAACAGTCTTCCACTTTTATTCAAGGTTATTCATGCGATGCCGTTGTCATTGTTCTAATTCAATTTGCTAAAGTTAAGAATTGGAGAGGTATTCTATAACCATCATTTATCATCTATCATAGTATATATTAATTTCTTAAATATTACTGCAAAAGTTTAAAGATGTTTTCCCTTTACTTTTGTAGGCAGCCCAAATATTCAAAATACATTTTTTGGTAGTCGTTTGTTTATCAATGATGATATTGAGGAAATTACTAGTTTCAGGAATAGGTCAGTCAATCTTTATCTCCATTTACATTAGATAGTTTCTAAAGATAAAAAATTATTGTTTTATTTACATTTAGTGTCATTCCACTTTTTCAATGATTGTTTACTGTTTTCTTAGGCTCATTGAAGGTGGCCAAGTTGAAGGATCTTCACAGATTACACCAGCATCCTTGTCCAGTCAAACTGTTTACTCTTCTCATTGTAGGATCGATCTGTGACCCAAACGAGTCGTTCAGAAGAGTTCTTAGACTATACGAAAGGCGGAAACAGACGTATAGACTCGAAACAGCTTGAGTATCACTTTAAACTTCTTGTATATTGAATTAACAGCGATTACAGTCACAAGAAATACCAGCAACACTTCGGTACAATTTCCTGATTCCCCACCAAATGACATGATCACTAGCCTATTTATAGAGTTTCTGATTCCCCACGAAAGTGCAATGTTCATTTCGTGGGAAATCAATATTTCGTCGGAAATCAACATTTTCGTGGGAAATCAACATTCCGTGGGAAATCAAACATTTTGTGGGAAATCAACTCTAAAACTCTATTTTCCCGTACAACGTGCCTTGATCTAACATATCTAGTACTAGACTCGATACAAGACGAAGTCGACAGATGTATGCACTAACAGACTCCCCCTCAGATGTTGACGATGTGACAACTGTGCTCTGCAATCGATATACGATGTAAAACAATGTTGATTATTAATAAAACAATGTGCTTTGGTGTTATTATATGTGTTTTTGTGTTATTTTGTGTGTATTTGTGTTTGGTGATTTTACAATTCGATTCGATTCCAATTTCAAGCTCTAAGTCGCTTTCTGGAAGGTTATACGCGCACTGAGGCGTAAATATAACCAGTTTAATGCAACAAACACTCCGGAATAGTGAAATAAGCTTAACATACCTTAAATAACCTCCACATAACTTAGAAATAAGTTTTGGATGGTTCGGTGTGTTAAAATCAACCTTGTTCGATCACAGGGACTAATTGTGTCAAACTGCAAAACTATACTGATTTGAATAGTAACGAACACTCCGGAACTTGATCATAAGTTAAACATACCCTAAATAACCTTTACATAGCTTAGAAATAGGCTTTGAGGGGTTCGGTATGCTAAAATAAACTTTATTGATCAATAGGGATTAAAAGCGTCAAAAAGTGCACAAGTTTGCATTTTCGCGCATATCTTACGTTCTGAATATATCCTGTGACATCTATGCTTGTGATATCATTTTACAGACTCCGAACAATGCAATATTAATAAAACAGTGTGTTTTGATCCCAATGTTTGCCATTTATGTTTGGTTTTGTGCCCATGTTGATATTTGATCGATTTTGAACTCTATATCGCTTTCTGGAAAGTTATACGCGAACTGATGCGTTAACACGATCAGTAAAACGCGACAAACACTCCGGAACATCATCATAAACTTAACATACCTTAAATAACCTTTACATAACTTAGAAATTAGTTTTGAAGGCTTTGGTATGGCAAAAACAAGTCTATTCGCTCTCAGGGACTATTTGCGTCAACTTGCAAAAGTCTGCCGTTTCGTAAGGCAACGTACAGTCCGGAACTTGATCATAAGTTGAACATACCATATATAACCTAAGCATGGCTTAGAAATAAGCTTTGATAGGTTCGGTGTGCGAAAACATGCTTACATGATCTTACAGGGACTAAAAGTGTCAAAAACGGCGTAAGTTTGCATTTTCGCGCATATCTTACATTCTGGCCACATCTGGACATCCAAAATTTTTGTACACACTAAAATATTTTTATTTTAGTGATCGACATGCAAAAATTCCATTCGTCGCTCAATTTGGTTCGTTTTTACGTCCGTTTGAGTTTCGTCGTAATTAACCGAACAACGCGACCGTACGCCCAAACGAGCCGACATCCGAGAATGTTCCAAGCATATTTTGAGTCCTCTAAACTTTATTGACCTTGTAGAGCCTTGAAAATGGCTTAATGGGGGTCAAAAAGGCCTGAAATGGACTCGATTGCATGCAGGGACCTAAACTGTAAATATTGAAAGTTTGCTGATCTGGGGGCTCAGGCGGGGCGCGTAAGCCCAGCACCAATTCTTACGCGGGGCGCCTCAGCAGCCCAGCAACCAGAAACTCAATTTTAGCATTCTGTTTGATTTTCAGGGGCTGTTATGGTAAATTTCTTGGTGTGTTAAGCAAGTTAAGTGGTCACCAAGGCTTTGTACCTGCTTGTGACAATTGGAGGGCCATGATTTCTTGCTTAATGGCTAATTAAAACACTTGTAATGATCTTGTTCTTCACCAACAACTATAAATAGCTACCCAAGTTCACTCATTTCTTTGCTCATTCCTCTCTTCTCCTCTCTACATCTGCTTGGAAGCTCTCTAAGCTGATTTGGGACTTTGTCTTCTTGTAGAAAAGATAGCAAGGACCCTTAGTGAGCATTCTTTCATTCTTTTATTGACTTTTTTCCTTATGTAGTGCAGAAAGTCAAACGTTTGGCCAACAGTTTGACTTTCGGTTTTGACCATCAATTGGTCAAGTCAAAGTTCAATTGAACTTTGAAACGTGATTGTAATCACGATAGTTATAATCCTTCGTGATTATAGCTACTGATTACCACGTTAGCTAGTTGTAGTGTCGAGTCAAAGTTTCGGTCAAAATGCGTTTTAGCACGCATTTTGCAACGGAACTACTTTAGGGTATCAAAACACTTTGTTTTGATACCAAATCAGTAGGTTAGACATGTTTTGACATGTCTAACTCGACACTATTAGTTTGTGCTTGTTTAGGGACGTAAGTTAAGCGGTCTAAACAACCGCTTACACTTTCAAACCCGACCCGTTTGGTCGATCTTTAGGGTCCGACCAAGCACACTTAGTGATCATAGTTGCATAGGGAATAACCACTGAGATTATACCTTATGATCACATAGGATTGGTTAGTCATATGCTTGTTAGCTTGTATGCCCATAGGAAATGACCAAAATGCCCTTTTGAAGCATAAATCCGTAATTTGACTATGTGAACATATTTTTGACTTGTAATCTGATTTAGTAACATGTTTAGGGATAATTGGGCATGTAAGACTTGACATAGCACATAGATAACCATCCGAACATAGTTTTACGCTAATGACGCATTATAGTGACTTATGTTACCATAATGGGTCAAAACGGGTCAAAAGCACTTAGGTAGGCTTTCTAATCAGAATGTAGGGCCTATTGAATCATACCATATGAGTTCAATTACTCATTTGATTTATAGAACCTCATTCTATCCTATCTCCCGATTTAGGAGCCGATTATTAACATAGTTACCTATACTAGGTGCCGGTTGATTCCGTGATACTTGGAGCTTAAATTGGTCTTATTCTCAAGACTAATTAGCAATCCCAAGTGAGTACATAGTTCCCCTCTTTTACCGTTTTCAAATATTTTGGGGTGATACACATGTACATACATGTTACTTTTGTGCATTTCATGCTTTTATGACATAAACATGTTAGTTTCACCTAGTACACTTATAGTACATGTTTTCCATTGTGTTTTGCTATGTATGTTAAGCATGCTAGCACATTGATTTGTTACACATTTGTTGCATATGTTTACTTAGCATATGGAACACATTGTTTTACATGACATTTCTGCTATGTATGTTTACTGAGCATGCTAGCACATTGTTTTACATGAACATTTCTACTAGGCATGTTTACTTAGCATACCTAGTACATGGTTTTCACATGCTACATTGGTTATGACATTTGGTATGTTCAATCGGGACAATAATACATTCATTAACATTGATCACGCCGCTCGGACTATGTAATGGTACCATAGGAATTGACAACTCCCGTTTCCGACTTCCTAGGTTTGTTTGGAAGTTGGGGATGACAGAATCCGACAACATAATTTAGATAAACCTTTAATTCGTTTAAGGGTTTGTCGCCACAGTCGCAAGGCTTGAATGTATGCGATTAACATTACTTCATAAATGTTTGTAATCATAAAGCATTGTTTTTCTGCAAAACATAACATTTGATTTAAACTTAGGTTTATTCAAAAACATTGTTTTGTACATTTTCTATGGGGTTGAGTAACTTCTAGTTATTCACCATACATGACATTTGTTTTCACATTAGACATCATTACATAGTTAAGTAGATGATTTCCTACTTACTATGCATTTCATTTGGTTATACATGAAACATTTCACACGTGACATTATACATGGTTTACACATACACATTTTTGACATGGAACAAGACATTTTGGTTGGTTATTGATAAGTGACTTATGTAACGGGGCTATGTGTTATATGATGAAAGCATGGTGGATACGCCGCTGGTACATCCTATATATAAGTGCTTTTATTGTATTATACATTGTTGCGTTATATGAATCACTTGGGCAAGACATGAAACATTTTATACAAGAACAAGACATTGTTTTACAAAGTACACATTTTATACAAACTCATTTTCACTCGGTTATTTATTTAACCATGCATTGTTCATTCATTATCATTTGATTTTCATATCGATTTTCACATGATTTTACAAAGAAAAACATTTTACAAGGTTCATGACTACATTTTATTAAACTCTTCTTTCAAATACAAGTCATGAATCTGCATAAACAAAACCTATGTATCTCACATGCATTTTTATGCTGACGTACCTATTTTTACATGTGTTTCAGGTGCTAATGCATAAGGGTGTTTGTGCTTCACTTAGGCGGACTTGGGCCTTAGTGACTTTAAAAGACAGTTATTATGTTAGTTTAGTTTGAACTCAAAGACAATGTAACTTTAATTTTAATAATACAAAACTTTGTTTGCCATGGTTGTTGAAACAATAATTCTGTCGCGACTCACCTCCCCGGCGTTTCCGCCGCGGCTTTCGTTGTTTTACCGCGGCCGGGGTGTGACAGAAGAGTTGGTATCAGAGCCAATGGTTATAGGGAACTAGGTTATTAGCAATGCTTTGACCTAGACTATAACTTTCTAGGACCCTAACACAAGTTTACTTGTGTTTAGATCTTGAAACAATACCCGTCACCTATCCTTAGGTGATAACCATAACGAGAACACAATAACAAAACCGCTTTGAAAATTTATCATCTATCCTTGGATGATTGATTATATGGTTTTGAACCCTTCCGGTTTGATTCATTTTTCGGCCTTGTGCCTTCCAAATTTTCAAAATCTCGTCAAAGTTTTGGGTCTAAATAATGTGAACACGTGCAAACTGGAAGAGTGAATGCCTGTACCCTGAGTTTTCTGTCTAAGGCTAGAGTGTTCGTACAAATCCGCAGTATCGGACCAGTCACTCTTACCTGGGAACTCTTGGGGTGAGTGTTCACTTATAGGCGAGCATGTCTTCGGTGATACATTATTATGACTCATTTACTTTGATTTGTCACTGTGTGTTGTTTGTTTGCTTTGTGGTAACAAACAAATGACCACCATCCTTGCTTTTTATCGATTTTATTGTTATCTCATTTTCATCACATCATCTCACTCGTTTTCTCTCATGTTTCCTCTTTTAGAATGCCTCCTCGACGTAACGTTCCTCAACCTGATGCCGAACTGGCAGCTATCATAGCACAGCAGATGGCTGCTATGCTACCTGGTCTCATAACTCAAATAAACCAAGCCACCAATAACAATGTTAATGCACCTGCTCCGTGCAACTTTAAACAGTTTAACTCGGCTAAACCGCTCAAGTTTAGTGGTACTAAAGGAGCAACTGGGCTTCTCCAGTGGTTTGAGAGTCTTGAGAGCACATTTCGCCATGTTCAGTATCCGAACAACCGTAAGGTCGAGTTTGCTTCGAGTGTATTCCAGAAGAGGGCTCTTACCTGGTGGAATGGGGTAATGAGAGATAGGGGTGCAGATGTTGCTTTGGGTCAGACATGGGAGGAACTTAGGGCTCTCATGATGAGAGAATTCTGTCCTCGACATGAGCAGAGGGCACTAGAAGATGAGTTCAATGATCTGAAGCAAGTCAGTGGTGAACACCGGGCTTACACTGACAGATATGAGGAGTTAAGCTTGCTCTGTCCGACTATGGTCACGCCTTTGGATAATGCTATTGAGAGGTACATAGACGGTTTGCCAGATCCTGTTCAGGATATTGTCACTGGCAGTCACCCTACTACCGTCCGTCAGGCCATTGAGCTAGCTGCTACCCTTACTGAATCGCAGATCAAGAAGGGTAAACTCCACAGGAAAGGTGACAAAAAGCAGAAACAGTCTGATGACACCAAGGAGCAGAAGGGCAAGAAGACTGGTGAGTCTTCTAAGAAATCGAGGAAGCGTAAGGCTTCCAAGAATTTTGCTGTTACCGCTCAGACTAACCAGGTTGCTACTAATCAGACAGCACAGAATCAGGCTGCACAACCTGCTGCCAAAAGGCAGTATGCTGGTAATGCACCTCTGTGCAACAGATGTAACAGCCATCACCAGCCACAAATGCAATGTCGTATCTGCACAAATTGTGGTAAATCTGGTCATCTTGCGAACACCTGCCGCTTTGCTCCTAATCAGAATCAGGCAGCTCAAAACCCAGTAGTGCAAAACCCTGCCCAGAATCCTGCACGACCTCACTTTCCGCCTGGTTCATGTTTCAACTGTGGGGATCTGACCCACTACAGGAACAATTGCCCGAGGTTGGCAAATGCGAACCAAGCACCGGCTCGTGGTAGAGCCTTCAATCTAAATGCAAATGAGGCGCGTGCGAATAACGAAGTGGTGAACGGTACGTTCCTTGTTAACAACCATCCTGCTTCTGTTCTATTTGATTCGGGTGCCGATAAGAGTTTTGTGTCCTTAGAATTTGAGACTTTGCTTGCGATGACTAGAACAAAACTAGGAAAGCCCTTGACAGTAGAAGTAGCTAGTGGTGAACCTGTTGTACTCGACTCTGTTCTTCGAAATTGCCAGTTAAATCTCAATAACCATCTTTTCCCTATCGACCTCACACCGATGCGACTCGGGAGCTTCGATGTTATAGTAGGAATGGATTGGTTATCGAAGTACCATGCTGAGGTGGTATGTTTTGAGAACTTGGTCCGTATACCATTTTCGACTGGTGAGATCTTAGAAGTTCGTGGGGAGAAACCCGTCAGTGGTCTTAAGCTCATGTCTTGTACCCAAGCCCGCAAATATCTACGCATGAAGTATGTTGCTTTCTTAGCACATGTCATAGAGGATAAAGGCAAGGGTAAGACAATCCAAGATATCCCTGTTGTTCGGGATTATCCAGAGGTATTTCCTGAGGAATTACCTGGTTTACCCCCTGTGCGCCAAGTTGAGTTTCGCATTGATCTTGTACCTGGTGCAAATCCCATTGCTAAGTCACCTTATCGTCTTGCACCGTCTGAGATGCAAGAGTTATCTAAACAACTTCAGGAGCTTTCTGACAAAGGATTCATCCGTCCAAGCTTTTCCCCTTGGGGCGCTCCTGTCCTATTCGTGAAAAAGAAAGATGGATCTTTTAGGATGTGTATCGATTACCGTGAGCTTAACAAGCTTACCATCAAGAATCGATATCCCCTACCTCGCATTGATGATCTCTTTGATCAGCTACAAGGTGCTACTTGCTTTTCAAAGATTGATCTATGTTCTGGGTATCATCAACTTCGAGTTCTCGAAGAAGATATTCCCAAGACAGCTTTTCGTACGCGTTACGGTCATTATGAGTTCACTGTTATGCCTTTCGGTTTAACAAATGCTCCTGCTGTTTTCATGGACTTGATGAATAGGGTTTGTAAGCCTTACTTGGACAAGTTCATCATCGTCTTTATTGATGATATTTTGATCTATTCTAAGACTCGAGCTGATCATGAACAACATCTTCGTCTTACAATGGAGCTCCTAAAGAAAGAACAGCTTTTCGCCAAATTCTCCAAGTGCGAATTCTGGCTTAAGGAAGTTCAATTTTTGGGGCACATCGTCAACGAACAAGGTATTCATGTAGATCCCACCAAAATCAGTGCGATTAAGGATTGGGATACTCCTACTACTCCTACCGAGGTTCGTTCATTTCTTGGTCTAGCGGGTTACTACCGTCGTTTCATTGAAAACTTCTCCAAGATTGCGATTCCTCTCACTGCTTTAACTCAGAAAGGCAAACCTTTTGAGTGGGGATCCAAACCGGAAGAAGCTTTCCAGACCTTGAAACAGAAACTCTGCGATGCACCTATTCTATCTTTGCCCGAGGGTAATGACGATTTTGTTGTGTACTGTGATGCGTCTAACTTAGGCCTTGGCTGCGTTCTTATGCAAAGAAACAAAGTTATAGCCTATGCATCAAGACAGCTGAAAGTGCACGAGAAAAACTACACCACTCATGATCTTGAGTTGGGTGCAGTAGTCTTTGCTCTCAAAATCTGGAGACACTACCTTTACGGTACAAAGTGTGTAGTGTTTACTGACCACAAGAGTCTCCAACATATCTTCAATCAGAAAGAACTAAACATGAGGCAACGACGTTGGGTTGAACTCCTAAACGACTACGATTGCGAAATTCGCTACCATCCTGGTAAGGCGAATGTCGTGGCTGACGCATTAAGTCGTAAGGAACGTGTCAAGCTTCACTGTGTTCAGGTTCGATCTGACATTCAATCTCGCATAATTCAGGCTCAACATACTTGTGTTGCACAAGACTTGATGGGTAAAGAGTTACCATGTCATACTAATCCTGAGCTTGAACTGAGAGATTTTGGGATTTTCTACTACATGGGCCGTTTGTGGGTCCCAAGTATAAACAATCTTCGCACTTTGCTTATGGATGAAGCTCACAAGTCTCGTTATTCTATTCATCCTGGTGCAGACAAAATGTATAAGGATCTTCGAACCCAGTATTGGTGGCCGGGTATGAAGAAAGACATTGCCTTATATGTTTCAAAATGCCTTACTTGCCTTAAGGTTAAGGCAGAACATCAACATCCCTCTGGATTATTGGAGCAACCAGAGATTCCGGTTTGGAAATGGGAAAACATTTCTATGGATCTCATTACCAAGTTACCGCGCACTAAGAAGGGTCATGACGCCATTTGGGTTGTTGTTGATCGTCTTACAAAGTCAGCACATTTCTTGCCGATCCGTGAGAGTTTATCTGCTGACGATCTTGCCAAGATCTATGTTGATGAGATTGTATCTCGACATGGTGTTCCTTTGAACATTATATCTGACAGAGATGCTCGATTCTCGTCTCGCTTTTGGAGAACCATGCAATCTGCCATGGGTACTCAACTTCATTTGAGCTCAGCATACCATCCGCAGACAGATGGTCAATCTGAGAGAACAATCCAGACACTGGAGGATATGCTTAGAACTTGTGTGATTGATTTTGGTGGTAGTTGGGATTCACATCTTCCATTGATCGAATTCTCCTACAATAACAGTTATCACTCTAGCATCAATATGGCTCCTTTCGAAGCTTTATACAGTCGAAAATGTCGTTCACCGGTCTGCTGGAATGAGATAGGTGAAGCTCAGCTTACTGGACCTGAACTCATTCTAGAGACTACAGATAAGGTCAAGAAGATTCGTGAAAACCTTCAGACAGCTAGAAGCCGTCAGAAGTGTTACGCGGATCGACGACGCAAGCCCTTGGAATTCCAAGTTGGTGATCACGTCCTACTCAAGGTATCCCCTTGGAAGGGTGTGATTAGATTTGGGAAGAAAGGAAAACTTGCACCTCGTTATGTTGGACCATTCAAGATCGTTGAAAGAATCGGAAAAGTAGCCTACAGATTAGAGCTACCTCCTGAACTTGGAAATGTTCATCCGACATTCCACAGGTCCAATCTCAGAAAGTGTTTAGCTGATGAGAACCTCCACATACCACTTGATGAAATTCGTGTTGATAACACAATGCACTTCGTTGAGAAACCTGTGGAGATAGTGGACCGTTCATTTAAGCAGTTGAAGGGCAAGCGGATTAAGTTGGTCAAAGTTCGCTGGGAATCTAAACGTGGCCCAGAGTTTACTTGGGAATGTGAAGATCAGATGAAAGCGAAATATCCGCATCTATTCTCACAAGTTTCCTCTAAATAAATTTCGGGACGAAATTTCCTGAAGTAGGGGAGACTGTGACATCTGTGCTTGTGATATCATTTTACAGACTCCGAACAATACAATATTAATAAAACAGTGTGTTTTGATCCCAATGTTTGCCATTTATGTTTGGTTTTGTGCCCATGTT
Source organism: Helianthus annuus (assembly GCF_002127325.2). NCBI lineage: Eukaryota > Viridiplantae > Streptophyta > Magnoliopsida > Asterales > Asteraceae > Helianthus > Helianthus annuus. The sequence continues at coordinate 158,537,160 of NC_035440.2, read as the reverse complement.
GATATTTGATCGATTTTAAACTCTATATCGCTTTTTGGAAAGTTATACGCGAACTGATGCGTTAACACGATCAGTAAAACGCGACAAACACTCCGGAACATCATCATAAACTTAACATACCTTAAATAACCTTTACATAACTTAGAAATTAGTTTTGAAGGCTTTGGTATGGCAAAAACAAGTCTATTCGCTCTCAGGGACTATTTGCGTCAACTTGCAAAAGTCTGACGTTTCGTAAGGCAACGTATAGTCCAGAACTTGATCATAAGTTAAACATACCATATATAACCTAAACATGGCTTAGAAATAAGCTTTGATAGGTTCGGTGTGCGAAAACATGCTTACATGATCTTACAGGGACTAAAAGTGTCAAAAACAGCGTAAGTTTGCATTTTCGCGCATATCTTACGTTCTGGCCACATCTAGACATCCAAAATTTTTGTACACACTAAAATATTTTTATTTTAGTGATCGACATGCAAAAATTCCATTCGTCGCTCAATTTGGTTCGTTTTTACGTCCGTTTGAGTTTCGTCGTAATTAACCAAACAACGCGACCGTACGCCCAAACGAGCCGACATCCGAGAATGTTCCAAGCATATTTTGAGTCCTCTAAACTTTATTGACCTTGTAGAGCCTTGAAAATGGCTTAACGGGGGTCAAAAAGGCCTGAAATGGACTCGATTGCATGCAGGGACCTAAACTGTAAATATTGAAAGTTTGCTGATCTGGGGGCTCAGGCGGGGCGCGTAATCCCAGCCCCAATTCTTACGCGGGGCGCCTCAGCAGCCCAGCGACCAGAAACTCAATTTTAGCATTCTGTTTGATTTTCAGGGGCTGTTATGGTAAATTTCTTGGTGTGTTAAGCAAGTTAAGTGGTCACCAAGGCTTTGTACCTGCTTGTGACAATTGGAGGGCCATGATTTTTTGCTTAATGGCTAATTAAAACACTTGTTATGATCTTGTTCTTCACCAACAACTATAAATAGCCACTGTCACACCCCCAAAATCCACCCGCGGAGTACCACCGCTTGGGAGCGTGACTGACCAGGATCAAGCCATCAATCATATCAAACATAGCATTTAATATAAAGGTAAATAATGTAAATCATCATGACATGATTGATGTTTCAAAACCAACATCGTTTAAGTAGCGGAAGCATAGTATGTAATCTCAAAATAAATATAGGTTCGAATAACGTTCATGAATCCAAATCCCACAACGACCTGCTCCTCCCTGTGCAAGCTCCCGTATACCTAAGGTCCTGCAAGGCATGCAGCAAATAATCAACAAACTAGTTGAGCGAGTTCACAGAAAGTAAGTTCATAACATAGTGCATAAGTTTAGCTAGTGGGGGCTTCCCATACTAGTGTGTACTGAAGGTGGGGGCTTCCCAAACCTTGTGGTTATATTACCGGTGGGGGCTTCCCACGTTTATCCTTACTAATGAGGGCTTCTCATTAGTGGTACTTACTAGACTAACTTCCGACCATGTGTTCTTCTTTACCGAGAACAGGAAAACGTACAGGGTCACGTAGGCTTTACGTGACGTGCCCTTCCCCGAGGACATTGGTACGCGCGGGGGCTACGTAGGCTTTACGCAGCGTGGCCTTCCGACCTGGAAGCCAGTGGATGGTATTGGGTTACGTAGGCTTTACGTAACGTGTCCTCCCGACCCGGGAGACATATGGCAATTGTACTGGGTTACGTAGGCTTTACGTAACGTGTCCTGACTAATCTGAGGACGATGGTCTATAGTCTAGAGAATGCGTAAGTACGAGTAACTCATTCAATTCCAACATATCCAACCCAATTCCCAACCCGGGAATCCCATGCCTTGGCTGTGTGAACTCACCTTGGTTTGCTCGGCAGATACACAAAAAGGTTCTTGAACTAAGAGTGGTCAACCACGTCCTAACAGGGTTACCACACAAGTCAGGTTTCGACTCAAGTAATGCACGTATGTTTCACACAATTAAACACGTTACGGACATGTGAGGGTTATGGCAAACAAATATTGCATGTTAACAGTCAAAAACATATTACATTTATACTTGTGCATCTTTAAATGTCTAAGTCCAAACGAAATCGACCCAACATGTTGTGCGATCCAACAAATCCCGGCCCAAATAAATATACATAAGTGACTGGTCCGGATTGGGTTGTGCGATCCGGCCGGGTTGTGCGATTAGAGCTAGCCCAACCCAACATGATCATCCGGCCAAGACAGTCTTGTGCGACCGGACTCCTTGTGCGACTCGGAGTCTTGTGCGATTAGTTTTAACAAACTTTCTAAAAAAATCCATGTAAATCCCCTTCTCAAATAATAGCAATAATCACGCCAATCAGTTACAAGAAATTTAACAGTTTTCCAATTTCACATTTATTGACCGAATCCATAATTGATACTAAATCATAATACTAGCTCGATCATCAACACAATCGGATTACACAGTTTATTTTCTTCGGGACATCTTTGGATTCCAAGCCTAGGATAGATCATGAGCAACGTTTAAACATTCATTCGGGTCTATCAAATCATAAAACCAAGTCAACGGTTCAGCAATCATTCCTCATCAACATATATACGACACATACACATATCACACATAACTCTAAATAGTCATCTAGCAGTTACACCGAACTCATCATAAAATCATTCAATAGATCATCGATATATTAACATATAATTTACCAAAACATTGCGAGACCACCCCATCGTTCAATCGGTAGGTAAATTAAAATAATCAAACATGGCCGACAAAGGTAAGTTGATTTCATGTTGCTAGTTGACCAACTTATATAACAGTTGCAATTCTTATATCATTGGACCGATTATTTAAGGGGTTGGTACCCATATTGTGCCACTAACATATGGTTTGACTAATGAATCACAGTAGTCACATGCAGCCCTATATCACAACCATGTGCCATTAAGAAAGCATGTGTAATCTCAGAAGGAAATCAGTGATACTATCATTATATCTAGAATCGATATGCTTGCCAGCATCCCTAGGATCCTATAGGCACCCATATTAATCAAGATCATACCTATTCACAATCGTCACATGGAAGTTCATATACACACGGTTCAGTTTGCATACATTATATATATATATATATCTTTTCATAATAAAACTAACCGATTGAAAGGAAGTGGACAAGAATTGATCCAAACGTGTAACCTTGGTGCCGTCGGTTTTGAGGGAGAGAAGAGAGAGCTAGGGTTTCTTGTGTGTGTTGTGATTTTGGTAAAAGTGAGGGATGGTTACAACACCCCTATGTGTTAATCGTGTAAAGTGGGTGGGCCGAACCCCTACATGGGCCGCCCTAATGGTTCGAGTGTGGGTAATGTGGCCCAAAAGGCCTTGTGCGGTCAAGTGGGTGTTGTGCGATCGATATCATTAACATACTTACACATTATATACACAACACACGTAGCACATAATAACATAACGTTCATTTAAATCAAAGCTCGTATAATCATAACACGTTCACATACGTTACACAGAGTAAGTCTAGAGTTCGAGTTGTCACATTATCCCCAACTAATTGGAAATTTCGTCCCGAAATTTGGTATGCACTCACTGAGGAAGCTAGGTAAACTGTGTTGTTCACTGATTTTCCTGGGGTGTCACATCCTCCCCCCGTTGATCTGGAATTTCGTCCCGAAATTCTGAAGTAGTAGCTTCAGCCTCAGTAGTGGTTGTATTGGTTTCGAATAACTGGGGGTACTTTTCTGTCATCCTGTCTTCGCGTTCCCAGGTGTACTCTGGGCCACGTTTGGAGTTCCAACGAACTCGGACAAGAGGGATTCTCTTGTGTTTGAGGACCTTCACATCCCGGTCCGTGATTTCTACTGGTTCCTCAACGAACTGCAACCGCTCGTCGATAGTGAGTTCCTTAAAAGGAATGATGAGGTTTTCATCAGATAGGCACTTCTTTATGTTCGATATATGAAAGACATTGTGAACTGCCCCGAGTTCAGCTGGTAGGTTCAACTTGTAGGCTACCTTGCCAATCTTTTCTATAATTTCGAATGGTCCGACGTACCGCGGATTTAGTTTACCCCGTTTGCCAAAACGTCCCACACCCTTCCAGGGTGAGACTTTTAATAAAACCCGGTCCCCGACCTGAAATTCCAAAGGCTTTCTACGCTTGTCCGCGTAGGCTTTCTGACGGTCGCGTGCTGCCGCCATGCGTTGTCTTATTTGTGCAATCTTTTCTGTGGCGTCCACTACAATCTCTGGACCCGTGATCTGACTATCCCCCACCTCTGCCCAACAGAGAGGTGACCGGCATTTACGCCCGTACAATGCCTCGAATGGAGCGGCTTGAATGCTGGTGTGATAACTATTATTATACGAAAACTCCACCAAAGGGAGATGCTTTTCCCAGCCGTTGCCGAAATCGATGACGCATGCCCGAAGCATGTCTTCTAGAGTTTGGATCGTACGCTCAGACTGCCCATCCGTCTGAGGGTGGTATGCTGTGCTCATGTCTAGTCGTGAGCCAAAGGATCTATGCATCGCTTGCCATAGTTCTGACGTGAATCGTGCATCGCGATCCGAAATGATAGATGTGGGCACCCCGTGCCTCGAAACAACTTCTTTAAGATAGACGTCTGCAAGAGTGGAGAACTTGTCCGTTTCCTTTATAGGTAGGAAGTGTGCAGACTTGGTGAGTCGATCCACGATCACCCATATGGTATCATTCCCACGCTGGGATCTAGGTAGGCCTGTAACGAAATCCATGGAAATTTCTTCCCATTTCCATTGTGGTATCTTAGGCTGCTGAAGTAGGCCAGCTGGTTTTTGATATTCAACCTTGACTCTCGCACAGGTCAAGCATTTTCCAACGTACGTAGCGATGTGGGCCTTCATGCTAGGCCACCAATAAGTAGTGCTAATATCGTGGTACATTTTGTCCGACCCTGGATGTACCGAGTAGCGAGACTTGTGAGCTTCATCCATTACAAGTTCGCGTAAACCGCCATAGAGAGGGACCCAAATCCGGCCCGTTACATAGTAAGCACCGTCTTCCTTTTGTTCCATTTGTTGTCGTGAGCCGCGTAAGGCTTCAGCCTTGACATTTTCGGGCTTCAATGCTTCTACCTGAGCATCTCGTATCTGTGCAGGAAGGCTAGACTGAATCGTAAGCTGTAGCGCTCGCATGCGCTTCGGTAAGGTGTCCTTTCGACTAAGGGCGTCAGCCACAACATTGGCTTTGCCTGGATGGTACTTGATGGCGCATTCGTAGTCATTAAGTAACTCGACCCATCGTCGTTGACGCATGTTCAAATCCTTCTGCTTAAGGATATGCTCGAGACTCCTGTGATCGGTGTAAATCGTGCACCTGGTACCTTACAGGTAGTGTCGCCATATCTTAAGCGCGAAAACAACAGCTCCCAGCTCTAAATCGTGCGTCGTGTAGTTCCGTTCATGAACCTTGAGTTGACGAGAGGCGTAAGCGATAACCTTGTCGCGCTGCATTAACACACATCCCAGTCCCCGAATGGATGCATCGCAATAAACCACGAAGTCATCTGTGCCCTCTGGCAATGAGAGGATAGGTGCACTGCAAAGTCTATCCTTTAGGTGCTGAAAAGCAGTCTCCTGGGGTTCTCCCCAGCGATAGGTAACACCCTTCTGTGTCAGTAGCGTAAGCGGCTGAGCAATCTTCGAAAAGTCTCTAATAAACCGTCTGTAGTAACCTGCCAGACCCAAGAATTGACGTATTTCTGTCGGTGTACGCGGTGCAGGCCAGTTTCTGATCGAATCTACCTTGGACGGATCGACATGGATCCCATCCTTGTTCACTACATGGCCTAAGAAGTGGACTTCACGAAGCCAGAAGTCGCATTTAGAAAGCTTAGCGTACAGCTGTTCCTTCCGAAGGAGTTCCAAAATAAGGCGAAGATGCTGCTCGTGTTCCTCCTGACTCTTGGAGTAAATCAGAATGTCGTCGATGAATACTATGACAAACTTGTCAAGATAGGGTTTGCACACCCTGTTCATAAGATCCATAAATACAGCAGGTGCGTTCGTTAACCCGAATGGCATGACGAGAAACTCGTAGTGACCGTAACGAGTTCTGAAGGCTGTCTTGGAGACGTCCTCATCCCGGACTCTCAGCTGATGGTACCCCGACCTCAAATCTATCTTCGAATAGTAGCACGACCCTTGCAACTGGTCGAATAAGTCGTCGATGCGTGGAAGAGGATAACGGTTCTTCACCGTCACCTTGTTGAGTTCACGGTAGTCGATGCACATCCTGAACGTACCGTCTTTCTTTTTCACGAAAAGTACTGGAGCTCCCCAAGGCGAAGAGCTTGGTCGTATGAAACCCTTTTCCAAGAGTTCTTGCAGCTGCTTTGACAGTTCCTCCAATTCCGATGGAGCTAGACGATATGGTGCGCGAGCTATGGGTGCTGCTCCTGGAGCGAGCTCAATCTGAAATTCGACCTGACGATGAGGCGGTAAACCAGGTAAGTCTTCAGGAAACACCTGGGGGTAATCGCGTACAATTGGAATATCCTCCAATTTCTTTTCTTTTACAGATGCGTCTGTAACGAGTGCCAGAATGGCAGTGTGCCCCTTTCGTAAGCATTTCTGAGCCTTCAAGAAAGAGATGATGCCAACCACAGCACCACTCTTGTCACCTTGGACTTCGAGAGGTTCCTGACCCGAACGAGGAATGCGAATAACCTTCTCGCTGCATAAGATTTCTGCCTGGTGTTGGGATAACCAATCCATCCCAATCACGACGTCGAAGCTACCCAAAACTATGGGAATAAGGTCTATAGAGAAAGCTTGACCAACTAAGATAAGATTACAACCCTGAACTACGTGCGTGGCTTCTAGACTTTTACCGTTAGCTAACTCTACTACATGTTTGGTGGGTAAAAGTGTTGGTGCACGTTTTAGCAGTTGACACATTTTCACAGACATATAGCTTGTATCCGCACCCGAATCAAATAAGACAGTAACGTAAATATTGTCGAGGAGAAACTTACCCATAACAACGTTGGGATCGTTCACTGCGTCTCCTCTTCCCAAAACGAAAGCTCGACCTCTTGCCTCGTTGCCATTATTGTTGTTGTTCCCGCCGTTGTTGTTGCCGTTGCCCTGGTTGTTGTTGTTGCGGTTCTGGTTCAACTGAGGGCAATCACGTTTGAAGTGACCTTCAGCCCCACACTGGAAACATCCCCGGTTTCCACGCTGTGGCTGCTGCTGCTGCTGCTGGTTTTGTGGAGCTGGTTGTTGAGGTTGTTGATTCTGATTCGCAGGACGAGGGCTCCTACAGTCTTTGGCCTCGTGACCCATCTTAAGACACCTTTGACAACGACCCTTGTTACATGGGCCGTGGTGATGCCTGTTGCAGTTGTGGCACCTAGGTTGACTACCCTGATATCTCCTCTGTCTGTGACTGCCAGAGGATTGCTGACTGGGGCTCTGATAGTGGTCAATCTTCTGCTGCTGAGCTTGTGGCTGAACAGTCGCTGAACCCCTGCTGGAATCTCCATCCCATTTTCTTTTGCTTTCGCTAGTAGTAGCAGGAGTAGCTGAAGGAGTGACTGTAGCAGTAGCGTTGACACGCTTAGGTAGTTTATTCTGATCCACTGCCTGGTCGGTGATACGGTGAGCGAGACGCTGGATTTCCTGGATATTGTCGAGATTAGCCGAAGTAACGTGGCTCTGGATTTCTGGTGCCAACCCTTTGAGATACATCTCGATGCGCTTGTAGGGAGGGTCCACCATAGTTGGGCACAGCACGGCCAGCTCATTCGACCGTTTGGTATAAGCTTCGATCTCTGACCCATCCATTTTTAGATTATACAGCTCGTCTTCCAGCTTGTGAATATCTTCACGCGTACAATACTCACGCTTGATGAGTTCCTTGAAATCGTTCCATGGGGTGGCGTTAGCAGCTGCCAACCCTAAGATTTGAACTTGGGCGTTCCACCAAGTTAGCGCGATTCCTTCCAAGGTGCCGGTGGCAAACTTGACCTTGCGAGCCTCAGGGCACTCGCACATTTCGAATACTGATTCTAGCTTTTCAAACCAATGGAGGAGTCCCACTGCCCCCTCGGTGCCGCTGAAAGAATTTGGACGACAGTCCATGAAGTTCTTGAATGTGCAGACAGGCTGCTGCGCGTGTTGACCTATTGTGTATGAATAGGACGAAGTTAAATACGAGAGTTAATGTAGGATCTAAAGATCCTAGTGTGTGCCTATACTGCAGGATATACTACCTGCTTGAGCTGCTGCAACTGCCGCAGCAACTTGAGCTTGAACGAGAGCCTCTAGCTGGGCTTGTGTCATGTTGATTCGTCCAGACATGATCTTCATAGTAACAAGTAGCATAGGTAAGAATGATTCGCGAATAGGGCGATGACAGAAAAGTGTAAGCACGTAGGGATTCTCATGCTATAGTATCATGTGTATCTAAACGTAATGCGAGCAAAGTTCTAAACAGTTCTAGCAAACAGGCAATAAACATAAACCTTATTACCTAGGATGTCGAGTCTTGCACGTGGAGCGAAGCGTCGTTGTGGATCGTTGAGAGCACTGTACTGGTTATAGTCCGGTTTTAATAAAAACGTTTTCCCATATTAAAACCAAGTTCTCTATAACCAATGGCTCTGATACCAATCTGTCACACCCCCAAAATCCACCCGCGGAGTACCACCGCTTGGGAGCGTGACTGACCAGGATCAAGCCATCAATCATATCAAACATAGCATTTAATATAAAGGTAAATAATGTAAATCATCATGACATGATTGATGTTTCAAAACCAACATCGTTTAAGTAGCGGAAGCATAGTATGTAATCTCAAAATAAATATAGGTTCGAATAACGTTCATGAATCCAAATCCCACAACGACCTGCTCCTCCCTGTGCAAGCTCCCGTATACCTAAGGTCCTGCAAGGCATGCAGCAAATAATCAACAAACTAGTTGAGCGAGTTCACAGAAAGTAAGTTCATAACATAGTGCATAAGTTTAGCTAGTGGGGGCTTCCCATACTAGTGTGTACTGAAGGTGGGGGCTTCCCAAACCTTGTGGTTATATTACCGGTGGGGGCTTCCCACGTTTATCCTTACTAATGAGGGCTTCTCATTAGTGGTACTTACTAGACTAACTTCCGACCATGTGTTCTTCTTTACCGAGAACAGGAAAACGTACAGGGTCACGTAGGCTTTACGTGACGTGCCCTTCCCCGAGGACATTGGTACGCGCGGGGGCTACGTAGGCTTTACGCAGCGTGGCCTTCCGACCTGGAAGCCAGTGGATGGTATTGGGTTACGTAGGCTTTACGTAACGTGTCCTCCCGACCCGGGAGACATATGGCAATTGTACTGGGTTACGTAGGCTTTACGTAACGTGTCCTGACTAATCTGAGGACGATGGTCTATAGTCTAGAGAATGCGTAAGTACGAGTAACTCATTCAATTCCAACATATCCAACCCAATTCCCAACCCGGGAATCCCATGCCTTGGCTGTGTGAACTCACCTTGGTTTGCTCGGCAGATACACAAAAAGGTTCTTGAACTAAGAGTGGTCAACCACGTCCTAACAGGGTTACCACACAAGTCAGGTTTCGACTCAAGTAATGCACGTATGTTTCACACAATTAAACACGTTACGGACATGTGAGGGTTATGGCAAACAAATATTGCATGTTAACAGTCAAAAACATATTACATTTATACTTGTGCATCTTTAAATGTCTAAGTCCAAACGAAATCGACCCAACATGTTGTGCGATCCAACAAATCCCGGCCCAAATAAATATACATAAGTGACTGGTCCGGATTGGGTTGTGCGATCCGGCCGGGTTGTGCGATTAGAGCTAGCCCAACCCAACATGATCATCCGGCCAAGACAGTCTTGTGCGACCGGACTCCTTGTGCGACTCGGAGTCTTGTGCGATTAGTTTTAACAAACTTTCTAAAAAAATCCATGTAAATCCCCTTCTCAAATAATAGCAATAATCACGCCAATCAGTTACAAGAAATTTAACAGTTTTCCAATTTCACATTTATTGACCGAATCCATAATTGATACTAAATCATAATACTAGCTCGATCATCAACACAATCGGATTACACAGTTTATTTTCTTCGGGACATCTTTGGATTCCAAGCCTAGGATAGATCATGAGCAACGTTTAAACATTCATTCGGGTCTATCAAATCATAAAACCAAGTCAACGGTTCAGCAATCATTCCTCATCAACATATATACGACACATACACATATCACACATAACTCTAAATAGTCATCTAGCAGTTACACCGAACTCATCATAAAATCATTCAATAGATCATCGATATATTAACATATAATTTACCAAAACATTGCGAGACCACCCCATCGTTCAATCGGTAGGTAAATTAAAATAATCAAACATGGCCGACAAAGGTAAGTTGATTTCATGTTGCTAGTTGACCAACTTATATAACAGTTGCAATTCTTATATCATTGGACCGATTATTTAAGGGGTTGGTACCCATATTGTGCCACTAACATATGGTTTGACTAATGAATCACAGTAGTCACATGCAGCCCTATATCACAACCATGTGCCATTAAGAAAGCATGTGTAATCTCAGAAGGAAATCAGTGATACTATCATTATATCTAGAATCGATATGCTTGCCACCATCCCTAGGATCCTATAGGCACCCATATTAATCAAGATCATACCTATTCACAATCGTCACATGGAAGTTCATATACACACGGTTCAGTTTGCATACATTATATATATATATCTTTTCATAATAAAACTAACCGATTGAAAGGAAGTGGACAAGAATTGATCCAAACGTGTAACCTTGGTGCCGTCGGTTTTGAGGGAGAAAAGAGAGAGCTAGGGTTTCTTGTGTGTGTTGTGATTTTGGTAAAAGTGAGGGATGGTTACAACACCCCTATGTGTTAATCGTGTAAAGTGGGTGGGCCGAACCCCTACATGGGCCGCCCTAATGGTTCGAGTGTGGGTAATGTGGCCCAAAAGGCCTTGTGCGGTCAAGTGGGTGTTGTGCGATCGATATCATTAACATACTTACACATTATATACACAACACACGTAGCACATAATAACATAACGTTCATTTAAATCAAAGCTCGTATAATCATAACACGTTCACATACGTTACACAGAGTAAGTCTAGAGTTCGAGTTGTCACAGCCACCCAAGTTCACTCATTTCTTTGCTTATTCCTCTCTTCTCCTCTCTACATCTGCTTGGAAGCTCTCTAAGCTGATTTGGGACTTTGTCTTCTTGTAGAAAAGATAGCAAGGACCCTTAGTGAGCATTCTTTCATTCTTTTATTGAACTTTTTCCTTATGTAGTGCAGAAAGTCAAACGTTTGGCCAACAGTTTGACTTTCGGTTTTGACCATCAATTGGTCAAGTCAAAGTTCAATTGAACTTTGATACGTGATTGTAATCACGATAGTTATAATCCTTCGTGATTATAGCTACTGATTACCACGTTAGCTAGTTGTAGTGTCGAGTCAAAGTTTCGGTCAAAATGCGTTTTAGCACGCATTTTGCAACGGAACTACTTTAGGGTATCAAAACACTTTGTTTTGATACAAAATCAGTAGGTTAGACATGTTTTGACATGTCTAACTCGACACTATTAGTTTGTGCTTGTTTAGGGACGTAAGTTAAGCGGTCTAAACAACCGCTTACACTTTCGAACCCGACCCGTTTGGTCGATCTTTAGGATCCGACCAAGCACACTTAGTGATCATAGTTGCATAGGGAATAACCACTGAGATTATACCTTATGATCACATAGGATTGGTTAGTCATATGCTTGTTAGCTTGTATGCCCATAGGAAATGACCAAAATGCCCTTTTGAAGCATAAATCCGTAATTTGACTATGTGAACATATTTTTGACTTGTAATCTGGTTTAGTAATGTTTAGGGATAATTGGGCATGTAAGACTTGACATAGCACATAGATAACCATCCGAACATAGTTTTACGCTAATGACGCATTATAGTGACTTATGTTACCATAATGGGTCATGTTGGTGCACTACATCTGTTGATTCCGTCTAGGTGTCTAGGATCAGGTTTTACATCGTATTGTATAGCATAGGGCACGTAATACGAGAAAACAGGAGTCTGTATAGGTGTTATTTGCTAGGACCGCTCATAGGGACATAGGGATGTTGGGTCGCTTATTTGGCATGTATGGACCGCTTATTTGTACGTGTCTGGACCGCTCATATGAACATGTGATATATGAGCGGACCCAGCAGTCTATATATAGGTGTCATTAGGGCGATCCACATAACGTCGAGTCCGAATTCCACGCCGAAGCTCTGCCGGTGTGACGATCGAGCTGTAAAACGTTGCAAATCAATAAAACAAGCAGTTAGAAAGAAGAACAAGCTACTTTTACTTGTATTTCTTATTATTCCGCATCTGAAACGCAAGAGATAACCTCTGAACGACTCGTTCGGGTCAGCAAACGATCCTACAGGTCAAAACGGGTCAAAAGCACTTAGGTAGGCTTTCCAATCAGAATGTAGGGCCTATTAAATCATACCATATGAGTTCAATTACTCATTTGATTTATAGAATGTCACACCCCCAAATTCCACCTGCGGAGTGACATCCGCTTGAGGGCGTGACTGATCAGGATCCAGCCACCAATTATACTAAGCATTGGTTAATAGTAAAATAATTGCTATCCAAAGTAGTTAGCAACATCGTAGTTAAGTTCGATAATTAGTTTAAACAAAAACAGCGGAAGCATAAACCAAAAAGGTAGTTCAAAGTTCAAGATAATTAAAACCCAACACACGGGTTTTGACGAACACTACACATTCCCAAGCAGCAGCTCCTCAGTCACTGGTTACCTGCAAAGCATGCAGTAAGGTGTCAACAATAATGCTGAGTGAGTTCACTAGTTGTCCAGTTTTAATTACCAAAAACTTGTTTCACCAGTTAATTTACTCGTTTATACATGCCATGGGGAGCTACCCCAAAAGTTAGCGACAAAACTGTTTTTCCAATACCGAACACTAGGTAACCGTTTGCGTTTCCGCAGGATGCCCCGATTTCAATGTTCTATCATCATTGACAGATGCCTGAGTACATTAGTTCACGACCGGTCCCATACCATGGCACGGTGTGAGGTTGGTAAAACCTAAATAGCGCTATCAACTAATAACCCGTTCGCCTGGCCCCGACGACTAATCGGTATTAAGTAGTAGGGACTTGAGTGATAGAGTTTCTTTTAGTGCCGTTAGTTGCAATCCGTATAAACAGTAATTAACTAAAGGTTCCCAATAACAAGGGGAGAAAAGTAAGTTGTATCCCTCATAAGGGATTAGTGTTGTTTGTAGTTCCGTTTCCCAAACCACCGGGAACGCATGCTTTAGGTTGTGAACTCACCTTGGGTTGCTCGGTAGATTATTTACTTGGTCAAACACGTTGGTCACCACGTCCTAGTATGGTTACCAAATATAGGTCAAGTTGGGTTTACAAGTAATCACGTATAGTAAACACGTATAGACACACTTAACATGCATACATTCAACAGTTGGGTTATTGGGCCTGCCCTAACATCTTCGCAAACACACAGTAACAGAAACACATGCAGCCCAGTCAATAGATAGTCCAACAAGCTTTTGGCCCAATAACACTTAGGCAGCCCAGTCGAGACAAGGGCGGTCTCGACTCGAGAATACACGGTCTCGAGTCGCAACCAAGGGTTCCGACTCGCAACCTCGGTCTCGGTTCATCATGCTTTGGTCTCGAGTCGCAACCAAGGGTTTCGACTCGCAACCTCGGTCTCGGTTCATCACGCTTTGGTCTCGAGTGTGCTGCTTGCGAGTCGCAACCAGGAGATCTCGAAGAATCATGTTTTGGTCTCGAGTCGCAACCAAGGGTTCCGACTCGCAACCACTGTTACGTGCACCTGAATCCTTCTAGAACCTGTCCTATTGTACTAACCAATAGAATTATGATTTCATGGAATTTTGTACTAACCAATAAGATGCCATAAACATGTTTTCTTGTCCAAATTATAATCAAAACAGATCAAAACAAGCATATTCAAATGACATTCATGTTGTTCTTCATGTGTTCATACTATTTTTAAATACATAATCATAAAGTTCATATGAAACATTAGGATCAAAGAACACACATTTATCACAAATCATCCTAACATCTCAAAAATCAATTCTACACTAATCCGATTAACATGGTGTTACACATATGCAAGCCGGTTTTCATGAACATCAAGAATCAACGGTTTGAATCACATTTAGCCACAAGGTATCATGAGCTCATTAGCACATATCCGAATTTAAAACATGTAAACCGATTATCCACATTACACATATTTGATTCACAAAATAAAACATCATCAAGCACACAACTACACTAGTTAAATCACATCACTCATGCTATCATTTATCAACGACAAACATCATAGAGACACTAACCGGTTGATGAGGTTCAAGGGGGAGTATAAAGCTTCTAAACGGGTGTGTGTGTGTGAGTTGATCCGAGAGCTCCTAGCGGTCACCGATTTGATCCGAGAAGAAGGAGATGAGAGGAGGTTGATGATGATCCAAGGTCTTAGGGTTTTAGTGAGAGGTAGAAAGTGTGAGAGTGAAATAAGGAAGAGTGTAAAGGAGAGAGTGTAAGGGTTTGGGGCTATATATAACAAAAGGTGCACCCTAAAGGTTTCCAAGTGGGCTAAGGGGAGGTTGCGGCCCAACCGGCCCAACCGTTCACTATTCACTCGATACCGGGAGTGGTCTCGAGTCGGGTCCTTGGGGTTTCGGCTCACTTGTAACTCACATATAATATACATACACACAACTCGTAATAACAGATAATTCATAGATTTCATTTAATAATATACGTACACGAAATGTTACATCAAGAAGGTTGTCCGGGAAAACCCGAAGTGTCACATTATCCCCAAGTTTTAAGAACTTTCGTCCCGAAAGTTAAGGTAGTCACTGTCAAGCTAGTATGAGTGAGAATGTTTCAACGGGGTGTCACATCATCCCCCCGTTAGTTTGGAATTTCGTCCCGAAATTCGGCTGTAGCTTCAGTGCTGGGGTTTTCGTTTGGGAACAACTGGGGATACTTGTGCCTCATCTGGTCTTCCCGCTCCCAGGTAAACTCTGGGCCACGTCGCGAGTTCCAACGGACTCGTACAAGAGGTATCTGGCTACGTTTGAGGATTTTGATCTCTCGATCCGTGATCTCAATCGGTTCCTCAGTAAAGTGTAGCTGTTCATCAATAGTTAGTTCCTTGAAAGGAATTACGAGCGTTTCATCTGACAGACACTTCTTCAGATTAGATACGTGAAAAACGTTGTGTACCGCACTCAGTTCTTCAGGCAGGTTCAATCTATAAGCAACCTTACCGATTTTCTCGGTAATTTCGAATGGTCCGATATATCGCGGATTAAGCTTGCCCCTTTTTCCAAAGCGAACCACACCCTTCCCGGGTGAGACTTTAAGTAGAACCCGGTCACCGACCTGGAATTCTAGTGGTTTCCTACGCTTATTAGCGTAACTCTTCTGACGGTCACGAGCTGCCGCCATGCGTTGTCTGATCTGGGCAATCTTTTCCGTTGTATCTACCACCATCTCTGGGCCCGTGATTTGACTATCACCGATTTCCGCCCAGCAGAGAGGTGACCGGCATTTACGACCGTACAATGCCTCAAAAGGTGCTGCCTGAATACTAGTGTGGTAGCTGTTGTTGTAGGAGAATTCCACTAGCGGTAGATGCTTCTCCCAATTCTTGCCAAAATCGATCACACACGCTCTAAGCATGTCTTCTAGGGTTTGGATGGTGCGTTCAGACTGCCCATCTGTTTGCGGGTGATAAGCGGTGCTCATGTCCAGACGTGAGCCAAAGGATTTGTGCATAGCTTGCCACAATTCCGAAGTAAAACGAGCGTCTCGGTCGGAAATAATTGAGGTTGGCACCCCGTGTCTCGAAACTACTTCCTTTAAGTAAATCTCCGCCAAGGTAGAAAACTTGTCTGTTTCCTTAATAGCCAGAAAGTGCGCGGACTTGGTCAATCGATCTACTATTACCCAAATGGTGTCATTTCCGCGTTGAGACCTAGGTAGCCCTGTAACAAAATCCATGGAAATTTGCTCCCATTTCCATTTCGGGATTTCTGGTTGTTGGAGTAGGCTTGCTGGCTTCTGGTACTCTGTCTTGACTCTTGCGCAAGTCAAACATTTGCTGACATATGTTGCTATGTGGGCCTTCATGCCAGGCCACCAGTATGTAGTCCTCAAGTCGTGGTACATCTTATCCGAGCCAGGATGTACTGAGTAGCGGGACTTGTGGGCTTCGTCCATCACGAGTTCACGTAAATCTCCATAGAGTGGAACCCAAATGCGCCCTGTTACATAGTAAGCGCCATCTTCCTTCTGTTCTAATCGCTATCTCGATCCTCTCAGAGATTCAGCCCTGATGTTTTCCGGTTTCAAGCTTCGACTTGAGCATTTCAGATCTGGGTAGGGAGGTTAGACTGGATGGTAAGTTGCAATGCTCGCACGCGCTTTGGTGTCGTGTCCTTTCGGCTAAGGGCGTCTGCCACGACATTGGCTTTGCCCGGATGGTACTTGATGGCGCATTCGTAGTCATTCAAGAGTTCGACCCATCGACGTTGTCGCATGTTTAATTCCTTTTGCCTAAAGATATGCTCGAGGCTCCTGTGATCGGTGTAGATAGTGCACTTGGTACCGTACAGGTAATGTCTCCATATCTTAAGAGCAAAGATCACTGCTCCCAGTTCCAAGTCATGCGTAGTGTAGTTCCTTTCATGCGTCTTGAGTTGTCGAGAAGCGTAGGCAATAACTTTCTCGCGTTGCATCAATACGCAACCGAGCCCATGAATGGACGCATCGCAGTAAACCACAAAGTCGTCAGTGCCTTCCGGCAACGAGAGAATAGGAGCGCTACAGAGGTTATCCTTTAGCCTTTGAAAGGCCGACTCCTGAGCTTCATTCCACTTGTAAACAATGCCTTTCTGAGTAAGAGTCGTGAGGGGTTGAGCAATCTTTGAGAATCCTTTGATGAATCTGCGATAGTATCCTGCCAATCCCAAGAATTGGCGAACTTCGGTTGGGGTCTTGGGCATAGGCCAATTCTTTATCGAGTCGATCTTAGCGGGGTCGACGTGAATCCGTCCTTATTGACCACATGCCCAAGGAAATGGACCTCTCGAAGCCAAAAGTCACACTTCGAGAATTTGGCGTACAATTGCTCATTGCGTAAGAGTTCGAGGATAAGGCGTAGGTGTCGTTCATGCTCTTCTTGACTTTTCGAGTAGATCAGGATGTCGTCGATAAACACAATCACGAATTTGTCGAGGTATGGCTTGCACACTCGGTTCATGAGATCCATGAAAACCGTAGGTGCGTTAGTCATTCCAAAAGGCATAACGAGGAACTCGTAATGACCATAACGAGTCCTGAACGCAGTCTTAGAGATGTCTTCATTACGAACTCTCAGCTGATGGTAGCCTGATCGCAGGTCAATCTTAGAATAGTAGCTCGATCCTTGCAACTGATCGAATAGGTCGTCGATGCGCGGGAGAGGGTAACGATTCTTGATGGTAACCTTGTTCAACTCACGATAGTCGATGCACATTCGGAACGTGCCATCCTTCTTCTTAACAAAGAGTACTGGTGCTCCCCAGGGTGATGAACTAGGACGGATAAATCCTTTATCCAATAGTTCCTGTAATTGCGTAGAGAGTTCCTTCAGTTCTGCAGGGGCTAGACGATAAGGCGCACGAGCTATGGGTGCTGCTCCGGGAGCTAGCTCGATTTGGAATTCGACCTGACGGTGGGGAGGGAGTCCAGGTAGTTCCTCGGGAAACACCTCGGGGTAGTCACGTACTACAGGAAAATCTTCAATCCTCTTTTCCTTTTTGAGGGTGTCGGTGACCAGTGCTAGAATAGCGGTGTGCCCTTTTTGTAAACACTTCTGGGCTTTTAAAAGCGAGATAATGCCTGTGACTTCTCCACCTTTGTTGCCTTGAACGATGAGGGGTTGGCCAGAACGACGAGGAATACGAACCGCTTTCTCTTGACAGAGGATCTCAGCACGATGTTTGGATAACCAATCCATGCCGATGACGACGTCGATCATCAAGTAGGAACTTACCCGCCACGACGTTGGGGTCGTTCCTTGCTTCTCCAGCTCCAATCACAAAAGCTCTTCCCCTTGCACCATTCCCAGCATTGTTTTTTTGCTCATTGTTCCCAGCTCCCTGGTTGTTGTTGCGATTCTGATTCAGTTCGGGGCAATCCTTTCGCATGTGCCCCGTTGCCCCGCATTTAAAACATCCGCGGTTGTTTCCCTGCTGCTGTTGCTGTTGGGGTTGTTGCTGATTCTGCCTTGCTGGGAACTGACTCCTACAATCCTTGGCTTCATGCCCCATCTTGTTGCACCGCTGGCACTGACCTTTGTTACATGCCCCATTGTGGTGCCTGTTACACTTGTTGCACTTAGGGTAGCTTCCCCAGTAGCCACCCTGTTGCTGAGTGCCCTTGTTGTTGTCAGTTTTCCTTTGCTGAGCCGGGGCCTGAGTAGAGTTAGCATCTTTGCCCTGATTTCCATCCCACTTTTGTTTGCCATCACTAGAAGTTCCTTCCACAGCACTGATCCTTTTGGGCAACCTGCCTTCCTCCACAGCCTGGTTGGTGAGTTTGTGGGCAAGACGAACCACAGGCTGTATGGTAGTGAGGTTGGCCGAGGTCACATGGCTCCTGATTTCTGTGGCTAAGCCTTTGATGTACAATTCAATCCTTCGATACATGGGTCGGGACATGTTTGGGCAAAGTGCAGCATAGTCGTTGGACAGCTTGGTGTAGGTCTCAATCTCTGACCCAACCATCTTGAGACCATAGTACTCGTCCTCGAGTTTGTGGATGTCATCCCTGTGACAGTACTCTTCCTTGATCATATCCTTGAAATCTTCCCATGCAGTAGCATTAGCAGTCTCCAAACCAAGCATTTGAATTTGCGCCTTCCACCACGAAAGTGCGCTTCCCTCAGGGGTACCAGTAGCAAACTTCACCCAATTAGCAGGGGGACACTCACAGACAGCAAAGACAGCTTCGACCTTCTCGATCCAGTGCAGAAGACCTATGGCACCCTCAGTGCCATTGAATGGAAGAGGCTTGCAATCCATGAAGGTCTTGAAAGTACAGACACGTGGTTGCACAGGCGCATGCTGACCTGTTGTGGGAGCGATACGAATAGGTTTAGAGGTGAAAAGACGATGTGGCGGTAGGATCTAAACATCCTAAAACAACGAGCTTACCTCCTGGGTGAGCTGCGAAAGCTGCAGCCACTGTGTTGATCAGGTTAGTGAACTGAGCCTGAGTCATGTTGACGTTTCCTCGTCCGCGTCCACTCATTGTCTTCATAACCAGAAAACATAGTATGAGTGTGGTGTCGTAACATAGCGAGAATGAGATAGAAGGGGGGGGAGGCGTATCTATCTAATTAGGCAAACTAGTACGTATAGTAAAGCAGAAAGCATAAGACAAACAAGCAAGTAAATATGGGTCCGAGCTATGAGGTCAGATAAGTCGAGCCTTGCACCTGGAGTGTAGTGTCGTCACGAGTCACGGGTTATAGTCTGGTTTTTCTCAAAAAGATTTTTCCCCTTTTTAAAACCAAGTTCACAATAACCAATGGCTCTGATACCAATCTGTCACACCCCCAAATTCCACCTGCGGAGTGACATCCGCTTGAGGGCGTGACTGATCAGGATCCAGCCACCAATTATACTAAGCATTGGTTAATAGTAAAATAATTGCTATCCAAAGTAGTTAGCAACATCGTAGTTAAGTTCGATAATTAGTTTAAACAAAAACAGCGGAAGCATAAACCAAAAAGGTAGTTCAAAGTTCAAGATAACCAAAACCCAACACACGGGTTTTGACGAACACTACACATTCCCAAGCAGCAGCTCCTCAGTCACTGGTTACCTGCAAAGCATGCAGTAAGGTGTCAACAATAATGCTGAATGAGTTCACTAGTTGTCCAGTTTTAATTACCAAAAACTTGTTTCACCAGTTAATTTACTCGTTTATACATGCCATGGGGAGCTACCCCAAAAGTTAGCGACTAAACTGTTTTTCCAATACCGAACACTAGGTAACCGTTTGCGTTTCCGCAGGATGCCCCGATGTCAATGTTCTATCATCATTGACAGATGCCTGAGTACATTAGTTCACGACCGATCCCATACCATGGCACGGTGTGAGGTTGGTAAAACCTAAATAGCGCTATCAACTAATAACCCGTTCGCCTGGCCCCGGCGACTAATCGGTATTAAGTAGTAGGGACTTGAGTGATAGAGTTTCGTTTAGTGCTGTTAGTTGCAATCCGTATAAATAGTAATTAACTAAAGGTTCCCAATAACAAGGGGAGAAAAGTAAGTTGTATCCCTCATAAGGGATTAGTGTTGTTTGTAGTTCCGTTTCCCAAACCACCGGGAACGCATGCTTTAGGTTGTGAACTCACCTTGGGTTGTTCGGTAGATTATTTACTTGGTCAAACACGTTGGTCACCACGTCCTAGTATGGTTACCAAATATAGGTCAAGTTGGGTTTACAAGTAATCACGTATAGTAAACACGTATAGACACACTTAACATGCATACATTCAACAGTTGGGTTATTGGGCCTACCCTAACATCTTCGCAAACACACAGTAACAGAAACACATGCAGCCCAGTCAATAGATAGTCCAACAAGCTTTTTGCCCAATAACACTTAGGCAGCCCAGTCGAGACAAGGGCGGTCTCGACTCGAGAATACACGGTCTCGAGTCGCAACCAAGGGTTCCGACTCGCAACCTCGGTCTCGGTTCATCATGCTTTGGTCTCGAGTCGCAACCAAGGGTTCCGACTCGCAACCTCGGTCTCGGTTCATCATGCTTTGGTCTCGAGTGTGCTGCTTGCGAGTCGCAACCGGGAGATCTCGAAGAATCACGTTTTTGTCTCGAGTCGCAACCAAGGGTTCCGACTCGCAACCACTGTTACGTGCACCTGAATCCTTCTAGAACCTGTCCTATTGTACTAACCAATAGAATTATGATTTCATGGAATTTTGTACTAACCAATAAGATGCCATAAACATGTTTTCTTGTCCAAATTATAATCAAAACAGATCAAAACAAGCATATTCAAACGACATTCATGTTGTTCTTCATGTGTTCATACTATTTTTAAATACATAATCATAAAGTTCATATGAAACATTAGGATCAAAGAACACACATTTATCACAAATCATCCTAACATCTCAAAAATCAATTCTACACTAATCCGATTAACATGGTGTTACACATATGCAAGCCGGTTTTCATGAACATCAAGAATCAACGGTTTGAATCACATTTAGCCACAAGGTATCATGAGCTCATTAGCACATATCCAAATTTAAAACATGTAAACCGATTATCCACATTACACATATTTGATTCACAAAATAAAACATCATCAAGCACACAACTACACTAGTTAAATCACATCACTCATGCTATCATTTATCAACGACAAACATCATAGAGACACTAACCGGTTGATGAGGTTCAAGGGGGAGTATAAAGCTTCTAAACGGGTGTGTGTGTGTGAGTTGATCCGAGAGCTCCTAGCGGTCACCGATTTGATCCGAGAAGAAGGAGATGAGAGGAGGTTGATGATGATCCAAGGTCTTAGGGTTTTAGTGAGAGGTAGAAAGTGTGAGAGTGAAATAAGGAAGAGTGTAAAGGAGAGAGTGTAAGGGTTTGGGGCTATATATAATAAAAGGTGCACCCTAAAGGTTTCCAAGTGGGCTTAGGGGAGGTTGCGGCCCAACCGGCCCAACCGTTCACTGTTCACTCGAGACCGGGAGTGGTCTCGAGTCGGGTCCTTGGGGTTTCGGCTCACTTGTAACTCACATATAATATACATACACACAACTCATAATAACAGATAATTCATAGATTTCATTTAATAATATACGTACACGAAATGTTACATCAAGAAGGTTGTCCGGGAAAACCCGAAGTGTCACATAGAACCTCATTCTATCCTATCTCCCGATTTAGGAGCCGATTATTAACATAGTTACCTATACTAGGTGCCGGTTGATTCCGTGATACTTGGAGCTTAAATTGGTCTTATTCTCAAGACTAATTAGCAATCCCAAGTGAGTACATAGTTCCCCTCTTTTACTGTTTTCAAATATTTTGGGGTGATACACATGTACATACATGTTACTTTTGTGCATTTCATGCTTTTATGACATAAACATGTTAGTTTCACCTAGTACACTTATAGTACATGTTTTCCATTGTGTTTTGCTATATAAGTTAAGCATGCTAGCACATTGATTTATTACACATTTGTTGCATATGTTTACTTAGCATATGGAACACAATGTTTTACATGACATTTCTGCTATGTATGTTTACTGAGCATGCTAGCACATTGTTTTACATGAACATTTCTACTAGGCATGTTTACTTAGCATACCTAGTACATGGTTTTCACATGCTACATTGGTTATGACATTTGGTATGTTCAATCGGGACAATAATACATTCATTAACATTGATCACGCCGCTCGGACTATGTAATGGTACCATAGGAATTGACAACTCCCGTTTCCGACTTCCTAGGTTTGTTTGTAAGTTGGGGATGACAGAATCCGACAACATAATTTAGATAAACCTTTAATTCGTTTAAGGGTTTGTCGCCACAGTCGCAAGGCTTGAATGTATGCGATTAACATTACTTCATAAATGTTTGTAATCATAAAGCATTGTTTTTCTGCAAAACATAACATTTGATTTAAACTTAGGTTTATTCAAAAACATTGTTTTGTACATTTTCTATGGGGTTGAGTAACTTCTAGTTATTCACCATACATGAAATTTGTTTTCACATTAGACATCATTTCATAGTTAAGTAGATGATTTCCTACTTACTATGCATTTCATTTGGTTATACATGAAACATTTCACACATGACATTATACATGGTTTACACATACACATTTTTGACATGGAACAAGACATTTTGGTTGGTTATTGATAAGTGACTTATGTAACGGGGCTATGTGTTATATGATGAAAGCATGGTGGATACGCCGCTAGTACATCCTATATATAAGTGCTTTTATTGTATTATACATTGTTGCGTTATATGAATCACTTGGGCAAGACATGAAAAATTTTATACAAGAACAAGACATTGTTTTACAAAGTACACATTTTATACAAACTCATTTTCACTCGGTTATTTATTTAACCATGCATTGTTCATTCATTATCAATTGATTTTCATATCGATTTTCACATGATTTTACAAAGAAAAACATTTTACAAGGTTCATGACTACATTTTATTAAACTTTTCTTTCAAATACAAGTCATGAATCTGCATAAACAAAACCTATGTATCTCACAGGCATTTTTATGCTGACGTACCTATTTTTACATGTGTTTCAGGTGCTAATGCATAAGGGTGTTTGTGCTTCACTTAGGCGGACTTGGGCCTTAGTGACTTTAAAAGACAGTTATTATGTTAGTTTAGTTTGAACTCAAAGACAATGTAACTTTAATTTTAATAATACAAAACTTTGTTTGCCATGGTTGTTGAAACAATAATTCTGTCGCGACTCACCTCCCCGGCGTTTCCGCCGCGGCTTTCGTTGTTTTACCACGGCCGGGGTGTGACATATCCGGACATTCAAAAATTTATGTAAGCATTAAAATATTTTATTTTAGTGTTTGGCATAATAAAATTCCATTCGTCGCTTAATTTGGATCATTTTTGCGTTCGTTACGACTTCCGTCGTAATTAACCGAACAACGCAACCGTACGACCAAACGAACCGACATCCGAGATTTTTTTGAGCATGTTTTGAGTTCCCAATACTTTAACATCATTTTAGAGCCTTGAAATGAGGTTAACGGCGCTTAAACGTGTCAAAATGGGCCGAAATGCATGTTTTGCAAGTTCAGGGACTAAAACTGCCATTTCTGAAAGTTGTGCAGATCAGACAAGGCCAGGCGGCCCGCCTGAGTTTTGTCTATATGCTGACGCGGGCCGCGTGAGTTGCCCAGTAACAGAAAACCAGTTTTTGAAACAGCAGCTGGTTTGCAGGGTTTTTGGACATGGTTTTGATCATTCTATGGGCCAATTTTGATGGTTTTTGAGAGCCCATGGTATCCATATACCATGTGCCCACTTGTACGGATGAGATCAAAGCTCAATCTTCGAGAAACGATCCTAACGGCTCTTGAAATCTATAAATACCCACTTGCTTTCACTTGGTTTCCTCACATTTGATCTGATTCTTGCTCTCTAAGTGGAAGTAATTGCTTCCTACCTGAGTGTGAATCGGGTCAAAGCTTGCGGGGACCGTTTGTAAGTATTCCTTCGTTCTTTTCGTTCGTTTCTATCGTTAAAGTCAAACTGTGTTTGACTTTCTGCTTTGACCAGTTTATGGTCAACGCGAAGTTCGTTTGAACTTCATAACGTGAGCGTAATCACGATGGTTATAGTCCCTAGTGACTATACCTACTGATTACCACGTTATCAAGGCTCAGTGGCGAGTCGTAGTTTCGGCCAAAATGCGTTTTCTCGCGTATTTTGTAACCAAACTACTCTAGGATGTCAAAACCGTTTGTTTTGATATCAAAACCTATTTTCTAACTTAACTAAACATGTTTCGACATGTTTAGCTCGTCACTTGTTAGTTTAGTGCTTGTGTAGAGTCGTAAGTCAAACAGACTAAACACCCGCTTAGACTTTCGAACACGACCCGTTTGGTCGATCATTAGGATCCGACCAAACATGTTTAGTGACCATAGTAGCATAGGGAATAACCTTTCGAGGTTATATCTTATGGTCACTTAGGTTTGATTAGTCACATGATAGGTAATTTATATGCCTTTAGTAAATTACCAAAATACCCTTTTCATACATAATTGGTAATTAAACATATGTAACCTAAACTTTTGACACCTAACTGATTATGTAACATAATTAAACATGTATGGGCATATAATACTTGTCATAGGACTAGTTAGACGTCTCGAACATGCTTTTGCGTGCACGACACGTTAAAGTAGCGTAAGCTACCTTAATGGGTCACGATGGGTCGAAAGCACTTAGGTTAGGTTCCGATTTAGGATGTAGGCTTTGTTAAACCATATCACATGAGTTCCAACACTCATTTGGTTTACAAGACCTCATTCTGTCCGATCTTCCGATTTAGGCGTCTATGGTTTGACTAGTGGTTCGATTACTAGGAGCTACTTGATTTCTCTGGTTTGCTCGAGTTTGTTGAAGTTCTATTTGATCGAGGATACTTTGCACTACATGTGAGTACACAGTTCCCCTATTTTACTGTTTTTAAATGTTTTGGGGTGATTCATATGTACGAAATGTTTTCAAAGTTTAAACGATGATTTCAAAAACGATTAAAACGATTTTTACTAAACTAAGAACGATTTCGATAAAGTGAACGAACTTGTTGGTTGTAGTTACATAACGAATGGCATTCATTAGCATTGACCAAGCCGACCAGTATTAGGTTATGGTACCATAGGATCTGACAAATCCCGTTACTTTACTACACCCATGGTTATGTGTGGGGGTTGTGGGTAGCGACTGAATCTGATGTTTGTTAACTTACCCTTTGGTGGTTTGTTAATACGAGAACGAGTTGAACGATGGATGAGTCACAAAGGTTTGAATGTTATTAGCGAGACGACCATATATAAGTTTTCACAATTTAAAACGAGGACGATTTAAACGATCTAAACGAGTAAACGATTTGGGAACGATATGGGAACGATTTGGGAACGAATTGGAAACGATTTGGAAATGATGTTAAACGATTTCGATAAACGATTGGTTTTTGGTTAAGTGTATAGATAACGAGACGGGGATAATATGGTGAAAACATGGTAGATACGCCGCTGGTACTTCTTATATATAAGTGTTTTCATCATATTACATATCGTGGCGTTATTTAGTTCACTTAGGAAAACGATTTTGAAACGATGTCACGCAACAATGTTTTTCTAAGAGATATAAACTATACGAGTTTTTAACGAGTTTTTTACAAGGTATTTTACAAGTTGGTTTTCTAAAACAAATGTTTTGGGGTTAAGAAGCATGGCTACGAGATTTTATAAACTATAATCAACTTGATTTGAGTTGGTTATTTAAGTTGCAATATTATACCCCTTTTCTTAAACTAAGTTTTAATAAAGTATTGCAACATTTAAACGAGCCATGAATCAAACACTCCTATAGAACCTATGTACTCGCCAGCATTTCTTTGCTGACTAAGTTTTTACATATGTTTCAGGTGTTGATGCTTGATGATTTCTAGGGTGCATGCGTCACATAGGATCTGGACAAGGCCTTAGTGACATAATAATAGTGATAGACGATGTAAAACTTGTTTATTCTATGTTAAGACAATGTAATGTTTAATATTATCAATAAAACGAAACACTTTTTGTATCCATGGTTGTGAAACAATAGCTTCTGTTACAACACTCCTCGACGTTTCCGCCACGGTTTGTTGTCCTACGTGGTCGGGGTGTGACAGACGAGTCTTAAGTGTCGAGTCTTCAACGTCTTCAGTCTTTATCAGCCTTCGGGCTTTTCCTACTCTTGACTCGCTCTATCTTCTCCTGAATATCAGCACCAACAGATAACTTCCCAAACTCTCTCTAACAGACTCCTCCTCAAAACATGCTTGGATCATAGACTGACTTTTACAGAATCAGGATCGCAACCTGGCTCGCTACTCTCAATCAGAATCCAGGCTTTCCTGCAAATCCTCTACCCAAAACATAAGTTTCATAAAAATAAGATACAACAAATTATGACATTACTATTGACCACTAGTAAACATATCATTCATTTTCAGAACACTTTTCTTTCTATAGACTCCTTTTTTTACTTAAAAACTTTTCAATCACATTCTCCCAAACCTGTTCATTATGTTCAGCACTCGGAATTTTGAAAATCAGCTCTTCAATATCAGTTGTCGAAAATCTTTTTGGATTTTTCAAAATTTTTGCTAAAACACACTGAAAATCTTTTTGGAATTTTGTGAAATAACCGAAATGAAATGCAGTAAAGAAATATTTACATACAATATTTTTGTGAGTTTGTGTAAGAGGATCATATCAGTTTATGAGACAAATCACCAACACCGTTAAGCTTCATTTCACTTTAAGTTCTAAACAATTCACCTAGATTATCAGTATACTGGTCCACTTAAATTTTCACACAAAGTTCAACTGATCCGAGATACGATATTAATGTCTTAAAAACTTAAACTTATCCGTGTGTCCCACTACTTGAATATACTCCCGTATCCAGATCCCAGTATTCAGTCTTACAGGTGAGTATACCTAGATGATATCTGTAAGGGGTTAGATGCGAAACCGTGAGAGCTCAGGTCAGAACTTCCATTCAGCAGAGAGATGACGGCTCGGCTTTTGGTGGGTCCCCTTTAGAGGATCTTTTTTACAACAACAATGACTATCAATTTTATTGTTTCATTAATTTGCTGAGGGCGGCGCTGTATTTCAAGCATTTGCAGAAAGTATTATGCGGGGACTAGGTCAGAATTTCCATTCAGCAGAAGTCCCGGGATAATGCCCCAGATATCACTAAGCATAAAGACCTAGTATCTCAGAAAGAGGGACCTTTCAAACAAGATTTCGGGGGTTACCCATATATCCGAGAGATGTTACCCACGAATTAAGCAAGTTTGAAATTTAGGTTTATATCTCGTCATAATCTATTAAATGTGCAAAAACCTACTGACACATCATCAGTGAGACCGTTTATCACTATTTAACTTTCCAATTCTTTAGCATTCGGTGATCGTCCACTGATGTACTATCATTTCCTCTTTTATACAACAAAACTCATTTTTTGAATTTATCATGTTTTTGGCTTTTTCAAATTTTCTAAGTGTTTTTGGATTTTCTGTGAAATTTTTACTCCCCCTAAAATGCAAACGCATTTAAAGGAAAGTTTGAAAACAAACTGTACAAACAAATTGACAACTGATATCAAATCACTTCAAATCGCCATCCACTCGGCATAAACAATCAGAACTCTCCCTCACAACAAACTATTTTCCCATTGTGATTTCAAAACACTTAAGTTTGTTTTAATCAAATGGTTTTTCCGAAAAATTAGTTTTGTTGATTTTCAAACCACTTGTAGGTTAGGGGGTAAACTCATCATTTGTTCTCCAAAATACCACTTGTAAGTATGGTCCAATCAAGTTCAACTTAATGACCTTGATTAACCACTTGTCAATGAAAACCTCTTTCAACCACTTACAGGTTCACTCACCAACCATAATCACTTGTAAATCAAAATATAACAATTTAAAGATATCACCTGTAGATTTACCAAACAAACATTTCAAGAATGATGCCGATTCCTGCTCCACTCTTACCAACCTGGGAGCTCCGGCAAGTCAGGTTTTTACTCAAACACTATGTCCACCCAAGCCTGACCAGCCTTGGGTGATTTTGGTACACATCTATCCCACCAACAATTTGATTTGTAAAATTCTTTGGCACCCTTTACCTTCCTGTCAACCATCTTACCGAAAATATGTTTGACTTTCCCACTGAAAGCCTTCTCAACATCAAATTCTCCCTTATCAGCGAAGAATTCATTTGAGATCTCTACCTTTCCCACTTTCGACATCAGATTTTCCTTTGACAATTGAGGAAAATTCTCATCGTTCACTTCTGGAACGGAACTCACAATCTTTTTCTCAACCAATGACTCCTCTGATTTTATGGAATCAGATTCATTGTCAGAACAACTATATGTTTTAACCACCCACTTTTGTTTACTCAAATCACCTCTTCTTTTGTAAAACCTTTTTGAACTTTCTCCTTCCTCAGAAGTAGAATTTTCAAACTTTTTAACATTTTTCACAGGTTGTTCTTTCTTATCATCACAAGTCTTTCTCAAAACAGAGTTAGAAGAAACTCCCTGTTTTTGGTAGTTGGTCTTGGGGCAATTCCAAGCTATGTGTCCAACTTCCTGGCATTTGAAACAGGTTCTTCTGTCAACTCTTTGAGCAAACTTTCTCACATTCTTCTTCACTTCAGCAAGAAACTCCTGGTTTGACTGCTTCCAGAACGGTTTCTTCTGTTCATCCTCTGAACTTCCTCTTGCAACAAATTTTGTATTTGGTTTATAAGTTTTCTGATTTTTATAATTCTGTGGTGAAATAAAACCGAGACCTTTCTTTTTGAGATTACCATTATGGTTTGGTTTCTTTTGAAAACCATAACCACAACCGTAACCCATTTTGTTGTATATCTTTTGTTTGATTCTTGAAGTGTAAGGTTTAGGTTTTCCAGAAAGATTTAAATCTTTTATTTCAGAAATATTAATTTCTGTTAGTTTGGAAACCTTTTTGATCTTTTCAGTTTTAACACTTCTTATTGGGAATTCATTATCAGAATATAATTTGTTTGAATAATTCAAAATATAAGCCAAATTGATTGATTCATCATTCAAATTAGATTTTGATAATAAAAATTCCTTGTTGTAAACCCTCTTAACCGGTGAACTCGGACTCTTTTCAGACAAACTCGAACTATCTGACTTAGACTCCGACTTTGACTCTTCATCCACATCCAACACCTGATCGACAACTCTCTTAACTAACTCAGACTCATGATCAGTGTCAGACGCTGTGAATGTGACGTCAATATTGTCTGGTAATTCATCAATGATTTCAGACTTTAACTTGATGTTTAGAGCCTTGTCTACTCGTTCCTCATTTGGTTTCCTGGGGGAATAACTCTCAAAGATAGGAGGCAGACATCTGTTATACTTGACACTTGGTTTCTTACCAGTATCCTCTTCTTTTACTTTCTTCTTGAAAGCTTCAAGACCTGCAACAGTAAGATAAACACGATCAATCAAATAATCACACGTAGTGTAACTCAACAGTAATCGTTTAATCCTTTCCTCTCAATCTTCTCAAGTTCCAGCTCTTTCTTCAGCTTAGCACAATCTTCAATGTACTCATTGATGACGCTCTGCTTTGTCATTAAAGTTGCACTCATTTTGTCATTTGCTTTTTCAATTTCTGAATTCGTTCTTTTCAAACTATCAACTGTCCTGTTCAGTACATCGTACGACTCCTTCACATACTTCACATCAGACAGTAAATCTTCTTTAATCTTCTCTAATTCAGCAATCTTCTTGTCTTTTTCCTCACAAGCTTTGCAAGATTCTGAACATTTCAAACATGGTTTTTCAACTTCAACCATTTTTTCAACTATCTTCTCAACTTCGATAGTCTTTTCAACTTCAACAAGTTTCTCGACTTCAACAATTTTTTCTATTTCGACAATCTTCTCTACTTCGATAACATTTTCAACTTCAACTATTTTCTCTACCACTTTCTCTACTTCCAACAATTTTTTCTATAGCATTCTCATTCACTGCTTCATCTTTTGTTTTTCCAGCTTCTGTCTTTGCAATTTCATCAGCAAGTAATTTTGCTGCTTCCAGCTCTCTCTTCAATCTGTCAATCTTCTTTTGATTCAACATCTCAACTTTATCTGCATAGAAAAAATTAAAGCTGTCAGGATCAATGCTTTTTCTACATTTGTTAAGATATTCTTCCTCATCATCAGTATCAACATCACTTCCTAGATCTGGAAATATTGGAATTCTTTTCTGACTAGCTTCATCTTCTAGAACTCGGGCAACTAGAGCTGAATCAGGTATGTATTTGTCCCAACTAAAACCCTCCGCAACCTTTTCATCATCCTGATGAATGATTAAAGCTTTCTTCTTTCCGTTGTAATTGACATGAGACGAGGATGATTGTTGTTCAATCTGATGAAAAATTGATTTCTGATAATAATTGTTCTTTTCCTGACTCCCAGTTAATTCTTGATTTTTACACTCCTGTTTAAAATGACCCTTTCCTTTACATCGGAAACAGGTTACTTTAGATTTGTCAAAGCCCAATGAAGAGGTAGCCATTCCTCGAAACTCATCTCTGCCAGTAATCTGTTGAAACTTTTCTGCTCTCCTCACAGCACTTGCTAAACACCACTTCACATCCATCAACTCAAGTTCTTCTGCATCGATTTGGTCGTAATCTTCTTTTGTGAGCATCGGATTACCAATCTTTCCTGCAATCAAATTTTCGTATGATTCCAACATAGCAACGAGTGATGCCATGTGTTGCTTAGCAATTTCAGGAGACAAGTTATGACCATTTTGAATGGTTAAAGTAACATTGCACTGCAGATTTGTAGGATTCTGCTGTTGAGGACTTGACTTTGTGCTATTTAGATCAAAACTTGAGAATGATGAAGAATATCCACCACTTTGAGTTGTAGTACTAGCATTTGGACTTGAAGAACCATCAGCACTAAAAGCAGTACTAGTCTTTGGACTTTGACTGGGAGTAGTCTCAAACTTGTTCCCTCGGAAATACAAACTAACATCTTGTTTGGCATTTGGATTTGTCATGATAGCAGTTTTCTGAATATCCAATTCCTGCTCTTCAATTTTCTGAATGAACTGTGCCAAATTCATACTCTCGGACTTCCTCATGAGCTTTACAATCATCAAATAAGTTCCCCACTTCTGTTGGGGTAAAGCCTCAGCTAGCTTATCGACCCACTCATCATCCTCTTTCTTAATTTCCAATCTACCCATTTCCAATACCAGATGACAATATCTATCAATTGTCTGCTTTGTTGTTTCATGATCAAATGCTGTAAACATATCAAACGATTTCTTCAATAAAGCCTTTTAGTTTTTGATCATATCTGCACTCCCTCTGAATTTCTGAATCAAAGCTTCCCAAATTGATCTAGCTGTACCATTATGTTGAAGTAAAACAAAAATATCTTCTTTAACTGCTTGCTGAAGAATGCTAATCATCATCTTTTCACTTGTGTATTTCAACTTGTCAGCTTCTGAAAAATCATTAAAACCATTTTCAAGCCCACGTTCATTCTTTGGTCTCTCGTAATCTTTCAGCAATGAACACCATGCATCAAATTTGTATGCCTAAACCTAGTTCTCAAATCGACTTTTCCATCCCTGAAAATCCTCAATGTACATCAGCTTCGGTGGTTTCTGATGAGTTCCCGTCTCATTCTCACTGTACAATGTTTCAGCAGCAGTCACAAGAGCAACCGGTGTAGCGAATGCATTGTAGAATTCCTCAGCCATGTTTCAATAATCAGGTGATACTTCGGGAAACACCGGCAGACAAACAAACAAACGATCAGTTTAAACGGAACGAATACGTAAAAGTGTGTGTTGATGAAAACAATCAAGACTCGTGTCGAAGATTTATGGACTCGTTCCAATGTTGTTTAAGTGAAATCACTGATTGAATGAATCAATAAAAAGATGAATTCAATTGATCTTGGATCGATTAATCTTGACAATTTACTCAAGGATCTGACAAACTGTTGACGAAATGAAATCTCATTGGGCCTCACAATGCTTGATGACAATCACATGGGCCTGACAAGACTTTATCGAATCTCAATGACATTTAACACAACTCCTTCTCAAATCTCATGCAAATGGCCGACAATCTATCAATATAGACTTAATTCTATTGGGCCGCAAATGTGAAGTCACATGGGCTGCCTATTCAATAACATCTGATTGGGCCGCACTTGAGATTATTGTAATATACTCACATGCACGTCTTTACAAACCCAAGATAAAATTACCTGATCAATTAGATGTACCCTGACACAACTTTCACGTGACATGGTTTCATTGTGAACTGATATTACTTCTTTACATGCACTATATGAATTGATGGCTGACAAAGTTTAATACCAAACTTAATTTCATTGGGCCGATAGATCCACTAAACCAACAAAACGTGAAAGAGCCATGACAATTTACAAACAAACTGTGATTGGGCCGATAAACCCACTTTTGACTTTTGACTCTAATATATGATTGGGCCAACACTGTTGATTACTATTATTTGATTAGACCGAGAATGTGTGTTCACGCAAAATCAACTATCTTTCAAACTAACACTTGTTCAAGCGAAATCAACAAATCAACTAACAGTACTGATTCAAGCGGAATCAGTCTACACAATTTCAAGCGAAATCCTGTTTGAGGCGGAATCAACAACTGTTTTACAAGCGGAATACCAAATGAAGCAATTTAGAGCGGAATCAGCAGACTTTTCGAGCGGAATCACGGTGTAAACTCAAGCGGAATCACGATGACATCAGCATTTCGAACGAGATTTAAAGCGAAATTACGAAAAAGTCAAGTTTTATATCGATTTTAATGCTGAAATTTTCCAGGATTTATTAAAACATGATTGCGAGTATAATGTGAAAGTTTGAGCCGATTTTAACTGTGAAAAAATTTTAATTTTGAAAAAGAAGGTGTAGAAAACAGAAATTGTGATGAAAACAGGCTGTTTTAGTATGAACTCCTCGTCCTGAGCTCTGATACCACTTGTAGGATCGATCTGTGACCCAAACGAGTCGTTCAGAAGAGTTCTCAGACTATAAGAAAGGCGGAAATAGACGTATAGACTCGAAACAGCTTGAGTATCACTTTAAACTTCTTGTATATTGAATTAACAGCGATTACAGTCACAAGAAATACCGGCGGCACTTCGGTACAATTTCCTGATTCCCCACCAAATGACATGATCGCTAGCCTATTTATAGAGTTTCTGATTCCCCACGAAAGTGCAATGTTCATTTCGTTGGAAATCAACATTTCATGGGAAATCAACATTTTCGTGGGAAATCAACATTTTGTGGGAAATCAACTCTAAAACTCTATTTTCCCGTACAACGTGCCCTGATCTAACATATCTAGTACTAGACTCGATACAAGACGAAGTTGACAGATGTATGCACTAATACTCGTGAAGAATTCCTAAAGAAGTACGAGAGAAAGTCTGTCGAAGAGATTTGGGACGTCGCCGTTGTAAGTCATCGTTGTTTATTTTTTTGTAGTATTTATGTTCCAGAATTCAAGTTAAACAATACTTTATTTGCAGGAATCTGTCTTTGTTGTTCTTGGTACTATAAGGTCCATTGAGGAAGATTCTGGATGGTTTTATGCTGGGTGTTCAACTGGAGCAAGAAGGTGATTCCTGCTTCTGATCATGCGGGTGGCCTTAATGATATAGATGCAGATGATGTTGCATCTGATGTTGGTGTACTTTACTGTCCTAAGTGTAAAATCTGTTCTCCAACAACTATCCTTAGGTACCCTTATTCTGATATTATGTTCATTTCAACATATGTTTAAAATCATATGTTTTAATTTATTAGTTTTATTATAATTTTTGTAATTCTAGATACAATATACGTGTGAGGGTTCAAGATGCAACTGGCACTATATCTTTTGTTATGTTTGACAAGGATGTTTCCAAAGTTATAGGGAGGTCTGCTCGTGATATACATGATCAACATCTTAGGGTATGTTTGTAAAATTTATTTTTTTAATATATAGTAAAAAAATAATAATACTAAATTATTACTCTTAGGATGGAGAGGAAAATGTCTGCCCAAGGGAAGTTAAACAGTTGGTTGGGAAGAGATACATTTTCAAAACTGAAATTTCAACTTTCAATCTGATGTCCAACTATCATGTTTATACTGTATTGAAACTATGTGATGACAATGAAATAATAAAAATCATGTTGCAAGATGATGCCGCCGAGCAGGTTAACTTATATTCTTATGTAATCAATATTATCATTCAAATTTCTAATTATCTTTTTTAGATTAAATAAATATAACTTTATCTCATGTTATTAAAATACAGGATGTCGAAGATGTCAATTCTGAACCTGCATCTGGATCCTATATGTGTTTCAAGTTAATAAGTTATAAATTCTTTCTTAAATTCAAACATCCTTTTCATAATAATTTTTTTTCACTATTATGCGTTAGGATATTTTTTATTTGTGCATAGGTGGCCATTTCTTTTACCGAAGACTCGGAAGTCCCAACTGATGCTGCCAATGATGATGCCACAAGTACTCAAGCTGCTAAATGTTTAAGTGATGTTTCAAAAGATGAAAACAGAGACTCTTCTTCAACAAAACAAAGGCTTCTGAATGTCAAAGTCGAGAAGTGAACGTTATTTTTATTTTGATTATGTGTTTGTTTTTTTGGTATTAATCGTTGAACAATTAAATTTTGCTACTTTCTATGCATATTTTATATGCAAGTTCCGAACAATTATTCTGGTCCTATTTTTTGTTTAATGTTGATCTATTAACTTACTTTTTGCTTATGTTGTTTATATAGTTTGATGTATTTATTCATGTTTTTGAAGTTTTTTAAATCATTTAAAGTAGCCTAAATTATGATGTTAACAAAATAAATCTTCACATTTAAAATGGCAGTTTTTTTTTTCTCTTTAACCTAAATCTTGATGTTTTCAACATCAATTTTGATATTTTAAACGCCTCTTCATTTTATCCACTTAACCTAAATCTTTATGTTTACAAAATAAATCTTGATGTTTAAATGCCTTTTCGTTTTCTGATAATCTTTATCTACAAGTGTTTAAAGTAAACATTCAATGCAGACATGCAAAAGTGATGACAATTATTTAAAAACCGACAAAAATTAATAGCAAACAATCATTATGTTAAACAAAGTGCCGTTCAAAATAAAATATGTTAATTAAGTGTCATTGGTAATTGTTAATGTTATTAATGTTGACATAATTATTTAACTTTAACACTCACCTTTAGCTAACCTTTTTTCAAGTTAATACCAAAAGACAACATTGGTAATTGTTAATCTAATTAATGTAGACACAATTACTATAATTTAACTCTCACCTTTATCTAACCTTTTTCCAACTTAATAAGAAAAGGTACCTAATCATTGTTTTATTTTTTGTAACTACTTAATTATTATGTTTTCTAATTAATGATAATTATGCCAATTAATTACATATATGTTTTAGTTTTAAGTACATCATTAGTTTCATCCTCATTATATGCATTCGAAATGAATAGTCACACTAGAAATCAATTTCATCAAAGCACATCCAAACCTCCTCCTAAACGTAAATCTTCAAGTTTGTTTCAACAATCAGAAGTTCATGCTCATTGTAATGCAGTAAACTCACGTCGGCAATCAGAAGTTCATGCTCATTCTAATGCATTAAACTCACGTCGGTTAACAAGAACACCTCAAACAGATGTTACAAACGGTTAGTTTATAGTTCGTCTTCTATAACCAAGTTTATTGTTTTATTTAGAAGATATCTCATTCACTCTCTTTTTGCAGTTCCTGTTGAACGTGTACCTAAACACAACTACAAACGTTTGTTGCTTGAAGAACCATTGGGAGCTAAAAAATCCGATGAAGTTATACATAGGAGTTATCGTCGTGATGAAGGAAAATCTGCTACACCTCTTCCAAATTCTGAAAACAGTCCACCCTATTTATCCCAACCTCTTTCTTCGAGTGTTTCAGCCGTTGCATTACAAAGCAGTCAACCTGCTCATAGACACAATTATAAACGATTATTGCAGGAACCAACAATTGTAATTGATAATGCAACTGAAGCAACAGATAAAACCAATCTTATCAATAAAGGAAAATCTGTTTCAAGCATACAAATTTTCCAAAACAGCCCCCCTTATTCACCCACACCTATTTCTTCATGTCGTTCTACTGTTTTTAATTGTAGCGCTTATGAATCAACTCCCTTACCAACCAACTTTAGCTTACATCATTCTCCTTTAATTCCTTCATCATCTGTCCAACGGCATTGTAACACACCAACCCGGCTTGGGCTGACGTGTTACTTATATAGTACATCAGAGATCAAAACATCATTCCATAATTTATAAAACTTTTACATTATTTAAAAAGTCGAAATATTATACAAAACATTTTAAACTTTTATGAAAATCCATGTACGTCTTTATTCCCTAGAAACTGTTCATCCAAGCTTTCCTGAATATCCTTGCAACCTAACGTACATAAGAAGGAAAATGTACGCCTGAGTAAACGAGGTTTACTCAGTGGGACACCAACAATGCAATATACGTTTTCTTAACAATATCTATATATCAAACAATGTATATAACACATATTTAGTTAGTCACCTTCAGTGTGTCACATTCAGTAGTTCAATGCGTAGTCAGTTCACATTCAGTGTCTCACATATTCACATTCAGTAGTTCACATTCAGTTTTTCAGCGCGTCACCTTTCGGTGCGACACAATCAGTAGTTCCGTGAGTGATAATCAATATTTGCTAAAACAATATAACTATATATTTAAAGATAATAGCACAAAATCTTGAAGATTACAAAAGCATATAATAACGAACCTAAATTTCCAACTACGAGGTAGTAGAAATCTAAATTCGTACACATATGTGGGGAAGGGTCCGTACCTTAAACAATGATCACAAAACTGGTATAACTATTTTACGCCTGGATGATCATGGAGTCCTACAATATAATTTCGTTATGATATTTAAATATTTAAATAATATTGATTCTTTTATTTGTTTCGTTTTCTTTTTTTTTTTAATAACTTGATGTGAAAAATTTAAAATACATAGTTAACTATTATCATAATCTATTTTAATAACAAAAATCTAACCTTTATTTGCATAGGGGATGGTTCAAATGAAAACCACTTTTATCGCGAAAACTCGAAAAATAACTAAAA
Organism: Helianthus annuus; assembly: GCF_002127325.2. NCBI lineage: Eukaryota > Viridiplantae > Streptophyta > Magnoliopsida > Asterales > Asteraceae > Helianthus > Helianthus annuus. The sequence goes on along the minus strand of NC_035440.2, from coordinate 158,499,356 downwards.
AAAGCCTAAAAAACACACCAAATTTTTTTTTCAATTTTTTTATAAAAAATCGCTAGTTTTTTATATAGAAAAATTTTTCAATTTTTTTTTTTGTATTACACATGTGTTTGTGTACTACACATGTGTAGTATTACACTTGTTCGCTACAATTTTTTTTTTTTGAAATTTTTTTATATACTAAAAGTAGCGAAAATTAGTATGCAAAAAAAAATTTGGTATGTTTTTTTTTGGCTTTTTTAGTTAGTTTTCGAGTTTTCGCGTTAACTAGTAGTTTTCATTTGAACCTTCCCCCTACGTAACTCTAGTCAGCGACTCGTGGGAGTCAACTCTTAAGAATCAATCGGGACGTAAGCGATGGCAACAGATTATAGTGTAAAATATGTGGCTACCAGCACGGTGAGTAGCGCGTGGTACAGAATGTGAAAAGATGGATCTTGATGGTGAAAGATTGTAGGGCTCCGTTTCAAGCAACGGCATTGGAGGCAACAGTCGTGGCAACATCAAGGTACTCGTAATCATAGTCTACAACATGGAAACGAAGGTGACATTGACAGGGATTGACTGTTGCTAAGTCAAGACGTGAACAACCAAGGGAATAATGATAGTAATGGGAACCCTCGCAACCATAACAACAACACTGGAAATGAAGCTCATGGAAGGACATTTAGTATTGGCATAGGCTATACCAGGCGTAATAGTAGCACGATAGCTTGGATGGGTAGCTATTCGCTTCGTCTCTGTTCTGTCTAACCCTGATGCTTCTTGAAACCGAACCTGTTGTGGAGTCGGCTGATGCAAGTCAATTGAAGCCTTATATGTTCGCTGGGATGCAAACACGACCTTGTGGGACAAGTGTTCGACGTCGACCTTCTTTCTACCATTCTCGATGGTTACAACGCAGTAGTTAGTGTGAATTGGTTATCCAGGAATCACGCAGATATACCTAGTGAGGAGAAAACTTTGTGTGGAGAATCGTTAAACGTTCTAAAGCATCAGAGTAGTGCAAAAGTTAGCACCATTTCAGCTATGAAGGCCAGAAGTGTCTACGGAGGGATTACCCCGCTACGTTAGCAACAGTTACTGATGTTGACGCTAAGGAAAAGAGGATCGAGGATCCACCAATTGTTCGTGATTCCTCTCAGTGTGCTACCCGAGGAGCTTACAGATTTACTTCCACCACTGTTAGGCAGAATCTCAGCTTGATCTCACGACAGGGGCAACCCTGATTACTGGTGCTACATACCGTCTTGCACCAGGAGGGTTGCAAGGACCATCTACAGGAACTGTTGGACAGGAGTTTTATTGGACATAGTTTTTGTTCGCTTTGGGAAGCCCAGCTATATTCGGGAAGATAAAGCCTTTTCGTATGTGTACTGATTATCCAGAATTCAGCAAGGTGACAATCAAGAACTGTTTGCCTCGACCATGTATTGACGGAAGACCAAGAGGAGAATGTTCCTGAAATGGCATATCGAACGCAATACGACCATTGAGACTTTGTACACCATGACCATTGAGTTAATCAACACACCAGCAGCTTTATGGACCACATGAATCGACCGTATTTATGGATGACGTTCTTGATCATTTCCAAGAAGAAGGAGCATCATGGGCGGCATTTGTATCTTATTTTAAGGCTCCTAAGGGAGGAGCCACTCCACGCGAAGTCTTGTTAAAGGTGACTTCTGGATTCAAGAGATACCTTTTTGGTCATATGATCAATGAAGTGGGAATACACGTGGATCTCGCTAAAGACCCATTTCGTTAGATATTGTTCGGCACCAAAGATCCCTTCGAGGATGCAGCAATTTCTTGGTCACACTAGACTCTATCGCAGATTCACCACAGGATTTTTGAAGATCGCGTAGCTTAAATATCTTTAGCACAGTAGGGTGCTGTGTTCGTGAAGGACAAAACAGGAGGACGTCTTTTCAGCTTTCGAATCCCAACTCTGCAATGTTTACACAACGACGCAACACGAGAAAGTGATGACTTACGTAATGGACCTACAGGAAGAACTGCACGAGTCAAGACTTGGGTTGGAAGCCGTAGACTTTGGGTTTAAATTGGAGGCATTACTTGGACGGTACCGAATGCACCACTTAGACCGATCACAAGAGCCTCCCGTGTACCCTTGTTTCAAGAAAGCTAAACATGTGATGGCATCGCTGGATGGAACTTTTGAATGAATACGACCGTGAAACCTGGGCGTGCACGAGCCTTGCAACTTGCTATTGACTCTAACATACCTGATCAGACTCGCCTTGCTCGAACTGAAGAACTGAAGGTAGAGAGTTGTCAAGATTGACCCATGCGGGGCATGGGGAAGCAACCTTTGGCGGGTCGAACGATATTTGCTACTTCATGGAAAGAATATAGACATCACTATACAGCAACCTTAGGGAACTGGTGCAGGCGAAGCACACGGGCCTCGATATCATATTCATCTGAGTTTAGATAGGATGAATTAAAACCTGAAGACCATGTAGGGCTGACCGGGCCTGAAGGCCCACATAACAACGCATGAGAACGATGTTTGACTTGTGGGAAAGTCAAGGTGGGATATTGGTAACCAGAAACGCAAGAATGGGAACGGCTTGCCATCGATTTTATCACTAGTCTACTTACAACTTGAAATGGAAACATTATCACCTGGATGATCGTTGATGGACACACGTTACCAGCACACTTTCTTGCAATTAAGAAAACTGACGAGTCTTCACAGTTGTGAATGTTCCTCTGAGAGAGGCGGCTTCTAGGCACGAGGTGCCAACTCCTGTTACCTCTGAATTCAATTCATGTCAGGCAATACACAACTCCCTTGGCTCACGTCAGGACCAGAGCATTGCTTATCGCCGTTGGGCAGACGATCAGAGAAAACAAACTCTCCTGGCATTCGAAGACATGTTGCGAGCATGTGTGTGACTGGCTTGGGTGCAATTTTGAAGGACTTTTACCTATGGTTGAGTACTACGGTGGCAGTTATCATCTTGGTAACCATACAGCTCTGTTGAGGCATTACATAGACAATAATGCCAACCTTCTTGATAGGCTGGGATGGTTGACAACTTAGTTACTGGTCCAGGACTGGTACTCGAAACTCTTGGGAAGGTTGTTGGATCAGGAGTCGATTGGCGGCAACGCGTGATGTCAGGAAAGCTGATAAACTTGGGAAACGCTGGAAGATCGCTGTAGGCGATCGTATCATGTTGAAAGTCTCACCCTGGGAGGGTGTGGAATGCTTGGGAAACATGGCGAGCTTAACTGACGTCACGATGGACCATTCAACAGTTTGGGAAGAATCGGGTAACGTACGCGATGTCACTTATGTTTCGGATCTAAGGCAGTGGTTGTCTGATGAAACACGTGCGATACCTTTAATGGAGGAATTTATCGAACACATGGACCAGGAAGTCAAGGTTCGTTAACTTAGTCGAATTCCAATCGTGAGTGTTCGTTGGAACTCAAGACGTGGACCGAAGTTCCTGTGAGAACGCAAAGATTAGGTGAAGCTCTGTTATCCCCGATTGTTCAAACGGTGGGACCAACTTTCGATATCATTTGCGAATTTCGGGACGAAATTCCCTTTCAAGTTGGGGATGATGTGGCACCCAACTGACCTCGCAATCCTGTTTTTACAATTTGGTTTACGTGGTTTCTGTGCAGTTATCTGGATGCTTAGTGATTGCGTGTAATGCTTGATTAGTATTTGTGATTATTGTCTGTGTAGTATTACATATAGTTTAATTAGAGTTTCTATCGCTTCACTCTTCTGTGTTTACTTGTCAAATTTCGGGACGAAATTTCTTTCAAGTTCGGGATGATGTGACAACGCGAACTTCCAAGGTTTGTGTCGTTTAACCTGTTACCTTACTTGTTTTGTGTTTCACGCTATCACGATCACTGTCAACTTAAACACACATCTTGACCTCGTTAAATCTTGTGAGTAATGTTTGGGCCGTAAATTTGGTTGGGCTACATTCCTCTAAATTCTTGCCCGTGTAAATAAGTTCAAACCACCACATGTTGGAGATTCAAGCCCAGTCCGGTCGGATGAGGCCCAGTCGCCTCAAAACCTTTTATCATACGTATATGTGTATTATCTTGGTATTATCTTTCATAACTAAATTGCAAAACAAAAACCCTACTCTCTTTCATCTCCTGCGTACAGCTGTGGACACCCCCCCTCCTTTCGAGACATCTCATATCTGATCGAACTGTTGGTTAGTAAATTCTATTGTTCAAGTTGTGTTGATAAGTTTGTTACATGATGTGCATGATATTAGAATTATAATATTAGGGTTATGATAAATATCGTATGAAACTTACTGTTGGATTTAATCAAGTTATATGATGATTATGTTTGTAGTTGTGTGGTAGCGATCAGGTCGTACATGTTATACATCATGCAAACTTTAAATGGGAAACATGTTTAAATTGATCCCTATATGATAATCTCGTTTATGTGTGATCTAATGTACCAAATTGCATATGTATGTGGACGTATGATGATCGTATGTGGGTAATACTTGATTGCTATTATGTTTGGGTAAGATGATGTTGACCGAAAGCTTATAAACCTGATGTAAATGTTAGGGGATTGCTATGCATATTAATATTTTGATAATTTTAATGTTAGAGAATTGATGTAAACGATAGATGATAGATGATGCTATGCACTGTTGATAATTTTGGGTATGGATGACATGATATTATTATACCTAGGTTAGTGTAAATTAAAATTGCCCACTAAATTCACCAAAATCTAAGCAACCGATTGTGACATATTATTGCTTTTAGGGGTCCAATACAATTGATGATAAGTGATAAACCTTGAACAAAGTGACGGACATGTGAGTAGCATAGATCCAATCGAACTGTATGGGTAATCTAATGATGTTGAAAGTCAAGGGCACATGGGTATCGAATATCACATGTAGGGTTGAAATCCAATGAGAACCGGCCCACCTTATTGTTATTTAGGTTGTTGTTGGGCCAAATATCATAATGGAACATGCTGGGCCGGACACTAACTAACATTATCATGGGGTCGAGGACTTGTAGTCCACAATAACAAGAATTAATCCATTAACACAAGAATTATCGATGGTAATTTGTGTAAAGAACTAACTGGTTAAATGATATAAATGGGGCGCAGAACATGTGCAAAGATATGGGCTGGTTGGTAAGTAATACGCATGGGAATTATGAGCATGAGCCTCACTTTAAGAAGTGGGCCGAACCAAGGTTATGGGCTGCATTTGTTTTAACATCGGCTGAACAGGATTGTACTCGGATCCCGGGGCCCAGTTAAATGTGCTTGAATCTTTGTTCAGTTGGGCCGTTTGTACAATTGGGCCACAATACTCACATCGAGTATCTTGGGCCGCGAGGCCTGCTGGGTTGTACCCTTTCGCCGGGCCTCGATCCAAATGGACTGCACTTTAATAAACGAACCGCACACTGTTTGGGCCTTAGGTTTTATTGGGCCGTACATGATTGATGAACTAGTATGCAACATGCTTAACAATACCAGTACTTGTATTCTTGCGCACTATCCGATGAACAAATGTGGTATGCTACGTGTTGTACTTATATGCAAACTGATTGTTATGTGTAACTATCATAGGGCTTGGTTGATCATTTTTGTTAAACGGGTAAATTATTCTACCGAGCAAACCAAAGGTGAGTTCACTGCTCTTTTCTAAGCATGCGTCCCGGTGGTTTGGGACATCTGGTAAACGTTTCTAAAGGGAATACTGGGTAAACTGTTTATTTGGGATGTTGGTTATTGAACACAGTATAAATCATGTAAGACCCCATACATCTACCGTGTTGCTGAAGAAGCAACGAGGTATTTAGTTGATAGCGCTATTAGGTTTGGCACCCTCACACCGGGCCGAAAGGACGGGCGTGAACTAATTACCTGGACTTCATGACCAATGCCTAGTTAGAGGCATTGGGGTTGGGCATTCACATCGTGTACATATAAGACCCCTTACATCTATTCAAGGTTGTTTGATACCTTGACATCATGACCAATGCCTAAATGGAGGCATTGGGGTTGGGCATTCACATCTAGTCGCCACATACGGTAATCGAGTAATAACAACATCAAAACAAAATGTTGAACTATTTTAAACACACATCTGGTAACTAAACGCGTTAACAAAACTTTGAACTCACCAGCGTCGTCTGACACACTTGTCTGCATGCTTGCAGGTCTATAGGGTTATATCTTGTGGAACTTGCTGTTTGGAAGGCTGGAGTGGTCATGAGTCGAGAAACAAAGAATCTCCATACAAGCTTAATGGTTTTTGTACACATGGTTTGCGAAATACTTAACAAATGAATTATGCTTCCGCTGTATACAATGAATGACATGTAACATTTGTAACAATTTATGTTAATGAATGAAAGTTTTATTTAAATACATTTATGAGTTCGATGTGATTGGTGGCTTGGATCTTAGTTCGTCACACGCCTTGCGGGGGTTTCCGCATGTGGTATTTTGGGGGTGTGACACATAGGATATCCCGCTTTGCGTATCCTATCTGTGATGCTGAAATCCCAAAAAGATTTCAGACTCCCAACATGAAACTGTATGACGGGACTACGGATCCTGAAGAGCATATTGCCCAGTACAGGGAACGGATGGAAATCAATCCTATCCCTCCAGATCTCAAGGAAGCATGCTTATGCAAGGGATTCGGTTCTACCTTGACAGGATCAGCCTTAAAATGGCTGTTAAACGTCCCTCCTCACTCAATTACTTCGTTTGCTCATTTGGTTAATTCATTTAACAGTCAATTTTCTTGTAGTCGGAGTTTTGAAAAACTAACCAGTGACCTTTACAGGATAACTCAAGGATCTCAGGAATCCTTGAGGGATTATGTGAACAAATTCAGTCAAGAATCCTTGGATATCCCACATCTTGATGTTGCAACAGCTGTGCAAGCTTTTAAGATGGGGTTACAAAAGGATTCTCAGTTTTATCAGGATCTTGTAATGAATCCCTGCAGGAATCTCGACGAAGCTCGTAACAGGGCTTTGAGATATATCCGTTTGGAAGATGACAAGAAGATGCAAGAGAGGATGAATTCTACCTCAACTTACGAATCAACCAACAGGAAATCAGAATCCTCATATAAGCCATATCGCTCCAAGTCATATGGCAGAAATGATAACAAGAGAGTGAATGATGTTGAAGAATATCCTGACTTATCTGAATACTACTTTTCTGTTGATATACCCGAGTTAATGTATGCTATGCAGGGTTTAGGGGACAAAGCTAGGTGGCCTCGAAAGAACCAGCAGAAAGCTGATTGGAAGGATAAATCCAAATGGTGTGCCTTCCATGAAGACTTCGGACATATGACCGAGGATTGCATTGCTTTAAGGAAAGAAATAAGTTACCTGTTGAGTAAAGGGTATCTGAAGGACTTGCTGGGAAGAAAGAAAAATAAAGGGCAGGATCCCGAGAAGGATCCTGAACGAGCAGCATCACCCCCAGCAGATGCCAAGATAATTAACTTTATTTCAGGAGGATCCGACATTTGTGGGACTTCGTATTCGGCGGCTAAGAGACATGCAAAGGAAGCCAAGAGTGAAAGGGGAGACAAACCAGTCAAGATGACTACCCTCACAACTGATAAAGTGATCCCTTTCGATAGTGATGACATGGATACTGTTCAGGATCCTCACCATGATGCTTTGGTAATAACATTATATGTGGCTAACCATTTTGTACGCATGATATTGGTGGACAACGGTAGTTCTGTCAATATAATTCAGCTGGAAACATTGAAAAGGGTGAATGTATCTCCGATGGACATTACTTCGAAGTCCACTGTGCTCGTTGGTTTCAGTGGAGAAGCTAGAAATACCGTAGGAGAGATAAAGTTACTAGTATATGTTGAAGGGGTCAACTCGATACAACGCTTCTGTGTGATGGACTCCTTATCCTGCTATAACATAATACTAGGCAGGCCGTGGATCCAAGATATGAAGGCTGTGCCTTCGACTTATCACCAATGCATCAAGATTCCAACCCCTTGGGGGGTCGTCAAAGTTGATAGTGATTAGCAGGAGGCGAATGAATGCTACACATCCTCGATGAAATCCTCGACCAAGCCTAATCCAGCATAGCAATTAAAGATGCGGGCCCGTGATATCTTGGAAGCTTCGGAGCAGGATGTGAAGAAAGTTATCCTGGATCAGGGTAATCCTGATTTCTCGGTGCTCGTCGGAACCAATATCCCTCGGGATATTGAAGAACAATTAACTGACTTTTTGAAGTGCAGGATGTCAACGTTTGCATGGAGGCATGAGGATATGACAGGTATATCCAAAGACATTATTACTCACAAGCTTTGAATTGACAGGTCGTTCAAGCCTGTTCAGCAAAAAAGAAGGAAGTTTGCTCCTGAGCGAAATATAATCATCCAAGAGGAAGTCGAAAGATTGTTGAAGTCCAAAATGATCAGAGAAGTCAAGTTCCCAAGATGGTTGGCAAATGGGGTCGTAGTGCAGAAGAAAATGGGAAATGGAGAGTGTTAGGGCTGGATTTTATTGTAGGTGATCCTTACACATGATCCTAACCAGTGATCCTTGTTTCTTTGGCAGACAGTGATCCTCAGCAGAACTTCAGGATCAGGATCATGGGACATTATGGTGATCCTCATACTAACGGCTACTTCCACTCAATACAATATTGTTTTGCAGGAACATCTAGCAGGATATGCTCTAGACATCATGATCCAGGAACGCGTCTTCACAAATATGGCAAGAGCTTAATCGAAGAAAGACGTTGCACAGGATATGGAAACTAGGCTTGATTTATGGGCAGCAATTTAGGCTAGATTGTCTTTATTTCTAAAGGGGTAATGAGCTGATAATTAGTCATTTTACCTAAAATAGGTCACCTACACATGTATAAATACCACTCTTCTTCATTCGGAAGAACACACACGACATACGACACAACTCTCAAACACTTAGACACTCAGTGATCCTTGTACTCAGCTCATTACTATCCGAAGTTGTAACTACATTTTTATTATATGGAAGTTGGTGATCGGTAGTTGCCATCACCCGAGGTTTTTTATGCCGGGGATCATCCATTGATCAAGGGCTTTTTCCTCGTATAAATCATTGTGTCTTTGCATCTTTATCACAGAAGTGATCCTTTACTTTCATAATTAACCAAGCATCATACCCCGTTTACATAAAGTTTGGTTACATTATCCTTGTGTGATTTTTGACCAAAACAGTTTGGCGCCCACCGTGGGGCAATTGGTGCTTCATTCATAAGAAAAATCTTTTGTTCAAAATCATTTGAAAGAATTACATGGCTTCATCATTGAAGAACACATCCACGGCGATGTCTGCAGTCACCTCATCACAGATCACCTTGCCTCCTCCACCGGCAGGATCTCAGAAAAATACTGAGAAGAGATCAACTCCCACCTTCTCTAAACCTCTATCTTCTTCTGCTATGAATTCTTCTATTCCCAGTACTAGTGATGTATTTGCTTTAATTTTGCAGATGAAGGATCGTATGCAGCGGCAAGATGAAACTAACGAAAGGATCCTCAGGGAAATTGGAGATCTCAAAAGACAAAAGAAAGCGGCAGAGGATCATTCTCCACTGATGCCCAAATCCTTGAGCTTTGATACTCCAATGATCACTTCCCAGCCATCAGGGATCCCGGACGTGCAAATCATAGGGGAGTCAAGAGGATCACATCTCAACTCGGCAGCAATGACTCAGACATCAGACTCACATTTTCAGCCTGTAGGATCCTATCCTCAATACATGGGATCCTTCATGAATCCGGGAGCCTATCCAGGGGCACAGCAGATTCAAGGATCCTACTTTGTTCCAGGATCATTCCAGGGCCAAGGATCCTCCTTCGTTCCAGGATCATCCCAGGTTCACGGATCCTCCTTCGTTCCAGGATCATCCCAGATACCAGGATCCTTACAGATGCCAGGATCCCTAAAAAGTTTGCAAACAGGAAGTCTAGATGTCCATCAAGGGGACTTCATTCCAATGCAGACCATTGCTTCCACTGGTCCCTCCATTGTTCCAGAATCCCAGCAATTTGGATTCCCTAACTTGAACCCAATGGGAGGTAACACTTTAAATAATTATCCTACCACTAACCATGGATTCATGCAGGATACAGGTACCAATCATGCTATGGCCAGGGAATTACAGAAACTAAAGGACATGATCTCAAGTGTTCCAGGGGTAGTCAAGCCTATCCCAGAGATTGCAGATGGGAGCCACAGGGTATCTCGCTTTGCACCACCAATTTGTGATGCAGAGGTACCCAAAAGGTTCCATATCCCTACCATGAAGCTGTATGATGGCACAACGGATCCAGAGGAGCATATAGCACAATACAGGGAAAGGATGGAGATCAATCCTATCCCAGAAAAATTGAAGGAAGCATGCCTATGTAAAGGATTTGGATCCACTCTTACTGGATCAGCTCTTAAGTGGCTGCTAAGTCTTCCCCCCTACTCTATTACTTCATTTGCTAATTTAGTTAATTTATTCAATAACCAATTCTCTTGTAGTAGAAAATTTGAAAAATTAACTAGCGATTTGTACAGGATAACTCAAAATCATAATGAATCATTAAGAGATTATATAACTAAATTTAGTAAAGAATCCTTGGACATTCCCAACTTGGATATGGCTACGGCTGTTGAAGCCTTCAAAATGGGACTGCTTAAGGATTCATTATTCTATGATGATCTTGTTATGACACCATGCAGGAATTTAGATGAAGTAAGAACTCGAGCACTCAGGTTTATCCGGCTAGAGGATGACAAGAGGATCCAGGAAAGACAAGTGGGATCCTCAAAACCGGAGAAGCAAGGATCCTCCTTCAAGAGCAACAAATTCAAATCCTACCATAGGAATGAGAACAAGAATGTGCATGCTGTTGACCAGGAAGAGGATGATGAAGATTATCCTCCAATCTCAGAATATTGTTTCTCCGTTGATAATCATGAACTGATCCTTGCAATGCAGAATTTAGGTGAAAAAGCCAGATGGCCCAAGAAGAATGATAAACCATCCGGGACTAAGGATAAGTCCAAATGGTGTGCATACCATGAGGATTTCGGGCATCTAACTGAAGATTGCATGGCCTTAAGAAAAGAAATTGGATACCTGCTAAGCAAGGGGCATCTAAAAGAATTGTTGGGGAGAAAAAAGCAAAGGACCTAGGATCCTGAAAGGATCCCTGAAAAAGCTCCGGCACCCCCGGCAAACGCACAAGTGATTAACTTTATATCCGGAGGATCAGACATTTGTGGTACATCCTTTTCAGCGGCTAAAAGACATGCAAAAGAATCAAAAATGGATAATGGAGAAAGGCCTATTAGAACCTCAAGTGTCTCAGAAGGGAAGATGATAACATTTGATGAGGATGATCGCATTAACATTCAGGATCCTCACCATGATAGTTTAGTTATCACTCTCTTTATCTCTAACCATTTTGTCCGCAGGATCCTTATTGACGGAGGGAGCTCAGTGAACATTATCCAGCTTGATGTCTTGAAGAAGATGGGAATCCCAGAATCAGACATCACACCAAGATCCTCCGTGCTTGTAGGATTCAGTGGGGAAACGAAGAAAACTCTGGGGGACATCAAACTCCCAATCTACGTGGAAGGATTACATAATTACCAAAAATTTTGTGTTATTGACTGTTTATCTTGTTGCAACGTTATCCTTGGCAGGCCTTGGATACATGATATGAAAGCAGTCCCATCTACCTACCATCAATGTGTGAAGCTCCCTAGCCCATGGGGAATAATCAAGATCGATAGTGACCAGCAGGAAGCTAAGGATTATTATACCTCATCTATGAAGCCAACCTCGAAGCCAAGGGAGCAATAGCAATTACAGTATCCTCCAAGGAATGTATTGGAGGCAAGGGAACAAGATGTAGATGAAATCCTCTTGGATCCTAGTGATCCTGAATCAAAAATCTATATCGGATCAGGGATCCTTGGCGAGAGGAAAGAAGACATGATATCCTTCCTCAAAAGAAGAAAATCTACCTTTGCTTGGAAACATGAAGATATGACAGGTATATCTAAGGATATTATTACTCACAAACTTGGCATTGACAGGTCTATCAAACCAATCCATCAAAAAAGGAGGAAGTTTGCACCAGAAAGGAATGCCATTATCCAAGAAGAAGTAGAGAGACTACTTCGAGCAGGTATGATCAGAGAGGTAAAGTATCCAAAATGGTTAGCCAATGTGGTTGTTGTCCAAAAGAAAAACGGAAAATGGAGGGTATGTGTCGATTTCACTGATTTGAATAAGGCATGTCCCAAGGATCCTTTCCCATTACCCCACATTGACTCTATGGTGGATGCAACGGCGGGGCATGAACTGCTGACCTTTATGGATGCATCATCTGGATTCCAACAAATCCAGATGGAACCATCTGACCAAGAGGATACAGCCTTTATGACCCCAACCGGTTTATATTGTTATATTGCCATGCCTTTTGGACTAAGAAATGCAGGTGCAACATATCAAAGGCTGGTAAATATGATGTTCAAAGATCAAATTGGAAAAACTATGGAGGTGTACATAGATGATATGGTGGTCAAGTCAAAGAAAGCTGAGGATCACCTAAGGGATTTGGAAGAAACATTTGATATCCTTGATAAATATAACATGAAGCTTAATCCTTCAAAGTGCCACTTTGGTGTTAAGGCAGGTAAATTCCTAGGATATATGGTAACTCAGAGAGGCATTGAAGCAAGTCCGGAGCAAATTAAAGCACTAGTAAACATCAAGTCCCCTGCCAATGCTAAGGATGTGCAAAGGCTAACAGGCAGGATAGCGGCTCTGAACAGGTTCATATCAAAATCCTCAGAAAAATGTAAAGAATTTTACGATATCCTAAGGAAGAACAAGAAGTTTGAATGGACTGAGAAGCATGAGAATGCTTTACAAGCCCTTAAAGAATATATGTCCTCAGCACCAGCATTAGCAAAACCGGAAAAAGGAGATGTGTTATCCTTATACCTGGCGGTATCCTCAACCGCTGTAAGTGCTGTCCTTGTCAAGGATCACGAAGGTACACAATATCCTATCTACTATGTAAGTAAAAGTCTACTTGATGCCGAATCCAGGTACTCACACCTCGAAAAACTTATCCTTGCATTAATCATGGCATCGACTAAGTTAAGACATTATTTTGAAACCCATACTATTGTTGTTAGAACTAATTTTCCAATTAAGAATGTCCTCAGGAAACCAGATATGTCAGGGAGAATGGCTAAGTGGGCAGTAAAGCTTAGTGCCCATGATATAAGATACGAACCAAGAACAGCCATTAAATCTCAAGCACTAGCTGACTTTGTGGCTGATTTCAGTAGTGATCTACAAAAAGAAGCAGAATTGGAGGTCCAGCAGCTGGATGAGACCAAGGATCCTTGGATACTACACACTGACGGATCCTCAAATATCAAAGGCACAGGGCTAGGGATCCTACTAAAATCGCCACAGGGGGACATAATACCCCACTCCATAGCCTGTGAGTTCCAAGCAACTAACAATGAGGCTGAATGTGAAGCCTTAATTGCTGGCTTACAAATTGCTAAGGATATGGGGGTAAAGTATCTTAAAGTATATGTAGACTCATTATTGATCACTAATCACTTTAACGGATCCTATGCTGTTAAAGGTGAAAAACTAACCAAATATTTAGAGATAGTCAAAGAATTGGCACTCTCTTTTGTTTCTTTCAGCTTGACACAGGTACCAAGGGAGGATAACACGGAAGCTGATGCATTGGCCAACCTAGGATCATCCTTAAAAATTCCAGAAGACATAAGTATCCCTATCATCCATATCCTGGCTCCTGCTATTGAAAATCAAGTGGCCATGGAAATAGAAGAGGATACTGCAGTAATCCCTAGTGAAGAAGCTCAATCTTATTCAGGATCATGGATCCCACCAATCATGAAATACTTGCAAAGCGGAGATATTCCAATGGGAGAAAATCCTAGAGCTTTCAGGATCAAGGTATCTCAATTTACAATCTTGAATAATGTGCTATATAAACGATCCCTTGCAGGACCATATTTGAGATGTATTGAGGATCCTGAAATTGAAGAAGTATTGAGGGACTTCCATGAAGGAGATTGTGGAAACCACACTGGGGGCAGGGCATTATTCTCAAGGATCCTTAGAACAGGATACTACTGGCCAACCATGAAAAGGGATGCTATAGAGTATGCTAAGAAATGTGATCCTTGCCAAAGGCATAGCAATATCCTCCATCAGCCAGCTGAATTTTTACACCTAATACCATCCTCTTGGCCATTCATGAGATGGGGAATGGATATAGTTGGCAAGCTCCCTAAAGCACCTGGTGGGAAAGTATTTATGCTTGCCATGACTGACTATTTTTCCAAGTGGATAGAAGCTGAGGCCTTCGCTCAAGTCAGAGAAAAGGAAGTCATATCCTTCATTAAAAGAAACATTATAACTAGATTTGGCATTCCCTCTGAAATTGTATGTGATAATGGCTCCCAATTCATTGGAAGCAGAACCACTAACTTTTGTGACTGTTGGGGAATCAAGATGATAACATCAACACCAGTCCATCCACAAGCCAATGGTCAAGCAGAATCATCCAACAAGATCATCATCAACAATCTGAAGAAGAAGCTAGGATCCAAGAAGGGGAAATGGGCAGAGGAGTTACCTTATGTGCTCTGGGCTGATAGAACAACCCCCAAGAATGCCACTGGTCAAACACCTTTCTCTTTAGTATTTGGGGCAGAAGCAGTGATCCCAACAGAGATGGTGATCCCAACTGCTAGAACAATTGCTCGTGATCCTGAAGAAAATGCTGCAATCCTAGCTCAGGATTTGGATACTACTGAGGAAGTCAGGGATCTAGCTAGAATAAGGATGGCAAGCTACCAACAAAGAATGGCTGGTACCTACAACAAAAATGTCAGGATAAGGAAGTTCCAAGTCGGAGATATGGTGTTGAGAAAAGCATTTCAAAATACTATCAATCCTGCTCACGGGAAGCTAGCACCGAAATGGGAAGGTCCCTACTTGATTGAAGCTGAAGCAGGAAAGGGGGCATACAGGTTGCTAACCATGGAAGGAAACTTGTTGCCAAGAGCCTGGAATGCTGTTCACTTAAAGAAATATTTCATGTGAACATGATCCTCCGTGCACGTGATCCTTACAGTATCCTTAAAGGATCCCGGTGATATCAATGATCCCTACTCTGGTAATATGCTTATCCTAAAACTATTGCATTTTCTTACTTTTTACCTAAGGATAAGGATCATGTATCCTTCATCCTCTACTCACAAACCATTTGAGTTATGATAGTTCAGGTATCTTCAGCAAATCGTCAAAGATCTTCAAAAGCACCACAGATCCTTGGGTCCAACCCCAGTTATCCTTGGGATTATCCCCAGTTTCCGCCAGCAGCGCTCGATGATCCTGGTATAGTTCACGTCTTTGGGACCAGTACCCGCTTTCGGGGCTGACAACCTCATCGTACTGGCTATATTTAGGATCCTACGTATAATGGTGGACGCACCATACATCCGTTCCTAAGGTTTCTAACGTTTTCACGTTAGCTAAGGTTTTGACATTTTCATGTCACTAAGTTTGGATAGTCGCCAGTAAGGGCCATACTCCAGCTTACATACGATCCTTTGGGCTTGTCCCCAGTTATCCTTTGGGCTTGTCCCCAGTGATCCTCCGGGATCATCCTCAGTTATCCTTTGGGCACGTCCCCAGTTGCTAATTTATCTCTTACATTGGCTTAGTCCCAAGATATGTTCCATCTTTCAGGTTCTCGAAGTTAAACAAATAAGGATCCTTAATCCTTATCATCCATTAAAGTTTTGCTTGTGGTTATCCCGATTGAAGGTTAGGATCCTAACTTGGATCCTCAGGTATGATCCTTGACTATTTTGATTATACTCATTATCCTAACCAACCCTTATACTTTGACAACCAAACCTATGATCCTTGAACTAAAATGCTTTGAATATTTTCGATATCAGGATATTTGATCTAGGATCATATCCTAAATTTATTAAAACATATTTTCAACTCTTGATAAATATACTACAAAGACAATTGAGAAAAAAGAGGATAATTAAAGGATAACGACACGAGATAAGCCAGAAAAGTTAAGTTATATTATTAAATAAAAGGATCTTTAACCCTTTCAAAAAAGTTGTCAAAATTGCCAACCCACATTTCTACCAGCAAAACGTGGCCCGTCCACATGGGTTGTGTTTTGGTCAAAAATCACACAAGGATAATGTAACCAAACTTTATGTAAACGGGGTATGATGCTTGGTTAGCTATGAAAGTAAAGGATCACTTCTGTGATAAAGATACAAAGACACAATGATTTATACGAGGAAAAAGCCCTTGATCAATGTATGATCTCCGGCATAAAAAACCTCGGGTGATGGCAACTACCGATCACCAATTTCAATATAATAAAAATGTAGTTACAACTTCGGATGATAATGAGCTGAGTACAAGGATCACTGAGTGTCTAAGTGTTGAGAGTTGTGTCGTATGTTGTGTGTGTTCTTCCGAATGAGGAAGATGGGTATTTATACACGTGTAGGTAACTTATTTTAGGTAGATAGACCACTAATCAGCTCATTACCCCTTTAGAAATAAAGATAATCTAGCCTAAATTGCTGCCCATTAATCAAGCTAAGTTTCCATATCCGGTACAACGTCTATCTCCAATTTAGCTCTTGCCATATTTGTGAAAACGCGTCCCTGGATCATGATGTGTAGGGCATATCCTGCTAGGTGTTCCTGCAAAACAATTTTGTAACAAGTGGAAGTGACCGTTAGTGTAAGGATCACCATATCGTCCCATGATCCTGATCCTGAAGTCTGGCTGAGGATCACTATCTGCCAAAGAAACAAGGATCACTTGTTAGGATCACGTATAAGGATCATTTATAGTAAAATCCAGCCCCAACAATTGCCCCCAAAATATAAGGAGTTAAATGTAAATAGATGAGTTATATTTTGTTTTGAGCTTATCTCTAACGGACGATTCCGATTTACTAGCCGTTGCACATGGACTAGCCGTTGTGATATTTACGTCACTGATGTGACGATCCCTGCAAATCATCATTATAAATAGGAGATAGGGTTAGGATCATTTTGTATTTAAATTCGAAGTATCTCCCTTTATAACCATCATTGAAGACTCTTGATCAGGTATCATCTTCTTCTTTCTCTTCTTTGCTCTGTTCTTTCGTGCTTTTACTCTGTTTTTTGTTCAAATATGCTGCTCCGTAATTCTCCGCACAAGAGTCCCAAGAAGGAGAGTCCCTTAAAGAGCCAGGGAATTATCAAGGATTCTCTCGTGGAGAGATGCTGCTTTACTGATGTCCACATAGACAAGATTCGCCATTGTTTCCCAGCGAATGTTGTTTTCAAACCCTTTGATCCTACTGCTTTGAGTGATCTTGTCTCAGATGTCTGGGTGGCTTTTCCTGCTACTCCCTTCCTCATTGGGTATTCATATCCTTTTCCGATGTTCACCCAATCTTTCTTTTCTCTTACCGGTATCTCATATATCCAAGCTATGCCGATGATCTGGAGGGTTCTATATACCTTCGAGAGGATCATTGAGCAAGAAGGGATTGATCTGGGGATGGCAGAGCTGGCCGAGCTCTATGATCTTACTACGTTTGGTTCCCACCGGTATCTGCTGAAACGGAAAGCTGGGGAGGATCACCCTATTTTCAAAGTGACCAAGAATGATACCAACTGGAAACGTCGATTTTTCTTTGTTAAGAGGGATTCCATCCCGGATGGGAAGGATCTGCCCAAGGAATGGGCCACTCATGGTAGGATAGAGGATCCTCGAAGGATCACTATCAGTTCTGTCTCATATGATGAGGATCACTGATGTCTTTTCTTTTTTTTATGCAGCTATCTCCGTTGCTCACTTAAAGTTGACCCCTGCTGCCAAAGAGAGAGTGTTAGCTTTCAAGAAGCTTGATCCTGAAGTTCGAAGCTTCCAGATTATTATCCAAGACTCTCAAGAGATATCCTCTGCGTCTGTCACAATGTCAAGTAAGTATCCTCATAGAAAATAAGTTTTATGTGAAAGTATTTAATTTAACAAGGGAACTTATCTTGTTTTTGAATTGTGTAGGTGCCGGAAAGTCTGCCAGGTCCGTTAAGTCTGCCTCCAAGTTTGGGATCAGTGACCTTGCCAACGTCACTTCCTCAAAGAAGAAAGCTCCCGCTGCTAGCCCTTCAGTCTCAGCTCCTAAAGCGTCCATTCGGGGCAAAGGGAAAAAGAGGAAAGCTTCTGATGAACTCCAAGGATTCCCTCTCCTTCGCCAGCAATTTCTTGATTACGTGAATGAGGTAAGGATCACTGCCCCTGTAGGTTATCCGCCTATCATATTTTATGTATCCTGCTTTTCTTGAGGATCACCTGAGTCTGAGCTTGTCTTTATTCTCTTGTTTGCAGAAACTTGCTGAGATTGAAACTTATCTTGGCAATGTTGAGGACCAGGAGAGCCAGATTGCTGATCTTCAACAAATGGGCGTGCTTAAGGATCTCAAAATAGGAGATCTTGAGAAGGAGCTCCGGGTCATGAAGGCTGAGGCTGCTCAGAGGTTGATTGATATGGATAACGAGAAGCAGGAGATCACCCAAGATGCTAAGGTCTCCGCGGCAATTGCTATGTATAAGATTCAACTTCAGATGGCCGAGGAAGCTCAGGATCCTACCTTTGACAAAGGCTCGTGGGATGTTGAAGGTTGGAAGGCAAGGCTGGCAGACCTGGAGGACGAGGATGAGGCTGAGGAGATCCCCATGCTGGAAGGTGGTGATGCTGGCAAGGATCAGGGTGAAGCGAGTGGAGCTGGTGGCGATGGTGCAGCGAAGGTTTGAGCTGCAAGATTGGGCAATGATGGAAACTTCTAGACATAGCCGGAGCCCAATTTTTTTTGTTTTGTGATGTTTTAAAACAATGATGGTCTGTATTTGAACAATAGTTTAGGGTTGAGGATCCTGGATCCTTTGAACAATAGGTAGGATTACAAAAGGTGGAGGGATCCTCTGTTTGGGGGATGAAGCCTTTGTGATCCTGCCGCTTTTACTTTCCTGCAAAAATGCTAAGACCGCATAGACAATGGACACCCTTTGCCAACCCATGTGGACGGGCCACGTTTTGCTGGTAGAAATGTGGGTTGGCAATTTTGACAACTTTTTGAAAGGGTTAATGATCCTTTTGTTTAATAATATAACTTAACTTTTCTGGCTTATCTTGCGTTGTTATCCTTCAATAATCCTCTTATTTCTTAATTGCTATATTTGTTAAAATAACGAGAGTTTGAAAAAGTGTTTAATAAACTTAGGATATGATCCTGGATCAAATATCCTTATATTGAAAATTCTTAAAGCGTTTTAGTTCAAGGATCATAGGTTCGGTTGTCAAAGTATAAGGGTTGGTTAGGATAAAGAGTATAGTCAAAAATAGTCAAGGATCATACCTGAGGATCCACGTAAGGATCCTAACCTTCAATCAAGACAACATAGATAAGACTTTGACAATTAATAAGGATTAAAGATCCTTATATGTTTAGACTTCCAAAACCTGAAAAGTGAGATGTAACTTGGGACTAAGCCAATGTAAAAGATAAATGAGTAACTGGGGACATGCCCAAAGTATAACTGAGGATGATTCCAGAGGATCACTGGGGACAAGCCCAAAAAGATAACTGGGGATGATCCCGGAGGATCACTGGGGACAAGCCCATAGGATAACTGGGGATGAGCCCAAAGGATAACTGGGGACAAGCCCAAAGGATCGTATGTAAACTGGAGTATGGCCCTTTCTGGCAACTATCCAAACTTAGTGACATGAAAATGTCAAAACCTTAGCTAACGTGAAAACGTTAGAAACCTTAGGAACGGATGTATGGTGCGTCCACCATTATACGTAGGATCCTGGGTATAGCCAGTACGATGAGGTCGCCAGCCCCGAAAGTGGGTACTGATCCCAAAGACGTGAACTATATCAGGATCATCGTGCGCTGCTGGCGGAAACTGGGGATAATCCCAAGGATAACTGGGGTTGGACCCGAGGATCTGTGATGCTTTTGAAGATCTTTGATGATATGCTGAAGATACCTGAACTATCATAACTCAAATGGTTTGTGAGTAGAGGATGAAGGATACATGATCCTTATCCTTAGGCAAAAAGTAAGAAAATGCAATAGTTTTAGGATAAGCATATTACCTGAGTAAGGATCACCGATATCTCCAGGATCCTTCAAGGATACTTCAATGTAAGGATCGTATGCAGGAAGGATCATGTTCACATGAAATATTTCTTTAAGTGAACAGCATTCCAGGCTCTTGGTAACAAGTTTCCTTCCATGGTTAGCAACCTGTATGCCCCCTTTCCTGCTTCAGCTTCAATCAAGTAGGGACCTTCCCATTTTGGTGCTAGCTTCCCGTCAGCAGGATTGATGGTATTTTGAAATGCTTTTCTCAACACCATATCTCCGACTTGGAACTTCCTTATCCTGACATTCTTGTTGTAGGCACCAGCCATCCTTTGTTGGTAGCTTGCCATCCTTATCCTAGCTAGATCCCTGTTTTCCTCAATAGTATCCAAATCCTGAGCTAGGATTGTAGCATTTTCTTCAGGATCACGAGCACTTGTTCTAGCAGTTGGGATCACCATCTCTGTTGGGATCACTGCTTCTGCCCCAAATACTAAAGAGAAAGGTGTTTGGCCAGTGGCATTCTTGGGAGTTGTCCTATCAGCCCATAGCACATAAGGTAACTCCTCTGCCCATTTTCCTTTCTTGGATCCTAGCTTCTTCTTCAGATTGTTGATGATGATCTTGTTGGATGATTCTGCTTGACCATTGGCTTGTGGATGAACTGGTGTTGATGTTATCATCTTGATTCCCCAACTGTCACAAAAGTTAGTGGTTCTGCTTCCAATGAATTGGGAGCCATTATCACATACAATTTCAGAGGGAATGCCAAATCTAGTTATAATGTTTCTTTTAATGAAGGATATGACTTCCTTTTCTCTGACTTGAGCGAAGGCTTCAGCTTCTATCCACTTGGAAAAATAGTCAGTCATGGCGAGCATAAATACTTTTCCACCAGGTGCTTTAGGAAGCTTGCCAACTATATCCATTCCCCATCTCATGAACGGCCAAGAGGATGGTATTGGGTGTAATAATTCAGCTGGTTGATGGAGGATATTGCTATGTCTTTGGCAAGGATCACACTTTTTAGCATACTCTACAGCATCCCTTTTCATGGTTGGCCAGTAGTACCCTGTTCTGAGGATCCTCGAGAATAATGCCCTGCCCCCAGTGTGGTTTCCACAATCTCCTTCATGGAAGTCTCTCAACACTTCTTCAATTTCAGGATCCTCAATACATCTTAAATATGGTCCTGCAAGGGATCGTTTATACAGCATGTTATTTAAGATTGTAAATTGAGATACCTTGATCCTGAAAGCTCTAGGATTTTCTCCCATTGGGATCTCTCCATTTTGCAAGTATCTCATGATTGGTGAGATCCATGATCCTGAATAAGATTGGGCTTCTTCACTAGGGATCATTGCAGTATCCTCTTCTATTTCCATGGCCACCTGTTTTTTAATAGCAGGAGCCAGGATATGGATGATAGGGATACTTATATCTTCTGGAATCTTCAAGGATGATCCTAAGTTGGCCAATGCATCAGCTTCCGTGTTATCCTCCCTTGGTACCTGTGTTAAGCTAAAAGAAACAAAAGAGAGTGCCAATTGTTTGACTATCTCTAAATATTTGGTTAGTTTTTCACCTTTAACAGCATAGGATCCATTAAAGTGATTGGTGATCAATAATGAATCTACATATACTTCGAGATATCTTACCCCCATATCCTTAGCAATCTGTAAGCCAGCAATTAAGGCTTCATATTCAGCCTCATTGTTAGTTGCTTGGAACTCACAGGCTATGGAGTGGGGTATTATGTCCCCCTGTGGCGATTTTAGTAGGATCCCTAGCCCTGTGCCTTTGATATTTGAGGATCCGTCAGTGTGTAGGATCCAAGGATCCTTGGTCTCATCCAGCTGTTGGACCTCCAATTCTGCTTCCTTTTGTAGATCACTACTGAAATCAGCCACAAAGTCAGCTAATGCTTGAGATTTAATGGCTGTTCTTGGTTCGTATCTTATATCATGGGCACTAAGCTTCACTGCCCACTTAGCCATTCTTCCTGACATATCCGGTTTCCTTCATGATCCTTGACGAGGACTGCACTTACAGCGGTTGAGGATACCGCTAGGTATAAGGATAACACATCTCCTTTCTCCGGTTTTGCTAATGCTGGTGCTGAGGACATATATTCTTTAAGGGCTTGTAAAGCATTCTCATGCTTCTCAGTCCATTCGAACTTCTTATTCTTCCTTAGGATATCGTAGAATTCTTTGCACTTTTCTGAGGATTTCGATATGAACCTGTTCAAAGCTGCTATCCTGCCTGTTAGTCTTTGAACATCCTTGGCATTGGCAGGAGATTTGATATTTATTAATGCTTTGATTTGTTCCGGGCTTGCTTCAATGCCCCTCTGGGTTACCATGTATCCTAAGAACTTTCCTGCCTTAACACCAAAATGGCATTTTGAAGGATTAAGTTTCATGTTGTAACTATCAAGGATATCGGATGCTTCTTCCAAGTCCCTTAGGTGATCCTCAGCTTTCTTTGACTTGACCACCATATCATCTATGTACACCTCCATAGTTTTTCCAATTTGATCTTTGAACATCATATTTACCAGCCTTTGATATGTTGCACCTGCATTTCTTAGTCCAAAAGGCATGGCAATATAACAATATAAACCGGTTGGGGTCATAAAGGCTGTATCCTCTTGGTCAGATGGTTCCATCTGGATTTGTTGGAATCCGGATGATGCATCCATAAAAGTCAACAGTTCATGCCCCGCTGTTGCATCCACCATGGAGTCAATGTGGGGTAATGGGAAAGGATCCTTGGGACATGCCTTATTCAAATCAGTGAAATCGACACATACCCTCCACTTTCCGTTTTTCTTTTGGACAACGACCACATTGGCTAACCATTTAGGATACTTTACCTCTCTGATCATACCTGCTCGAAGTAGTCTCTCTACTTCTTCTTGGATAATGGCATTCCTTTCTGGTGCAAACTTCCTCCTTTTTTGATGGATTGGCTTGATAGACCTGTCAATGCCAAGTTTGTGAGTAATAATATCCTTAGATATACCTGTCATATCTTCATGTTTCCAAGTAAAGGTGGATTTTCTTCTTTTGAGGAAGGATATCATGTCTTCTTTCATTTTGCCAAGGATCCCTGATCCGATATAGATTTTTGATTCAGGATCACTAGGATCCAAGAGGATTTCATCTACATCTTGTTCCCTTGCCTCCAAGACGTTCCTCGGAGGATACTGTAATTGCTATTGCTCCCTTGGTTTCGAGGTTGGCTTCATGGATGAGGTATAGCAATCCTTAGCTTCTTGCTGGTCACTGTCGATCTTGATTATCCCCCATGGGCTAGGGAGCTTCACACATTGATGGTAGGTAGACGGAACTGCTTTCATGTCATGTATCCTAGGCCTGCCAAGGATAACGTTGCAACAAGATAAACAGTCAATAACACAAAATTTTTGGTAATTATGTAATCCTTCCACGTAGATTGGGAGTTTGATGTCCCCCAGAGTTTTCTTCGTTTCTCCACTGAATCCCACCAGCACGGAGGATCTTGGTGTGATGTCTGATTCTGGGATTCCCATCTTCTTCAAGACATCAAGCTGGATAATGTTCACTGAGCTCCCTCCGTCAATAAGGATCCTGCGGACAAAATGGTTAGAGATAAAGAGAGTGATAACTAAGCTATCATGGTGAGGATCCTGAACATTAATGCGATCATCCTCATCAAATGTTATCATCTTTCCTTCTGAGACGCTTGAGGTTCTAATAGGCCTTTCTCCATTATCCATTTTTGATTCTTTTGCATGTCTTTTGGCCGCTGAGAAGGATGTTCCACAAATGTCTGATCCTCCGGATATGAAGTTAATCACTTGTGCGTTTGCCGGAGGTGCTGGAGCCTTTTCAGGGATCCTTTCAGGATCCTGGGTCCTTTGCTTTTTTCTCCCCAATAATTCTTTTAGATGCCCCTTGCTTAGCAGGTATCCAATTTCCTTTCTTAAGGCTATGCAATCTTCAGTCAGATGGCCGAAATCCTCATGGTATGCACACCATTTGGACTTGTCTTTAGTCCCGGATGGTTTATCATTCTTCCTGGGCCACCTAGCCTTTTCACCTAGATTCTGCATTGCAAGGATTAGTTCATGATTATCAACGGAAAAACAATATTCTGAGATTGGAGGATATTCTTCATCATCCTCTTCTTGGTCGACAGCATGCACATTCTTGTTCTCGTTTCTATGGTAGGATTTGAACTTGTTGCTTTTGAAGAAGGATCCTTGCTTATCTTGTTTTGAGGATCCTACTTGTCTCTCCTGGATCCTCTTGTCATCCTCTAGCCGGATAAACCTGAGTGCTCGAGTTCTTACTTCATCTAAGTTCCTGCAAGGTGTCATAACAAGATCATCATAGAATAATGAATCCTTAAGAAGTCCCATTTTGAAGGCTTCAACAGCCGTAGCCATATCCAAGTTGGGAATATCCAAGGATTCTTTACTAAATTTAGTTATATAATCTCTTAATGATTCGTTATGATTTTGAGTTATCCTGTACAAATCACTAGTTAATTTTTCAAATTTTCTACTACAAGAAAATTGGTTATTGAATAAATTAACTAAATTAGCAAATGAAGTAATAGAGTAAGGGGGAAGACTTAGCAGCCATTTGAGGGCTGATCCAGTAAGAGTAGATCCAAATCCTTTACATAGGCATGCTTCCTTCAATTTTTCCGGGATAGGATTGATCTCCATCCTTTCCCTGTATTGTGCTATATGCTCCTCTGGATCCGTTGTGCCGTCATACAACTTCATGGTAGGGATATGGAACCTTTTGGGTACCTCTGCATCACAGATTGGTGGTGCAAAGCGAGATACCTTGTGGCTCCCATCTGCAATCTCTGGGATAGGCTTGACTACCCCTGGAACACTTGAGATCATGTCCTTTAGTTTCTGTAGTTCCCTGGCCATAACATGATTGGTACCTGTATCCTGCATGAATCCATGGTTAGTGGTAGGATAATTATTTAAAGTGTTACCTCCCATTGGGTTCAAGTTAGGGAATCCATATTGCTGGGATTCTGGAACAACGGAGGGACCAGTGGAAGCTATAGTCTGCATTGGAATGAAGTCCCCTTGATGGACATCTAGACTCCCTGTTTGCAAATTTTTTAGGGATCCTGGCATCTGTGAGGATCCTGGTATCTGGGATGATCCTGGAACGAAGGAGGATCCTTGAACCTGGGATGATCCTGGGATAAAGGAGGATCCTTGAAACTGCTGTGCCCCCGGATAGGCTCCCGGATTCATGAAGGATCCCATATACTGAGGATAGGATCCTGCTGGCTGAAAATACGAGCCCGATGTCTGAGTCATTGCTGCTGACTTGAGATGTAATCCTCTCGTCTCCCCTGTGATCTGTACGTCTGGGATCCCTGACGGCTGAGAGGTGACCATTGGAGTCTCAAAACTCAAGGATTTTGGCATCAGTGGGGAATGATCCTCTGCCGCTTTCTTTTGTCTTTTGAGATCTCCAATCTCCCTGAGGATCCTGTCATTAGTTTCATCCTGCCGCTGCATACGATCCTTCATCTGCAAAATTAAAGCAAACACATCACTAGTACTGGGAATAGAAGAATTCATAGCAGAAGAAGATGGAGGTTTAGAGAAAGAAGGGGTTGGTCTCTTCTCAGCATTTCTCTGGGATCCTGCCGGTGGAGGAGGTAGAGTGGTTTGTGCTGAGGTGATTGTAGGCATCGCCGTGGAGGTGTTCTTCAATGATGAAGCCATGTAACTCTTTGAAATGATTTCGAACAAAAGATTTTCTTTATGAATGAAGCACCAATTGCCCCACGGTGGGCGCCAAACTGTTTTGGTCAAAAATCACACAAGGATAATGTAACCAAACTTTATGTAAACGGGGTATGATGCTTGGTTAGCTATGAAAGTAAAGGATCACTTCTGTGATAAAGATACAAAGACACAATGATTTATACGAGGAAAAAGCCCTTGATCAATGTATGATCTCCGGCATAAAAAACCTCGGGTGATGGCAACTACCGATCACCAATTTCAATATAATAAAAATGTAGTTACAACTTCGGATGATAATGAGCTGAGTACAAGGATCACTGAGTGTCTAAGTGTTGAGAGTTGTGTCGTATGTTGTGTGTGTTCTTCCGAATGAGGAAGATGGGTATTTATACACGTGTAGGTAACTTATTTTAGGTAGATAGACCACTAATCAGCTCATTACCCCTTTAGAAATAAAGATAATCTAGCCTAAATTGCTGCCCATTAATCAAGCTAAGTTTCCATATCCGGTACAACGTCTATCTCCAATTTAGCTCTTGCCATATTTGTGAAAACGCGTCCCTGGATCATGATGTGTAGGGCATATCCTGCTAGGTGTTCCTGCAAAACAATTTTGTAACAAGTGGAAGTGACCGTTAGTGTAAGGATCACCATATCGTCCCATGATCCTGATCCTGAAGTCTGGCTGAGGATCACTATCTGCCAAAGAAACAAGGATCACTTGTTAGGATCACGTATAAGGATCATTTATAGTAAAATCCAGCCCCAACAGGTTGGCAAAGGGTGTCCATTGTCTATGCGGTCTCAGCATTGTGCAGGAAAATTAAAGCGGCAGGATCACAAAGGCTTCATCCCCCAAACAGAGGATCCCTCCACCTTTTGCAATCCTACCTATTGTTCAAAGGATCCAGGATCCTTAACCCTAAGAAACTATTGTTCAGAGATTACAGACCATAATTGTTTCAAACACCACAAACTACTATCAAAATTTAAAAAATTGGGCTCCGGCTATGTCTAGAAGTTTCCATCATTGCCCAATCTTGCAGCTCAAACCTTCGCTGCACCATCACCACCAGCTCCACTCGCCTCCCCCTGATCCTTACCGGCATCTCCACCTTCAAGCATAGGGATATCCTCAACATCATCGTCATCCTCCAACTCTGCTAGCCTTGCCTTCCAGCCTTCAATATCCCATGTGCTCTTATCAAAGGAAGGATCCTGAGCCTCCGTGGCCATCTGCAGTTGTATCTTGTACATAGCTATCGCGGCAGAGACTTTAGCGTCCTGAGTAATGTCATGCTTCTCATAATCGAACTTGATCAATGCTTTGACAGCCTCGTCCTTAACGGCCCGGATCTTCTTCTCAAGATCAGTGATCTTGAGATCCTTCAGCACACCCATTTGATGAAGGTCGGCAATCTGGCGATCCTGATCTTCAACGTGGCTAACATAAGATTCTATTTCCGTAAGTTTCTGCAAAAACAACAGGATATAACGTCAGACACGGGTGATCCTCAAAAACCATCAGGATAACCAACAGGGGCAGTGATCCTGACCTCGTTGACAGAATCAAGAAACTGCTGACGGAGGAGGGGGAATCCTTGAAGATCCTCAGAAACTTTCCTCTTCTTTCCCTTACCCCTAATAGGTAATTTAGGGGCTGAAGCAGAAGGACTAGCAACCGAAGTCTTCTTCGAAGACGTGACCTTGGCAAGATCATCAATCCCAAACAAGGAGGCAGATTTGGCAGACTTAGCGGATTTCCCAGCACCTACACAATCAAAACAAGATAAGTCTCCTAACTAATTTAATATTTTACTTTTTGGTAAGGATACTTACTTGACATTGTGGCAGACGCGGAAGATACTTCTTGTGAATCTCGGATGGTGACTTGAAAACCTCTGACCTCAGGATTAAGCCTTTTAAAAGCTAAAACTCTTTCTCTTGCAGCAGGGGTTAACTTGAGATGAGCGATGGAAATAGCTGCAAAGGAAAAGAGATATTAGTGATCCTCATCATATGAGACAGGACTGATAGTGATCCTTCGAGGATCCTCTACCCTACCATGAGTGGCCCATTCCTTGGGCAGATCCTTCCCATCCGGGATGGAATCCCTCTTAACAAAGAAGAAACGACGCTCCCAATTTGTGTCATTTTTGGTAACTTTCAAAACAGGATGATCCTCCCCGGCCTTCCGTTTTAACAAATATCGATGAGAACCAAACGTGGTAAGATCATAAAGTGCGGCCAGCTCTGCCATCCCTAAATCAATCCCCTCCTGCTCGATGATCCTCTCGAAGGTATACAAGACCCTCCAGATCATCGGCATAGCTTGGATATAAGATATGCCGGTCAGAGAAAAGAAAGATTGGGTGAAGGCCGGAAAAGGATACGAATATCCTATGATAAATGGAATTGCAGGAAAGATCACCCAGGTATCTGAAGTAAAATCACTCAAGGCAGTGGATGTGAAGGATTTGAAAACGGCATCCGCCGGAAAGCAATGACGAATCCTATCTACATGAGCATCGGTAAAGCAACATCTCTCCGTAGGAGAATCCTTAATGATCCCTTGGCTTTTCAGGGGACTATCCTTCTTGGAATCCTTGTGTGGAGAATTCCGGAGCAACATGTTTGTGACGGAACAGAAACAGAGACGGAGTAGAAAAAACAGAGCAAAAAGAAGGAAGAAGGGAAAGAGAGAAGAAGAGGATACCTGATCAGTCTTCGGTAGCGATTATAAAGGGAAGATATCTCGAATTTAAAATGATCCTAACCCTATCTCCTATTTATAATGATGATTTGCAGGGATTGTCACATCTATGGCGTAATGATCACAACGGCTAGTCCATGTGTAACGGCTAGTTGTTCAGAATCGCCCGTTAGAGATAAGATCGAAACAAAATATGACTCGTCTATTTACAATTAACTCCTTATATTTTGGGGGCAATTGTTAGGGCTGGATTTTATTGTAGGTGATCCTTACACATGATCCTAACCAGTGATCCTTGTTTCTTTGGCAGACAGTGATCCTCAGCAGAACTTCAGGATCAGGATCATGGGACATTATGGTGATCCTCATACTAACGGCTACTTCCACTCAATACAATATTGTTTTGCAGGAACATCTAGCAGGATATGCTCTAGACATCATGATCCAGGAACGCGTCTTCACAAATATGGCAAGAGCTTAATCGAAGAAAGACGTTGCACAGGATATGGAAACTAGGCTTGATTTATGGGCAGCAATTTAGGCTAGATTGTCTTTATTTCTAAAGGGGTAATGAGCTGATAATTAGTCATTTTACCTAAAATAGGTCACCTACACATGTATAAATACCACTCTTCATCATTCGGAAGAACACACACGACATACGACACAACTCTCAAACACTTAGACACTCAGTGATCCTTGTACTCAGCTCATTACTATCCGAAGTTGTAACTACATTTTTATTATATGGAAGTTGGTGATCGGTAGTTGCCATCACCCGAGGTTTTTTATGCCGGAGATCATCCATTGATCAAGGGCTTTTTCCTCGTATAAATCATTGTGTCTTTGCATCTTTATCACAGAAGTGATCCTTTACTTTCATAATTAACCAAGCATCATACCCCGTTTACATAAAGTTTGGTTACATTATCCTTGTGTGATTTTTGACCAAAACAGAGAGTTTGTGTAGATTACACAGACTTGAATAAGGCTTATCCTAAAGACCCATTTCCTCTTCCTCACATTGATGCAATGGTGGATGCTACTGCCGAGCATGAAATGTTGACCTTCATGGATGCATCCTCAGGATTTCAGCAGATTCAAATGGAACCTTCTGACCAGGAGGATACTGCTTTCATGACACCAACAGGTATTTATTGTTATACGGCTATGCCTTTTGGTTTGAAAAATGCAGGTGCAACATTCCAGAGATTGGTAAATATGATGTTTAAAGACAAGCTGGGGGACACCATGGAGGTATACATTGATGATATGGTGGTAAAATCAAAGAAAGCCCAGGATCACCTTCAGGATATTAAAGGAGCATTTGATATCCTGGACCAATATAACATGAAGCTAAATCCTGCTAAGTGTCATTTCGGAGTGGGGGCAGGAAAATTTCTAGGATATATGGTGACCAAAAGAGGAATAGAGGCGAGCCCGGAGCAGATTAAAGCTATCCTGGATATAAGATCACCCTCGAATATGAAGGATGTTCAACGGTTAACAGGCCAAGTAGCAGCATTGAACAGATTTATTTCAAGATCCTCGGAAAAATGCAAGGAATTCTATGATATCCTCAAGAAGAATACGAAGTTCGAATGGGGAGGAAAGCATGAAGCAGCCTTGCAGGATTTGAAGCGATATCTCTCGACTGCACCTCTATTGATGAAGCCTGAAAATGGTGAACCACTATCCCTATACCTCGATGTATCAGGGAATGCTGTAAGTGTTGTTCTTATAAAAGACCATGAAGGTCAGCAATATCCTGTATATTATGTGAGTAAAAGTCTATTAGATGCTGAAACTAGATATTCTCATTTAGAAAAATTGATATTAGCCCTAGTTATAGCATCGACAAAGCTTAGACATTATTTTGAGACACATAGGATTCATGTTAAAACTAATTATCCTGTTAAAAATGTGCTTAGGAAACCAGAGATGTCCGGTAGGATGGCTAAGTGGTCAGTGAAGTTGAGTGCTTATGACTTAGTATATGAACCTAGGAATGCCATAAAGTCGCAGGCTCTAGCCGACTTTGTGGCTGATTTCAGTAGTGACATTCAGAATGAAGTAGACCTGGAAGTCCAACAATTAGAAGAATCCTCAAGATCCTGGACATTGTACACTGATGGAGCATCTAATGTTAGAGGAGTAGGAATGGGAATACTACTAAAATCGCCAAAGGGGGACATATTACTCCAGGCTATTAGATGTGAATTTCCTGCCACTAATAATGAAGCAGAATATGAGGCTTTGATTGCAGGATTAGAATTGGCTAAGAACACGAATATTAAAAATTTGCAAGTGTATGTTGACTCCTTGTTAATAACTAATCATTTTAATGGAAGCTATGCAATTAAAGGAGAGAAGTTAATCGGGTATCTCGAAATTCTTAAAAAATTAGCAGGATATTTCGATACTTTTACACTTGAGCAGGTACCAAGAGAAGACAATGCTGAAGCAGATGCCTTGGCAAATGTAGGATCATCGGTCAGGATACCGGAAGGAACCCGGATACCAATATTACATATCCTATATCCTGCGACGAATCCTCAGGATAAGGAAGTAATAAATATTCAGGATCTTGATGATGGCTATCTTGAGGAGGATCCTAAGTCCTGGATAGCTCCAATCATGAGATATCTCAAGCAAGGATACATCCCAAAGAATGAGAATCCTAAAGCCTTTAGGATAAAGATATCACGATTCACTATTATAAATGATGTTTTGTATAAGAAATCTCTTGCAGGACCATATCTTAGGTGCCTGGAGGATCCTGAAACCAAGGAAGTACTTCAGGATATACATGAAGGGGATTGTGGTAACCATACTGGGGGCAGGTCATTATTCTCAAAAGTATTAAGGATAGGATATTATTGGCCGATAATGAGGAAAGATGCCACAGAATATGTTCGAAGATGTGATGCATGTCAAAGACATAGTAACATACTGCATCAGCCTGCTGAACCGTTATATCCTATTGTTTCCCCTTGGCCATTTATGAAGTGGGGTATGGATATAGTAGGAAAGCTTCCAAAAGCTCCAGGAGGGAAGGTTTTTATGTTGGCAGTGACAGATTATTTCTCCAAATGGGTTGAAGCAGAGGCATTTGTCCAAGTCAGGGATCAAGAAGTGGTATCCTTCATAAAGAGAAATATCCTGATCAGATTCGGAGTACCAGCCGAGATAATCTGTGACAATGGTTCTCAGTTTATAAGTAAGAGGACTACTGACTTTTGCAAGAGTTGGGGAATCAAAATGATTATGTCTACTCCGGTACATCCTCAAGCAAATGGACAAGCTGAATCCTCAAACAAGATAATTGTCAACAACTTGAAGAAAAGATTAGGGGCCAAGAAAGGAAGATGGGCAGAAGAATTTCCCTTTGTTTTGTGGGCTGATAGAACGACGGTAAAAAATGCAACTGGTCAAACCCCGTTTTCCTTAGTATTTGGAGCAGAAGCAGTGATCCCGACAGAAATGGTTATACCCACAGCACGATCCAACCTCTGGAATCCTGAGCAGAATCCTGAAGTCCTATGCCGGGAGCTGGATACTATTGATAAGACAAGAAATGCAGCACGGCTAAGAATGGCGGCATATCAACAAAGGATATCCAGGACGTACAACAAGAATATAAGGATTAGAAGGTTCAAAGTTGGAGATTGGGTGTTAAGAAAAGCTTTTCAGAATACTACCAATCCTGCTGATGGAAAGCTGGCACCGAAATGGGAAGGACCATATGAGATTGAATCAGAATCAGGAAAAGGTGCATACCGACTCAAGGATATGGAGGGGGATATGCTGCCGAGATCTTGGAATGCTATACACCTTAAGCTTTATTTCAAGTGAATTTAGAATTTAATTTCTAACTCAGGAGGGTATGAATTCTATCTCTTTTAAATGTGTTTGGTTTAGTTTATTTTTGAAACCCAATACTGACTTAAGCATCGGAGGGGTGTTAGCCAAGCTAACACCCACCTTAGTTTTGAAATGTTTTGCAGTATATGCTTCGGGATATAGCTCCAGGATACACACTCAGGATGCTTCGGAAGATTAGAGGATTGGCCCCCTCTCTCACGTATAAGGGACCCTGGTCCCTTCATAGGTTTCAAGGTATTCACCTTTCATCGGAATTGGGTTTAAACACCCCGCCTGGAGCACAAGTTATTCGGGAATAGTTCAAGGTGGCGGGACCAGTCCATGTAAAAGTGGCTGACAATTTCGTTACTATTGGCTATATCCTGAATCCTAAAGGTATATGAGGATTGATCACCCTCTCTCACGAAAGGGTATTTTCATACTCTCTAAGGTGTAAAGGTTTTCATCTTTCTAAGTCTTGGAGTTTATACATTCCCGCCTGTAGCGCACGAAAATTTGGGATTTTCCCCAGAACACAAGGGATTTATCTCCAGTACATTCTTGGGTTTTACCCCTGTAACACGAAAAATTGTCTATACAATTGGAACTGATATCCAGAAGATTTCTAAGTATTTGAAGACATTGTACACAGGGGACATTCCTACTGAGGCAACGGTGTAAAGCTCAAAGGATATGGCTCGGACCTAATACACTAAGTGTCTCAGATAGGGGACATCTTCATTGGAAGAGTTGCAAAGGGATTGAAGTTTGAGAATAGGATTATACCCTATTCCTGGTATGATCTTTCCTTTGTAAATGCTAATTTTTGACAATACTATGTTTGACAAAAGGTTAAACATCCTGATTAGGATAAGTTGTCGGAATATATTTTCAAAATATATTTTTGAAATACTTTTCAGGATATTTGATTAAGATATTTGAAGCTGTTACTTATTTGAAACTTTGATCAAGCAAGTATCGTCGAAACAGGTTTTAAAAATGGACTATCTTTTAATTTTCTCTAAAGGTGATTGAATTTTTGGAAATTCTATTTAATAAAAGTTTTCATAATATATCACTGGGTATATTTTGCAAAACTAAGGTCTGTAATAAGAAAGACAGGAAGTAATAGCAAGAAAAATGAAAGATGAAATTATTGGAAATAAACGGTACTAGTTGATAACCAAAGGCTTCATCCTGAAACCTAGGACCCATCCACCTTCGGCTATCAAATTGTTTTGATACAGAAATAAAAAATTGTTCATAAGACATAAGATTGTTCAAACAAAAGGAAATAAGTTTTAGGGGGCAGTGCCATCTTCGTTCGCGGTAATTTCAGCAGCACCCGTCTCAGGATCCACCTCAACATCCCTCTCAGCATCGTTAGCTTTTTCAGCTACTTTGGAAGATCCTTCGGCAGTTGGTGTGGTAGAAATGCCGCCAAGATTCTTTAGCTTCATTTCCCAGGCACCAACGTCCCAAGAAGGGCATTCAAAACCGAGTGTTTTGGCTTCATGGGCCATCTTCAGCCTGGCCTGGAGAAGAGAAGTGACGACGGAACTCTTAAGGCTATCCCGGTAGCTGACCATATCCCGTTCGTGTTGCGCATGGGCAGCTTCAAGATCGGCTTGGGCTTGAAGAGTAGCTTTGTTGAGAGCAGTCTGGTTTTCTTGAATCATAGCCTTGAACTTCTCCTCGTAGTGACGAGATTTGGCGGCTGCAATCATGCCTTGATCGGAGATCGTGACTTCTGCTTCCTTCAACTTGGACTCAAGCGTCTTGTTAAGCCCGCAGGATTCTTGATATAGATGAACCAGACGTTCAAGATCCTGCGAAAGTAAGAAGACAGGTATTGATTTTGATAAATCTTTGTAAATGATATAAGCTGCAGGATGTGGTTTGAGAATACTAACCTGGTTAAGAAAGGAAGTCATAAACCCGCTAGCTTCGATGAACCCGTGCTTCTCATAGGGAAAAGTGTCAGAGATGACGGGGGAGTTAGGCTCTTTCCTTTTACGAGAGCTGGAGCTCCGGGGCTTGGTAGTTGACGAAGGTTTGGTGATGACAATGGCTTTGGAACCACTGGGTTTGGATGAGGCTATGGCCTTAGGATTGGGTTCCTTCTTGATCTGAACCTGATCAGAATAACTGTCCAACTCGTCGAGATCAAAGACTTCAGGGATCCTAGCCGGTGCTGCATAAAGGAAAAAGTTTTACATTATTATTACTCTCCATTCTATTATGCTATACTAACTAACTATTTTAAAAGTTGTCCTTACCAGACATTTCAGATGACGAGTATTGACTGGAACTCGGGATGTGTGTGGTGAAACTCCTGTCGATTGCAGGTAATCGGTAAACAGTATTGATTCTTTCCTCTGATTCAGCGGTAGGGGGAGCTACTTCCTTGAAATTTACTGCATAAGAATCAAAAAGAAGGATATTAGCAAAAGATAAAAATCTAAGGGTACATGAGAACATTCATGACCCTACCGGTGGTTAGCCACTCCACCGGAAGGCTGGCACCATCAGTAATGGAGTCTCGTTTAACGAAAAAGAACTTGCGTTGCCATCCGTCTTCATTTTTAGTAGCTTTAAGAATAAGGGGTTTGTTGGAAGTCGAAAAAAGCAAAAATCGGCTAGAACCGTGAGATCGGAGGCGATAAGAGATTGGCAGATCCTCGATACAAAGGTCGGGACAGTGAAGGTTTTTGATTTGGTTAAGTACGATTAATACTCTCCAAACCATGGGCATGGTTTGAGCAAAAGAGATGCCGGTGGTTCGGAAGAATTGCATCATGAATTCGGGAAAGGGGTATCGAAGACCCAGTGAAAAAGGGTATGCTGGAAAGCAAATCCAATCTGTGGAAGAAACATCCAATCGAATTGACTGATCGAATGGTCTAAAGACTGTGTTATCAGGAAAAGCACCGGAAGCTCTCAAAGCCGCAATGTCTGCATTATCAAAGGCACAGACTTCTTTCTCAGGATTTTTAAGAAGATTCTGTTGGGTAAAAGTCTCGGATGATTCACCGGTTTGGAAATGAGTCCTGGTGGTCATGGCAGATGAAGAAAGAAAGATTGATAAAAGATGAACAAGAAGTAGGGGATTACCTAGAGACCCTGTTGAAGATATCTGCTTTTCAAACAAGAAGAGAGAAGATATAGGGGCATTGTGGATCTCCATCGAGTTAAAAGCGTGTTGGAGGTTATGATGTGATTTTGACCGTCGTCTAGGTTGAATTGCTTTAATTTATGAGATAAAATTTTTAAAATATATCTGTTGGATTGGTATACCAACAGATATATTTGGGGACAATTGTTATGGGTCATTTTCTGAGCGTACATATCTTGATCAATATCCTGCTTCTAATTGTTTGTTTGTGACCAGGATACTGGATGGGGATATTGCTAACATCCTGGGCGATATCCTGAGGTTGATTGAATTAACTACGTGCAGGTTAAAGGCTGGGGTTTGCTAACGGTCAGATGGACTTCATCTCCTCAAGACTCGGGCATGTTTGTTGTGGGAGAGACGTTGAACCTGAAAGACTAGGTCTACAACGTTCGAGTGAAGAATATTCGCTGGATCCCGATTATTTAGGATAGTTTGTTATATTTTTTTTACTATAAATAGATGGGGGCATATCAGATTAAGGCACGCAATTTTCACATTTTCAAACACTTTCTCTCTAGCTCTCTGCAAACACTACACACAAACACATGTATTCAAATCACATTGTAACACCTAGTTGATTCGCTCTACATCCTGCACTGTATCCTGAAGTTTAAAGCAATAAGAAGAACAAGGCAGCTGCGATTGTCAGCTCCCGAGGTTTTATGTCGGCGATCTAGATTGATCAAGGGCTTTCCTCGTACATCACGTGTCAACCTTTACTTTTCAGCTCATTGTTTGATCACAGCTACAACTCTATATCTTGAGTCGTACCCTGAAACTGTTTTCGTAAACTAACAAACCAACATATTTCTTACAAAGTATAACTAGCACATTACCTCACAAAACTAATTTGATCACTTAATTGCTTAGGTAATTTTTGACCAAAACAACCTTGTTCCTTTATTTCCTCCCGAGATGCCGAAAAGAATAAAACTTTTAGAGTAACAAATTACAAGAATGTTTAAAATAGAAAATGGGTTTTTAATGCATCTGAAATCAAGAAAAAAAAAAGAATCCAAATTTTATAGTTAATTTTCCTGAGGTGTTATTCTCTAATCATTCCATATTCCATGAGTCATTCTCTATTTAATTTTCATTTTTCTGTGGGACTCCACGTATAGATTTAGTGTAGGATCGTTTTCTGACCTGAATGAGTCGATCAGAAGAGTTTTTGCTCGATACGAAAGGCAGAAACAGTCGTATCAAGTCAATTCAGCTAGAATATCACTTTAAACTGTCTTTTGATTGATTTGACAATGATTTACAGCGAGACGACACTTCGGCAGCAGTTCGGTACTCGAGCCGGAAAGTTACAAATGACAAAGCACTCAAGGTATTTATAGGCTGGTAATTTCGCACAAAATTCCCCAAGCGAAATCAAGGTTCACGCGAACTTAGATTTCGTACGAAATTAACACTTAATTTCGTGCGGAATTACCTATCATGTAATTTCGTGCGAAATTACATTCCAACCCATTTTTGACATATTTCTTGAACAACGTGCCCTGATCTATCTACATACATACAAGACTCGATACAATACGAAGTCGACAGACAGATGCACCAACAAACTCCCCCTCGGATGTTGACGAAGTCTTCAGTGTGTCGAGTCTGCAATCTTCAGTCTTTATCAGTCTTCTCGAACTTTTTAGAAGTATCTGACAATGTAAAGCATCCTCAATCTCTCTTTTTCTTTGTTATTCCCAGAATCGTGATCCTAGCTCTATCTTCTTTCTTTCTCCAAGATCTCGACCTGGCTCTTAACTCACTTTATCATCCCAAGATCTGTAGCTGGCTCTTACAATTCTTTTGATCAGATCTCTTGATTCTTTAAGTTCATCAGCATCATCAGCTTACGTGAACATCAGGATCTGAACTTGGCTCTATAAACTTCAAACTCTCTATCGTTAACAGACTCCCCCTTGACTTGTCCTCGGGATCGTGGTCTGGCCTCCACAGGATCAGGATCGTAACCTGGCTTTCTACTTAGAATCAGAATCCTGGCTATCCTGCACATCCTCTACCTCACAATAAGATTTACAATTTCAACAATTTGACAAATTTATTCTCTGCTAACCACTTGTATAAACTAAATCAATCAAAGAATGATTTTACAATGTAAATCTCTGATAGACTACTTGCAAAAATAGAATGATTTGACATTTAAATGCTTCTGATGACCACTTGTAGACAAAACATTCAAATCTTTTCATTATATACAGACTCTCCCTTACAAAATGTTCATCATGTTTAGCACTTGGAATTTTGAAAATCAGCTTTTCAATCAACAATTGTCGAAAATCTTTTTGAATTTTTCAAAATTTTATGCTAAAACACTCTTAAAATCTTTTTGGGATTTTTATAATGAAATGCAGAAAAGAAATATTTACATACAAAATTTTTGTGAGTTTGTGTAAGAGGATCATATCAGTTTATAAGACAAATCACCAACACCGTTAAGCTTTAAACATTTTAAGTTCTAAACAATTCACTTAGATTGTCAGTATACTAGTCCACTTAAATTTTCACACAAAGTTCAACTGTTCCGAGATACGAGATTAGTGTTTAATGACTTAAACTTATTCGCGTGTCCCACCTCTTGAATATACTCCCGTATCCAGCTCCTAATATTCAGTCTTACAGGTGAGTATACCTAGATGATATCTGTAAAAGGGTTAAATGCGAAACCATGAGAGCTTAGGCTATTGCTTCCGCAAAATCAGAGAGATGATGGTTCGACTTTAGGTGTGTTCCCTTTAGAGAATCTTTTCTTAAACAGCACATGATTAGCATTTTTCAATGTTTCATCATTTTTTGTACTGAGGGTGATGCTATATTTCAAACAAGCGAAAAGTATTATATGGGGACTAGGCTATTGCTTCCGCAAAATCAGAAGTCCTGGGATAATACCCCAGATATCACTGCGTATAAAGACCTAGTATCTCAGAAAGAGGGACCTTTCAAACAAGATTTCGGGGGTTACCCATATATCCGAGAAATGTTCCCCACGAGATAAGTAAGTTTGAAATTTTAGGTTTGTATCTCGAAAACAATCTACTAAATGTATAAAAACCTACCGGCACATCCACAGTGAAATTGTTTATCACATTTTTGACTCTCCAATTCTTTAGCGTGTTGTGATAGTCTACTGATGTACTATCATTTCCTCTTTTCTCAACAAAACTCATTTTTGTTTTATCATGTTTTTGGCTTTTTCAAAATTTCTAATGTTTTTAGATTTTCTGAAATTCTTACTCCCCCTAAAATTCAAAATCATTAAAAGAAATTTGAAAACAAACTGTACAAGTAAAGTGACAACTATTTTTAATTGCTTTGTTCGCCATTCACTTGGCATAAACAATCAGAACTCCCCCTTACAACAAACTATTTTCCCATTATGATTTCAAAAAACTTAAGTTTGTTTTAATCAAAATGGTTTTTCCAGAAAATAAGTTTAGTTGATACCACTTGTAAATGGGGTTATGATCATTACATTGTTTTCAACCACTTGTAGATTCACAAACCAAACATACCACTTGTGAAGATATGACAATTTCAAGAAGAACTACCACTTGTAGAAAATCAAGTACAACTTAATGTCCCTCATTTACCACTTGTAGATACAAACCTCCTGTCAATTATTTGTAAATCGAAATATCACAGCTACCTACCTGTGAATTTCTCAAGAAAGATGCCGATTCCTACTCCCCAATTATCAACCTGGGAGTTCTGGCAAGTCAGGTTTTTTCAGTTAAGAATGTTCTCCCAGGCCTGATAGTTCTTGGGAGATTCCGAGTCATCAACACTCGGTTTCTAACCTTTCCTCTTCTTCTCGTAAAATTCCTTAACCCCTTTTGATTTCCCATAAATCATTTTTCCAAAAATATGATGCACTTTGAGGTTAAAGGCTTTTTCAGCATCTAAATCTTCCTTCTCAGAAAAGAATTGATTTGAAATCTCAATTTTACCAACCTTTTGTTTAAATTTTTCAGCCCTCAATGGTGGAAAATTTGCATCATCCATTGGAGGTACTGAGTTTTCACCTTTTGATTCAACCTGTGGCTCCTCTGACTTTGTGGAATCAGATTCATCGCCAGAAAATAGCTCCTCTGATTTTGGTGAATCAGAATCATTGCAAGAACTATCATCAGATTTTTTAACAACCCATTTTTGGTTGTCAAGATTTGCTTTCCTCTTGTAAAACCTCTTTGAACACTCACCAACCTCAAATTTTGAATCTTTGAAAACGATAAACGGTTTGGTTGGTGGTTCGTTTTCAATCTTCTTTTCTTTCAGTTTACGAGACACTCCCTGTTTTGTTTGTATTGCCTTTGGACAATTCCTGGCAATATAACCCACGGTTTTGCATTGAAAACAGGTTCTCGTTTCTTTCTCTTGAACAACTTCATTTTTTCATTTCTTCTTGATTCTTTGCAAGGAATTATTTGTTAGATTGCTTCCAGAATGAGCTTTTCATCTCTTCTTCCGAGCTTGTTCCTGAAACAAATACCGTGTTTGTTTTAGAAATTTTATCATTTTTATGATTTTCTAGTGGAATAAAACCCAATCCTTTCTTTTTGAAATTACCGTTATGGTTTGGTTTCTTTTGAAACCAGAACCAGAACTGTAACCCTTTTTCTTATTTTCTCTTTGTTGCACTCTTGAGGTGTACTTTTTAGGTTTTTTCAGAAAGATTTACATCTTTTATTTCAGAAATATTAATTTCTGTTAGTTTGAAAACCTTTTTTATCATTTCAGTTTTGACACCTCTTATTGGAAATTCCTCATCAGAATATAATTTGTCAGAATCATTCAAAGTATATGCCACTTTGAATGTTTCATCATTCAAATTAGATTTTGATAACAAGAATTCTTTATTGTAAACTTTTTTGCCCTGTTTGACTTTTGAGCTTGGCGTGTCGGATTCAGATTTTGACTCTGACTTTGACTCCGACTTTGACTCTTCTGTTTCATCTTTATCCAACACCTGATCGACCACTTTCTTTATTAACTCGGACTCATGATCAGTGTCAGATGATGTGAATGTGACATCAATGTTTTCTGGCAAGTTAACTGATGGTTCAGACTCCCACACTAAGTTGGTTGCCTTTTCGACTCTTTCAGAATTTGGATTTCTTGGCGAATATCCATTTTCCAGCGGGGGTGGACACTTGTTGTAACTAACACTATGTCTCTTACCAGAATTTTTCACTTCAGTATCTTTCTTCTTTTTAGAAGTCTTTTCTTCACTCACTTCATCTTCAAATGCCTTCATGCCTTCCACCGTTGGATAAATCCTGTCAATGACATAAGAAGTGCATGAGTAAATTTTTAACAATCTATTAACTCTTTCTGTTTCAATCCTTTGAGTTTCCAATTTCTGTTCCAGAACAGCACACTTCTCAATGTAATTGTTGACCACTTTCTGCTTTGTCATGAAAGCTCCTTGAAGTGTCTTCATTGTTGTCGCTTGTTCACTGCTTGATTCATTGTATTGATTCATGGCTTTGTTCAGAACATCATATGATTCTTTCAGCCTGTTCATGTTGTTAATCAATTCACTATTTTTCTTCTTTATAATCTCACAGTTTTCACAATTCACAGGAATCTTTCTTGCATCAGCTTCTGTATCAACTTTGAATTCTGGAACTTTCTTTACCTTTCTCTTGATCACTGGAATTTCTTCGTCATCACTACTGACTTGGGTTTTAACTTTCTTCTTTTTCTTTTTATCTTTTTCATCATCATTGTCACTCTCTTCCAGCATTCTCAAGTGCTCCTCCATTCTTTTTGCATAGTAATCGTCATCATTATCACTGTCTTCAGCAACTCGAGCAACAAACGCTTTAGCTTTTAAAATCTCTTTCTCAGGACATTAATTATCCCAACTAAAATTTTCCCAGCTAAACCCCTCAGGTAATTTTTCATCATCTTGATTTATCAAACATGCATTTTTTATCAGCTGAAACATATTTGTCCCACCTGAAACCTTTCGATGATTTTTCAATTTCCTTTCTGGCATGAGCAGTTTGCGGTTGTTGTTGATATGATTGTTGAGCAACTTGATGATAGATTGCTTTCCGATAATAATCATTGTTGTTGAATGGATTTTGAGCTCCACTTGCTTCGCGGTTTGTGCACTCCCTCTTGAAGTGTCCCATTTCCCTGCAAGGAAAACAAGTAACTTTAGATTTATCAAAACCTAAAGTAGAAACATTAGCATCACGGAAATCATCTCTTCCTGTAATTTGTTTAAACTTTTCTGCTCTCCTCAACACACTCGCTAAACACCATTTTATATACATTAGTTCCATCTCCTCAGCATCTATCTGATCGTAATCCTCTTTTGTAAGCATTGGATTCCCGATCCGGCCTGCCACTAAGCTCCTATATGATTCTAACACAGTCCCCAATAATGACATGTGACTTTTTGCAACTTCTTCTGAATAATCCTGATCATTTTCAAGATTTAATACAATGTTGCATTGTACCTTCTTGCCATTCTTGGTTGTTGACAAGTTTGGATCAAATGATGGATATGACGAAAAACTTGTTTTGCTGTTTGATCCTTTATTTGAACCTCCTGATGAACTCTTTGCATTGAATGCAGTTTCAACCTTTGGTGACATGTTGGTCTTGTCACTGATACCTCCTTTGTAATACAAACTGATATCTTGTTCCCCATCGAAATCTTTCATTCTTGAAATCTTTCTTTGTTCCATCTCCTGAGCTTCAAGCTTTTCAATGAACTTACTCAACGTTAGAGTGTTAAACCCTTTCTTGTTCCTTAACATCATAAGATATGTGCCCCAAGTCTCATGTGGCAACGCATCAGCCAATTTTTCAATCAACTCTTCATTATCTTTTGTAATGCTCAATCTCTTCATGTTCATTATTAGATTGCAATATCTTTCGATAATCTGCTTGGTGCTTTCTGTCTTTAAACCACGAAATAGATCAAACTCTTTTTTCAAAAGCGATTTTTTGTTCTTAATCATTTCTTGACTTCCAACAAATTTAGATCTTAATACCTTCCACATTGAACAAGCACTTCCATTGTGTTGTAATAAGACCAACATATCTTCTTTCACAGCTTGTTGTAGTAAACTGATCATCATCTTTTCATTTTTGTATTTCTTTTTCTCATCAACACTTAGATCCTTAATAGCAATCTCCTCTTCCTTATCATTCACCGGTCTAACATATTTCGTTTCAACACATTCCCAAGTGTCCAAATAATTTGCTTGAACCCAATTTTCAAACCGTTCTTCCCATCCTTTATACTCTTCAATGTTCATGAGTTTAGGCGGT
The DNA here is from genome assembly GCF_002127325.2 of Helianthus annuus. Taxonomy (NCBI): domain Eukaryota; kingdom Viridiplantae; phylum Streptophyta; class Magnoliopsida; order Asterales; family Asteraceae; genus Helianthus; species Helianthus annuus. The sequence continues at coordinate 158,456,191 of NC_035440.2, read as the reverse complement.
TTCTGCATCGTGCCCGTTTCATTTTCCAACATTGCTTGCTGAGTAATGGTAATTGGAGTAGCAAACGCGTTATAAAATTCCTCTTCCATGTTTTGGTTTCAAATTTTTCAAAACTGACAATTTCAAACGGAATTATCTTTCAAGCGAAAATACCCTTGGTGCGAAATACCCTAATTTCGTGTGAAATTACACAGTTTGAAACGAAATATGTAATTTCTTGCGAAATTATCAAACGAAATTACTCCTTGATGCGAAATTACTAATTTCGTGCGGACCTCTTCAAACGAAATTACACTCTGAAACGAAATAAGGTAATTTCATGCGAAATTAAACCCTAATTTCGTGCGAAATTATGCTGATGTCATCATCTCGAGCTGAAATTTGTCAAATTGATCAAGTTATAGCCCGATTTTAGTTCTGAAACTTTCTAGGGTTTGTTAAAACACTATTGCGCACATAATGTGTGAAATTCAAGACATTTTGACCGTGAAATCAAGTTTAATTTTGAAAAGAAGGTGTAGAAATCAGAATTTGCAGCTGAATTGGTAAGAACTCTTCCTCCTGAGCTCTGATACCACTTGTAGGATCGTTTTCTGACCCGAATGAGTCGATCAGAAGAGTTTTTGCTCGATACGAAAGGCGGAAAAAGTGGTATCAAGTCAATTCAGCTAGAATATCACTTTAAACTGTCTTTTGATTGATTTAACAATGATTTACAGCGAGACGACACTTCGGCAGCAGTTCGGTACTCGAGCCGGAAAGTTACAAATGACAAAGCACTCAAGGTATTTATAGGCTGGTAATTTCACGCGAAATTCCCCAAGCGAAATCAAGGTTCACGCGAAATTAGATTTCGTACAAAATTAACACTTGATTTCGTGCGGAATTACCTATCATGTAATTTCATGCGAAATTACATTCCAACCCATTTTTGACATATTTCTTGAACAACGTGCCTTGATCTATCTACATACATACAAGACTCGATACAAGACGAAGTCGACAGAGGGATGCACCAACATTTAGAGATAATTGAGAGCATTATATATATATATATATATATATATATATATATATATATTTTATATCGTATGTATATGTAGGTAGAGGATCCTATAAAAAGTGCTCAATGTGCTCAAAGTGTGAGAAGTGTATTATAACACTATATATAATACTATATAACACCATATAAACACCGTATAACAATATGTAACACCATATAATACCATATAACACTATGTAACACTATATATCATTATATAACAAATATAACACTATAGTTTGTCTGATAGCATGTCTATGATAGATGTATAGTGTTATATTTGTTATATAATGATATACAATGTTACATAGTGTTATATGGTATTATATGGTGTTACATATTGTTATACGGTGTTTATATGGTGTTATGTAGTATTATATATAGTGTTATAATACACTTCTCACACTTCTCACAATTTAGGCCCTTTTTACACTATCCTTACCCTGTATATGTATACCTATATATCTATTGTTAAATTTAGAATCTATTCACTATTATTCTTAATTTCGTTTTTCTTGTTCATCAATCTGTTCCTTATTAGCTTTAATGTTTTTATTATCTTATTAAATAAAATATATTAATTATTAATAATAAAAATACTAACATTTGAATAAAAAAATTACGGATATTACAATTCTATCCCTCTAAAAATAATTTCGTCCTCGAAATTTAAATAAAAATTTTAACATAAGAGACAACTAGTATTACATAATTTTAATAACATAGTCTTATATTTCATTTTTTAAGAGAAAACAAAATTTAGCAAAACATTAGATCAAACTTTGAATGGTGGCTTAGAAAAATATATATATATGGACTAAACTACTGTTTTGGCGGAATACTAGGAGTCCTAATTCAACTTCTACCCATTACCGCACAGGTTTTATTATGAGAAAATAATTTCTACAGGAAAGAGCCTGAGCTCTGATACCATAACTGTAATACCCCAACCCGGCTTGGGCTGACGTGTTACTTATATAGTACATCAGAGATCAAAACATCGTTCCATAATTTATAAAACTTTTACATTATTTTAAAAAGTCGAAATATTGTACAAAACATTTTAAACTTTTATGAAAATCCATATGCGTCTTTATTCCCTCAAACCGTTCATCCAAGCTTTCCTGAATATCCTTGCCACCTAACGTACATAAGAAGGAAAATGTACGCCTGAGTAAACGAGGTTTACTCAGTGGGACACCAACAATGCAATATACGTTTTCTTAACAATATCTATATATCAAACAATATATATAACACATATTTAGTTAGTCACCTTCAGTGTGTCACATTCAGTAGTTCAATGCGTAGTCAGTTCACATTCAGTGTGTCACATAATCACATTCAGTAGTTCACATTCAGTTTTAAGTGCGTCACCTTTCGGTGCGACACAATCAGTAGTTCTGTGAGTGATAATCAATATTTGCTAAAACAATATAACTATATATTTAAAGATAATAGCACAAAATCTTGAAGATCACAAAAGCATATAATAACGAATCTAAATTTCCAACTACGAGGTAGTAGAAATCTAAATTCGTACACATATGTGGGGAAGGGTCCGTACCTTAAACAATGATCACAAAACTGGTATAACTATTTTACGCCTACACGATCATGGAGTCCTACAATATAATATCGTTATGATATTTAAATAATATTAATACTTTTATTTGTTTCGTTTTCTTTTTTTTTCTTTTTTTTTTTTTGATAACTTGATGTGAAAAATTTAAAATACATAGTTAACTATTATCATAATCTATTTTAATAACAAAAATCTAACCTTTATTTGCATATTACATAATAATTTTTATAAGTTTGAAAATGTGTTCGTAAAATCTTTTTGTTTTGAAGAAGCAAAATTCAATAAAATAATCATTAAAATTCGTAATTACTTTTATATCATAAAGAATTATTTATTAATATCAATACTTAACATAATATCATAAATGAACTGCCTGATTACTTCAGATCTTAAAACAATTTATCTGAGGTATCTTTAATATATTAAATTTAAAAAAATAGTTTTAAGTTAATGATGTTCACTATTTGTAGTGTTTACGGATTTTATTTCCGTGACTCATAATAATAAAAACCAAATTAAAGAACAAGAAATTGGATGGTAACAGAATTCTTATGACTAAAATATTTAAATTACCTTGTTCCTTTATTTCCTTCAGAGATGCCCGAAAAGAATAAAACTTTTAGAGCAACAAATTACAAGAATGTTTAAAATAGAAGATGGGTTTTTGATGCATCTGAAATCAAGAAAAAAAAAAAGAATCCAAATTTTATAGTTAATTTTCCTTGGTAAAGAAGGTAAAGTGATTACAGGTGTTATTCTCTAATCATTCCATATTCCATGAGTCATTCTCTATTTAATTTTCATTTTTTTGTGGGACTCCACGTATAGATTTAGAGATAATTGAGAGCATTATATATATATATATATATATATATATATATTAAATCGTATGTAGATGTATACCTATATATATCTATTGTTAAGTTTAGAATCTATTCACTATTATTCTTAATTTCGTTTTTCTTGTTCATCAATCTGTTCATTATTAGCTTTAATGTTTTTATTATCTTATTAAATAAAATATATTAATTATTAATAATAAAAATACTAACATTTGAATAAAAAAAATTACAGGTATTACAGGTATTCCTTATCACCTACCTTTACAAGTCCGGCTCATTCCTTTAAAAACGATACTTTTATTTTATTTTTTTAATCTTGAATAGCCTTTTATTCTTTTCAATAAGATACATGTCAACCAAATGAAATCCATCATTTGTCCCGTATAAAAACATTTGATATTTGATACCACTCTAACTGTTTATGTTAATGTAGGTTTACCTACTTTCACACCAACATGTTATGAATTACCATTTTCGAGCTCCAGCTCTTCTGCAACATTACTTGATAAATGTTTACCTCCACCAATAAAATCCAAATGTACAGCCAGAAGATTTAATACAAATGAGATACCTAAATTTGATCTTCATTCCGATGAAACAGAATGTTTAACTGCATTGAAATCTGTTTTTGGAATATCAAAGAGTAAGAAAGCCGCCACTTATATTAGTATATTCATATTCATATTCATTAATAATGTAATCTTTAATTAATACGGGCTACCTTGATCATGGAGATCCTGTAAACAAATGTCATAGTTGTGGGGCTTTGTTGTGGGATGAAGAAAGAAGATGTGGAAATCGTAACTGTAGTAAGACAAGTTATTCCCTTTGTTGTGGTAGTGGCAATGTTGTTCTTCCTCCAACCAAAGATCCTCCAAGGCTTTTGTACAACTTATATCACAATAAACATCCAAAGAGCGTCCAATTCATTAATAACATCAGGGCTTATAATATGATGTTTGCTTTCACTTCAATGTTAGGGAAGGTTGATTCAAGTGTTAACAGAGGACGAGGCCCATATGTATATAAAATTAAAGGCAAAAATTATCACCTATTAGGTGGTTTGATGCCAACACAAGGTGACCGTCCTAAATTTGGTCAGCTATATATTTACGACACGGAGAATGAAGTTTCTAATAGATCAAATGCTATGAGGTACCACAACTCATCCTATCTTATTTATATTTATTTCCTTTTCTAACCATTAATTCTTTTCATTGTTTTTTCACTCATTACATCCTTACTATAATGACAGTTCAGGGCACGCTCTAAATGTTGAAAATAAAAATACTTGGGATGCTGAGATAATTAATGATCTTAAGGATCTTTTGGATCATTCCAATCCACTGGTTCAAACTTATCGTATTGCAAGAGATCGTTTAAATGAAACTGGTGAAAAGAATGTGTATATCAGACTTATTGAAGAAGACAAACCGATGGAAGAACACATAACCTTCCAACTACTTCTGAAGTTGCTTCCATTGTAGTTGGTGACATCGATAAATTATTCGATAAAAGGGACATTATCGTGGAGACTCAAACCGGACATTTAAAACGCATCTCTGAACTTCACCCTTCATATCTTCCACTTCAGTATCCTCTTATTTTCCCAACAACAGAAAACGGTTACCGAACTGGTATAAAACATAGAATGTTGCAAGACGATGCAGAGGGTTCTAGAACTGATGTTACTATGAGAGAATTCTTTGCTTACAAGATTCAAGACAGAGATGTCGTTTTTTCACTATTGCTAAATGCAAGGAGACTTTTCCAGCAATTCTTGGTGGATGCATACACTATGGTGGAGTCTGAAAGATTATTCTTTATTCGTAGGCAACAGACAAAACTTCGTTGTGATTCTTATAAAAACATCTCAGCTTCCATTGCTTCAGGTAACACAGACGCATCAAATACCGGTCAAAGAGTTATACTACCGTCTTCATTTACCGGTGGTTTAAGGTATATGATGCAGAAGTACTTGGATGCCATGGCACTCTATAATACATTTGGATATCCAGGTTTGTTTATAACAGTAACATGTAATCCAAAGTGGGCTGAGATTGTCCGGTGTTTAAAAGAAAAGAACCTTAACGCTGAAGATAGACCTGATCTTCTATGTCGATTGTTCAAAATAAAGCTTGATGATATCATTAAAGATTAAAAAAAAACAAAGTATTTGGAGAATTGCAATCAGGTAAATTAATTTTTAACCTCAAATTATTTAACAATGTTAGATATGCCAACTAATTCGACTTAAAACTATTGCAGTTGTTTGTACAGTCGAATTTCAAAAGCGTGGCCTTCCTCATGCTCATATATGTCTTTTCTTGGAGTCTTCTTATAGTTCCCTTCCTCAGAATCTGTTGATCGAGTAATATGTGCTGAGATTCCTGACAAAGCTGTTGACCCTGAGTTGTATTAACTTGTGAAAGAATTCATGATTCCTGGTCCATGTGGCCTCGACAATCCAAGCTGCCCATGTATGATTGATAGTAAATGTTCTAAAAGGTTCACTAAACCATTTACAGATCATACTTTTGTTAATGATGAAGGCTACCTGGTCTACCGGAGAAGAGATACTTCACATTTTGTCAAGTGTAATTCCATTGAACAATGGTTACGTTGTTCCTTATACTAGTTTTCTACTTAGAAAGTACCAGGCACATATTAATGTGGAATGGTGCAACCAGTCTGGTGCTACCAAGTATTTGTTTAAGTATATCAACAAGGGTCCTAATAGAGTTACTATTGCTGTTAATAATGAGAACTCAGCTGAGCCAAATGTTAATGATCAGAATGAGCAGCCAAATGTTGACGAGATTGAACAATTCTATGATTGTAGATATATATCTGCATGTGAGGCAGCATGGAGGATTTTTAAATATGACATACAGTATAGGTTTCCTGCCATTGAGCGATTACCATTTCATCTTCAAAATGAACAATGTGTGACTTACGAAGACGATTCCGATTTATGTGATGTTATAAACAAGCCTTCTGTTGGTACATCCATGTTTTTGGGTTGGATGGAACGCAACAAAAATGATCCAAAGGCAAGGGAACTGGCCTATGTCTAGTTTCCAATGTTTTATGTTTGGAATTCTAAACACAGAAGATGGGTAGGTAGACAGAAACGTGGATCTGTTGGAAGAATTCATTATGTCCCTCCATCTCTAGGAGAATGTTATTATCTGCAGATTCTTCTAAATAAAGTTATAGGGCCAACTTCATTTGAAGATATTCGTACCGTCAATGGTCAAGTGTACCCTTCTTATGAAGAAGCATGTTTTGCTTTAGGTCTATTGGATGACGACAAAGAGTATGTTTCGTGTATTAATGAAGCTAATGCATGGGCATCAGGTAGATATGTTCGTTCGCTTTTTGTGATGCTATTGCTGTCTAACAGTTTATCTAGACCAGCATCTGTATGGTGCCAAACATGGAGAGGATATGTCAGATGACATTCTCCATACACAAAGGATTCGTACTAAAAACCCAGGTTACCAATAATATTTTTTGTAATATTTCACTGTTTCTCAACTGGATTTATCATTTTTCGTGTATACTCTCTATAATGTTTAATAGACATTTTTATTTTTTTGCAGTATTAACCCTCTAACCAGAAGAGATTAAGAATCATGCATTAGCTGACATAGAATGGTTGCTTAGAAACAATGGCAGCACGTTGGCCAATTTTCCCGACATGCCTTCTCTTGATCAACGATACGTCATTAGCTCATCCAATCTGTTGGTCCATCAAGAACTTTTATATAACAAAGATTTGTTACAAGATGAGCACAATACCCTTCTTTCCAGTCTCACAAGTGAGCAAAGTTGTGTTTATGAAACTGTCATGGCTGCTGTTGAGCATCAACGCGGAGGTATCTTTTTTGTTTATGGATATGGTGGTACTGGTAAGACGTTTATTTGGAAAACTTTGTCTGCTGCCTTGCGTTCTAAAGCTAATATTGTATTAAACGTTGCTTCGTCTGGTATCGCATCCCTTTTGTTAAGTGGTGGTAGAACCGCTCAATCCAGATTTATCATTCCTATTAACGTTAATGAGGATTCAGTCTGTTCTATCCAACCTAACGGTGATTTGGCACAACTCCTAAGGATGACCAAACTTATCATTTGGGATGAAGCGCCAATGACTCACAGGCATTGTTTTGAGGCTCTAGATAGAACGCTTCGAGATAATCTTCGTTTTAAGGATGCATCTAACGAAGACAGGCTATTTGGAGGAATGGTTGTGGTTTTTGGAGGTAACTACAGGCAAATTCTCCCCGTCATTCCTAAAGGAAGCAGACATGAAATAGTGAATGCCTCCCTGAACTCTTCTCACCTTTGGAATCATTGTCAAGTCCTTAAGCTTCATGTCAATATGAGATTGCAAGTTGGAGCAGGCTGTGATAAAAACGAAATCAAAGAGTTTGTAGATTGGATATTAAAGATCGGTGATGGTAAAATCGGAGAACTAAACGATGGAGATGGCATTATTAATATTCCGGAAGAGTTGCTTATTACAGACACAGTTGATCCAATTGGTTCTCTCATATCATTCACATACCCTGATATTTCAAGAAATGTTTCTGATCCTTCTTATTTTCGCGATAGAGTTATTCTTAGCCCAACATGTGACATCTGTGCCTCTGTGACCATCAAACAAATAGCAAATCAATGAAATATTGTGTTTCATGCTTGAGATTTGTATAAATATGTGTATTAATTGCACGTATCAATTCTTGTTCGATTTCGAGCTTTAAATCGCTTTCTGGAAGGTTATACACAAACTGATGCGTAAACCTAATAAGTTTAACGCAACAAACACTCCGGAATAGTGACATAGGCTTAACATACCTTAACTAACCTTTACATAACTTAGAAATAAGTTTTGGAGGGTTTGGTGTGTCGAAATCAAGTTTATTCGATCGCAGGGACAATTTGCGTCAAACTGCAAAAGTATACCGAATCGAATAGTAACAAACATTCCGGAACTTGATCATAAGTTAGAAATGTCCTAAATATACTTTACATAGCTTAGAAGTATGCTTTGAGGTGTTTGGTGCGCAAAAATAAACTTTTTGATCAATAGGGACTAAAAGCATCAAAAAGTGCATAAAAAATTTTGGATTGGCATGCTAAAATTCCATTCTTCGCGTAATCTTACGTTCTGAATATATCCGGACATCCAAAAATTTTGTAATCATTGAAATATTTTATTTTAGTGATTGGCATGCTAAAATTCCATTCTTCGCGTAATTTGGATCATTTTTCGCGCCCGTTCGTGTTTCGTCGTAATTAACCGAACAACGAAACCGTACGACCAAACGAACCGACATCCGAGATGTTTTTGAGCATATTTTAAGTTCCCTATACTTTAACTTCATTTTAGGGCCTTGAAATGGGGTTAACAAGGCTTAAACGTGTCAAAAATGCATCAAAAATCAAGTTCTGCACTTGCAGGGGCCAATTTTGACATTCTGCCAAACTTGCCCTCGTGGGGCGCGTAAGCTAGGTGTGGCTATTACGTGGGGCGCGACAGACCTCCAGTACAGAAACACTGAACATGGCCTTTCCAGCTATTTTTGATGGTTTTGTTCATGGTTTTTCAATACCATTTGATGGTTTTGAGTGTCCCATTGTTTAGTATACCATGTGCCCAAGTGTAAGGTTCAAATTCAAGCACGAATTACGAGAAACGATCCTAACGGTTCTTGAAATCCTATAAATACCCACTTGGTTTCTTTGGTTTCTCACACTTTGATCTGGTTTTTGCTCTAAGTTGGATTGTATACTTCATACCTGAGTAATCTTTAGATCAAAACTTCCTAGCTTGGACCCTTTGTAAGTTTCTTTCATGCTTTTCATGCTTTCCAAGCACGAAAGTCAAACCGTGTTTGACTTTCTGCTTTGACCAGTCTTTGATCAACTCAAAGTTCGTTTGAACTTTGCAACATGAACGTAATCACAATGGTTATAGTCCGTTGTGACTATACCTACTAATTACCACGTTGATTAGGCGTAGTGAGAGTCATAGTTTTGGTCAAAATACGCGTTTATGCGTATTTTGCAACCAAACTATTCTTGGGTATCAAAACCCTTTGTTTTGATATAAAAACCTGTTTTCTAACTTAGTTAAACATGTTTTAACATATGTTTAACTCGTCACTTTTAGTCTAGTGCTTGTGTAGAGTCGTAAGTCAAGCGGTCTTGACAACCGCTTAGACTTTCGAACTCGACCCATTTGGTCGATCACTAGGATCCAAACAAGCATGTTATGTAACCATAGTTGTATAGGGAATAACCTTCCAAGGTTATACCTTATAGTTACTTAGTTTAATTAGTTGTATGATAGGTAGTTTATATGCCTTAGGAAAATGACCAAAATGCCCTTTTCATGCATAATTGAATTTTAAGCATATATAACCTAACTTTTGTCACTTAAACTGATTATGCAACATATTTAAACATGTTAAGGCATATAATACTTGTCATAGGACTAGTTAGGCATCTCGAACGCGTTTTACGTGAACGACGCTGTTGGATCGGTTCCGTGACCCTAAACAGTCAAGTTGAGCAGTTCATCATCATTTACTAAGACGGAATCAAAGTAAACAATGTAAAACAGCTAGTATCCTTTTAATTCCTTTCTATTACTGCTTTCTGAGTCTTTTACAATGATTTCTGGCAAAAATCCGACAGCACCTCGACTCCTAATTCCGCTCCAACTGTTACAAATGAGATCAACACTCACCTATTTATACTAGAGAGATTCCGCTTGAAACACACTCAAACGGGACCTGTGTAGGATCGTTTTCAGACCCGAACGAGTCGATCAGAAGAGTTTATCTCTAAACGAAAGGCGGAAACAGACGTGTAGAGTTTAATTCAGCAAGATTCACACTATAAATTGTTGTATGATTGATATAAAGATGTTTTACAACCTGACAACACTTCGGCAGCACTTCATTGCACAAGCCGGAAAGTTACAAATGATGAAAGTTTGAAGGGTATATATAGGAGGGACCCTTCCGTTTGAAACTAACATAACATCTTCAAACGGAATGGCTTCAAACTAAACCCTCTTCAAACTTTCAGCTTCAAACTAAACCCTCTTCAAACTTTCAGCTTCAAACTAAACCCCCTTCAAACTTTCAGCTTCAAACTAAACCCTCTGAAAGTGTCCATTCCAACAAGACTCGATACAAGACGAAGACGACAGACGGATGCACCAACAAACTCCCCCTCGGATGCTGACGGAGTCTTCAGTGTCGAGTCTTCGCATCTTTAATCTTTATCAGTCCTCTTGAACTCTTTGAAGTATTTGACGTTGTAAGAATCCTCAAATCTTTCTCTTCTCTTTTCGTCATCATCAACAGACTCTCCACGAACAATCTCTACTCGGATGTCTCCAGACTCCCCCTTTCGATATGCTGGGATCGCAGTCTGTCATGTTGAAATTACAAAGTCTTCAGGTATCGGAACCTGGCTCTTTATCTCTTAGAAACCTGCACATCCTCTACCTCACAATAAATTTTCTGATGATAACTTGTAAAATTCTAATGAATCACTTGCAGAAATTATACAATCAAAGAATGATTTTACAATGTTAATCTTTGATAAACCACTTGAAGATATATCATTTGAAAATTAGATTTCCAACACCAGTTGTCAAAAATCTTTTTGAGTTTTCAAAAGTTTATGCTAAAACACACTAAAAATCTTTTTGGATTTTGTAATAAAGAAAATGTAATGCAGAAAAAAAATTTTACAAACAATATTTTTGTGAGTTCGTGCAAGAGGATCATGTCAGTTTTTGAGACATATCACCAACACCGTTAAGCTTGATTACATTTTAAGTTCTAAACAATTCACCTAGATTGTCAGTATACCGGTCCACTTTAAATTTTCACACAAATTTCAACTGGTCCGAGATACGATATTAATGTCTTAAGCACTTAAACTTATCCGTGTGTCCCACTACTTGAATATAATCCCGTATCCAGATCCCAATATTCAGTCTTACAGGTGAGTATACCACAGATGATATCTGTAAGGGTTTAATTGCGAGGGCCGTGAGAGCTCAGGTCGATACTTCCGTATACGCAAAGAGATGACGGCTTCGACTTTTGGTGTGTCCCCTTTAGAGGATCTTTTGTTACAACAGAAGTGGCTATCAATTTTATTGTTTCATCAACTTGCTGAGGGCGGTGCTGTGTTTCAAGCATTTGCAGAAAGTATTATCCGAGGACTAGGTCAGTACTTCCATACAGCAGAAGTCCCGGGATAATACCGCAGATATCACTGAGCATAAAGACCTAGTATCTCAGAATAAGGGATCTTTCAAACAAGATTTCAGGGGTTACCTATATATCCAAGAAGTTGTTACCCACAGAATAAGCTTCATTCAAACTTGCTTAGGTTTATATCTCGTCACAATCTACTAAATGTGTAAAAACCTACCGACACATCCGCAGTAAGATTGTTTATCACTTTTAAACTTTCCAATTCTTTAGCATGTTGTGATAGTCCACTGATGTACTATCATTTCCTTTTTTTTCACAACAAAACTCATTTTTGATTTTATCATGTTTATGTCTTTTTCAAATTTTCTAATGTTTTTGGATTTTCTGAAATTTTCTACTCCCCCTAAAATGCAAACACATTAAAGAAAATTGAAAACAAACTGTACAGAAACATGACAACCGATATCAAATCGCATCACATCGCCATTCACTTGGCATAAACAATCAGAACTCCCCCTTTCAGCAAACTATTTTCCCATTTAGATTTCAAAACACTTAAGTTTGTTTTAATCAAAATGGTTTTTCCGAAAAATAAGTTTGGATGATTTTACCACTTGTAGGTATATCAATAATAGGTTCGGGGATGTGGTTCATCATATTGTCTTTCAACCACTTGTAGGAAAATGCAAGTACAAATTAATGTCCTTGATTTACCATTTGCAAGTATGCACAATCAAATATTCTTACCACTTGTAAGTAAAACACAAACAAACCTTTTTACCGTTTTTATGATTGACATTACCGTAGTAAATTCCTCAAGAAAGATGCCGATTCATGCTCCACACTTACCAACCTGGGAGCTCCGGCAAGTCAGGTTTTTAGTCGAAGAAAATTTCCACCCAAGCCTGACCAGCCTTGGGTGTTACCGAGTCACCATCACTCGATTTCTTACCTCCTCTCTTCTTCTCATAGAATTCTTTAACCCCTTTGACTTTTCGCTCAATCATCTTACCAAAGATATGTTTTACCTTGGGGTTAAAGGCCTTCTCCACATCAAACACCTGTTTATCATTATAAAATTGGTTAGAAATTTCAACTTTACGAATTTTCTTCTTATAATTTTCAGCCCGAAGTGATGGAAAATCCTCATCATTCACAATCAGAACTGATTTTTCATCTTTTAAAATAGCTTCACTTTTTGAAACAACCTGTGGCTCATCTGACTTTGTGGAGTCAGATTCATCGCCAGAAAATAGCTCCTCTGATTTTGGTCTATCAGAATCATCGCTAGAGCTTTCAACAGCTTTCTTAACAACCCATTTTTGATTGTCAGATTTAGCTTTCTTCTGGTAAACTTGTTTGAACATTCACCAATTTCAAAAATAGAATTTTTAAACAGTTTAGTTCTTTCAACTGGTGGTTCAAACTCAACCACTTTCTCTTTGAATTTACGAGATACTCCCTGTTTTGATTGTACTGCCTTAGAACACTCCCTGGCAATATGTCTAACTTTGTTGCATTGGAAACAGGTTCTCGTATCTTTCTTCTGCTCAATCATCTTCTTCATTTCATCTTGCTTCTTTGCAAGGAATTCACTGTTTGACTGCCTCTAGATTTCTTTCTTTTCTTCTTCTTCAGCTGATGTACCTGAAACAAATGTCATCTTTGACTTAAAATCTCGAACATATTTTTCATTTATCTGTTTTTCTGTTGGAATAAATCCCAATCCTTTCTTTTTAAAATTACGGTTAGGGTTTGATTTCTTTTGGAAACCAGAACCAGAACCGTAACCCTTTTCTTGTTTAATCTCTGTTGAACTCTTGAGGTGTATTTTTTAGGTTTTTCATTAACATTTAAATCTTTTATTTCAGAAATATTAATTTCTATGAGTTTGAAAACCTTGTTTATCAATTCTGTTTTGACACCTCTTATTGGAAATTCCTCATCAGAATATAATTTGTTAGAATCATTCAAAGTGTAAGCAACTTTAAACGGTTCATCATCCAAATTAGATTTTTATAACAGGAATTCTTTGTCATAGACTATTTTTCCCTGTTTTTCTGTTTGACTCGGAGTGCTTGACTCAGACTTTGACTCTGACGCGGACTCCGACTTTGACTCCTCTGTTTCATCATTTTCTAACACATGATCCACCACTATCTTCATCAATTGAGATTGTTGATCAGTGTCAGACGATGTAAACACGACATCAATACTATCTGGCAAGTTTACTGACGACTCCGACTCCCACTGCAAATTTGTTGCCTTTTTAACTCTTTCATCATTTGGATTTCTAGCTAAATATCCATTTTCCAGCGGAGGTGGACACTTGTTGTAACTGACACCTTGTTTCTTACCAGAATTCTTCTTGTCAGTCTTTTTCTTCGTGTCACTCTTCTTCTCAATCTTCTTCTCAGGAATCTTTTCATCAGCATTTTTTCCAGCATCTTTTTCTTCAGTTACTTCATCTTCTTCCCATGCCTTCATTCCTTCAACGGTAGGATATATCCTGTCAATGACATAAGAAGTACATGAGTAACTTTTCAATAAACGGTTAACTCTTTTAGTTTCGATTCTTTGAAGCTCTAGTTTCTGTTCAAGAGCAGCATATTTCTCTATATAGTTATTCACAACTTTTTGCTTAGTCATGAATGCTCCTTGAAGCGTCTTCATTGCAGTTGCTTGCTCTTCATTTGTATCATTGTACATGTTCATTGCTTTGTTGAGCACATCATAAGATTCTTTCAACCTGTTCATGTTGTTGATCAATTCTCTGTTTTTCTTTTTCATGATCTCACAAGTTTCACAGTTCACAGGAATCTCTTTTGCAATAACCTCTTCATTGATCTTGAACTTTGGAACTTCTCTCACTTTTTGCCTTACCACCGGTACTGATTCATCATCACTACTCACCGGTGTCTTTACCTTTTTCTTTTTCTTCTTTGCCTTCTCATCTTCATTATCACTTTTTGCCATCATCTTTAGATGTTCTGCCATTCTTCGTGCATAATACTTAGTTCCATCATCATCACTGTCTTCTTCAATCCTTGCAATAAAAGCTGTGTAAGCCGTATGAGCTGTAGCTTGATCAGGAATATAATCATCCCAAGTAAAATTCTCCCAGCTAAACCCCTCTGGTAGCTTTTCATCTTCTTGATCAATCAAACAAGCTTTTCCATCAGCTGAGACATACTTATCCCAGTTGAAAGGCTTCTTTTCATCTTGATTAACCACACAAGCTCTCTTTCCAGTATCTTCAATCACATTTATTCCATGTGCAGTTTGTGCCTGATGTTGACGTTGTTGAGATGGTTGTTGAGCAACTTGATGGTAGATAGCTTTTCGATAGTAATCATTGTTGTTGAAAGGATTCTGAGCTCCACTTGCTTCGCGGTTGGTGCACTCCCTCCTGAAGTGACCTTTCTCCCTGCAATGAAAACAAGTAACTTTAGATTTGTCAAAACCCAAAGTAGAAACATTAGCATCACGAAGATCATTTCTCCCCGTAATTTGCTTGAATTTCTCAGCTCTCCTTAACACGCTAGCCAAACACCATTTTATGTCCATCAGTTCCATCTCTTCAGCATCTATCTGGTCGTAATCCTCCTTGGTTAGCATTGGATTTCCGATACGACCTGCAACAAAACAACTGTAAGATTCTAAAACCATTCCCAACAAAGACATTTGACTTTTAGCAACTTCCTCGGAGTAATCTTGATCACTCTCAAGATTTAATACAATGTTGCATTGAAGTTTTCTTCCATTTTTAGTTGCTGAAATGTTTGGATCAAATGATGGAAATGATGAAAAACTTGTGTTGTTGCTTGATCCTTTAGATGAACTCCCAGAAGAATTCTTAGCGTTGTAAGCAGTTTCCACTTTTGGAGATAAATTCGTGGATTTCTCATTCACCCTTGCTTTGTAGTACAATCCAATATCCTGTTCACCATCGAAATCTTTCATCCGAATTATCTTTCGTTGCTCCATTTCTTGAGCTTCCAGCTTCTCAATGAATTTACTCAATGTGAGCTTGTTGAATCCTTTCTTGTTTCTAAGCATCATCAGATATGTGCCCCATGTTTCGTGTGGCAACGCATCTGCAAGTTTTTCAATCAAATCTTCATTATCTTTTTCGATGCTTAATCTTCTCATGTTGGCTAAAAGATTGCAATATCTTTCTATAATTTGCTTTGTGCTTTCATTTTTTAACACTCGGAACAAGTCAAACTCTTTCTTCAAAAGTGATTTCTTGTTCTTAACCATTTCCTGACTGCCAACAAACTTTGATCGCAACGCTTTTCAAATTGAATAAGAACTTCCATTGTGTTGCAGCAGAACCATAATGTCTTCCTTTACAGCTTGTTGTAACAGATTCAACATCATCTTCTCATCTTTGTATTTTCTTCTGTGTTCAGCACTCAGATCTTTAAGAGGAATAATCTCCTCCTCATCATTTGTCGGTCTCACATACTTAGTTTCCACACATTCCCAAGCATCTAGATAATTTGCTTGTACCCAGTTCTCGAAACGGCTTTCCCAACCTTTATATTCTTCGATGTTCATTAATTTGGGAGGCTTTTGCATCGTTCCCGTTTCGTTTTCTAGCATTGTGTTCTGTACCAGACTAATCAGTGTAACTGGAGTAGCGAATGCGTTGTAGAATTCCTCGTCCATGATTCGGTTTTTTCAAATGAGTTGTATCACCTTGTAAGAATACCTTACAACAAACAAACAAAACACAATCATTTCAAAGACTTATCAATTAATAGAAACGAACTGGTACTCGAACTGGTGAATATTCTGTGTGAACTGAAGATTGACACACTGTGCGGACTACTATGACCCGGATCAAATTCAAGCGACCTTTTCCAATGACCTAGCTAAATCACACAACCTTGACCAAGTTTGAATTCAAATGATTGATTAATTTCTCAAACGAACTGAATCAATTTCAAGCAACCTTGTGCGAATGAGACTGATGTGACTTGAATTTGGAGCAAACTGACCCAAAACTTACTACACAATCTGACTTACTTCCAAACTGTTTTGACCAACTTCAATGATCCGAGACTTGATTCTATTGGGCCGAGACTTGTATACCAGAGAAATCAATGGGCCTCACACAAACTGGTAATATATCAACCAATCCACTAATTTCCAATATGAATGTTCTTCCGGCCCAATTACAAGTTGAACCAATAAAGATCACAAATCAATTATTTGCCCAATATGAATCACAAATTCTAGGCCCAAATGTCAAACAATGAAACTTAGGCCCAGTTCACTTACAAAACCAATTTTTTTTAATTGCCTCGAAAGTTACCAGCTGTGACTTAACCTCGTTCGACCCACTACTCTATTGAATGCACTAAATGACAATGAATTACAATCTTTCATGTAACCCTATCACATGCATTGTATTGAAATTTGTAAACAATGTCCGACAACATTGATAGTAATCAATTTCTGATTGAACCGTTAAAAGAATTCATGTGATGTTACTTTGATTTTAATATCTTGATTGTACCGAGATTAAACACAGTAGCCGACATTTTTGATTGTTTAACACAAACAAGATGGTTTGATTGGGCCGAGAATTTTTGTCAGATCACATGTTCTTGTATCAAATAATTTGGCCACCCAATTTTATCACATGCAATCTTGAATGAAACCAACTGACACACTTTAATATCAATCACATGCAAACCTACAACCTTCTTTTCAGTTTCACACAATTCGATGTATATACTCAAGCGAAACAAATGATTCAAGTGGTTGTCATTTTCAAGCGATCAAACACTTTCAAGCGGACAGCTAGTTTCAAGCGATAGGTTCAAACGGAACAGTCGTTTTTCAAACGGTATGACACCTTTTCAAACGAGATGACCATGCTTCAAACGATAGGCCAAGTTTCAAACGATATTTCAACCGGAATGCATGTTTCAAACCAGATGACCATACATATTCAAACGGAATGTCAATTTTTCAAACGGAAGTGCCAAGTTTCGTTCAAACGGAAGTCAGATTTCAGTCCATTTTTGCCACTTTTATTTCGAATTTTGAACTAATATTCTCAAGGGTTTGTCAAAACACAATTACGCACACATTGTGAAAGTTTTAGCCGATTTTAACCGTGAAAAATTGTTCAATTTGGAAAGAAGGTGTAGAAAATCAGAATTAGTGGCTGAATTGGTATGAACTCTTCCTCCTGAGCTCTGATACCACTTGTAGGATCGTTTTCAAACCCGAACGAGTCGATCAGAAGAGTTTATCTCTAAACGAAAGGCGGAAACAGACGTGTAGAGTTCAATTCAACAAGATTCACACTATAAACTGTTGTATGATTGATATAAAGATGTTTTACAACCTGACAACACTTCAGCAGCACTTCGTTGCACAAGCCGGAAAGTTACAAATGATGAAAGTTTGAAGGGTATATATAGGAGGGACCCTTCCGTTTGAAACTAACATAACATCTTCAAACGGGATGGCTTCAAACTAAACCCTCTTCAAACTTTCAGCTTCAAACTAAACCCGCTTCAAACTTTCAGCTTCAAACTAAACCCCCTTCAAACTTTCAGCTTCAAACTAAACCCTCTGAAAGTGTCCATTCCAACAAGACTCGATACAAGACGAAGACGACAGACGGATGCACCAACAACCTGATTCCGCTTCAACTAACTCAAGTGGAATACCTAGATTACATTCAAGCGGAATACCTATGTTGCCTTTTGGAGCGGAATGACAAGTGAACAGATTTCGCTTGAAATGACTTCTTGTCATTTCAAGCGGAATTACATGTATAACCCACTTTTCTTGTTTTCAAACCTTAAACAACCTATCTAGACCTAAGACTCGATTAATACATAGTAAACAGACATTTAAAGCACCAACAGACTCCCCCTTGGATGTTGACGAAGTCTTCGGCATCGAGTCTTCAGTCTTGGTCTTTTTCCAACTTTGTCTTCTCATTGTAGAAACTCTCTCTTCAACAGGTTCAGGATCTTAACCTAGCTCCATCTTCAATCTCCCCTTTGACTGTTGGTTCAGAATTCTGACTCCCCCTTTCATAGACTCCCCCTCTCGATATGCTGGGAGCTAGAATCTAGATCTGGTTCAAACTTTAACATTTTGAAGCCGTGGGGATTTTGAAATCCACAACCTGTTTCTCAAACATATAATGTTACAAACTATTGATTTTCAATAATAAAACTTATAATCTATCAGTTTTAGAAATCCACTCAAGTATTCAGGTCCAAGTTAATGACCCTGATTACTCAAATAATCTACCAAGTCCAACTTAATGACCTTGGTTGATCTTGTGACAAAACAGACTGATTTTTGTTCAAGAATTTTTAAACAATTTTTTTAGAAAATAACAAGTATCAAGTTAATGAACTTGTTTTTGACTTTTCATCAATCAACTTTTAACAAGGTAAGCTCTCCTCATCCTCCAGTCTAGAAACTTCCTGCATCTGCTTCAATCTCTGAGAATCAGACAATCAACTTTCTACTCTAGTTTGTCTGAAAATAAAGTAGAAATGAAAAATCTTTTTGAATTTTTAATAAAATTTCTGAACTAGAAATGAAATACAGAAACTTAAATGCAATGAAAGTAAACTATTTACAAACATATTTTTGGTGAGCGAGTTAGGGAATCATATCAGCTATTAGACAAGTCACTAGTACCGTTAAGCTTTAATTTCATACTCAGAATTAAACAATTCACCTAGATTGTCGATATACTGGTCCACTTAAATTCTCACACAATTTTCAATCTGTTCAGGATACGAATTAGGTGAATTAAGAACTTAAACTCATTCATGTGTCCCACCTCTTGAATATACTCCCGTATCCAGATCCCAATAT
The DNA here is from genome assembly GCF_002127325.2 of Helianthus annuus. Lineage (NCBI taxonomy): Eukaryota > Viridiplantae > Streptophyta > Magnoliopsida > Asterales > Asteraceae > Helianthus > Helianthus annuus. The sequence goes on along the minus strand of NC_035440.2, from coordinate 158,436,604 downwards.
TCAGTCTTACAGGTGAGTATACCACAAATGATATCTGTAAGGGGTTACATGAGAAACCATGAGAGCTCAAGTTAGAACTTCCGTTCAGCAGAGAGATGACGGTTCGACTTTTGGTGTGTCCCCTTTAGAGGATCTTTTGTTTCAACAGCAATGACTATCAATTTTATTGTTTCATCAATTTGCTGAGGGCTGCGCTATGTTTCAAGCAATGCAGAAAGTATTATTCGGGGACTAGGTCAAAACTTCCATTCAGCAGAAGTCCCGGAATAATAGCCCAGATATCACTGAGTATAAAGACCTAGTATTTCAGAAAGAGGGACCTTTCAAACGAGATTTCAGGGGTTACCTATATATCCAAGTAGTGTTCCCCACGAAATAAGCAAGTTTGAATTATTATGTTTATATCCCGAACAAATATACTAAATGTGCAAAAACCTATCGACATATCATCAGTGAAACTGTTTAACGCTTTTTTAATCTTTACAAATCTTTAGCGTACCGTAACTGTCAAACTAATGTACTATCATTTTCCCTTTTTACACAAGCTCTTTTTCAGTTTTCTATTGTTTTTGGATTTTTGAATTTTATCATGTTTTTGTATTTTTGAATTTTTTACTGTTTTTGTATTTTCAAAAATATTTCTACTCCCCTTAAATACCAAAACAAGTAAAAAATCGACAAACCATTGCAGATTGTTTCTCATCGTCATCTACAACAGTACCTTCATCAACGCCAATAATGCCATCCGACACCGAGAAAAGCATCATACCATTCAGTTTTAAAAGATATTTAAAACGTGTTTTGTCAAAAGCTTTGGTATGTAAATCAGCTTTCTGATTGTCAGTGTGGATTTTCTCAATTAGTATCAACTTCTTCTCGAAGCAATCTCGGATGAAGTGATGTCGAATTTCGATATGTTTAGTTTTAGCGTGATGTACTGGATTTTTAGTTATATTTATTGCGGCCTCATTATCAACAAAGATAGGTGTGTTAAGAAACTGCAAACCGTAGTCGCGCATCTGTTGCTGGATCCACAAGATCTGAGAGCAGCAACTGCTAGCAGACACATACTCCGCTTCACATGTGGATAGGGCCATAGAAGTTTGCTTCTTACACTGCCAGGTAACCAAGCGAGGTCCAAAAAACTGGCATCCTGCTGTTGTTGATTTAGCATTGACTTTGCAGCATCCGAAATCTGAATCGGAATACCCTTCGAGCGTGAAATCGCCTTTTCTAGGATAACACAACCCCAATGATTGAGTTCCTTTCAGGTAGCGTAATATCCTCTTCACAATTACCATGTGCGAAGCTCTCGGGTTAGATTGAAATCTTGCTGCGAGGCACGTTGGGTACATGATATCGGGTCTTGAAGCAGTTAAGTACATCAACGAACCAATCATGGAACGATACATTGTCTCGTCTACCCTGTCTCCGGTGAGATCTGGGTGTATCCCATGATTCGTCGCTAACGGGGTTGACGCTGGAGGTAGAACTTGACATCCCAAATTTCTCTAGAATATCATGAACGTACTTCATCTCGTGAATGAAAATTCCTTCAGGTAGTTGATCAACTTGTAGACCCAAAAAGAATTTCATCTCCCCCATTGATGACATTTCGAACTTTTGCTTCATCACTTGTTCAAAATCTTTGCACAAATTCTCATTTGTTGACCCAAATATTATGTCATTCACATATATCTGAACTATCAGAAGATGTCCGTCGACCTCTTTGGTGAAGAGAGTGGCATCCACTTTTCCATGAATGAAACTATTGGCTAGTAGGTGTTGAGACAAAGTCTCGTACCAAGCTCTCGGGGCCTGGTGTAAACCATACAGCGCTTTGTCTAGCAAGTAGACCTTGTTTTTGTGGATTAGATCGGTAAAGCCCAGCGGCTGTCCGACATATACCTCCTCTTTTACCTTCCCGTAGAGAAACGCCGATTTTACATCTAGCTGATATACTTTGAAGTTTTTCCACGATGCAAATGCTAGGAAGATTCTGATCACTTCTAGTCGAGCTACAGGAGTATACACTTCAGTGAAATCTATACCCTCCTGCTGACTAAAGCCCTGGACTACGAGTCGAGCTTTGTTTCGCACAACAACTCCTCGATCATCTCTTTTACACTTAAACACCCATTTTGTGTTGATCTTCCTGTGTCCATCAGGTAAGTCTACCAAGTTCCACACTCCCAACTTCTCAAATTGACTCAACTCTTCTTGGATAGCATTGACCCAAGAATCTTCAGTAAGCGCCTCTTTGTATGTTCGTGGTTCAATCTGCGAAATAAAACAACTCAATGAAAATTCAGTTTGTAAAGATGCTACTGTAGAATAAAAACAAGTAAGCCCTTGGTCAATTTGACGTCTAGTGCGAACGCCTGATTGTAATTCTCCTATGATCAGCTCCTCTGGATGGTATGAAAGAGTTCTTGGCATCACTTCGCCTAGAACATCTACCTCGCTTTCCAGATTAGTAACATTTTGATTTGCATCTTGTTCACTGACTGGGTTTGTTTGACTTGAAATCTGAATTTGCTCCCCCTCAGAATCTGAATCACCACGATCAAATACTGGCATGTTCTCAGAATCTTGATTATCATTCTCAACCATCTGATTATTTGGAGCAACATCTGAAGATTGTTGAATATCATCATGTTCACCAGCATTGCTTGGACCTGCTTCATCATCATTCGAAGTTCGTGGTCGTGTAGAATACTCAGCTGGGAACCTTTCCTGTGAAGACTCATACTCCCTCAAAATATCCAACTCATCAAAGAAATCTTCTTCTTCTTCTGGTTCTTCCCTCATGTTAAACGAATTCCATAAAGTGTCATAATGATAACGCCATGAATCTCCAGGATTCTGCGGCGGCATTGTATAACCTTGACATTCAACATTTGGAGTTTCAATAATCCACTTCTCGCTTAGAACGAAGACACGTTGTAAAGGACTTGCATAACCAACAAATATACCCTCAATGCACTTCGGTCCAAATTTTCCAAAAGGCTCTAGAACAGTACTGGGTGACCCGAATGGTTCAAGATACTTCAAATTAGGTTTGCGGTTATTGATTAACTCAAAGCACATTTTGTTGAATTTCTTGACAGTGAGAACTCTGTTGAGCGTATAGCATGCGGCGGAAACAGCTTCTGCCCAAAAGTTTATCGGAAGCTTTGAATCAGTAAGCATATTTCTTGCTGTTTCGATTAGTGTCCTGTTTTTGCGTTCTGCGACTCCATTCTGCTGAGGAGTGTATGGAGCACTAAACTCATGCAATATACCTCTTTCATTACAAAATTCTTCCATCTTGCTGTTCTTGAATTCAGTACCATTATCACTTCTAATTCTTTTGATACGCCTCTGGTACAGATTTTCAATATTTTTGAACAACGCCATTAAACTATCAAACGTTTCATCTTTCAACTTCAAGAATGATACCCACGAAAATCTAGAATAATCATCAGTAACCACAAGACAATAGTAATCTCCTGTAATACTTTTGACATTCATTGGACCAAACAAATCCATGTGAAGTCTCTCCAGGGGTCTTGATACTATATTAACTTGCTTTTTAGGGTGTGACTTTTTCTTCTGCTTGCCTTTAACACAGTTAATGCACTCCCCTTCCAGATGAAAACCTTTGATGTGAACTCCTGTAACCAAATCATTGTGCACTAGATGATTCATTTTTCTCAGATGTATATGACCCATCTTGCGGTGCCACAATCTCGATTCTTTCTCAGTTGCTCTACACACAAAACAATGAGCCTGACCCGTGGTTGTAGTAGCTACGCTCATGTCCAACACGTACAGATCATTAACTCTGGGTGCCCTCATGATAATCCATTCTTCAGGAACAACAAATCCTGGCTTCAAGATCAAACATTCTTTGTCAGTGAAGTGAGTGGTATACATCCTGTCACAAATCTTCGAGATACTCAGCAGATTATTCTCCAGCTCAGCAATGTAATTAACTCTTTGAAACGTCACAATCCCATTGGATAACGTTCCTTCACCAATAATCCTACCACCTTGATTTCCTGCAAAACCAACGTAACCTCCATTGAAATTTCTCACATCGTACAGCAACGCTGTCTTTCCTGTCATATGCCGAGAAGCTCCACTGTCCATGATCCATTTTGAAATGGATCTTGGAAGCTCCTACACAAATCACAAAATGATTTAGGTAAAATAAACTTCTCAATAATACACTTAACCATTTTCAAAAACATTTCAATAAAGATGCCGATTCATGCTTCGCAATTCCCAACTAGGAAGCTCCGGCAAATCCCACAAACACTTAGTTAGATTTGGAAGCTACCCAAGCCTCTTTTGACTCAGGCAACTCAATTTTGATGTGAGTTTTTGTAGTGTATAGTGGCGGAAAATTTTTATCATTCATTTTCAAACTCTCTTTAGACCCAACCTTAACCTTTTTGTATAAGAAAAATTCATCTTTCTGAGGTTGACCAGATGGTTGGTCTTTCTTTGAAACATTTTTCTTTTCAGAAACATTCTCTCTTGGTTCCAGTTTCTCATAGTAATCCAAAGGTACATCCATCTTTACCGATGTGGTAGAAGATGATTGTTTTTCAGTCTCAGAAACCTTTGGTTTTGGAACACTTGCTTTCTTTTCAGCAACTTTTGGCTTCCATGTTTGTTGAGGTGACGCAACCCATTTGTAAAACTTGTCATTTTTAGTTACGATGTTTTTAACAGGTTCGGTTTTGAGTTTGGTGTTGTCATTTTTCAAAATCTTTTTCTCAACAACCAATGGAGCTTTTCTCTTAGCATCAACTTTCTTTTTCTGAATCTTTACAACTTCAGTCTTAGGCTTCAACTTGATACAATTTCATGCAATATGTCCAACTTGATTACATCTGAAGCATGTTCGAGTGTCAACAACTCGACTTGTGCCTTCAGACTGAGACTGTGAAGCTTTCTTCTCAAAGAATTCTGTGTTTGATTTCGAAAAAATCTTTTTCTCTTCATCAGAAAGTGAACTTGAACTGTTCACAAACACTTTGTTCTCAACAAACCTTTTGTTTTGAACATTTCTCTTTTGATAACTCTTACCACCCTGATAACCACCCGACCAGTTGTTTCGATTATTGTTATAAAACTGTGGTGGAACAACAGGTTTCTTGTAGTAAGCTTTATCTTTCTCAGAATTCATTTGTCTTTTTGTTTGTTTTAAATTTTTCACTTCAGACAAATCAATTTCAACCATTTTGAACACATTTGTCAGTTTAGCAACATTCACATTTTCTAAGGGAAAATCAGAATCCGAATACAACTTATCCGATCCCGACATCTTGTACATGACAAGAATAGGTTCTTCATTTAAGTTGTTTTTGGTCTTTGATTTTGGAATGTATTTGTCCAAGAAACATTCATCTTCCTCAGTAGTGTCACTTTCAGATTTTAAAACATTCTCAACTACACTTTTCACAACATCAGTTTGGACACTATCCTCATCAGAAGATGAAGTGAATGTGACATCAATCATGTCTGGAAGTTTCACTTCATTCTCATTTTCAAGATTAACCAACCTAGATTGCTTTTTCGAATAATTTTCTAAAACTGGTGGTGGAACTTGATGATAACCCACCCCGGTTCCATCTGAAAAGACATCTTCGCCAGCTTTGTTTTTGCCTATGGGTTTTGGAACAATGTGTTGCAGAACAAAGCTTGCGGAGTTGTAACTTTTTAGCTTCAACTGGATTCGCTCATTTTCAATTTCAGCTTCTTTATATTTAAGCTTCAACTTTGCAATTTCATCCAGTTATTGATTGATTAATTCTTCTTTTACCCGAAGCACTCCCGACAGATGAACATTTTCCTTATATATCTTACCATTTCTGTCATCATTATCTTTAACTGTGCGTTTAAGCTTCTCAAATTTTTCAGTGATCTGACGATTTTCAAGAACTAACTTCTCATTTTCTTTCCTAATCTTTTCTTGATCAATTTTATCATTTTCAATTTTGTTGGTTAATTTTTTTAATTTGTTAGTTGAAGCTTTCAACATTTTATCACGGTCAAGGATCTGATCCTCAACACTTCTGACTCTAGCAGTCAGATCATCAACCTTCTTACCATTGAGATAGGTGATTGTACTACAAACTTTGCATTCTTTGATGCAATTTTTGCAGTCAACATCACCATTGACTTTCTTACCTGACCCAGTCGTTGACGCATTTGAACTAACCTGGCTTTTAGACTCAGAAACGGATTTAGAGTCTACCTCAAGTGCATTAGCAGCCAGCACCTTGTCAGCCATCTTTCCCAAGTTTTCAGCATTCAACTCTTGAGTCGTGTCAATGATTCCATTATCAACCTTCTTTGGCTTTTCCTTTTTCTCTTTCTCTTCTCCGCTTCCCCACCATTTTCTTTGCCAATACTCATCTTCATTAGCCATTTCTTTAATTATGGTTTCAAGATCAAGAGTGTTATGGTCAATAGCAATGTTTCCCATGGGGTCAAGATAACATTCTCTGTCTGGATCCCATCTCTTTGCTCTCTTTGCTTCAAGATAGATACCAGATAATCTGATCATTTTGTTATGAGCTATCATCTTTCTGTAACCATACTTCTGTTCTTCAGTTCTATTGTCTTTAAAAGGAACAGGTTCAGCAGATTTTGCCATGAAAGCAAATCCAACAGCATTTTCCTCAGGTAACAACTCGCTCCAGTCGAAACCTTCATCATCGTGAATCACATCAAGAGTTCTAGATTTTTCTTTGTTATCCTCAACCTGTTTCATTCTTGGCGGCTCCGATTTATTCTGATGATAAATCACTTTCTTGTAGTAATCTTCTCTAAACGAGTTTTCAGACTCATCAGCATAAGCATTTCGGCATTCACGCTTAAAGTGACCTTTCTGTTTGCACTTAAAGCATGTCACTTTAGACTTGTCAAAGCCTAACTTGGTAGAAGGTCCACCAATAGACTTCCTTCCTGTGATCTCCATGAAACGCTACGCCCGATGAACTGCACTGGCCATACACCAACTTATGTCGATCCATTCCATCTCATCAGGATCTATCTGATCGTAGTCTTCTTTTGTCAGGTTGGTGTTGCCTATCTTGCCTGCCACAAGGCTTTCATACGATTCTAGCATAGACGCTAAGAAAATCATCTGTTGCTTTGCTGATTCCTCGCTGAAATTTTGAGCGTTCTTTAAGTCTACAGCGATGTTGCATTGAAATAGGTTCTTTGCATCAGACTGGTTTGAATGTGACGAAGAACCATTGTGAAATCCACTGCTTTGACTCTCTTTGCATGAAGTGTTGGAATTTTCAGCAGAAAAAGCTGTCTTGGGAGATGTATTCTTTGGCATCATACTTTTTGGATAATACAAATCCAAGTTCTGCTGGTATGATGAGTGATTGACTTTCTTAACTCCAGCTCGTGACTCTCTAGTCTCTCAATCAACAAATCCACTGTGAGCTGTTCAGACTTGATCGTATTCTTCAACATCAACGCATAATATTGCCAATCCATCTCATCTGGCAACGAGTCAAACAATTTATCGACTAGCTCTTCTTGAGAATAGAAAATTTCATGTCTCGCCAGTTCCAGCATCAGGTGCCCAAACCTCTCAATCATTTTACTAACTGATTCATTCTTTAAACAACCAAATAAATCAAATTATTTTCTTAGCAGATTCTTTTTGTTTTTCACTATTTCTGCACTTCCCAAACACTTCACTCTTAGCTTTTCTCAGAGATCTTTAGAACTTTTGTACTCGATCAAGGATATTATATCTTCTCGAACAGACTGATACAGCAACGCGATACATTTTTGTTCGGCAACAAACGATTCTATTTCATCAGATGATGTTAAGCTTTCACCAGTTTTGCCTCCATCAATATATCCATTCTTTAGACTCTTCCAGCTGGGATAAGCAAAGGCCTTCAACCATTCTTCAAACTTCTTGGCCCACCGACTGTACTCTTCAATAGCCATCAACTTTGGGGGTTTGTTATAAGTTCCGTAAGCACTTTCCATACCTAAGGCATCTGATAAACTTTTCTTCGTATTCGACGTGTTCTCATTGGTGTTGCAAGAAGAAGTATCGTCTCCAGAATTTCCAGCAAAGGCATACATACCGCTAAACAGATTCATGAATAGATCATCCATCTTGCACGTACCTGAAAAATCAGCAAACACTTAGAAAAATTTTAAGTTTTTGAAAAACAACCAATTCAAGCGAAAGCAGTTTGAAGCAAAATCAACTTCAAGCAGAATCACTAGAATTTTTCAAGCGAGATTAAACAATTCAAGCGAAATCTGATATTGATCTAATTTCGCTTGAAATTACACAGAATTTCAAGCGGAATAAGACTTTCGAGCGAAATCACACGTAGTGTTCAAGCGGAATAAGGATTGATCTGATTTCGCTTGAAATTACACAGAATTTCAAGCGGAATAAGACTTTTAAAGGGGTTTCGCTTGAAATGTTTCAAGCGGAATCTAATGACATCAGCATTTTCGAACCGGTTTTCAAGCGAAATATCAAGTTTTTGTATGAATTAGATCGATTTAAGGTCCAATTTTCTCAGGGATTAGTTATCACTATGATTCGCTTGATATATGTCAAATCCAGGTCATTTTCACCGCTGAAATATGTTCAAATCAGAAAAGAAAGGGTAGAAGAATGAAAATTCGATGATTTCAAGCTGTAATGGTATGAACTCCTCGTCCTGAGCTCTGATACCACTTGTTGGATCGGTTTCGTGACCCTAAACAGTCAAGTTGAGCAGTTCATCATCATTTACTAAGGCGGAATCAAAGTAAACAATGTAAAACAGCTTGTATCCTTTTAATTCCTTTCTATTACTGCTTTCTGAGTCTTTTACAATGATTTCTGGCAAAAATCTGACAACACCTCGACTCCTAATTCCGCTCCAACTGTTACAAATGAGATCAACACTCACCTATTCATACTAGCGAGATTCCGCTTGAAACACACTCAAACGGGACCTGATTCCGCTTCAACTAACTCAAGCGGAATACCTAGATTACATTCAAGCGGAATACCTATGTTGTCTTTTGGAGCGGAATAACAAGTGAACAGATTTCGCTTGAAATGACTTCTTGTCATTTCAAGCGGAATTACATGTATAACCCACTTTTCTTGTTTTCAAACCCTAAACAACCTATCTAGACCTAAGATTCGATTAAGACATAGTAAACAGACATTTAAAGCACCAACAAACGCGTTAAAGTAGCGTAAGCTACCTAAACGGGTCGTAATGGGTCGAAAGCACTTAGGATAGGTTTTGATTTAGTATGTAGGCTTTGTTAAACCATATCATATGAGTTCCAATACTCATTTGGTTTACAAAACCTCATCCTATCCGATCTTCCGAATTAGGTCCGGTTTATTAACATAGTTACCTATCTTAGGTGCCGTTTGATTCTGTGATCCTTCTAGCTTAGCTTGGTTGTATTTCAAGACTTCTAGGCATTCTCAAGTGAGTACATAGTTCCCCTCTTGTACCATTTTAAACTGTTTTTGGGTGATTCATATGTGCTAAACGATTTTGAGTTTTCTAAATAAATGCTATGGTTTATATTAAACTATCTGAACTATTTGACCTGTTTAAACCATTTGGAACTGTTTGATCTATAAGAATTATTTGAACTGTTTGAACCATTTGGAACTGTTTGATCTATGTGAATTAATTGAACTATTTGAACCATTTGGAACAGATTGATCTATGTGAACTATTTAAAATGTTTGAACCACTAGGTTAGGGAAGTGATTAGGTAACGGGGTGGGTGTAATGTGATAAAAGCATGGTGGATACGCCGCTGGTACTTCCTATATATAAGTGCTTTTAAAACATTACATATCATTGCGTTATCTAGATCACTTGAGCAATATTTTCAAAACAAAGTTACATTATAAGGTTTTTCTAACAATATAAACCATTCGAGTTTTATTACAAAAATGATTTACGATCTGGGTTTACATAAATAAATGTTTTGAGTTAATATTCATGGCATCGAGGTTTTATAAACTATAACTAATCTGTTTTGACTTGGTTATTTCAATTAACATTACAAACATTTTACAAAACTAGGTTTTCTAATATCAATTAACGAAGTTGTTCAAGTTATTTCCAAATGTAAAGGAGCCATGAATCTGACACTCACACAAAACCTATGTACTCGCCGGCATTTTTATGCTGACGTATTTTCACATATGTTTCAGGTACCATAGTTGATGATGTTTGATGATGATATTGGTACATTACAAACATTTTACAAAACTAGGTTTTCTAATATCAAATAACGAAGTTGTTCAAGTTATTCAAAATGTAAACGAGCCATGAATATGAATCTGACACTCACACAAAACCTATGTACTCGCCGGCATTTTTATGCTGACGTATTTTCACATATGTTTCAGGTACCATAGTTGATGATGTTTGATGATGATATTGGTGCATGCTGACATAGGAATGGACGAGGCCTTAGTGACTTAATAACAATGAAAGTCAACTTGTTCATGTTTTGTTTCTAATTTCAATACAATGTAATAAACTTAATTCAATAAAACGAAACTTAAATCCATGTGTTGTGAAACAATGATTCTGTTACGACACTCCCCAACGTTTCCGCCGCGGTTTGTTGTTTTAACGCGGTCGGGGTGTGACAGAAAAGTTGGTATCAGAGCTCATGGTTATAGGGAATTAGGTTATTAGTAATGCTTTGACCTAGTCTATAACTTTCCTTGGACCCTAGCGCGAGTTTACTTGCGTTTAGTCATAAAACAATACCGTTGCCTATCTTTAGGCGACAACCACAACAAGAACACAAATTTCAAATCCGCTTTGAAAACCAATCATCTGTTCTAGGATGATTTATTATAAGGTTTTGAACCTTCAAAGTTTTCAAAATCTCACCAAAGTTTGGGTCTTATTAATGTGAACACGTGCAATCTGGAAGGGTGGGTCCCCGTGTCTTGAGTTTTCTGTCTAAGGCTAGAGTGTTCGTACAAATCCACATAATCGGACCAGTCACTCTTACCAAGGAACTCTTGGGGTGAGTGTCCACTTATAGGCTAAAGCATGTCTTCGCGATACGTTAGGAGAACCTATTTACTTTGTTCAGCTTTTGTGCGACGTTTGTTTGCTTCGTGGTACGAACAAATGACCATCATCTATGCTTTTTAGTTGGTAATTGTAACATTCTATTCTTACCCAATGCCATCTCACTTGTTTTCTCTCATGTTTCCCCTTTTAGAATGCCTCCTCAACGTGACAATCAGATACCTAATGCCGAACTGGCAGCTATCATTTCGCAGCAAATGGATGATGCACTCCCAAACATCATTGCTCAATGTAACCAAGCCTACAATAACAACAATAATGCTCCATGTAACTTCAAAACGTTCAACTCAGCTAAGCCATCAAAATTTTCTGGGTCTCAAGGAGCAACTGCACTCCTACAATGGTTCGAGAGTCTAGAAAGCACCTTCAGACATGTTCAGTGTCTAAACGAGCAAAAGGATGAATTCGCATCTAGTGTCTTTGAGAAACGAGCTTTAACATGGTGGAATGGTGTGATGAGAGATAGGGGTGCCGATGTAGCACTGGCTCAAACCTAGGAAGAGCTTCGAGCTCTGATGATGAAGGAATTCTTTTCTCGTCATGAAATCAGGGCATTGGAGAGGGAATTCGACGATCTTAAGCAAGATAGTGATGTGTGCGAAATGCAACATATAAATTTCATCAAATGAGGCATAAAACTAACCCTTTTTAAGTACTAATGTTGGAAAAAGTGTGTTTTTGTCTTCCTTTTGTATTTTCAGGATTAAATGAGCTCAAATTAACAAAAGAAGCAAAAAGGCAGCTAAAACTAACATAAATACAAGAAAAGGAACAAAAGTGGATTGCCCGACCCCTCGACAGCTTCCTCCCAAGCAAAATAGAGAAGGCAGAAGACTGAACACGCCCTGTGCTCAGCGAGCACGGGGCCGTGCCCAAGAAGCAGCAGAAAAGACAAACCTGTAGAAGCTTCTATTGCTCACCACGGGGGCGTGCCCAGTGAACACGAGGGCTGCCCAAAGTACTGTAGGCGCATTAATTGTAATTGCGAATTACAATTAATGAGGAGAGATAGTGTCAGACGGGCACGGGGCCGTGCCCAGTGGACACAGGGCCGTGCCCAGGCCTCTGTTCAGCCTATAAATAGGAGTGCTTGGCTTCATTGCAACTCATCCCTTGGCACACCACCTCTCTCACACTTCATCCACCACCCACCACCATCACAACACCATCATCCACCACCATCATCCATTGTCCATGGTAGAGTGTGTAAGTCGTCTCGGGATCCAAGATTGATCGTAAGAGTTCTTGACAATCAAGGCCATGTTTGCCTAAGTCTCTTACATCACTTGGTGAAGACAAGTGTTTAGTATAATACTTTTTATTTTTAATCTTTTGCACTTTTTATTTGGTTTTGTATTAATGACTTTAATAACTAGTTGCTTATGTTGAAGGTGACTTTTCCTTATCGTTTGTCTGTGGTGTCTTGGCATTATTTTACTGTCTATATAAAATAAAAGATTTTCACCATTCATATCTCCACGGTCTATATGGAGGTATGTTGGCTACCTGGTCGGGGGTTAAGGGAACGGTTTGGTAAGGGTCTTGCCCTTGTTCAGCGTTTAGAGGTCCTGCAAGGGACCTGGGTCAAATTTAGTAGGACCTCCTTCAATACCCAAAAGGTATTGGATGGCGGGGGTCCAAACTCTTTGGTCCCCTCATAAGTTAACTACTATTAATACTATAATCCGGCTATTTAGGACTGTATCCTTGCTGACTCAGACTACTTAGTCGAGGGTAACGTCACCTCCAAAAGAGGGGCCTACCATAATTTGCATTAATAACTTAATTCATTATCTTTCAATAATCCGACCCTTTAGGATTGTATCCTTGCTGACTCAAACTACTGGGTTGAGGGTAACGTCGCCTTCAAAAGAGGGGCCTACTACAATAACTAAGATAATCTCTTAAATAAGTGCAAAAGTGCGAAAATAATCAAAGGTTATACTAATACACGAGTCGGATCCAAGTGATTCATCTTGTCTATCTGTTTTTATTTTTATTTTATTTTTCAGCATTTAGTCAGTTTTATTTTCTTAGTTTAAAAATCTTTTTTCTAACATTTTCATTTGATTAGACGTTGAGGATAAACCGGTACTAAAAGCTCTTGTGTCCTTGGACGACCTCGGTATCTTACCAACACTATACTACGTCCACGATGGGTGCACTTGCCCATATGTGTGTTTAGTGTTAGTAAATATCGTGTTTTATAAATTTAAAACTTGGCTAAAAAAAGTGTAAAAGGGGCTTAAAAATATACTAAAAATATATTACACTACACACGCATCAATAGTGGTGAGCATCGAGCCTACGCGGATCGATATGATGAATTAAGTCTGTTATGTCCAACCATGGTTACGCCTTTGGATAAGGCAATTGAAAAGTATATCGATGGCCTCCCTAACCCTGTACAAGACATTGTTATTGGTAGCAACCCTACTACAGTTAGACAGGACATTGAGCTATCCGCTACCTTGATTGAATCTCAGATCAGGAAAGGTAAACTTTTCCGAAAACGCGATAAGAAACCGACTGATGAATCGAAACCGAAGGATAAGTAGACTGAATCCTCCAAGAAGTCAAAGAAGCGAAAGGCTTCTCAGAACTTCGCTGTGGTTGCTCACAATGATCAAGCTGTCCCCAACCAACCAGCTCAACCCCCTGCTAGGAAACCATACAACAGAACTGCACCCTTGTGCAACCAATGTAACCTTTATCATCATTCTAGTGTGAAATGCCGCAAATGCCTAATTTGTGGACTTATAGGTCATACAGCTAGGGTTTGCCGAGCTGCAGCTGCACCAAATCAAGCTGACAACAATCCTGCTCAAGCTCGATTTCCACTAGGGTCTTGCTACAACTGTGGCGAGATGGGCCATTTCCGCAAGAATTGCCCAAAGCTTGCTAATGCAAATCCAGCACAGGGATGTGCATTTGACCGATTGGAAGACAATGCTATTTAAAAAAAATCAAACTTTATGAATTATTTTCTTTTGTTATCAAGGTCTATGAAACAGTTGTTTTTGGGTTTATAAATAAATCTTTTATTCACATTGCAATATACAAATATGGTTACATGTATGAATGACATATCCCCTACGATACAAGCGATCAAGGAACCGTATTCCTTGTAAAATAACCCACTCTCAAAATTCTTCCATTTTATGATCTCTTGCGATCTCCACGGAAATCCTAAATATCTGTTTCTTCCAAGGAAACGAAGGACAAGGCGCAGGTTACAACTCTGGACGAATACCCAAAGTACCATTATAAATCCTTAATAGGGTACCTAAGGGTATTTCCGTAAGCCCTTGATTGGTCTTACATATCATATCTTCCCTACTACACAATATTTTACAGAACATATGATTTCAAAAGATTGTGCATGTTTTCAAAAATCTCATATATATTTTCAAAATCATCTCTTGTGGTTTTAAAAGCATTTCATAAAAATATTTACCTAATATACTTAGTACGTAAATTCAAAAGCATTACAAAAAGGTTTTCCAAAATCATTTTTTTATTTATTTAACAATTCCTAGCATAAGCTTGAAAAACAGTTTCGCTCGTATGTTGCCTTAGCATACGTTGCAAGCGATTTCCAAGAACACCCTGCTTCACACGCCGACTTAGCATGCTTAACACAATGATTTCGAGGATCCGTTTGCTTCATATGTTGTCTAAGCATATCTAGCTCCTTGATCTCATAAACACTATACTTCGTATGTGGTCTTAGCATACTTAGTACCAAGTTCCTAAACTCTTCCCGCTCTACATCCTTATAGGATCTTCTTCTTAGTTAGATCCTTGTAGATGTTTTAAGCTCAGAATCAAAGTCCTTAATTGGATTCCTTGTGTACCTTAATTCGAATGTTATGATTCCTTGTAATTGAAATCGAATTCTTATCAGATCATCCTATCTTTATAGATAGATTCTTGAGGACGTTGAAGTCCATTGACTGGGCTCCTGATATACCTTGTTTACCCATGTTCAACTCGACAACAAGTTAAATAACAATAAATAACAAACTGATACCAAATTAATAACCAAGTGAACAATTATGTGCTTATGTGTTATGTGTTGACCTAATCAAAGTTATCTCGAGCTTGTTCAAACAATTTCTATCCCCTTCACATTACAATACAAACTGTGCGAACTGTGCAAGAAATTACGTAATTATGGATGCATATATAATTATGGAATTTAGTGCACATAAATCACAGCAAGTTTTGTTATGTATCTAGAGTTAACTCTATTCATTTCCATTTCTGATGAAGAACCCGTTGAGGAAAATGAATCATCCATTCATTTTCGCTTCTGAAGAATATCCATCGAGGGAAATGAATATCCTTTTGATTATTCCTTCATTTCCATTTCTGACGAAGAACCCGTTGAGGAAAATGAATCATCCATTCATTTTCGCTTCTGAAGAATATCCATCGAGGGAAATGAATATCCTTTTGATTATTCCTTCATTTCCATTTCTGACGAACAACCCGTTGAGGAAAATGAATCATCCATTCATTTTCGCTTCTGAAGAATATCCATCGAGGGAAATGAATATCCTTTTGATTATTCCTTTATTTCCCTTTCTGACGAAGAACCCGTTGAGGAAAATGAATCATCCATTCATTTTTGATTCTGAAGAATATCCATCGAGGGAAATGAATATCCTTTTGATTATTCCTTCATTTCCATTTCTGACGAAAAACCCGTTGAGGAAAATGAATCGTCCATTCATTTTCGCTTCTGAAGAATATCCATCGAGGGAAATGAATATCCTTTTGATTATTCCTTCATTTCCATTTCTATCGAAGAACCCGTTGAGGAAAATGAATCATCCATTCATTTTCGCTTCTGAAGAATATCCATCAAGGGAAATGAATATCCTTTCGATTAATCCTTCATTCCCACTTCTGACGAAGTACCTGTTGAGGAAAATGAATCATTCATTCATTTTCGCTTCTGAAGAAATATCCTTTGGGAACAAATAACCTATTCATCTTGCATTTCCATATCTAACGAAGAATCCATTGGAGAAAATGAATCATCCATTCATTTTTCGCTTATAAGTATATCCACTGGGAAATGACTAGATTATGCCTTGCATATCTTTGATGGGTTACTCTATGCAAATAGATGACACCCTAGATTCCGTGCAAGATAATTACTTAACACAACGTCACAGACAGACTCCTACGAATAAATTTCGGGACGAAATTTCCTAAAGTATGGTAGACTGTGACATCTGTGCCTCTGCGACCATCAACCAAATACCAAATCAATGAAATATTGTGTTTCATACTTGAGCTTTTTATAAATATGTGTATCAATTGCACGTATCAATTCTTGTTCGATTTCGAGCTTTAAATCGCTTTTTGGAATGTTATACGCGAACTGATGCGTAAACGTAATCATTTTAATGCAACAAACACTCCGGAATAGTGGCATAGGCTTACATACCTTAAATAACCTTTACATAACTTAGAAATAAGTTTTTGAGGGTTTGGTGTGTCGAAATCAAGTTTATTCGATCGCAGGGACTATTTGCGTCAAACTGCAAAAGTTTACCAAATCGAATAGTAACGAACATTCCGAAACTTGATCATAAGTTAAAAATGCCCTAAATATCCTCTACATAGATTAGAAATAGGCTTTGAGGTGTTTGGTGCGCAAAAATAAACTTTTTGATGAATAGGGAATAAAAGCGTCAAAAAGTGCATAAGTTTGCATTTTCGCGCATATCTTACGTTCTGAATATATCCGGATATCCAAAAGTTTTTGTAATCATTGAAATATTTTATTTTAGTGATTGGCACGCTAAAATTCCATTCGTCGCGTAATTTGGATCGTTTTACACGCCCGTTCGTGTTTCGTCGTAATTAACCGAACAACGCAATCGTACGACCAAACGAACCAACATCCGGGATGTTTTTGAGCATATTTTAAGTTCCCTATACTTTAACTTCATTTTAGGGCCTTGAAATGGGGTTAACAGAGCTTAAACGATTCAAAAAATGCATCTAAAAGCAAGTTCTGCACTTGCAGGGGCCAATTTTGACATTTTGCCAAACTTGCCCTCGCGGGGCGCGTAAGCCAGGTGTGGTTATTACGCGGGGCGTGGCAAACCTCCAGTACAGAAACACTAAACCTGGCCTTTCCAGCTGTTTTTGATGGTTTTGTTCATGGTTTTTCAATACCATTTGATGGTTTTTAGTGTCCCATTGTTTAGTATACAGCACAGATTACGAGAAACGATCCTTACGGTTCTTGAAATCCTATAAATACCCACTTGGTTTCTTTGGTTTCTCACACTTTGATCTGATTTTTGCTCTAAGTTGGAGTGTATACTTCATACTTGAGTAATCTTTAGATCAAAACTTCCTAGCTTGGACCCTTTGTAAGTTTCTTTCATGCTTTTCATGCTTTCCAAGCACGAAAGTTAAACCGCGTTTGACTTTCTGCTTTGACCAGTCTTTGGTCAACTCAAAGTTCGTTTGAACTTTGCAACATGAGCGTAATCACGATGGTTATAGTCCCTTGAGACTATATCTACTGATTACCATGTTGATTAGGCGTAGCGAGTCATAGTTTCAGTCAAAATACGCGTTTATGCGTATTTTGCAACCAAACTATTCTTGGGTATCAAAACCCTCTGTTTTGATATAAAAACCTGTTTTCTAACTTAGTTAAACATGTTTTAACATATGTTTAACTCGTCACTTTTAGTCTAGTGCTTGTGTAGAGTCGTAAGTCAAGCGGTCTTGACAACCGCTTAGACTTTCGAACTCGACCCGTCTGGTCGATCACTAGGATCCGACCAAGCATGTTATGTGACCATAGTTGTATAGGGAATAACCTTCCGAGGTTATACCTTATAGTTACTTAGTTTAATTAGTTGTATGATAGGTAGTTTATATGCCTTAGGAAAATGACCAAAATGCCCTTTTCATGCATAATTGAATTTTAAGCATATGTAACCATACTTTTGTCACTTAAATTGATTATGCAACATATTTACATATTTTAAGGCATATAATACTTGTCATAGGACTAGTTAGGCGTCTCGAACGCGTTTTACGCGAACGACGCGTTAAAGTAGCGTAAGCTACCTAAACGGGTCGTAATGAGTCGAAAGCACTTAGGATAGGTTTCGATTTGGTATGTAGGCTTTGTTAAACCATATCATATGAGTTCCAATACTCTTTTGGTTTACAAAATCTCATCCTATCCGATCTTCTAAATTAGGTCCGGTTTATTAACAAAGTTACCTATATTAGGTGTCGTTTGATTCTGTGATCCTTCTAGCTTAGCTTGGTTATATTTCAAGACTTCTAAGCATTCTCAAGTGAGTACATAGTTCCCCCCTTTTACCGTTTTAAACAGTTTTGGGATGATTCATATGTGCTAAACGATTTCGAGTTTTCTAAATAAATGCTATGGTCTATATTAAACTACCTGAACTATTTGACCTGTTTGAACCATTTGGAACTATTTAATCTATGTGAATTATTTGAACTATTTGAACCATTTGGAACTGTTTGATCTATGTGAATTAATTGAACTATTTGAACCATTTGGAACAGTTTGATCTAGGTGAACTATTTGAACTGTTTGAACCATTGGGTTAGGGAAGTGATTAGGTACCGGGGTGGGTGTAATGTGATAAAAGAATGGTGGATACGCTGCTGGTACTTCCTATATATAAGTGCTTTTAACACATTACATATCATTGCGTTATCTAGATCACTTGGGCAATATTTTCAAAACAAAGTTACATTATAAGGTTTTTCTAACAATATAAACCATTTGAGTTTTATTACAAAAACGATTTACGATCTGGGTTTACATGAATATATGTTTTGAGTTAATATTCATTGCATCGAGGTTTTATAAACTATAACTAATCTGTTTTGACTTGGTTATTTCAATTTACATTACAAATATTTTACAAAACTAGGTTTTCTATTATCAATTAACGAAGTTGTTCAAGTAATTTCAAAATGTAAACGAGCCATGAATCTGACACTCACACAAAACCTATGTACTCGCCAACATTTTTATGCTGACGTATTTTCACATATGTTTCAGGTACCATAGTTGATGATGTTTGATGATGATGTTGGTGCATGCTCACATAGGAATGGATGAGGCCTTAGTGATTTAATAACAATGAAAGTCAATTTGTTCATGTTTTATTTCTAATTTCAATACAATGTAATAAACTTAATTCAATAAAACGAAACTCAAATCCATGTGTTGTGAAACAATGATTCTGTTACGACACTCCCCGACGTTTCTGCCGCAGTTTGTTGTTTTAACGCGGTTGGGGTGTGACAGAAAAGTTGGTATCAGAGCTCATGGTTATAGGGAATTAGGTTATTAGTAATGCTTTGACCTAGTCTATAACCTTCCTAGGACCCTAACGCGAGTTTACTTGCGTTTAGTCATAAAACAATACCGTTGCCTATCTTTAGGCGACAACCACAACAAGAACACAAATTTCAAATCCGCTTTGAAAACCAATCATCTGTTCTAGGATGATTTATTATAATGTTTTGAACCTTCAAAGTTTTCAAAATCTCGCTAAAGTTTGGGTCTTATTAATGTGAACACGTGCAATCTGGAAGGGTGGGTGCCTGTATCCTGAGTTTTCTGTCTAAGGCTAGAGTGTTCGTACAAATCCACATAATCGGACCAGTCACTCTTACCTGGGAACTCTTGGGGTGAGTGTCCACTTATAGGCTAAAGCATGTCTTCGCGATATATTAGGAGGACCTATTTACTTTGTTCAGCTTTTGTGTGTCGTTTGTTTGCTTCGTGGTACAAACAAATGACCATCATCCATGTTTTTTGGTCAGTAATTGTAACATTCTATTCTTACCCAATGCCATCTCACTCGTTTTCTCTCATGTTTCCCCTTTTAGAATGCCTCCTCAACGTGACAATCAGATACTCAATGCCAAACTAGCAGCTATCATTTTGTAGCAAATGGCTGTTGCACTCCCAAATATCATTGCTTAATGTAACCAAGCCTACAATAACAACAATAATGCTCCATGTAACTTCAAAACGTTCATCTCAGCTAAGCCATCAAAATTTTATGGGTCTCAAGGAGCAACTGCACTCCTGCAATGGTTCGAGAGTCTAGAAAGTACCTACAGACTTGTTCAGTGTCTAAACGAGCGAAAGGTTGAATTCGCATCTAGTGTCTTTGAGAAACGAGCTTTAACATGGTGGAATGGTATGATGAGAGATAGGGGTGCCGATGTAGCACTGGCTCAAACCTGGGAAGAGCTTCGAGCTCTGATGATGAAGGAATTCTGTCCTCGTCATGAAATCTGGGCATTGGAAAGGGAATTCGACGATCTTATGAAAGATAGTGGTGAGCATCGAGCCTACACGGATCGATATGAGGAATTAAGTCTGTTATGCTCAACCATGGTTACGCCTTTGGATAAGGCAATTGAAAAGTATACCGATGGCCTCCCTGACCCAGTACAAGACATTGTTACTGGTAGCAACCCTACCATAGTTAGACAGGCCATTGAGCTATCTGCTACCTTGACTGAATCTCAGATCAGGAAAGGTAAACTTTTCCGAAAAGGCGATAAGAAACCAACCGATGAATCAAAACCGAAGGATGAGCAGACTTAATCCTCCAAGAAGTCAGAGAAGCGAAAGGCTTCTCAGAACTTCGTCGTGGTTGCTCACAATGATCAAGCTGTTCTCAACCAACCAGCTCAACCCCCTGCTAGGAAGCCATACAACGGAACTCCACCCTTGTGCAACCAATGTAACCTTCATCATCATGCTAGTGTGAAATGCCGCAAATGCCTAATTTTTGGACTTATAGGTCATATAGCTAGGGTTTGTCGAGCTGCAGCTGCACCAAATCAAGCTGACAACAATCCTGCTCGAGCTCGTTTTCCCCCAGGGTCTTGCTACAACTGTGGTGAGACGGGCCATTTCAGAAAGAATTGCCCAAAGCTTGCTAATGCAAATCCAGCACAGGGATAAGCATTTGACCGACTGGGAGACGATGCTGTTTAAAAATAATCGAACTTTATGTGTTATTTTCTTTTGTTATCAAGGTCTATGAAACAGTTGTTTTTGGGTTTATGAATAAATCTTTTATTCACATTGCAATATACAAATATGGTTACATGTATGAATGACAGATCCCCTATGATACCGACGATTAAGGAACCGTATTCCTTGTAAAATAACCCACTCTCAAAATTCATCCATTTTATGATCTCTTGCGATCTCCACGAAAATCCTAAGTACCCGTTTCTTCCAAGAAAACGAAGTACAAGGCGCAAGTTACAACTCTGGACGAATACCCAAAGTACCACTAAATCCTTAATAAGGTACCTAAGGGTATTTCCGTAAGCCCTTGATTGGTCTCACATATCATATCTTCCCCACTACACAATATTTTACACAGCATATGATTTCAAAAGATTGTGCATGTTTTCAAAAATCTCATACATATTTTCAAAATCATCTCTTGTGGTTTTAAAAGCATTTCATAAAATTATTTACCTAATATACTTAGTGCGTAATTTCAAAAGCAATACAAAAAGGTTTTCCAAAATCATTTTTTTTATTTATTTAACAATTCCTACCATAAGCTTTAAAAAACAGTTTCGCTCGTATGTTGCCTTAACATACGTAGCACGCGATTTCCAAGAACAACCTGCTTCACATGCCGACTTAGCATGCTTAGCACAATGATTTCGAGGATCCGTTCGCTTCATATGTTGTCTAAGCATATCTAGCACCTTGATCTCATAAAAACTATACTTCGTATGTGGTCTTACCATACTTAGTACCAAGTTCCTAAACTCTTCCCGCTATATATCCTTATAGGATCTTCATCTTAGTTAGATCCTTGTATGTGTTTTAAGCGCAGAATCAAAGTCCTTAAGATTCCTTGTGTACCTTAATTCGAATGTTACGATTCCTTGTAATCGAAATCGAATTCTTATCAGATCATCCTATCTTTACAGATAGATTCTTGAGGACGTTGAAGTCCATTGACTGGGTTCCTGGTATACCTTGAATACCCATGTTCAAATCGACAACAAGTTAAATAAGAATAAATAACAAACTGATAACAAATTAATAACCAAGTGAACAATTATGTGCTTATGTGTTATGTATTGACCTAATCAAAGTTATCTCGAGCTTGTTCAAACAAATTCTATCCCCTTCACATTACAATACAAACTGTGCGAACTGTGCAAAAAATAACGTAATTATGGATGCATACATAAATATGGAATTTAGTGCACATAAATCACAGCAAGTTTTGTCATGTATCTCGAGTTAACTCTATTCATTTCCATTTCTGACGAAGAACCCGTTGAGGAAAATGAATTATCCATTCATTTTTGCTTCTGAAGAATATGCATCGAGGGAAACGTATATCCTTTTGATTATTCCTTCATTTCCATTTCTGACGAAGAACCCGTTGAGGAAAATGAATCATCCATTCATTTTCGCTTCTGAATAATATCCATCGAGGGAAATTAATATCCTTTTGATTATTCCTTCATTTCCATTTCTGTCGAAGAACCCGTTGAGGAAAATGAATCGTCTATTAATTTTGCTTCTGAAGAATATCCATCGAGGGAAATAAATATCCTTTTGATTATTCCTTCATTTCCATTTCTAATGAGGAACCCATTGAGGAAAATGAATCATCCATTCATTTTCGCTTCTGAAGAATATCCATCAAGGGAAATGAAATTTCTTTTCGATTAATCCTTCATTCCCACTTCTGACAAAGTACTTGTTGAGGAAAATGAATCATTCATTCATTTTCGCTTCTGAAGAGATATCCTTTTGGAACGAATAACCTATTCATCTTGCATTTCCTCATCTAACGAATACCAAATCAATGAAATATTGTGTTTCATACTTGAGATTTGTATAAATATATGTATCAATTGCACGTATCAATTCTTGTTCGATTTCGAGCTTTAAATGGCTTTCTAGAAGGTTATACGCGAATTGATGCGTAAACATAAACAATTTAATGCAACAAACAATCCGAAACAATGACATAGTCTTAACATACCTTAAATAACCTTTACATAACTTAGAAATAAGTTTTGGAGGGTTTGGTGTGTCGAAATCAAGTTTATTCGATCGCAAGGACTATTTGCGTCAAACTGCAAAAGTATACCGAATCGAATAGTAACGAACATTCCGGAACTTGATCATAAGTTAAAAATGCCCTAAATATCCTTTACATAGCTTAGAAATAGTCTTTGAGGTGTTTGGTGCGCAAAAATAAACTTTTTGATCAATAGAGACTAAAAGCATAAAAAGCGCATAAGTTTGCATTTTCGCGCATATCGTACATTCTGAATATATCCGGACATCCAAAAATTTTTGTAATCATTGAAATATTTTATTTTAGTGATTGGCATGCTAAAATTCCATTCGTCGCGTAATTTGGATCGTTTTTCGCGCCCGTTCGTATTTCGTCGTAATTAACCGAACAACGCAGCCGTACGACCAAACAAACCGACATCCGAGATGTTTTTGAGCATATTTTAAGTTCCCTATACTTTAACTTCATTTTATGGCCTTGAAATGGGGTTAACAGGGCTTAAACGTGTCAAAAATGCATCGAAAATCAAGTTTTGCACTTGCATGGGCCAATTTTGACATTCTGCCAAACTTGCCCTCGCGGGGGCGTAAGCCAGGTGTGGCTATTACGCGGGGCGCGATAGACCTCCAGTACAAAAACACTGAACCTGGCCTTTCCAGCTGTTTTTGATGGTTTTGTTCATGGTTTTTCAATACCATTTGATGGTTTTAAGTGTCCCATTGTTTAGTATACCATGTGCCCAAGTGTAATCGTGGGTAGTGTAGTTCCTTTCGTGAACTTTAAGTTGACGTGACGCATAAGCAATGACCTTGTCACGTTGCATCAACACACATCCAAGACCCTGAATGGATGCGTCGCAATAAACCACAAAATCGTCTGTGCCTTCAGGCAATGAGAGGATAGGTGCGCTACAAAGTCTATCCTTTAAGTGTTGAAATGTTGATTCCTGCGTATTACCCCAACGGTAGGTGACACCCTTCTGTGTTATTAGTGTAACTTCAAGAAGTCTTTGATGAACCTTCTGTAATAACCTGCCAAACCCAAGAATTGGCGAATTTCCGTTGGTGTACGGGGTGTAGGCCAGTTCTTAATCGAGTCTACCCTTGATGGATCAACATGAATCCCATCCTTGTTTACCACGTGTCCTAGAAAATGGACTTCACGAAGCTAGAAGTCGCATTTTGAGAACTTGGCATATAGTTGCTCTGTACGAAGAAGTTCCAAAATAAGTCGTAGATGCTGCTCGTGTTCCTCCTAACTCTTAGAATAGATCAGGATGTCATCGATGAAAACTATAATGAACTTATCCAGGTAAGGTTTGTACACTCTGTTCATAAGGTCGATGAAGACCGCAGGTGCGTTTGTCAATCCGAAAGGCATAACCAGGAACTCGTAATGCCCATAGCGAGTCCTGAATGCTGTCTTAGAGATGTCCTCGTCGCGGACTCTCAGTTGATGGTTGCCTGACCTCAGGTCAATCTTCGAATAGTAGCTCGACCCTTGCAATTGGTCGAACAAGTCGTCAATGCGTGGAAGAGGATAGCGATTCTTCACGGTCACCTTGTTGAGTTCACGATAGTCAATGCACATTCTGAAGGTACCGTCTTTCTTTTTCACAAATAACACTGGAGCTCCCCAGGGCGAAGAGCTAGGACGAATGAAACCCTTTTCCAAGAGTTCTTGTAGTTTCCTGGACAGTTCTTCTAGTTCTGATGGAGCTAAACGATAAGGTGCTCGAGCTATGGGTGTTGCTCTAGGAGCTAGCTCGATTTGGAATTCGACCTGGCGATGAGGCGGTAGTCCAGGTAATTCCTCAGGGAACACTTGAGGAAAGTCACGTACTACGGGAATATCCTCGATTTTCTTCTCTTTCGCTGACGTGTCAGTAACGAGGGCTAGAATAGCAGTGTGGCCCTTCCACAAACACTTCTGGGCCTTTAGGAAGGAGATGATGCCCCCCACAGCACCACTCTTGTCGCCTTGAATCACGAGAGGTTCCTGATCGGAACGAGGAATACGAACAATCTTCTCTTTGCATAGGATCTCTGCTTGCTGTTGAGATAACCAATCCATCCCAATGACGATGTCGAAACTACCCAGAACCATAGGAATGAGATGGATAGAGAAGGTCAGACCAGCTAAAACGATGCTACAACCCTTGAGTATGTGCGTGGCTTCTAAACTCTTACCATTGGCTAACTCTACGACATGTTTGGTGTTTAAAGGAGTTGGTGTACGTTTAAGCGTTTGACTAACTTTTAAAGACACATAACTGGTATCCGCACCCGAATCAAATAATACAGTAACATAAAAGTCGTCGAGAAGGAACTTACCCATCACTACGTTAGGATCAATCCTTGCATCACCCTGACCCAGCACGAACGCATGACCCCTAGCACCGTTGTTTCCATCATTGTTTCCCCCGTTGTTGTTCCTATTGCCCTGATCATTGTTGTTGTTATGGTTTCGGTTTAACTGGGCGCAGTCTCGCTTGAAGTGGCCTTCAGCACCGCAGTGAAAGCATCCCTTGTTGCCTCACTGCTGTTGCTACTGCTGGTTCTGTGGAGCTGGTGCTTGTTGTTGCTGGTTCTGATTCGCAGGTCGTGAGCTCCTGCAATCTTTAGCTTCATGACCCATCTTGAGACACCGCTGACAACGACCCTTGTTGCACTGAACACTATGGTGCCTATTGCATCTGTTGCACCTTGGGTGATTTCCTCGATATCCACCCTGCCCGTGACTACCAGAAGACTGCTGACTGGGGCTCTGGTAGTCATCTGTCTTTCGCTGCTGCGCCTGGGACTGAACCGAAGTTGAACCCTTGCTAGAGGTTCCATCCCATTTTCGCTTGTTGTCACTGGGAGTAGCAGTAGTGGTAGCACTGATACGTTTAGGCAGTCTGTTCTGCTCCACTGCCTGGTCTGTGAGACGATGAGCTAAGCGAGTAATATCCTGGATGGTAGCAAGGTTGGCCGATGTCACATGGCTTTGAATATCTGGTACTAAGCCTCTGAGGTACAGCTCTATACGCTTGATTGGAGGGTCCACCATAGTTGGACACAAGATGGCCAACTCGTTTGACCGTTTCGTATACGCCTCTATTTCTGACCCCGTCATCTTCAGGTTAAAGAACTCCACTTCCAGCTTGTGGATGTCATCATGACTACAGTATTCCCGCTTGATCAGTTCCTTGAAATCGTTCCATGGGGTGGCATTGGCAGCCGCCAACCCAGCATCTGAACTTGCGCATTCCACCAAGTCAGCGCGATGCCTTCGAGAGTACCAGTGGCATACTTCACCCTTCATGCCTCAGGGCATTCACACAATTCGAAGACTGACTCGAGCTTATCGAACCAGTGGAGGAGTCCAACTGCTCCTTCTGTGCCACTGAAAGTGCTAGGACGACAGTCCATGAAAGTTTTGAACGTGCATGCAGGCTGCTGAGCAAACTGGCCTTTTGTGTAGACAAGACGGAATAAAATTAAACACGAGAGTTGGTTTGAGAGAGTAGGATTCTGAAGATCCTAGAGTAAGTTGCCATAGCAGGTTATACCTCCTGCCTGAGCGGTTGCGAGTGCCTCAGCAACTCGTTCATTGATCAAAGCCGTCAACTGGGCTTGAGTTAGGTTAACGCGTCCAGCCATGATCTTCATACCAAAGAAAATATGGGTAAGGAGAGGTTCGCGAAAGTGCGATGACAGAAGAGAGTAAGCACATATGTGTTCTCAAGCAATAGCTGTTACGTTTATCTAAATATACCATGAGCAAAGCGTCGTTGTGGATCGTTGAGCACTGTACAGGTTATAGTCTGGTTTTAATAAAAACATTTTCCCCTTATTAAAACCAAGTTCACTATAACCAATGGCTCTGATACCAATCTGTCATACCCCCAAAATCCACCCGCGGAGTATCACCGCTTGGAGGCGTGACATGACCAGGATCAAGCCACCAATCATATTGAACATAGCAAGTAAGTAAAATTCAACCACACAATATGAAAGGTGTTTCAAATCAAAACCATAGTTAAGTGTTTAGCGGAAGCATAATTGTAAAACCCAATGTAAGTATCAAGTATGAAATAAGGTAATGTTTTTAGCATGGCACACACTGCCATGTCCCACAACGACTGCGCCTCCTTGTGCAAGCTCCATGAGTACCTAACGACCTGCAAGGCATGTAACAACGAGTCAACAACAAAGTTGAGTGAGTTCACTATTGGTTGTTTGGTTATAGTATTCGTTCGTAAATCGTATGTTCGTTTTGTAAACCATGTATCGCATTAATTCGTATCGCGGTCTCCCAGACATGTATGCGAAGATTAGTGGGGGCTTCCCATGTATTACTAGACCGAGTGTATCGACTGCTACGAAAATGTAAGAGGTGCCCTAAGTCAATGTCTATAAGCATTGACCCTTTGCCCATAGTCCATTAGTACACGCCCGTCCGACTGGCACGGTGTGAGGTTTGTTAAACCTAATAGCGCTATTAACTAATGACCCGCTCGCCATGGGCCTCGGCGATTAAGTCGATATGATGAGGGACTTAAATGATAGAGGTTTGGTCCAGTGTGTAATCTTGGCATCCTACTCCTAGAGGATGGTAGTAATTATCGTTTAGTTCGTTTACCCATTCCCAACCCTTAGGAATCCCATGCCTTGGAGAGAGTGTGAACTCACCTTGGTTTGTTCGGCAGATAAACAAAAGGTCACTTGAGCTATATGTGGTCAACCATGTCCTAACATGGTTACCATACAAGTCAGGTCTAGGTTTAAGTAATGCACGTATGTTTACAAATAAGCTAACAGATTACGAACACGTATTGATCATGGCAAACACATATTGTCACGTTAACAGTCATAACATAACATTATCATGCTTGTGCGATTCAAAGGATTGGGCTCGCACAAGTCTAACAGTCTTGTGCGATTCACCCATTGAAGCCCAAAGATATCCGGCCCAACATGTTGTGCGTTCAGCACAGCCTTGTGCGATCCACAACATGTTGTGCGATCCAACATAAACCCGGCCCAAATAGTTAAAAGTCCAATCAGCATACTCGGCCCAAATAACGTAAGCAGCCCAACAGGCATACAGTCCAACGAATAAGCATGAGTCTTGTGCGGTCCAGATGGTCTTGTGCGACTGACCAATCCTTGTGCGATTGGGATCAGGCTTTGAGGCCCAATCAACATAATAAAGTCCAACAATGTGTGTGGCCCAAGACTTGTGCGATCGGCACGGTCTTGTGCGATCCACAGGTCTTGTGCGATCATGCAGTCCTATGTTGTACATAGTGTATTAATAGTTGTACTAATCTTGTGCGGTTGTCTTGTGCGACCAGAGCTTGTTCGATCGGATCAGATCTTGTGCGATCTGATCTTGTGCGACCGACAAGCTTGTGCGATTGTAGTATATCTCCTTAAATCATGCAAGTTAGTTACTGATTTCAATCAATTCGTTTGACCAATTATAACAGTTTCCATAATTGCAGTTTATCAATCAACACAATTACAGTTTCTAACCAATCCCTTAATCGATCAAACAAGGGTTTTTAGCATCAAATCTCTAAGAACCTTAATCATATACAAAACATAACAACGATTATAACATTAACCCAGCTCATATTCTTGATTACTAGCATACATCCTATCATGACAACACAATAAGTCATCCTAACGTAAACATATTACAGCCGATTAATAAGCATTCGGTTTTCATTCATCATTAACAAATCCAATTCATACTAACACAGCCAAACCATACGGATCAAAACACATATATGGCCGATTACATTCATTCATGTTCAATCACATATCATTCATGAATCATTACATACTTCACAATATCATCTAACAAATAATAACCATGAATTACTAACCGGTTATGAGGTAAAACAAGGATGGTCTGAATCAAGAATGCTTCAAGAGATGGGGTGTGTTGTCGTCGACTTCGAGAGAGAGGAGAGAGCTAGGGTTTGCGTGAGTGTGTTGTGTGTTTTGCAACTAATGAGGAGTATACCCCCTCCTCCTAAGGTTATGCGTGCAAAGGAAGTGGACCAAACCCATCATGGGCCGCCTTGTGGTTCTAGTGCAAAGAGTATGGTCCGAGTGGGCTTGTGCGATCGAGTGGTTGTTGTGCGATTCAGATCATACAAGTACATACACATTCACATGTAAAAACACATATCATTTCATTAAACAATCAACCAATCAACCAAGTCTCACATAATCACATAACGTTCCCACTGGTTACATCAAATTACAAATAGAGGTCTGAAATACGAGTTGTCACATTTATTTCATTGGGTATGATTTTACGAGGTGTTACATCCTCACCCCCTTAAAAGAAATCTCGACCTCGAGATTTACTAGAACAAATGAGGGTACTTTTCTTTCATGGTGGACTCTAACTCCCACGTATATTCGGGACCTCTGCGGGCATCCCATTTTACCTTGACAATAGGCACATGCTTCCTTCGAAGCCTCTTTACATGCCGATCCTCAATAGACAAAGGTTTTTTCACAAATTTCAAGCTCTCATCTATGTACACAACTGTGTGTGGTATGACTAGCGATTCATCAGCTAGACATTTCTTCAGACTGCAGACGTGGAATACATTGTGAATACCACTGAGCTCTTTAGGTAAGTTTAACTTATAAGCCACTGTTCCTACGCATTCAATGATCTCAAATGGTCCTATATATCTTGGGCTTAACTTACCTTTCTTACCAAATCGCATCACCCCTTTCCAGGGAGACACTTTAAGCAAGACTTTATCACACACCTCAAACTTCAAAGGTTTTCTCCTTTTATCCGCATAGCTTTTCTGCCTATCCCTGGCAGCTTTCAGGCGGTCACGAATCTGGACAATCTTGTCCATCGTTTCAAAGACTATGTTAGGACCTGATAATTGAGTTTCCCCTACTTCTGCCCAACCAATAGGCGTTCTACATTTTCTACCATATAATGCCTCAAAAGGCGCAGCCTGAATGCTGGTATGGTAGCTATTATTATAGGAGAACTCGACCAAAGGCAGATGCTTATCCCAACTACCACCTAAGTCAATTACACATGCACGTTGCATGTCTTCCAGAGTTTGAATGGTACGCTCACTCTGCCAATCCGTCTGAGGATGGTAAGCCGTACTAAAATTCAAATGCGTGCCCAGAGACTGTTGGAAACTTTTCCAAAAATGAGATGTGTATCTAGTATCCCTATCAGAGATAATAGATATTGGTACGCCATGTAAGGATACAACCTTATCTACATACAATTGGGCTAACATGTCAGAACTATAAGTCAGTCTATCTACTATCACCCATATAGTATCATTTCCTTTCTTTGTCTTTGGCAGCTTGGTGATGAAATCCATTGTCACCATTTCCCATTTCCAAGTGGGAATTTCAGGCTGTTGTAACAGCTCTGGTGGCTTCTGATGTTCAACTTTGACTTGAGCACACGTCAAGCATTTAGCTACATAAGAAGCTATAGACTTTTTCAAGCCTATCCACCAATAGTTTGCCTTTAAGTCCTGGTACATCTTATCAGCTCTAGGATGAACAGAATATTTGGAACTGTGGGCTTCCTGAAGGATGACATCCCGAAGTCCTCCATAAACAGGAACCCATATTCTTCCATTTATTCTCAGGATTCCGTCCTTGCCATAGGATAACTGTTTCTCAGTTACTCCTAGCTTTTCATCAGGATAGTTAGCTTCCAACACAGCTTCCTTCTGTGCAGCTAACAACCTTTCATTCAAACTGTTCTTTATCTCAATGCTCTTGGCATTGATTCTTATTGGCTTTACTCTTTCCTTTCTACTTAAGGCGTCAGCAACCACATTTGCCTTGCCAGGATAGTATCTTATCTCACAATCATAATCATTCAAAGTTTCCATCCAGCGTCGCTGCCTCATGTTCAAATCCTTCTGATTGAATAAGTGTTGAAGGCTTTTGTGATCAGAGTAGATCACACACTTAGTTCCATATAGGTAATGCTTCCAAAGCTTTAGTTTAAATACAATGGCACCCAGCTCCAAGTCATGGGTGGTGTAATTCTTCTCATGCACCTTTAACTGTCGCGAAGCATAGGCAATGACCTTGCCTTTCTGCATAAGCACACATCCCATCCCGTTGTGTGATGCATCACAATATACTACAAACTCATCAATCCCATCTGGCAATGTCAAAACAGGAGCATTGCTCAACTTCTACTTCAAAATATCAAAGGATTCTTGCTGCTTAGGCCCCCTGTCAAATTTGCTATTCTTATGAGTGAGTAAAGTCAGGGGTGCTGCAATTCTTGAGAAGTTTTCAATAAATCGCCTGTAGTATCCTGCCAGTCCTAGGAAGCTGTGAATCTCCGTGGGTGTCTTCGGCTCTTGCCAGTTCATAATAGCTTCGATCTTAGCGGGATCTACTTGGATACCACGCTCACTAACAACATGTCCAAGGAATTGGACTTCTCGAAGCCAGAATTCACATTTAGAAAATTTGGCATAGAGCTTTTCTTGATGAAGTAGCTTCAAAATACAATGGAGATGCTTCTCGTGGTCAGCTTGACTCTTCGAGTAATGAGAATGTCATCGATGAAGACGATGACAAATTTATCCAGATAAGGATTGCAGACGCGAATTCATGAGATCCATGAAGGCGGCAGGTGCATTAGTGAGCCCAAAAGGCATCACTCAGAATTTGTAATGACCATAGCGAGTTCTAAACGCAGTCTTGTGCACATCTTCATCTTTGACCTTCAATTGGTGATATCCTGACCTTAAATCAATCTTAGAAAAATAGCTTGCTCCTTGTAGCTGACCGAACAGATCTTCGATCCTGGGCAAAGGATACCTATTCTTGATAGTGACCTTATTAAGCTCACGGTAATCAATGCATAAACGCATCGAACCATCTTTCTTCTTGACGAACAAGATTGGTGCTCCCCATGGAGACGAACTAGGTCTAATAAATCCCTTGGCTAGAAAATCATCTAGTTGCGTCCTCAATTCCTTCATCTCTGTTGGTGCCAACCTATAAGGTGCTCTCGCTACAGGTGCTGCCCCAGGGATGATGTCAATCCTGAATTCTACTTGCCTATCTAGTGGCAAACCAGGTAGTTCCTCCGGGAAAACTTCGGGGTATTCAGAAATGACTGGTACATCTTCAATCTTGGGCTTCTTCTCATCAATGGTTACCTGTGCCATATAAATGACACAACCCTTCTTGAGACATCTGGATTCCTTGAGCATAGCCGCCGGCTCAGGCAATCTGTCACACCCCTAAAATCCACCTACGGAGTATCACCGCTTGGGAGCGTGACTGACCAGGATCAAGCCACCAATCATATAGAACAATATGTATAATAAAAGTAATTGCTATTAAACCAAACCAAATCCATATGAAAGGTGTTCCAAAACATAAGTAAGTTATCATTGTTTAGCGGAAGCGTATAAGTAAATCCCAACATAAATAAGTATGTAATGTCATAACGTGTTCAACAAACAATCATGATCCAAGCCCACAACGACCAGCTCCTCCATGTGCAAGCTCCAATGTATCTAACGACCTGCAAGGCATGTAACAGAGGATCAACAACTAGTTGAACGAGTTCATAGAAAGTAAATGCGTAATAGTAAGTTCGTTTGTAACAGGTTCGTTTGTAACAGGTGGCTCTACTGGGCCGATAGTACGTTCTATTGGTGGGGGCTTCCCATGTTGTATAACCACTAGACTATTCGTAACCATAAGTGTTCTACATATCCCGAGAACAGTAACACGTATAAGTTTACATAGGTTTTACGTAAGTAATCCTTCACAACCGAGGATAAGTGCCTGACACAACCGAGGCAGTAGCGAGTATAATTTCACGTAGGTTTTACGTGAGTATCCTTCACAACCGAGGATAGTAGTAAGTATAAGTATACGTAGGTTTTACGTATGTGTCCTGCACAACCGAGGACAGTGAGCAATACAAGTATACGTAGGTTTTACGTATGTGTCCTGCACAACCGAGGACGATGGTACGGTAGTCTAGTAACAGTGTAAGTACAGTTCTATTCAATCTCAATCCTTCAATCCCATTCCCAAGCCCTTGGGAATCCCATGCCTTAGTAAGAGTGTGAACTCACCTTGGTTTGCTCGGTATGTTAAGTTATTTAGTTCCAATTAATCAGTAAAGGCCTATAATTATACACGTATTCACAATCAGTTTATATCCACTTATTTCACATATCATTCATGATCATACATTATCGAATAGTAATAAACATCAAATCTGCCATTGACACACAATTCAATTTCATGTGCCAAACACTAACACATGTGGTGAAGTAATTAATTGTGAAGGCTTACATGTGATAAAGCAATTATGTTGGTCCAATTGGAGTTAAGTAGAATCAGTTCAATTAAAGATTGTTGGCCTTGTGTCACCTAAAGATGCATGTCCTAAATGGCGGCCCAATCACAACCGATCAATCAGTTTTATAGTCAACGGCTCAAGTTGGTTCTTCCTAGGTTTCATGTGCTAATGTGGTGAGGTCCAATAATGATCAAGCTTTGTGATGTTGTCAGTCTATGGCACGTGCTCTTTGTCACATTTAAAAGCTCATTATCATGAAATCACATCATATGCATAACACTTAATATAACAGTTCATCAGGAAATAACATTATGGATTTGGTTGCTCACTGTCTCGGCCATACATACAAGTAAACAAGATCGGAGCATAAACAAGTCAATAAGTTCGGACATATAACATTTTAAAGGAAACTCGGACCACCATTGTCATTCAAGGTCGGACAAACAAGTCATCACAAGGATCGGACTCCATGACCACTTATAAAACTCGGACAGCCCTATAGGTGATCAAAAGTCGGACACCACCCCTCTAATAAAGGTCGGACTCCCTTAAAAGTCGGACATAGGGTCTTAAAAGTCGGACTCCCCCAATGTCCTTCATGAAGTTCGGACCCCTGATGATCATTAATAAAGCTCGGGCATGGTTCTAGGGTTTAAAACTCGGCCGTTCGTTTCCTATGTTCACATGATCACATCGCAATATACATAAACATCATCATTATCATTGACTTTCAACTAGGTTATAAATCTACATACTATGGCCGACAATTGCATCCCTAAACCTAACACTATTGGACCTCATAATATCATCAAATCACATGCAGATTGACATAGTTGAATTATTGCTCTGATTGCATGATTATTACATATCACATGTTGGCACTTTGCACGCATAACAAGATCAAATGAATAGAAAAGTATTATGAAAACAAACCACTAACCGCAAACTCGATCCAATCATTTCAAAAACATATGCTCATCACTATCCTATCAATCTATCATCCAAAACATCCATCATGGCCGACAACTTTCCATCACCTCAAGAGGTTATTGGACCAATTAATTTGGGTGGGTTTGACTAATTGTTAGATTGAAATATAAATCACATGCAAACCGTAGGTTAGGTACCATCTATGAACTCATGCACTTTATATATTCATCATAATTTCACTTAACCTTCTAACTGATACACCACCTAATCGATCACATTTATTAGATTTAAATCACTTGTATTACATTCGAATTATCTACCTTATTCACGGGATCGCATCATGTTTTTATAAAGCATACACATACACTTTTGTCGATCACAGTCACACATAAACAAGATCACCATTACGAAATAACATATATGATAATTTACTAACCAATGAGCTCGATCAAATTGGATGATGCCTCGAAGGGGGGGGGGGGTGTCCACTGCCGTCGCACATCAAGTGAGGGGAAATAATTTCTAGGGTTTACAATATGGCAAGGAGTTGTGGAATATGCCTACATGTTCACGTATACATAGAAAAGAGGGTGTTGGGCCGAACCCTTGTATGGGCTGCCTCTTTTCTCGAGTTCAATCATAGTGGGCCGTGTGGGTAAAGACATAGTGTACGGCTCAAGAGATGTTGTGCGACTGGCTAGTGTTGCGCGACCAAGAATTATTTAATATTTTTACTAATAATACAATCACACAAAATACTTAACGTACAATTTATAACTATTCATTAAAACCAATATATCAAATAGTCGCACAAAATTCGCATACGTTACATTAAACACAAGGATAGGTTCTGAAATACGAGTTGTCACATTATCCCCAACTTGAAAGAAATTTCATCCCGAAATTTAGCATGCGGTTACTGAGGAAGCTAGGTAAGTTGTATCGTTTACTGGTTTTCCTGGGGTATCACATCATCCCCCCGTTGATTTGGAATTTCGTCCTGAAATTTTGTAGTAGCTTCAGCCTCAGCAGTGGTTGCATGGTTTCCGAATAACTGGGGATACTTGAGTTTCATTTGGTCTTCTCGTTCCCAGGTGAACTCTGGGCCACGACGGGAGTTCCAACGAACTCGTACAAGAGGTATTCTAGTTTTCTTGAGGACCTTGACATCCCGGTCCGTGATTTCAACTGGTTCCTCGACGAACTGCAACCGCTCGTCGATAGTGAGTTCCCTAAAAGGAACTATGAGGGTCTCATCTGACAGGCACCTCTTCAGATTCGACACATGGAAAACATTGTGAACTGCACCGAGTTCAGTTGGTAGGTTTAGTCCGTAGGCTACCTTGCCTATTCTTTCAGTGATTTCGAACGGTCCAACATACTGTGGATTGAGCTTGCCTCGTTTACCAAATCGAACCACACCCTTCCAGGGTGAGACTTTAAGTAAAACCCGGTTCCCGACCTAAAATTCCAATGGCTTCCTACGCTTATTCGCGTAGCTTTTCTAACGGTCGCGAGCTGCCGCCATGCGTTGTCGTATTTGTGCAATTCGTTCAGTAGCATCAACTACCATTTCTGGACCTGTAATCTGACTATCCCCTACCTCTGCCCAACAGAGAGGTGACCGGCATTTACGTCCGTACAATGCCTCGAATGGAGCGGCTTGTATGCTGGTGTGGTAACTGTTAGTGTACGAAAACTCCACTAACGGGAGATGCTTTTCCCAGTTGTTGCCGGAATCGATAACACATGCCTGAAGCATGTCTTCTAGAGTTTGGATCGTGCGCTCAGACTGCCCATCCGTCTGAGGGTGATAAGCTGTGCTCATGTCTAATCGAGAGCCAAAAGCTTTGTGCATCGCTTGCCATAGTTCTGAAGTGAATCGTGCATCGCGATCCGATATGATAGAGGTGGGCACCCCGTGCCTCGAAACAACTTCTTTCAAGTAGATGTCTGCTAGTGTAGAGAACTTATTCGTTTTTTTGATAGCCAAGAAATGAGCAGACTTTGTGAGTCGATCTATGATCACCCATATAGTATCATTCCCATGCTGGGATCTAGGCAGGCCAACAACAAAATCCATGGAAATTTCTTCCCATTTCCACTGTGGTATCCTGGGTTGCTGAAGTAGGCCTGAGGGTTTTTGGTACTCTGTCTTGACTCTCGCACAAGTCAAACATTTGCCGACGTAAGTTGCAATGTGGGCCTTCATGCTAGGCCACCAGTATGTAGTTCTGATATTGTGGTACATTTTATCTGAACCTGGATGTACCGAGTAGAGAGACTTATGAGCTTCATCCATCACAAGTTCTCGTAAACCGCCAAAAAGTGGGACCCAAATACGCCCCGTTACATAGTAGGCGCCGTCTTCCTTTTGTTCCATTCGTTGCCTTGAGCCGCGGAAGGCTTCAGCCCTGACGTTTTCTGGTTTCAATGCTTCAACCTGAGCATTTCGTATCTGTGCAGGTAGATCAGGCTGAATAGTGAGCTGCAAAGCTCGTACACGCCTAGGTAAGGTATCCTTTCGACTGAGTGCGTCTGCCACAACATTGGCTTTGCCTGGATGGTACTTGATGGCGCATTCGTAATCATTAAGTAATTCGACCCATCGTCGTTGACGCATGTTCAATTCCTTCTGCTTGAAGATATGCTCGAGACTCCTGTGATCGGTGTGAATAGTGCACTTGGTACCGTACAAGTAGTGTCGCCATATCTTAAGCGCGAAAACAACAGCTCCCAGCTCTAAATCATGCGTCGTGTAGTTCCGTTCATGAATTTTGAGTTGCCGCGAAGCGTAGGCAATAACTTTATCCCGCTGCATCAATACACAACCAAGCCCCTGTATCGATGCGTCACAGTATACTACAAAATCGTCTGTGCCCTCTGGCAGTGAGAGAATAGGTGCGCTGCATAGTCTATCCTTTAAGTACTGGAAAGCAGTTTCCTGAGTGTTGCCCCAACGGTAGGTGACACCCTTCTGTGTCAGTAGTGTAAGCGGCTGTGCGATCTTCGAAAAGTCTTTAATGAATCGTCTGTAGTAACCTGCCAAACCCAAGAATTGGCGTATTTCTGTTGGTGTACGCGGTGCAGGCCAGTTTCGTATCGAATCTACCTTGGATGGATCGACATGAATCCCATCCCTGTTCACCACATGGCCTAAGAAGTGGACTTCACGAAGCCAGAAGTCGCATTTTGAAAGCTTGGCGTACAATTGTTCCTTTCGAAGAAGTTCCAAGATAAGACGTAAATGTTGCTCGTGTTCCTCCTGACTCTTGGAGTAGATCAGAATGTCGTCAATGAAAACAATGACGAACTTGTGAAGATAGGGTTTGCACACCCTGTTCATAAGATCCATGAAAACTGCAGGCGCGTTCGTAAGCCCGAATGGCATAACAAGAAACTCGTAGTGACTGTAGCGAGTTCTGAATGTTGTCTTGGAGACGTCCTCCTCGCGGACTCTCAGCTGATGATACCCTGACCTTAGGTCAATCTTGGAGTAGTAACTCGACCCTTGCAATTGGTCGAATAAGTCGTCAATACGTGGAAGAGGATAGCGGTTCTTCACCGTCACCTTGTTGAGTTCCCGGTAGTTTATGCACATCCTGAAGGTACCATCCTTCCTTTTTCACAAATAACACTGGAGCTCCCCAAGGCGAAGAGCTTCGACGAATACAGCCCTTTTCCAAGAGTTCTTGTAGCTGCTTTGACAGTTCTTCCAGTTCGGTTGGAGCTAAACGATACGGTGCTCGAGCTATGGGTGCTGCTCCTGGAGCGAGCTCGATTTGAAATTCGACCTGACGATGAGGCGGTAGACCAGGTAAATCTTCAGGAAACCGCTGAGGAAAGTCGCGTACAACTGGATGGTCTTCCAACTTCTTTTCTTTCGTTGATACGTCAGTAACGAGAGCCAAAATTGCGGTGTGACCCTTCCGCAAACATTTCTGAGCCTTCAAGAAAGAGATGATGCCAACCACAGCACCACTCTTGTCGCCTTGAACTTCGAGAGGTTCTTGGCCAGAACGAGGAATGCGAACAATCTTCTCTTTGCATAGGATCTCCGCTTGCTGTTGGGATAACCAATCCATCCCAATGACGATGTCGAAACTACCCAAGACTAGGGAATGAGGTTGATGGAGAATGTCTGACCAACTAAGACGAGGTTACAACCCTTGACTACTAGAAGATTGCTGACCAGTGCTCTGATAGTCATCAATCTTTCGCTGCCGTGCCTGAGACTGAACTGAAGTTGAACCCTTGCTGAAGGTTCCATCCCACCTTCTCTTGCTGTCACTGGGAATAGCAGAAGTAGTAGTAGTAGCACCAATGCGTCTAGGCAGCTTGTTCTGTTCCACTGCCTGATCTGTGAGGCGATGAGCAAGATGAGTGACATCCTGGATAGTAGCAAGGTTGGCCGATGTTACATAACTTTGAATCTCTGAGGCTAGACCCTTGAGGTACAATTCGATACGCTTGATCGGAGGGTCCACCATGGTTGGACACAAGATGGCCAGTTCGTTCGACTGTTTCGTATAAGCTTCAATCTTTGACCCCGTCATCTTCAAATGATAAGGCTCCACTTCCAACTTGTGGATGTCATCGCGTGTGCAGTATTCTCGTTTGATCAGTTCCTTGAAATCTTCCCAAGGTGTGGCGTTAGCAGCTGCCAACCCTAGGATCTGTACTTGCGCGTTCCACCAAGTTAGCGCTATTCCTTCGAGAGTGCCAGTGGCGTACTTCACCCGGCGAGCCTCAGGGCATTCACACATTTCGAATACTGACTCGAGCCCCTCAAACCAAGGGAGTAGTCCCACTGCTCCTTCCGTGCCACTGAACGTGCTTGGTCGACAGTCCATGAAGTTCTTGAATGTGCAGACAGGTGGCTGAGCGTGTTGACCTGTCGTGTGCGTAAGAGTAAACATACTTGAGCACGAGTAGGATCTAAAGATCCTAGAGTAAGTGGTGATGGCAGGTTACACCTCCTGCCTGGGCAGCTGCGAGTGCTGCGGTAACTTGTTCAGTAATCGAAGCCGCCAACTGGGCTTGAGTTAAGTTAACGCGTCCACTCATGATCTTGATATCAAGGAGAACATGAGTGAGAGATGTTCGCGAATAGTGCGATGACAGAAGAGTGTAAGCACACAGGTGTTCTCAAGCAATAACAAATAGTGAGCAATGTAATCTAAGCATACCACGAGCAAAGTTCTATGTAATTCTAGCAAGTAGGCAATAAACATAAACCTTATTACCTAGGATGTTGAGTCTTGCACGTGGAGCGAAGCGTCGTTGTGGATCGTTGAGAGCACTGTTCTGGTTATAGTCTGGTTTTAATAAAAACGTTTTCCCATATTAAAACCAAGTTCTCTATAACCAATGGCTCTGATACCAATCTGTCACACCCCCAAAATCCACATGCGGAGTATCACCGCTTGGGAGCGTGACTGACCAGGATCAAGCCACCAATCATATAGAACAATATGTATAATAAAAGTAATTGCTATTAAACCAAACCAAATCCATATGAAAGGTGTTCCAAAACATAAGTAAGTTATCATTGTTTAGCGGAAGCGTATAAGTAAATCCCAACATAAATAAGTATGTAATGTCATAACGTGTTCAACAAACAATCATGATCCAAGCCCACAACGACCAGCTCCTCCCTGTGCAAGCTCCAATGTATCTAACGACCTGCAAGGCATGTAACAGAGGATCAACAACTAGTTGAGCGAGTTCAAAGAAAGTAAATGCGTAATAGCAAGTTCGTTTGTAACAGGTGGCTCTACTGGGCCGATAGTACGTTCTATTGGTGGGGGCTTCCCATGTTGTATAACCACTAGACTATTCGTAACCATAAGTGTTCTACATATCCCGAGAATAGTAACACGTACAAGTTTACGTAGGTTTTACGTAAGTAATCCTTCACAACCGAGGATAGGGGTACGCGGGGGTTTACGTAGGTTTTACGTAAGTGCCTGACACAACCGAGGCAGTAGCGAGTATAATTTCACGTAGGTTTTACGTGAGTATCCTTCACAACCTAGGATAGTAGTAAGTATAAGTATACGTAGGTTTTACGTATGTGTCCTGCACAACCGAGGACAGTGAGCAATACAAGTATACGTAGGTTTTACGTATGTGTCCTGCACAACCGAGGACGATGGTACGGTAGTCTAGTAACAGTGTAAGTACAGTTCTATTCAATCTCAATCCTTCAATCCCATTCCCAAGCCCTTGGGAATCCCATGCCTTAGTAAGAGTGTGAACTCACCTTGGTTTGCTCGGTATGTTAAGTTATTTAGTTCCAATTAATCAGTAAAGGCCTATAATTATACACGTATTCACAATCAGTTTATATCCACTTATTTCACATATCATTCATGATCATACATTATCGAATAGTAATAAACATCAAATCTGCCATTGACACACAATTCAATTTCATGTGCCAAACACTAACACATGTGGTGAAGTAATTAATTGTGAAGGCTTACATGTGATAAAGCAATTATGTTGGTCCAATTGGAGTTAAGTAGAATCAGTTCAATTAAAGATTGTTGGCCTTGTGTCACCTAAAGATGCATGTCCTAAATGGCGGCCCAATCACAACCGATCAATCAGTTTTATAGTCAACGGCTCAAGTTGGTTCTTCCTAGGTTTCATGTGCTAATGTGGTGAGGTCCAATAATGATCAAGCTTTGTGATGTTGTCAGTCTATGGCACGTGCTCTTTGTCACATTTAAAAGCTCATTATCATGAAATCACATCATATGCATAACACTTAATATAACAATTCATCAGGCAATAACATTATGGATTTGGTTGCTCACTGTCTCGGCCATACATACAAGTAAACAAGATCGGAGCATAAACAAGTCAATAAGTTTGGACATATAACATTTTAAAGGAAACTCGGACCACCATTGTCATTAAAGGTCGGACAAACAAGTCATCACAAGGATCGGACTCCATGACCACTTATAAAACTCGGACAGCCCTTGTAACACCTCGAAAAATTTCGTCCAATAATGTCTTGACACGTGTCATAAGGTTCCGGTATGTGAAAACAAACTTTAGAGGGACTAAAAGTGACAAACGGTGAAAACTATGGAACGTAAGGGTCCAAAGTGTCAACAATGGATAAATAGACTCTATGATAACCCTACATAATGTTTATAACCTTAAACGGATGGTTCATGGATCATACGACGCGGAAATTGCACAAAAGTGAGGAATTGCAAACTATAGGGGCCAAAAGTGTCAACATGTTTAATTTATACCTCTGAGTGAACTTTTGGCAGACCCGATGCTTTGAGAAGCTAAAATATACTCACTAGAATATGTGGTTAAAATTTCGTGAAGTTTCGTCAACGTATGAGAAAGTTATGGCCAAAACCGTACTTGAGGGGTTAAAAGCGTCAACGTCGAATTTCATGGCTTTTCGGTTGAGCGCAAAGTTATCCGAGGGCATTACCATGTAGGTAAATGTCCCAAGGTTCTTAAAAACCAAGTTTGGGGGTTTACGGGTCGAGATAAGTAGCCGAAACATCGCATACAAGTTCAGGGACCAAAGCTGCCAAGTTTGAAATTAGTTTGGCTGATCAGCAGGTCAGGCGACCCGCCTGGACAGACCCAAGCGGGCCGCGTGAGACCACCAGTAACAGAAATTCGCAAAAATTGTAAATTGGGTCCGAAATTGATGTGCATAACAGCTCATACCACCTCTCTTTTGCTCCAATCAGCTCCCATGCATGCCAAGGACATCTGTGAACCTATACAACATCTGAATTCCCCTCTTAAATCAGATTATTCACTCATTCTTGGCAATTGCATTTGTAAACAAAGAGCTCTCAACTCTCAAGAACCCTCTCAAGATTTCTGGAGCATTTCTGGACCTTAAGGCCGACTCCAAGTGTTAGATAAGCTTCAATAGGACCTTTGTAAGCTTCTAATTCAGTCTCTAATTCGTTCTTGCATCGATTATTAGTAAAAGTCAAACTGATTGTTCTTATACTTTGACTTTCTGATTAAACGAGTTTCACTCAGTCATTTCTCAAATTGAAACCACATATATGTTGGTATTTATGTGGGAAACAAACCCTCAAAAGGGTATTCTCTGATTTCCACTTTATGCATGCTAATTGTCGAGTCAAACTTGTTTCTAAAAAGTCAACAGAAGTTGTTTTTGCAAAAATAAGCTTAAATGGTAATGTTGATGACATGCAATCCGTTTGATCATTAAAAATAGCTTTATAATGAATATAAGAATGTGTTTTACTATGATCAACTCGACAATCTTTAGTATAGATACGAATCGGAACCGAAAGTCTTGTAAAACGACTAATTCGTAGACTATCGATTCGGATTCGTACATGCATGTTTGAGATCTGTATTGGAGAGTATTTTTGACCATTTTTATTTTGGTAAAACTCTCTGGAATTTTGTTGCTTGAGTCTATGTTTAGCCGGTTCATTTGCATGTTTCCAATTATGCTTAAAAGTTGAGTATTTTGCCCTTTTTGATATAAAACGTGATTTTTAGAAAAGTGAAAGAGTAGAAATCTTTATTTCTAATATATAAACTTGCATCGAAAATTTCGGATCAGTTGGTGGTCCAGATTTTGAGTTATGGCCATTAGCGTAAAACTATGTTCTTAAGTTACATAAACGGCCCTTTTCGCATATAACCCATTTCAGGCCACGTTTTAATACGAAACTTGTTACCCACTGATGTTATATAATATTTTGGGATTTTAGATGATTTTTATTTAATTTTTGGCTGATCGGATGTCAGATCGCTAAGTTATTTCGGTTTATGTCGGTTTTGACCGTTTAGGCCATAAAATGAGTTTTATGCATTCTATTGACCCGAAACCTTTTCCTACTGATTTTATATAAATTATTTTAAGTGTTCTGGAAATATAAAAATCTCAGTTTTCTTTTGAAAACCCGGAAACGCCTCTAAATCGTATTTTAAGCGTTTTTAACGCATAGTAGGCGTTATACTCATTTTAAACATATAAGACTTATACCTACTGATGTAATTAGCATATTTTCATATAATAACAGTAAGTATAAGTATATGAACTCAGGTTTCCAGTTTTGGCATTTTTAGCCCTTGTGAAATTACTAAAATACCCCTACGGTGCATAGTTTGATTTTAAATGATGAGTTTGGTATATGGGTCATACCCTACTGTTATAATATGTTAAATGGAGTATATTTTCTGTATAAACCAGACCCGAAACTCAGATTTCTAATTTGACTCTTTTATAATCTTTTAAATGACCAAAATGCCCTTATAAGGCATAAATTGAGTTTAAAATTATTCCGGGCAATATAGAACCTAACTTACTGATATTATATCATATTAGAAGCATATTATCTCAGGGAACTTGCATTTGACTCTTTTGGCTACCCGTAACGCCCGTTTTGCGTTCGGTTCGGTTTACGTAACTAGTTTGCGTAAATTGACCGAAACGGGTCAAACGTTATCATTTTTATCTTAAAATCCAGAATGTATTTAGTAATACCCATATTATACAAGTATTCAAACTTGTCGGGTCTAAATCACATTCTATCCGGTCTTTCGCTTAATCGTGCGTAAACCGTATCATTCTTAAAA
Organism: Helianthus annuus; assembly: GCF_002127325.2. NCBI lineage: Eukaryota > Viridiplantae > Streptophyta > Magnoliopsida > Asterales > Asteraceae > Helianthus > Helianthus annuus. The sequence continues at coordinate 158,392,449 of NC_035440.2, read as the reverse complement.
CTAACCGGTCAAAGCTTAGGCTTAAATAAAAGACCCGTTAGGAATCTAATAGGTTAATTATAAACCTTTGTTCCAGATTAGGAGGCCCAGTAAAAGCTACCAACACTTATCATTTGTGACTTATACTTGCTCAGGTAAATACATTTTGACTTATTTTCCCTATACGGGCTTGGGGTACGGTATATAGTATACCGCTTGATCGAGCGCACAAGTCCTGCGCCTTATGGGTGTACAGTCTTGAATAGCTTGTGCGACTCGTTTAAACAGTCTTGTCTTACTTTAGGCTTTGGGGGGTTATTGACCGTGTCCCGGATATCCTTGGCATTATCTTACGAGATGGCCACGACCAGAGCACGGGGTGTAGGCGTACACCCGGCGTGTATAACTCTTTAATGTGGTGTGTCATTTAATCTTTAGCCCGGACAGCAGATCCCGGGCCACCATAAGTACGGGTACATGTAAATCGTTCACAAGTTTATATTGCATAAATATCCCAAGTTAATAAAAATATTTATGCCTTGTGCATTTAAATCAATTTTCAATCATTTTCAAAATGAGTCAGTCGATTTGTATTTACCAGTGTAAACTGACGTATTTTTCCCAAAAAAGGTTAAGTGGAGGTACTATACGAAATAGGCTGGCTGTTTCCTAAGAGCGTCCACTATAGTCTCGCAAGCTCGGACGACAAATAACTGTTGAACAATTTATTCTTATTTTTATTTGATCCGCCTGTGGATCCGTTTCAACTACTTATGATGTTTATTATGTCATTTTACTTAAAGTTGAAATGTATCTATTCTGCTTCCGCTGTGCATTATTATATTGTGTTGATTGTCTATGACGATGCCAACTACGTCACTGTACCCCACACCGGGCCCACCGGTGACACGTGGAAATCGGGGTGTGACTGGTTGGTATCAGAGCCAACGCTGAGTGAATTAAACACTAGTCCTTTGTGTTTAATCTCAGTTACACAATTGCACAATCCTCGATTTTCGAGTCTAGACAATGAACTTAGGAAATGTTCGACATTTCGTTTATTTTATCATTATTTTTATTATTAGCTTTGTCTTATATATTTTGTTGTGCAACTTGTTTAATTTTTGACAGGTTCATCATGCCGCCACGTATGCGAGGACGAGGAGGATTCGCCACATCGCACGATCATGAGGCAGGACCCTCACACAGGCGAGCTCCATCAGCTTCGCACAACACCGCAGCCAACGATCTTTGGAGATCATTTGCCGAGCCAGCCAGGCACTCGGTATCTGCGAGCACTTCGCCATCACTACCCCAATCATTTGGGCCCCACTCGGAAAATGGGCCCCATGGTTCCCATGGATCTTATATACCTCTTCATCAGTCACCTCACCACTACCCAGCACCAGCTTATCAGGGCCTATACAACCCTGACGCTTTCTTGGATGAGCCAGTGGGTCATAACCCACTAGGACCGGAAGACCACTTCTCTGGTGGTAACGAGATGGAGGTTGACGAGGACACTGACCCTTCACTGCCACCGTCAGGTACGCCCAACCATCCCATCGAGATATCGGATGGGTCACCATTTAGGGGATCACCCTACAATGGTGTGGATAGCTATGAGGAGAGATTTCGGCAGCACGATTGGTATTACACCCCCAGCCAACACAACTCTCCGATGCTCCAGTCTCGCCATGGTTCGCCGGTGCACTCGCAGCACCACTCTCATCAGCAGCCGCCCTTGCAGCAGGACCTATCTGAGGCCCTCTGGCGCGACGTGATCACTCCGTCGCCACCGCCACCACCAGTTTTGCCTCCTCCGCCTCGGAGGCCAAGGAGGAATGCGCGTATGTCTACGCGAGGAGGGATTCGCATTGGGACCCCTCCGCACATTGGTAGCAGCCGCTACTCACCTCTTCATGAGGAGTCCGAGATGGGGGAGTCTCCGCATCCCGTTTCGGAGGTCACTTCTGCGCCGATTCCGCCTCTGCCGCCGCAGAACTTTGGAGAGCCCATCCCTGCGTATGCTAGCGCAGCGCAGTTCAACCCGTTTGAGCCGACTTTTCCTCCCGGTTATGATTATACGGGAGACCCATACTGGTTAGCTTCAGGCTACAACCCTCTCAACCAGGAGAGTACTTTCGGAGGTCCCTGGGCTACGGGACCATCAGCTTTTGGTTTCCCATCGCAGGGATACCAGCAGCCGCAGCCTCCACAGCCACAGCAGTACCAGCCACCACCGCCGGCACCTATGATGTCGCCGCCGCAGGTTCAGGAAATCCTGCAAGGAATAAACAATGTACGACGTGATTTGCAACATGAGATGCGAGCTGATCGCCGACGCAACGATGGCATGTTCAAGAAGATGTTTGATTTGCTCAAGGGTAATAGTAAGAAGGATCATTGAATCCTTTGTTGTTAGCTCTTTTACTCATGTCCCTGCGTGGACATCTATTCCTGTATTCTACCCCTGCGTGGGTATATTTCTCTTATTCTACCCCTGCGTGGGTATGTTGTTCTATTAACCCCTGCGTGGGTTTGTTTTATTTTATTTGTGGTTGTTGTTATTGTTTAGCCCCTGCGCGGGCATGTTATTCATGTTATTTGAATTAAAGTCCCGTTTAGGGCAAAGATGTACTAGTTACTTTATTTAAAATTTGAAATGGTTAATTTGAATTTCTCATTTTATTTATGTGCATGAATATAATATTAAAATAAATGGAAAATATCAATTTTTATTTGATTTGCCATTTTAATAAGAATCTTAGTAAGGTAGAACCTAGCTTGAATGCCTTATTTACAGGCCTAGCCAATATGGTAAAACCTGGTTGAAAAGATTCAAATCTCTGTTAACGTCTGAAAACATGTTAACATTCCTGGCCTAGCGTGATCTGTAAAATCACACAAGCCACCCTTTTAAATAAATTATCTACAGATTATATCTGTACACAAGTCTGTTTATGACTTGATACCTACGGGTTATGACTATGTCATATAGTGGCAGTTGTGGTTTATGACTCTCTGTCTAGTAAAGGATTATTTGTTTAATTATACAATGCTAATCCTATAAAAATCTAAATTTATGATTTAGTAAGTTGTCCGAAGTGACTAGGCCTATTGTGCCAATATATATATTTCATTCCATAATATAGTTGCTAATAAAAGCCTTGAATGAAATTAAATAAATTAACTATTATGATTCTTAATATCATGGTTAATAAATCGTCTAGAACGATAATACTGTTAGGTTTCTAAATAAGACCTTGTCCTTTTATGTAGCTTAAAGCTACAATGGCCAAATCGGAGGAAACCAACAGTCATTCTGGAGAACACCCAGATAATACCAGGATTCACGTCACTGGTGAAGAATTGCAAGCACTAATAGATAACGCTGTTGCCAAAGCTATGGATAGGCAATTCAGGGAATCTAGCGGTACTCGGAGTAGGACCCGAACAGTATCGCACGTAAAGCCCAAGACTCATTCTGAGGCTCATAGTAAGCCACCTTCTAAAAAGAGTGAGCCGAAGAAAGATGAGGATGATAATCACTCCTCCAACCACAGCAGTATTCCTAAGCAAGAAGTCAAGCTGAAGCATGATACGTACAGCAAGTCCTGTACGTACAAATATTTCGTATCTTGCAAACCCAGAGATTTTACTGGGGAAAAAGGAGCAGTAGATTGCATGACGTGGATCGATGAGATGGATACTGTGGTTGATATCAGCGGGTGTGCTGATAGGGACGTCGTGAAGTACGTGTCCCAGTCATTCAAAGGAGATGCGTTAGCATGGTGGAAGTCACTCCTACAAGCTGCCGGTAAGGCCACTCTGTACGGTTTGTCATGGGAACAGTTTGTGGCCCTGATCAAAGAGAATTTCTGCCCGCAGCACGAGGTCGAAAGGATTGAATCGGATTTTGTATCTCTGGTTATGAAGAACCTCGATTGTCAAGCGTATCTTACTACGTTCAACACTTTATCTCGGTTAGTGCCTTATCTGGTGACCCCGGAGCCGCGAAGGATTGCTCGATTTATTGGGGGTCTGGCACCGGAGATAAAGGCAAGCGTCAAGGCTTCAAGGCCTACGACATTTAGATCCGTAGCTGATCTATCCCTCTCCCTCACTCAAGATGTCGTCAGACTTAGAGCTATGAAGAGCTCAGAGGAAAACAAGAGGAAACGTGAGGATGACACCTCACGAAGATCTGAGAAACGACACAAGGGAAACAACGACCATAGGAAAGGGTCGGGGTTCAAGAAAGGAGATCAGTCGGGTGAAAAACCCAGATGCAAGAACTGCAAAAGACACCATTTTGGGAAGTGTCGTTTGGAAGCAAAATCCCAGTCTTCCGAGAAACGCTGTGGAATCTGCAAGTCCACAGACCATAAGGCTTTAGATTGCAAGAAGACGAAGGATGCAACCTGTTTTGGTTGCAACGAGAAAGGGCATATCCGGCCAAATTGCCCAAAGAATGCAAAGAAAGCTGACGAGGGAAAGAAGACGAATGCGAGAGTCTTCAGAATGGACGCCAAGGAGGCAGTTCTAGACGACAACGTCATTACAGGTACGTTTCTTGTAAATGATGTTTTTGCTAGAGTCTTGTTTGATTCAGGAGCTGATAAGTCGTTTGTAGATGATAAGTTTTGTAAATTGTTGAACCTCCCTGTTAAAACCTTAAGTGTGAAATATGAGGTGGAATTAGCCGATGGAACCATAGAAACCGCCTCGACTGTTCTAGATGGATGTGTTATATCCATTAGGAATCATTCTTTCCCGTTATCCTTGCTTCCCTTTAAGCTAGCTGGATTTGATATAGTGATAGGCATGGATTGGTTATCGAGTAACCAAGCCCAGATTCTGTGCAATAGAAAGCAAGTGATAGTGAAGACTCCGTCTGGTGAGTCACTTACTATCCAAGGAGATACTCAGCATGGATTGCCTGAGCAAGTGTCCATGCTCAAGGCATCCAGATGCATGCAGAAGGGATGTGTCATTTATATGGCACAAGTTACCATTGATGAGCCGAAGCCGAAGATTGAAGATATCCCTGTTATCTCGGAATATCCTGAGGTATTCCCTGAAGAACTACCCGGTTTGCCACCAGATAGGCAGGTGGAGTTTCGGATAGACATCATTCCAGGCGCTGCGCCTGTAGCAAGAGCACCATACAGATTGGCACCAACGGAGATGAAGGAGTTGAGGACGCAGTTGGATGATTTGTTAGCTAAAGGTTTTATTAGACCTAGCTCGTCTCCTTGGGGAGCGCCAATCTTATTCGTTAAAAAGAAGGATGGTTCGATGCGTCTGTGCATCGATTATCGTGAGCTTAATAAGGTCACTATCAAGAATCGGTATCCGTTACCCAGGATCGACGATCTGTTCGATCAGTTGCAAGGAGCAAGCTATTTCTCCAAGATTGACCTGAGGTCAGGTTACCATCAGTTAAAGGTCAAAGATGAAGACGTACACAAGACCGCGTTTAGGACTCGTTATGGACATTACGAGTTCCTAGTGATGCCGTTTGGGCTCACCAACGCACCAGCCGCATTCATGGATCTCATGAATCGCGTCTGCAAGCCTTATTTAGATAAGTTCGTCATCGTCTTTATTGATGACATCCTTATCTACTCGAAGAGCCAAGCTGACCATGAGAAACACCTTCGTTGTATTCTCAAGCTTCTGCATCAAGAGAAGCTTTATGCCAAATTTTCGAAGTGTGAATTTTGGCTTTGAGAAGTCCAATTCCTTGGACATGTAGTAAGCGAGCGTGGTATCCAAGTAGATCCCGCTAAAGTAGAAGCAGTCATGAACTGGCAGGAGCCGAAGACTCCTACCGAGATTCGCAGTTTCCTCGGATTGGCAGGATATTATAGGCGATTTATCGAGAACTTTTCAAGAATTGCTGCGCCCCTAACTTCGTTGACTCGTAAGAAGATTAAGTTCGATTGGGGCCCTAAGCGGCAGGAATCCTTCGATATTTTGAAGAAGAAGTTGAGCAATGCTCCAGTGTTGACATTGCCCGATGGCATAGAAGATTTCATAGTGTATTGTGACGCGTCACACACTGGTATGGGTTGTGTACTCATGCAGAAAGGCAAAGTCATTGCCTACGCTTCTCGCCAGCTAAAAGTGCACGAGAAGAACTACACCACCCACGATTTGGAATTGGGTGCAGTTGTATTTGCTTTGAAGCTATGGAGACATTACTTGTACGGAACCAAGTGTATAATTTATTCAGATCACAAGAGTCTTCAACACTTGTTCAATCAGAAGGAATTGAACATGCGTCAAAGGCGATGGATGGAAACTTTAAATGATTATGACTGTGAGATAAGATACCATCCAGGCAAGGCAAATGTGGTTGCCGACGCCTTAAGCAGAAAGGAAAGGGTGAAACCAATCAGAATCAATGCCAAGCGCATTGAAATAAGAAATAATTTGAATGAAAGGGTGTTAGCTGCACAGAAGGAAGCTGTGTTGGAAGCTAACTATCCTGCGGAAAAATTAGGAGTAACTGAGGAGCAGTTATCCTACGACAAAGATGGAATGCTACGACTAAACGGACGAATATGGGTTCCAGTTTATGGAGGACTTCGGGATGTTATCCTCTAGGAAGCCCACAGCTCTAAATATTCCGTTCATCCTGGAGCTGATAAGATGTACCAGGATTTGAAAGCAAACTACTGGTGGATTGGTTTGAAAAATTCAGTAGTTGAGCATGTAGCTAAATGTTTGACTTGTGCGCAAGTCAAGGCCGAGCATCAGAAACCGTCAGGTTTGCTTCAACAACCTGAAATTCCCAAGTGGAAATGGGAAATGGTGACAATGGATTTCATCACCAAGTTTCCGAAGACGAAAAAGGGAAATGATACCATATGAGTCATAGTAGATAGACTGACTAAGTCAGCTCATTTTCTACCCATCAAGGAGACGTATAGCTCCGATATGTTAGCACAATTATACGTCGATAAGATTGTAGCGCTACATGGTATACCTATATCTATTATCTCCGATAGAGATACTAGATATACGTCGCATTTTTGGAAGAGTTTCCAACAATCGTTGGGCACTCGTTTGAATTTTAGTACGGCTTATCATCCTCAGACTGATGGTCAGAGTGAGCGTACTATTCAAACTTTGGAAGACATGCTTCGTGCATGTGCGATCGACTTGGGTGGTAGTTGGGATAAGAACCTACCACTGATTGAATTCTCCTACAACAATAGCTACCATTCCAGCATAAAGGCTGCGCCTTTTGAGGCCCTATACGGTAGAAAGTGTAGATCGCCCATTTGTTGGGCAGAAGTTGGAGAAGTCCAACTGTCAGGACCAGATATCGTCTTTGAGACGATAGACAAGATCGTTCAGATTCGCGATCGTTTGAAAGCTGCCAGGGATAGGCAGAAAAGTTATGCGGATCCTAAGCGCAAGGATTTTCACTTCGATGTAGGTGATAAGGTATTGCTTAAAGTATCGCCCTGGAAGGGTGTGATGCGATTTGGAAAGAAAGGCAAGCTGAGCCCGAGGTATATAGGACCTTTCGAGATTATCGAACGTGTCGGGTCAGTCGCTTATAAGTTAAACTTGCCTGAAGAGCTTAGTGCTATTCATAATGGGTTCCACATCTGTAATTTGAAGAAGTGTTTCACTGACGATTCACTGGTTATACCGTATACAGATATACACATAGACGAGAGTCTGAAATTTGTGGAAAAACCTTTGTCGATTGAGGATCGACAGGTAAAGAAGCTTCGAAGGAAGCACGTGCCTATTGTTAAGGTCAAATGGGATGCCCGTAGAGGTCCCGAATACACGTGGGAAGTGAAATCCACGATGCAAGAGAAATATCCTCATTTGTTTCAGTAAATCTCGGGGTCGAGATTTCTTTTAAGGGGGTGAGGATGTAACACCTCGAAAAATTTCATCCAATAATGTCTTGACACGTGTCATAAGGTTCCGGTATGTGAAAACAAACTTTAGAGGGACTAAAAGTGACAAACGGTGAAAACTATGGAACGTAAGGGTCCAAAGTGTCAACAATGGATAAATAGACTCTATGATAACCCTACATAATGTTTATAACCTTAAACGGATGGTTCATGGATCATACGACGCGGAAATTGCACAAAAGTGAGGAATTGCAAATTATAGGGGCCAAAAGTGTCAACATGTTTAATTTATACCTCTGAGTGAACTTTTGGCAGACCCGAAGCTTTGAGAAGCTAAAATATACTCACTAGAATATGTGGTTAAAATTTCGTGAAGTTTCGTCAACGTATGAGAAAGTTATGGCCAAAACCGTACTTGAGGGGTTAAAAGCGTCAACGTCGAATTTCATGGCTTTTCGGTTGAGCGCAAAGTTATCCGAGGGCATTACCATGTAGGTAAATGTCCCAAGGTTCTTAAAAACCAAGTTTGGGGGTTTACGGGTCGAGATAAGTAGCCGAAACATCGCATACAAGTTCAGGGACCAAAGCTGCCAAGTTTGAAATTAGTTTGGCTGATCAGCAGGTCAGGCGACCCGCCTGGACAGACCCAAGCGGGCCGCGTGAGACCACCAGTAACAGAAATTCACGAAAATTGTAAATTGGGTCCGAAATTGATGTGCATAACAGCTCATACCACCTCTCTTTTGCTCCAATCAGCTCCCATGCATGCCTAGGACATCTGTGAACCTATACAACATCTGAATTCCCCTCTTAAATCAGATTATTCACTCATTCTTGGCAATTGCATTTGTAAACAAAAAGTTCTCAACTCTCAAGAACCCTCTCAAGATTTCTGGAGCATTTCTGGACCTCAAGGCCGACTCCAAGTGTTAGATAAGCTTCAATAGGACATTTGTAAGCTTCTAATTCAGTCTCTAATTCGTTCTCGCATCGATTATTAGTAAAAGTCAAACTGATTGTTCTTATACTTTGACTTTCTGATTAAACGAGTTTCACTCAGTCATTTCTCAAATTGAAACCACATATATGTTGGTATTTATGTGGGAAACAAACCCTCAAAAGGGTATTCTCTGATTTCCACTTTATGCATGCTAATTGTCGAGTCAAACTTGTTTCTAAAAAGTCAACAGAAGTTGTTTTTGCAAAAATAAGCTTAAATGGTAATGTTGATGACATGCAATCCGTTTGATCATTAAAAATAGCTTTATAATGAATATAAGAATGTGTTTTACTATGATCAACTCGACAATCTTTAGTATAGATACGAATCGGAACCGAAAGTCTTGTAAAACGACTAATTCGTAGACTATCGATTCAGATTCGTACATGCATGTTTGAGATCTGTATTGGAGAGTATTTTTGACCATTTTTATTTTGGTAAAACTCTCTGGAATTTTGTTGCTTGAGTCTATGTTTAGCCGGTTCATTTGCATGTTTCCGATTATGCTTAAAAGTTGACTATTTTGCCCTTTTTGATATAAAACGTGATTTTTAGAAAAGTGAAAGAGTAGAAATCTTTATTTCTAATATATAAACTTGCACCGAAAATTTCGGATCAGTTGGTGGTCCAGATTTTGAGTTATGGCCATTAGCGTAAAACTATGTTCTTAAGTTACATAAACGGCCCTTTTCGCATATAACCCATTTCAGGCCACGTTTTAATACGAAACTTGTTACCCACTGATGTTATATAATATTTTGGGATTTTAGATGATTTTTATTTAATTTTTGGCTGATCGGATGTCAGATCGCTAAGTTATTTCGGTTTATGTCGGTTTTGACCGTTTAGGCCATAAAATGAGTTTTATGCATTCTATTGACCCGAAACCTTTTCCTACTGATTTTATATAAATTATTTTAAGTGTTCTGGAAATATAAAAATCTCAGTTTTCTTTTGAAAACCCGGAAACGCCTCTAAATCGTATTTTAAGCGTTTTTAACGCATAGTAGGCGTTATACTCATTTTAAACATATAAGACTTATACCTACTGATGTAATTAGCATATTTTCATATAATAACAGTAAGTATAAGTATATGAACTCAGGTTTCCAGTTTTGGCATTTTTAGCCCTTGTGAAATTACTAAAATACCCCTACGGTGCATAGTTTGATTTTAAATGATGAGTTTGGTATATGGGTCATACCCTACTGTTATAATATGTTAAATGGAGTATATTTTCTGTATAAACCAGACCCGAAACTCAGATTTCTAATTTGACTCTTTTATAATCTTTTAAATGACCAAAATGCCCTTATAAGGCATAAATTGAGTTTAAAATTATTCCGGGCAATATAGAACCTAACTTACTGATATTATATCATATTAGAAGCATATTATCTCAGGGAACTTGCATTTGACTCTTTTGGCTACCCGTAACGCCCGTTTTGCGTTCGGTTCGGTTTACGTAACTAGTTTGCGTAAATTGACCGAAACGGGTCAAACGTTATCATTTTTATCTTAAAATCCAGAATGTATTTAGTAATACCCATATTATACAAGTATTCAAACTTGTCGGGTCTAAATCACATTCTATCCGGTCTTTCGCTTAATCGTGCGTAAACCGTATCATTCTTAAAACTAACCGGTCAAAGCTTAGGCTTAAATAAAAGACCCGTTAGGAATCTAATAGGTTAATTATAAACCTTTGTTCCAGATTAGGAGGCCCAGTAAAAGCTACCAACACTTATCATTTGTGACTTATACTTGCTCAGGTAAATACATTTTGACTTATTTTCCCTATACGGGCTTGGGGTACGGTATATAGTATACCGCTTGATCGAGCGCACAAGTCCTGCGCCTTATGGGTGTACAGTCTTGAATAGCTTGTGCGACTCGTTTAAACAGTCTTGTCTTACTTTAGGCTTTGGGGGGTTATTGACCGTGTCCCGGATATCCTTGGCATTATCTTACGAGATGGCCACGACCAGAGCACGGGGTGTAGGCGTACACCCGGCGTGTATAACTCTTTAATGTGGTGTGTCATTTAATCTTTAGCCCGGACAGCAGATCCCGGGCCACCATAAGTACGGGTACATGTAAATCGTTCACAAGTTTATATTGCATAAATATCCCAAGTTAATAAAAATATTTATGCCTTGTGCATTTAAATCAATTTTCAATCATTTTCAAAATGAGTCAGTCGATTTGTATTTACCAGTGTAAACTGACGTATTTTTCCCAAAAAAGGTTAAGTGGAGGTACTATACGAAATAGGCTGGCTGTTTCCTAAGAGCGTCCACTATAGTCTCGCAAGCTCGGACGACAAATAACTGTTGAACAATTTATTCTTATTTTTATTTGATCCGCCTGTGGATCCGTTTCAACTACTTATGATGTTTATTATGTCATTTTAATTAAAGTTGAAATGTATCTATTCTGCTTCCGCTGTGCATTATTATATTGTGTTGATTGTCTATGACGATGCCAACTACGTCACTGTACCCCACACCGGGCCCACCGGTGACACGTGGAAATCGCGGTGTGACAGCCCTATAGGTGATCAAAAGTCGGACACCACCCCTCTAATAAAGGTCGGACTCCCTTTTCTCACATAAGAAACTCGGACATAGGGTCTTAAAAGTCGGACTCCCCCAATGTCCTTCATGAAGTTCGGACCCCTGATGATCATTAATAAAGCTCGGACATGGTTCTAGGGTTTAAAACTCGGCCGTTCGTTTCCTATGTTCACATGATCACATCGCAATATACATAAACATCATCATTATCATTGACTTTCAACTAGGTTATAAATCTACATACTATGGCCGACAATTGCATCCCTAAACCTAACACTATTGGACCTCATAATATCATCAAATCACATGCAGATTGACATAGTTGAATTATTGCTCTGATTGCATGATTATTACATATCACATGTTGGCACTTTGCACGCATAACAAGATCAAATGAATAGAAAAGTATTATGAAAACAAACCACTAACCGCAAACTCGATCCAATCATTTCAAAAACATATGCTCATCACTATCCTATCAATCTATCATCCAAAACATCCATCATGGCCGACAACTTTCCATCACCTCAAGAGGTTATTGGACCAATTAATTTGGGTGGGTTTGACTAATTGTTAGATTGAAATATAAATCACATGCAAACCGTAGGTTAGGTACCATCTATGAACTCATGCACTTTATATATTCATCATAATTTCACTTAACCTTCTAACTGATACACCACCTAATCGATCACATTTATTAGATTTAAATCACTTGTATTACATTCGAATTATCTACCTTATTCATGGGATCACATCATGTTTTTATAAAGCATACACATACACTTTTGTCGATCACAGTCACACATAAACAAGATCACCATTACGAAATAACATATATGATAATTTACTAACCAATGAGCTCGATCTAATTGGATGATGCCTCGAAGGGGGGGGGGCGTGTCCACTGCCGTCGCACATCAAGTGAGGGGAAATAATTTCTAGGGTTTACAATATGGCAAGGAGTTGTGGAATATGCCTACATGTTCACGTATACATAGAAAAGAGGGTGTTGGGCCGAACCCTTGTATGGGCTGCCTCTTGTCTCGAGTTCAATCATAGTGGGCCGTGTGGGTAAAGACATAGTGTACGGCTCAAGAGATGTTGTGCGACTGGCTAGTGTTGCGCGACCAAGAATTATTTAATATTCTTACTAATAATACAATCACACAAAATACGTAACGTACAATTTATAACTATTCATTAAAACCAATATATCACATAGTCGCACAAAATTCGCATACGTTACATTAAACACAAGGATAGGTTCTGAAATACGAGTTGTCACGCAATCCATGTTGGGTATCTCCCTGAATGGTAAGTGGCTCACCAGACGTAGTCTTAATCACCACCTGCTTCTTGTTGCACACAATTTGGGCTTGGTTATGTGATAACCAATCCATGCCTATTACTATATCAAAACCGGCTAGCTTGAAAGGAAGTAGGGACAAAGGAAAAGAGTGGTTCCTAATGGATATAACACATCCTTCTAACACAGTTGAGGCTGTTTCTATGGTGCCATCAGCTAACTCTACTTCATACTTCACACTTAAGGCTTTAACAGGCAATTTCAATAATTCACAAAACTTTTTATCTACGAACGACTCATCAGCTCCTGAATCAAAAAGTACCCTTGCATAGACATCATTTATGAGAAAGGTACATGTGATCACATTGTCATTCTGGATAGCCTCCTGTGCATTCATTTGAAAGACCCTGGCATTGGTCTTCTTTCCTTCCTCGGCTTTCTTTGCTAATTTTGGGCAATTCGTCTTAATGTGCCCTTTCTTGTTGCAGTTATAGCACGTTGCGTCCTTCAGCTTCTTACAATCTAGAGTCTTATGTTCAGAAGACTTGCAAATCCCACATACCTTCGACTGAGACTGGGATTTCGGCTCATACCTGCACCTCCCAAAATGGTGCTTCTTACAAACCTTGCACTTGGGTCTGTCACCCGATTGTTGACCATCAGAACGTCGTGAGCCGTCATCGTCACGTTTTCTTTTCTCAGCATCAGTGTTCCTCAGCGATCTCTGCCTGACCGCGTCTAGTGTGAGTGACAGGGATATATCAGCTGCAGACCTGAATGTAGCTGGCCGAGAGGCCTTCACGCTTGCCTTAATCTCTGGGGCTAATCCCCCGATGAAACGAGCTATTCTTTTGGGTTCCGGGGTCACCAGATATGGAACCAACCTTGACATGGTATTAAAGCTCGTAAGGTAAGCTTGGCAATCCAGGTTTTTCATTACTAATGACAGAAAATCAGACTCAATCTTTTCAACCTCATGCTGAGGGCATTAATTTTCCTTGATGAGAGTAATGAATTGATCCCATGTCATATTGTACAGTGGAATCTTCCCGGTAGCTTGAATCAACGACCTCCACCAGGCTAGGGCCTCGCCCTTAAAAGACTGAGATACAAACTTCACAATATCCCTTTCAGCACAACCACTAATATCTACCACCGTATCCATCTCATCCAACCAAGTCATGCAATCCACTGCCCCTTTCTCCCCAGTGAAATCCCGGGGTTTGCAAGAAACAAAGTAGTTGTAAGTACAACCTTTAGCACGTGGTTCTTGATCTAGCACAATTCTCTTAGATGGAATGATGTGCTGATTTGAGGAATGTTGGACATCCTCTTTCTGGGGCTTAGGTTGGGTAGAGGGTGGTTTGCTGTGGGCTTCAGAGTGAGTTTTAGGAGCAGACTTAGAGGGCGGTGTGGATAGGGTCCTACTTTGAGTCCCACTAAATTCACGATACTGCCTCTCCATTGCTTTGGTAACAGCATTATCTATTAAGGCTTGTAGTTCTGCCCCAGTCACATGTATTTTGGTATTATCATGGTTTTCTACCGGACGACTGTTTACCTCCTCAGACCTCGTCATGTAGCTTTAATTGCTACATAAAAGAAATAATAGACAAGGTTTATTTAGAAGTTTTACAACATTTTATATTTTATTAATTATGGTTTTAATAACCATTTTTGGTTAATTTGTTATAAATTTAGGACCTTTATTAAAATCCTAAATTATAAATTAATAATAGCACAAAAGGCCTAGTCACGTAGACATGTTTAATTTAATTATAAACTAGGATTTTACAGTATCCAGGTAGTAAGGTTCGAATCAAAGTTCATCACCTTTTCTTGACAGGGAGTTGTAGGCTACCACTGTCCTTAGTCCCAGAGGACATTAATTATAGCCCGTGGGCACTTCATCCTCAAGGGATGATTATTTTAAATAAGGGAATTTAGAATAACCCATTTTTTAAAGATGGCCTGTGTAACTTTAGCGATTCACAGTTTGCCAAAAATGTTAACATACTTACAGACGTTAACAAGGATTGGAATCTTTTGTGTAGGTTTTACCATCTCGGCCCTGTCTGCAGTGACATATAGGCTAGGTTTTACCTTTAAGATTCTTTTAATATTCAACACAGAACAATCCTAAATTGAGATGTTAAATCGGATCTGAATCTAATTATGGAACTACCATATTGGCCTTGTCTTAAGATGACATATGGCTAGGTCTTTTCCTTTTTTGATTTTGCCATTTTAATATAATGGTAGATCTTTTATTAGGAAGGTTATTTTCATTTAGTTTATGTTTTATATCCATGCATATAGTTAACAATAATTAAATATGAAACTAAAATTAAACCATTCCATTAATAATTCAAACAGTACAAATTTTGCCCTAAACGGGACTTCTAAGAAACAACATGCCCACGCAGGGGCCAACAACAAACAAAGCCACACAGGGGTCAACAGAAAGACATGCCCACGCAAGGGCAGAGTACAAAAAGACAAGCCCATGCAGGGGCTGAGTACCAAAACAAAAGTCCACGCAGGGACTTGATTACAACTAAATAAAATAAATAAACAAGGGCCTTCAATAATCCCTTCTTTTGGACCTCCCCTTGAGTAGGTCTGTTAAACCCTTGAAGAAGCCTCGGTTGCTACTGCGCTCCCTTTGAATGTCCCGCTCACATTTGCCCGATCTATCGAGGACCTCTTGTTGGCGATCTGGCGGGATCAGCTGCGGCTGCAACGGCTGCTGATGCAGAGGTTGAGGAGGTGGCGGGTGCTTGTACGCATAAGGCGGGTACCTGGTAGTCCAAGGACCACCGTATGGCCCTTCAGGATGAAGAGCGTTGTAATCCCACGCCGCTTGATATGGGTCCACCTCCGCATAGTTGTAGTTCGTGTCGGCCGGCTGCTCAAATGGATTATACGCCGCTGAACCGGCGTATGCATGGATTGGGTTACCAAAACCCTATGGTGGCGCTACAGGTGCAGAGTGTACTTCTGAGACGGGGTTTGATGGTCCCCACATCCGTGCGTTTGACCGTCTCCGCCTCGGTGGCTCCGGAGGCGGTTGTTGTACAGGTGGTGGTGGTGGTGGCGGAGTAACTGCCACAAAATGGGAATCCATGGAGGGATCATGCTGCTGTTGCTGCTGCTGGTACGGAGACGAGTGCTCAGAGGGTGTAAAATACCACTCAATCTGGTTGAACCTCGCCTCGTAGCTATCCGAACCGCGGTAAGGCAATCCATGAAACGAGGACCCATCCGAGATCTCGATGGGATGGTTTGGGGTCCCGGTTGCAGGCTCCACGGGATCGGTATCCTCATCCATGTCGTTGCCACCCGAAAAGTGATCTTCGGGTCCTAGTAGGTTAAAACCCACAGACTGAGGCCCAAAGGAATGAAGGTAGGATGGTGAGGAGTGGGGTCGCCGAAAGAGTGGTGCAAGTTCGATCGCTGGAGGGGTATGAAAGAAGTTTGGGGGTCGTTGGGCTCGTTTTCGGACTGAGGCCCAAAGGAATGAAGGTAGGATGGTGAGGAGCTTAGGGAGACAGATCGCCTCTCGGGTTCAATATACGTCCTCCAAGGTTCTTGGGGACTTGTACTCATGGTAATGGACGGTGTGCGCCGATGAGAAGGCCCGGCTTCATGATCATGGCCCGTCACTGGGGCCTTGCCTCTACCTCCTCTGTATCTTGGCGGCATTGTTAAAACCTGTGAACAAAACAAATATAACCGACAAGAATATATAAAATAAAAGACAAAAAAAAATAAAACAAAACAGAGTTTGTCCTATGTTCTTTGTCTAGACTCGGAACTCGAGGAATGTGCAATTGTGTAACTGAGATTAAACACAAAAGGCTAGTGTTTAATTCACTCAGTGTTGGCTCTGATACCAACATGTCACACCCCGATATTTCCACGTGTCACCGGTGGGCCCGGTGGGGGTATCGTGACGTAGTTGATATCGTCATAGTCAAACAACACAATATATAAATGCACAGCGGAAGCAAAAAGATAGATTTATTTCAACCAAATAAATGTAATATTAAGTATCACAAAGTGGCTGAAACAGATCCACAGGCGGATCAAAATAAAGAGGAAACTGGTTCAACAGATTTAAATGCATCCAAGCTTGCGAGACTCTAATTGATGCTAAGGAGAGGCCATCCTATTACGTGTAGTACCTGCACTTAACCTTTTTGGGAAAATACGTTAGTTTACACTGGTAATACAATTTAACTGACTCATTTTGAAAATGTTTAAAATTGATTTGAAAGCAAAAGGCTCAAAACTTTTTATAACTTGGGATAATTATTTGTATATAATCTTGTAAAAGAATTACATGTTTATTATGCGTTCAGTTGCCCGGGTCATGCCGGGTTAAAGATTAATAGACACACCAAATAGTATAGTCCCGTGGCGGGAAAACCGGCGGTTATACCTTAATAATTATAAATGCATTGGCGGGTGTACGCCTACACCCGCGTGCTAAGGTCGTGGCCATTCTTTGAATGATGCCAAGGATATCCGGGACATGGTCATTAAACCCCCAAAGGCGTTAAACAAACAAAACCAAATTTTTAAACGGGTCATCTTGATAATACTTAACCACCAAACGATTAAGGTAAAATGCCCGACCAAGCGGTATTTTATATACCGTACCTCAAGCCCGTATAAGGGAAAATAAGTTAAAAGTATTTACCTGAGCAAGTATAGTCACAATAAGCAAGTGCAAATAGCTTTTACTGGGTCTCCTATTCTGGAACGAAAGTTTATAATAACCTATTTTAATCCTAACGGGTCTTTAATTTAGCCTTGTTAGACCAGTTAGTTTTAAAGAAAGATACGGTTCAAACGCATAGTTAAGCGAAGACCGTCTTAGAATGTGGTTTTGACCCGACAAGCTTGTATGCTTGTTTAATATGGGTAACTTAAACACATTCTGGATTTTGAGACAAAAATGATATGGTTTGACCCGTTTCGGCTAATTTATGCAAACTAGTCACATAAGCCGATCCGAACGCAAAAAGTGCGTAACGAGTAACCATAAGAGTCATATACAAGTTTCCAAAGTTAATATGCCTTAAATATGTTGTGACATCTGTAAGATATCTTCTATTATGCCCAAAATGATTTTAAACTCAAACTATGCCTCATAAGGGCATTTTGGTCATTTTAAAGGGTATAAAGAGTTTAATTAGTAATCTGAGTTACAGGTCTGATTAAATCAGTAAATATACTCATTTTAATAGGTTATAACAGTAGGGTATCATTTATATGTGAAATTTATTAATTTTAACCATACTATGCATCGTAGGGCATTTTGGTAATTTCACTTAAGCCTAAAAGGCCAAAACTGGAATCTGAGTATAAAACCTTTGCTTACTGTTAAAATATAAAAATTTACTGAGAAAATCAGTAGGCATCAACCCTTAGATCATTAAACTAGTTTTGATACATACTATGCGTTAAAAACGCTTAAAAAGGTGATTTGGAGCCATTTCCGGGTTTTGAAAGAAAAGCTGATATTTTTATAATTCCAGAAGGCTCAAAATAATTACTTATCATATTGAATCAGTAGAAAAAGGTTTGGGGTCAAAAGGATTTATAAAACTCATTTTATAGCCCAAAAGGGCAAAACCGGCATTAACCGAAATAAGCTTAGAACTCTAAGTTATACTCAGCCTAAAAATAAATAAAAATCTCTAAAAATCCCAAAATATTATTTTATATCAGTAGGTATAAAGTTTGGTATCAAAAATTGGGTTTAGATATGCTATAAGCTAATTACGCCATTTAATTCACAAAAAAGCTTTCTAATTACGCTAATGAGCATAACTTCTAATCTAGACCTCAAACCGATGTCAATTTTTGGGTACATGTTTATAGATCAGTAAATAAGGTGTCTATTCTTTTACTTTTTCAAAAATCACATATTAAGGTGGAAAGGGCATAATAGTCAACATTTAAGCAATTAACGGAAACATGCATATGAATCGGATATCTATTGAACCAAGTTGTATAATCACAGAGGGTTATACTAACATGTAACTAGGTCCAAAAGAAGCTCTAAGGCAATCCTAAACTAGGCTTAAACGGATCAGAACTGAAAGTCAAAGTATAAGTCAAACTATGCGACTTTCGGTTCCGAACCGGACCTAAACTGAAAATTGTCGGGTTGAACATGTTTAGACATGTTCTTACATTAATTACCAAGTTATATTAATGATAAATCAGGTTGCATGGATCCTAAATTGCTAATTATGCATTAATTTGAATTTAAACTTTCTGTTGACTTTTTAAGATCATGTTTGACCCGACAATTGACCTAGTTAGAGTGGGAATCAGAAGGTACCCTTTTAAGGGTTTGTTACCCACATAATTACCTACTCATAGGTGTTTTTAATTTGAGATTTGACTGGATAATTATGGACTAATCTCGAAGTCAAACCTTAATTACGACGGTTTGACTTTTAGCTAATTAACTAAGCTAAACTGAATTAAGAAGGGTTAAGGACACTTACAAAGGTCCTAAGTGGGATTAGGGATCTTAAGAAGACTTGTTGCTGATCAGAGAAGCTCCAGAGAAGTCTTGAATAATTTTCCAAGTGAACAACTGAAAGTTGCAACAAAAAGCCTCCTTATATAGCAAACAAGATTGCATGGGATCATTACACCTTAGTCTAGGATTGATCCCAGATGAGTCCAGGTGCCACCTAAGATGCCAAAACCAGTTGCCCAACTCATGATTTCGAAAACCACTCTAGTAAGGCGGTGCAACAGGCTGAACAGGCATCTGTCCATTTTCTGCTGCCAGCGACTGTCTTACGGACCGTAAGCCAAAAGTCTTGCGGACCGTAAGCACCTCTTACGGACCGTAAGCCCTTGGCCTTATGGTTCGTAACAGACCTTGGATTATATCGCCCAGTTGCAGCGCTTGCGGACCGTAAGCCTAAGGCCATACGGTCCGTATCCGATGACCAGAATCCAAAAACTTGCAAATTCTCAAGTTTTCACCATGCAACTTTGATGTCTCCGATTCTTGGATCTTATTACTCATTATGGGGACCATGAAATCAGTTCTTGCATGTCTAGACATGCACTTACACAACTTGGATCCTTGTGGGAGGTTAGCCATGCATTTTAACTAAAATTCAATGCTTTTAAATCAAGAATTTTAAATAATGAATTTTATAGTAACATTTTAAAGAACCCCATTTCCTTATAAAATGGAATTTATTTACTCAGGAACAACCGGCTAAATATATCAGATGTTTATCATGACGATTTAAGGTCTTGGGATTTATAACTTGGGTCACTCAGAGGTATTTTAATAACATGTCGCCCGTTTTAAATCCTGCCATACATCTTTTACTTGATCCGGGTTCCTGACACGTTTGTCTTACATGACACGTGTCTTTATTTCATTGGGTATGATTTTACGAGGTGTTACAATAGTCAAGATAACAAGTACCGGAACTCCATGCCATCTTTTGGAGGGTTTATCTCTTATATTCTGCCTCCTTGCGGCGATATGATGGTTTAAACCTTAGTAGTTTATTTTCATTTTGATGTATGAAACAATAACACTTTACTTTTATGTTAATGGTTTGTAACCGAAACACTAAACTCGTGATGTGATGTTTTAAAACAATTATGTAATGGCAATGGAGTATGTTTTATTCATATAGTTTGTTCAAATGCATCGATATTTATGCAACGAAAACTATACAGATCACACCTCGCGCTTCCGCTATGAGCGGGTGTGACAAAAATCAAGTGTCAACACAAAGGAAGGTGAGTTCACGTATTCACTTACTACCAATTTTGTTTCAAGGAAAACTTTCTGATTAGGTGTTTATTTGAAAACATCCATGTAATTTTAGAAAGTCCATTTTACTTTCTTATTAAAAATTCCATGGGCCTTCCGCCGGTTCATCGATCCGACAACTGTAGTATATTGCCCAGATTTTGTATATTAAATTATTGCGTCAATTTTCAGACTCGTATGTTAGCAAGACGATACGAACTATATATTAACCATGCAGGGATAATCAATACTAGACAATGAACAGAATATTAATTCGTCGTTTGACATTGACACGGGGCGACCGGTCACGACGGGGTTTTCAACCCGATAGATCTACCAACAATTCCTCGCGTACAATACTTAACTGATTAAACGACATCATGGGCGCAGGCTTCATTCTCGAAGAACAATATGATGTCTGCCTCACGTACAATATATATATATATATATATATATATATATATATATATATATATATATATATATATATATATATATATATATCTTACTAATATGACAATTTAATACACGTAGTTGCACGAATCCCCTGAATCTCCATCACTCGAAACTCAGGCCGGCATCCGTCCCAACTTTACGGTCTGTTTCGCCTCGAAAACACCGTACCATCCCAATGTCCCACATTTATTCATCAAAAGTGTTTTACTTCGAAACGTATAACTTATCAAATCTCATATATTTTCAGCGAAAATATATATTTTATATTAAAAGGTATGTTTTATTTCGAAAACATTATTAAACCTTTTTAACGACGTGTTCTACCCCCAAAACATGTACAAAGCAGTAAAAAGAGGGGTTTAGTGACACTCATCTTTGGGTGCGTATTTTAAATAGCGCAATCCCAGATATTGATTTCTACACGTCCTATTATATATATATATATAGGAACGATTTTAAATCTATACACATAGCACAAAAATCCTAAGTTTCTCTGTTTCTTAGAATTATCCTGAGTCCATATATATATATATATATATTTATGATTTTGCGACTTGAACGATTTTATTGATGACCAATATTGTGTAAATCCGTTAACACTCCCGTTTATACGCAATATGTTTATGATTTGCGTGTCGTAATATATATACACAAATGTTCACATAATTTAACACCGAAACACGCGAAATCTTGTTAACTCATCCATTTTATCATTTTTATAGCAAATATACATAAAACATTTCGTAAGTATCAAATTTCATGCTCGACATACAAGTTACACATTTAACGCGATTTTTACCGTTTCTATCGCACAAAACGTACAAATATACATGCATAATCCAAATCTTTAAAATCATGTTAAAACTTAACATATTTTCACATTCTCATGTTTAAACCACATAATACATTTTATCACATAAGGTTCACTCAAAATTTACCCATACTAGTGTTCATTGTAAAATGCGTATTTTAGCGATTCAGTAACGGTTTCGGGCGTCGGAAGTCACGTATGACCAACCAAACACCAAGTAAACTTAAAATTAGTTAAAATACTTATTTTTAAACTAAAAATATCAGTTTACTTACTGATCTAATTCAGTTTTATAAAAATCACTCGAAAAGCCGATTTTTGACCGTTTTAACGCATAGTTTTGCGTTAAACGTTACTATAATCATCTCAACTTTTAAAGATTAGTGTAGTTTTTGTGTAAGTCACATAAACCATGCGATTTCACATATTTTACAACTTTTAAAGCACCAAGTACAACATGCAAAGCTAGCAAACATTATGTCAAAGTTATAAATCACTAAACACTTTAAAATAACTTTATTTTAGTGTTTATAATCTGCTCATAACTGATTTTTACTAAATCATACTCAAATCACATTATTTCATCTATTTTACAAGTTTCTAAGCCTCATGTATAACATGCAAAGCTAGTAAACCTTTTGACAAAGTTTTATATCATTTTAACACTTCAAATACTCATATTTTTAGTGTTTATTTTCTGATCGAAACTCATTTTTATCAAATCATATCTAAATCATCATTTCATGATCACAAATCATCATGCATGTTCAAATAAATGCATCTAATGCATTCAATTCACATCATCATCAATCATGCATGAACTAACTTAAATCTATCATGCATTTAACTCATGTTCAACATTCAAGAATCATCATCTTCATATGTTCATCATTTTATCATTTCATCATAAATGAAAGACATATATATATATATATATATATATATATATATATATATATATATATATATATATATATTATACTTATATTCTTACACATTTAAGATTTAATCAACAAAATTTCACATGCATGCATATATATATACACATACATATATGGCCATATATATGTATATACACATGATCCAAAAATTTACCTTTCACATATTCATGAACCCATTTCAAATCACAAAACCCTTTTCAAATCATTCATGCCTTAACTTCAAAGAATCAATCAAACATGTAACAATCAAAACCCAATCTCATTCACACATGTATATATACTCACGGCCACATGCACACACACATACACTTCCATTTTTATTTTATTTAAAAACCCATTTCTTTTTAGTTTTCAAGTTTGTGTTAAATTCCAAGTTCAAGAGAAACTTTACATCATCTCTATCATTACTAAATATCAAGATTGAACCTTTGAAAAAAGTTTATACCTTTTAAGTTTTTAGTGGGTTTTAACAAGATTCTTGATGGTTAGAAGCTTGTTTCACCAAGAAAACACTTTTGGATACTTAAAACACCATGAAACCTTCTTGGATGAACTTTAATCTTCATAAACAAGTGAAGAATTTCGAAATTATGTGAGAGATGTGTTGGTGCATGCATCTGTCGACTTCGTCTTGTATCGAGTCTAGAGTAGAGTAGGCTAGAACAGGGCACGTGAATCAAGAAATTGTGTTAAGTCTGATTTTGCTCCAAATGACATTTTGTCATTAGGAGCAAAACCTCATTAGATTTAGATTTCGCTCAAGAGGTCATAAGGTCTGATTTCGCTCGTAAGCTCTAGTTCTGATTTCGCTCATGGTGTAATATGTTGATTTCGGTCCTATTGATCATGCATGTTCGAGCAAAATCAGCTCAACTATAAATAGGATGTGTCTTGGAGCGAAATTAAATATAGATTCTAGGTGATTGTCTTCTGGTGAGCCACGAAGTGCTGCCGAAGTGTTGACTCGATACGTCGTTTAAATCAATAGAATCAACAAATTAAAGTGAATACTCGGTGAATTGAACCTGATTTGTCTGTTTCCGCCGTTTAAATCAGGAATAGTTCTTCTGATAGACTCAATTGGATCTGAATCCGATCCTACAAGTGGTATCAGAGCTAAGGAGGAAGAGCTCTTGCCAATTCAGCAGGAAATTCTGTTTTTCTACACCTTCTACACTATCCTTTGCTAATTGACCGGGAAAAAGTTGTCGAATTGATCTGATTTTTGAACATGTTGCTCGGAATTAGTATCTGACAAAGCCTTGAAAGTTTCATCAGTAAATTCAAATTAAAACTTGAAATATTTGTGATTTCGCTTGAAATGAGTTCGAGATATGATGACGTCACGTTTGATTTCGCTCGAAATTGTGGTTTGATTCCGCTCCAAATTCCTGATTTCGCTCGAAATTACAGATTCCGCTCCAAAGTTACAGGGTGATTTCGCTCCTGATCACATTGTTGATTTCGCTCCAGAATACATTCTTATTTCGCTCTAGGATACATTCTTATTTCGCTCCAGGATACATCATGATTTCGCTCCTAGTTACTAAGTGATTTCGCTCCAGAGTTCATAGTGATTTCGCTTCTGATTAACTTTGTGATTTCGCTCCTGTTTAACTAGTTGATTTCGCTTGAACCAAGATTATTTTGTGAAATTGTTAAAAAATCTGAAAAATGGACGAAGAATTCTACAACGCATTCGCTACTCCAGTTACCCCGATTACTATTGCACAGACCACGATGCTTGAAAATGAAACAGGAACCATGCAAAAACCGCCCAAGCTCATGAACATTGAAGAATATAAGGGTTGGGAAGGTCGTTTTGAAAATTGGGTACAAGCTAATTACCTAGATGCGTGGGAGTGTGTTAAGACGAAGTATGTGAGACTGTTGAACGATGATGAAGAGGAAGTTGCGATCAAAGATATGAGTGCTGATGACAAGAAGAAATACAAAAATGAGAAGATGATATTAAGTTTGCTACAACAAGCTGTGAAAGAAGATATCATGGTCTTATTGCATCACAACGGAAGCTCGTATTCAATTTGGAAAGCTTTAAGATCGAAGTTTGTTGGTAGTCAGGAAATGATCAAGAACAAGAAATCTCTGTTAAAGAAAGAATTTGACTTGTTTCGTGGATTAAGAAATGAGAGCACAAAGCAAATCATCGAAAGATATTGCAATTTGTTGGTTAATATGAAGAGGGTAAGCATCAATAAAGACAATGAAGAACTGATAGAGAAGCTTGCAGTTGCATTACCTCATGAGACATGGGGCATATATTTGATGATGCTCAGGAACAAGAAAGGATTTAACACGTTAACCTTGAGCAAATTCATTGAGAAATTGGAAGCTCAAGAGATGGAACAAAGAAAGATTGTTCGAATGAAAGATTTTGACGGTGAACAGGATATTGGGTTGTACTACAAAGCAGGGGTGAATGAGAAATCTACAAATTTATCTCCAAAAGTGGAAACTGCTTACAACGCCAAGAATTCAGCTAGTAGTTCATCAAAAGGACCAAGCAGCAACACCAGTTTCTCATCATTTCCATCATTTGATCCGAACATTTCAGCAACAAAGAATGGAAGAAAACTTCAATGCAATATTGTATTAAATCTTGAGAATGATCAAGATTATTCAGATGAAGTTGCTAAAAATCAAATGTCTTTATTGGGAATGGTTTTAGAATCTTACAGTTGTTTTGTTGCAGGTCGTATCGGGAATCCAATGCTAACAAAGGAGGATTACGACCAGATAGATGCTGAAGAGATGGAGCTGATAGACATAAAATGGTGTTTGACCAGCGTGTTAAGGAGAGCTGAGAAATTCAAGCAGATCACGGGGAGAGATGATCTTCGTGAGGCAAATGTTTCTACTTTAGGTTTTGACAAATCTAAAGTCACTTGTTTTCGTTGCTGGGAGAAAGGTCACTTCAAGAGGGAGTGCACCAACCGCGAAGCAAATGAAGCTCAGAATCCTTTCAACAACAACAATGATTACTACCGAAAAGCCATCTACCATCAAGTTGCTCAACAACCGTCTCAACAACATCAACATCAAGCTCAAACTGCACATGGAAGAAATGTGATTGAAGATTATAGAAAGAGAGCTTGTGTGGTTAATCAAGATGAAAAAAAGCCATTCAACTGGGATAAATATGTCTCAGCTGATGGAAAAGCTTGTTTAATTGATCAAGATGATGAAAAGCTACCCGAGGGTTTTAGCTGGGAGAATTTCACTTGGGATGATTATATTCCTGATCAAGCCACAACCCATACAGCTCACAAAGTTTTGTTTGCAAGAATTGAAGAAGACAGTGATGATGATGGAACTGAGTATTATGCTAGACAAATGGCACAACATCTGAAGATGATGGCAGAAAGCGACAGTGAAGATGAGAAGGCAAAGAAGAAAAAGAAAAAGGTAAAGACACTGGTGAGTAGTGACGATGAGACAGTACCGGTGGTGAGAAGGAAAATGAAAGAAATTCCAAAGTTCGAGATTAATGAAGAAGCCATTGCAAAGAAAAGTCCAGTGATTTATGAAAATTGTGAAGCTGTAAAGAAACAAAACAGTTCTTTGATTCCCAATATGAACAGATTAAAGGAATCTTATGATGTGCTCAACAAAGCGATGAACATGTACAACGATACAAGTGAAGAGCAAGCAACTGCAATGAAGACACTTCATGGAGTGTTCATGGTCAAGCAAAAAGTTGTGACCAACTATATCGAGAAGTGTGCTGCTCTTGAACAGAAATTGGAACTTCAGAGGATTGAAACTGAATGAGTTAATCGTTTGTTGAAAAGTTACTCATGTTCGTCTTATGTCATTGACAAGATTTATCCAACAGTTGAAAGCTTAAAGGCATTTGAGGAAAATGAAGTAACCGAAGAAAAGAAAGTTTCAGAAGAAAAGATTGAAGAAAAGACTCTAGTGAAAAAGAGTAAAAAAAAAAAGAAAGACACTGAAAAGATGACATCTGGTAAGAAACAAGGTGTTAGTTACAACAAGTGTCCACCCCCGCTGGAAAATGGATATTTGGCTAGAAATCCAAATGATGAAAGAGTCAAAAAGGCAACAAATTTACAGTGGGAGTCAGAGTCGTCAGTCAATCTACCAGAAAGTATTGACGTCACGTTTACATCACCTAACACTAATCAACAGTCTCAATTGACGAAGATAGTGGTGGATCATGTGTTAGATAATGATGAGACAGAGGAGTTAAAGTCGGAGTCTAGTTCAGAGTCAAAGTCTGAGTCAAGCACTCGGTCAAACAGAAAAACAGGGCAAAATAGTTTATGACAAAGAATTCCTGTTATCAAAATCTAATTTGGATGATGAACCGTTTAAAGTTGCTTATACTTTGAATGATTCTGACAAATTATATTCTGATGAGGAATTTCTAATAAGAGGTGTCAAAACTGAAATGATTAAAAAGGTTTTCAAACTCACAGAAATTAATATTTCTGAAATAAAAGATTTACATCTTAATGAAAAACCTAAAAAATACACCTCAAGAGTTCAACAAAGATTAAACAAGAAAAAGGGTTACGGTTCTGGTTCTGGTTTCCAAAAGAAATCGAACCATAACGGTAATTTCAAAAAGAAAGGTCTTGGTTTTACTCCAACAGAAAAACAAAAAAATGAAAAATATGTTCGCGATTTTAAATCCAAAATGGCATTTGTTTCAGGAACGTCATCTCAGGAAGAAGAAAAGAAAGATTTTTGGAGGCAGTCAAACAATGAGTTCCTTGCAAAGAAGCAAGATGAAATGAAGAAGATGGATGAGCAGAAGAAAGATACGAGAACCTGTTTCCAATGCAACAAAGTTGGACATATTGCTAAGGAGTGTACTAAGGCAATAGAATCAAAACAGGGAGTATCTCGTAAACTCAAATAGAAAGTGGTTGAGTTTGAACCACCGATTGACAGAACTAAACTGTTTAAAAACTCTACTTTTGAAATTGGTGAATGTCCGAACAAGTTCTATCAGAAAAAAGCTAAATCTGACAACCAAAAATGGGTTGTTAAGAAAGTTGTTGAAAGCTCCAGCAATGATTCTGATAGGTCAAAATCAGAGGAGCTATCTTCTGGCGATGAATTTGACTCCACAAAGTCAGATGAGCCACATGTTGTTTCAAAATGTGAAGCTATTTTGAAAAATGAGAAATCAGTTCCAATTGTGAATGAGGAGGATTTTCCATCACTTAGGGCTGAAAACTATAAGAAGAAAATTGGTAAAGTTGAAATTTCTAACCAATTTTATAATGATAAGCAGGTTTTTGATGCTGAGAAGGTCTTTAACCCAAGGTAAGCATATTTTTGGTAAAATGGTTGCCCGAAAAGTCAAAGGGGTTACATAATTTGTTGGTGCACGGAATGTCTGTTGACTACGTTTGCATTGAGTCTTAGGTCAAGTTAGGTCAAGATAAGTTAGATTGGAGCGTGGAAATCAAGATTAGGGTTTACTATAGAGGTTTCGCTCATGTGCACAAGTTAGTGTGAGGTTTCGCTTATTTAGACATTAGGGTTTCGCTCTTATGGTTCTTGGGGGTTTCGCTTATGATAACACATGGGGTTTCGCTTATATGGCTGTCCATATAAGCGAAATCAGTTGCAGTATATATAGCCTGATGTGTGTCTTCAGTTGTAACTGTTGGAGCGAAACCTAGTCATATGTGGTTTAACGAAACTCTGTCAAAATCAATTCAGAAAGCATAAAAAGAGAAGGAATTGAAAGGAATTGTTGTGTTACTTCATTTACATTGATTCCGCCTTTCTATTTGGAGATAAACTACCTTATACTGACTGTTTAGGGTCGCAAACCGGTCCAACAAGTGGTATCAGAGCTTCAGGACGAGGAGTTCATACTACTACAGCTTGATTCTACCGAATTCTCTCATTTCTACTCATTTCTTCTTATACTTTTCTGATTTGAACTGGTTCCTACGGTTGAAATGACCTATATAACGTGTGAAACATAGTAATAACAAACCCTAGAAAGAATCAGGTTAAAATACGGCTCAAAAATGGTGAAAATATACTAAAAACCTGATTTCGCTTATTCGGTAATCGAAGGGTTTCGCTCTAAATAACCCCATTTCGCTCATACGGACATACACCTATTTCGCTCATACGGACATACACCTATTTCGCTCATACGGACATATCTGATTTCGCTTTTCTGTCAAAGTGTTATTTTGCTTTTGTGTCACCATATTGCTATTTCACTTATCAGTTATTGACTGATTTCGCTTATTTGTCACAAATTGGTGATTTCGCTTTTGTATCAGTGTTTTTCAAAATTTCGAAAATTTTTCTAAGTGTTTGCTGATTTTTCAGGTACATTCAAGATGGATGACATATTCTTGAACCCGTTTAGCGACATGTACGCATTCTCTGGAAATTCTGGAAACGATGATACTTCGTCAAGCAATGCGAATGAGAATCCGCTGAATGCGAAGAAAAAGGAAGCTTGGGAATCTGAAAATGCCTTTGGAACCTTCAATAAACCTCCAAAGCTAATGGCTATCGAGGAATACAATCGGTGGTCAAGAAAGTTTGAAGATTGGTTGATGGCATTTGCTTTTCCCAGCTGGAGGAGTCTGAAAAACGGTTATCAAGATGGAAACAAAAATGGTGAAACTTTAACATCAGCTGAGGAGATTGAATCATTTGTGGCTGAGCAAAAATGTGTGGCATTGTTATTTCAGTCCGTCCGGGAGGACATAATCTCATTGATTGATTATTCAAATGCAAAAGGTCTCTGGAAAAAGCTAGAAACTAAATGTCTAGGAAGTGCTGAAATCGTGAAAAGTAAAAAGAAACTTCTTAGGAAAGAATTTGATTTATTTGGCTGTTTAAAGAATGAGTCAGTATCAAAGATGATCGAGAGGTTTGGGCATTTGAAACTGGAGCTAGCTAGACATGAAATTACGTTTTCTAACGATGAGCTAGTAAACAAGTTGTTTGATTCATTGCCAGACGAGATGGATTGGAGATATTATGCGCTGATGCTGAAGAACACTATCGAGCCTGAAAAGTTGACTGTGGATTTGTTGATTGAGAGACTTGAAAGTCACGAGCTGGAACTGAAGAAGACATACAAAGTCAATCACTTATCCTACCAGCAGAATTTGGATTTGTATTATCCAAAAAGCATGATGCCAAAAGCAACTTCTCCCAAGACTGCGTTTTCTGCTGAGAATGTGTCCACAACTAGCAATGAAAGTCAAAGCAATCAAAGCAGTGGAAATCACAGTGGTTATCACAGTGGATCTTCATCATCTGCAAGTCATTCTGATGCAAAGAATCGGTTTCAATGCAACATCGCAATAGACTTAAAGAATGCTCATAATTTTGATGAGGAGTCGGCTAAACAGCAGATGATCTTTCTAGCATCTGTGTTGGAATCGTATGAAGGGTTAGTAGCAGGGAAGATAGGCAACACCAACCTAACGAAAGAGGACTATGATCAAATAGATCCTGAAGAAATGGAATTAATCGACATTCGTTGTCTCATGGCTAGTGCTGTTCGTCGAGCACAACGTTTCATGGAAATAACCGGCAGGAAGACAATTGGCGGTCCATCTACCAAGCTGGGTTTTGATAAGTCCAAGGTGACGTGCTTCAAGTGTAAGCAGAAAGGTCACTTCAAGCGAGAATGCAGAAATGCATATGCTGATGAATCAGAGAACCCGTTCAGAGAGGATTACTACAAGAAGGCGATTTATCACCAGAATAAATCTGAGCCGCCTAGATTGAAGCAGGTTGAAGACAACAAAGAGAAATCTAAAGCTCTTGCGGTGATTTATGATGATGAGGGGTATGATTGGAGTGAAGAGGTTCTACCGGAGGAAGATGCGGTTGGTTACGCGTTCATGGCAAAAAACAAACCTATTCCTTGGAAAGATAACCGAACTGAAGAGCAGAAGTATAAATACAGAAAAATGTTGGCTGAAAACAGAATAATTCGAATTTTTGGAATCTATTTGGAAGCGAATAGGGCGAGAAGATGGGATCCGGACAGGGAGTGTTATCTTGATCAAAATGGAAATATTGCAGTTGATGACAAAACTCTTGATCTGGAAGCAATAATCAAGGAGTTCAAAGATGAGGATGATTATTGGCAGAATAAATGGTGGGGAACTGGAGACGAGAAAGAGAAAGAAGAGAAAGAAAAGAAGGAGAAAGAAGAGATAGAGAAGGCAAAGAAAGTTGACACTGGGGTTATTGACACAACGCAGGAGTTAACTGCTGAAAACCTCGAAAAAATGGCTGACAAAGTGCTGGCTGCTAAGGCACTTGAGGTAGACTCTAACTCCGTGTATGAGTCAAAAAGCCAGGTCAGTTCAAACTCGTCAACAAATGTGTCAGGTAAGAAAATTGATGGAAATGTTGATTGCAAAAATTGCATCAAAGAATGCAAATTTTGTAATACAGTCACGTATCTCAACGGTAAGAAAGTTGAAGATCTGACAGCAAAAGTCAGAAGCGTTGAGAATCAAATTCTTGATCGTGACAAAAGAATTAAAGCTTCGACTGAACGGATAAAAGAATTAACTAACCAAATTGAAAATGATAAAATTGATCATGAAAGAGTTAAAAAAGAAAATGAAAGTTAATTCTTGAAAACCGTCAGATTTCTGAGAAGTTTGAAAAACTCAAAAGCATAATGAAAGATAATGATGATCGAAATGGTAAAACTTATAAAGAAAATGTTCAACTAAAAGCAGTGCTTAGAGTAAAAGAAGAATCAATCAACCAACAACTGGATGAAATCACTAAACTAAAACTTAAATTTCAAGAGGCTGAAATCGAAAACGAGCGAATCTAGTTGAAGCTTAACAGTTACAACTCCGCAAGCTTTGTTTTGCAACACATTGTTCCCAAACCCATCGGGAAAAACAAAGCTGGCGAAGATGTTTATTCTGACGGAACCGGGGTGGGTTTTCATAGAGTTCCACCGCCGATTTTTGATAATTACACGAAAAGGCAATCTGGGTTGGTTGAAATTGGAGAAGAAAGTGAAATGAATCTTCCGGATTCAATTGATGTAACGTTCACATATTCCAATGATGACAGTGTCCAAAATGATATTGTAAAAGGTGTTGTTGAAAATGTGCTAAAAACGAATAATGACACTACTAAGGAAGATGCATGTTTCTTGGATAAAAACATTCCGAAACAAAAGTCCAAGAACAACTTAAATGAAGAATCGAATATTGTCATGTACAAGATGTTGGGTTCAGAGAAGTTGTTTTCGGATTCTGAGTTTCCGCTTGAGAATGTTAATGTGAACAAATTGACAAATGTTTTCAAGTTGGTCGAAGTTGAGTTGTCAGAAATGAACAATTTGAGTCAAACAAAGAGAAAAATGAATTTTGAGAAAGATAAAACTTACTACAAGAAACCTGTTATTCAACCACATTTTAATAACAACAAGAATCGAAACAATTGGTCGGGAGGTTATCAGGGGGGTAAGTCTTATCAGAAAAGAAATGTTCAAAACAAGAGGTTTGTTGAGAAGAAAAAGTTTGTGAATAGTTCGAGTTCACTTGCTGATGAAGAGAAAGAAATTTTTTCAAAATCGAATGAAGAGTTCTTCGAGAAGAGAGCTTTACAGTCTCAGTCTGAAGGCATGAGTCGAGTAACTGATACTCGAACATGCTTCAGATGTAATCAAGTTGGGCACATTGCACGAAAGTGTACCAACGTGAAGCCTAAGACTGAAACTGTGAAGACTCAACAGAAGAAAGTTGAGGTGAAGGGTAAAGCACCAATCGTTGTTGAGAAAAAGAGTGTGAAAAATGACAACACCAAAGTGAAAAATGAACCCATAAAGAAAGTGGTAACTAAAACTGACAAGTTTTACAAACGGGTAGCATTATCTCAACAAGTTTGGAAACCCAAAACTGAGAAAAAGATTTCATCTTCTGAGGATTCAATTCCAATTGACTATGATGCAAATTTTTCACCTCTGAAGGCTGAAAACTTTAAAATTCAAGTTGCAAGAGTTAAAACTGTCAAGGTTACACCCAAGGCTGATGAGGTTGGGTGGACACCATTTTTGACTAAGCAGTTTGAATTGCCGGAGCTTCCTTGATCGCGAAGCATGAATCGGCATCCTTATTGAAGTTTTGAATCATGATTGTTATATGTGCAGGATCTTCCGAGATTAGTTTCACGCTGGATTATGGACAGTGGAGCGTCTCGACATATGACAGGGAAGACTGCATTGTTATATGATGTGAAGAATATCAATGGAGGTTATGTAGGTTTTGCGGGTAATCAAGGAGGAAGGATTATTGGTGAAGGAACGTTATCCAACGGGATTGTGACGTTTGAGAGAGTTAACTACATTGCTGAGCTGGAGAACAATCTGCTGAGTATCTCGCAGATATGTGACAGGATGTATACCACTCACTTCACTGATAAAGAATGTTTGATCTTGAAACCAGGATTTGTTATCCCTGAGGAATGGATTATCATGAGGGCACCGAGAGTTAATGATCTGTACGTGTTGGATATAAGTGTAGCTACTACAACCAAGGGTCAGGCTCATTGTTTCGCGTCCAGAGCAACAGAAAAAGAATCGGGATTGTGGCACCGGAAGATGGGGCATATACATCTTAGAAAAATGAATCACTTGGTGCACAATGATTTGGTTACAGAAGTTCATGTCAAAGGTTTTCATCTGGAAGGGGAGTGCATTAGCTGTGTTAAAGGCAAGCAGAAGAAAAAGTCACACCCTACAAAGCAAGTCAATTCAGTCTCAAGACCCCTGGAGAGACTTCACATGGATTTCTTTGGTCCGGTGAATGTCAAGAGCATTATAGGAGATAAATATTGTCTTGTGGTTACTGATGATTATTCCAGATTTTTGTAGGTTTCTTTCTTGAAGACGAAAGACGAAACATTTGACAGTTTAATGGCGTTGTTCAAGAAGATTGAGAATCTGTACCAAAGGCGTATCAAAAGAATTCGAAGTGATAATGGTACTGAATTCAAGAACAGCAAGATGGAAGAAATTTGTGATGAAAGAGGTATATTGCATGAGTTTAGTGCTCCGTACACTCCGCAGCAGAATGGAGTCACAGAACGCAAAAACCGGACGCTAATCGAGACGGCTAGAACGATGCTCGCAGATTCATAGTTACCAATTAATTTTTGGGCTGAAGCTGTTTCCGCCGCATGCTATACGCTCAACAGAGTTCTCACTGTCAAGAAGTTCAACAAAACATGCTTTGAGCTGATCAATAATCGTAAACCGAATTTGAAGTATCTAGAACCGTTCGGGTCACCCTGTACAGTTATAGAGCCTTTTGGAAAGTTTGGTCCGAAGTGCATTGAGAGTATATTTGTTGGATATTCAAGTCCTACGCGACGTGTCTTCGTTCCAAGTGAAAAGCGGATTATTGAAGCTGCACATGTCGAATGTCACGGTTATACTATGCCGCCACAAAGTCAAGGAGATTCATGGCCATATCATTATGACAAGTTGTGGGAATCATTTGACATGATGGAAGAACAAGAGGAAGAAGAAGATTTCTTTGACGAGTTGGATATTTTGCACGAATACGAGTCACGGCAAAGGTTCCAGCTGAGTATTCGAGGCGACCACGGGAAACTTCAAATGATGATGAAGCAGGTCCATGTAATGCTGGTGAACACGATGATGTCCAATAGAATGAAGTTGCTCAAGATAATCAGACGGTTGAGAATGATAATCAAGAAGTTGAGAACATGCCGATCTTTGATCATGGAGATTCAGATTCTGAGGGGGAGCAGATTCAGGATTCAAGTCAAATAAACCAAGTTGGTGAACAAAGTGCAAATCAAAATGTTACTAATCTGGAAGGTGATGTGGATGTTCCAAGCGAAGCAATGCCGCGAACTCTTTCATATCATCCAGAGGAGTTAATCATAGGAGAATTGCATTCAGGCGTTCGCACGAGACGTCAAATAGACCTGGGCTTAACATGTTTTTATTCTACAGTAGCACCTTTACAAACTGAATTTTCATTAAGTTGTTTTATCTCGCAGATCGAACCGAGAACTTATAAAGAGGCGCTTACTGACGACTCTTGGGTTATTGCAATGCAAGAAGAGTTAAGTCAGTTTGAAAAGTTAGGAGTGTGGAAGCTAGTAGATTTACCTGATAGTCAAAGGAAAATCAATACGAAATGGGTATTTAAGTGTAAGAGAGACGACAGAGGAGTTGTTGTAAGGAACAAAGCTCGACTCGTTGTTCAGGGCTTTAGTCAACAGGAAGGGATTGATTTTACAGAAGTCTATGCTCCTGTGGCACGACTAGAGGCAATCAGAATTTTCCTAGCATTTGCGTCTTGGAAGAACTTCAAAGTATATCAGTTAGATGTAAAATCGGCGTTTCTTTATGGGAAGGTCAAAGAGGAGGTTTATGTCGGTCAGCCATCGGGCTTTACCGATCCAATCCACAAAAACAAGATCTACTTATTGGACAAAGCGCTGTATGGTTTACACCAGGCCCCGAGAGCTTGGTACGAGACTTTGTCTCAACACCTACTAGCCAACAATTTCATACGTGGAAAAGTGGATGCCACTCTCTTCACTAAAGAGGTCGACAGACATCTTCTGATAGTTCAGATTTATGTGGATGATATAATCTTTGGGTCGACAAACGAAAATCTATGCAAAGATTTCGAACAGGTGATGAAGCAAAAATTTGAAATGTCATCAATGGGGGAGATGAAATTCTTTCTGGGTCTACAAGTTGAACAACTACCTGAGGGAATTTTCATTCACCAGACGAAGTACGTGCATGATATTCTAGAGAAATTTGGAATGTCAAGTTCTACTCTAGCTGCTACCCCACTTGCAACAAATGATGGGATTCACCCAGATCTCACCGGAGACAGGGCTGATGAAACATTCTATCGTTCCATGATAGGTTCTTTGATGTATCTAACTGCTTCACGTCCTGATATCATGTACCCAACGTGCCTCGCAGCAAGATATCAATCTAACCCGAGAGCTTCGCACATGATTATTGTGAAGAGGATATTATGCTACCTGAAAGGAACTCCTACATTGGGGTTGTGGTATCCTAGAAAAGGCGAATTTACGCTCGAAGGGTATTCTGATTCGGATTTCGGATGCTGCAAAGTCAATACCAAATCAACAACTGCAGGATGCCAGTTCTTTGGACCTAGATTGGTTACCTGGCAGTGTAAGAAACAAACGTCTGTGGCGCTATCTACATGTGAAGCGGAGTACGTTTCTGCGAGCAGTTGCTGCTCTCAGATCATGTGGATACAGCAACAGATGCGCGACTACGGTTTGCAGTTTCTTAACACACCTCTTTTTGTTGATAATGAGGCCGCAATAAATATAACAAAGAATCCAGTACATCACGCTTAAACTAAACATATAGAAATTCGTCATCACTTTATTCGCGATTGTTTCGAGAAAAAGTTGATACAAATTGAGAAAATCCACACTGACGAACAGAAAGCTGATTTGCATACCAAAGCTTTTGATAAAAATCGGTTTAAATATTTGTTAAAACTGAATGGTATGAAGCTTCTTTCGGTGTCGGATGGGATACTTGGCGTTGATGAGAGTACTATTGCGGATGAAGATGAGAAACAATCTGCAATGGTTTGTCGATTTTTTACCTGTTTTGGTATTTAGGGGGAGTAGATGTATATAGTTTGTTTTCAGAAAATACAAAAACAGTAAAAAATGCAAAAATACAAAAACATGATAAAATTTGAAAAAGAGCTTGTGTAAAAAGGGAAAATGATAGTACATCGGCTAGACAATTACAGTATGCTAAAGAATTGTAAAGATTAAATGAGTTAAACAGTCTCACTGATGATGTGTCGATAGGTTTTCGCACATTAAGTAGATATATTCGGGATATAAATCTAAAATTTCAAACTTGCGTAATTCGTGGGGAACATATTCTGAGATACTAGGTCTTTATACTCAGTGATATCTGGGGTATTATTCCGGGACTTCTGCTGAATGGAAGTTCTGACCTAGTCCCCGAATAATACTTTCTGCAAATGCTTGAAACATAGCATCGCCCTCAGCAAGCTGATG
Source organism: Helianthus annuus (assembly GCF_002127325.2). Lineage (NCBI taxonomy): Eukaryota > Viridiplantae > Streptophyta > Magnoliopsida > Asterales > Asteraceae > Helianthus > Helianthus annuus. The sequence continues at coordinate 158,355,578 of NC_035440.2, read as the reverse complement.
AAACAATAAAATTGATAGTCGCTGCTGTTGTAACTAAAAGATCCTCTAAAGGGGACACACCAGAAAGTCGAAGCCGTCATCTCTCTGCGTATACGGAAGTATCGACCTGAGCTCTCACAGCCCTCGCATTTAACCCCTGACAGATATCATCTGTGGTATACTCACCTGTAAGACTGAATATCTGGGATTCTGGATACGGGAGTATATTCAAGAGGTGGGACACATGAATGAGCTAAGTTCATAAGTCATCTAAATCGTATCCCGAGTAGATTGAAATCTGTGTGAGAATTTAAGATGGATCAGTATATCGACAATCGAGGTGAATTGTTTAAGTCTGAGTATGAAATGAAGCTTAATGGTACTAGTAATTTGTCTGAAAAGCTGATATGATTCCCTGACACGCTCATCAAAAATAAGTTTGTATATAGTTTAATTTCTTTAAATTTCTGCAGTTTAAGGTTCAGTATTTCATTTCTTAGTTTAGAACACTTTATTAAAATCCAAAAAGATTTTATTTCTGCTTTATTTTTGACAAACCAAAGTGGAGAGTTAATCGTTGGATTCTCGAAGGTTGAAGCAGATGCAGGAAAAGTTCTGAGTTGAAGAATGAGGAGAGCTTACTTTGTCAGAGTTTGAGTGATTTACAAGTTAAAACAAGTTCATTAATTTGATGGTTGTTATATTTTTCAGAAAATATGTGAAAATTATTGTTTTCAAAATCAGTTTGATTCGTCAAAAGATCAACCAAGGTCATTAAATTGGACTTGGTAGATTAATTGAGTAATCAGGGTCATTAACTTGGACCTGAATACTTGAGTGGATTTCTAAAACTGATTGAGTTTGTGATTTATTGATGAAAAGATAGTTTGTAATGTTTGATGATTGAGACACAGGTTTTGGATTTCATCATTCCCACGGAAGCTAAATGTCAAAAGCTTGAACCAGATCAAGACATCAGATTCTAGCATATTGAGAGGGGGAGTCTGTGAAAGGGGGAGTTTGGATCAACAGTCAAAGGGAAGTCTGAAGATGAAGCCAGGACAAGATTCTGAACCTGTGAAGATTGAATGCTTAAGTTGTGAAGACAGAGAGTTGGAAAAGACCAAGACTGAAGACTCGGAGCTGAAGACTTCGTCAACATCCAAGGGGGAGTCTGTTGGTGCACGGAATGTCTGTTTGACTACGTTTGCATTGAGTCTTAGGTCAAGTTAGGTCAAGATAAGTTAGATTGGAGCTTGGAAATCAAGATTAGGGTTTACTATAGAGGTTTCGCTCATGTGTACAAGTTAGTGTGAGGTTTCGCTTATTTAGACATTAGGGTTTCGCTCTTTTGGTTCTTGGGGGTTTCGCTTATGATAACACATGGGGTTTCGCTTATATGGCTGTTTATATAAGCGAAATTAGTTGCAGTATATATAGCCTGATGTGTGTCTTCAGTTGTAACCGTTGGAGCGAAACCTAGTCATATGCAGTGTAACGAAACTCTGTCAAAATCAATTCAGAAAGCATAAAAAGAGAAGGAATTGAAAGGAATTGCTGTGTTACTTCATTTACATTGATTCCGCCTTTGTATTTGGAGATGAACTACCTTATACTGACTGTTTAGGGTCGCAAAGCGGTCTAACAGAATTTTATGAGAAGAAGAGGAAAGGTGAGAAACCGAGTGTTGATGACTCGGTGACACCCAAGGCTGGTCAGGCTTGGGTGGATATTTCTTTGAATGAAAAACCTGACTTGCCGGAGATCCCAAGTTTGTAATCGTGGATCGTGAATCGGCATCTTTCTTGAGGAATTTACTATGGTAATGTCATCATACAAACGGTAAAAAGGTTTGTTTGTGTTTTACTTACAAATGGTAAGAAGATTTGATTGTGCATACTTGCATATGGTAAATCAAGGACATTAATTTGTACTTACTTTTTCCTACTAGTGGTTGAAAGACAATATGATGAATCACATCCCCGAACCTATTATTGATATACCTACAAGTGGTAAAATCAACCAAACTTATTTTCGGAAAAACCATTTTGATTAAAACAAACTTAAGTGTTTTGAAATCTAAATGGGAAAATAGTTTGTTGATAGGGGAAGTTCTGATTGTTTATGCCGAGTGGATAGCGATTTGAGGTGATTTGATATCGGTTGTCATGTTTCTGTACAGTTTGTTTTCAATTTTCTTTAATGTGTTTGCATTTTAGGGGGAGTAGAAAATTTAAGAAAATCCAAAAACATTAGAAAATTTGAAAAAGCACAAAAACATGATAAAATGCAAAATGAGTTTTTGTTGCATAAAAGAGGAAATGATAGTACATCAGTGGACTGTCACAACATGCTAAAGAAATGTAAAGATAAAATGTGATAAACAATCTTACTGTGGATGTGTCAGTAGGTTTTTACACATTTAGTAGATAGTGACGAGATATAAATCTAAAATTTCAAACTTGCTTATTTTGTGGGTAACAGCTTCTTGAATATATATGTGACAACCCGAACTTTCAAGGTTTGCACTGTTTCAATTTGTGATCCTTGTGATTCGCTCATTTTACGTCTTTAATTTATTAAACTTTCGTTGGACACTGTGCTATGATGTGATGGTCGAGCGAGTAACGTGTTTGAGTGTTAGATGGGCCGATCTTGTAACGGGCCACATTTACACACCTAGACCCATACCTGTGACACCTGTGTCACCACGACCATCAAACAAATACCAAACCAATGAAATATTGTATTTCATAGTTGGGATTTGTATAAACATGTGTATCTTTTGCACATATCAATTCTTGTTCGATTTCGGGCTTTAAATCGCTTTCTGGAAGGTTATACGCGATCTGATGCGTAAATATAACCAGTTTAATGCAACAAACACTCCGGAACAGTGAAATAGGCTTAACATACCTTAAATAACCCTTACATAACTTAGAAATAAGTTTTGAATGGTTTGGTATGCCGAAATCAAGTTTATTCGCTTACAGGGACTAAATTCGACAAACTACGAAAGTATGTCAATTTGTACTGTAACAGACCTTCCGGAACTTGATCATAAGTTAAATATGCCCTAAATATCCTTTACATAGCTTAGAAATAGGCTTTGAGGTGTTTGGTGCGCAAAAATAAACTTTATGCTCATTCAGGGACTAAAAGCGTCAAAAAGTGCATAAGTTTGCATTTTCGCAGATATTTTACGTTCTGAATACTTCCGGACATCCAAAAATTTATGTAAGCATTAAAATATTTTATTTTAGTGTTTGGTATGATAACTTCCATTCGTCACTTAATTCGGATCGTTTTTGCGTTCGTTACGACTACCGTCGTAATTAAGCGAATAACGCAACCGTACGACCAAACGAACCGACATCCGTGATGTCTTTGAGCATATTTTAAGTTCCCTATACTTTAATATCATTTTAGAGCCTTGAAATGAGGTTAAAGGGGTTTAAAAGTGCCAAAAAAATCAAGTTTTACAAATGTAGGGACCATTTTTGAAATTTCTAGCATTTTCAATGAACCTAGTCCATTTTGAAGTATTAATGGTTTTCACCCATGGTTTTGCAAAACCATGGGATGGTATTCAATGAACATAGTCCACATTAGGGGCTCCCATGGTTTTTGAAAACCATGTGCCCACATGTAAGGTCTAGATCAAATCACGTTTTTCGACGAACGATCTTAACGGTTCAAGGAAATCTATAAATACCCCTCACCCATTTCATTCTTCCTCACATTTGAATCTGATTCTACACTCTCTAAGTGGAAGTATATGCTTCCTACCTGAGAGTGAATCGGGTTCGAATCTTGCGGGGACCTTCTGTAAGTATTCTTTCGCGTTTTTCATTCGTTTTAGCGTTAAAGTCAAACTGCGTTTGACTTTCTACATTAACCAGTTTATGGTCAATGCGAAGTTCGTTTGAACTTCATAACGTAAGCGTAATCACGATGGTTATAGTCCCTAGTAACTATACCTACTGATTACCACGTTATCTAGGCTCAGTGACGAGTCGTAGTTTCGGCCAAAATGGGTTTTCTCGCGTATTTTGTAACCAAACTACTCTAGGGTATTAAAACCGTTTGTTTTAATACCAAACCTGTTTTCTAACTTTACTAAACATGTTCTAGCATGTTTAGCTCGTCGCTTTTAGATTTGTGCTTGTTTAGGGTCGTAAAGGTAAGCGATCTAATCAATCGCTTATGCTTACGAACCCGACCCATTGGTCGATCTTTAGGTTCCGACCAAACACATTAGGTGACCATAGTTGTATAGGGAATAACCTTCCGAGGTTATACCTTATGGTCACGACGTTTAGTTAGTTATATGATAGGTAGTTTATATGCCTTAGGTAAATTACCAAAATGCCCTTTTTACGCATAAATTCATTTTAAGTCTATGTAACAAAATTTTTGACATCTAAACTGATTTAACAACAATATTAAACATGTTAAGGCATATCTTGCTTGTCATAGGACTAGTTAGGCATTCCAAACGCGTTTTACGCAAACGACGCGTTAAAGTGGCGTAAGCTACCTAAACGGGTCGTAATGGGTCAAAAGCACTTAGGATAGGTTTCGTTTTAGTACGTAGGCTTTGTTAAACCATATTACATAAGTTCCCATACTTATTTGGTTTACGAACCCTTGTACTACCCGATCCTCCGATAGGTCCGTTTATTAATGTAGATACCTATATAGGTGCCGTTTGATTCCGTGATCTTCTAGCTTTGCTTGGTGGTTATCCTAAGACTTCTAAGCACCCTCAAGTGAGTACATAGACCCCTCTTTTACTGTTTTTCAAACGTTTTGGGGTGAAACACATGTGCCTACTTGTTACTTTCATGATTTCATGCTTTTATATCATATACTTGCTATGTTCACTAGTACACTATTAGTACATGATTTTATTACGTTTTTGCTATGTATGCCCATTGTGTGCATATTTAGTACATCGTTTTACATAACATTTCATGCTATGTATGTTCATCATACTTAGTACATTTTGACATCACATGCTAAGTATGTTCATCATGCTTAGTACATTTCACATCACATGCTATGTATGCCCATTGTGTGCATACTTAGTACATCGTTTTACAAAGACCTCTTATACTTGGTATCATGCTATGTATGACCATCCGTCGCATACTTAGTACATTGTTTGTGCATTCTTACTTATGGTTTGGTTGTTACATATTTCACTAGCCATACATGACATTTTGTTTACACATTACTTGATTGACATTCGACAACGGTTTAGACATGGGCAACTTACATTGGTGGTTTATGTGGGTAAGTGATTTGGGTAACGAGACGTGTGTAATGTGATACAAGCATGGTGGATACGCCGCTGGTACTTCCTATATATAAGTGCTTGTATTATATTACATGTCGTAGCGTTATTTAAATCATTCATTTGTACTTATACATTTTTACACAAATAACATATTTTTCACAAGACATTGTTTTTACAAAACAGTTTGTTTTATACGAACTCATTTTTACTTGGTTATTCATTTAACCTTACATCATTCTTTTTAACTATACATATCTATCATCGATTTTCAAACATTTTATAAAAGCAAACACTTAAACTGGATTCATGACAACTTTTTGTTAAACATTTTCTCAAACCTAGGTCATGAATTCTATTTTTCACAAAACCTATGTACTCGCCGGCATTTTTATGCTGACGTATTTTCACATGTGTTTCAGGTACAATAGTTGATGATATTTGATGATGATATTGATGCATGCTCACATAGGATTGGACTAGACCTTAGTGACATTAAAAGATGCAAGACTAGTTAATTTTTGTTATGTTTCTTTATTGTTAAGACATTGTAACTCATTTAATTCAATAAAACGAAATTTGTTTAATCCATGGTTGTGAAACAATGATTCTGTTACAACACTCCCCGACGTTTCCGCCACGTTTTGTTGTTTTACGTGGTCGGGGTGTGACAGAAAAGTTGGTATCAGAGCCAATGGTTATAGAGAATTAGGTTATTAGTAATGCTTCGACCTAGACTATAACCTTCCTAGGACCCTAACGCGAGTTTACTTGCGTTTAGTCATAAAACAATACCGTCACTTATCCTTAAGTGGCAACCACAATAAGAACATAAATTTGATCTGCCTTGAAAACTAGTCATCTGTTCTAGGATGATTTATTATAAGGTTTTGAACCCTTCCAGTTTGACTCATATTTGGCTTAGTGCCTTTTGAGTTTTCAAACTCGTCAAAGTTTGGGTCTAAATAATGTGAACACGTGCAAACTGGAAGAGTGGGTGCCTGTACCCTGAGTTTTCTGTCTAAGGCTAGAGTGTTCGTACAAATCCGCAGTATCGGACCAGTCACTCTTACCTGGGAACTCTTGGGGTGAGTGTCCACTTATAGGCGAGCATGTCTTCGCGATACATTATAGGGACCTATTTACTTTGATTCAGCCTTTGTGTGTCGTTTGTTTGCTTCGTGGTTCAAACAAATGACCATCACCCATGCTTTTGGTCGGTAATTTCCTATTCTTACCCAATGCCATTTCACTTGTTTCTCTCTCTTGTTTCCCTTTTAGAATGCCTCCACGACGCGACAATCAGATATCTAATGAAGAACTGGCAGCTATCATTACGCAGCAAATGACTGCTGCAATCCCGAACATCGTTGCTCAATGCAACCAAGCTCTCAACAACAATAATGCCCCTTGCAACTTCAAGACGTTCAACTCAGCTAAGCCATCAAAGTTTTCTGGGACTCAAGGAGCGACTGCACTTCTATAATGGTTCGAAAGTCTAGAGAGCACCTTCAGACATGTTCAATGCCCAAACGAGCGAAAGGTAGATTTCGCATCCAGTGTCTTTGAGAAAAGGGCTTTGACATGGTGGAACGGTGTGATGAGAGATAGGGGTGCCGAAGTGACACTGGCTCAAACGTGGGAAGAGCTTCGAGCCCTGATGATGAAGGAATTCTGTCCTTGTCATGAGATCAGGGCCTTAGAAAGAGAATTCGACGATCTTAAGCAAGACAGCGGTGAACATCGAGCCTACACCGATCGATATGAGGAGCTGAGCCTGTTGTGTCCTTCCATGGTTACGCCTTTGGATAAGGCGATCGAGAAATACATTGATGGTCTCCCTGACTCAGTTCAGGACATTGTTACTGGTAGTAATCCTACCACAGTTAGATAGGCCATTGAATTATCTGCTACCCTAACCGAATCTCAGATCAAGAAACGTAAGCTTTTCCGAAAGGGTGACAAGAAACCGGTCGAGGAATCGAAACCAATCGAGGAATCAAAGACCATGGATGAACAGGCTTGATCCCCTAAGAAGTCAAAGAAGCGAAAGGCTTCTCAGAACTTCGCCATGGTTACTCACAATGATCAAGTCGTCCCCAACCAACCAGCTCAACCCCCTGCCAGGAAGCCTGTCACACCCCCAAGATCCACACGCGGAGTATCACCGCTTGGGAGCGTGACTGACCAGGATCAAGCCACCAATCATATTGAACATGCATTTAATATTAAGTAAAATAACTGAAAACCATCCATTCAATACAAAAGGTGATCAAACAAATCATTGTTTCAAAATGTAGCGGAAGCATAGTAAATAAACCAGTAGTAGTTAACAGTTTTAAGTGTCATAATAGTTCAAGAGAAAAGCCACGATCCTTGTCCACAACGACCCGCTTCTCCAGTGCAAGCTCCAAGTACCTAACGATCTGCAAGGCATGTAACAGAATGATCAACAAACTAGTTGAGCGAGTTCACAGTTAATAGTTTAGTTTGGGTAATAATGCGTTCGTTCAATTAAGTCTCATATCGTATCAGTTCCATCGCGGCCTCACAGGCATGTGTGCGAAGATTAGGTTCATTAGTTCGCGACCGTAGTCTTTACCGACCAGGGTGTGTGCGAAGGCAATTTATCAGTTCGTTCGCGACCATAGTCTTTACCGACCAGGGTGTGTGCGAAGGCAGTTGAGTAGTTCGTTCGCGACCATAGTCTTTACCAACCAGGGTGTGTGCGAAGGCAGTTTGTAAGCATCAACAGTTTAATCGTTCGTTATAATATCAAAGTATGCATAAGTAATCCTCCAACCCATTCCCACCCTGGGAACCCATGCCTTGGCTGTGTGAACTCACCTTGGTTTGCTCGGTATGCTAGGTTATGCACTCACAAGTAATTAATCACGTCCTATTGTATGCACGTATAACAAATCAGTTCATGTTCGCAATGATACGCATGCAATTTAATGTTCACATAACAGTCAATTTGCATATCGGCACAACACGTATTGTTTCACATCAAATCATCAGCTAGTGCACACGTATACCAATGTTAACATTCATCACTAAGCATGGCATGCCAAATAATTCAAACATACATTCCAACATTCAAAATATGTTCATAATTATATATCTTTCGATCCACCCTTATCTTTCGGTACATCAGTGATCTTTCGACAAACAGTTATCACAGTTATCCTTCGGACCGAAAGTTATGTTTCGAACCAATGTCATCTTTCGACCAACTGTCATCTTTCGGTCAACTTAATTATGTTTCGGTCAATGCTATCCTTCGGTCAAAGCTCCTATGGTTCGGTCAAAGCTATCCTTCGGTCAACACTACTATGGTTCGACTAACAAGCATCTTTCGACAACAACTATGTTTCGAGTAGCAATATCTTTCGACAATTAACAGTTACGTTTGATCACAATCAGTGACGGATATCATGCAGTCAATTACAGAAACAGAAACCCTAATCATCTACAGCCGTCATCATCATTAACAAGCACATTTCATATATTCAATCTCAAGAACCCTAACCGAAAATCATGAACAATAACCATATTCATTCGGATTACTATTAAGACATAATAACCTCATGTAAACTGATTTCATAATAACCCGATTTCACTAATATATCAACAAGTTATCAATCCGGAGCATACATCGTCACAGTAACATAACAAGCACCATTGAATCGATTTAAACTTATTATCATGCCATGCAATTACAAGATCATCTTTATACGATTCATATCATTCAACATACAATCAATTCTAATCGTTCTTAATCAAAGCATGTAATAATAATAACATCATGTCATCAACGATGATAGTGAAACACTAACCGGATTAGGGGATTGAAACTAGTGGGGTTTCGGGTGCACAAGAACTTTCAGCCGACTCCAAGACTTAGAGAGAGAGAGAGAAGGGTATTAGGGTTTTTAGAAACTAACTGCCGGTTACATGCATCACGTATTTAAACGTATTACAGAAATGGGCCAAGCCCATTAGAAAGGCTGGGCCGAAAGATGTCGAAGGATGGAGTCTTTGGTCGAAGGATATGTTTCGAGATCCTTCGAACCGGAAGCTGATCCTTCGAGTCGAAGGATATGTTTCGAGATCCTTCGAACTGTGTGCCATGCTTCGTGATCTAGTCTAAGTGTTTTTAATAATAATTCTAATATTATATTCTACCACAGCAAGTAATCACATATGGCAAAACGACAATACGTTTCATTAAAATACATCGCGTACAATTTCAAGTCCACAATCCAAACAACTAAACAGTCAAAGTCAACGCGCATTTAATGCGAAAGTGAAAGTCAGAAACTCGAGTTGTCACATTATCCCCAACTTAAACAGTCAAAGTCAACGCGCATTTAATGCGAAAGTGAAAGTCAGAAACTCGAGTTGTCACATTATCCCCAACTTAAAAGAAATTTCGTCCCGAAATTTGGTACGCACTCACTGAGGAAGCTAGGTAAGTTACATCGTTCACTGGTTCTCCTGGGGTGTCACATCATCCCCCCGTTGATTTGGAATTTCGTCCCGAAATTCAGTAGTAGTAGCTTCAGCCTCAGAAGTGGATGCATTGGTTTCGAATAACTGGGGATACTTTTCTTTCATCTGATCTTCGCGTTCCCAGGTATACTCTGGGCCACGCTGGGAGTTCCAACGAACTCGAACAAGAGGGATTCTCTTGTGTTTGAGGACCTTAACATCCCGGTCCGTGATTTCAACTGGTTCCTCGACGAACTGCAACCGCTCATCGATAGTGAGTTCCTTAAAAGGAACTATAAGGGTCTCATCTGATAGGCATTTCTTCAGATTCGACGCGTGAAATACATTGTGAACTGCACCGAGTTCAGCTGGTAGTTTTAATCTGTAGGCTACTTTACCAATCTTTTCTAAGATTTCGAATGGTCCGACGTACCGCGGATTCAGTTTGCCTCTTTTACCAAATCGAACCACACCCTTCCAGGGTGAAACTTTCAATAAAACCCGGTCCCCGACCTCAAATTCCAATGGTTTTCTACGCTTGTCCGCGTAGGCTTTCTGACGGTCGCGTGCTGCCGCCATGCGTTGCCGTATCTGTGCTATCTTTTCTGTGGCGTCCACTACAATGTCTGGACCCGTAATCTGACTATCCCCCACCTCTGCCCAACAGAGAGGTGACCGGCATTTACGTCCGTACAATGCCTCGAATGGAGCGGCTTGAATGCTGGTATGGTAACTGTTATTGTATGAAAACTCCACTAAAGGGAGGTGCTTTTCCCAGCCGTTGCCGAAATCGATAACACACGCTCGAAGCATGTCTTCTAGAGTTTGAATCGTGCGCTCAGACTGCCCATCCGTCTGAGGGTGATATGCTGTGCTCATGTCTAATCGTGAGCCGAAGGATTTGTGCATCGCTTGCCAAAGCTCTGACGTGAATCGTGCATCGCGATCCGAAATGATAGAGGTTGGCACTCCGTGCCTCGAAACAACTTCTTTCAAGTAAATGTCTGCTAAGGTAGAAAACTTATCCGTTTCTTTGATAGCCAAGAAGTGAGCAGACTTTGTGAGTCGATCAACGATTACCCAAATAGTGTCATTCCCACGCTGGGATCTTGGTAAGCCCGTAACGAAATCCATGGAAATTTCTTCCCATTTCCACTGCGGTATCTTGGGCTGCTGAAGTAGACCAGCTGGTTTCTGATATTCAACCTTGACTCTCGCACAGGTTAAGCATTTGCCAACATAGGTGGCGATGTGGGCCTTCATACTAGGCCACCAATAAGTAGTACCGATGTCGTGGTACATTTTATCCGACCCTGGATGTACCGAATAGCGAGACTTGTGAGCTTCATCCATTACGAGTTCGCGTAAACCGCCATAAAGTGGGACCCAAATACGCCCCGTTACATAGTAGGCGCCGTCTTCCTTTTGTTCCATGCGTTGTCTTGAGCCGCGTAAGGCTTCAGCTTTGACGTTTTCGGGTTTCAGTGCTTCCATCTGAGCAGCTCGTATCTGAGAGGGAAGACTAGACTGAATAGTAAGCTGTAGCGCTCGCACGCGCTTAGGTAGAGTGTCTTTCCGACTGAGGGCATCAGCCACAACATTGGCCTTGCCTGGATGATACTTGATGGCGCATTCGTAGTCGTTCAGAAGTTCAACCCATCTCCGTTGACGCATATTCAAATCCTTTTGCTTAAGAATATGCTCGAGACTCCTGTGATCGGTGTAAATCGTGCACTTGGTACCGTACAGGTAGTGTCGCCATATCTTAAGCGCGAAAACAACAGCTCCCAGCTCTAGATCGTGCGTCGTATAATTCCGTTCATGAACCTTGAGTTGCCGAGAGGCGTAGGCAATAACTTTATCCCGCTGCATCAATACACAACCAAGCCCCTGTATCGATGCGTCACAATAAACCACGAAGTCATCCGTGCCCTCTGGCAATGAGAGAATAGGTGCGCTGCAAAGCCTATCCTTTAAGTACTGAAAAGCGGTCTCTTGCGTATTACCCCATCTGTAAACGACACCTTTCTGGGTTAGCATAGTAAGTGGTTGCGCGATCTTGGAGAAGTCTTTAATAAATCGCCTGTAGTAACCCGCCAAACCCAAGAATTGGCGTATTTCTGTCGGTGTACGCAGTGCTGGCCAGTTTCTGATCGAATCAACCTTGGATGGATCGACATGAATCCCATCCTTGTTCACCACATGGCCTAAGAAGTGGACTTCACGAAGCCAGAAGTCGCATTTTGAAAACTTTGCGTACAGTTGCTCCTTTCGAAGAAGTTCCAAGATAAGACGTAAGTGCTGCTCGTGCTCCTCCTGACTCTTGGAGTAAATCAAAATGTCGTCGATGAAGACGATAACAAACTTATCAAGATACGGTTTGCACACCCTGTTCATAAGATCCATGAAGACTGCTGGCGCGTTCGTAAGCCCGAATGGCATGACAAGAAACTCGTAATGACCGTAGCGAGTTCTGAAAGCGGTTTTGGAGACGTCCTCATCCCGGACTCTCAGCTGATGATACCCTGACCTTAAATCAATCTTGGAATAGTAACACGACCCTTGCAACTGGTCGAACAGGTCATCTATGCGTGGAAGAGGGTAACGGTTCTTCACCGTCACCTTGTTGAGTTCACGGTAGTCGATGCACATCCTGAACGTACCGTCTTTCTTCTTTACAAATAACACTGGAGCTCCCCAAGGCGAAGAGCTTGGACGAATAAAGCCCTTTTCCAAGAGCTCTTGTAGCTGCTTCGACAGTTCTTCCAGTTCGGTTGGAGCTAAACGATACGGTGCGCGGGCTATTGGTGCTGCTCCAGGAGCTAACTCAATCTGAAACTCGACTTGACGATGAGGAGGTAAACCAGGTAAATCTTCAGGAAATACTTGAGGAAAATCACGCACAACTGGTATATCCTCCAGCTTCTTTTCCTTTGCTGACGTGTCAGTGACAAGTGCCAGAATGGCAGTATGTCCCTTTCGTAAACATTTCTGCGCCTTTAAGTAAGAGATGATGCCAACCACAGCACCACTCTTGTCACCTTGTACTTCGAGAGGTTCCTGACTGGAGCGAGGGATACGAATAACTTTTTCTTTGCACAAGATCTCCGCATGATGTTGGGATAGCCAATCCATACCGATGACGACGTCGAAACTACCCAAAACTATGGGTATGAGATCAATCGAGAAAGTCTGACCCGCTAGAACAATACTACAACCCTTGACTACCTGTGCGGCTTCTACACTTTTACCATTGGCTAGTTCTACGACGTGTTTGGTGTCTAGAGGTGTTGGTGTACGTTTTAATAATTTACTCATTTTCAATGACATATAACTTGTATCAGCACCCGAATCAAATAAGACAGTAACATAAATATCGTCGAGAAGAAACTTACCCATAACCACATTGGGATCATTCACTGCATCTCCTCGACCCAACACAAAAGCACGACCACGAGCTTCATTGCCGTTGTTGTTGTTGTTTCCCCCGTTGTTGTTGTTACCATTACCCTGATTGTTGTTATTTCCGTTGCCCTGGTTGTTGTTGTTGTTGTTGTTGCGATTCTGGTTCAACTGAGGGCAATCGCGCTTGTAATGACCTTCAGCCCCACACTGGAAACATCCCCGATTTCCACGCTGTGGCTGCTGCTGCTGATTCTGTGGAGCTGGCGGTGGGAGTTGCTGGTTCTGGTTTGCTGGTCGCGCGCTTCTACAATCTTTGGCCTCATGGCCCATCTTGTGGCATCTTTGACAGCGATCTTTCCGACACCTTCCACTGTGGTGTTTGTTGCACCTGTTGCACCACGGATGATTTCCCTGATAACCACATTGTCCCTGACTTCCCGATGATTGCTGACTCGGACTCTGGTGATCGTTGGTGCGACGTTGCTGAGTTTGGGACTGAACAGACACCGATCCCCTGCTGGAATCCCCATCCCATTTTCTCTTGTTGTCGCTGGGTGTAGCAGAAGTAGCAGCTGTAGTGGCAGCAGTAGCACTGATACGCTTTGGCAGTTTGTTCTGATCCACTGCCTGATCGGTGATGCGATGAGCGAGACGCTGGATTTCCTGGATGTTGTTGAGATTAGCCGAGGTAACGTGGCTCTGTATTTCTGGTGCCAAACCTTTGAGGTACAACTCAATACGCTTGTATGGAGGGTCCACCATAGTTGGACATAACACAGCCAACTCATTCGATCTCTTGGTGTAAGCTTCGATTTCCGAACCAACCATTTTCAAGTTATACAACTCGTCCTCCAACTTGTGAATGTCTTCTCTAGTGCAGTATTCTCTCTTGATCAGTTCTTTGAAATCATTCCAGGGGGTGGCGTTAGCAGCTGCCAACCCTAAGATCTGCACTTGTGCGTTCCACCAAGTGAGCGCAATCCCTTCAAGTGTGCCAGTGGCGAACTTCACCCTGCGAGCCTCAGGGCATTCACACATTTCGAAAACCGACTCGAGCTTTTCAAACCAGTGGAGGAGTCCAACTGCTCCCTCCGTGCCACTGAACGAGCTAGGACGACATTCCATGAAATTCTTGAAGGTGCACCCAGGTTGTTGCTGAGCGGGTTGACCTATTGTGTACGAATAGGGCAAAGTTAAGTACGAGAATTAATGTAGGATCTAAAGATCCTAGTGTCTATACTGCAGGGTATACTACCTGCTTGGGCGGCTGCAACTGCCGCAGCAACGAGAGCCTCTAGCTGGGCTTGAGTCATGGTAATTCGTGCGGCCATTGATCTTCACATCAAAGGCAACATAAGTGAGAAAGGTTCGCGAATAGTGCGATGACAGAAGAGTGTAAGCACATAAGTATTCTCATGCAATGACAAGTTGTGAGCAAAGTAATGTAAGCATACTACGAGCAAAGTTCTATGCAAATTCTAGCATGTAGGCAATAAACATAAACCTTATTACCTAGGAAATTGAGTCTTGCACGTGGAGCGAAGCGTCGTTGTGGATCGTTGAGAGCACTGTTCTGGTTATAGTCTGGTTTTAATAAAAACGTTTTTCCATATTAAAACCAAGTTCTCTATAACCAATGGCTCTGATACCAATCTGTCACACCCCCAAGATCCACACGCGGAGTATCACCGCTTGGGAGCGTGACTGACCAGGATCAAGCCACCAATCATATTGAACATGCATTTAATATTAAGTAAAATAACTGAAAACCATCCATTCAATACAAAAGGTGATCAAACAAATCATTGTTTCAAAATGTAGCGGAAGCATAGTAAATAAACCAGTAGTAGTTAACAGTTTTAAGTGTCATAATAGTTCAAGAGAAAAGCCACGATCCTTGTCCACAACGACCCGCTTCTCCAGTGCAAGCTCCAAGTACCTAACGATCTGCAAGGCATGTAACAGAATGATCAACAAACTAGTTGAGCGAGTTCACAGTTAATAGTTTAGTTTGGGTAATAATGCGTTCGTTCAATTAAGTCTCATATCGTATCAGTTCCATCGCGGCCTCACAGGCATGTGTGCGAAGATTAGGTTCATTAGTTCGCGACCGTAGTCTTTACCGACCAGGGTGTGTGCGAAGGCAATTTATCAGTTCGTTCGCGACCATAGTCTTTACCGACCAGGGTGTGTGCGAAGGCAGTTGAGTAGTTCGTTCGCGACCATAGTCTTTACCAACCAGGGTGTGTGCGAAGGCAGTTTGTAAGCATCAACAGTTTAATCGTTCGTTATAATATCAAAGTATGCATAAGTAATCCTCCAACCCATTCCCACCCTGGGAACCCATGCCTTGGCTGTGTGAACTCACCTTGGTTTGCTCGGTATGCTAGGTTATGCACTCACAAGTAATTAATCACGTCCTATTGTATGCACGTATAACAAATCAGTTCATGTTCGCAATGATACGCATGCAATTTAATGTTCACATAACAGTCAATTTGCATATCGGCACAACACGTATTGTTTCACATCAAATCATCAGCTAGTGCACACGTATACCAATGTTAACATTCATCACTAAGCATGGCATGCCAAATAATTCAAACATACATTCCAACATTCAAAATATGTTCATAATTATATATCTTTCGATCCACCCTTATCTTTCGGTACATCAGTGATCTTTCGACAAACAGTTATCACAGTTATCCTTCGGACCGAAAGTTATGTTTCGAACCAATGTCATCTTTCGACCAACTGTCATCTTTCGGTCAACTTAATTATGTTTCGGTCAATGCTATCCTTCGGTCAAAGCTCCTATGGTTCGGTCAAAGCTATCCTTCGGTCAACACTACTATGGTTCGACTAACAAGCATCTTTCGACAACAACTATGTTTCGAGTAGCAATATCTTTCGACAATTAACAGTTACGTTTGATCACAATCAGTTACGGATATCATGCAGTCAATTACAGAAACAGAAACCCTAATCATCTACAGCCGTCATCATCATTAACAAGCACATTTCATATATTCAATCTCAAGAACCCTAACCGAAAATCATGAACAATAACCATATTCATTCGGATTACTATTAAGACATAATAACCTCATGTAAACTGATTTCATAATAACCCGATTTCACTAATATATCAACAAGTTATCAATCCGGAGCATACATCGTCACAGTAACATAACAAGCACCATTGAATCGATTTAAACTTATTATCATGCCATGCAATTACAAGATCATCTTTATACGATTCATATCATTCAACATACAATCAATTCTAATCGTTCTTAATCAAAGCATGTAATAATAATAACATCATGTCATCAACGATGATAGTGAAACACTAACCGGATTAGGGGATTGAAACTAGTGGGGTTTCGGGTGCACAAGAACTTTCAGCCGACTCCAAGACTTAGAGAGAGAGAGAGAAGGGTATTAGGGTTTTTAGAAACTAACTGCCGGTTACATGCATCACGTATTTAAACGTATTACAGAAATGGGCCAAGCCCATTAGAAAGGCTGGGCCGAAAGATGTCGAAGGATGGAGTCTTTGGTCGAAGGATATGTTTCGAGATCCTTCGAACCGGAAGCTGATCCTTCGAGTCGAAGGATATGTTTCGAGATCCTTCGAACTGTGTGCCATGCTTCGTGATCTAGTCTAAGTGTTTTTAATAATAATTCTAATATTATATTCTACCACAGCAAGTAATCACATATGGCAAAACGACAATACGTTTCATTAAAATACATCGCGTACAATTTCAAGTCCACAATCCAAACAACTAAACAGTCAAAGTCAACGCGCATTTAATGCGAAAGTGAAAGTCAGAAACTCGAGTTGTCACATTATCCCCAACTTAAACAGTCAAAGTCAACGCGCATTTAATGCGAAAGTGAAAGTCAGAAACTCGAGTTGTCACAAAGCCATACAATGGAAATTCACCCTAGTGCAACCTATGTAACCTTTATCATCATGCTAGGGTGAAGTGCCGCGAATGCCAAATTTGTGGACTTAAAGGTCACACCGCAATGGTTTGCCGAGCTGCAGTTGCATCAAATCAAGCTAACAACAATCCTGCTCAAGCTCGCTTTCCACCAGGTCCTTGCTACAATTGTGGCGAGGTGGGTCATTTCCGAAGAAATTGCCCAAAGCTTGCTAATGCTAATCCAGCACAGTGATTAGCATCTGACCGACTAGAAGACAACACCCTTTAGAAATAATCATGTCTTGTGTATTATTTTCTTTTGTTGTCAAGGTCCATGAAACAGTTGTTATCATTGTTTATAAATAAATCTTTTTATTTTACATTGCAATGTGCAAATGTGATGGCATGTATGAACAATGTATCCCCTTCAATACCGACAATCAAGGAGCCGTATTCCTTGAAAAACATACTACCCCCAAAATCCTTCCATCTTATGATCTATTGCGTTTTCTTGAAAACGAAATCGAATATTTGGTAGATCATTCTATCTTTATAGATAGATTTTTGAAAGTGATTAAAGTGCCAAATGAAATCCACGGATTGGATTCCTGGTGTGCTTTAAGTATCCGCGTCCAAAGATAACAAATTAATAACCAAGTTAAACAACTATGTGATTATGTGCTTATGTGTTCCCTTTTATGTTTTTGTGATCCAATTTTTATCCAAATCCTCGTAGAATCTTCCATATCTTCGTATAAGGGATTCATAGTAGGATATCCAAAGGTACTATATTAAATCCTCAATGGGCTTTTACGTGATAGTAAGGACCCTTGAATTATATTGTACTATTCCATAATTAGACCCCCTGAGTGGTCTAGTTAAACAGATTGATCCAAAAATCTAGTTAGGAATATCATGTGATGATATAGCTGAAAGGACTCCATAGGTGGTCTAATTAAAGAGATCATTTATTGATCTAATTAAAAGGACCCTATGGTAGTCTAGTTACCCTCATCACAAGTTTGATATTTTTCCCCAAAACATTACAAAACAAACTGTGCGGACTGTGCAAGGAATTACATAATTATGGATGCATACATAATTATGGAATTTAGTGCACAGAAACCACAACAAGTTTTGTCGTGTATCTAGAGTTAACCCTGTTCATTTTTGTATCTAGAGAAATTGTGGAAAATGACTCATTCCGTTCATTTTCGTTTCTGAAGAAATTGTTGGAAAATGACTCATTCCGTTCATTTTTGTATCTGAAGAAATTGTGGAAAATGACTCATTCCGTTCATTTTCGTTTGTGGAAAATGACTCATTCCGTTCATTTTCGTATCTGGAGAAATTGTGGAAAATGACTCATTCCGTTCATTTTCGTTTGTGGAAATGACTCATTCCGTTCATTTTCGTTTGTGGAAAATGACTCATTCCGTTCATTTTCGTATCTGAAGAAATTGTGGAAAATGACTCATTCCGTTCATTTTCGTTTCTGAAGAAATTGAGGAAAACGACTCATTCCGTGCATTTTCGTTTCTAAAGGATACCCATTAAGGAAAATGACTCATTCTGTGCATTTTTCGTTTCTGAAAATTTTCCATCGAAGGGAAATGAATATCCCTGATTTTTCCTTTATTTCCATTTCTGAAGAGTCTCCGTTAAGGAAATGACAGGATATTGCCTTGCATATCTTTGGTGGCTATTTGACACAAAGTCACAAAATAGACTCCTACGAATAAATTTTGGGACGAAATTTCCTAAAGTAGGGGAGACTGTGACACCTGTGTCACCACGACCATCATACAAATACCAAACCAATGAAATATTGTATTTCATAGTTGGGATTTGTATAAACATGTGTATCTTTTGCACATATCAATTCTTGTTCGATTTCGGGCTTTAAATCGCTTTCTGGAAGGTTATACGCGATCTGATGCGTAAATATAACCATTTTAATGCAACAAACACTCCAGAACAGTGAAATAGGCTTAACATACCTTAAATAACCCTTACATAACTTAGAAATAAGTTTTGAATGGTTTGGTATGCCGAAATCAAGTTTATTCGCTTACAGGGACTAAATTCGACAAACTGCGAAAGTATGTCAATTTGTACTGTAACAGACCTTCCGGAACTTGATCATAAGTTAAATATGCCCTAAATATCCTTTACATAGCTTAGAAATAGGCTTTGAGGTGTTTGGTGCGCAAAAATAAACTTTATGCTCATTCAGGGACTAAAAGCGTCAAAAAGTGCACAAGTTTGCATTTTCGCGCATATTTTACGTTCTGAATACTTCCGGACATCCAAAAATTTATGTAAGCATTAAAATATTTTATTTTAGTGTTTGGTATGATAAATTCCATTCGTCGCTTAATTCGGATCGTTTTTGCGTTCGTTACGACTACCGTCGTAATTAAGCGAATAACGCAACCGTACGACCAAACGAACCGACATCCGTGATGTCTTTGAGCATATTTTAAGTTCCCAATACTTTAATATCATTTTAGAGCCTTGAAATGAGGTTAAAGGGGTTTAAAAGTGCCAAAAAAAATCAAGTTTTACAAATGTAGGGACCATTTTTGAAATTTCTGGCAGATTCAATGAACCTAGTCCATTTTGAAGTATTAATGGTTTTCACCCATGGTTTTGCAAAACCATGGGATGGTATTCAATGAACATAGTCCACATTAGGGGCTCCCATGGTTTTTGAAAACCATGTGCCCACATGTAAGGTCTAGATCAAATCACGTTTTTCGACGAACGATCTTAACGGTTCAAGGAAATCTATAAATACCCCTCACCCATTTCATTCTTCCTCACATTTGAATCTGATTCTACACTCTCTAAATGGAAGTATATGCTTCCTACCTGAGAGTGAATCGGGTTCGAATCTTGCGGGGACCTTCTGTAAGTATTCTTTCGCGTTTTTCATTCGTTTTAGCGTTAAAGTCAAACTGCGTTTGACTTTCTACATTAACCAGTTTATGGTCAATGCGAAGTTCGTTTGAACTTCATAACGTAAGCGTAATCACGATGGTTATAGTCCCTAGTAACTATACCTACTGATTACCACGTTATCTAGGCTCAGTGACGAGTCGTAGTTTCGGCCAAAATGCGTTTTCTCGCGTATTTTGTAACCAAACTACTCTAGGGTATTAAAACCGTTTGTTTTAATACCAAACCTGTTTTCTAACTTTACTAAACATGTTCTAGCATGTTTAGCTCGTCGCTTTTAGATTTGTGCTTGTTTAGGGTCGTAAAGGTAAGCGATCTAATCAATCGCTTATGCTTACGAACCCGACCCATTGGTCGATCTTTAGGATCTGACCAAACACATTAGGTGACCACAGTTTTATAGGGAATAACCTTCCGAGGTTATACCTTATGGTCACGACGTTTAGTTAGTTATATGATAGGTAGTTTATATGCCTTAGGTAAATTACCAAAATGCCCTTTTTACGCATAAATTCATTTTAAGTCTATGTAACAAAATTTTTGACATCTAAACTGATTTAACAACAATATTAAACATGTTAAGGCATATCTTGCTTGACATAGGACTAGTTAGGCATTCCAAACGTGTTTTACGCAAACGACGCGTTAAAGTGGCGTAAGCTACCTAAACAGGTTGTAATGGGTCAAAAGCACTTAGGATAGGTTTCGTTTTAGTACGTAGGCTTTGTTAAACCATATTACATAAGTTCCCATACTTATTTGGTTTACGAACCCTTGTACTACCCGATCCTCCGATTGGTCCGTTTATTAATGTTGATACCTATATAGGTGTCGTTTGATTCCGTGATCTTCTAGCTTTGCTTGGTGGTTATCCTAAGACTTCTAAGCATCCTCAAGTGTGTACATAGACCCCTCTTTTACTGTTTTTCAAACGTTTTGGGGTGAAACACATGTGCCTACTTGTTACTTTCATGATTTCATGCTTTTATATCATATACTTGCTATGTTCACTAGTACACTATTAGTACATGATTTTATTACGTTTTTGCTATGTATGCCTATTGTGTGCATATTTAGTACATCGTTTTACATAATATTTCATGCTATGTATGTTCACCATACTTAGTACATTTTGACATCACATGCTAAGTATGTTCATCATTCTTAGTACATTTCACATCACATGTTATGTATGCCCATTGTGTGCATACTTAGTACATCGTTTTACAAAGACATCTTATACTTGGTATCATGCTATGTATGACCATCCGGCGCATACTTAGTACATTGTTTGTGCATTCTTACTTATGGTTTGGTTGTTACATATTTCACTAGCCATACATGACATTTTGTTTACACATTACTTGATTGACATTCGACAACGGTTTAGACATGGGCAACTTACATTGGTGGTTTATGTGGGTAAGTGATTTGGGTAACGAGACGTGTGTAATGTGATACAAGCATGGTGGATACGCCGCTGGTACTTCCTATATATAAGTGCTTGTATTATATTACATGTTGTAGCGTTATTTAAATCATTCATTTGGACTTATACATTTTTACACAAATAACATATTTTTCACAAGACATTGTTTTTACAAAACAGTTTGTTTTATACGAACTCATTTTTACTTGGTTATTCATTTAACCTTACATCATTCTTTTTAACTATACATATCTATCATAGATTTTCAAACATTTTATAAAAGCAAACACTTAAACTGGATTCATGACAAGTTTTTGTTAAACATTTTCTCAAACCTAGGTCATGAATCCTATTTTTCACAAAACCTATGTACTCGCCGGCATTTTTATGCTGACGTATTTTCACATGTGTTTCAGGTTCAATAGTTGATGATGATGTTGATGCATGCTCACATAGGATTGGGCGAGACCTTAGTGACATTAAAAGATGCAAGGCTAGTTAATTTTTGTTATGTTTCTTTATTGTTAAGACATTGTAACTCATTTAATTCAATAAAACGAAATTTGTTTAATCCATGGTTGTGAAACAATGATTCTTTGTTATAACACTCCCCGACGTTTCCGCCACGTTTTGTTGTTTTACGTGGTCGGGGTGTGACAATACCCGCACCTCTTTGGTATTGCATTTCGGACCAAGACACATTTCGGCCCAAGACTTTCATTCCTTGTACTTGAAGGCATGACCCGAATGAAGCCCACTGTATTTGGGCCTGTTTTGGATGCGTATTGCATGCACACCATACCCCAATCTACTCGGCCCACACTTTAGAACCAGGCCAAGGCCCATTCGGTTGGTTATACGTATATTAGGAGGGTTAGGGGATATTGTTACGTGATCTTTGCAAAGGTAGCAAACCCTAAAGCCTTATTCCTATTCTTGAGTTGTTCGACAGCTGTGGATCCCACCCCAAGTAATACCTTCTCTAAGTTGGGTCCCTGGTTAGTGTTTCTTTATATATTGACTTTTGCATGTTTATAGTATCGATCATGTGGGATTTGATTAAGACTAAATGTATGTGCATGTTTTATGGAAGTATGATGTCATGATGTGTATAAGGTGAACAATTAGAATGTTAAATATGTGATATAAAGCAAGTTAATGTCAGCGGCTATGTGTTAAATGCTTGTGGACTTTTGATGGTTGTTGAGTAGCGATAGGTGATGAGTATGATGGTTCAAGTGAATTATAAATTTAGGGTTGCTTGATGATTAGGAGTGTCCTTAATGTCATTAGAATAAAATCTCACATGTATGATTTAGGGATGTAAAGACTTGCGGACATGACTTCTTGAGATATACATGAAATCGGCTAAGTAAAGGGTAAACATTAATGTAACAATTGTGATAATTAAACTCGGTGATGCGGTGATGATTTGATTCAACTTTGATGTCATATTATTATGTGATGAACTGGTAAACAATTGCAGAAATAGTTGCACTATTGATCTAAATTAGATAACTAGTTAATAGTTAATCATAATTAATTAGTTACATAACTATTTGGCCATGAAACAATGGGCCGCATCATCGGAACCGGGTTGCACACTTCTTGACGGGCTGTAAGAAGATGGGTTGCACAACAGACCCAATTTTCACACTTGGCTGGGCCTTAGGTAGTCTAAATTGTACATGGGTCGATATGCATTAGCAAAGGGGTATGGAAGGTTATTTCTGAATGTAGTTAATATAGTTAGCTGAAATAAGAAGTACTGGATTTGTGATGCAAAAGGGACAAGGGTTGAGTCGGCCAAAGTCCCTTCTCACTTTGGGCCGATCAGATGTGTATATTTTGTATGTGCAGTATGTGAATTGTTTGGTAATTGATTGAAATAGTTATGTAACATGTAACCGAGTTCCATGAATTGTGGCAAGCAATAATTAATCACACACTTATGTAAGGTTTGTAATTGGGCCTCTACAATTTTGTCTAAAGTCCAGTTCGTGCACGTGGGCCGTCAACCCTTTTTCTGACTTCATCAGACGCAAATTAATTGATCTTACATCTTCATTATACCACAAAACAATATATTGAATGAACCAACTAAACTTGGGCCGCCACTTTAGTTCTAATTTGACCAAAAACACTTATCTACTTTTATTTAGCATAGCAATTGCATGTGATATGTCTGACAAGTAATTAATATACTTGAACCAAGTGATTTTTTGTGCCAACACCCCATATCATTCTATTGGACCACTAAAATAATTAATGAACCTTCATAATAGTAGCCATACAATTAAACGGATATATGATGACTCTAATATGTTGAATTGAGTGTGTTGATATATATATATCATGTGCAACTTAATATTGTTTGCCTACATAATTGTGCTACATGTTAATTCGGATTGGTGATAAGATATGTGCATGACTAGTTGATTTACATACAAACATGACTATAATTGTTGACATATGTGCAACGATGTGTGAATAATTGTTCATGCCAAACTGACTATTCTATGATAACGACATTGGGGTCGGTTGATTGAATTGGATCATTAAACTAAACTTACCGAGCAAACCTAAGGTGAGTTCAATGCTCTTTTCCAAGCATGCGTCCCGGGAAGGATATCGGGTAACGTTCCAGGGAGGAATACAGGTTAATGGGATGTTGGTTATTACTCAATTTCTATCATATAAGACCCCTTACATCTACCGACAGTTGCCGAGGAGGCAACGAGGTTATTAGTTGATAGCGCTATTAGGTTTGGCACCCTCACACCGTACCTGGGAGGACGGGCGTGAACTAATTTCCTTAAAGCATGACCAATGTTTTGATAGAGACATTGGGTTTGGGCAAACACATCTTGTAGCCACCTACGGTAATCGAGTTAATAACAACATCAAAACTAAACACTGAACTGTTTTAAGCACACATCTGGTAACTAAACGCGTAAACAAAACTTTGAACTCACCAGCGTCGTCTGACACACTTATCTGCATGCTTGCAGGTCTATAGGGTTATATCTTGTGGAACTTGCTGTCTGGAGAGGCTGGAGTGGTCATGGGTCGAGATACCTGGAATCTCAATACAAGCTTATTGGCTTATGTACACATGGTTTACGAAACACTTAACAAATGAGTTATGCTTCCGCTGTATACGATGAATGATATATAACGTTTGTAATTCTTTATGTTAATGAATGAAAGCTTTATTTAAACATATTTATGAGTTCAATGTGATTGGTGGCTTGGATCCTGGTACGTCACACGCCTCGCGGGGGTTTCCGCATGTGGTATTTTGGGGGTGTGACAATATAGGTAACCCCTGAAATCTTGTTTGAAAGGTCCCTTATTCTAAGATACTAGGTCTTTATGCTTAGTGATATCTGGGGTATTATCCCGGGACTTCTGCTGTATGGAAATACTGACCTAGTCCCCGGATAATACTTTCTGCAAAATGCTTGAAATACAGCAAAAGCCCTCAGCAAACTGATGAAACAATAAAATTGATAGTCGTTGCTATTGTAAAAAAAGATCCTCTAAAGGGGACACACCAAAAGTCGAAGTCGTCATCTTTTTGCGTATACGGAAGTATCGACTTGAGCTCTCACGGCCCTCGCAATTTAATTCCTTCACAGATATCATCTGTGGTATACTCACCTGTAAGACTGAATATTGGGATTTGGATACGGGAGTATATTCAAGTGCTGGGACACACGAATAAGTTTATGTAATTAAGACACTAATTGCATATCTCGGATCAGTTGACCTTTGTGTGAAAATTTAAGAGGACAAACATACTGACAATCTAGGTGAATTGTTTAGAACTTAAATTGAAATCAAGCTTAACGGTGTTAGTGATATGTCTCAAAAACTGATATGATCCTCTTGCTCAAACTCACAAAAATATTGTCTGTAAATATTTTATTTCTGCATCTCTTTCATTCAGAAAAACCAAAAAGATTTTAGTGCGTTTTAGCATAAATTTTGAAAAATACAAAAAGATTTTTGACAACTAGTGTTGAAAAGCTGATTTTCAAAATTCCAAGTGCTAAACTTGATGAACTGGTTTGGGAGTGATGAGTGTGAAAGATTTAAAGTTAAAATTTTACAAGTGGTCATCAAAAGACTTAAATATATTTCTCCTGCAAGCGGTTCATCAGAAACTAATTAATAGATCAGGTTGTGATAGGATCTACAAGTGGTGTCTGAATGTTTAAATGTTTACCATAAAACTTATGTGTTGGGTAGAGTTTTATGCAGGTTGAATTAGAGCTGGGTTTGTCGATCCTAAGCAAGATTCAAGAATCAACATTTGAGGGGGAGTGCATGTTGGTGCTGATGAATTTAAAGATGTCAACATCCGAGGGACAGAGTTTATTGAAGATAAAGTTGAGTAAGCAATGAGAGCCAGTGCTGATCCTGGAACTGCATTTACGCAACAGAGATTGAAAAAAGAAGATAGAGATTGGGGATGCTTGCAATGTCAAAAACTTCAAAGAGAAGCCCAGAGACTGATCAAGACTGAAGATACGAAGTCATGACACTGTCAAAGACTTGACACGTGCGACTTGTCAACATCTGAGGGGGAGTATGTTGGTGCATGCATCTGTCGACTTCGTCTTGTATCGAGTCTAGAGTAGAGTAGGCTAGAACAGGGCACGTGAATCAAGAAATTGTGTTAAGTCTGATTTCGCTCCAAATGACATTTTGTCATTAGGAGCGAAACCTCATTAGATTCAGATTTCGCTCGAGAGGTCATAAGGTCTGATTTCGCTCGTAAGGTCTAGTTCTGATTTCGCTCATGGTGTAATATGTTGATTTCGCTCCTATCGATCATACATGTTCGAGCGACATCAGCTCAACTATAAATAGGATGTGTCTTGGAGCGAAATTAAATATAGATTCTAGGTGATTGTCTTCCGGTGAGCCACGAAGTGCTGCCAAAGTGTTAACTCGATTGTAAACGTCGTTTAAATCAATAGAATCAACAGATTAAAGTGAATACTCGGTGAATTGAACTTGATTTGTCTATTTCCGCCGTTCAAATCAGGAATAGTTCTTCTGATAGACTCAATTGGGTCCGAATCTGATCCTACAAGATGAAGGTGTTTTCGGCTAAAATTGTAGAGAGAGGGTGAGTTATTGTGTTTTAAAGACACAAGTCTTGAAATGTGGAAGATTTTGAAAGCTTTAATGAATGTGTCATCTCCTACCTCCATTTAGACCAATAAGTGAAAGAGAGAGAGAAGAAAACCTTTGCATGGCTTCCAACTTTCTCAACTCACACACCCCCATATACATATACACGCATACATACACATATATATATATATATAGGCAAAAAATGGTATTTTACTGATTACCGGGTATTTTATCTAGCGTTTTAATCCCGTTTTAGTGCGTTTTAAATTATATTTAACACTCTATAAAAATAAACTCACCAAAATATTATTGATCAATATTTTGTTAGCCGGGACTGGCGACGTTGCCGGTATTTGGTAGTATGCGCGCTGTGCTGCGCGGTACGCGCTTAAAATCGCAAAAATAGGAATTTAAGTGTCTTTATTTCTTTTTTATCATTCTAAAGTAATAAACTCATCAAATTATTATTAAAATGATTATCAGTTGCTTTGACAGGCTGTGTCGACAGTATTTTGTCGGTACACGCGCTTCATCGCGCGGTACGTGCTTAAACTCGAAAAATAGAGTTTCCTAGCGTTTTAAATTATTTTTCCACACGGATATGATTAAAATAATTATTCTAATCATAACAAACTATTTTTAGGATTTTAACACTGATCGGGTGGTCACCGATGTTCGTTTCGCATTTTAACCGTTACGCGATAAGCGTTTATCTTACCGTTGCCAACATAATTTTTATCAAAGTTTAAATTTACCAACTCATTAAATTTCACATATAAACATCATAATCAGTCAAATATGGCCCTATTACCTATTTACAACATGTGCTACAATTGTACGGTACGGCCTGAAAAGCCGGGTGTCACAGTCTCCCCCTGTTTAGGAAATTTCGTCCCCGAAATTTTTACTCTACAGGTTTTGTTTTTACACTGGGTGAAAACAGCAAAAACAGGTTTAATGAATATAGTCTTATAGTTTCTGCGAGAAACTTTGATTCTTACAAAGAATCTTCGTAGACCTATATTACATACACTCTCAATTCCTAATCTTACATCTCAACGCTCTCCATCCATGCAAGGCTTCAAACCGAGCAACCTAAATACTAGCGTGTTGATTATTATTGTAAGATAACTCTGCCAAGGGCATGTGAGTATCTTAATTTCCTTCGGAGTCCATCATACATGTTGGTGCACTACATCTATTGATTCCGTCTAGGTGTCTAGGATCAGGTCTTGCATTGTATTGTATAGCATAGGGCACATTTTACGAGAAAACAGGAGTCTGTATAGGTTTTAGGTGGTAGGATCGCTTATAGGGTCTTGAGATGCCTGGATCGCTTATATGGCATCTGGGTCGCTTATATGGTCAAGTCTGGACCGCTCATGCGTCTCATGTCCACATGAGCGGTTCCAAGACACTATATATAGGTGTGCTTGAGCGATCCTTAGTAGTTCCTTGTATTCCACGCCGAAGTTCTGCCGGTGTGAAGATTGAATTGTAAATCGTTTCAAATCAGTAAAACAAGCAGTTAGGAAGAAGTACTAGCTATATCTACTTGCTTTTCTTATTATTCCGCATCTGAATTGCAAGAGACAACCTCTGAACGACTCGTTCGGGTCAGCAATCGATCCTACAAGTGGTATCAGAGCTTGGGAGGAGGTTTTCTGCAGATTATAGCCGGATTTCATTGTTTTTTCTCACTTCTACACCTTCTTTTCTCATTTCCGAGAGATTTCACGGTTGAAATTCGTTCAAAAACTCACATACTATGCGCAATAGTACTTAGACAAACCCTGGAAAGTTTGAAGACAAAATTCGAAGGTTTTATGGACCAAATCATGTTCGGAATGTGAATCGCTCAAATAACGTCATCGTGAACCGCTCGTAGTTCACATTTCTGGACCGCCCTTAGAACATTCTTGGACCGCTTGAAAGACAGTTTTTGGATCGCTCGTAAGATAGATTCTGAACCGCTCAAAATTGTTAGTTTGGACCGCTCGAAAGTTAATCTCTGGACCGCTCGAGTGTATATTTTTTTCTGGTTCGCTCAAACGGACATTATTGTTGGATCGCTTCAAAGGATATTTCTGATTCGCTTTTCTGTCAGTTGTCTTGAAAATCGTGCTAAGTCAATATGAATTCCGAGTTTTACAACGCATTTGCAACATCGACTACTCCAGCCGCAATCGCTCAAGCAATGAATTTAGAAAATGAGACAGGAACGACTCAAAAGCCCCCTAGATTGATGAGCATTGAGGAGTACTATGGGTGGAAAGATCGGTTTGAAAACTGGGTTCAAGCAAACCATCTTAGATCATGGGAGTGTATATTGAAGAAGTATACTTTGCCTAGAACAGAGTTGCAAGTTGTTAAAGAGATATCCGAGTTTACTGAGCAAGAACGAGCAATGTATAGAGCCGAGAAAATGATGATTAGTTTGTTACAGCAGGCGATTAAAGAAGATATATTCATTTTGTTGCAACACGATAAAACTGCTAAGTCAATTTGGGATGCATTAAAAGTTAAGTTTGAGGGAAGCGAAAACATGATTAAAAGCAAGAAAGCTTTATTAAAGAAAGAGTTCGATCTGTTTAGTAGTTTACCAGGAGAGGATACTAAGAAATTGATTGAAAGATACTGTCACTTGGTGCGATCGTTATCAATGTTGGGAGTTGAAAAAGGTCGTGAGGAATGGGTGGATAAATTGGCTGACGCGTTACCTCAGAAAGAGTGGGGAACGTATTTGATGATCTTGAAGAATACGGGTATGTATGATGGGTTGACGATCTCACAGTTCATTGAGAAAATAGAAAGTCAAGATCTTGAACAACAAAAGATCGCGAGGATGAATAGTCCGAGTGGTCAACAGGATGTGAAGATGTATTATCGTGGTAGTATTCCAGCGACTGAGTCTGAAAGAAGTCCGAAAATTCAAACCGCTTTCAGTGCTGGTGACTCATCTGAGAAAGCTGATCAGGGTTCTAACAAGAGTAGCAGCGGGTTTTCATCGTTTCCGAGTGTAAATCCAAAAGAGACTAACACTAGTTTTCAGTCTCAGAGTACAAAAACTGGAAACGGATATGTGATTCAATGCAACATAGCTCTCAATCTTCCAGAAGGTCAAAGCTTCTCCGAAGACACTTCTAAAGATCATATGGCACTTCTGGGTTCAGTTCTGTTATCCTATGAAGGTCTAGTGGCTGGTCGGATCGGAAATCCAATGCTCACTAAAGAGGATTACGTTCAAATAGACGCTGAGGAAATGGAACTTATGGATATCAAATGGTGTCTTGCAAGTGTTCTTCGTCAGGCTGAGAAATTCAAAACCATTACCGGGAGAAATGACTTTTTAGATGCTCATGTTTCAACTTTAGGTTTTGATAAATCTAAAGTTACTTGTTTTCGATGCAGGGAAAAAGGCCATTTCAAGCGGGAGTGCAAAGGAAGAGAAGCTAGTGGAGCACAGAATCCATTCGGGAAAGATGATTATTATCGCAAAGCTATCTATCAGCAAGTTGGACAATCCCAAGAACCTCAGACTGCTCATGGGAGAAAGATTGAAGATCCTAAAAGAGCATGTTTGGTAGATTTCAGCTGGAGTGATTATATATCATCTGAAGCCACAGAAGCACGCATTATCGATCAAGATGATGAGAAACTAACTGAAGGTTTCAGTTGGGATATGTTTGTGGATAAGAAGGGAGAGTTCAAAGCCTTCATTGCCAAAATTGTCCGAGAACCAAATTTGTTTGCTACTTGGATGAGATCTATCGGAGAGAATGTGAAAAGTGAAGATGAAAAGTCTGTGTCATCTGATGAAAGTTCAGACAGTACTGATAAACTTTCAGAACACTCTGGAGATGTTTCAGACAGCTCAGATGATAGCATACAGAGTTTAGATGAACTTGAGCAAAATGAAAATGTTCCAGAAAAGGAAGTTGTTTTTGACAAAACACCGTCTGATTCTGATATATCAGATGGTGATTCTGATAAATCTGTACACTTTGATAAATCACCTGATAACAGCAGCAGTGATGATGAGAAAGAGAAACACATAAATATTGCAAAATCTCATTTGTCTCCTGAAAATTTTCATTTTTATTTTGCAAAAAGAATGAAAAAATTGAAGGAAAAACAAGCTGCAAAAGAACAACAATCTGAATCTGAAGGTGATGTTTAGAATGTTGAAAGTGTTGATGAGAAGGTTATCAAGGTAGAGAAAGAAGTAGAAAAGGTGATTGAAGTAGAGAAAGTGATTGAAGTTGTAAAAACAGTCGAAGTTGAAAAAATTGTTGAAGTCGTCAAGCCATGTGAGAAGTGTTTGGAAGCCTGCAAAGAGTGTGCAGCAAAAGATGATATCATAGCTGAGTATGAGAAAAAGAAAGAGCAGTTATTGTTCAATCTCAACTATGTGAAGGAATCGTACGACGTGTTGAACAAAACCGTAACTGGTCTCCAAACAACAAACTCAGAAAGAGAACAGGCGCTGACAATGATGAATGCAACTTTAATGTCGAAGCAAAAAGCTATAAATTTTTACATTGAAGAGAGTGCCAAATGGAAGCAAGAGTTGGAAACTGAAAAGATTGAAAATGAGAGAATTAGGAGGTTATTGTTGAGTTATTCTACCTCTGATTATCTTATTGATCGTGTTTATCCAACTGTTGCAGTTATGGAAGCTTTTCAAGACGAGAAGCCGAAAGAAAAGAAAGACTGTGGTAAGAAAACAACTGTTAGCTATCACAAGTGTCCGCCTCCAATTTGGGATGGGTATTCACCTAGGAAACCAAATGAGGAACAACTTGCAAAAGCAGTCAATATAAAGCTTAAAACCGACACAACTGACGTCTTACCAGAAAACATTGATGTGACATTTACCTCATCCGATACTGATCATGAGTCTGAATTAATCAAAAAAGTGGTCGATCAGGTGTTGGATACTGATGAGGAGACAGAGTCGAAATCTGAGTCTGAAAAGCCAAAGTCGTCAGTCAACAGTCAAAATTCGTCGGTTAAACGGTCCTATAGTAAAGAATTTTTGTTATCAAAGGCAGATTTGAATGATGAAACATTCAAAGTTGTGTATACTTTGAATGGGTCTGACAAATTATATAACAACAAAGAGTTTCCGATAATGAGTATCAAAACGGAATTAATCAACAAAACTTTTAAACTAATAGAGGTTAATATTCCTGAATTAAAAGTTTTGAAAAGTTTTGATAAACCTAAAAAATATACTTCTAGAGTTCAACAACGGGTAAACAAGAAAAAAGGTTACAATTCTGGTTCTGGTTTTTCAAAGAAACTTAACCAAAATCGTAGCTACAAAAAGAAAGGTTTAGGTTTTGTTCAACCAGAAAATCATAAAAATGAGAAAAATTCTAAATCAAACACTGAATTTGTATCAGGTGGAAGCTCAGAAGATGAACAGCAGAAACCATTTTGGAGACAGTCTAACAAAGAGTTTCTTGCTGAAAGGAGAAGGAATGGAACTGGAGTATTTCATCCGAGAAATACTCAAACTTGTCTTAAAAACAATAAAACTGATCACATTGCATCAAATTGTCCGAAAGATATTAAAGCAAAACAGGGAGCTTCTAAAAAGTTGAAAGAAAAAGTTGTTGAAAAATCTAAAATTTTTGAAAATTCAAAAAATGAGGTTGGGGAATGTTCAAAGAAACATTTTTACCAAAGGAAAGAAAAAGACAACCAAGTGTGGGTTGCAAAAAAGGTAAAAGAAAAAGTCGGCGATGAATCTGGTTCCACAAAGCCAGAAGAGCCACAAGTTGTGAAGAAAATTTCAGTGAATGATGATGTTTTTCCATCACTAAAGTTTGAGGAAGTTAAAAAGAAAATTGGTAAAATTGAAATTTCAAATCAATTTTATGATGATGAAAAAGAATTTGATGTCGAGAAAACATTCAACGGAAATGTTAAGAAGATATTTGGGAAAATGTTGAGTGGGAATGCAAAGGGGGTAAAAGATTTTTATGCCACCAAAAAGGCGACATACAACCCCACTGAGCAAGAGTTGAAATCCATCAAGTCTGAGAAGACTTGGGTGGAAGTCTGTTTCCCATGTTAGTCTTAGGACTATGCTGGAGATCCCAAGTTTATATCGTGGATCAGGAATCGGCATCATTCTAGTTTTAGACGTATTTGTTTGAATGATTGTGATTAATGTTTGAATGTTTTGCAGGTGAAAGGACTACGCCGGAGCTTCCAGGTTGGTAATTGCGAAGCAGGAATCAGCATTTTGATTGGTAAAATGGTGATGTAGACGTAACATTCCTACAATTGGTAGTTTTTGGGTATCTACAAGTGGTAATTTTTATCCCACAAGTGGTATTTGTGGTTAAATTTTGAGATGTTTGGATACTTTGAAGTAATTACATTTACAAGTGGTACAGAAGGTTATTAAAGGCAAATGGTAAATCAGGGACATTAAATTGTACTTGATTTACTATCTTTGGCAAAAGATAGACAAGATGATGAACCACATCCTCGTTCTTAAAATTGATAAACCTACAAGTGGTTGTTATCAACACAAATCCATTTTCCGGAAAAGTCATTTTGATTAAAACAAACTTAAGTATTTTGAAATCTAAATGAGAAAATGATTTGTGATAGGGGGAGTTCAGATTGTTTATGCCTAGTGAATGGCGATTTGATGTGATTCAGTGTCAGTTGTCAAGTTTCTGTACAGTTTGTTTTTGTGTTTTTAGTGGTCAAGAAGTTTTCAAATTTTCTTTAAAATTGTGTTTGCATTTTAGGGGGGGTAGGGAAATTTTAGAGAAAATCCAAAAACATTTGAAAATTTGAAAAACCAAAAACATGATAAAATCAAAAATGAGTTTTGTTGCGAAAAAAAGGAAATGATAGTACATCAGTGGACTATCACGGCACGCTAAAGAAATGTAATGTTAAAAAGTGTTAAACAATCTTACTGCGGATGTGTCAGTAGGTTTTCGCACTTTTAGTATATTGAAACGAGATATAAACCTAAATCAAACTTGCTTAATTCGTGGGTAAATATTCTTGAATATATGGCTAACCCCCGAAATCTTGTTTGAAAGGTCCCGTATTCTGAGATACTAGGTCTTTATACTCAGTGATATCTGGGGTATTATCCCGGGACTTCTGCTGTATGGAAGTACTGACCTAGTCCCCGGATAATACTTTTTGCTAAAGCTTTGAAACATAAGCTTCGCCCTCAGCATGCTGATGAAACAATAAAATTGATAGTCGCTGCTGTTGAAATGCAAAAAGATCCTCTAAAGGGGACCCACCAAAAGTCGAGCCGTCATCTCTCTGCTAAACGGAAGTTCTGACCTGAGCTCTCACGGTTTCGCATCTAACCCCTTTACAGATATTAGCTGTGGTATACTCACCTGTAAGACTGAATATTTGGGATCTGGATACGGGAGTATATTCAAGTGGAGTGATACACAATTAAGTTTAAGTATCTAAAACATTAATATCGTATCTCGAATCGATTGAAATTTGTGTTGAGAATTTAAGAGGACAAACATACTGACAATCTAGGTAAATTGTTTAAAGCTTAAAATGAAATCAAGCTTAACGGTGTTGGTGATTTGTCTCATAAACTGATATGATCCTCTTGCACGAACTCACAAAAAATATTGTCTGTAAATGTTACATTTCTATATGTTTGTATTTTCATGTAGTGTCAAGATATATCTCTCAGAAAATCCAAAAAGATTTTTTGTGTGTTTTAGTTTAAATTTTGAAAAAAAAGTCAAAAAGATTTTCGACAACTAATGTTGAAAAACTGATTTTCAAAATTCCGAGTGCTAAACATGATGAGCAGAATTTGAGGGGGAGTGCTTGTGTAAATCTAATTGTTCTCATTAATTCTAATCTTCTTCAAGTGGTTCATCATAAATTGTTTTGAGGAGAGTTATGTGTTAGTGTATAGTGATTTGAAATGTTAGTGAAAGAAATTTATTTCTAGGTTGAGATTGTGCAGGTAGCCAAGTTTCGATCCTGGAAATCAATTTTGAAGATTTTGGTTAGAGTCAGATTGATAGATTCTGAAAGCTTGTGAAGATCAGAGTATGATTCTAAAGATCATGTCAACTGTTGATGCTGATGAACTTAAGGAATCAAGAGATCTGATCAAGAGAATTAGAGAGTTTTATAGCCAGACATTGATCCTGAAGATATTACTGAAGAACAAAAGAGTGCCAGTGAATTGAGATGGGGAGTCTGAAGATTGAAAATAGAGAAAGCCCAGAGACTGATCAAGACTGAAGATGTGAAGACACAGCTTTGAAGTCAAGGTGTGTTGGCGACTCCATCAACATCTGAGGGGGAGTCTGTTGGTGCACTACATCTGTTGATTCCGTCTAGGTGTCTAGGATCAGGTCTTGCATTGTATTGTATAGCATAGGGCACATTTTACGAGAAAACAGGAGTCTGTATAGGTTTTAGGTGGTAGGATCGCTTATAGGGTCTTGAGATGCCTGGATCGCTTATATGGCATCTGGGTCGCTTATATGGTCAAGTCTGGACCGCTCATGCGTCTCATGTCCACATGAGCGGTTCCAAGACACTATATATAGGTGTGCTTGAGCGATCCTTAGTACTTCCTTGTATTCCACACCGAAGCTCTGCCGGTGTGAAGATTGAACTGTAAATCGTTTCAAATCAGTAAAACAAGCAGTTAGGAAGAAGTACTAGCTATATCTACTTGCTTTTCTTATTATTCCGCATCTGAATTGCAAGAGACAACCTCTGAACGACTCGTTCGGGTCAGCAATCGATCCTACAATACACGCTCCCAATTTTTCTTTCAAAGGTCCGAAAAGCTTCCTACTATCTTGCTGTCCAATCAACTTCCCTTTTCCTTTTGGGGTTATTAGTGTCAAAGGCTGCACTAATTTAGAGAAATTCTTAATAAATCTCCAGTAGCATCTAACTAGTTATATGGATCGTCATACTCCCGACGGGGTCTTTGGCGCTCCTCATCATTCACCAACTCCATAGTTAACTTCAATGTTTCTCATGAGTTTCCTTGGCTCGCGTGAAATCAAGTATGTCATCGACGAATATTATCATGAATTCATCCGATTAAGGTTTCCATACCCTGTTCGCGAGATCCACGAATATAAATGGCACATTAATTTAGTCAAAAGGCATGACTAATAACTCGTAATGGCCATATCGGGTTCGAAAAGCAGTCCTCAGCATATCTTCGTCAGCAACCTTCAACTGATAGTATCCCAATCGTAGATCGATCTTTGTGTAGCAGCTGAGTCCCGGTAGCTTGATTGAACAAATTATCAATCCTCAGTAAAATGGTACCGATTCTTGAAAGTTAACTTGTTCAGTTTTCTAAATCATCACACCTCCTGAAGGATCCATCCTTCTTTCTCTCAACAAAACAGATGCGCCTTAAAGCGAAAAGCTTGGTCGAATGAAACCCTTGTCCAATAACTCTTGAAACTGATTTGACATTTCTATCATTCTCAGACGGTGCTTAATCTATAAGGAGATTGTGCAACTGGGTGTAGGACCGTATGCCAGATCGATTTGAAATTCGATCTGTCTCGCAGGGGGCAATCCAGATAAGTCTTTTTAGGAAAGCTTCTGGATAATTGCAAACAATAGGAATCTCTCCGGTATTCCTATATTCGGCTTTCGTATCCACCACGTTAACTAAGAACGCAGGATAGCCCCTTTTGCAACCACCTGAGCATCCTTACAAAACTGAAAACTCTCAACCATCAACACTCAACATTCGAAACTCGACACTCGACTCGGTCGGTCTTCGCGAACAACTACCACCTTTCCATCATCAGAACGAGGTATCCTATCTTGCTTCTCCGAGTAATAATCCCTGCTTCGTTCTTGGATAATCAATCCATCCTCGCATCTACGTCAAAGCTCCCCAGCTCCATTGGAACTAAACCAACACTAGAACTACGATCACCTAACTAAATACTACAACTGCAAGCGACCTCAATAGTTTCCATCAAATTACCAATTGCTAGTTCTATCGGGCATTTTCTATTCAGCTTACTTGTAGGTGAACACAAAAATGGTTCAGAGTTTTTCGAACAAAACTCAAGTTAGCTTTGGTATTAAAAGTATGAACACAGATTGGTTTTTAATTCGAAACATACTGGTAACAACAACAAGATCGTCTCGTGCCTTCCTAATGTTTAGCTTGAACGCTCTACCCTTGGCATTCTAACCCTTCATTTTCAGACAATCTCTCTCGAAATGTCCTTGCTCACCACACTCATAGCATCCTTTGAACGTAACTCCATCCAATGTACTCTTGGCATAGCACTCGCGAGTCATATGTCCAGTCCGACCACATCTGGTGCACTTTTCCCACTCATCCTCGTGGGTCTTCCTCTCAAGACCACTCCTACCATCCTTGGCGTTATCCTTTCCCGACTCTCTAGGGTTAGCTACACACGCTTTCTCCAAACTGCGTTCCTCACCACGCTTCTCATCGGTATCTTTCCTCGAACACTCAGACTTTCGCTTTCGCATATCCCCAGATCTAGGCTCGGAATGCGGAATTATTCGAATAGTCGATCCGCTGTGACGGCTTGACATCACGCATACCGTTGCCATGTCATTGCATAGGATACCAGTAAATGATCTTGGGTTACAACCCTGGATTGTTTTGTGTGTACATCTATGTACTGTTCACAAAGTTAATGAAAAATTAGAATTACGCTCTGATTATATCATAACACCGGAACTACTAAAACTTTTCGATCATTACATCACCTGAAGGGTCTCTGATTCTGTGTCCCACCAAACCATGCCCATGAGTATCACTCCACGTTCCTGGCTAATATTTTGGTTAGCATCGCGCTGTTCCATGACAGTATTAACGTGTTGGGCTATGAGTTGTGCCAACTCTTTTGGGGTAATAGGTAGTCCAGAACCATGTCTTGCTTTTGGCGGCATTTCGTCGTTTCTATTATTACAACATAATAACAACATAAGACGATTAACCAAAAATAATTCAATCATCAAACGTTAGTGGACCAAACATTGCGTATGTATAATATCCACTTATTTAATGAGAACAATTCATAAACCAAAAAGAACCCACTCGATATTTATACCAGAAATTTAAAAAGCTTGTTTTTAGTACTAAGACTAATCAAAATTCGGCGCGTCTACATCAACACCCGCAACAAGCCTATATGAAATTTCTTCCTAAATATCTAAGAATTTGGCGTGCAAGCCATAATTTGGGTTCATCAAATAAGACATACAAAACAAACAACAGAAACAACTAATAACTAACGCTTCAGTACCTGGAAGTCCAACATCTTCCTAACATGCTCTTCTAGCTCATCTTAACAGTCCATTTGTCCCTCTAAGTCCATCATCGTCTCCATGCATCCACGCAACATGGCGAACTGACGATCATAGTGAGAGCGATTGACCCAAACCCCTTTCTGCCTCTTCATAGCGGACGCTATCTCAACTCTCGAAGTCGATGCGATCCCTCTAATGGGTCGAGTCCTCTTCCTACGACGAGTGTTGACTTAAAAGAGGTGTAGCAAAACACGCGACTCGAATAGCAGAATAAACGATTTTGTAACAACGGACAAAAGAATATCAAGTGTAGGCTCGACAGTATCAGTGAGCGGAACTACTAATGGCTCTATAGGCCGAGACGTGACATATCGAACCATACAAAGTAAGTGTGAGATCAACGTGAATAGTAACACATAAGCTCCAAATAAATAGAAAATCACATATACACATAAACATATAAAGGTTTTCATACATGATAAAATTTCCACATTTATTTAAAAATCTTGGCTTCGAGAATTTTGGACTTTAAATCTCAAAATTCTTCGGTTGAAGTCTAGTGTTTTCCTCCGAAAACATCTAGTTCGCTAACAACCATTGGCTCTGATACCAACTTCTGTCACACCCCAAAAACGTCGCAGCGGAATATAAAACGTAGTGGCGACAGAAGTTGGTGCCCGTTTCTATCTTGATGTTCGATGCATTATAGTGTTGGACATTATTACTTAATTAAAACGTTGATTTTAAACTTAACGTCCCAGACCACGACACCATCACGGCATAATTAAATTGTCTTTTATCCTTGCGGATCTTATTACATTTGTCCCAGAAAGTTTAAAAATCAGTCCAACATTTTAAGTGACAAAACATGCATCAACAACACAAGATACGCCATAATTCCCGAAGCCGCACTCAAGTACCTGTAGAACACGTTAAAATCAATTGTCAACACAAAGGAAGGTGAGTTCACGTATTCACTTACTACCAATTTTGTTTCAAGGAAAACTTTTTGATTAGGTGTTTATTTGAAAACATCCATGTAATTTTAGAAAGTCCATTTTACTTTCTTATTAAAAATTCCATGGGCCTTCCGCCGGTTCATCGATCCGACAACTGTAATATATTGCCCAGGTTTTGTATATTAAATTATTTCGTATATTTTCGGACTCGTATGTTAGCTAGAAGATACGAACTATATATTAACCATGCAGGGATAATCAAAACTAGACAATGAACATAATATTAATTATTCGTTTGACACTGACACGGGGCGACCGGTCACGACGGGGTTGTCAACCCGATAGATCTACCAACAATTCCTCGCGTACAATACTTAACTGATTAAACGGCATCATGGGCGCAGGGTTCTTTCTCGAAGAACAATATGATGTATGCCTCACATACAATATATATATATATATATATCCTACTAATATGACAATTTAATACACGCAGTTGCACGAATCCCCTGAATCTCCATCACTCGAAACTCAGGCCAGCATCCGTCCCAACTTTACGGTCTGTTTCGCTTTGAAAACACCGTACCATCCCAATGTCCCACATTTATTCATCAAAAGCGTTTTACTTCAAAACGTATAACTTATCAAATCTCATATATTTTCAGCGATAATATATATTTTATATTAAAAGGTATGTTTTATTTCGAAAACATTATTAAACCTTTTTAACGACGTGTTCTACCCCCAAAACATGTACAAAGCAGTAAAAAGAGGGGTTTAGTGACACTCATATTTGGGTGCGTATTTTAAATAGCGCAATCCCAGAGATTGATTTCTACACGTCTTATTATATATATATATATATATATATGTGTGTGTGTGTGTGTAGAAATGATTTTAAATCAGTACACATAGCACAAAAATCCAAAGTTTCTCCGTTTCTTAGAACTATCACATAACTTTGAGATTTTCTTGAAAAGTTGTTATTTTTTATTATGTTGGCACATTAATATATATATATATATATATATATATATATATATATATATATATATATATATATATATATATATATAGGGGAAGGTTCATTTGAGAAGAAAATTTTATTGAGAAGAAAAAGAACAAAAGGGTATAATTGTAAAAGATTAAATAGTTTTTTTTCTCATCTCATTTATTATTATGTTTGACTAATTAATTAGTCATTAAGATTATAATCCTCCACACTAAATATTTTTGCCTACACACATAAAAAGTTATACTACGCATTTCGAAATTTATCCTACACATATTGAAATTTATCCTACACAACTCGTAATTTATCCTACACGCCTCGTATTTATCCTACACTATAAATAAAATTTTATTTTTATTTTTTGTGAAAAATATATACCTTAAAAAAAGTTACAAATTTAATATAGTTAGTTATTAAAGATGAAACTACCAATTTATGATATATGTAAGTTTACTAATATACCCTTATAGTTACATTAAGTACAAATATTAAATGAAGTCTAATGAAGCATTTCTATTGGTTGAAAATTCTTCTTTTTTCTTCTTACAAAGAATTTCTTCTCATTTGAACCCTCCACTATATAGGGGTATAATATATATATATATATATATATATATATATATATATATATATATATATATATATATATATATATATATATATATTTATGATTTTGCGACTTGAACGATTTTATTGATGACCAGTATTGTGTAAATCCGTTAACACTCCCGTTTATACGCAATATGTTTATGATTTGCGTGTTGTAATATATACACAAATGTTCACATAATTTAACACCGAAACACGCGAAATCTTGTTAACTCATCCATTTTATCATTTTTTATAGCAAATATACATAAAACATTTCATAAGTATCAAATTTCATGCTCGACAAACAAGTTACACATTTAACGTGATTTTTACCGTTTCTACCGCACAAAACGTACAAATATACATGCATAATCCAAATCTTTAAAATCATGTTAAAACTTAACATATTTTCACATTCTCATGTTTAAACCACATAATACATTTTATCACTTAAGGTTCACTCAAAATTTACCCATATTAGTGTTCATTGAAAAATGCGTATTTTAGCGATTTGGTAACGGTTTCGGGCGTCGGAAGTCACGTATGACTAACCAAACACCAAGTAAACTTAAAATTAGTTAAAATACTTATTTTTAAACTAAAAATATCAGTTTACTTACTGATCTAATTCAGTTTTATAAAAATCACTCGAAAAGCCGATTTTTGACCGTTTTAACGCATAGTTTTGCGTTAAACGTCACTATAATCATCTCAACTCGAAACGACTTGATATTTTAACACAATACATGTTATTTACTGATTACAATAGTGGTTATAATCAGATTAGTGCAGTTTTTGTGTAAGTCACATAAATCATGCGATTTCACGTATTTTACAACTTTTAAAGCACCAAGTACAACATGCAAAGCTAGCAAACATTATGTCAAAGTTATAAATCACTAAACACTTTAAAATAACTTTATTTTAGTGTTTATAATCTGCTCATAACTGATTTTCACTAAATCATACTCAAATCACATTATTTCATCTATTTTACAAGTTTCTAAGCCTCATGTATAACATGCAAAGCTAGTAAACCTTTTGACAAAGTTTTATATCATTTTAACACTTCAAATACTCATATTTTTAGTGTTTATTTTCTGATCAAAACTCATTTTTATCAAATCATATCTAAATCATCATTTCATGATCACAAATCATCATGCATGTTCAAGTAAATGCATCCAATGCATTCAATTCACATCATCATCAATCATGCATGAACTAACTTATACCTATCATGCATTTAACTCATGTTCAACATTCAAGAATCATCATCTTCATATGATCAACATTTTATCATTTCATCATAAATGAAAGACATATATATATATATATATATTATACTTATATTCTTACACATTTAAGATTTAATCAACAAAATTTCACATGCATGCATATATATAAATACACATACATATACGGCCATATATATGTATATACACATGATCCAAAAATTTACCTTTCACATATTCATGAACCCATTTCAAATCACAAAACCCTTTTCAAATCATTCATGCATTAACTTCAAAGAATCAATCAAACATGTAACAATCAAATCCCAATCTCATACACACATGTATATATACTCAAGGCCACATGCACACACACATACACTTCCATTTTTATTTTATTTAAAAACCCATTTCTTTTTAGTTTTCAAGTTTGTGTTAAATTCCAAGTTCAAGAGAAACTTTACATCATCTCTATCATTACTAAAAATCAAGATTGAACCTTTGAAAATAAGTTTATACCTTTTAAGTTTTTAGTGGGTTTAACAAGATTCTTGATGGTTTGAAGTTTGTTTCACCAAGAAAACACTTTTGGATACTCAAAACACCTTGAAACCTTCTTGGATTGAACTTTAGTCTTCATAAACAAGTGAAGAATTTCGAAATTATGTGAGAGATGAAGGTGTTTTTGGCTGAAATTGTAGAGAGAGTGAGTTATTGTGTTTGAAAGACACAAGTCTTGAAATGTGGAAGATTTTGAAAGCTTTAATGTATGTGTCATCTCCCACCTCCATTTAGACCAATAAGAGGAAGAGAGAGAGAGAGAAGAAACCCTTGCATGGTTGCCAACTTTCTCAACTCACACACCCCCATATAGATATAAACGCGTACATACACATATGTACACATATATATGGGCAAAAACTGGTATTTTACTGATTACCGGACATTTTATCTAGTGTTTTAATCCCATTTTAGCGCGTTTTAAATTATTTTTAACACTCTATAAAAATAAACTCACCAAAATAATATTGATCAATATTTTGTTAGCCGGGACTGGCGACGTTGCCGGTATTTGGCAGTATGCGCCG
The DNA here is from genome assembly GCF_002127325.2 of Helianthus annuus. Classification (NCBI taxonomy): domain Eukaryota; kingdom Viridiplantae; phylum Streptophyta; class Magnoliopsida; order Asterales; family Asteraceae; genus Helianthus; species Helianthus annuus. The sequence goes on along the minus strand of NC_035440.2, from coordinate 158,312,727 downwards.
TGCTGCGCGGTACGCCCTTAAAATCGCAAAAATAGGAATTTAAGCGTTTTTATTTATTTTTATCGTTCTAAAGTAATAAACTCATCAAATTATTATTAAAATGATTATCATTTGCTTTGACAGGCTGTGTTGACAGTATTTTGTCAGCACACGCGCTGCATCGCGCGGTACGTGCTTAAACTCGAAAAATAGAGTTTCCTAGCGTTTTAAATTATTTTTCCACACGGATATGATTAAAATAATTATTATAATCATAACAAACTATTTTTAGGATTTTAACACTGATCGGGTGGTCAAAGATGTTCGTTTTGCATTTTAACCGTTACGCGATAAGCGTTTATTTTACCGTTGCGAACATAATTTTTATCAAAGTTTAAATTTACCAACTCATTAAATTTCATATATAAACATCATAATCAGTCAAATATGGCCCTATTACCTATTTACAACATGTGCTACAATTGTACGGTATGGCCTGAAAAGCCGGGTGTCACAGACACGATGTATACCGGTACACCGTGGCGTGCCACTATCTCATTAGTATACACCTCCGACATCTTTTCTGACGTATAAGTCTTACGTATCGGAATGAAGTGAGCGCTTTTCGTCAGTCTATCTACCACTACCCAGATGGCATCAAATTCGCGGTTCGTCGTTGGCAGTTTTATTGATGCATAGAATGTCTGTTGACTACGTCTATGTGAAGTCTTAGGTCAAGATAGGTCAACAGAGGGTCTAAATGGTCAAAATATGTATTTTAGGTTGAGGGTTCGCTTTTATGTACATTGTGTAAGTAGGTCCGCTCATAGGGTCTTAGGAGGTTCGCTTATTAGGTAATCAGGTGGGTTTGCTTATGCGTCAAAGTTGTAGGTCCGCTCATATGGCTGTCCATATGAGCGAACCACTCAGGTCTATAAATACCTGTTCATTCGAGCGAACATAGATACGCATGTGTGTGTTTTTGGAACGAAACTCTGTCAAAATTACTTCAGAAAGCAATAAAACAAAGGGAATTGGAAAGGACAAGCTGTGTAACTTCATATATACTGATTCCGCCTTTATACATGAAGATGAACTGTCTCGGCTGACTTTTCAGGGTCGGAACACGGTCCAACAAGTTTGGTTAACAGGTCCATTGTGATATGTTCCCATTTCCAAACCGGAATATCTAACGGTTGAAGTTTACCGTATGGCCTTTGGTGCTCCGCTTTGACTTGTATACACGTCAAGCATTTCTCTACGTACTTTATTACATCTCTTTTCATTCCGAACCACCAATAACTTTGCTTTAAATCATTATACATCTTGGTCCCTCCCGGATGAATAGAATAACGGGATTTGTGAGCTTCGTCAAGTAAAAGCATCTTAACCCCACACGAATTTGGAATCCACATTCTTCCGAAACGAGTTTTCAACACGTTGTAACCATCCACAAAATCTTTCAATTAGCCAACTATTCTTTCTTTCTTCCAATTCCCTTCTTTTATTGCTTCAACTTGTGCTTCTCCGATTCGTTCAAGTAAACCCGACGTCACTATAAGCTACATCGATCACACCCGTATAGGAGCATAATCTGCCTTTCGGCTCAACGCATCTGCCACTACATTGGCTTTTCCAGGATGGTAATTTATTTCGTAGTCATAATCCTTCACCGTGTGACAACTGTCAAATTTGCATGCATCCGTACGTTTAATTAATATTGATTTATGCTTAATGATTGTGCTTAATTACAACTGATGACCTAAACTGCTTTTTGATTTCTGTATCATACATACATGTGCATCACATTTCATACATACAAACTTTAGTGACATACTTGATGCACAAAGCACAGTTAGCACAGTTAGCACAGTTAGCGGATAACGCAGAAATATACTGACAGTGCTAGTACATAGACAGACAATGTTTTAAGGCCCAGTATGAGCCAGAGACAAGGTACTACACTAGTACGGATTGTAGGGAAGTAAGGACCATAAAACTGCGTTACTAGGTGATAGTTTAAGTGCCGGAAAGTGCCTAAAACTCACTCAAAGTGCAGAATTCTGCATTAATTAACAAAATTCAGCATTATAATATGCTAGTAATGTGCAAAAACATGGCAAAATGGTCCTGTATGCTTTCCTAGGTGTCAAGAATTAAAAGTGTCACAAAATGTTACATAAAAGACACTAAAGGGAATAACTTAGCGCTTTAACGGAACGGTATCTAACCGAACAACCGGACATTACCTAGAACACTAAAATATTGCAAAAAGCATTGTTTCACTTTTTCTGAGCTAGTATTGGTTCCCAAGCACACTAACATATTACATAATACATGTAACACAATAAACACAAGTCTTACACTTAACACCCTACTAATCATCCCCTTTACCATTTAAATTTTCATTTAACCCCCCCCATATATGACCTACGGTCATGAAGCATGGCCCACCCCAAGATTCTCATAAATCTTCTCAAATCCACTTAGATCTCCTCTTGGAATTTGATAGATCTTGTAATGCACTTCTTGGACACTTTAACTAATGGACAATAGAGATTGAAGTTTATAAAAGCAAGACACTTATCATCTTCATCTCAACACACCACAACTTCACCTCCTCCCTTACCCATTGTTCTCGGCCAACCCCCTTGCCCACACACCCACCATTTTCTTTGCAAGTTCAAGCAATCTAAGGTGCTCTCAAAGGTGTAACAAGGTGTCTAACGAAGCTCGGTGCTCACGGAACTTGAAGGACCTCTACCACAAGCTTTTATCCACTCATTTTCTCCATTGTTTCTTCCCTAGCTTTAAGCTAGTTGTAAGACTTCTTTACACTCTTGTTACTTCACATTTTTGATGGTTAATAGATATATTATGATGAGATCATAAGAACACCAAAAGAGCATAAACATAAATCATGAGACATAAGCTTACAAAAGATGAAACATAATGAAATATTGCTAGAATGTGGTTATTTTGAATATGTGGATGATTTCTTGTTGATTACTAGTAATATGATGATTGATCATCATATGGAACTTGTTAAAGTATGATTAAAAACATGGTTTAACAAGTTTGAGATGATTATGTGCTTTCATAAAATAATCATCTTCTAGACTAACATGAACTTGAAAGTAAAAGTGATTTTTCTTACAAAGTAAGAAACCTAGTGAACTAGTAAACTTGTAAACTCAAGGCTTGTGAATGATATTTCTAAACAAACCAAGTTTAAAAGACGGTTTTTGAAAGATCATGATTCTTACATATACTAACACTATTTTATTTTTTTTGGAAATATAATAAGTGTAGGAAGTCAAGTAAAACAAGAAAATGTTGTATACAAATATTTTTGTAAAATGAGTTCACAAGTTGTAAACATCTAAAAATCCCGAGAATGAGATTTTAACAAAAGTAAACACACTGTGGAGGGTAACTAAACCCACTAAACACTTCACCGAGTTACTATGCGTTTTTATAAACATCAAGTTCATGTTGTGTTTTAAATAGAGTAGTTTTGCACTAGGTAAGTGTAATATTGTTTAGAGTATGGTTGTTGATTGATTTGAATGATTTTTGGAAAAGAAAATGATATGCTTAATAGCATGGACACCTCCATTTACAAAGGAAACTATGGCGAAATTTTCTAAAAATTCCAACACTTAGAAAATATTTTCTAACACGTATTTACAAGGGTATTTTTAACTTTGTTTTTCGAATATAAACCTTGCCATAGATTTTTGTAACAAAAATACAAGTATCGGAGGTCGGTTTTCGTAAATAAAAGTGGGTAAATATATATTTAGAATATATATTTTATACTAAGACATTTGTGTGAATTTTTGCCTACTTTGTGAACTAGTTATATTATTTTAAGGTAAAATAATATAAGTTAACAAAACACCATGACATTTACAACTCCAAAATAATACCAAAAATCACACGGAATGAAATATAAGTTACACACTTAATATTGTAAAACCGAACGATAAAACGTAACTTATGAAATATTCCCGAAAATACTCTTATAAATATATTTTTGGCAAGTATTATTTTGGAAACGAAAGGAGTGAAAATATGATTTTTGTACATATTACCAAGTATATCATATTTTCAACAACGAGAAAATATATTATTTTTGGGGAGTTAAAGAAATATATTTTTCCTAAGTATATTTAGAAAATATATGATTTTTGGGAAAAATATATATTTTCTCGGAATACATTATTTTTGACAAATAAGTCATATATATTTTTCAAAGTGAGACTTGAAAATATATTGTTTTGGAAATATATATTGGGAATATATTGGCATATTTTTAGTTGGAATAATACACCGGAATACGACGCCAGTACATGACTAAAGACACATATACAAAAATACGAATACACATGTATAAGATACCCCCATCCTTGGGAAGGAAATACGAATACAAATACATGAGAAGTATTACTACAAAAACATTGTTTAACAAATTATTCCAGAAATTCAAGTTAAAATATTTATTATTTTAACAACTAATTATATAACATGGAATAACGATGAAGACACTTGGAAACGTAACTCAAAGGCACTAATTAATACTAAGTCAAGGCACGACCCGCTTGTCTAATAAGACCATAGTACATTGTAGGTAGTCGTGTACACCAGAGGACACTTTGAGTTACAGGCAGATTCGAAGAACGCAAAACAGTGAGTTCATGCTCCCCCTTTTCTTTAACTGTTTTTGGTTTTATAACTCTCGGGGGTGAAATACATGTTACATACTGATTACAAACGTTTTATACATGGTATGATTAGCTAAGGAATGTGCTGCTAGATCACGTGAATGGGTAGGCTATTGTCTTAAGACCATTAATCCTTGTATAAGGACCGAGGGGTATGAGTGATAGATCTATTGAGTGTTGCGAGCCCCACCCTTAGGCCTGCGAGTGGCTGCATGTGGTGACTATGTCGTTCCGCCGGAGGGGCCGGTACAAAATACGCATACAGGTTTGAGTGCTTCCTAGGCCATGTCACTTATTAATGTATTAGCTACACATTAATTGATTTGTTTCTTTTCCTTATTGCTACATACCAGAGACATACATTTATATAAACATACTTTAAAGGCTTATTCATACACTACACATGAACTCGCTCAACTTTTGTTGATGTTTTTCAAACTACATGTATTTCAGGAAATTAAGTATAGATCTGGCAGGCATTGGAATTTCAAGTCATGTTAAGTATAAAATATCATCCATGGTCTTGGGGTTTGGTCAGTGTGTCTTATTCCTGGACGAGACATGTCTTCCAAACTTTGGTTACAACTAATATCTTTTGACGAGTCCTTAGCGAACTTTTATACAATTCATATGGTTTGTAAAACTTGAATTTGAAGTCTACGATCTAGACAATGTTGTTATGTTTTAAACTCATTTTACGAATGACAAATCTTTGGTTTTTTCATATAGTTGTTTGATATGATTGAATGCAATGATAACAAGAAAGTCACACCATAATCACGCTTCCGCAAAAGTTAGGGTGTGACAGCTTGGTATCAGAGCCTCGATAATAGCGAACTACGATTCTTTCTCGAGTCTAGACTATGATCATCAGGGCTCCCACGAAAACGTTTTCCAACATTTTTACATTGCATACACTAAACGTCCAGATCCAGGGAACAAACATTTATACAAACAAAAGGCACAAATACATATTTCAAAATTTATGTTTATAGTTCAGTCTTAGAGACTGAAGGAGGTTCAGTCTTAGAGACAGAGGGAGGATCAGTCTTAGAGACTCAGGGAGATCAGTCTTAGAGACTGGGGAGAATTAGTTGGTCTTAGAGACCAGGGAATTAGTCTTAGAGACTGGGGAAGTTGGTCGTAGAGACCAGGGAATTAGTCTTAGAGACTGGGAAAGTTGGTCTTAGAGACCAGGGATTTAGTCTTAGAGACTGAGGAGATTTGGTCTTAGAGACCAGGGATTTAGTCATTGAGACTTGGGAGATTTGTTCTTAGAGACCACGGGGTTAGTCTTAGAGACTGGGGAGATTTGGTCTTAGAGACTAGGGAGTTAGTCTTAGAGGCTGGGGAGATTTGGTCTTAGAGACTAGGGAGTTCAGTCTAAGAGGTTGGGTGGGATAGTCTGGGAAGACTAGGACGAATATGTGAATATATGATTACATTATGAATTGTCTTTATTTGTAATACACAAAGTGTTAAAGATTACTGTGAATATGCATGCTACGACTATTATGTACCGGCACACACGTCACCTTCTTCAGGGAACGAATTGTCAGGTGATGACGACCCTATGGCCACCGCCACAGATGATGAGACTGTACCTGCGCCGGAGATATTTACGCCAGATACTGATAGTGACCCTGACATGCTAACCAAGGACGAGGATGACTTCCAACCGTCCGTGCTGCCAAACTTTGGCGAATTACCCTTGCTGATGGCTTCCTTGACGAGAATCTTCCTGTCATTCTTGTTTCGGTCCACGACCACCTTACCATTTGGACACTTCAGCGGAGAGCACCTCATGGCTCCGATCCTCGACGCCGTACCTCTCGTGGTTATTTCTCCCGAGGATTTGCCTCTTGATAAATTGTTTAATGGCGACATTAATTTGCTTGTTGATGATCCTCTCGTTGACACCTAGGATGATGGAAAGTTAGATGAGAACGTTGTTACTAATTTTACGTTTTGAGATCCCTATTATCAAGCCATCCTCTGATTCTAGTATACACTCGATTTCAGACTCCTTTGAGTGTGCGACATTTACGGCTTTACGGACGGGCAGGTTACCGCTTTTTGCTACAGACACTGACGACGACGCCGCTTTGACTACTGCACTAACACCTGCTCAAGATTACATACCCTCACACGACCCAGAACCTGCCCCTGAGGCAGCTCCAGTTCCTTGTAGGCCAGCTTGATGTTGCACTTACTGATCCTACGCCCTTACTTGATCATGACCCTATTTCTTTTGGTTTAACAGACATTGCGCCCCTTGTAACTGAACCCGTACCTGCACCTGTTGATCTTCCTTTTCGGGACAATTGCCACTGCACCCGCACCCGCTGATGTTACTCCTTTCCACCTGTGGAGTCCGACATCCATCGCACCTGTTTGCCTATTGCTTTCTTTCAAGACATACCCGCACCCCCGGAAGGAACTCCAGGTCAGCACCCGCATAACGATCCTTTTGCTACGACATCATTTTCCCCAACCTCACAGGCCGTACCGTTTGCTACATTCACCTTTACCACGCTGGACGAGACATTCCGATGGTTCCTACAATACACTATGTTGACTTTAGACTCTTGCCATCCCTTACATTATGGAGGCTACACATGGGATGGGTGCTCCTGTAACATCAGCTACAGTTCAAGGATATAAGCCGCAAAGTTTTGAAGCTTGAGCTGACACCACGACCTCCACCCTGTCTAATCCCAGTATACTTTGATCCTCCACAATTATCAAAGACTTCTTTTGCGCTCTCACTTGCTGCTCTTGCACCTTTCTTAGGTGTTGACGCTCGTTTCCTTACTGTCCAGCAGCAGACCAGTTAATTACTTTGACGTATATACAAGCTCGAGGAGGAGCTCACGCATGTTAGCAGTTTGCTTTTCTTCCCTTCTCCACCTCCATCACCAGTATAGTTGGTTTCTGATTTTAAAAACACTACAAATAAGTTGAGATTGCGGAGACTTTTTAAAGACTACTTTTGACCACGCGATACACTGACAGGCTTATTGGGCAAGGGTATGGTGATCCTGTGTCCCATTTGATGTGATGCACTTCGTAGACAATGTGATTGTGGTTGGAAAATAATGAAAGCTCAGTTGCTATATTCTCACTAGACACGTTATTGATTTGCATGATTGTACAGTAATTGTAATGCTACGTGCTTGCTTGTTGTGTTCTCATTAAATGTGTTCCTACCTACAAGTTGTACTATAATGATGTCGTTATATGATTGCTTATATAAGTATGTAAATACACCTCTGAAGTCTTATTCGTTAAGTAGAGGCTTGTGTGCTCGTGTCCTTAATAAGACCTGACCTAACCGACTTTCTTTTAGGAAGATTTCAACTCAAGGGAACACCGATACCGACAACCCTCTTCCGACGATAGAGGCGGAATTTCAAGAACATATCTTACAGGTCATCGCATAGTATGAGGCCCTTCGCTCCGAGCGCAGCGGAAGTACCTCAGGAAATAACCCACCCAACGACTGCACCTACAAGCAGTTCTTGGGCTGCCAGCCCCTGCATTTCGACGACACTGGGGGTGCCGTAGCCTTCGTGCGCTGGGCTGAGAAGACGGATTTTGTTTTGCGTGTGAGCAAATGCGCCCCAGAGTATCAGGTCACGTACATTTCCGGACTGTTCCAAGATGGGGCGCTGTCATGGTGGAAACTCCAGGTTCAGACGACGGGCGAGGCTGCTGGGTATGCTTTGACATGGGACCAACTGAAAGAACTAATGGTAGAACCAGAATTTAAAAATACTATTCGAGGTTTAGAAATACTATTCGAGAGCAGAAAGCCAGAAGATGGAAACTGAGTTCTGGAACTTGAAGATGGAAGGACCAAAAATAGATGAGTACGAGGAGAAATTCCATGTTCTATCGCGTATTGTCCCCTACATGGTAGAACCAGAATTTAAAAAGATTGAGCGTTTTATTTGGGGATTGGCACCCCAAATCATGAGCATGGTGACGACATCAAGGCCTGCAACAATCGCTGAGGCCATCGATCTAAGTGTGACCTTGACTGAAGAGGCAATCAGGTTGAACAAATTTTCAACCTCTGTGGAGAAGAAGGAGACTCATGTAGAGTCATTTGGAGACAACAAGAGAAAGTTCGCAAACTTTAAGCAGGGTACTCAGGCAAATAATAACAAGGCCAGAAAGGGGGAGGAGTACATGGGTAAACTACCTAAATGCGACAAGTGTCGACGCCATCATACCGGCCAATGTAAAAATGGAAAGTGTGACAACTGTGGCAAGGTGGGGCACAGCAAGGAGACGTGTTTGCATGAGACGAAACGTGGAAAGAAAGGACAAGGATGTTATAACTGCGGTGACATGGGGCACTTTAGGAAAGATTGCCCAAGGGAGATTAAACAAAATCATGGGGAGAATGTCAAACACCGGAGCTAGGGAAGCACACCAGGATCCAAACATGGCTATCGGTACGCCTCATAGTAGTCAATGTTTTGCGTCTGTACTATTTGATATTGTTGTCAAATTTTAGCTTCAGAATATACTTGTCTTAATAGTAAGCAAGATAGATATCCAGTATCCGGTAGAACTAGCTTAAGGGAAGCTTCGATGTGATAATTGGGATGGACTGACTGTCAAGTAATCAAACGAAGGTTGTTATCCGCATTCTGATGACGAACGGGGAAACGATCATAATTCATGGAGCATGATATGCCCCTACGGATTATCAGACATTGAAGACACGAGAGTTTTGCGTAAAAGACTGCAACGCCTTCTTGGCTCATGTCGTAGACAGGGAGCCGAAGAACTAAAACTTGAAGATATCTCTATGATGAGGGGATAACCCGAAGTTTTCCCCGAAGACTTGCCAGAATTATTTCCTTAACGACAAGTCAAATTTTGCATCGATTTGATTCCGGGCACCGCGCCTCTTGTTAATGCACCTTAACGACATACACCTCTGGTGTTGCAAGGATTGACAGTGTAGCTCTAATAGCTGATAGAGAAGGAAGATAACAGACCAAGTTCCCACTTTGGGGTAACCCCAGTTTTGCTCATCAAGATAAAGGACGATAGCTTTCATACGAACATCAGACTACCAGGAGCCGTGTCACACCCCCAAAATCCACACGCGGAGTATCACCGCTTGGAGGCGTGACTGACCAGGATCAAGCCACCAATCATATAGAACAACGTAAATAGTAAAAGTAAATGTCATTAAACCAAACCAATCCATATGAAAGGTGTTCAAAACATAAGTATAAATTAAACGTTTAGCGGAAGCAAATGAGTAAAAGCCCAATCATAAATAAAGTATGTAATGTCATAATGTTTAACTAAAGCATTCACGATCCTTGTCCACAACGACTGCGCCTCCCAGTGTAAGCTCCATGTATACCTAACGACCTGCAAGGCATGTAACAGAGAGTCAACAACTAGTTGAGCGAGTTCACAGAAAGTAAGTTCGTAATAGTAAGTTCGTCTGTAACGTGTGGCTCTACTGGGCCGATAGTATGTTCTATTGGTGGGGGCTTCCCATGGTTGCATATACACTAGACTATTTGTAACCATAAGTGTTCTTCTTAACCCGAGAACATTAGTACGTACAAGGTTTACGTGGGCTTTACGTAAGTGTCCTTCACAAACCGAGGACAGTGGTACGCGGGGGTTTACGTAGGTTTTACGTAAGTGCCTGACACAACCTGAGGCAGTAGTGAGTATAAGTTTATGTAGGTTTTACGTAAGTGTCCTTCGCAACCTGAGGACAGTGATGTGTACAAGTATACGTAGGTTTTACGTATGTATCCTGCGCATCCGAGGACGATGGTAGATAGTCTAGTAACAGTGTATGTACAAATCTATTCCTTCAATCCCATTCCCAACCCCGGGAATCCCATGCCTTGGTAAGAGTGTGAACTCACCTTGGTTTGCTCGGTTTGTTATTGCTTCTAGTGTTAAATAAATGTTTAGGTCCGTAATACGACCTAAGGTACATTGCACATAAACTCGGTGTAAGTCTTTACGTTCAATTAGGGTTTACAATTCCTTGATGTCCAAACAACTGTGATCCGTGTGATATTCGTGTACAGAATGACATGAGATAGATTGTTTACATATACAGTATCATCCAGTTACTTATAGTAGCATAGTGTTATATACAGTAATATACAGTAACACAATTTTGAACCAAACAACACCCTCGGACCCCTTTAATGATTGAAAACTCAGACAGTACATTATTCATGAAATTCGGACCTTATGGCATTCCATAATACTCAGACATGTTATGCATAAATGAAACTCAGACCATGCAAGCATCACAAAGCTCGGACATACATTACATATGAAATTCGGACAAGGCATCAAAGTATGAAACTCGGACCTTGTGTGTGTGTTTCACAAAAAGTCGGACCAACCCCTTAACCAAAACTCGGATCTCATGCATATTCACAAAATTCGGACCCAAGCAAACATCACAAAAGTCAGACTAGCATCAATTCTATCAAAAGTTCGGACCTTATATGTGCATATCACAAAGTCGGACCATATACATGTTAATAGAATTCGGACCATTACACACTTGATAAAAGTCGGACCTTTTATCCTTATGTAAAAGGTCGGACCTCATATACTAGATTAAAAGTTCGGACCTCCTATATTAAATCAAAAATTCGGATAACATACACTCATAAAAGTCGGATCACTTACATCTTTATAAAGGTCGGATAATATACAATCACAAAACTCGGACCAAACCACCAGTAATAAAGCTCGGACCAAACATTCTCCTTACAAATTCGGAACACCCACACTTAACAAAATTCAGACCATTTTCAATCAAAGGTCGGACTAACATCAATCATGCGAATATTCATATGCAATGTAACAGTTACATTTTACGATCAAGAAACCCTAATTTCATACATTGGCCAGTGCTGTAATCCAATTAACAATCAACAGTTCTAACATATCATGCATCTTAACATCAGGCAAATGATTACACAACTAATCATAACCATTTCACAATAATCAGAATTGATCAATAAACACAGAACCATTACATGTAGAACTAGGGTTTTGCATGAATCACATATTCAAGGATTAACAACAAATAATCATTAAACGTTTACCTTAGATTGATTCTAGATGAATTGGAAGATCAAGATTGATGCAAGAGAACTTGTGTAGTCAAGATTGATAGCCAAGAATGATGAGAGGAATGGTTGTAGAGAGGATGAATTGAAATGCCGTAAGATTGAAAATTAGTGAGAGTGACTAGGGTTAAGGGTTTTGTTTTATTTTCACTATTAACACTAAACACCCTTAAGTATTATCTATTACATAATACATGCACAAGACATACAATTTACAGTTTCATCACCAAGTTCATGTATTTGTCAAATCATTCATAAAACTTTATTAAATCAAAACGTATACAGTTACAAAGCAAAAAATTGTATAAGTAAGCAACTAAACAAACAGTTAACGTGCAATAAATGCGAAAGTGGAATCTCGAAAACTCGAGTTGTCACATTATCCCCAACTTGAAAGAAATTTCGTCCCGAAATTTAGCATGCGGTTACGGAGGAAGCTAGGTAAGTTGTATCGTTTACTGGTTCTCCTGGGGTGTCACATCATCCCCCCGTTGATTTGGAATTTCATCCCGAAATTCAGTAGTAGCTTCAGCCTCAGTAGTAGTTGCATTGTTCTGGAATAACTGGGGATACTTGAGTTCCGTTTGGTCTTCTCGTTCCCAGGTATACTCTGGGCCACGACGGGAGTTCCAACGAACTCGTACGAGAGGTATTCTAGTGTTCTTGAGGACATTAACATCCCGATCCGTGATTTCAACAGGTTCCTCGACGAAGTGCAACTGTTCGTCGATAGTGAGTTCCTTCAAAGGAACTATGAGGGTCTCATCTGACAGACACTTCTTCAGATTCGACACGTGGAATACGTTGTGAACTGCACCGAGTTCAGCTGGTAGATTCAGTTTGTAGGCCACTTTGCCTATTCTTTCAATGATCTCGAACGGTCCAACGTACCGCGGATTGAGCTTGCCCCGTTTACCAAAACGAACCACACCCTTCCAGGGTGAGACTTTGAGTAGCACTCGATCCTCAACTTGAAACTCGAGTGGCTTCCTGCGCTTATCAGCGTAACTTTTCTGACGGTCACGAGCTGCCGCCATGCGTTGTCGTATTTTTGCAATTCGTTCAGTAGCATCAACTACCATTTCTGGACCTGTGATCTGACTATCCCCCACCTCTGCCCAACAGAGAGGTGACCGGCATTTACGTCCGTACAATGCCTCGAATGGAGCGGCTTGTATGCTGGTGTGGTAACTGTTGTTGTATGAAAACTCCACTAAAGGGAGATGCTTTTCCCAGCTGTTGCCGAAATCAATAACACACGCCCGAAGCATGTCTTCTAGAGTCTCGATAGTGCGCTCAGACTGCCCATCTGTCTGAGGGTGGTAAGCTGTGCTCTTGTCTAATCGAGAGCCAAAAGATTTGTGCATTGCTTGCCATAGTTCTGAAATGAATCGTGCATCACGATCAGAGATAATAGAAGTTGGCACTCCGTGCCTCGAAACAACTTCCTTCAAGTAGACGTCTGCTAAGGTAGAGAACTTATCCATTTCTTTGATAGCCAAGAAGTGAGCAGACTTAGTGAGTCGATCCACGATCACCCAAATAGTATCATTCCCATGCTGGGATCTAGACAGGCCAGTAACGAAATCCATGGAAATTTCTTCCCATTTCCACTGTGGTATCTTGGGTTGCTGAAGTAGGCCTGAGGGTTTCTGGTACTCCGTCTTGACCCTCGCACAGGTCAAACACTTGCCGACGTAAGTTGCTACGCGGGCCTTCATGCTAGGCCACCAGTACGTAGTTCTAAGATCGTGGTACATTTTGTCCGACCCTGGATGTACCGAGTAGCGAGACATGTGAGCTTCATCCATTACCAGCTCGCGTAGATTGCCATAATGTGGAACCCAAATGCGTCCTGTTACATAGTAGGCACCGTCTTCCCTTTGTTCTAATCGTTGCCTTGAGCCGCGTAAGGCTTCAGCCCTTACGTTTTCTGGTTTCAATGCTTCTACCTGAGCATCTCGTATCTGTGCAGGAAGACTAGACTGAATAGTAAGCTGCAGTGCTCGCACGCGCCTAGGTAAAGTATCTTTTCGACTGAGGGCATCAGCCACAACATTGGCTTTGCCTGGATGGTACTTGATGGCGCATTCGTAATCGTTCAGTAGTTCAACTCATCGACGTTGCCGCATGTTCAGTTCCTTCTGCTTGAAGATATGCTCGAGACTCCTATGATCGGTGTAAATAGTGCACTTGGTACCGTACAGGTAGTGTCGCCATATCTTAAGCACGAAAACAACAGCTCCCAGCTCTAAATCATGCGTAGTATAGTTCCGTTCGTGAACTTTAAGTTGCCGCGAAGCGTAGGCAATGACTTTATCCCTTTGCATCAATACACAACCAAGACCCTGAATCGACGCGTCGCAATAGACCACAAAATCATCCGTGCCCTCTGGCAATGAGAGAATAGGTGCGCTGCATAGCCTATCCTTTAGGTACTGAAAAGACGTTTCTTAAGTATTACCCCAACGATAGGTAACACCCTTCTGTGTCAACAATGTAAGCGGCTGTGCGATCTTTGAGAAGTCTTTAATGAATCGTCGGTAATAACCCGCCAAACCCAATAATTGGCGTATTTCCATTGGTGTACGCGGTGCAGGCCAGTTCCTGATCAAATCTACCTTGGATGGATCAACGTGAATCCCATCCTTGTTTACCACATGGCCCAAAAAGTGAACTTCACGAAGCCAGAAGTCGCATTTTGAAAACTTAGCGTATAGTTGTTCCTTTCGAAGAAGTTCCAAGATAAGACGTAGATGCTGCTCGTGTTCCTCCTGACTCTTGGAGTAGATCCGAATGTAGTCGATGAAAACAATCACGAACTTGTCTAGGTAAGGCTTGCACACTCTGTTCATAAGATCCATGAAGACTGCCGGTGCGTTTGTTAACCCGAATGGCATGACTAGAAACTCGTAGTGGCCGTAGCGAGTTCTGAATGCTGTCTTAGAGACGTCCTCATCCCGGACTCTCAACTGATGGTAACCTGACCTCAAGTATATCTTGGAGTAGTAACTCGACCCTTGCAACTGGTCGAATAAGTCGTCAATACGTGGAAGAGGATAGCGGTTCTTCACGGTGACCTTGTTCAGTTCGCGGTAGTCTATGCACATGCGGAAGGTACCGTCCTTCTTTTTCACGAATAACACCGGAGCTCCCCAAGGCGAAGAGCTAGGACGAATAAAGCCCTTATCCAAGAGCTCTTGTAGTTGCTTTGACAGTTCTTCCAGTTCGGTTGGAGCTAATCGATACGGTGCGCGGGCTATTGGTGCTGCCCCAGGAGCTAGCTCGATTTGAAACTCGACCTGGCGATGAGGCGGTAGGCCAGGTAAATCTTCAGGGAACACTTGAGGAAAATCGCGTACAACTGGGATATCCTCTACTCTTTTCTCTTTTGTTGATGCATCAGTAACTAGTGCCAAAATGGCAGTGTGACCCTTTCGTAAACATTTCTGAGCCTTCAGGATGGAGATGATGCCAACCACAGCACCACTCTTGTCGCCTTGAACTTCGAGAGGTTCTTTACCCGAACGGGGAAAACAAATGATCTTCTCCTTACAAAGGATCTCTGCTTGCTGCTTGGATAACCAGTCTATACCAACGACGATGTCGAAACTACCCAGAACTATAGGAATAAGGTCGATGGAGAAAGTCTGATCAGCGGGGATAAGATTACTGTCACACCCCCAAAATCCCACACGCGGAGTACCACCGCTTGGAGGCGTGACGTGACCAGGATCAAGCCACCAATCATATTGAACATGTAAATATATAATAAAAGTTATCCATCAATACGAAAGGTGTTTATCAAACCAACATAGTTAAGTATAGCGGAAGCATTAATGTAAAAACCCAATCATAAGTATTAATGTATGAAATGACATAAATAATCACGATCCATTTGCCCACAACGACCTGCTCCTCCTTGTGCAAGCTCCATAATGTACCTAAGGTCCTGCAAGGCATGCAGCAGATAATCAACAACTAGTTGAGCGAGTTCACAGAAAGTAAGTTCATAACAGTAATGCGTAAGTTCATCCAGTGGGGGGCTTCCCATGCAAGTATATACTACTGGTGGGGGATTCCCACATTTATCCTTAATAATGGGGGCTTCCCATTATGGTACTTACTAGACTATTTGCAACCATGTGTTCTTCTTAAACCGAGAACAGGAATACGTACAAGGTCACGCAGGATTTACGTGAGTGCCCTTCCCCGAGGACAGTTGTACGCGTGGGGTTTACGTAGGATTTACGTAAGTGTCCTTCCGACCCGGAAGACAGTAGTGGGTATTAGGTTACGGAGGATTTACGTAAGTGTCCTCCCGACCCAGGAAACAATAGTAGATACTAGTTTACGTAGGTTTTACGTAAGTGTCCTGACTATCCTGAGGACGATGGTCTATAGTCTAGTGATTGCGTAAGTACGAGTAATCATTCCATATCAAACATTCCAACCCAATTCCCAACCCGGGAATCCCATGCCTTGGCTGTGTGAACTCACCTTGGTTTGCTCGGCAGATACACAATATAAGGTTCTTGAACTAAAGTGGTCAACCTCGTCCTAACAGGGTTACCATACAAGTCAGGTTTTGACTTCAAATAATGCACGTATGTATCACATAAGTTAACAGGTGAAGATCATGCTTAAACACGTATTGTACATAACAGTCAAAAGCATATAACACTCATACTTGTGCAATTTAGATTCATCCCAATAGTGGTTAGCCCAACATGATGTGCGATCCAACCAATCCCGGCCCAACATCATAAACAATCCAATATCATTCCCGGCCTAATAAAATTAAACATCAAACAGCTTGTGCGACTGCTAAGTCTGGTGCGGTTGGGCCTTGGGCTGTCCGGCCCAATAGCTATAAACAAATAACATAAGTTACTTGTGCGCTTCATACAGGTTGTGCGATCAGGATTGGGCTTGAGGCCCAATCGGTTAAACAAGCATTATATGTACGATCCGGTAACCCTTGTGCGAGTGAACTGGGTTGTGCGATCAACTCTAATACCCAGCCCATGTCTACAGCCCAATAATAACATACGGCCCAAAAACAAGTGAACAAACATCTTGTGCGATTCAGAGGTCCTTGTGCGACTAGGGACCTCTTGTGCGGTCCGGCTTGTGTTGTGCGATCGGACAACATTGTGCGATTGTGTACCTTTGTGCGTTCGGGTCCTCTTGTGCGAAGAGACCCCTTGTGCGACCAAGGGTCTTGTGCGACCGGTTAACAGATCCGGAAATTATGTATTTTAGTTACAACCCATTTAATAGTTTCCATATTACCAAGTCAATCAATCAACATCAACAGCTTACAAATTTTCGATCAAACAAGACAAATCTATTACTAATTCACATGAACCCTAATCGAACAAGACATGAATACTAACATAATGATTTACATGAGCATGCACCCTCACATTCGACCCGAAACATATAGCACATCGACTGATTTTTCAAGCATCATCAGTTTACCATTTGATTTATAACATACAATCCGATTCTTGTGAACATTAATCATACATGTGAGCCGATTAACAACACACTATTAACTATTATCATAAGCAACCATGTTAACAAGAATCTTCGGTTATCAAGCAAAAATCTCTAATAACATCAACATACAATCAATAATATTAATCACTAACCGGATTGAGAGTGGCAAGGATTGATCTAATTCAGGAGATGTCTTCGATAGTAAGGGTGTGTGTGCCGTTGGGTTCCAAGCAAACAAGAAGGAAGAACTAGGGTTTGAGTGTGTTGTGATGTATTTTGTAACAAATGAAGTGAAATGCCCTCATATGTGTGTTTGTACGTGTAAAGGCAATGGGCCGGCCCTTACTTGGGCTGCCCTTGATGTCCGATTGCAAGCAATGTGGCCCAACTTGGGCTTGTGCGGTTGTTGTGTGTGCTGTGCGATTGAATACATACATACAAGCATGCAATACACGTTACACAATATCATTTAATAATCATTCCCAAGCACGTGTTAGCATAACATTCACCTAACATTCATGCATACACATCATAACATTCAATAAACCAACGTTCATATAATCATAACACGTTCACATACGATACACAAAGTGGGTTCAAAATACGAGTTGTCACGTTATCCCCAACTAAAAAGAAATTTCATCCCGAAATTTGGTATGCACTCACTGAGGAAGCTAGGTAAATGATATCGTTCACTGGTTTTCCTGGGGTGTCACATCCTCCCCCCGTTGATCTGGAATTTCGTCCCGAAATTCCGCAGTAGTAGCTTCAGTCTCAGTAGTGGTTGCATTGGTTCCGAATAGCTGGGGGTACTTTTCTGTCATCCTGTCTTCGCGTTCCCAGGTGTACTCTGGGCCACGTTTAGAGTTCCAACGTACTCGAACAAGAGGGATTCTCTTGTTTTTGAGGACCTTTACATCCCGGTCCGTGATTTCAACTGGTTCCTCGACGAACTGCAACCGCTCGTCGATAGTGAGTTCCTTAAAGGGAATTATAAGGGTCTCATCTGACAGGCACTTCTTCAGATTCGACACGTGAAATACATTGTGAACTGCACCGAGTTCAGCTGGTAGGTTCAATCTGTAGGCTACTTTGCCGATTTTCTCAATGATTTCGAACGGTCCGACGTACCGCGGATTTAGTTTGCCCCGTTTGCCAAAACGAACCACACCCTTCCAGGGTGAGACTTTAAGTAAACCCGGTCCCCGACCTGAAATTCCAATGGCTTTCTACGCTTGTCCGCGTAGGCTTTCTGACGGTCGCGTGCTGCCGCCATGCGTTGCCGTATCTGTGCTATCTTTTCCGTGGCGTCCACTACAATCTCTGGACCCGTAATCTGACTATCGCCCACCTCTGCCCAACAGAGAGGTGACCGGCATTTACGTCCGTACAATGCCTCGAATGGTGCGGCTTGTATGCTGGTGTGATAACTGTTATTGTATGAGAACTCCACCAAAGGGAGATGCTTTTCCCAGCCGTTGCCGAAATCAATAACGCATGCCCTAAGCATGTCTTCAAGAGTTTGGATTGTTCGCTCAGACTGCCCATCCGTCTGAGGGTGATAAGTTGTGCCCATGTCTAACCGTGAGCCGAAAGATTTGTGCATCGCTTGCCATAGTTCTGACGTGAATCGTGCATCGCGATCCGAAATGATAGATGTGGGCACCCCGTGCCTCGAAACAACTTCTTTAAGATAGACGTCTGCGAGCGTGGAGAACTTATCCGTTTCCTTTATAGCCAGGAAGTGTGCAGACTTGGTGAGTCGATCCACGATCACCCATATGGTATCATTCCCCCGCTGGGATCTAGGTAGGCCTGTAACGAAATCCATGGAAATTTCTTCCCATTTCCATTGCGGTATCTTAGGTTGTTGAAGTAGGCCCGCTGGTTTCTGGTATTCAACGTTGACTCTTGCACAGGTCAAGCACTTTCCAACGTATGTAGCGATGTGGGCCTTCATGCTAGGCCACCAATAAGTAGTTCTGATGTCGTGGTACATCTTGTCCGACCCTGGATGTACTGAGTAGCGAGACTTGTGAGCTTCATCCATTACAAGTTCGCGTAGACCGCCGTAAAGTGGGACCCAAATGCGCCCCGTTACATAGTAGGCGCCGTCTGCCTTCTGTTCTAATCGTTGCCTTGAGCCGCGTAGGGCTTCAACCCTGACGTTTTCTGGTTTCAATGCTTCTACCTGAGCATCTCGTATCTGTGTAGGAAGGCTGGACTGAATCGTAAGCTGTAGCGCTCGCACGCGCCGAGGTAAAGTGTCTTTCCGACTGAGAGCGTCAGCCACAACATTGGCTTTGCCTGGATGATATTTGATGGCGCATTCGTAATCGTTCAGTAACTCGACCCATCTTCGTTGACGCATGTTCAAATCCTTTTGCTTAAGAATATGCTCGAGACTCCTGTGATCGGTGTAAATCGTGCACTTGGTACCGTACAGGTAGTGTCGCCATATCTTAAGTGCAAAAACAACAGCTCCCAGCTCTAAATCGTGCGTCGTGTAGTTTCGTTCGTGAATCTTAAGTTGACGTGAAGTGTAAGCAATAACCTTATCCCATTGCATCAGTACACATCCAAGACCCTGGATGGATGCATCACAATATACTACGAAATCGTCCGTGCCCTCTGGCAATGAGAGGATAGGTGCACTGCAAAGTCTATCCTTTAAGTGCTGGAAAGCAGTCTCCTGGGGCTCTCCCCAGCGATAGGTGACACCCTTCTGTGTCAGTAACGTAAGCGGCTGAGCAATCCTTGAAAAGTCTTTAATAAACCGTCTGTAGTAACCCGCCAAACCCAAGAATTGGCGTATTTCCGTTGGCGTACGTGGTGCAGGCCAGTTTCTGATCGAGTCTACCTTGGATGGATCGACATGAATCCCATCCTTGTTCACTACGTGGCCTAGAAAGTGGACTTCATGAAGCCAGAAGTCGCATTTCGAAAACTTAGCGTACAGCTGCTCCTTTCGAAGAAGTTCCAAAATAAGGCGTAGATGCTGCTCGTGTTCCTCCTGACTCTTGGAGTAGATCAGAATGTCGTCGATGAAGACAATGACAAACTTGTCAAGATAGGGTTTGCACACCCTGTTCATAAGGTCCATAAATACGGCAGGCGCGTTCGTTAACCCGAACATCATGACAAGAAACTCGTAGTGGCCATAACGAGTTCTGAATGCGGTTTTGGAGACGTCCTCATCCCGGACTCTCAGCTGATGATAACCGGACCTCAAGTCTATCTTCGAATAGTAGCACGACCCTTGCAACTGGTCGAATAAATCGTCTATACGCGGAAGAGGATAACGGTTCTTCACCGTCACCTTGTTGAGTTCACGGTAGTCTATGCACATTCTGAACGTACCGTCCTTCTTTTTCACAAATAGTACTGGAGCTCCCCAAGGCGAAGAGCTTGGACGAATGAAGCCCTTTTCCAAGAGCTCTTGTAGCTGCTTTGACAGTTCTTCCAATTCTGATGGAGCTAGACGATATGGTGCGCGAGCTATGGGTGCTGCTCCTGGAGCGAGCTCGATTTGAAATTCGACCTGACGATGAGGCGGTAATCCAGGTAAATCTTCAGGAAACACCTGAGGGTAGTCGCGAACAATTGGAATATCCTCCAATTTCTTTTCCTTTTCTGATGCGTCTGACACGAGTGCCAAGATTGCGGTGTGACCTTTCCGCAGACACTTCTGAGCCTTCAAGAAAGAGATGATGCCAACCACAGCACCACTCTTGTCACCTTGAACTTCGAGAGGTTCTTGACCAGAACGTGGAATACGAATGATCTTCTCACTGCATAAGATCTCTGCCTGATGTTGGGATAACCAATCCATCCCAATAACGATATGAAAACTTCCCAAGACTATGGGAATAAGGTCGATGGAGAAAGCTTGACCGGCTAAGACAATACTACAACCCCTGACTATTTGCGTGGCTTCTACACTCTTACCATTTGCTATCTCTACGACATGTTTGGTGTTTAGGGGTGTTGATGTACGTTTTAACAATTTACTAGCTTTCACAGAAATATAACTTGTATCCGCACCCGAATCAAATAAAACAGTAACAAAAATATTGTCGAGGAGAAACTTACCCATAACCACATTGGGATCGTTCATTGCATCTCCTCGTCCTAACACGAAAGCTCGACCCCTTGCCTCGTTGCCATTGTTGTTGTTGTTTCCCCCGTTGTTGTTGTTCCCGTTGCCCTGGTTATTGTTGTTGCGATTCTGGTTCTGGTTCAGCTGAGGACAATCGCGTTTGAAATGACCTTCAGCCCCACACTGGAAACATCCCCGGTTTCCACGCTGTGGCTGCTGCTGCTGTGGGTTCTATGGAGCTGGTTGTTGCGGTTGCTGGTTCTGATTTGCAGGCCGTGGGCTCCTACAGTCTTTGGCCTCGTGATCCATTTTTAGACATCTTTGACAACGACCCTTGTTGCACTGGCCGCTGTGATGTCTGTTGCAGTTGTGACACTTGGGGTGAAACCCTTGATACCTTCTCTGTCTATGACCACCAGAGGATTGCTGACTAGGACTCCGGTAGTGGTCAGTCCTCTGCTGCTGAGCTTGAGACTGAACCGTTGCTGAACCTTTGCTAGAATCCCCATCCCACTTTCTTTTGTTGTCACTGAGTGTAGTGGGAGTAGCGGCTGAAGTGGTAGCACTGATGCGTTTGGGCAACTTGTTCTGTTCCACCGCCTGATCCGTGAGGCGATGAGCAAGACGCTGGATATCCTGAATGTTGTCGAGGTTAGCCGATGTAACATGGCTCTGAATTTCTGAGGCTAGACCCTTGAGGTACAACTCGATGCGTTTGATCGGAGGGTCTACCATGGTTGGGCACAAGATGGCCAGTTCGTTCGACCGTTTCGTATAAGCTTCTATATCTGACCCCGTCATCTTCAAGTGATAAAACTCATTCTCCAACTTGTGGATATCATCCCTTGTGCAGTACTCACGTTTGATAAGTTCTTTGAAATCATTCCAGGGTGTGGCGTTAGCAGCTGCCAACCCTAAGATCTGAACTTGGGCGTTCCACCAAGTTAGTGCTATTCCTTCTAGCGTGCCAGTGGCGTATTTCACCCTGCGAGCCTCAGGGCATTCACACATCTCGAACACTGACTCCCGCTTTTCAAACCAGTGGAGGAGTCCCACTGCCCCCTCTGTGCCGCTGAAAGTACTTGGACGACAGTCCATGAAGTTCTTAAAGGTGCAAACTTGCTGCTGCGCTGGTTGACCTATTGTGTACGATTAGGGCAAAGTTTAAATACAAGGGCTAGTTTAGGAGTATAGGATCTAAAGATCCTAGTGTGAGTTATGACTACAGGATATACTACCTGCTTGAGCAGCTGCAAGTGCCGCAGCAACTTGAGCTTGAACGAGAGCCTCTAGCTGGGCTTGTGTCATGTTAATTCGTCCAGACATGATCTTCATAGTAAAAGTAACGTAAATGAGAGTGGTTCGCAAGTAGGGCGATGACAGAAAAGCGTAAGCACGTAGGTATTCTCATGTAGTAAAGTCATGTGTATCTAAACGTAATGCGAGCAAAGTTCTATATAGTTCTAGCATACAGGCAATAAACATAAACCTTATTACCTAGGATGTCGAGTCTTGCACGTGGAGCGAAGCGTCGTTGTGGATCGTTGAGAGCACTGTTCTGGTTATAGTCTGGTTTTAATAAAAACGTTTTCCCATATTAAAACCAAGTTCTCTATAACCAATGGCTCTGATACCAATCTGTCACACCCCCAAAATCCCACACGCGGAGTACCACCGCTTGGAGGCGTGACGTGACCAGGATCAAGCCACCAATCATATTGAACATGTAAATATATAATAAAAGTTATCCATCAATACGAAAGGTGTTTATCAAACCAACATAGTTAAGTATAGCGGAAGCATTAATGTAAAAACCCAATCATAAGTATTAATGTATGAAATGACATAAATAATCACGATCCATTTTGTCACACCCCCAAAATCCACACACGGAGTACCACCGCTTGGGAGCGTGACGTGACCAGGATCAAGCCATCAATCATATCAAACATAGTAATCGATAATAATAAAAGTCAATAAAGTAGTTTATCATGACATGATTGATGTTTCCAAAACCAAGCATTGTTTAAGTAGCGGAAGCATTATTGTAAACCCAAGTTAAAATACTGAAATGTCATAAGAGTCTAACAAAGTAATACGATCCTTGTCCACAACGACCGGCTCCTCTTTGTGCAAGCTCCATGTACCTAACGATCTACAAGGCATGTAACAGAATGATCAACAAACTAGTTGAGCGAGTTCACAGTAAGTAAGTGCGTAACAGTAAGTAAAGGATGGCTCTACTGGGCCGTTAGTACGTTGTATAGGTGGGGGCTTCCCATGTTATGTGACCACTAGACTATTCGTATCAACTACTCGTATCATCCCTGTTCTTCTTCCGAGAACAGTAGCGCGTATGGGGTGTACGTAGGTTTTACGTACGTATCCTTCATAACCGAGGATAGGAGACGCGGGGGTGTACGTGGGTTTCACGTACGTATCCTTTGTACCGAGGATAGAAGTAAGTAATGCGTACACGTAGGTTTTACGTGCGTGCCTGACATCCGAGGCAGTATTTGGCATATGACCACGTAGGTGTTATCCTAACCTACGGAACCGTCCTGACATCCGAGGACCATGATAGGTGATAGTCTAGGAAAGCATATCTACGTTCTTAGTCAATTGTAACCTTTAACCCATTCCCACGACCCGGGAATCCCATGCCTTAGTAGAAGTGTGAACTCACCTGGGTTTGCTCGGCAGACAGTATAATACTCAAGTATACAAGTAAGGAATCAACCACGTCCTATCATGGTTACTATGCAAGTTAGGTTCGTATGTAGCACGTTTGTATCACGTATGGTATCAAGTATGAGCATGGCAAATCACATAAACGTATCAGCAGTTCATATCAAGTAACGAGTCCAAGTAGTCGGCCCAATTAACATAAGCAGTCCAATTAGCATAACAGTTATAAGATTGGGCCCGTGACAGTGTAGGCCCACAACAGTGTACGTGCAAAGAAGGTCTCGAGTCGCAACCAGCGATCTCGAGTCGCAACCGGTGGTCTCGGTTCATCATGGCCCGGTTACGAGTCACAGCCGGAGATTACGAGTCGCAACAGGAGGTTGCGAGTCGCAACTGGTGATCTCGACTCATCACGGTCTGGTTACGAGTCGCAACGGGACTCGCAACCGTTGTCTCGGCTTGTGCTGTTTGTGGTCTCGAGTGGGGTTCCGACTCGCAATCTGAGTCGCAACCGTGTGTAACAGTTTCCATAATTCCTGTAACAATCTTACCGTGATTCTAGCAAACAACTTAGGCAGTCTCGGAAATCAGATCAAACAATGATTATTCAACATTCAATCATATTCATAATATCTTCAAATCATCATCATTTAGCATGTTCATAACAGCATCAAATCAACAATCAGATTATCACACAAATCTAAACCGGGTCATAAACATATCGTCGGACTAGCATGCAACCTATCCGTTCATCATTCATACAGAACCTGATTATTTCTATCATCCTGAAATCAATCCGAAGACCAATCATAACAATATAATCTAACCGGCCCTAGTTCACAATCATGCGGATTCTAATCGGTTTCATCTAAACATGAAATCATAACATCACTTATCACAAAAACATAAACAAAACACTAACCGATTACAAGTAAAGGAGGGTGATCCGAACAAGAGAATGATCGGATGTTCTTGTGCCTTCGGGTCCTAAGCGAGCCGAGAGAGAGAGGTAGAGAGCAAGTAGGGTTTGTGTGTGTGTTATGAAAATTGTAACAATGAGAGAAACCAAACCCTTACCAAAGATTTGTGTTTGCGAGTGGGGAGTGGGCCGAGCCCAACTCGGTAACCTCATGGAGTCCGATTCAAGGTGTGGCCCAAACGGGCTTGTGAGACCGGTTAGCCTTGTGGATCGGGTTTTAGTGTGTGTGGTTTGGGCTCGTGTACACATAACATACATACGCACATAAATATCATAACATACAATAGCATCAAAGTTTGTAAAAAAAATCGTAACACGTTCACGTATATTACACAATGCTAGGTCTAAAGTTCGAGTTGTCACATTATCCCCAACTAATTGGAAATTTCGTCCCGAAATTTGGTATGCACTCACTGAGGAAGCTAGGTAAACTGTACTGTTCATTGATTTTCCTGGGGTGTCACATCCTCCCCCCGTTGATCTGGAATTTCGTCCCGAAATTCCGAAGTAGTAGCTTCAGCCTCAGTAGTGGTAGCATTGGTTTCGAATAACTGGGGGTACTTTTCTGTCATTCTGTCTTCGCGTTCCCAGGTGTACTCTGGGCCACGTTTGGAGTTCCAACGAACTCGAACAAGAGGGATTCTCTTGCTTTTGAGGACCTTCACATCCCGGTCCGTGATTTCTACTGGTTCCTCGACGAACTGCAACCGCTCGTCGATAGTGAGTTCCTTAAAAGGAATGATGAGGCTTTCATCTGATAGGCACTTCTTTAAGTTCGATACGTGAAAGACATTGTGAACTGCTTCGAGTTCAGCTGGTAGGTTCAACTTGTAGGCTACCTTGCCAATCTTTTCTAAGATTTCGAATGGTCCGACGTACCGCGGATTCAGTTTGCCCCGTTTGCCAAAACGTACCACACCCTTCCAGGGTGAAACTTTCAATAAAACCCGGTCTCCGACCTCAAATTCCAAAGGCTTTCTACGCTTGTCCGCGTAGGATTTCTGACGGTCGCGTGCTGCCGCCATGCGTTGTCTTATTTGGGCAATCTTTTCTGTGGCGTCCACTACAATCTCTGGACCCGTAATTTGACTATCCCCCACCTCTGCCCAACAGAGAGGTGACCGGCATTTACGTCCGTACAATGCCTCGAATGGAGCGGCTTGAATGCTGGTATGGTAACTGTTATTATACGAGAACTCCACCAAAGGGAGGTGTTTTTCCCAGCCGTTGCCGAAGTCTATAACGCATGCTCGAAGCATGTCTTCAAGAGTTTGGATCGTTCGCTCAGACTGCCCATCCGTCTGAGGATGATATGCTGTGCTCATGTCTAATCGTGAGCCGAAAGATTTATGCATTGCCTGCCATAGCTCTGACGTGAATCGTGCATCGCGATCCGAAATAATAGAGATGGGCACTCCGTGCCTCGAAACAACTTCTTTAAGGTAGACGTCTGCGAGAGTGGAGAACTTGTCCGTTTCCTTAATCGGCAGGAAGTGTGCAGACTTGGTGAGTCGATCAACTATGACCCATATTGTATCGTTCCCACGCTGAGATCTAGGTAAGCCTGTAACAAAATCCATGGAAATTTCTTCCCATTTCCATTGAGGTATCTTAGGCTGCTGAAGTAGACCAGCTGGTTTCTGATATTCAACCTTAACTCTCGCACAGGTCAAGCATTTTCCAACGTACGTAGCGATGTGGGCCTTCATGCTAGGCCACCAATAAGTAGTGCTGATGTCGTGGTACATTTTATCTGACCCTGGATGTACCGAATAGCGAGACTTGTGAGCTTCATCCATTACAAGTTCGCGTAAGCCGCCATAGAGAGGGACCCATATCCGGCCCGTTACATAGTAGGCGCCGTCTTCCTTCTATTCCATTTGCTGTCGTGAACCGCGTAAGGCTTCAGCCTTGACGTTTTCGGGCTTCAATGCTTCTACCTGAGCATTTCGTATCTGTGCAGGAAGGCTAGACTGAATCGTAAGCTGTAGCGCTCGCACGCGCCGTGGTAGAGTGTCTTTTCGACTCAGAGCGTCAGCCACAAAATTGGCTTTGCCTGGATGGTACTTGATGGCGCATTCGTAGTCGTTAAGTAACTCGACCCATCGTCGTTGACGCATGTTCAAATCCTTCTGCTTAAGGATATGCTCGAGACTCCTGTGATCGGTGTATATCGTGCATCTGGTACCGTACAGGTAGTGTCGCCATATCTTAAGCGCGAAAACAACAGCTCCCAGCTCTAAATCGTGCGTCGTGTAGTTGCGTTCATGAACCTTGAGTTGCCGAGAAGCGTAGGCTATCACTTTATCACGTTGCATCAACACACATCCAAGACCCTGGATGGATGCATCACAATATACTACGAAGTCTTCTGTGCCTTCTGGCAATGAAAGAATAGGTGCGCTGCAGAGCCTATCCTTTAGATACTGAAAAGCGGTTTCCTGCGTGTTGCCCCAACGGTAGGTGACACCCTTCTGTGTCAGTAGCGTAAGTGGTTGCGCGATCTTTGAAAAGTCTTTAATAGACCGTCTGTAGTAACCCGCCAAACCCAAAAATTGGCGTATTTCCGTTGGCGTACGCGGTGCAGGCCAGTTTCTGATCGAATCAACCTTGGATGGATCGACGTGAATCCCATCCTTGTTTACCACGTGGCCTAAGAAGTGGACTTCACGAAGCCAGAAGTCGCATTTAGAAAGTTTAGCGTACAGCTGTTCCTTTCGAAGGAGTTCCAAAATAAGGCGAAGATGCTGCTCGTGCTCCTCCTGACTCTTGGAGTAAATCAGGATGTCGTCGATGAAAACAATGACGAACTTGTCGAGATAGGGTTTGCACACCCTGTTCATAAGATCCATGAATACAGCAGGCGCGTTTGTAAGTCCGAACGGCATAACCAAGAACTCGTAGTGACCATAGCGAGTTCTGAATGCTGTCTTAGAGACGTCCTCCTCGCGGACTCTCAGTTGATGGTAACCTGACCGTAGGTCGATCTTGGAATAGTAACACGACCCTTGCAACTGGTCGAATAAGTCGTCTATGCGTGGAAGAGGATAACGGTTCTTCACCGTCACCTTGTTCAGTTCCCTGTAGTCTATGCACATCCTGAACGTACCGTCTTTCTTTTTCACGAAAAGCACTGGAGCTCCCCAAGGCGAAGAGCTTGGACGAATGAAGCCCTTTTCCAAGCGTTCTTGTAGCTGCTTTGACAATTCTTCCAATTCTGATGGAGCTAGACGATATGGTGCGCGAGCTATGGGTGCTGCTCCTGGAGCGAGTTCGATCTGAAATTCGACCTGACGATGAGGCGGTAAGCCAGGTAAGTCTTCAGGAAACACCTGAGGGAAGTCACGTACGACTGGTATATCTTCCAATTTCTTTTCCTTTACTGATGCGTCTGAAACAAGAGCCAAAATGGCTGTGTGACCTTTACGTAAGCACTTCTGAGCCTTCAAGAATGAGATGATGCCAACCACAGCACCACTCTTGTCGCCTTGAACTTCGAGAGGTTCTTGACCAGAACGTGGAATGCGAATGATCTTCTCGCTGCATAAGATTTCTGCCTGGTGTTGGGATAACCAATCCATCCCAATCACGACGTCGAAACTACCCAAAACTATGGGAATGAGATCAATAGAAAAGGCTTGACCAGCTAGAAAAAGGTTACAACCCTGAACTACGTGCGTGGCTTCTAGACTTTTACCGTTAGCTAACTCTACTACATGTTTGGTGGGTAAAAGTGTTGGTGCACGTTTTAGCAGCTGACACATTTTCACAGACATATAGCTTGTATCCGCACCCGAATCAAACAAGACAGTAACGTAAATATTGTCGAGAAGAAACTTACCCATAACAACGTTGGGATCGTTCACTGCGTCGCCACGACCTAGTACGAATGCACGGCCCCTTGCCTCGTTGCCGTTGTTATTTCCCCCATTGTTGTTGTTGCCATTGCCCTGATTGTTGTTGTTGTTCTGGTTCCTGTTGAGCTGTGGGCAGTGTCTTTTGATGTGGCCTTCAGCACCACAATTGTAGCATCCCTTGTTGCCCTGTTGTTGGTTAGGCTGAGCGTGAGGCTGCTGCTGATTCTGGTTCGCAGGACGAAGGCTTCTACAGTCTTTGGCCTCGTGACCCATCTTGAGGCATCTTTGACAACGACCCTTGTTACACTGACCGTTGTGGTGTTTGTTGCAGTTGTTGCACTTTGGAAGATTTCCGCGATATCCACCCTGCCTGTGGCTACCTGACGACTGCTGGTTAGGGCTTTGGTAGTTGTCAGTCTTTCGCTGCTGATTCTGGGACTGAACTGAAACTGATGCTTTGCTTGAATCCCCCTCCCATTTCCTCTTGTTGTCACTGAGGGTAACGGGAGTAGCTGAAGGAGTGACTGCAGTAGTAGCGCTGACACGCTTAGGCAGTTTATTCTGTTCCACTGCCTGATCGGTGATACGGTGAGCGAGGCGTTGGATTTCCTGGATGTTTTCGAGGTTAGCCGACGTCACGTGGCTCTGAATTTCTGGCGCCAATCCCTTGAGATACAACTCAATGCGCTTGTATGGAGGGTCCACCATAGTAGGACACAGAACGGCCAGCTCGTTCGACCGCTTAGTATATGCTTCGATCTCTGATCCAACCATTTTCAGATTATACAGCTCGTCTTCTAGCTTGTGAATATCTTCCTGCGTGCAATACTCACGCTTGATGAGTTCCTTAAAATCGTTCCATGGGGTGGCGTTAGCAGCTGCCAACCCAAGAATCTGCACCTGCGCGTTCCACCAGGTTAGCGCGATTCCTTCCAAGGTGCCAGTAGCAAACTTAACCTTGCGAGCCTCAGGGCACTCGCACATCTCGAATACTGATTCTAGCTTCTCGAACCAGTGGAGGAGTCCAACCGCTCCTTCTGTGCCGCTGAAAGAGTTTGGACGACAGTCCATGAAGTTCTTGAAAGTGCAGACAGGCTGCTGCGCGTGTTGACCTATTGTGTACGAATAGGACGAAGTTAAATACAAGAGTGATTGTAGGATCTAGGGATCCTAGTGTGTGCCTATACTGCAGGATATACTACCTGCTTGAGCTGCTGCAACTGCCGCAGCAACTTGGGCTTGAACAAGAGCCTCTAACTGGGCTTGTGTCATGTTAATTCTTCCAGCCATTGATCTTCATGTCAAAGGCGAAATAGGTGAGAAAAGTTCGCGAATAGTGCGATGACAGAAAAGCGTAAACACGTAAGGGTTCTTAGGCAGTAGCAAATAGTGAGCATTGTAGTCTAAGCATACCACGAGCAAAGTTCTAAGTAATTCTAGCAAGTAGGCAATAAACATAACCTTATTACCTAAAATGTCGAGTCTTGCACGTGGAGCGAAGCGTCGTTGTGGATCGTTGAGAGCACTGTTCTGGTTATAGTCCGGTTTTAATAAAAAAAACGTTTTCCCATATTAAAACCAAGTTCTCTATAACCAATGGCTCTGATACCAATCTGTCACACCCCCAAAATCCACACACGGAGTACCACCGCCTGGGAGCGTGACGTGACCAGGATCAAGCCATCAATCATATCAAACATAGTAATCGATAATAATAAAAGTCAATAAAGTAGTTTATCATGACATGATTGATGTTTCCAAAACCAAGTATTGTTTAAGTAGCGGAAGCATTATTGTAAACCCAAGTTAAAATACTGAAATGTCATAAGAGTCTAACAAAGTAATACGATCCTTGTCCACAACGACCGGCTCCTCTTTGTGCAAGCTCCATGTACCTAACGATCTGCAAGGCATGTAACAGAATGATCAACAAACTAGTTGAGCGAGTTCACAGTAAGTAAGTGCGTAACAGTAAGTAAAGGATGGCTCTACTGGGCCGTTAGTACGTTGTATAGGTGGGGGCTTCCCATGTTATGTGACCACTAGACTATTCGTATCAACTACTCGTATCATCCCTGTTCTTCTTCCGAGAACAGTAGCGCGTATGGGGTGTACGTAGGTTTTACGTACGTATCCTTCATAACCGAGGATAGGAGACGCGGGGGTGTACGTGGGTTTCACGTACGTATCCTTTGTACCGAGGATAGAAGTAAGTAATGCGTACACGTAGGTTTTACGTGCGTGCCTGACATCCGAGGCAGTATTTGGCATATGACCACGTAGGTGCTATCCTAACCTACGGAACCGTCCTGACATCCGAGGACCATGATAGGTGATAGTCTAGGAAAGCATATGTACGTTCTTAGTCAATTGTAACCTTTAACCCATTCCCACGACCCGGGAATCCCATGCCTTAGTAGAAGTGTGAACTCACCTGGGTTTGCTCGGCAGACAGTATAATGCTCAAGTATACAAGTAAGGAATCAACCACGTCCTATCATGGTTACTATGCAAGTTAGGTTCGTATGTAGCACGTTTGTATCACGTATGGTATCAAGTATGAGCATGGCAAATCACATAAACGTATCAGCAGTTCATATCAAGTAACGAGTCCAAGTAGTCGGCCCAATTAACATAAGCAGTCCAATTAGCATAACAGTTATAAGATTGGGCCCGTGACAGTGTAGGCCCACAACAGTGTACGTGCAAAGAAGGTCTCGAGTCGCAACCAGCGATCTCGAGTCGCAACCGGTGGTCTCGGTTCATCATGGCCCGGTTACGAGTCACAGCCGGAGATTACGAGTCGCAACAGGAGGTTGCGAGTCGCAACTGGTGATCTCGACTCATCACGGTCTGGTTACGAGTCGCAACGGGACTCGCAACCGTTGTCTCGGCTTGTGCTGTTTGTGGTCTCGAGTGGGGTTCCGACTCGCAATCTGAGTCGCAACCGTGTGTAACAGTTTCCATAATTCCTGTAACAATCTTACCGTGATTCTAGCAAACAACTTAGGCAGTCTCGGAAATCAGATCAAACAATGATTATTCAACATTCAATCATATTCATAATATCTTCAAATCATCATCATTTAGCATGTTCATAACAGCATCAAATCAACAATCAGATTATCACACAAATCTAAACCGGGTCATAAACATATCGTCCGACTAGCATGCAACCTATCCGTTCATCATTCATACAGAACCTGATTATTTCTATCATCCTGAAATCAATCCGAAGACCAATCATAACAATATAATCTAACCGGCCCTAGTTCACAATCATGCGGATTCTAATCGGTTTCATCTAAACATGAAATCATAACATCACTTATCACAAAAACATAAACAAAACACTAACCGATTACAAGTAAAGGAGGGTGATCCGAACAAGAGAATGATCGGATGTTCTTGTGCTTCGGGTCCTAAGCGAGCCGAGAGAGAGAGGTAGAGAGCAAGTAGGGTTTGTGTGTGTGTTATGAAAATTGTAACAATGAGAGAAACCAAACCCTTACCAAAGATTTGTGTTTGCGAGTGGGGAGTGGGCCGAGCCCAACTCGGTAACCTCATGGAGTCCGATTCAAGGTGTGGCCCAAACGGGCTTGTGAGACCGGTTAGCCTTGTGGATCGGGTTTTAGTGTGTGTGGTTTGGGCTCGTGTACACATAACATACATACGCACATAAATATCATAACATACAATAGCATCAAAGTTTGTAAAAAAAATCATAACACGTTCACGTATATTACACAATGCTAGGTCTAAAGTTCGAGTTGTCACACATTTGCCCACAACGACCTGCTCCTCCTTGTGCAAGCTCCATAATGTACCTAAGGTCCTGCAAGGCATGCAGCAGATAATCAACAACTAGTTGAGCGAGTTCATAGAAAGTAAGTTCATAACAGTAATGCGTAAGTTCATCTAGTGGGGGGCTTCCCATGCAAGTATATACTACTGGTGGGGGATTCCCACATTTATCCTTATTAATGGGGGCTTCCTATTATGGTACTTACTAGACTATTTGCAACCATGTGTTCTTCTTAAACCGAGAACAGGAATACGTACAAGGTCACACAGGATTTACGTGAGTGCCCTTCCCCGAGGACAGTGGTACGCGTGGGGTTTACGTAGGATTTACGTAAGTGTCCTTCCGACCCGGAAGACAGTAGTGGGTATTAGGTTACGCAGGATTTACGTAAGTGTCCTCCCGACCCGGGAGACAATAGTAGATACTAGTTTACGTAGGTTTTACGTAAGTGTCCTGACTATCCTGAGGACGATGGTCTATAGTCTAGTGATTGCGTAAGTACGAGTAATCATTCCATATCAAACATTCCAACCCAATTCCCAACCCGGGAATCCCATGCCTTGGCTGTGTGAACTCACCTTGGTTTGCTCGGCAGATACACAATATAAGGTTCTTGAACTAAAGTGGTCAACCTCGTCCTAACAGGGTTACCATACAAGTCAGGTTTTGACTTCAAATAATGCACGTATGTATCACATAAGTTAACAGGTGAAGATCATGCTTAAACACGTATTGTACATAACAGTCAAAAGCATATAACACTCATACTTGTGCAATTTAGATTCATCCCAATAGTGGTTAGCCCAACATGATGTGCGATCCAACCAATCCCGGCCCAACATCATAAACAATCCAATATCATTCCCGGCCTAATAAAATTAAACATCAAACAGCTTGTGCGACTGCTAAGTCTGGTGCGGTTGGGCCTTGGGCTGTCCGGCCCAATAGCTATAAACAAATAACATAAGTGACTTGTGCGCTTCATACAGGTTGTGCGATCAGGATTGGGCTTGAGGCCCAATCGGTTAAACAAGCATTATATGTACGATCCGGTAACCCTTGTGCGAGTGAACTGGGTTGTGCGATCAACTCTAATACCCAGCCCATGTCTACAGCCCAATAATAACATACGGCCCAAAAACAAGTGAACAAACATCTTGTGCGATTCAGAGGTCCTTGTGCGACTGGGGACCTCTTGTGCGGTCCGGCTTGTGTTGTGCGATCGGACAACATTGTGCGATTGTGTACCTTTGTGCGTTCGGGTCCTCTTGTGCGAAGAGACCCCTTGTGCGACCAAGGGTCTTGTGTGACCGGTTAACAGATCCGGAAATTATGTATTTTAGTTACAACCCATTTAATAATTTCCATATTACCAAGTCAATCAATCAACATCAACAGCTTACAAATTTTCGATCAAACAAGACAAATCTATTACTAATTCACATGAACCCTAATCGAAAAAGACATGAATACTAACATAAGGATTTACATGAGCATGCACCATCACATTCGACCCGAAACATATAGCACATCGACTGATTTTTCAAGCATCATCAGTTTACCATTTGATTTATAACATACAATCCGATTCTTGTGAACATTAATCATACATGTGAGCCGATTAACAACACATTATTAACTATTATCATAAGCAACCATGTTAACAAGAATCTTCGGTTATCAAGCAAAAATCTCTAATAACATCAACATACAATCAATAATATTAATCACTAACCAGATTGAGAGTGGCAAGGATTGATCTAATTCAGGAGATGTCTTCGATAGTTAGGGTGTGTGTGCCGTCGGGTTCCAAGCAAACAAGAAGGAAGAACTAGGGTTTGATTGTGTTGTGATGTATTTTGTAACAAATGAAGTGAAATCCCCTCATATGTGTGTTTGTACGTGTAAAGGCAATGGGTCGGCCCTTACTTGGGCTGCCCTTGATGTCCGATTGCAAGCAATGTGGCCCAACTTGGGCTTGTGCGGTTGTTGTGTGTGCTGTGCGATTGAATACATACATACAAGCATGCAATACACGTTACACAATATCATTTAATAATCATTCCCAACCACGTGTTAGCATAACATTCATACATACACATCATAACATTCAATAAACCAACGTTCATATAATCATAACACGTTCACATACGATACACAAAGTGGGTTCAAAATACGAGTTGTCACAATTACAACCCTGAACTATGTGTGTGGCCTCTAGACTTTTACCGTTAGCTAACTCTACGACATGTTTGGTGTTTAGGGGAGTTGGTGCACGTTTTAACATTTGGCTAACTTTCAAAGACACATAACTTGTATCCGCACCCAAATCAAAAAATACAGTAACATAAAAGTCGTCAAGAAGAAACTTACCCATAACTACGTTGGGATCATTTCTGGCATCCCCCTACCCCAGCACAAATGCACGTCCCCTAGCTTCGTTGTCGTTGTTGTTCCCACCGTTGTTGTTTCCGTTGCCTTGGTTATTGTTGTTGTTGTTGTTGTTCTGGTTTCGGTTTAACTGAGGGCAGTGTCTTTTGAAGTGACCTTCAGCGCCACAATGAAAACATCCCTTGTTGCCCTATTGCTGATTCTGCTGTGCTTGCTGTTGCTGCTGATTCTGATTCGCAGGCCGCGGGCTCCTACAATCCTTGGCCTCATGACCCATATTGAGACACCTCTGGCAACAACCCTTGTTGCACTGGCCACTGTGGTGTCTGTTACAATTGTTACACCTTGGGAGGTTCCCTCGATAACCACCCTGCCTGCGACTGTCCGAAGATTGCTGACTAGGGCTCTGATAGTTGTCAGTCTTCCGCTACTGCACCTGAGACTAAACTGAAGCTGAACCTTTGCGGGAATCCCCCACCCATTTTCTCTTGTTGTCACTGGGGGTAGCAGGAGTAGCAGAAGTGGTAACGGTAGTAGTAGCGCTGATGCGCTTAGGCAGCCTGTCTTGTTCCACTGCCTGATCCCTGAGGCGATGAGCAAGGCACTGAATATCCTGGATGTTAGCAAGGTTGGCCGATATCACGTGGCTTTGAATTTCAGGTGCTAACCCCTTGAGATACAACTCAATGCGTCTGATAGGAGGGTCCACCATAGTTGGACACAGAACGGCCAGCTCGTTTGACCTTTTAGTATATGCCTCAATTTCTGACCCAGTCATCTTCAAATGAAAGAACTCCACTTCTAACTTGTGGATGTCATCGCGTGTGCAGTATTCCCGTTTAATCAGCTCCTTGAAATCATTCCAAGGAGTGGCGTTAGCAGCTGCCAATCCTAAAAGTTGGACTTGCGCATTCCACCAAGTCAGCGCGATTCCCTCCAGTGTGCCAGTGACGTACTTCACCCTGCAAGCCTCAGGGCATTCACACATTTCAAACACAGACTCGAGCTTTTCAAACCAATGGAGGAGTCCCACTGCTCCCTCCGTGCCACTGAACGTGCTTGGACGACAGTCCATGAAATTCTTGAAAGTGCAAACAGGTGGCTGAGTGTGTTGACCTGTTGTGTCACACCCCCAAAATCCACCTGCGGAGTACCACCGCGTGGGAGCGTGACTGACCAGGATCAAGCCATCAATCATATTGAACATAGCATAATATAAATAAAGTAATTCGTAAAACTCCATTCAATACAATTGACGTTTCAAAACAATCATAGTATCAGTAGCGGAAGCATAAGTAAATAACCCAAGTAAACCATAAGTTCAATTATTCGAAATGTTTAAACATAGCGTTCTTAACCCACTGCCCACAACGTCCCGCTCCTCCAGTGCAAGCTCCATAAGTACCTAAGGTCCTGCAAGGCATGCAGCAGATAATCAACAAACTAGTTGAGCGAGTTCACAGTTTATAGTTTAGTTTGGGTAATAGTGCGTTTGTTCAATTAAGTTTCGTATCGTATCAGTTCCATCGCGGCCTCACAGGCATGTGTGCGAAGATTATGTTCGTTAGTTCGCGACCGTAGTCTTTACCGACCAGGGTGTGTGCGAAGGCAATTGATCAGTTCGTTCGCGACCATAGTCTTTACCGACCAGGGTGTGTGCGAAGGCAGTTGAGTAGTTCGTAAGCATCAACAGTTTAATCGTTCGTTACAGTATCAAAGTATGCACAAGTAATCATCCAACCCATTCCCACCCTGGGAACCCATGCCTTGGCTGTGTGAACTCACCTTGGTTTGCTCGGTATGCTAAGTTATGCACTCACAAGTAATTAATCACGTCCTATTGTATACACGTATAGTAAATCAGTTCATGGTCGAAATGTTACGCATGCAATTAATTGTTCACATAGCAGTTAGTTTGCATATCGGCACAGCACGTAGTATGGCACGAATACGTTCATCACTAAGCATGGCATGTCAATTAAATCAACATATGTTCTATTGTTCCAGACATTATTCAAAACCCTAATATCTTTCGAATGAAATCATTATCTTTCGACATCAGTAATCATAATCATCAAAATGATCCTTCGGTCCGAAGGTTATGTTTCGAACTAACACTATCTTTCGACCCAAGTTATCTTTCGGTCAAACTAGGTTTCGGTCAATTAATGGTTCGGTCAAACTATCTGTCGGTCAAACTATCCTTCGGTCACTACTACTATGATTCGAAGGATAGGTATCTTTCGGTCCAACAGTGGTTCGATCAATAAGTATCCTTCGGCTAGTAACAGTTACGTTTATCCGATTAACCCTTAACACAATTTTCACAAATCTGCTAACATCAACAAGATCAAACAAGCATACTTCTCATGTTTATCAAGAACCCTAATCTGAATAACCAGATCATTCAAGCTACAAGATTATTCAAACCATCCGATTTACACATATGTTTTGATTACATAAACTTGTCCGATTACAATATCCAGCCGATTATTAATCTGGTTAACATACATATCCAATTCGTATACAAATCCGAGGAACATCCAAATTCTACCAATCATTCACAACCGAAAAACATGCAACCCTAATATCTTTCAAAACATACATACTATCCGATCACGATATGAACAATTTGGTTAACATATATCCGACTAATATACGTATCCGATAAATCATACAATCCACATATTACAAGTAAATCGGTAAATCATATAATCACATACACCTTAAATACTAACCGGAATTGAGAGCAAAAAGGGAATTGTTCAGCAAATAATCTCCGGGTGTTTGTAATTGCCGTCACACACGAACTGAAAACTAGGGTTTTTCTTTGAAAATAACCATCAGTTTACATGCATCCTTATATATACGTATCACAGTAATGGGCCAAGCCCAACAGAACAACTGGGCCGAAACATATCGAAGGATATGTTTCGAGCGCGAAGGATATGTTTCGAGCGCGAAGGATATGTTTCGAGCGCGAAGGATATGTTTCGAGACTTCATATGTTTCGACATCCTTCGATTCATGCATCATGTTTCGTGGAACATCCTTCGTAGGTTGGGCCATGATTCACACTAACTAGCTAACATACAGTACAAGTTTCACAATATGGAACCCATTATACACAATCAAACAATTATGCACAATCAAGCAATCAAACATATATATATACTTTCGTATCAATCAAATGTGAAATTAAGTAATTAGTCAAACACATGCTCTTGTAATACGTATGAAATCAATCTTAGAAATTCGAGTTGTCACATTATCCCCAACTTGAAAGAAATTTCGTCCCGAAATTTGGTACGCACTTACTGAGGTAGCTAGGCAAGTTACATAGTTCACCGGTTTTCCTGGGGTGTCACATCATCCCCCCGTTGATTTGGAATTTCGTCCCGAAATTCAGTAGTAGTAGCTTCAGCCTCAGAAGTGGATGCAATGGTTTCGAATAGCTGGGGGTACTTTTCTCTCATCTGGTCTTCGCGTTCCCATGTATACTCTGGGCCACGCTGGGAGTTCCAACGAACTCGCACAAGAGGGATTCTCTTGTGTTTGAGGACCTTAACATCCCGGTCCGTGATTTCAACTGGTTCCTCGACGAACTGCAACCGCTCGTCGATAGTGAGTTCCTTAAAAGGAACTATGAGGGTCTCATCTGACAGGCACTTCTTCAGATTCGACACGTGAAATACATTGTGAACTGCACCGAGTTCAGGAGGTAGGTTTAATCTGTAGGCTACCTTGCCAATCTTTTCTAAGATTTCGAACGGTCCGACGTACCGCGGATTCAGTTTGCCTCTTTTACCAAAACGAACCACACCCTTCCAGGGTGAAACTTTCAATAAAACCCGGTCCCCGACCTCAAATTCCAATGGCTTTCTACGCTTGTCCGCGTAGGCTTTCTGACGGTCGCGTGCTGCCGCCATGCGTTGCCGTATCTGTGCTATCTTTTCTGTGGCGTCCACAACAATCTCTGGACCCGTAATTTGACTATCCCCCACCTCTGCCCAACAGAGAGGTGACCGGCATTTACGTCCGTACAATGCCTCGAATGGAGCGGCTTGAATGCTGGTATGGTAACTGTTATTGTACGAGAACTCCACCAAAGGGAGGTGCTTTTCCCAGCCGTTGCCGAAATCGATAACACACGCTCGGAGCATGTCTTCTAGAGTTTGAATAGTTCGCTCAGACTGCCCATCCGTCTGAGGATGATATGCTGTGCTCATGTCTAATCGTGAGCCGAAGGATTTGTGCATCGCTTGCCAAAGCTCTGACGTGAATCGTGCATCGCGATCCGAAATAATAGAAGTGGGCACTCCGTGCCTCGAAACAACTTCTTTAAGGTAAACATCTGCTAGGGTGGAGAACTTATCCGTTTCCTTGATAGCCAAGAAGTGAGCAGACTTTGTGAGTCGATCAACGATTACCCAAATAGTGTCATTCCCACGCTGGGATCTAGGCAAGCCCGTAACGAAATCCATGGAAATTTCTTCCCATTTCCACTGCGGTATCTTGGGCTGCTGAAGTAGACCAGCTGGCTTCTGATATTCGACCTTGACCCTCGCACAGGTCAAACATTTTCCAACGTAAGTAGCGATGTGAGCCTTCATACTAGGCCACCAATAAGTAGTGCTGATGTCGTGGTACATTTTATCCGACCCTGGATGTACCGAATAGCGAGACTTGTGAGCTTCATCCATTACACGTTCGCGTAACCCGCCATAAAGTGGGACCCAAATACGCCCCGTTACATAGTAAGCACCGTCTTCCTTTTGTTCCATGCGTTGCCTTGAGCCGCGTAAGGCTTCAGCTTTGACGTTTTCGGGTTTCAGTGCTTCTAACTGAGCAGCTCGTAACTGTGCAGGAAGACTGGACTGAATGGTAAGCTGTAGCGCTCGCACGCGCTTAGGTAGAGTGTCTTTCCGACTGAGGGCATCAGCCACAACATTGGCCTTGCCTGGATGATACTTGATGGCGCATTCGTAGTCGTTCAGAAGTTCAACCCATCTTCGTTGACGCATATTCAAATCCTTTTGCTTAAGGATATGCTCGAGACTCCTGTGATCGGTGTAAATCGTGCACCTGGTACCGTACAGGTAGTGTCGCCATATCTTAAGCGCGAAAACAACAGCTCCCAGCTCTAAATCGTGCGTCGTATAATTCCGTTCATGAACC
Source organism: Helianthus annuus (assembly GCF_002127325.2). Lineage (NCBI taxonomy): Eukaryota > Viridiplantae > Streptophyta > Magnoliopsida > Asterales > Asteraceae > Helianthus > Helianthus annuus. The sequence goes on along the minus strand of NC_035440.2, from coordinate 158,272,371 downwards.
TTGAGTTGCCGAGAGGCGTATGCGATAACTTTATCCCGTTGCATCAATACACAACCAAGCCCTTGTATTGATGCGTCACAATAAACCACGAAGTCATCCGTGCCCTCGGGCAGTGAGAGAATAGGCGCGCTGCAAAGCCTATCCTTTAAGTACTGAAAAGCGGTCTCTTGCGTATTACCCCATCTGTAAACGACACCTTTCTGTGTAAGCATAGTAAGTGGTTGCGCGATCTTTGAGAAGTCTTTAATAAATCGCCTGTAGTAACCTGCCAAACCCAAAAATTGGCGTATCTCTGTCGGTGTACGTGGTGCTGGCCAGTTTCTGATCGAATCAACCTTGGATGGATCGACATGAATCCCATCCTTGTTTACCACATGACCTAAGAAGTGGACTTCACGAAGCCAGAAGTCGCATTTTGAAAACTTTGCGTACAATTGCTCTTTTCGAAGAAGTTCCAAGATAAGGCGTAAGTGCTGCTCGTGCTCCTCCTGACTCTTGGAGTAGATCAAAATGTCGTCGATGAAGACGATAACAAACTTGTCGAGATAGGGTTTGCACACCCTGTTCATAAGATCCATGAAGACTGCTGGCGCGTTTGTAAGCCCGAATGGCATGACCAGAAACTCGTAGTGACCATAACGAGTTCTGAAAGCAGTTTTGGAGACGTCCTCATCCCGGACTCTCAGCTGATGATACCCTGACCTCAAATCGATCTTGGAATAGTAACACGACCCTTGCAACTGGTCGAATAAGTCATCTATGCGTGGAAGAGGATAACGGTTCTTCACCGTCACCTTGTTGAGTTCACGATAGTCGATGCACATCCTGAACGTACCGTCTTTCTTCTTCACAAATAACACTGGAGCTCCCCAAGGCGAAGAGCTTGGACGAATAAAGCCCTTTTCCAAGAGCTCTTGCAGCTGTTTCGACAGTTCTTCCAGTTCGGTTGGAGCTAAACGATATGGTGCGCGGGCTATTGGCGCTGCTCCAGGAGCCAATTCAATCTGAAACTCGACTTGACGATGAGGCGGTAAGCCTGGTAAATCTTCAGGAAACACCTGAGGGAAGTCGCGTACAACTGGGATATCCTCCAGCTTCTTTTCCTTTGCTGATGCATCAGTAACGAGGGCCAAAATGGCAGTATGCCCCTTTCGTAAACATTTCTGCGCCTTCAAGTAAGAGATGATGCCAACCACAGCACCACTCTTGTCGCCCTGAACTGCGAGAGGTTCTTGACTGGAGCGAGGAATACGAATAACCTTTTCCTTGCATAAGATCTCTGCGTGATGTTGAGATAACCAATCCATGCCGATGACGACGTCGAAGCTACCCAAGACTATGGGTATAAGATCAATCGTGAAAGTCTGACCCGCTAGAACAATGCTACAACCCTTGACTACATGAGCGGCTTCTACACTTTTACCATTCGCTAGTTCTACGACGTGTTTAGTGTCTAGAGGTGTTGGTGTACGTTTTAATAAGTTACTCATTTTCATGGACATATAACTTGTATCAGCACCCGAATCAAATAAGACAGTAACATAAATATCGTCGAGAAGAAACTTACCCATAACCACATTGGGATCATTCACTGCATCTCCTCGACCCAACACAAAAGCACGACCACGAGCTTCATTGCCGTTGTTGTTTCCCCCGTTGTTGTTGTTACCATTACCCTGATTGTTGTTATTCCCGTTGCCCTGGTTGTTGTTGTTATTGCGATTCTGGTTCAACTGGGGACAATCGCGTTTGTAGTGACCTTCAGCCCCACACTGGAAACACCCCCGGTTTCCACGCTGTGGCTGCTGCTGCTGATTCTGTGGAGCTGGCGGTGGAAGTTGCTGGTTCTGATTCACTGGTCGCGCGCTTCTACAATCTTTGGCCTCATGGCCCATCTTGTGGCATCTTTGACATTGACTCCTGCGACATCTTCCACTGTGGTGTTTGTTGCACCTGTTACACCACGGGTGATTTCCCTTATAACCACTATGTCCCTGACTGCCCGATGACTGCTGACTCGGACTCTGGTAATCGTTGGTGCGACGTTGCTGAGTTTGGGACTGAACAGACGCTGATCCCCTGCTGGAATCCCCGTCCCACTTTCTTTTATTCTCGCTGGGTGTGGCAGAAGTAGCAGCAGTGGGAGTGACTGAAGTAACAGCTGTAGCAGTAGCGCCGACACGCTTCGGCAGTTTATTCTGATCCACTGCCTGATCGGTGATGCGGTGAGCGAGACGCTGTATTTCCTGGATATTGTTGAGGTTAGCCGAGGTAACGTGGCTCTGTATTTCTGGCACCAAACCTTTAAGATACAACTCGATACGCTTGTAAGGAGGGTCCACCATAGTTGGACATAACACAGCCAACTCATTTGATCTCTTGGTGTAAGCTTCAATTTCCGAACCAACCATCTTCAGATTATACAACTCGTCCTCCAACTTGTGAATGTCTTCTCTAGTGCAGTATTCCCTCTTGATCAGTTCTTTGAATTCATTCCAGGGTGTGGCGTTAGCAGCTGCCAACCCTAAAATCTGCACTTGTGCGTTCCACCAAGTGAGCGCAATCCCTTCAAGTGTGCCAGTGGCGAATTTCACCCTGCGAGCCTCAGGGCATTCACACATCTCGAAAACTGACTCGAGCTTTTCAAACCAGTGGAGGAGTCCAACTGCTCCCTCCGTGCCACTGAACGAGCTAGGACGACAGTCCATGAAAGTCTTGAAGGTACACGCAGGTTGTTGCTGAGCGGGTTGACCTATTGTGTACGAATAGGGCAAAGTTAAGTACGAGAATTAATGTAGGATCTAAAGATCCTAGTGTCTATACTGCAGGGTATACTACCTGCTTGGGCGGCTGCAACTGCCGCAGCAACGAGAGCCTCTAGCTGGGCTTGAGTCATGGTAATTCGTGCGGCCATTGATCTTCACATCAAAGGCAACATAAGTGAGAAAGGTTCGCGAATAGTGCGATGACAGAAGAGTGTAAGCACATAAGTATTCTCATGCAATGTCAAGTTGTGAGCAAGGTAATGTAAGCATACTACGAGCAAAGTTCTATGCAAATTCTAGCATGTAGGCAATAAACATAAACCTTATTACCTAGGAAGTTGAGTCTTGCACGTGGAGCGAAGCGTCGTTGTGGATCGTTGAGAGCACTGTTCTGGTTATAGTCTGGTTTTAATAAAAACGTTTTTCCCATATTAAAACCAAGTTCTCTATAACCAATGGCTCTGATACCAATATGTCACACCCCCAAAATCCACCTGCGGAGTACCACCGCGTGGGAGCGTGACTGACCAGGATCAAGCCATCAATCATATTGAACATAGCATAATATAAATAAAGTAATTCGTAAAACTCCATTCAATACAATTGACGTTTCAAAACAATCATAGTATCAGTAGCGGAAGCATAAGTAAATAACCCAAGTAAACCATAAGTTCAATTATTCGAAATGTTTAAACATAGCGTTCTTAACCCACTGCCCACAACGTCCCGCTCCTCCAGTGCAAGCTCCATAAGTACCTAAGGTCCTGCAAGGCATGCAGCAGATAATCAACAAACTAGTTGAGCGAGTTCACAGTTTATAGTTTAGTTTGGGTAATAGTGCGTTTGTTCAATTAAGTTTCGTATCGTATCAGTTCCATCGCGGCCTCACAGGCATGTGTGCGAAGATTATGTTCGTTAGTTCGCGACCGTAGTCTTTACCGACCAGGGTGTGTGCGAAGGCAATTGATCAGTTCGTTCGCGACCATAGTCTTTACCGACCAGGGTGTGTGCGAAGGCAGTTGAGTAGTTCGTAAGCATCAACAGTTTAATCGTTCGTTACAGTATCAAAGTATGCACAAGTAATCATCCAACCCATTCCCACCCTGGGAACCCATGCCTTGGCTGTGTGAACTCACCTTGGTTTGCTCGGTATGCTAAGTTATGCACTCACAAGTAATTAATCACGTCCTATTGTATACACGTATAGTAAATCAGTTCATGGTCGAAATGTTACGCATGCAATTAATTGTTCACATAGCAGTTAGTTTGCATATCGGCACAGCACGTAGTATGGCACGAATACGTTCATCACTAAGCATGGCATGTCAATTAAATCAACATATGTTCTATTGTTCCAGACATTATTCAAAACCCTAATATCTTTCGAATCAAATCATTATCTTTCGACATCAGTAATCATAATCATCAAAATGATCCTTCGGTCCGAAGGTTATGTTTCGAACTAACACTATCTTTCGACCCAAGTTATCTTTCGGTCAAACTAGGTTTCGGTCAATTAATGGTTCGGTCAAACTATCTGTCGGTCAAACTATCCTTCGGTCACTACTACTATGATTCGAAGGATAGGTATCTTTCGGTCCAACAGTGGTTCGATCAATAAGTATCCTTCGGCTAGTAACAGTTACGTTTATCCGATTAACCCTTAACACAATTTTCACAAATCTGCTAACATCAACAAGATCAAACAAGCATACTTCTCATGTTTATCAAGAACCCTAATCTGAATAACCAGATCATTCAAGCTACAAGATTATTCAAACCATCCGATTTACACATATGTTTTGATTACATAAACTTGTCCGATTACAATATCCAGCCGATTATTAATCTGGTTAACATACATATCCAATTCGTATACAAATCCGAGGAACATCCAAATTCTACCAATCATTCACAACCGAAAAACATGCAACCCTAATATCTTTCAAAACATACATACTATCCGATCACGATATGAACAATTTGGTTAACATATATCCGACTAATATACGTATCCGATAAATCATACAATCCACATATTACAAGTAAATCGGTAAATCATATAATCACATACACCTTAAATACTAACCGGAATTGAGAGCAAAAAGGGAATTGTTCAGCAAATAATCTCCGGGTGTTTGTAATTGCCGTCACACACGAACTGAAAACTAGGGTTTTTCTTTGAAAATAACCATCAGTTTACATGCATCCTTATATATACGTATCACAGTAATGGGCCAAGCCCAACAGAACAACTGGGCCGAAACATATCGAAGGATATGTTTCGAGCGCGAAGGATATGTTTCGAGCGCGAAGGATATGTTTCGAGCGCGAAGGATATGTTTCGAGACTTCATATGTTTCGACATCCTTCGATTCATGCATCATGTTTCGTGGAACATCCTTCGTAGGTTGGGCCATGATTCACACTAACTAGCTAACATACAGTACAAGTTTCACAATATGGAACCCATTATACACAATCAAACAATTATGCACAATCAAGCAATCAAACATATATATATACTTTCGTATCAATCAAATGTGAAATTAAGTAATTAGTCAAACACATGCTCTTGTAATACGTATGAAATCAATCTTAGAAATTCGAGTTGTCACATGTTGTGTATATAAGAACAGGACAAGGTTAAACACAAGAGTTGGTTTAGGAATGTAGGATCTAAAGATCCTAGTGTGAGTTGCGACTGCAGGGTATACCTCCTGCTTGTGCGGCTGCAAGTGCCGCAGCAACTTGTTCGTTGATAAGAGGCGTCAGCTGGGCTTGAGTCAAGTTAATACGTCCGGCCATGATCTTCATAGAAAATGTAACATAAGTAAGAGAGGTTCGCGAATAGTGCGATGACAGAAGAGAGTAAGCACACAAGTGTTCTCAAGCAATAACGAATAGCATACAATGTAATCTAAGAATACCACGAGCAAAGTTCTATGTAATTCTAGCATGTAGGCAATAAACATAAACCTTATTACCTAGGATGTTGAGTCTTGCACGTGGAGCGAGGCGTCGTTGTGGATCGTTGAGCACTGTACTGGTTATAGTCTGGTTTTAATAAAAACGTTTTCCCCTTATTAAAACCGAGTTCTCTATAACCAATGGCTCTGATACCAATCTGCCACACCCCTAAAATCCACACGCGGAGTATCACCGCTTGGAGGCGTGACTGACCAGGATCAAGCCACCAATCATATAGAACAACGTAAATAGTAAAAGTAAATGTCATTAAACCAAACCAATCCATATGAAAGGTGTTCAAAACATAAGTATAAATTCAACGTTTAGCGGAAGCAAATGAGTAAAAGCCCAATCATAAATAAAGTATGTAATGTCATAATGTTTAACTAAAGCATTCACGATCCTTGTCCACAACGACTGCACCTCCTAGTGCAAACTCCATGTATACCTAACGACCTGCAAGGCATGTAATAGAGGGTCAACAACTAGTTGAGCGAGTTCACAGAAAGTAAGTTCGTTTGTAACGTGTGGCTCTACTAGGCCGATAGTATGTTCTATTGGTGGGGCTTCCCATGGTTGCATATACACTAGACTATTTGTAACCATAAGTGTTCTTCTTAACCCGAGAACAGTAGTACGTACAAGGTTTACGTAGGCTTTACGTAAGTGTCCTTCACAAACCGAGGACAATGGTACGCGGGGGTTTACGTAGGTTTTACGTAAGTGCCTGACACAACCCGAGGCAGTAGTGAGTATAAGTTTACGTAGGTTTTACGTAAGTGTCCTTCGCAACCTGAGGACAGTGATGTGTACAAGTATACGTAGGTTTTACATATGTATCCTGCGCATCCGAGGACGATGGTAGATAGTCTAGTAACAGTGTATGTACAAATCTATTCCTTCAATCCCATTCCCAACCCCGGGAATCCCAATGTGACAACTCGAGTTTCCGAGATTCCACTTTCGCATTTATTGCACGTTAACTGTTTGTTTAGTTGCTTACTTATACAATTTGTTGCTTTGTAACTGTATACGTTTTGATTTAATAAAGTTTTACGAATGATTTGACAAATACATGAACTTGGTGATGAAACTGTAACTTGTATGTCTTGTGCATGTATTATGTAATAGATAATACTTAAGGGTGTTTAGTGTTAATAGTGAAAATAAAACAAAACCCTTAACCCTAATCACTCTCACTAATTTTCAATCTTACGGCATTTCAATTCATCCTCTCTACAACCATTCCTCTTATCATTCTTGGTACATAAGTTCTCTTGCATCAATCTTGATCTTCCAATTCATCTAGAATCAATCTAAGGTAAACGTTTAATGATTATTTGTTGTTAATCCTTGATTATGTGATTCATGCAAAACCCTAGTTCTACATGTAATGGTTCTGTGTTTATTGATCAATTCTGATTATTGTGAAATGGTTATGATTAGTTGTGTAATCATTTGCCTGATGTTAAGATGCATGATATGTTAGAACTGTTGATTGTTAGTTGGATTACAGCACTGGCCAATGTATGAAATTAGGGTTTCTTGATCGTAAAACGTAACTGTTACATTGCATATGAATATTCGCATGATTGATGTTAGTCCGACCTTTGATTGATAATGGTCCGAATTTTGTTAAGTGTGGGTGGTCCGAATTTGTAAGGAGAATGTTTGGTCCGAGCTTTATTATTGGTGGTTTGGTCCGAGTTTTGTGATTGTATATTATCTGACCTTTATAAAAATGTAACTGATCCGACTTTTATGAGTGTATGTTATCCGAATTTTTGATTTAATATAGGAGGTCCGAACTTTTAATCTAGTATATGAGGTCCGACCTTTTACATAAGGATAAAAGGTCCGACTTTTATCAAGTGTGTAATGGTCCGAATTCTATTAACATGTATATGGTCTGACTTTGTGATATGCACATATAAGGTCCGAACTTTTGATAGAATTGATGCTAGTCCGACTTTTGTGATGTTTGCTTGGGTCCGACTTTTGTGAATATGTATGAGATCCGAGTTTTGGTTAAGGGGTTGGTCCGACTTTTTGTGAAACACACACACAAGGTCTGAGTTTCATACTTTGATGCCTTGTCCGAATTTCATATGTAATGTATGTCCGAGCTTTGTGATGCTTGCATGGTCTGAGTTTCATTTATGCATAACATGTCTGAGTATTATGGAATGCCATAAGGTCCGAATTTCATGAATAATGTACTATCTGAGTTTTCAATCATTAAAGGGGTCCGAGGGTGTTGTTTGGTTCAAAAGTGTGTTACTGTATATTACTGTATATAACTGTATGCTACTGTAAATAACTGGATGATACTGTATGCGTAAACAATCTATCTCATGTCATTCTGTACACGAATATCACACGGATCACAGTTGTTTGGACATCAAGGAATTGTAAACCCTAATTGAACGTAAAGACTTACACCGAGTTTATGTGCAATGTACCTTACGTCGTGTGTAACGGACCTAACCATTTATTTAACACTAGAAGCAATAACAAACCGAGCAAACCAAGGTGAGTTCACACTCTTACCAAGGCATGGGATTCCCGGGGTTGGGAATGGGATTGAAGGAATAGATTTGTACTTACACTGTTACTAGACTATCTACCATCGTCCTCAGATGCGCAGGATACATACGTAAAACCTACGTATACTTGTACACATCACTGTCCTCAGTGTTGGTGCAGTCATCTGTCGTCTTCGTCTTAATATCGTGTCTCAGGTTCGTTGCGGATTTGATCACAGATTATCTCATCATCTTTGATGATGACATCACAATGATGACATCATCATTGCATAGGCATATAAGACAAAATTGGAATGGTCCAATTAGAATTAGTGTTGGCCGTTTGAGTTTATGATTGTCCGTTTGAAGATAACCGTTTAATTAGAAGGTTCCGTTTGAAATGTCTAACCGTTTGAAGTAGGCTTACGTTTGAACTTGTAACCGTTTGAAGAGTTTCAAACGGATAGGTCGTGTACTATATATAGGTGTCAAACGGATTCATTTGTAACGGTCAGGCAAAGTGATACCGAAGTGCTGCCGGTATTTCCTCTCATTGTAAGCACTGTTATTTGAATGTACAAGAGGATTAAAGTGTATTTCAAGTTGTTTTCAAGTTCGTTTCTTAGTTTCCGCCTCTGAAACGTACGAGAGCTCTTCCGAACGACTCATTCAGGTCGAAATCGATCCTACAAGTGGTATCAGAGCTCAGGACGAGGAGTTCTTGCCATATCACAGACCTCAACATCCTGCTGCTCATGCTTGAAAATCTATTTTCTACACCTTCTTTCATAAAATTGATAAATTTTACGGTTAAAATCGGCTCAAAGTTTCACACTGTGTTCGGATTTGTCAATTAACAAAGCCTTCAAAGTTTCAGACTGAAAATCGAACTAAAACTTGATAGAAATATGGTTTCCGTTTGAAATTGTTCGACAAATAGTGACGTCATAGACCATTCCGTTTGAAACCAGACACTATCGTTTGAAAACATGGCTTCCGTTTGAAGTACCGTTTGAATCTGATCCCATCCCGTTTGAAAATATACCGACCGCCTGAATTGTATTTCACGTGATAAGTGCATCGAATTGTGTGTGTGTCAGTTGGTTTCATTCAAGAATTGTGTGACAAATCGAATTTCCAAGATTTCTATTTCGCATTTATTGCACGTTCATTTGTTATTTAGTTGCTTATTTGCACAATTGATTGCTATGGAATTGTATACGTTTTAATACAATGAAGTGTATTGTGTGATTGTGCATGATTGTTTGTTAATTGTGATAAAGTTGTTAAATGCATAAACTTGGTGGTGAAACTGTGAAACTGTTTGAGATGGTGTACTAGTGTAAAATATAATAATTAAGGGTGTATAGAGTTATTAGTGAAACTTAAACTATACTTAAACCTAATCCCTTGTTCACTAATCATTTTCACAAAAATCCAAGCACGTACACTCACTTCTCTGGCAATCATCATCACCATCATCATTGACACAAGACACTCAGCATGCTTGATTCCACATTTTCTCTAGAATCATTCAAGGTAATTGTTTGTTGATTGCTTGATTACTATTAATTCTTGATTCTGGTAATTCTTGGTAAAACCCTAATTCTTCTTATGAGGCTCACAGTGATTATTGATTTGATTCTGATTAATGTGATAATGTTATTGCTTAGTGTAGAATCGATTGCCTGATGATTTAGATGCAGGATATGTGGAAATATTGATTGTTGTTTTGATCAGTACAATGCAAAGTATGTAATTAGGGTTTCACGATCGTAGGAGAACTAAAAAGTAACTGATGCAATCTCATGGAACAGGAACATTCGTATGTTTAATTAGTTGTCTGAGGTTTGTGAAGGAATGTAATTGTCTGAGTTTCATGAATTGTTGCATGATCCGAGTTTCATATGCAATATAGTCTGAGTTTTGGAAGTTGTAAAGTGATCCGATGTTTATCATGTACATGTTTGTCCGAGTTTGGTTTATGAAATGGAGGTCCGACCTTTAAGGATAGATCTTGTCCGAGCTTTGTTTATGAGAGATCATGTCCGAGTTTTTATGTACACCACATGTCCGACTTTTAAACATGTGTATGGTCCGAGTTTCATAACCATCTATGTTGTCCGAGTTTCTTGACATGCCCTGTCCGACCCTTAACCCTAACAAAGGGGTCCGAGTTTTTGCTTGTTGTGGTCCGACTTTTACCCCTCAACAATGTTGTCCGAGCTTTAACCCCCACACCCCATGGTCTGACTTTTGAACCCCCACCTATGCTGTCCGAATTCTTAACCCCCCCCCACACTTTGGTCCAAGTTTCATAAGGGGGTGTGCTATTGTCCGAGTTTTGTGACTTGTTTCTCAGGATCCGACTTTTAAACAGGGGAAACCCCCCCCCCCCCACACCTGTCTGAGTTTTAAGAAGGGCAAGGCCTTGTCTATTTTGTGTACGATTAATATGAGGCCATGTATTGTATGTTGATTGGTGATTGGATCTGTTAGATGTATATGCTACTGTGTTTAGCCACAAACTCTGCTAAACCTATTAAGCTTGATAACAATGTTAGTATGTTAAGTATGTAAATAGTGGCAATTAGATTCATATCCACGTTAGATTAAACTGTGTAATCAAAGACGCGACGCATGAATTATGTGAATACGATTAACTGTTGACGTGATGTATGACTCTGTATATAATCATATGATACTGAATGCAACTGTATGATCTTGCATGCATGAATCGGTCTATGTGATATGATCCTGTACACAATAAGCACACAAAACACAGTTGCTTGAATGTCAAAGATTTGCAAACCCTAATTTGATGCAAACACTTACATCGTATCATGTACAACATATCCTAGGTCGTATGTAACGGACTTAGACATTTGGTAAACCCTAGATCATAACATACCGAGCAAACCAAGGTGAGTTCACACAGCCAAGGCATGGGGTTCCCAGGGTGGGAATGGGATTGATTTATTTATTTGTACTTCTTTAGATAATGGAACGTAGTGATATGATCCTCGGGTGAGGAAGGTGATTGGTTAAGATACTGCTAGACTAGTGATGCTTATAGAACTGATCTTCGCACACACGCCGGGGTTGGCTGCGATAATATGACTGATCTTCGCACACATGCCAGGGTTGGCTGCGATAATATGACTAATCTTCGCACACATGCCTAGGAAGGCTGCGAACTATTCACTAAAACTTCGCACAGGTGCCGGGTGGCCGCGATACAAACATACCTAGTCTAGAATACTTGAGAACTTTCCCTAATCTTCGCATACATGCCTGAAGGGCCGCGATAAGAACTATTACGTTACATGACTTAGTGAACGAATACAAGGCTTACTATACCATTACAAATACCGAACTATAAACTGTGAACTCGCTCAACTAGTTGTTGATCCTCTGTTACATGCCTTGCAGGTCGTTAGATACATGGAGCTTGCACATGGAGGAGCAGGTCCTTGTGGAGCATGGATCGTGGATGCCATGTTAAAACATTTAAACATTTGAACTTATGTTACACATTGGGTTTTCATACTAATGCTTCCGCTACACTTTGAAACTATGATAATGTTTTGAACACCGATCGTATTGAATGATTGGTCTACATTTATTTTACTTGATATTAATTACATGTTCGATATGATTGGTGGCTTGATCCTGGTCATGTCACGCTCCCAGGCGGTGATACTCCGCAGGTGGATTTTGGGGGTGTGACAGATTGGTATCAGAGCCATTGGTTATAGAGAACGTGGTTTTAATATGGAAAACGTTTTTATTAAAACCAGACTATAACCAGAACAGTGCTCTCAACGATCCATAACGACGCTTCGCTCCACGTGCAAGACCCAACCTCCTAGGTAATAAGGTTATTGTTTGTTGCCTACATGCTAGAATTACATAGAACTTTGCTCGTGGTATGCTTAGATCACATTGCTCACTATATGTTATTGCTTGAGAACACTTATGTGCTTACACTCTTCTGTCATCGCACTACTCGCGAACCATTCTCGCTTACGTTACATTTGCTATGAAGATCATGGCCGGATATATCAACATGACACAAGCCCAGTTGACGGCTCTCATTAACGAACGAATTGCTGCGGCACTTGCAGCCATACAAGCAGGAGGTAAACCCTGCAGTCGTAACTAGGATCTTTAGATCCTACACTCCTAAACTAACTCATGTGTTTAACCTTGTCCTATTCTTATACACAATAGGTCAACACACTCAGTCACCTGTTTACACCTTCAAAAACCTCAAGGAATATCGACCTAGTACTTTCAGTGGAACTGAGGGAGTTGAAGACCTCCTCCATTGGTTCGAGAGACTCGAAATTGACTTCGAGGCGCATGATTGCCCTGAGTCACGTAGAGTAAAGTTTGCTACTGGAACACTCGAAGGTGCTGCATTAACCTGGTGGGAAGCGCAAGTTCAAATGTTAGGACTGGCAGCTGCTAATGCCACCCCCTGGAACGAGTTCAAGGACCTAATTAAGGAAGAGTTTTGCAGTAGAGAAGACATCCACAAACTAGAGGTAGAGTTCCTCAACCTACAGATGGTGGGGTCTGAAATTGAAGCTTATACGAGGAGACCAAATGAATTAGCCACATTCTGTCCTACTATGGTAGACCCTCCCACCAAACGCATCGAACTGTATCTCAAGGGTCTGGTGCCCGAAATTCAGAGTCATGTGACCGCAGCTAATCTTGGCACTATCCAGCAAGTCACTCGGCTTGCACATCGTCTCACAGACCAGGCTTTAGAACAGAACAAACTACCGAAACGTGCTAAGACTGATACTACATGTGCTTCTAGTGATAACAAACGCAAGTGGGATGAAAACCTGAGCAAGGGATTAATTTTGGTCCAGCCTCTGACGCAGCAGCAAGAGATAGATGACTACCAGAGCCCCAGACAGCAGTTTTCTAGTAGTCATGGGCAGAAAAGATATCGAGGAATTCACCCATGGTGCAACAATTGTAACAGACACCACGGTGGCCAGTGCAACAAGGGTCGTTTCCAGCGGTGTCTCAAGATTGGTCATGAAGCTAAGGATTGTCGAAACTCACGTCCTGTAACTCAAGAACAACAACGACCGCCTCAATCTTCACAGAACCAGCAACTGCAACTACCAGCTCCACAGAACACACAGCAGCAGCCACAGCGTGGAAACCGGGGATGTTTCCAGTGTGGGGCTGAAGGTCATTTTAAACGCGATTGCCTTCAATTAAACCAGGACCAGACTCAGAACCACAACCATGGAAACAGGGACGACAACGGGGATAGCGTTGGGGGAAGCAATGGAAACAATGACGCCGGGGCAGCGTGTACATGATTGGTCAGGGTGACGCAAGGAACGATCTTATCGTAATAATGGGTAAGTTTCTTCTTGTCGACTTCTATGTTACTATATTGTCTGATTCGGGTGTGAATACCAATTATATGTCTTTGAAAGTTAGTCGAATGTTAAAACGTACACCAACCCCCTTGAACACCCAACGTGTCGTAGTGTTAGTTAATGGTAAAGGTCTAGAGGCCGTACATAGTTCAGGGTTGTAATCTTATCCTCGCTGGTCAGACGCTTCCTATCGACCCCATTCCTATAGTTCTGGACAGCACCTATAGCTCGCGCACCGTATCGTTTCACTCCAACTGAACTGGAAGAACTGTCAAAGCAGCTACAAGAGCTCTTGGAAAAGGGCTTTATTCGTCCTAGCTCTTCGCCTGGGGAGCTCCAGTGTTATTTGTGAAAAAGAAGGACGGTACCTTCAGGATGTGCATAGACTACCAGGAACTCAACAAGGTGACGGTGAAGAATCGTTATCCTCTTCCACGAAGTGACAACTTATTCGACCAGTTGCAAGGGTCGTGCTACTACTCCAAGATAGACTTGAGGTCAGGTTACCATCAGCTGGGAGTCCGGGACGAGGACGTCTCCAAAACCGCATTCAGAACTCGCTACGGCCACTACGAGTCTCTTGTCATGCCGTTCGGGTTAATGAACGCGCCTGCCGTATTTATGGATCTTGTGAACAGGGTGTGCAAACCCTACCTAGACAAATTTGTGATAGTGTTTATTGACGACATCCTGATCTACTCCAAGAGTCAGGAGGAGCACGAACAGCATCTACGACTTAATTTGGAACTCCTTCGAAAGGAACAGCTGTACGCTAAGTTTTCGAAATGTGACTTCTGGCTTCGTAAAGTCCACTTTCTAGGCCACGTAGTAAATAAGGACGGGATCCATATTGATCCATTCAAGGTAGATTCGATCAGCAACTGGCCTGCATCACGTACACCAACGAAAATACGCCAATTCTTGGGTTTGGCGGGTTACTACAGACGGTTTATCAAAGATTTCTCAAAGATTGCTCAGCCACTTACACTACTGACACAGAAGGGTGTCACCTACCGCTGGGGCAACAATCAGGAAACTGCTTTCCAGTACCTAAAGAATAGGCTTTGCAGCGCACCTATTCTCTCATTGCCAGAGGGCACGGATGATTTTGTGGTTTATCGTGACGCGTCGATACAGGGTCTTGGTTGTGTGTTGATGCAGCGTGATAAAGTTATTGCCTACGCTTCTCGTCAACTCAAGGTTTATGAACGGAACTACACGACGCACGATTTAGAGCTGGGAGCTGTTGTTTTCGCGCTCAAGATATGGCGACACTACCTGTACGGTACCAAGTGCACAATTTACACCGATCACAGGAGTCTCGAGCATATCTTCAAGCAGAAGGAATTGAACATGCGTCAACGACGATGGGTCGAGCTGCTTAATGATTACGAATGCGCCATCAAGTACCATCCAGGCAAGGCCAATGTTGTGGCTGACGCTCTCAGTCGAAAGGACACTCTACCTAGGCGTGTACGAGCTTTGCAGCTCACTATTCAGTTTGATCTTCCTGCACAGATACGAGATGCTCAGGTGGAAGCATTGAAACCAGAAAACGTAAAGGCTGAAGCTTTACGTGGTTCGAGGCAACGATTTGAACAGAGGAAGACGGCGCCTACTATGTAACAGGACGTATTTGGGTACCACTATACGGCGGTTTACGGGAACTTGTAATGGATGAAACACACAAGTCTCGCTACTCGGTACATCCAGGGTCGGATAAAATGTACCACGACATCAGAACAACCTATTGGTGGCCTAGTATGAAGGCCCATATTGCAACTTACGTCGGCAAATGTTTGACTTGTGCGAGAGTCAAGACAGAGTACCAAAAACCTTCAGGCCTACTTCAGCAACCCAGGATACCACAGTGGAAATGGGAAGAAATTTCCATGGATTTTGTTACTGGCCTGCCTAGATCCCAGCGCGGGAATGATACTATTTGGGTGATCGTAGATCGACTCACAAAGTCTGCACATTTCTTGGCTATCAAAGAAACGGATAAGTTCTCTACACTAGCAGACATCTACTTGAAGGAAGTTGTTTCTAGGCACGGGGTGCCCACCTCTATTATTTCGGATCAGGATGCACGATTCACTTCAGAACTATGGCAAGCGATGCACAAAGCTTTTGGCTCTCGATTAGACATGAGCACAGCTTATCACCCTCAGACGGATGGGCAGTCTGAGCGCACGATCCAAACTCTAGAAGACATGCTTCGGGCGTGTGTTATCGACTTCGGCAACAGCTGGGAAAAACACCTCCCTTTAGTGGAGTTTTCGTACAATAATAGTTACCACACCAGCATACAAGCCGCTCCATTCGAGGCATTGTACGGACGTAAATGTCGGACACCTCTCTGTTGGGCAGAGGTGGGGGATACTCAGATTACAGGACCAGAAATGGTAGTTGATGTTACTGAACGAATTGCACAGATACGACAACGCATGGCGGCAGCACGCGATCGCCAGAAAAGCTACGCAGATAAGCGTAGGAAGCCATTGGAATTTCAGGTCGGGGACCGGGTTTTACTCAAAGTCTCACCCCGGAAGGGTGTGGTTCATTTTGGCAAACGGGGCAAACTAAATCCGCGGTATGTCGGACCGTTCGAGATCATTGAGAAAATAGGCAAAGTGGCCTACAAGCTAAACCTACCAGCTGAACTCGGTGCAGTTCACAATGTATTTCACGTGTCGAACTGAAGAAGTGCCTGTCAGATGAGACCCTCATAGTTCCTTTTAAGGAACTCACTATCGACGAGCGGTTGCAGTTCGTCGAGGAGCCAGTTGAAATCACGGACCGGGATGTTAAGGTCCTCAAAAGCAAGAGAATCCCTCTTGTTTGAGTTCGTTGGAACTCCCGATGTGGCCCAGAGTACACCTGGGAACGTGAAGACCAAATGAAAGAAAAGTACCCCCAGTTATTCGGAACCAATGCAACCACTACTGAGACTGAAGCTACTACTGCGGAATTTCGGGACGAAATTCCAAATCAACGGGGGGATGATGTGACACCCCAGGAAAACCAGTGAATGATACAGCTTACCTAGCTTCCTCAGTGAGTGCGTACCAAATTTCGGGACGAAATTTCTTTCAAGTTGGGGATAATGTGACAACTCGAATTTCCAAGATTTCTATTTCGCATTTATTGCACGTTCATTTATTATTTAGTTGCTTATTTGCACATGTCACACCCCCGAAATCCACCCGCGGAGTACCACCGCTTGGGAGCGTGACTGACCAGGATCAAGCCATCAATCATATCAAACATAGCATTTAATAATAAAAGTAATCAATGTAAATCATCATGACATGATTGATGTTCCAAAACCAAACATCGTTTAAATAGCGGAAGCATAGTATGTAATCTCAAAATAGTTATAAGTTCAGAATAAGTTCATGATCCGTATCCCACAACGACCTGCTCCTCCCTGTGCAAGCTCCATAAAGTACCTAAGGTCCTGCAAGGCATGCAGCAAATAATCAACAAACTAGTTGAGCGAGTTCACAGAAAGTAAGTTCATAACATAGTGCATAAGTATAGCTAGTGGGGGCTTCCCATACTAGTGAGTACTAAAGGTGGGGGCTTCCCAAACCTTGTGTTCATAATACTGGTGGGGGCTTCCCATGTTTATCCTGGCTAATGAGGGCTTCTCATTAACGGTACTTACTAGACTAACTTCCGACCATGTGTTCTTCTTTACCGAGAACAGGAAAACGTACAGGGTCACGTAGGCTTTACGTGACGTGCCCTTCCCCGAGGACATTGGTACGTGTGGGGGCTACGTAGGCTTTACGCAGCGTGGCCTTCCGACCTGGAAGCCAGTAGATGGTATTGGGTTACGTAGGCTTTACGTAACGTGTCCTCCCAACCCGGGAGACAAATGGCAAACATACTGGGTTACGTAGGCTTTACGTAACGTGTCCTGACTAACCTGAGGACGATGGTCTATAGTCTAGAGAATGCGTAAGTACGAGTAATCCTTCCATATTCAACATATCCAACCCAATTCCCAACCCGGGAATCCCATGCCTTGGCTGTGTGAACTCACCTTGGTTTGCTCGGCAGATACACGAAGAGTACAGGTAGTAAGTAAATGGTCAACCACGTCCTATCATGGTTATTATGCAAGTCAGGTTTTGACTGAGGTAACACACGTATAGAACATACAAGATAACATGTTTCGAGCACGCATAGAACATGGTAACACTTGGCAGTCAATAGCATACTTGTGCGTTCTAATCTTGGCCCAACATAACCCGGCCCAATTAACATTCACCCCAAATAGTAAACGCACACTAGTCCAATAGCAAACAGTCCTCAAATCCAATCGTTGGGCCCAATTGATTGGGCCCGTGACAGTGAAGGCCCAAACAGTGTACGTGCATTAACTCGTCTCGAGTCGCAACCGGCGATCTCGAGTCGCAACCGGAGATTACGAGTCGCAACAGCTGGTTACGAGTCGCAATGGTGATCTCGGTTCATCATTGTCTGGTTACGAGTCACAACGGGACTCGCAACCGTGGTTACGGTTCATGCTGTTGTGGTCTCGAGTCGGGATCATGGGGTTTCGACTCGCAATCTGAGTCGCAACCATGTGTGTAACTGGTTTCCATAATTCTAGTCAATTAAACTCCGTGATTTCAGCTAACACCTTGGACAGTTTCACAATTTCGATCAATCAACAGTTAATTCAGATTTCATGTATATTCATAACAATTCAAGAACATCGAACCAGTAATAAATCAGTAATTGTGCATATGAACCATATCTTTTAACATTCAATTAGATTAATCCTTGAAACATAACTATCCCGTAGCCTATCAATTCTAACACCCGAAACAATATATGATAACCGATTACTAGATCATGCATTCAAGAACATATACGACAAACCACAACCCGAATCATAGCACATAACCATGGATTAATCAGCATCATACAATTCCGATTTCGTGACTATCTAACCGATTAACAAGATTATTATCATCACACATCATCAACAACTATCCGAATGACCATGAAAACACGTATAAACAACATGCTATCTAACAATACAAATCACAACCACACTAACCGGATTAGGGAAGGAGAAGAGGACAATCCGAATGGAGATGTTCTTGCCGTCGGTTCCAAGCACACGAGAGAAGGAGAGGAAATCGCCTAGGGTTTGTGTGTGTGGTGTTTTGCAAAAGTACTAAAACAAACCCCTAGTCCCGGTTTTGTGTTGCGAGTGGGGGAGTGGGCCGAGCCCATCCGGTTACTTCTAAGGGTCCGTGAACAAGGTGTGGCCCAAAGGGCTTGTGCACTCGAATGTAATGTTGTGCGGATTGGTTCAAATTGTGCGGTTTGGGTTCGCGAACACATAATCATTCATATAGCATGCATACACATATGGCACATAACATCATAACATTCATTAGATCATATAATTCAGTTCTCGTAAGCACGTAACGTTACATCAAAGCAAGTCTAAAGTTCGAGTTGTCACATTATCCCCAACTAATTGGAAATTTCGTCCCGAAATTTGGTATGCACTCACTGAGGAAGCTAGGTAAACTGTATTGTTCACTGATTTTTCCTGGGGTGTCACATCCTCCCCCCGTTGATCTGGAATTTCGTCCCGAAATTCCGAAGTAGTAGCTTCGGCCTCAGTAGTGGTAGCATAGGTTTCGAATAACTGGGGGTACTTTTCTGTCATCCTGTCTTCGCGTTCCCAGGTGTACTCTGGGCCACGTTTGGAGTTCCAACGAACTCGGACAAGAGGGATTCTCTTGTGTTTGAGGACCTTCACATCCCGGTCCGTGATTTCAACTGGTTCCTCGACGAACTGCAACCGCTCGTCGATAGTGAGCTCCTTAAAAGGAATGATGAGGTTTTCATCTGATAGGCACTTCTTTAAGTTCGATACATGAAAGACATTGTGAACTGCCCCGAGTTCAGTTGGTAGGTTCAACTTGTATGCTACTTTGCCAACCTTTTCTATGATTTCGAATGGTCCGACGTACCGCGGATTTAGTTTGCCCCGTTTGCCAAAACGAACCACACCCTTCCAGGGTGAGACTTTCAATAAAACCCGGTCCCTGACCTCAAATTCCAACGGCTTTCTACGCTTGTCCGCGTAGGCTTTCTGACGGTCGCGTGTTGCCGCCATGCGTTGTCGTATCTGTGCAATCTTTTCCGTGGCGTCCACTACGATCTCTGGACCCGTAATTTGACTATCCCCCACCTCTGCCCAACAGAGAGGTGAACGGCATTTACGCCCGTACAATGCCTCGAATGGTGCGGCTTGAATGCTGGTGTGGTAACTGTTATTGTATGAAAACTCCACTAAAGGGAGGTGCTTTTCCCAGCCGTTGCCGAAATCAATAACGCATGCCCGAAGCATGTCTTCAAGCGTTTGAATCGTTCGCTCAGACTGCCCATCCGTCTGAGGGTGATAAGTTGTGCTCATGTCTAATCGTGAGCCAAAAGATTTATGCATTGCTTGCCAAAGTTCTGACGTGAATCGTGCATCGCGATCCGAAATGATTGACGTGGGCACCCCGTGCCTCGAAACAACTTCTTTAAGGTAGACGTCTGCGAGAGTGGAGAACTTGTCCGTTTCCTTAATCGGCAGGAAGTGTGCAGACTTGGTGAGTCGATCAACTATGACCCATATTGTATCGTTCCCACGCTGAGATCTAGGTAGGCCTGTAACGAAATCCATGGAAATTTCTTCCCATTTCCACTGCGGTATCTTAGGTTGCTGAAGTAGGCAAGCTGGTTTCTGATATTCAACCTTGACTCTCGCACAGGTCAAACATTTTCCAACGTATGTAGCGATGTGGGCCTTCATACTAGGCCACCAATAAGTAGTGCTGATGTCGTGGTACATTTTATCCGACCCTGGATGTACCGAGTAGCGAGACTTGTGAGCTTCATCCATTACAAGTTCGCGTAGGCCGCCATATAGTGGGACCCAAATACGGCCCGTTACATAGTAGGCGCCGTCTGCCTTCTGTTCCATCTGTTGTCGTGAGCCGCGTAAGGCTTCAGCCTTGACGTTTTCAGGCTTCAATGCTTCTGCCTGAGCATCTCGTATCTGTGCAGGAAGACTAGACTGAATCGTCAGCTGTAGCGCTCGCACGCGCTTCGGTAAAGTGTCCTTTCGACTAAGGGCGTCAGCCACCACATTGGCTTTGCCTGGATGATACTTGATGGCGCATTCGTAATCATTAAGTAACTCGACCCATCGTCGTTGACGCATGTTCAAATCCTTCTGCTTAAGGATATGCTCGAGACTCCTGTGATCGGTGTAAATCGTGCACCTGGTACCGTACAGGTAGTGTCGCCATATCTTAAGCGCGAAAACAACAGCTCCCAGCTCTAAATCGTGCGTCGTGTAGTTCCGTTCATGAATCTTGAGTTGACGAGAGGCGTAAGCAATAACCTTGTCGCGCTGCATTAACACACATCCAAGTCCCCGAATGGATGCATCACAATATACTACGAAGTCATCTGTGCCCTCTGGCAGAGAGAGGATAGGTGCGCTGCAGAGTCTATCCTTTAAGTGCTGAAAAGCAGTCTCCTGGGGTTCTCCCCAGCGATAGGTAACACCCTTCTGTGTCAGTAACGTAAGCGGCTGAGCAATCTTCGAAAAGTCTCTAATAAACCGTCTGTAGTAACCTGCCAAGCCCAAGAATTGGCGTATTTCTGTCGGCGTACGCGGTGCAGGCCAGTTTCTGATCGAATCTACCTTGGATGGATCGACATGGATCCCATCCCTGTTTACCACATGGCCTAAGAAATGGACTTCACGAAGCCAGAAGTCGCATTTAGATAACTTGGCGTACAGCTGTTCCTTCCGAAGGAGTTCCAAAATAAGACGAAGATGCTGCTCGTGTTCCTCCTTACTCTTGGAGTAAATTAGAATGTCGTCGATGAAGACAATGACAAACTTGTCAAGATAGGGTTTGCACACCCTGTTCATAAGATCCATAAATACAGCAGGCGCGTTCGTTAACCCGAACGGCATGACAAGAAACTCGTAGTGGCCATAACGAGTTCTGAAGGCTGTCTTGGAGACGTCCTCATCCCGGACTCTCAGCTGATGATACCCTGACCTCAAGTCTATCTTCGAATAGTAACACGACCCTTGCAACTGGTCGAATAAGTCGTCGATGCGCGGAAGAGGATAACGGTTCTTCACCGTCACCTTGTTGAGTTCACGGTAGTCTATGCACATCCTGAACGTACCGTCTTTCTTTTTCACGAATAGTACTGGAGCTCCCCAAGGCGAAGAGCTTGGACGAATGAAACCCTTTTCCAAGAGCTCTTGTAGCTGCTTTGACAGTTCCTCCAATTCTGATGGAGCTAGACGATATGGTGCGCGAGCTATGGGTGCTGCTCCTGGAGCGAGCTCGATTTGAAATTCAACCTGACGATGAGGCGGTAAGCCAGGTAAGTCTTCAGGAAACACCTGAGGGTAATCACGTACAATTGGAATATCCTCCAATTTCTTTTCTTTTGTTGATGCGTCTGTAACGAGTGCCAGAATGGCAGTGTGCCCCTTTCGTAAACATTTCTGCGCCTTTAAGAAAGAGATGATGCCAACCACTGCACCACTCTTGTCGCCTTGGACTTCAAGAGGTTCTTGACCAGAACGAGGAATGCGAATTATCTTCTCGCTGCATAAGATTTTCTGCCTGGTGTTGGGACAACCAATCCATCCCAATCACGACGTCGAAACTACCCAAAACTATGGGTATGAGGTCGATAGAGAAAGCTTGACCAGCTAGGATAAGATTACAGCCCGGAACTACGTGCGTGGCTTCTAGACTTTTACCGTTAGCTAACTCTACTACATGTTTGGTGGGTAAAAGTGTTGGTGCACGTTTTAGCAGTTGACACATTTTCATAGACATATAGCTTGTATCCGCACCCGAATCAAACAAAACAGTAACGTAAATATTGTCGAGGAGAAACTTACCCATAACAACGTTGGGATCGTTCACTGCGTCGCCTCGACCTAGCACAAAAGCGCGTCCTCTAGCTTCGTTGCCATTATTGTTGTTGTTTCCACCGTTGTTGTTTCCGTTGCCCTGATTGTTGTTGTTGTTGCGGATCTGGTTCTGGTTCAATTGAGGGCAATCGCGTTTGAAGTGACCTTCAGCCCCACACTGGAAACACCCCCGGTTTCCACGCTGTGGCTGCTGTTGCTGCTGCTGGTTCTGTGGAGCTAGTTGCTGAGGCTGCTGATTCTGATTCGCAGGCCGTGGACTCCTACAGTCTTTGGCCTCGTGACCCATCTTAAGACACCTTTGACAACGATCCTTGTTACACGGGCCGTGGTGATGCCTGTTGCAGTTATGGCACCTAGGTTGACTACCCTGATATCTC
This sequence comes from Helianthus annuus, assembly GCF_002127325.2. NCBI lineage: Eukaryota > Viridiplantae > Streptophyta > Magnoliopsida > Asterales > Asteraceae > Helianthus > Helianthus annuus. Next base: position 158,249,316 of record NC_035440.2, on the reverse strand, counting down.
CTCTGTCTGTGACTACCAGAGGATTGCTGACTAGGACTCTGGTAATGGTCAATCTTCTGCTGCTGAGCTTGAGACTGAACGGATGCTGATCCTTTACTAGAATCTCCTTCCCACTTTCTTTTGCTGTCGTTAGTAGTAGCAGGAGTAACTGAGGTGGTGACGTTAGCAGTAGCATTAACACGCTTGGGCAGTTTATTCTGATCCACTGCCTGATCGGTGATACGGTGAGCGAGACGCTGGATTTCCTGGATGTTATCGAGATTAGCCGACGTCACGTGGCTCTGAATTTCTGGTGCTAACCCTTTGAGATACATCTCAATGCGCTTGTATGGAGGGTCCACCATAGTTGGGCACAATACGGCCAGCTCATTCGACCGTTTAGTATACGCTTCGATCTCTGATCCAACCATTTTCAAATTATACAGCTCGTCTTCCAGCTTGTGAATATCTTCACGCGTACAATACTCACGCTTGATGAGTTCCTTAAAATCGTTCCATGGGGTGGCGTTAGCAGCTGCCAACCCAAGAATTTGCACCTGCGCGTTCCACCAGGTTAGCGCGATTCCTTCCAAGGTGCCAGTGGCAAACTTGACCTTGCGAGCCTCAGGGCACTCGCACATTTCGAATACTGATTCTAGCTTTTCAAACCAATGGAGGAGTCCCACTGCCCCCTCTGTGCCGCTGAAAGAGTTTGGACGACAGTCCATGAAGTTCTTGAAAGTGCAGACGGGCTGCTGCGCGTGTTGACCTATTGTGTACGAATAGGACGAAGTTAAATACGAGTGTTAATGTAGGATCTGAAGATCCTAGTGTGTGCCTATACTGCAGGATATACTACCTGCTTGAGCTGCTGCAACTGCCGCAGCAACTTGAGCTTGAACGAGAGCCTCCAGCTGGGCTTGTGTCATGTTGATTCGTCCAGACATGATCTTCATTGTAACAAGTAGCATAGGTAAGAATAGTTCGCGAACAGGGCGATGACAGAAAAGTGTAAGCACGTAGGGATTCTCATGCTATAGTATCGTGTGTATCTAATCGTAATGCGAGCAAAATTCTAAGCAGTTCTAGCAAACAGGCAATAATCATAACCTTATTACCTAGGATGTCGAGTCTTGCACGTGGAGCGAAGCGTCGTTGTGGATCGTCGAGAGCACTGTTCTGGTTATAGTCCGGTTTTAATAAAAACGTTTTCCCATATTAAAACCAAGTTCTCTATAACCAATGGCTCTGATACCAATCTGTCACACCCCCGAAATCCACCCGCGGAGTACCACCGCTTGGGAGCGTGACTGACCAGGATCAAGCCATCAATCATATCAAACATAGCATTTAATAATAAAAGTAGGCAATGTAAATCATCATGACATGATTGATGTTCCAAAACCAAACATCGTTTAAATAGCGGAAGCATAGTATGTAATCTCAAAATAGTTATAAGTTCAGAATAAGTTCATGATCCGTATCCCACAACGACCTGCTCCTCCCTGTGCAAGCTCCATAAAGTACCTAAGGTCCTGCAAGGCATGCAGCAAATAATCAACAAACTAGTTGAGCGAGTTCACAGAAAGTAAGTTCATAACATAGTGCATAAGTATAGCTAGTGGGGGCTTCCCATACTAGTGAGTACTAAAGGTGGGGGCTTCCCAAACCTTGTGTTCATAATACTGGTGGGGGCTTCCCATGTTTATCCTGGCTAATGAGGGCTTCTCACTAACGGTACTTACTAGACTAACTTCCGACCATGTGTTCTTCTTTACCGAGAACAGGAAAACGTACAGGGTCACGTAGGCTTTACGTGACGTGCCCTTCCCCGAGGACATTGGTACGTGTGGGGGCTACGTAGGCTTTACGCAGCGTGGCCTTCCGACCTGGAAGCCAGTAGATGGTATTGGGTTACGTAGGCTTTACGTAACGTGTCCTCCCGACCCGGGAGACAAATGGCAAACATACTGGGTTACGTAGGCTTTACGTAACGTGTCCTGACTAACCTGAGGACGATGGTCTATAGTCTAGAGAATGCGTAAGTACGAGTAATCCTTCCATATTCAACATATCCAACCCAATTCCCAACCCGGGAATCCCATGCCTTGGCTGTGTGAACTCACCTTGGTTTGCTCGGCAGATACACGAAGAGTACAGGTAGTAAGTAAATGGTCAACCACGTCCTATCATGGTTATTATGCAAGTCAGGTTTTGACTGAGGTAATACACGTATAGAACATACAAGATAACATGTTTCGAGCACGCATAGAACATGGTAACACTTGGCAGTCAATAGCATACTTGTGCGTTCTAATCTTGGCCCAACATAACCCGGCCCAATTAACATTCACCCCAAATAGTAAACGCACACTAGTCCAATAGCAAACAGTCCTCAAATCCAATCGTTGGGCCCAATTGATTGGGCCCGTGACAGTGAAGGCCCAAACAGTGTACGTGCATTAACTCGTCTCGAGTCGCAACCGGCGATCTTGAGTCGCAACCGGAGATTACGAGTCGCAACAGCTGGTTACGAGTCGCAATGGTGATCTCAGTTCATCATTGTCTGGTTACGAGTCGCAACGGGACTCGCAACCGTGGTTACGGTTCATGCTGTTGTGGTCTCGAGTCGAGATCATGGGGTTTCGACTCGCAATCTGAGTCGCAACCATGTGTGTAACTGGTTTCCATAATTCTAGTCAATTAAACTCCGTGATTTCAGCTAACACCTTGGACAGTTTCACAATTTCGATCAATCAACAATTAATTCAGATTTCATGTATATTCATAACAATTCAAGAACATCGAACCAGTAATAAATCAGTAATTGTGCATATGAACCATATCTTTTAACATTCAATTAGATTAATCCTTGAAACATAACTATCCCGTAGCCTATCAATTCTAACACCCGAAACAATATATGATAACCGATTACTAGATCATGCATTCAAGAACATATACGACAAACCACAACCCGAATCATAGCACATAACCATGGATTAATCAGCATCATACAATTCCGATTTCGTGACTATCTAACCGATTAACAAGATTATTATCATCACACATCATCAACAACTATCCGAATGACCATGAAAACACGTATAAACAACATGCTATCTAACAATACAAATCACAACCACACTAACCGGATTAGGGAAGGAGAAGAGGACAATCCGAATGGAGATGTTCTTGCCGTCGGTTCCAAGCACACGAGAGAAGGAGAGGAAATCGCCTAGGGTTTGTGTGTGTGGTGTTTTGAAAAAGTAGTAAAACAAACCCCTAGTCCCGGTTTTGTGTTGCGAGTGGGGGAGTGGGCCGAGCCCATCCGGTTACTTCTAAGGGTCCGTGAACAAGGTGTGGCCCAAAGGGCTTGTGCACTCGAATGTAATGTTGTGCGGATTGGTTCAAATTGTGCGGTTTGGGTTCGCGAACACATAATCATTCATATAGCATGCATACACATATGGCACATAACATCATAACATTCATTAGATCATATAATTTAGTTCTCGTAAGCACGTAACGTTACATCAAAGCAAGTCTAAAGTTCGAGTTGTCACAGCACAATTGATTGCTATGGAATTGTATACGTTTTAATACAATGAAGTGTATTGTGTGATTGTGCATGATTGTTTGTTAATTGTGATAAAGTTGTTAAATGCATAAACTTGGTGGTGAAACTGTGAAGCTGTTTGAGATGGTGTACTAGTGTAAAATATAATAATTAAGGGTGTATAGAGTTATTAGTGAAACTTAAACTATACTTAACCCTAATCCCTTGTTCACTAATCATTTTCACAAAAATCCAAGCACGTACATTCACTTTCTCTGGCAATCATCATCACCATCATCATTGACACAAGACACTCAGCACTCTTGATTCCACATTTTCTCTAGAATCATTCAAGGTAATTGTTTGTTGATTGCTTGATTACTATTAATTCTTGATTCTGGTAATTCTTGGTAAAACCCTAATTCTTCTTATGAGGCTCACAGTGATTATTGATTTGATTCTGATTAATGTGATAATGTTATTGCTTAGTGTAGAATCGATTGCCTGATGATTTAGATGCAGGATATGTGGAAATATTGATTGTTGTTTTGATCAGTACAATGCAAAGTATGTAACTAGGGTTTCACGGTCGTAGGAGAACTAAAAAGTAACTGATGCAATCTCATGGAACAGGAACATTCGTATGTTTAATTAGTTGTCTGAGGTTTGTGAAGGAATGTAATTGTCTGAGTTTCATGAATTGTTGCATGATCCGAGTTTCATATGCAATATAGTCCGAATTTTGGAAGTTGTAAAGTGATCCGATGTTTATCATGTACATGTTTGTCCGAGTTTGGTTTATGAAATGGAGGTCCGACCTTTAAGGATAGATCTTGTCTGAGCTTTATTTGTGAGAGATCATGTCCGAGTTTTTATGTACACCACATGTCCGACTTTTAAACATGTATATGGTCCGAGTTTCATAACCATCTATGTTGTCCGAGTTTCTTGACATGCCCTGTCCGACCCTTAACCCTAACAAAGGGGTCCGAGTTTTTGCTTGTTGTGGTCCGACTTTTACCCCTCATCAATGTTGTCCGAGCTTTAACCCCCACACCCCATGGTCCGACTTTTGAACCCCCACCTATGCTGTCCGAATTCTTAACCCCCCCCCACACTTTGGTCCGAGTTTCATAAGGGGGTGTGCTATTGTCCGAGTTTTGTGACTTTTTTCTCAGGATCCGACTTTTAAACAGGGGAAACCCCCCCCCCCCCACACTTGTCTGAGTTTTAAGAAGGGCAAGGCCCTGTCTATTTTGTGTACGATTAATATGAGGCCATGTATTGTATGTTGATTGATGATTGGATCTGTTAGATGTATATGCTACTGTGTTTAGCCACAAACTCTGCTAAACCTATTAAGCTTGATAACAATGTTTATATGTTAAGTATGTAAACAGTGGCAATTAGATTCATATCCACGTTAGATTAAACTGTGTAATCAAAGACGCGACGCATGAATTATGTGAATACGATTAACTGTTGACGTGATGTATGACTCTGTATATAATCATATGATACTGAATGCAACTGTATGATCTTGCATGCATGAATCGGTCTATGTGATATCATCCTGTACACAATAAGCACACAAAACACAGTTGCTTGAATGTCAAAGATTTGCAAATCCTAATTTGATGCAAACACTTACATCGTATCAGGCGCAACATATCCTAGGTCGTGTGTAACAGACTTAGACATTTGGTAAACCCTAGAGCATAACATACCGAGCAAACCAAGTTGAGTTCACACAGCCAAGGCATGGGGTTCCCAGGGTGGGAATGGGATTGATTTATTTATTTGTACTTCTTTAGATAATGGAACGTAGTGATATGATCCTCGGGTGAGGAAGGTGATTGGTTAAGATACTGCTAGACTAGTGATGCTTATAGAACTGATCTTCGCACACACGCCGGGGTTGGCTGCGATAATATGACTGATCTTCGCACACATGCCAGGGTTGGCTGCGATAATATGACTAATCTTCGCACACATGTCTAGGAAGGCTGCGAACTATTCACTAAAACTTCGCACAGGTGTCGGGTGGCCGCGATACAAACATACCTAGTCTAGAATATTTGAGAACTTTCCCTAATCTTCGCATACATGCCTGAAGGGCCGCGATAAGAACTATTACGATACATGACTTAGTGAACGAATACATGGCTTACTATACCATTACAAATACCGAACTATAAACTGTGAACTCGCTCAACTAGTTGTTGATCCTCTATTACATGCCTTGCAGGTCGTTAGATACATGGAGCTTGCACAGGGAGGAGCAGGTCGTTGTGGAGCATGGATCGTGGATGCCATGTTAAAACATTTAAACCTTTGAACTTATGTTACACATTGGGTTTTCATACTTATGCTTCCGCTACACTTTGAAACTATGATAATGTTTTGAACACCGATCGTATTGAATGATTGGTCTACATTTATTTTACTTGATATTAATTACATGTTCGATATGATTGGTGGCTTGATCCTGGTCATGTCACGCTCCCAGGCGGTGATACTCCGCAGGTGGATTTTGGGGGTGTGACAAATTGCATGTGATTTTGGTTTGTCGGTCATTAAATGTTGAAAATGATTTAGCAGATCATGTGATATATCTTGGTTCTAGATAATCGGCCAAATCATATTTGAGCATATCTGTCATCGTTTGATATTGAATGTTGAAATCGTTGATTTATTTATTGTATTGTCAGACAGTTAAAGTGTTACATTTGATATTGTGTGCGGCCCAATCATTAAAAGGTGATACATGTTATGTTTGATGGAATAATTGATATGTGTAAAAGGTTACGGTCTCGAGAATTGAAATTGTCATTATTAGTGGTCGGCATTTAGGTCATATAGATTGTGTTCACGTGAAGTATTTAGCTCAATCATATTAGTTTGAGAATTGTTTGGCTCAATCAGATTACATATAGTTTGTTGGCAATTGTTAATTAGAAGTCCACTATAAAGTTTGCGGCCCAATCACTATGTTGATTCAGAATTAAAAGGTGGGCTGAATTGATTAGTAACATTTGTGTTTGTCAGTTGGGTAGATTTAGCGGCCCAATAGGAATATTTTGTGTTTTTAAAAGTGTCTGACATAAACTTCTATATAACCGGCCTTAGTTAAGTGCGATCCTATCAACTAAGGTTTTTGTCGGCCACTTTAACCAAAAAGGTGAATATTATTAAACATCAAATGAAAAGGCCCTATCATATTAAAACATTCAAATAACGGTCCAATTAGAATTGACACATTTAAAGGCCTAATTACTACTTAATTGTTTAAAAATTGTTAGCACATGTGATACTTTTCTTTGGTCGGCCCAATCACAAAAATCGTGTTGTCTGTTGCCATTGTTATTATCATTAAAAGAAATTGTATGTTGTTCACATCCCAAGTATAGTGTAGGTTGATTTTGAGCAGCCCAAGATTTGAAGGCCCAAATCAGTTATTCACTTCACGTATCATTCACGAGGTCATTTAGTGTGGTCAAGTCGCGTGAAAAGGTCCAATTCATTTGAAAGTCATCATTTCGCTTGGAAGTTAGTTTCAGTTCGTACGCTTTGGCGTTCAAAATTTTCAAATGTCTATTACGTTGTCCGAAAGTCCATCAGTTCGCACGTACTGAGTCTGGTTGTTTTGAAATTGATCCATATCATAGTAGTTCTCAAAGTTTGCCAATTTAAATCTCAGTCAGCTCAGAATATTCATCAATTCAAGTGATTCAGTTCACACAGAGTATCAGTTTGATTAAATTGTTTTAATAAGCGTTTAAACTGATTGTGTTTTGTTTGTTTGTGTGTTGTCAGGTATTTCCCGAAGTATCATCTGAGTTTTGAAACATGGCTGAAGAATTTTACAATGCGTTCGCAACACCGGTTGCCCCTGTAACAGCTGCTGAAGCTTTGTATAATGAGAATGAGATGGGAACTCATCAAAAATGACCAAAACTCATGTACATTGAAGATTTTCAGGGTTGGAAAAACCGATTCGAGAACTGGGTTCAAGCTTACAGATTCGATGCATGGTGTTCATTGCTAAAAGATTATGAGAAACCAAAGAATGAACGTGGATTAGAGAAGGGTTTTAATGATTTTACAGAAGCTGACAAGTTGAAGTACACAAGTGAAAAGATGATGATCAGCATCCTTCAGCAAGCAGTTAAAGAAGACATCTTTGTCTTACTTCAACATAACGGAACAGCTAGAGCCATCTGGGAGGCTTTGATTCAGAAATTCAGAGGGAGTGCTGATATGATCAAAAAAAGAAGGCATTATTGAAGAAATCATTCGATATGTTTACAGCTTTCGATCATGAAACTACGAAACAAACCATTGATAGGTATTGTCATCTGGTATTGGAAATGGGTAGATTGGACATCAAGAAAGAGGACGATGAGTGGGTCGATAAACTAGCTGAGGCGTTACCACAACATAAGTGGGGAACATATTTGATGGTTGTGAAACTTATGAGAAAGTCCGAGAGCATGAATTTGGCTTAGTTTATTCAGAAAATCGAAGAGCAGGAGCTGGATATTCAAAAGACAGCTATCATGACAAATCCAAATGCAAAGCAAGATGTCAGTCTGTACTATCGAGGGAACAAGTTTGAGGCCACTCCCAGTCAAAGTCTAAAGATTAGTACTGCATTCAGTGCTGATGGTTCTGCAAGTCCAAATGCAAGTACTACAACTCAAAGTGGTGGATGTACTTCATCATTCTCAAGCTTTGATCCAAACAGCAACACACCTAGCCCTCAAAAGCAAAATTCGAATAATCTGCAGTGCAATGTTACTCTAACTATTCAGAATGGTCAGAATCTTTCTCCTGAGGTGGCAAAGCAACACATGGCATCTCTTGTCGCCATGTTAGAGTTGTATGAAAGTCTGATTGCTGGAAGGATTGGTAATCCGATGCTCACAAAGGAAGATTACGACCAAATTGATGCAGAAGAGCTTGAGCTGATGGATGTGAAGTGGTGCTTAGCTAGTGCCTGCAGGAGAGCTGGAAAATTTCAACAGATCACTGGCAGAGACGAGTTTCGAGGAATGGCTACCTCTCCACTTGGTTTTGACAAGTCAAAGGTTACCTGTTTCCGATGTAAAGGAAAGGGTCACTTTAAACGGGAATGTAAGAACCAAGAGTCAACAGGAAGTCAAGAAAAGAGCAATTATTATCAGAAATCAATCTTTCATCAAATCGATCAAAAACCTCAACAAAAGGAACCGCAAACTGCTCATGGGAGAATGATTGAAGAAGCCAATAGGAAAGCTTATTATAGAATAATAGTTCAGAGTGATGAGTTTGTTGCACAGGGGTTTAGCTGGGACAAGTATATACCTAGTGGAACTAAACCAGATGTGGCATTAGTTACCAGGATTCTGGATCAAAATGAGGATTGTCAGAAAAGGATTCCGATATTTCCAGATCTTGGAAGTGATGTTGATACAGATGATGAGGAAGAGTATCTTAACAAATGTAGAAAAAGCATTGATCCTGACAGTTTTAATTTTTTCTATGCAGATAAAGTTGAGATGTTGAATCAGAAGAAGATTGCTCGATTACAGAGAGAGCTAGAAGCAGCAAAGCTACTCGCTGATGAAAAGGCGAAGACTAAAGCTGTAGAAACAAAAGATGAAGCAACTGCTGAAATTGCAATAGAGAAGATTGTTGAAGTAGAGAAAGTAGTGGAGAAAATTATCGAAGTCGAGAAACTTGTGGAAGTTGAGAAAATAGTTGAAGTTGAAAGAGTGGTCGAGGTAGAAAAGATTGTCGAAAAGATTGTTGAGGTCGAGAAACTTGTAGAAGTTGAAAAGACTGTCGAAGTCGAAAAGATAGTTGAAAAGATGGTTGAAGTTACTAAGCCTTGTGAGAAATGTTCAGAATCTTGCAAAGAGTGTGATGAGAAAGACAAAAAGATTGCTGAGTTAGAGAAGATTAAGGAAGATTTACTGTCAGATGTGAAGTATGCGAAAGAGTCATACGATGTACTGAACAGAACAGTTGACAGTTTAAAAAGAACGAATGCAGAAATTGAAAAGGCAAATGACAAGATGAGTGCAACTTTGATGACAAAGCAAAGTGTCATAAATGATTATATTGAAGATTGTGCTAATTTGAAGAAGGAGTTGGAACTTGAGATTATTGAGAGTGAAAGGATTAACCGATTACTTTTGAGTTATACTACTTGTGATTATCTGATTGATCGTGTTTATCCTACTGTTGCAGGTCTTGAAGCTTTCAAGAAGAAAGGAAAAGAAGAGGATACTGGTAAGAAACCAAGTGTCAAGTATAACAGATGTTCGCTGTGACAACCCTCACTAAACCAGGTATCCGTACGACTTAATTAACTATTAATTGTTGCCTAATTACTGTGCTTAACTGAGATTTCTGATAAACTGCTACTTGATTGTTGATACTTGTACATATCTGCATCATACTTTGATTTTTCCGTCACTACATTATTTACTTACTGAACTCTAGTGACAAACATGATGCACAAAAGCACAGCAGCATTTGAACGGATAACCTATTGAACATGCTGATATAGCCAGCATCAGGCAAACACTGCCTCTAAAGGCCTGAATGAGCCAGAAATATTTTACTACACCCATAGTGTGTGTAGGGATACAAGGGTTGTATAACTGCGTCTCTAGGAATAAGATACAGAGATTGGATGTGCCTAAAACGTACTCTAAGCACAAAACACAGCACTTTTATCAACACACTAGCTTCTAGCTAATTAATAAAGTGCCAAAACATGGGGAAATATTCCTGACACTTTGCAGAATAAATTGTGTCGCTAAAAATATTATTTACGACGCTTAAAGGATTACTTAAGCACTTTAACGGATTACTATCCAACCGAACAACCGGACTATACCCGGAACATAAAAATAATGCCAGAAATATTATTAGCCTTTTCTGAGCCAGTTAGGGTCCCTGATTACCCTAACACCCGCTTTATAACGCGTCACGCGACTAATGGGGTTAATCTCTAAAAGTAACCAACTTAATGTAACTGAGCACTAACTGAACAATCGAGATCCAACCGGATACCCCCCCCCCTTTTTGGGCCGGTTCCATCCTCATGGAACTAGAGGTACACTTTTGAATATTTTATTGTTGATTGTGGATATCTAGAGAGCATAAGAATCCGTTGGACGATGAACCAAGTTTTGTCTATAAAATGCACACATAACCCACAAGACTTGTCATCCACATTTCACCAACATTTTCTACTCTCTCCCTCTTGCTCTCTTCTCGGCCGTAACCCCCCACCCACAACCATCCACCTTTCGGTTCTTGTTTGGCCATTCCAAGCACATACAAGGCATTCGGGTCACGTATAAGGAAGCTTGAAGCAAGCGGAAGTTGAAGGACCTCGTTCATTTGCTTTTATCCAAGCCATTTTCGACTAGATTCTTCCCTAGCCCCGAGCTAGAGGTATAATGTTTAAAACTCGCTCTTGATCGTATCTAAAGTGGTTAATATGATTTTTAACGGTTAAAAGTTGGAATCATGCGTTTTGAATTTTTAAAGACTACTAAAACTCGAATATTGTTGGTTAAAAACTTATAACGCGTGTAAAAGTCGTAGTATTCGAATATGTTGATTATTGAGGCCCGATCTACGTTGTGGTGGCTCTTATCATCGTTTAACCCGACTTTGTTAAGATCATGAATCTTGACATACACTTGTTTCTTTTGGTACAAGGGTTAAAAGGTGAAACTCCACCACACGAGAAGCATGAACTTGTGTAAAAGTATTTTGACTTGTAAAATAGTGTTTAAAACGAGCCGATCTACGTATGTACAAGTGGTATATTCGTAGAACCAAGTGTCGAGAAAATCATGTTTTTAAAAGTTGGATGACATGTTAATAAATATGATTTTTACAAAGTACAAGTGTATAAACACTTGTGAAACGAAAGATCCGACAAAATAACAATTTTTACAAAAGTTGTCGGGAAGTTGTAAAGAATGATTTGTTCCAAAAACGGGGTTTTTGCAAGACTAAACTATTTTATACATAGATCCACTAAAAATAAGGTGATCTACACTATGACTTTCGGAAAAATTACAAGTTCATGTAATAATGCGATTTTACATACTAGTCTACAAGTTTAATGTGTTGGAACTGGTTTGAAGTATCGGAAATTGATTGGTTGATTTAAAGAAATTGTTGAAGTGATTTTGTAGAAGAAAATGATACGCTTGAAAGCGTGGCCACCTCCAGTTACAGGGGAAACTCTGGCGAAATTTTTCTAAAATCTAACACTTAGGATTATTTACAAGTGTTAAACCATTTCGAGATGTTTTCAAAATATATTTCGCCATGACTTTATTTATTAAATAATCGGAGGTGGGATTTTCATAAAAACTAAACGTGGTAAATATTTATTCGATAAATACATTTTTCACCACACTGTTTATGATTATTTTGTGAAAATATATAAATATTATTTTTAGAGTAAAAATAATATTTACAAACTTTGTCGAACCCAAAATAATATAAACGCTTACACGACGAACATATAAGTTACAACGGTAATTATTATTACCACTAAATCGCCAAAACGTAACTTACGCTTTATACGGAAATATTCATAAATGCGTATTTTGTCAACGTATTATTTTGGAAAGTATTATACGAAAAGAAAATATATTAGTTTTGAGAAAAATAATTATATTTTGGGATGAGAAATAAAATATATTAAGTGAGACTTAATATTATAAATGCGCATGTATTAATTCCCCCATCCTTGGGAAGGAGATTTACTACCAAATATGTACAAGGAACAGTTGTCTAACTGTTTCCCGAAAATTAAACTATAAAGCTAAAGCACGGCCATCCGTCTAATAGAATTAGCACATGTAGGTCGTTGCACAGCTTCGGACTTTGGAGTGCTTGATTTAGCTACGCACTGACTGTGAGTTCATGTCCCCCTTTTCTCTTAACTGTTTTCAGTTTTCTAAACTGCGGGGGTGAAATACATGTTACAATGATTATGAATATGTTTATACATGGTATGATTAGCGTAAGGAGGTTTGTTACTTAGATCATGTGAGTGGGTAGGCGGAAACTTGAGGCCATTGATCCTCATAGTAGGACCGAGGGACAGGAGCGGTAGATCTATCTGGGTGTAGCGAGCCCAGCCCCAGGTCCAGCTGAACGGACCTCGGGGTGACTTAGTGCCCGACGCATAAATCCGCTAGGTTTGAGTCATCCCTACTTGCACTTCACACATATCAATGGCCTTGCAAACCATTGGTGATCTCTTTTTCCTTATTTGCTACATACCAGGTTTTTGATAAAGATAAAGGTTTATATACTCACTTTCGCATGAACTCGCTCAACATTATTGTTGATTTTTCAACTTACATGTATTTCAGGAAACTAACGATCTGGCGCGGTATGGCTTGTTTTTCCCGCTGCATTAGGCCCGAGGTCATCCAGGGTTCGAGGCTTGTGACTCTTTCCTGGACAAGTCACAGTCCTTGAATCATGTTTATGTTAAGTTTGCATTTGTAATGTTAAGACAAGGTTATGGTTGTTGGGTGTTAACCCGTTAAGACAATGTTTTGATTTTTATTATCAATGGATGATCTTGCATATTTTTAATTCATATAGCTTGTTATGATTAAGCTATGGTATTAAGGAGTCACACCAAATTAACCACGCTTCCGCAAAGCCAGGGTGTGACAGCTTGGTATCAGAGCTCTGATCATAGCGAACTAGGATTCCTTCTCGAGTCTAGACTATGATCACTAGGGCTCTCACGAAAACATTTTTACTACATACCACTTAAGTCCAGATCCAAAATGTTTTTATAAACAAATGTTGAGCATATTTTATTTATTATTTTAGGCTCAGTCTGGGAGGCTGAGGCTCGGTCTGGGAGACTGAGGCTCGATCTGGGAGGCCGAGGCTCGATCTAATGGATCGAGGTAGTTGTCTAGTGGGACTAGGAAGTCAGTCTGGGAGGCTGGGAAAATTTGCTAGTGGGACTAGGGAGTCAGTCTGGGAGGCTGGGAAAGTTTGCTAGTGGGACTAGGGAGTCAGTCTGGGAGGCTGGGAAAGTTTGCTAGTGGGACTAGGGAGTCAGTCTGGGAGGCTGGGAAAGTTGGCTAGTGGGACTAGGAAGGACAGTCTGGGAGGCTGGGAGGCTAGTGGGACTAGGAGGATTATGTGATTATTACTTGGTAACTTGTGTGATTACCTGATTTACTGATTTTTGTGCATATTTTGTGTTTATGTTACAGACCCATGGACTCACCAGCCACTGGTGGTTCAGATACCACCGGACCTTTACCCGTAGTATCAGACGACATTGTGTCTTCAGAGCACGAGGTGCATACCTCCGACTTCACCAGCACCGATGATGATGACTTCCAGGCCTTCGCTCTGCCCGACGGCGCTGATGAGCATATCGATGGCGATCCTGCTGAGTATCTTCCCTTGGTAGCGATTCCAGCTCCCATACCTCTTGCTTCTTATCCAGCATACGACTTGCTACCAGACGCCGAGGCTGACGGCGACATTGATCTCTTTGAGGACGAGCCTTACGAGGATGAGATTCCTGATGCAGCCCCTCTTCCCGCTGGCGATCTTTTGATGATCGCTGGTGCTCCAGTTGAGGACTCGCCCGCCCATTCGCCAGTTCCAGACTCCTTTGAGTCTGTGGCATCTGTACCGTCTCACGAGGTGAGCACGCAACATTTTGTACATGACTCGGACCCCGATCAGGCATCTTCTGCCGCACCCATCCCGAGCTTTGTGTTCGAGCACGACGACATTGAGGATTCTGATCCCGTTTTTCCTCCAGGATTTGATCCTGACCGCGATATTGAGTATATTCCTATGGACCAGCATATGGAGGACCCTGTTGATCCCGTCGATCCTATCGATCCCTTTGATCCAGAGTTTGATTTTGACATGGCTTTTGATGACCCAGAGCCTGCCATGTCCCCAGAGCAGGCAGCTGCTCTCGATCCTGTGCATGAGCATGACTTGGTACATGCTGACGTTCCTGTTGAGCCCGTTTTGGCTGACCCACCTGTTGGTGATGTTCCTTTGATTGCTGATGATCATGCTATAGCTGATGATCCTGTTGTTGATCCACCTTTTGTTGATCCCCCTTTGATTGCTGATATCCCTGTTGACCACCCAGTTGAGCATGTTGCACCCGTTGATCCTGTCATTGCTCCGTTTGATCCTGTACCCCTCGAGCCTGAGCACGCTCTATTTGTAGAGCATATGGATCCACCTGATGAGGAGGCTCAGCACGGTTGGATACCTGCTGACGAGGATGTTCCACCGCTTCCACCACATCACACTAATGCACATCATACTGATTTCACATTTCAGATCCCACCGTTTGTACCTCCAGCGGGGCCTGGAGAGGGCTCTTCAGCCCACCCTTTTGGGCACATACCGATGCCTATGCCTTTCGTACCTCAGATGACATCTGTTCCATCTTCTGTTTCACCTGTTCATGTAGCACCATTCGATCCCACCAGCACGCCACTGCTTTGGTCATCTTCCTCTCCGATGCCACCCACTGATCCATATCATCCATTCCATATGGGACATACCATAGAGGACGTCTTGATGTCCTTTGTCCATCAGCATGAGTCCCATACACAGCGACTTCAGGAGCTCGAGAGAGCTCAGTTATCACTAGGTCCATATCATGGTCAGACATCTTCATCTCTTCAGCCTTTTCGATCACTACCCCCGGACTTTGCTGCCCGACTTTCGACTATGGAGCAGCAGATCGCTTCTGTTATACGCACTTAGCAGGCGATGGAGGAGGATTGGCTTCATCTACGCCGCTTACTCTACACTCACTTTCCCCCTCCTCCACCCCCATCCGCATAGAGCTCATTGGTGCCATAGTGGTAGACGATGGTGAGACGACAGCGATTGTGACTGCACAGCCTTTTGGAGACCACCTGATGTTACTGACTTTTGTTGATACTTATTTGATGTACCGGATGTATGTGATACTGATGTGATATAGTTTTGTACAGGGGTGATGTAGCCCCTATTTGATTGATGGTTGTATGACACACTTACTACACTTTATGGTCTCGATATATGTAGCAATCGCGGTATTCTCACCATATCTGATGCACTTGATTTCTTATTTATATTTTTGCAACATGGGATGTTGGGACATGGGATGTTGTATGTATGATATTTGCAACATGGGATGTTGGGACATGGGATGTTGTATGTATGATATTTGCAACATGGGATGTTGGGACATGGGATGTTGTATGTATGATATTTGCGACATGGGATGTTGGGACATGGGATGTCGTGTGTGATATATTGATAACATGAGATGTTAAGTGCTATTATTATTACTATATACGTACGCTTTATTATGGCCTGACCAACGTACACATCTTTAGAAGATGGCGCCACGACGACAACCTCAGCCAATGCCTACTACTCAGGACGAATTACAGCAAGTCATTGCTGCTGCTATTGCTCAATATGCTGCCTCTCAGGGAGGAATGAGTGGAAGCAACTCTGGCAACACGGGCAACAACAACAATCCACCGCATGGGTGTACCTACAAACAATTCTTGGACTGCAAGCCCATAAACTTCGATGGCACAGGTGGTGCTGTTGCTTTCGTCCGCTGGGCTGAGAAAACCGAGTCCGTACTTCGCATGAGCAAATGCGCGCTGGATCAACAAGTCACTTACATCTCTGGGCTATTTGTGGATGGAGCCCTATCCTGGTGGAATCTACAGGTCCAGACCCTTGGCGAAGCCGCAGCTTACGCACTGACCTGGACTGAATTGAAAGAACTTATGCGCAAAAAGTACTGTTCTCGCGCTGAAATCCAGAGGTTAGAGACCGAATTCTGGCACCTAAAGATGGAAGGTCCCAAGATAGCTGAGTATGTTCAGAGGTTCCACGATTTGTCGCATGTGGTACCCTATATGGTTACACCGGAGTTCAAGAGCATTGAACGCTTCATTTGGGGATTGGCTCCTCAAATAATCAGCATGGTGACCTCTTCCAAACCAGCGACAATCACTGAAGCCATTGATTTGAGTGTGGCTCTCACCGAAGAGGCAATTCGGTTGAACAAGTTTGATGAAGTCGAGCCGAAGAAGAAAGAGACTCATGTGGAGTCGTCAGGTGGAAACAAGCGAAAATTTTCGAATTTCAAGCAGGGCACCGGGATGGTGGTTAAGAAAGGAGAGCAGAACGCGCCAGCGCCAGATACAGCTGGTAGTAAAAAGAAAGGGAAGGGATACATGGGTGCACAACCCAAGTGCAACTCATGCCAACGACATCACTCTGGTCGTTGCAGCCTAAGAGTTTGTGAATCATGTGGGAAGACTGGTCATACGAAGGACTTTTGTTGGGCTAGTGCTGGCCGGGGAGGCCAGGGAGGATCTGGGAATAGGTATAACCGTGGTGGTAATGGGAACCGCCCACAAGGAAACCAGGGAGGTGATGGAAACCGTGCCAACTTTGCTAACCAAGCAAGCGTCATGAATCGGAACCAGGGAAACCACCAAGCTGGAAACAATGGTGGGAACGGGCAGAGGCCCGGATGTTTCAATTGTGGAGATCAAGGGCATTTCAAGAGGAATTGCCCAGAATTAAACCAGGCACGCGGAAGAGTGTTTAACATGGAAGCCAGGGAAGCGCGCCAGGATCCCAACGTTGTCACTGGTACGTTCCCTGTAAACCAACGCTATGCATCCGTTTTGTTTGATACTGGTGCCGATTATAGCTTCGTATCGTTAGAATTTAAGAACATGCTTGGTTTAGCCGCTAGTAAGTTAGATATTCCATACTCGATCGAATTAGCGAATGGGAAGTTAGTAGAAGCTAACGAGGTGATTCGAGGTTGCGTAATCGAGCTGGGAGAGCGTGAGTTTGCTCTCGATCTACTACCAGTCCAGTTGGGAAGTTTCGATGTGGTAGTAGGGATGGATTGGTTATCGAGTAACAAAGCAGAGATAGTTTGTCACGAGAAGATAATTCGTATCCCGACCGATGATGGTGAGACCATTGTTGTTCATGGGGAGAAGCGTGAGACGCCGTTAAGGATGATTAGCTGCCTGAAAGCGAGAAAGTGTTTGCAGAAAGGATGTGTTGCTTTTCTGGCACACATTGTGGATAAAAAGGCTGCTGAGCCGAAGATCGAAGACATCCCTGCTGTGAGGGAATACCCAGAAGTCTTTCCAGAAGACTTGCCTAGATTGCCGCCTCTGAGACAAGTGGAGTTTCGCATCGACTTAGTTCCAGGCGCCGCGCCTGTGGCTAAGGCACCTTACAGACTTGCTCCGTCTGAGATGCAAGAACTGTCGACACAACTTCAAGAGTTGTTAGACAAGGGCTTTATCCGACCAAGCTTCTCGCCTTGGGGAGCTCTAGTTTTGTTTGTGAAGAAGAAAGACGGTAGTTTCCGTACGTGCTGTCACATCCTGGCTTTGCGGAAGCATGGTTAATTTGGTGTGACTTCTTAATACCATAGCTTAATCATAACAAGCTATATGAATTAAAAATATGCAAGATCATCCATTGAAAATAAAATAGTAAAACATTGTCTTAATGGGTTAAACACCCAACAACCACAACTTGTCTAAACATTACAAATGCAAACTTAACATAAACATGATTCAAGGACTGTGACTTGTCCAGGAAAGAGTCACAAGCCTCGAACCCTGGATGACCTCGGGCCTAATGCAGCGGAAAACAAGCCATACCGCGCCAGATCGTTAATTCCCTGAAATACATGTAAGTTGAAAAATCAACAATAATGTTGAGCGAGTTCATGCGAAAGTGAGTATATAAACCTTTATCTTTATCAAAAACCTGGTATGTAGCAAATAAGGAAAAAGAGATCACCAATGGTTCGAAAGGCCATTGATATGTGTGAAGTGCAAGTAGGGATGACTCAAACCTAGCGGATTTATGCGTCGGGCAGTAAGTCACCCCGAGGTCCGTTATGCTGGACCTGGGGCTGGGCTCGCTACACCCAGATAGATCTACCGCTCCTGTCCCTCGGTCCTACTACAAGGATTAATGGCCTCAAGTTGTGCCTACCCACTCACATGATCTGAGTAACAAACCTCCTTACGCTAACCATACCGTGTATCAAGTATTCCAAATCATAGTAACATGTATTTCACCCCCGCAGTTTATAAAACTGAAAACAGTTAAGAGAAAAGGGGGACATGAACTCACAGTGAGTGCGTCACAATACCAAGTAATCCAAATATCCAACTGCTGCGCAACGACCTACATGTGCTAATTCTATTAGACGGATGGCCGTGCTTTATCTTTATAGTTTAATTTTTGGGAAACGGTTAGACAACCGTTCCGTGTATATACTTGGTAGAAAATCTCCTTCCCAAGGATGGGGGAATTAATACATGTGCGCGTTTATAATATTAAGTCTCACTTAATATATTTTATTTCTCATTCCAAAATATAATTATTTTTCTCAAAAATAATATATTTTCTCTTTACATAATACTTTCCAAAATAATACGTTGACAATATCCGCATTCGTGAATATTTCTGCATAAAGCGTAAGTTACGTTTTAACGATTAAATGGTAATAGTAATTACCGTTGTAACATATATGTTTGTCGTAAAGGCGTTCGTATTATTTTGGATTCGACAAAGTTAGTAAATATTATTTTTACTCTAAAAATAATATTTATATATTTTCACAAAATAATCATAAACAGTGTTGTGAAAAATATATTTATCGAATAAATATTTATCACGTTTATTTTTGTGAAAACCCCACCTCCGAATATTTGTAAATAAAGTCATGGCGAAATATATTTTGTAAACATGTCAAAAGTAGTCTAACACTTGTAAATAATTCTAAGTGTTAGATTTTTAGAAAATTTCGCCAGAGTTTCCCCTGTAACTGGAGGTGGCCACGCTTTCAAGCGTATCATTTTCTTTTACAAAATCATTCCAACAATTTC
Source organism: Helianthus annuus (assembly GCF_002127325.2). Taxonomy (NCBI): domain Eukaryota; kingdom Viridiplantae; phylum Streptophyta; class Magnoliopsida; order Asterales; family Asteraceae; genus Helianthus; species Helianthus annuus. The sequence goes on along the minus strand of NC_035440.2, from coordinate 158,229,786 downwards.
TTTAAATCAACCAAATCAATTTCCGATACTTCAAACTAGTTTCAACACATTAACTCGCAGACTAGTATGTAAAATCACATTATTACATGAACTTGTAGTTTTTCTAAAACTATTGTGTAGATCTCGTTATATTTAGTGGATCTATGTATAAAATAGTTTAGTCTTGTAAAAACCCCGTTTTTGGAACAAATCACTCTTTACAACTTCCCGACAACTTTTATAAAAATTGTTGTTTTGTCGGATCTTTCGTTTCACAAGTGTTTATACACTTGTACTTTGTAAAAATCATATTTATTAACTTGTCATCCAACTTTTATAAAACATGATTTTCTCGACACTTGGTTCTACGAATATACCACTTGTACATACGTAGATCGGCTCGTTTTAACTACTATTTTTCATGTCAAAACACTTTTACACAAGTTCATGTTTCCCGTGTGGTGGAGTTTCACCTTTTAACCCTTGTACAAAAGAAACAAGTGTATGTCAAGATTCGGGATCTTAACAAAGTCGGGTTAAACGATGATAAGAGCCACCACAACGTAGATCGGGCCTCAGCAATCAACATATTCAATTACTACGACTTTTACACGCGTTATATGCTTTTAACCAACAATATTCGAGTTTTAGTAGACTTTTTAGATTCAAAAGATGGGTTACCGACTTTTAACCGTTAAAAATCCTTTTAACCACTTTAGATACGATCAAGAACAAGTTTTAAATGTTATACCTCTAGCTCGGGGCTAAGGAAGATCTTTGGCGAAAATGGCGTGGATAAAAGCAAGTGAGCGAGGTCCTTCAACTTTCGTTTGCTTCCGGCTTCCTTATACGTGATCCCCGACACTAGTATATGCTCGGAATGGCAAGACACGAACCGAAAGTATGGTGGATGGTGGTGGGTATGTTCGGCCGAGAGGGAGGGGGCAAGAGGGAGAGAAAGTGTGGGTGTTGGTGTGTGTGAGTTTGTGTGGTGTGTGTGTGTATTTATAGAGAAATTTAGTGCTATCGTCCAACGGTTTCAAGTCGTCTAGATATCCACGAAATCTAATATAATATTCAAAGTTGTACTCCCTTGGTCCCACCTAGTTGGCCGATTCCATTGAGGGGGAATGCCATCCGGTTCGATCTCGATTGTTCAGTTAAGGTTCAGTTTGGTTAAGTCGGTTAACTTTAGGGATTAACCCCGTTAGTTGTTTAATGCGTTATAAAGCGGGTGTTAGGGTAATCAGGGACCCTAACTGGCTCAGAAAAATACCAATAATATTTCTGGTAATATTTTTATGTTCCGGGTATAGTCCGGTTGTTCGGTCGGATAGTAATCCGTTAAAGTGCTTAAGTAATCCTTTATGCGTCGTAAATAATATTTTTAGCGACACAATTTATTCTGCAAAGTGTCAGGAATAATTCCTCGTATTTTGGCACTTTATTAGTTAGCTAGAAGCTAGTGTGTTGATAAAAGTGCTGTGTTTTGTGCTTAAAATACGTTTTTGGCACATCCAATCTCTGTATCTTATTCCTAGAGACGCAATTATACAACCCTTGTATCCCTACACACACTATGGGTGTAGTAAAATATTTCTGGCTCATTCAGGCCTTTAGAGGCAGTGTTTGCCTGATGCTGGCTATATCAGCATGTCAAATAGGTTATCCGTCCAAATGCTACTGTGCTTTTGTGCATCATGTGTGTCACTAGAGTTCAGTAAGTAAATAATGTAGTGACGGAAAATCAAAGTATGATGCAGATATGTACAAGTATCAACAATCAAGTAGCAGTTTATCAAAAATCTCAATTAAGCACAGTAATTAGGCAACAATTAATAGTTAATTAAGTCGTACGGATACCTGGTTTGGTGAGGGTTGTCACATTCTCCCCCCGTTAAATAAATTTCGTCCCGAAATTTTAAATTCTGCTTGTAGAAGCAGGGTTCTCAGGAAATAAGTGGGGGTATTTCTCTTTCATCCGGTCTTCACGCTCCCAGGTGAACTCAGGACCATGTCTAGCATTCCAGCGGACTTTGACGAGCTTGACACTGCTCCGGCGGGTCTTGTTAATTTTCCAATCCGTGACCTCGACAGGTTCTTCAACGAAGTGGAGCGTGTCGTCAATATAAATTTCGTCGGTAGGAATGGCAACGTTAACTTGAGTTGGACTTCTCTTCAGATTGGATACGTGAAATGTATCGTGAACATTATTCAGTTCGGCAGGTAGATCCAACTTATATGCTACGGTCCCAATTCTCTCCAAAACCTTGAAAGGACCAATGTAGCGTGGATTCAACTTCCCACGCTTCCCAAAGCGTGCTACACCCTTCCAGGGTGATACCTTCAACAGAACCATATCCCCAACCTCAAACTCCTGAGGTTTCCTTTTCAGATCTGCGTAGGTCTTCTGACGGTTACGGGCCGCACTAATGCGATCTCGGATTTGTGCAATCTTGTCTGTAGTTTCCTGAACTACATCGGGACCTACCAATTGTCTATCGCCTGCGTCAGACCAACAGAGCGGCGACCTGCACTTGCGCCCATATAACGCTTCGAATGGCGCGACACCAATACTGGTGTGGTAGCTGTTGTTGTAAGAAAATTCAACCAGGGGTAAATGCTTATCCCAGCTACCGCCTAAATCCATCACACATGCTCTCAGCATGTCCTCCAACGTCTGAATCGTCCGCTCACTTTGGCCGTCGGTCTGCGGGTGAAAGGCTGTGCTCATATTCAGCTTTGAGCCAAAAGCATCCTGGAAGGATTGCCATATCCTCGATACGAACCTCCCATCTCTATCAGAAATAATCGAGAGAGGTACTCCATGGCGTGTAACAATCTCTCTCATGTAGATTTCAGCCAATTTGCTTGTATTATCCTTCTCGCGGATAGGTAAGAAGTGTGCTGACTTCGTTAAGCGATCCACTATCACCCAGATAGTGTCATGGCCTTTTGGCGTTCTTGGCAACTTCGTAATAAAATCCATGGAGATTTCTTCCCACTTCCACTGGGGAATTTTTGGTTGCTGCAGAAGTCCCGAAGGCTTCTGGTATTCCGCCTTAACTTTGGCGCAAGTTAGACATTTGCTCACGTAAATAGCAACATCGCCTTTCATCCTAGGCCACCAGTAATAATCTTTAAGATCCTGGTACATCTTATCCGCTCTAGGGTGGATAGAGTACCGTGATTTATGAGCCTCTTCAAAGATAACCTCTCTTAAACCACCAAACAGAGGAACCCAAATCCTTTTCCCAAAACACAATGTTCCTTCCCTGTTTGGCACCAATATCTTCTCCATCCCACGGAGATATTCTTCCTCAAGGTTTCCCTCCTTGAGAGCTTCCTTCTGTACTGCACGAACGCGTGAGGAAAGGTCGGTTTGAATTATCATTCCCATAGCCCTAACCCTTATGGGCTTGATTCTCTCTTTACGACTTAGGGCATCAGCGACCACATTCGCCTTCCCTGGATGATACTTGATCTCGCAGTCGTAATCGTTCAACAACTCGACCCATCGTCTTTGCCTCATATTCAACTCCTTCTGGTTGAATATATTCTGAAGGCTCTTGTGATCTGTGAAGATCGTACACTTCGTACCATAAAGGTAGTGTCTCCAGATCTTCAAAGCAAAAACCACTGCGCCTAGCTCCAAATCATGAGTGGTATAGTTCTTTTCATGCACTTTCAGTTGGCGTGATGCGTAGGCGATAACCTTTTGACGTTGCATCAACACACAACCCAATCCTTGACGCGATGCGTCGCAGTATACCACGAAATCGTCAGTGCCTTCTGGTAGAGCTAAGATCGGCCCGTTACAAAGCTTATCCTTCAATATCTGAAAGGCTTCATCCTGTTTGATTCCCCAATCAAACTTCTTGTCCTTCTGCGTGAGGAGTGTCAACGGTTGAGCGATCTTTGAAAAGTTCTCGATGAACCTTCGATAATAGCCAGCCAAACCCAAGAATTGCCGAATCTCGGTTGGCGTCTTTGGCGTTTCCCAATCTTTGATCGCCTCAATCTTAGTGGGGTCCACGTGGATTCCATCTCCATTCACCACGTGTCCAAGGAATTGCACCTCACGTAGCCAAAACTCACACTTAGAGAACTTGGCGTACAATCGTTCCTTCTTTAGTAGCTCCAGAATGGCTCTAAGATGTTGCTCGTGCTCGGCCTTCGTCTTTGAATAAATCAAGATGTCGTCGATGAATACAATCACGAACTTATCCAAGTACGGCTTACAAACTCGGTTCATCAAATCCATGAACACTGCAGGTGCGTTTGTCAAACCAAACGGCATAACCAGAAACTCGTAGTGTCCATAACGAGTTCTGAAGGCTATCTTCGGGATACTCTCCTCCTGTATCCGTAGCTGATGGTATCCAGATCGAAGATCGATCTTTGAATAGAAGCTTGAACCTTGAAGCTGGTCGAACAGATCATCGATTCTTGGCAGGGGATACCTATTCTTGATTGTCAGCTTGTTCAACTCTCTGTAGTCAATGCACATCCGAAAACTACCGTCCTTCTTCTTCACAAACAAAACTGGAGCTCCCCAAGGCGAGAAGCTCGGTCGGATAAAACCCTTGTCTAACAACTCTTGAAGTTGTGTCGACAGTTCTTGCATCTCAGATGGAGCAAGTCTGTAGGGTGCCTTAGCCACAGGCGCAGCGCCTGGAACTAAGTCGATGCGAAACTCCACTTGCCTTTGAGGTGGCAAGCCAGGCAAGTCTTCTGGAAAGACTTCTGGGTATTCCCTCACGACAGGGATGTCTTCGATCTTCGGCTCAGCAGCCTTTTTATCCACAATGTGTGCCAGAAAGGCAACACATCCTTTCTGCAAACACTTCCTCGCTTTCAGGCAGCTAATCATCCTTAACGGCGTCTCACGCTTCTCCCCATGAACAACAATGGTCTCACCATCATCGGTCGAGATACGAATAATCTTCTCGTGACAAACTATCTCTGCCTTGTTACTCGATAACCAATCCATCCCTACTACCACGTCGAAGCTTCCCAACTGGACGGGTAGTAGATCTAGAGCGAACTCACGCTCTCCCAATTCGATTACGCAACCTCGAATCACCTCGTTAGTTTCTACTAACTTCCCATTCGCTAATTCGATTGAGTAAGGAATGTCTAACTTACTGGCGGCTAAACCAAGCATGTTTCTAAATTCTAGCGATACGAAGCTATAATCGGCACCAGTATCAAACAAAACGGATGCATAGCGTTGGTTTACAGGGAACGTACCAGTGACAACGTTGCGATCCTGGCGCGCTTCCCTGGCTTCCATGTTAAACACTCTTCCGCGTGCCTGGTTTAATTCTGGGCAATTCCTCTTGTAATGCCCTTGATCTCCACAATTAAAACATCCGGGCCTCTGCCCGTTCCCACCATTGTTTCCAACTTGATGGTTTCCCTGGTTCCGATTCATGGCGCCCGCTTGGTTAGCATTATTAACGCGGTTCCCATCACCTCCCTGATTTCCTTGTGGGCGGTTCCCAGCACCACCCTGGTTGTTCCTATTCCCATTTCCTCCTTGGCCTCCCCGGCCAGCACTAGCCCAACATAAATCCTTCGTATGACCAGTCTTCCCACATGATTCACAAACTCTCAGGCTGCAACGTCCAGAGTGATGTTTTTGGCATGAGTTGCATTTGGGGTGTGCACCCATGTATCCCTTTCCTTTCTTTCTACCACCAGCCGTATCTTGAGCTGGCGCATTCGATTCTCCCTTTTTAACCACCATCCCGGTGCTTTGCTTGAAACTCGAAAACTTTCGCTTATTACCACCAGATGACTCCACATGAGTCTCTTTCTTCTTGGGCTCAACCCCATCAAACTTGTTCAACCAAATCGCCTCTTCGGTGAGAGCCACACTCAGATCAATGGCTTCTGTGATGGTTGCAGGTTTGGAAGATGTCACCATGCTGATTATCTGAGGAGCCAATCCCCAGATGAAGCGTTCAATCCTCTTGAACTCCGGGGTAACCATGTAGGGTACCACGTGCGACAAATCGTGGAACCTCTGGACATACTCAGCTATCTTGGAACCTTCCATCTTTAGGTGCCAGAATTCGGTCTCTAACCTCTGAATTTCAGCACGAGAACAGTACTTCTTGCGCATGAGCTCTTTCAACTCTGTCCAGGTCAGTGCGTAAGCTGCGGCTTCGCCAAGGGTCTGGACTTGTAGATTCCACCAGGATAGGGCTCCATCCACAAATAGCCCTGAGATGTAAGTGACTTGCTGATCCACAGCGCACTTGCTCATGCGAAGTACGGACTCGGTCTTCTCTGCCCAGCGGACGAAAGCAACAGCACCACCTGTGCCGTCGAAGTTTATGGGCTTACAGTCCAAAAATTGTTTGTAGGTGCACCCTGCACATACATTACATCATAGGAACGGCATTAGCATCTGCTAAAGGAATCCATTTAGGCCATGGTATGTCTTAATGACTTAGGGTTACCATGAGGAGGATTTTGGTTGCCGTTGATGTTCGAGCTACTTCCGCTTGGTCCTCCTTGCGAGGCAGCATATTGAGCAATGGCGGCAGCAATAACTTGCTGTAGTTCTTCAGGAGTAGTGGGCATCGGCTGAGGTTGTCGTCTTGGTGCCATCTTCTAAAGATGTGTACGTTGGTCAGGCCATAATAAAGCTATATAGTAATAGTAATAGCATATAACATCTCATGTTATCTGTATATCACACACAACATCCCATGTCCCAACATCCCATGTCACAAATATCATACACACAACATCCCATGTCCCAACATCCCATGTTGCAAATATCATACATACAACATCCCATGTCCCAACATCCCATGTTGCAAATATCATACATACAACATCCCATGTCCCAACATCCCATGTTGCAAATATCATACATACAACATCCCATGTCCCAACATCCCATGTTGCAAATATCATACATACAACATCCCATGTCCCAACATCCCATGTCACAAAACATAAATAAGCAATAAAGTGAATCAGATATGGTGAGAATACGGCGATTGTTATATATATCGAGACCATAATGTGGTAAGGGTATCAGTACGTCACTGTATCATACAATCACAAATCATATAGGGGCTACATCACCCCTGTCAAAAACAATATCACATCAGTGTCACATACATCCAGTACATCAACAAATATCAACAAAAATCAGTATCGTCAGATGGTCTCCAAAAGGTTGTGCAGTCACAATCGCGGTCGTCTCACCATCGTCTACCACTATGGCACCAATGAGCCCTATGCGGATGGGGGTGGAGGAGGGGGAAAGTGAGCGTAAAGTAAGCGGCGTAAATGAAGCCAATCCTCCTCCATCGCCTGCTGAGTGCGAATAACAGAAGCGATCTGCTGCTCCATAGTCGTAAGTTGGGCAGCAAAGTCCGGGGGTAGTGATCGAAAAGGCTGAAAAGATGAAGATGTCTGACCGTGATATGGACCTAGTGATAACTGAGCTCTCTCGAGCTCCTGGAGTCGCTGTGTATGGGAATCATGCTGATGGACAAAGGACATCAAGACGTCCTCTATGGTATGTCCCATATGGAATGGATGATATGGATCAGTAGGTGGCATCGGTGAGGAAGATGACCAAAGCAGTGGCATGCTGGTGGGATCGAATGGTGCTACATGAACAGAAGATGGAACAGGTGTCATCTGAGGTACGAAAGGCGTAGGCATCGGTATGTGCCCAAAGGGGTGGGCTGAAGAGCCCTCTCCAGGCCCTGCTGGAGGTACAAACGGTGGGATCTGAAATGAAAAATCAGTATGATGTGCCTCAGTGTGATGTGGTGGAAGCAGTGGAACATCCTCGTCAGCCGGTATCCAACCGTGCTGAGCCTCCTCATCAGGTGGATCCATATGCTCTGCAAATAGAGCGTGCTCAGGCTCAATGGGTACAGGATCAAAAGGAGCAATGACAGGATCAACATGATCAATATGATGGTCAACAGGGACGTCAGCAATCAAAGGTGGGTCAACAAAAGGATCAACAGCATGATCAGCAACTAACAAAGGGACATCATCAACAGGAAGATCGCCAACTGGCGGGTCAGCCAAAACGGGCTCAACAGGAACGTCAGCATGTACCAAGTCATGCTCATGCACAGGATCGAAAGCAGCTGCCTGCTCTGGGGCTACGGCAGGCTCCGGGTCGTCAAATGCCATGTCAAAATCAAACTCTGGATCAAAGGGATCGATAGGATCGACGGGATCAACAGGGTCCTCCATATGATGGTCCATAGGAATATACTCAATGTCGCGGTCAGGATCAAATCCTGGAGGAAAAACGGGATCGGAGTCCTCAATATCGTCGTGCTCAAATACAAGGCTCGGAATGGGGGCGGCAGAAGATGCCTGATCAGGGTCCGAGTCATGAACAAAATGCTGAATGCTCACCTCGTGAGACGGAGCAGAAGCCACAGACTCAAAGGAGTCTGGGACTGGTGAGTGGACGGGCGAGTCTCCAGCTGGGGCATCAGCAATCATCAAGAGACCGCCAGCGGGTAAAGGGGCTGCATCAGGATCCTCATCCTCAAAAGGCTCGTCCTCGTAGAGATCAATGTCGCCGTCAGCCTCGGCGTCTGGTAATAGCTCGTGTGCTGGGTAAGAAGCAAGAGGAATCGGAGCTGGAATCACAACAAGGGGAAGATACTCAGCAGGATCGCCATCAATAGGCTCATAGGCACCCTCGGGTAAAGCGAAGGGCAAGGAGTCATCAGTATGCTCATCAGCGTCGTCGGGTAGAGCGAACGGCTGGAAGTCATCATCATCCGTGCTCGTGTAGTCTGAGGTATGCACCTCACGCTCCGATGACACAATGTCATCCGACACTATGGGTAGAGGTCCAGTAGTATCTGAGTCTCTGGTGCCTGATGTATCCATGTGTCTGTAACACAATCACAAGTATGCACAAATAATCAGTAAATCAGGTAATCACATAAGTTACCAAATAATAATCACATAATCCACCTAGTCCCACTAGCCTCCCAGCCTCCCAGACTGTCCTTCCTAGTCCCACTAGCTAACTTTCCCAGCCTCCCAGACTGACTCCCTAGTCCCACTAGCAAACCTTCCCAGCCTCCCAGACTGACTCCCTAGTCACACTAGCAAATTCTCCCAGCCTCCCAGACTGACTCCCTAGTCCCACTAGCCAACTACCTGGATCCATTAGATCGAGCCTCGGCCTCCCAGACCGAGCCTCAGTCTCCCAGACCGAGCCTCAGCCTCCCAGACTGAGCCTAAAAATAATAAATAAAATATGCTCAACATTTGTTTATAAAAACGTTTTGGATCTGGACTTAAGTGGTATGTAGTAAAAATGTTTTCGTGAGAGCCCTAGTGATCATAGTCTAGACTCGAGAAGGAATCCTAGTTCGCTATGATCAGAGCTCTGATACCAAGCTGTCACACCCTGGCTTTGCGGAAGCGTGGTTAATTTGGTGTGACTTCTTAATACCATAGCTTAATCATAACAAGCTATATGAATTAAAAATATGCAAGATCATCCATTGAAAATAAAATAGTAAAACATTGTCTTAATGGGTTAAACACCCAACAACCACAACTTGTCTAAACATTACAAATGCAAACTTAACATAAACATGATTCAAGGACTGTGACTTGTCCAGGAAAGAGTCACAAGCCTCGAACCCTGGATGACCTCGGGCCTAATGCAGCGGAAAACAAGCCATACCGCGCCAGATCGTTAATTCCCTGAAATACATGTAACTTGAAAAATCAACAATAATGTTGAGCGAGTTCATGCGAAAGTGAGTATATAAACCTTTATCTTTATCAAAAACCTGGTATGTAGCAAATAAGGAAAAAGAGATCACCAATGGTTTGCAAGGCCATTGATATGTGTGAAGTGCAAGTAGGGATGACTCAAACCTAGCGGATTTATGCGTCGGGCACTAAGTCACCCCGAGGTCCGTTATGCTGGACCTGGGGCTGGGCTCGCTACACCCAGATAGATCTACCGCTCCTGTCCCTCGGTCCTACTACGAGGATTAATGGCCTCAAGTTGTGCCTACCCTCTCACATGATCTGAGTAACAAACCTCCTTACGCTAACCATACCGTGTATCAAGTATTCAAAATCATAGTAACATGTATTTCACCCCCGCAGTTTATAAAACTGAAAACAGTTAAGAGAAAAGGGGGACATGAACTCACAGTGAGTGCGTCACAATACCAAGTAATCCAAATATCCAACTGCTGCGCAACGACCTACATGTGCTAATTCTATTAGACGGATGGCCGTGCTTTATCTTTATAGTTTACTTTTTGGGAAACGGTTAGACAACCGTTCCGTGTATATACTTGGTAGAAAATCTCCTTCCCAAGGATGGGGGAATTAACACATGTGCGCGTTTATAATATTAATTCTCACTTAATATATTTTATTTCTCATTCCAAAATATAATTATTTTTCTCAAAAATAATATATTTTCTCTTTACATAATACTTTCCAAAATAATACGTTGACAATATCCGCATTCGTGAATATTTCCGTATAAAGCGTAAGTTACGTTTTAACGATTAAATGGTAATAGTAATTACCGTTGTAACTTATATGTTTGTCGTAAAGGCGTTGGTATTATTTTGGATTCGACAAAGTTAGTAAATATTATTTTTACTCTAAAAAAAATATTTATATATTTTCACAAAATAATCATAAACAGTGTTGTGAAAAATATATTTATCGAATAAATATTTATCACGTTTATTTTTGTGAAAACCCCACCTCCGAATATTTGTAAATAAAGTCATGGCGAAATATATTTTGTAAACATGTCAAAAGTAGTCTAACACTTGTAAATAATTCTAAGTGTTAGATTTTTAGAAAATTTCGCCAGAGTTTCCCCTGTAACTGGAGGTGGCCACGCTTTCAAGCGTATCATTTTCTTTTACAAAATCATTCCAACAATTTCTTTAAATCAACCAAATCAATTTCCGATACTTCAAACTAGTTTCAACACATTAACTCGCAGACTAGTATGTAAAATCACATTATTACATGAACTTGTAGTTTTTCTAAAACTATTGTGTAGATCTCGTTATATTTAGTGGATCTATGTATAAAATAGTTTAGTCTTGTAAAAACACCGTTTTTGGAACAAATCACTCTTTACAACTTCCCGACAACTTTTATAAAAATTGTTATTTTGTCGGATCTTTCGTTTCACAAGTGTTTATACACTTGTACTTTGTAAAAATCATATTTATTAACTTGTCATCCAACTTATATAAAACATGATTTTCTCGACACTTGGTTCTACGAATATACCACTTGCACATACGTAGATCGGCTCGTTTTAACTACTATTTTTCATGTCAAAACACTTTTACACAAGTTCATGTTTCCCGTGTGGTGGAGTTTCACCTTTTAACCCTTGTACAAAAGAAACAAGTGTATGTCAAGATTCGGGATCTTAACAAAGTCGGGTTAAACGATGATAAGAGCCACCACAACGTAGATCGGGCCTCAGCAATCAACATATTCAATTACTACGACTTTTACACGCGTTATATGCTTTTAACCAACAATATTCGAGTTTTAGTAGACTTTTTAGATTCAAAAGATGGGTTACCGACTTTTAACCGTTAAAAATCCTTTTAACCACTTTAGATACGATCAAGAACAAGTTTTAAATGTTATACCTCTAGCTCGGGGCTAGGGAAGATCTTTGGCGAAAATGGCGTGGATAAAAGCAAGTGAGCGAGGTCCTTCAACTTCCGTTTGCTTCCGGCTTCCTTATACGTGATCCCCGACACTAGTATATGCTCGGAATGGCAAGACACGAACCGAAAGTATGGTGGATGGTGGTGGGTATGTTCGGCCGAGAGGGAGGGGGCGAGAGGGAGAGAAAGTGTGGGTGTTGGTGTGTGTGAGTTTGTGTGGTGTGTGTGTGTATTTATAGAGAAATTTAGTGCTATCGTCCAACGGTTTCAAGTCGTCTAGATATCCACGAAATCTAATATAATATTCAAAGTTGTACTCCCTTGGTCCCACCTAGTTGGCCGATTCCATTGAGGGGGAATGCCATCCGGTTCGATCTCGATTGTTCAGTTAAGGTTCAGTTTGGTTAAGTCGGTTAACTTTAGGGATTAACCCCGTTAGTTGTTTAATGCGTTATAAAGCGGGTGTTAGGGAAATCAGGGACCCTAACTGGCTCAGAAAAATACCAATAATATTTCTGGTAATATTTTTATGTTCCGGGTATAGTCCGGTTGTTCGGTCGGATAGTAATCCGTTAAAGTGCTTAAGTAATCCTTTATGCGTCGTAAATAATATTTTTAGCGACACAATTTATTCTGCAAAGTGTCAGGAATAATTCCTCGTATTTTGGCACTTTATTAGTTAGCTAGAAGCTAGTGTGTTGATAAAAGTGCTGTGTTTTGTGCTTAAAATACGTTTTTGGCACATCCAATCTCTGTATCTTATTCCTAGAGACGCAATTATACAACCCTTGTATCCCTACACACACTATGGGTGTAGTAAAATATTTCTGGCTCATTCAGGCCTTTAGAGGCAGTGTTTGCCTAATGCTGGCTATATCAGCATGTCAAATAGGTTATCCGTCCAAATGCTACTGTGCTTTTGTGCATCATGTGTGTCACTAGAGTTCAGTAAGTAAATAATGTAGTTGATGCGTGTTAGTGTGTATATATTTTTTATGTATATTTAAGCCCTTTTTACACTTCTAGCCAAGTTTTAAATTTATAAAACACGATATTCACTAACACTAAACACACATATGGGCAAGTGCACCCATCGTGGACGTAGTATAGTGTTGGTAAGATACCGAGGTCGTCCAAGGACACAAGAGCTTTTAATACCGGTTTATCCTCAACGTCTAATCAAATCAAAAAGGTTAGAAAAATGTTTTAAACTAAGAAAAATAAAAACTAACTAAATGCTGAAAATAAAAATAAAATAAAAACAGATAGACAAGATGAATCACTTGGATCCGACACGTGTATTAGTATAACCTTTGATTATTTTCGCACTTTTGCACTTGTTTAAGAGATTATCTTAGTTATTGTAGTAGGCCCCTCTTTTGAAGGCGACGTTACCCTCAACCCAGTAGTTTGAGTCAGCAAGGATACAATCCTAAAGGGTCGGATTATTGAAAGATAATGAATTAAGTTATTACTGCAAATTATGGTAGGCCCCGCTTTTGGCGGTGACGTTACCCTCTGCTAAGTAGTCTGAGTCAGCAGGGATACAGTCCTAAATAGCCGGGTTATAGTATTAATAGTAGTTAACTTATGAGGGGGTCAAAGAGTTTGGATCCCCGCCATCCAATACCTATGGGCATTGAAGGAGATCCTACTAAATTTGACCCAGGTCCCAAGCAGGACCTCTAAACGCTGAACAAGGGCAAGACCCTTACCAAACCGTTCCCTTAACCCCCGACCAGGTAGCCAACATACCTCCATATAGACTGTGGAGATATGAATGGTGAAAATCTTTTATTTTATATAGACAGTAAAATAATGCCAAGACACCACGGACAAACGATAAGGAAAGATCACCTTCAACATAAGTAACTAGTTATTAAAGTCATTAATACAAAACCTAATAAAAAGTGCAAAAGATTAAAAATAAAAAGTATTATACTAAACACTTGTCTTCACCAAGTGATGTAAGAGACTTAGGCAAACATGGCCTTGATGTCAAGAACTCTTACGATCAATCTTGGATCCCGAGGCGACTCACACACTCTACGATGGACAATGGATGATGGTGGTGGATGATGGTGGTGGATGATGGTGTTATGGTGGTGGTGGGTGGTGGATGAGGTGTGAGAGAGGTGGTGTGCCAAGGGATGAGAGAGAATGAAGCCAAGCTCCTCTATTTATAGGCTGAACAGAAGGCTGGACACGGCCCCGTGTCCGCTGGACACGGCCCCGTGCCCGCCTGACACTCTCTCTCCTCATTAATTGTAATTGCGAATTACAATTAATGCGCCTGCTGTACTTTCACCACGCCCCCGTGCCCGCTGGACACGGCCCCGTGGTGGGCAATGGAAGCTTCTACTGGTTTGTCTTTTCTGCTGCTTCCTGGGCACGCCCCCGTGTTCGCTGGACACGGGGCGTGTTCAGACTCTGTTTCTTCCTTTTTGCTTTTGGAGGTGCCGTTGAGGGTCCGGGCAGTCTACTTTTGTTCCTTTTCTTGTATTTATGGTAGAATTAGTGGTCTTTTTGCTTCTTTTGTGATTTTGAGCTCATTTCATCCTGAAAATACAAAAGGAAGACAAAAACACTCTTTTTCCAACATTAGTACTAAAAAAGGGTTAGTTTTATGCCTTAATTGATGTGTTTTATATGTTGCATTTTACACACATCAAATACCCCCACACTTGAACTTTTGCTTGTCCTCAAGCAAAACTCTTTAAATGTGGCTTACACTCCCAAATGGAATAGGTAGAAGAGAAGTTTTTAGCTTGTCCTAGAGTGTCGGGAATCCAAGGTTTTTATAGGCTTTATTTTTATTTATTTACAATCCTATTCGTTATGATTTATTTTGAACTTTTCATAAGATAAATTACTTATTTGGGCATAGCATGCCTTATTAAAATTCCATTTATATACAAGTTCACATACCTCACGGGAGATCACTCAACACTCGGCCGAAGGTGTATATTTTAGTGAATCACTCGAGAGCGGCACGGAACTTACGTCTTTCCATAGGCTTGCCAAGCAATCAATCCTCCTCCTTTTTAACTTTTTACCTTTGTAAATATCAAGAGGACTTTTTGGGTGAAGGCTTGGGTTTAAAGGTGGGTGGTTGGTTAGTGGTTAGTAAAAAGGGCGAAAAATCGTAACAAGCGTCGGTTTTCGTGAAGTACCTTATTTTTAGTGACTTTTTATTTTTGAAGTATTTCTCCAAACAAGCTTTTTATAGCTTTTGTTTGTTTTTGACTTCATCATCATATATATATATATATATATATATTTTTTTGATGTCACATGAAAGGGCAAGTTGACGAAAAACCGAGCTTGTTACTAAAATAAAGGGTGAAAAAAAATGAAAAAGGTTTTTGGTGGGTAAAAATGGTTTTTTTTTTTTTTTGGGTAATGAAATGAAAGGTTTAGGCTCAAAGGGGCTATCTAGGGGGATTTTGGGTAGGTAAAAAAATGAAAAATAATGGTTTTGAAAGAAAAATAGTTAGTCCTAATGCCTCCATCATTTACTTACTTGGGTTTAAGTTGGTAAGGACCGGGAATGTATTGTCGTGGCAAGTTCTAGATTTGTAAGGACCGAGCGGCTATTCACACAAGAAACGAAAAATGAGCATTTAATCTAAATATGTGTATTTTTATGCTCAATAAAGGCTCAAAACTCACTTTTGTGAGAATGGGTTTTAATGTGACCAAGCATATATAATCGAATTTTAAACTAGACTTGTTATGCCGTTTCATAATTTTCTTATGTTGGTTCCTTTTTTATCACGACGCTATCGGTTGTAAACTTGTAAAAATATAACCTTTTTTTTAGAACTTGTTCTTCCCAACTTAAACTAAGACAAGTAAATAAAAAAAATGAAAAAGTTTTTGAACAAATTTGGGGTGTTTAGCGGTTCCAATAGAGTTTTGTGTAAGGCTTGTGTTTAGGATTTTGCAAAATTTCAAGGTTTTAGCATCCCCCCCACACTTAAATTACACATTGTCCTCAATGTGTCCAAAAATAATATTTTTGGTTGATTAGAATGTATAAAAGTGTGTTAAAAAGCAAAGATTTATGTTACTGGCATTCTGGACACGGCCCCGTGTTCACCGGGCACGGCCCCGTGGTCAAGTGCCAGTAACAGAAATTACAGAATTGAAACAGAAGCCTGGACACGGGGGCGTGTCCGCTGAACACGGCCCGTATCCAGTTACCTGAACTGGGTGATTTTTCTGCAGGGGCTCAGCACGGGGCCGTGTTGGTTGGGCACGGCCCGTGTTGAGCCTTTTGTAATGGAGATTTTTGTCGGGTTGCTCTGTTCTTCGTGCATGATTCCATTTTTTCTCGTTCCCTTTTTCATCCATTACCACCATGAGTGTGTTTTATTCTCAAAACAACCATCAATCATAAAAACCATCATAACATTGCAAATCATAGAGAGACATTACACTAAGTTAGCTAAATAACTAGGGGATACATAAGGTTATCATAAGAGTTCCACTTATTTAAGAAAATTTGGGAATAGCTTCCCGATGTAGTAACTCTCTTTAGCCGATGGCTCCTTGGTTGTCATTCAAAGCCATTCTTCTATCTCCCTAGGGAGGTAAAAGGTAGCCTCATTCTCTTCGGTGTCTCGAGGAGGAACGCTCACCGGGATTCCTTGCACCACCCTCGGTTGAGGTACTTGGTGCATGGCGTGCCATTCTGCTGGAATGATAACCTCGGGTACTACATTCCACGCCCTTTGGGTTATCACCGGGACCAAAGGCGGGGAAGCGAGAAGGTTTAATCTCTGGTGCAGGAGATTTACTTCCCGTAGGCAACCCTCCAAACCTACCGTCAGATGATTAATACGATCCACCAAAGCTTCTTCTACTCCCGTCATCTCGTCTATGGCTTCCCTCAAAGCGTAAACGTAGTTTACTAGGGAATCCTCTGCCGTAGACGACCTCCTTCCATTTCGGTTATTTCTTGAAGATGTTCCGCTGTTTCTGCTGGCCATTTTCTGCGAAATAATCCGAAGATAACTAAACTTTTGCAAAACAGTACCTCGAACACGGCCCCGTGCTAAGTGAGCACGGCCCCGTGTTCAGCTATCTGCAGGATTTTTGCCTAACGGCTCCAGGTTTTTAAATTATTTTAATACACTTTTATTGTGTTTTAAGCTTAGATAATTTAAAACAAAGTTATAGAACTAACTTTAGACAAGAATCCGTGGCAAAAATTCCTACAAACCTTTCATAGAAGGTTGGAATCATGGGTTTCCAAGCTTCCATGGAGGTAAGGTTTGAAAAAAATTTTTGGAAGAAGGAGAAATGAACAAAAGTGGAAAAGACAAGATGGTTCTTAGGAACCTTCTTTTAGCACTTACCTAGGATGGTATATGTGAAGATCCCAGGAATCTCTGCTTGGTGAAGTGGTCAAAAATGAGCAGAATTCAGGCTGCATTTAAAGAAAACGACAGCACACTGGACACGGCCCCGTGTCCGCTGGACACGGCCCCGTGTGCAGAGAAAATCCTGACACATTTTGTCCGTATTCTGACAGAATCAGCAGAGAATCTTCTGAGTGAACACGGGGGCGTGTTGACCGGGCACGGCCCCGTGTCGGTAGGCTGTTTTATGGAGTTTTGTTTCTTACTAAGGAGCTAATCTATATCGGGTGGCTCTTGACTTGTTGGAACAACCCCAAAGTGCCTAAGATACCTTAATTGTCCTATACTAAGGCGAGAACGCAAGAGGTTGTCGGTGAGGGTAATTCCTATTTTCATTCTAGGTGGACAAGTCCAACCCTTTCCCGGGCTCTCGTTAAAGAAGGTGTATGCCGAATCGCTCAGGTCTATGTATGCATCGAACGAAGTCGATGGTGAGTCCTTCATGGCACAATCGACACAGGGACGACTATCGTCCGCATCTTTTCTAGGTAAGAAGGTATTTTCGGGAGCAACGAGGTTGTCGGAATGCGGTTCCAACATTTCCTCATGGTCATCATCTTGGGATGGATCTAAAAAATCCTTCCTAAGTTCTTTTGACCAATTGAGAAGTAGTTCTTCTAGTTGAAATAGCTCGTCAAGGAGCATTTCTCCTAGAATATCTGGCTGGGCGCATTCGAGGGAGAAATAGTGCTTATTTTTACTTTCGCCCCTCTTAAGGTTACAAGGAATCGGTGGGTCTATATAGTGGGGCCTATAAGTGAGGAAGAAACATTTTAATTCCTCATGTTCGCCTCCACATATTCGACACCACAAACCATAAGAGTGCCGAAAGTAAAAAGAATTACTATCACTCATGTTTGTGTCAGAAATTACCAACCGTCGGGATCTAACGGTTCTGTTTTCAGTAACTGAATCTTGGGCACGGGGGCGTGTTGAGTGGACACGGCCCCGTGTTCAGCCTACTGTCTGACTTAAAACAGGATTGCCAGTTCCAATGATTGAGCACGGGGCGTGTTCAGCAGGCACGGCCCCGTGTTGAGCTCTGCAGAAGCTAAAAATCTAAGAAAAAATCCTAAAAAATTAAAGAAAAATAAAAATATGATTAGGCCGTTGATTCCTAACTTTCTTAAAATCCTTGTGTCCCCGGCAGCGGCGCCAAAAACTTGATGCGTGTTAGTGTGTATATATTTTTTTATGTATATTTAAGCCCTTTTTACACTTCTAGCCAAGTTTTAAATTTCTAAAACACGATATTCACTAACACTAAACACACATATGGGCAAGTGCACCCATCGTGGACGTAGTATAGTGTTGGTAAGATACCGAGGTCGTCCAAGGACACAAGAGCTTTTAATACTGGTTTATCCTCAACGTCTAATCAAATCAAAAAGGTTAGAAAAATGTTTTAAACTAAGAAAAATAAAAACTAACTAAATGCTGAAAATAAAAATAAAATAAAAACAGATAGACAAGATGAATCACTTGGATCCGACACGTGTATTAGTATAACCTTTGATTATTTTCGCACTTTTGCACTTGTTTAAGAGATTATCTTAGTTATTGTAGTAGGCCCCTCTTTTGAAGGCGACGTTACCCTCAACCCAGTAGTTTGAGTCAGCAAGGATACAATCCTAAAGGGTCGGATTATTGAAAGATAATGAATTAAGTTATTAATGCAAATTATGGTAGGCCCCGCTTTTGGCGGTGACGTTACCCTCGGCTAAGTAGTCTGAGTCAGCAGGGATACAGTCCTAAATAGCCGGGTTATAGTATTAATAGTAGTTAACTTATGAGGGGGTCAAAGAGTTTGGATCCCCGCCATCCAATACCTATGGGCATTGAAGGAGATCCTACTAAATTTGACCCAGGTCCCAAGCAGGACCTCTAAACGCTGAACAAGGGCAAGACCCTTACCAAACCGTTCCCTTAACCCCCGACCAGGTAGCCAACATACCTCCATATAGACTGTGGAGATATGAATGGTGAAAATCTTTTATTTTATATAGACAGTAAAATAATGCCAAGACACCACGGACAAACGATAAGGAAAGATCACCTTCAACATAAGTAACTAGTTATTAAAGTCATTAATACAAAACCTAATAAAAAGTGCAAAAGATTAAAAATAAAAAGTATTATACTAAACACTTGTCTTCACCAAGTGATGTAAGAGACTTAGGCAAACATGGCCTTGATTGTCAAGAACTCTTAAGATCAATCTTGGATCCCGAGACGACTCACACACTCTACGATGGACAATGGATGATGGTGGTGGATGATGGTGTTATGGTGGTGGTGGGTGATGGATGAGGTGTGAGAGAGGTGGTGTGCCAAGGGATGAGAGAGAATGAAGCCAAGCTCCTCTATTTATAGGCTGAACAGAAGGCTGGACACGGCCCCGTGTCCGCTGGACACGGCCCCGTGCCCGCCTGACACTCTCTCTCCTCATTAATTGTAATTGCGAATTACAATTAATGCGCCTGCTGTACTTTCACCACGCCCCCTGTAGGATCGGACTCCGACCTAAATGAGTCGTTCGGAAGAGCTCAAATTCGTTTCAGCGGCGGAAACAAAGAAACGAACGTATACACAGCTTGTATTACACTTTAATCCTCTTTTATATTGATATAACAGCAATTACAGTAAGAGGAAATACCGGCAGCACCTCGGTATCAGTTTCGAACAACGTTACAAATGAATTGACAAAGCATCCTATTTATACTAGCTTGGAACCGCTCGTAATGACCATGACATAAAGGCGATTCAACTAAACATGCCGTAAAGGCGGTTCCACACTGTCTGTAAAAGCGATTCCACTGGCTTCCGAATAAGCGGTTCTACAAGGTTGACTTCAAAAGCTATACTCTTCATTCATTGGTCATTTGATAGGTGCTCTCTCATTGGACCATAAATTGGTCCAATCAAAACTATCTTTAACTTTGACATTTTGTATTTTGTGAACATATCTTGTGACTTTTGAGATTAAACGGCCAATATCTTTTTTTTTAAATGATGACATCACTTGTGATATCACCTAGGTGATGTCACTCGTGATGTCATCCCCGATCAGATCCGCACCGTGACCGAGACTTCGACATTAGACGTAGTCGACAGATGACTGCACCAACAGACTCCCCCTCAGATGTTGACGAGTCTAAAGTGTCGAGTCTTCAACGACTTCAATCTTTATCAGTCTTTGGACTTCTCTCTCTCTATCTTCAGACTCCCCCTCTCGATTTGCTGGCATTCCTTTGATCTTCAGCAACATCTTCAGGATCGACGTCTGGCTTTCCTGCAAAAACTCTACCTCAGAGTAAATTTTTTTCACATATATTTATCAAACATATGAACTTGAACCAATCCAGATTCTCATACAAAACAAACTCAGATTGTGATGAACCACTTGAAAAGGTTAGATTATGAAAACAATTAATTTCATACAAACACTCCCCCTCAAGCATTGCTCATCATGTTTAGCACTCGGAATTTTGAAAATCAGCTATTCAACATCAGTTGTCGAAAATCTTTTTGAATTTTCAAAAATTTATGCTAAAACACACCAAAAATATTTTTGAATTTTTCTGAAAGAGAAACTGAAATGCAGAAATGAAATATTTACAAACAATATTTTTGTGAATTCGTGCAAGAGGATCATATCAGTTTTGAGACAAATCACTAACACCGTTAAGCTTTAAACATTCTCAGTTTTAAACAATTTACCTAGATTGTCAGTATGTTTGTCCACTTAAATTTTCAACACAAATTTCAATCGATTCGAGATACGATATTAATGTTTTAGAGACTTAAACTTAATTGTGTATCACTCCACTTGAATATACTCCCGTATCCAGATCCCAAATATTCAGTCTTACAGGTGAGTATACCACAGATGATATCTGTAAAGGGGTTAAATGCGAAACCGTGAGAGCTCAGGTCAGAACTTCCGTTCAGCAGAGAGATGACGGCTCGACTTTTGGTGGGTCCCCTTTAGAGGATCTTTTTGCATTTCAACAGCAGCGACTATCAATTTTATTGTTTCATCAGCATGCTGAGGGCGAAGCTTATGTTTCAAAGCTTTAGCAGAAAGTATTATCCGGGGACTAGGTCAGTACTTCCATACAGCAGAAGTCCCGGGATAATACCCCAGATATCACTGAGTATAAAGACCTAGTATCTCAGAATACGGGACCTTTCAAACAAGATTTCGGGGGTTACCCATATATTCAAGAATAGTTACCCACGAATTAAGCAAGTTTGATTTAGGTTTATATCTCGTTTCAATTTACTAAATGTGCAAAAATCTACTGACACATCCGCAGTAATATCGTTTAACACTTTTTAACTTTTCATTTCTTTAGCGTGCCGTGATAGTCCACTGATGTACTATCATTTCCTCTTTTCGCAACAAAACTCATTTTTGAATTTTATCATGTTTTTGGCTTTTTCAAATTTTCAAATGTTTTTGGATTTTCTGAAATTTCCCTACTCCCCCTAAAATGCAAACACATTTTAAAGAAAATTTGAAAACTTCTAAATTTTTACCTACTAGAAACATAAAAAGTAAAACAAACTATACAGAAACTTGACAACTGACACTGAATCACATCAAATCGCCATTCACTAGGCATAAACAATCTGAACTCCCCCTATCACAAATCATTTTCTCATTTAGATTTCAAAACACTTAAGTTTGTTTCAATCAAAATGATTTTTCCGGAAAATAAATTTGTGTTGATAACAACCACTTGTAGGTTTATTAATTTTAAAACGGGGATGTGGTTCATCATCTTGTCTATCTTTTCTCATGAATAGTAAATCAAGTACAAATTAATGTCCCTGATTTACCATTTGCATTCAATAGATTCCTATACCACTTGTAAATGTAATCACTTCACAGTATCCAAGCATCTCAAAATTTAACCACAATTACCACTTGTGGGATCAAGATTACCACTTGTAGATACAATGGTTACCACTTGTAGATACCCAACAACTACCACGTGTAGGAATATTACGTCTACATCACCATTTTTCAACCAGAATGCCGATTCCTGCTTCGCATTTAACCACCTGGAAGCTCCGGCATAGTCCTTTAACCTGTAAACAAAAACATTTAAGCATTAAACACAAACATTCAAACTTCTCAAATACTAGAAGGATGCCGATTCATGATCCATGATATAAACTTGGGATCTCCGGCGTAGTCCTAAGACTATCATGGAAAACAAACATCCATCCAAGTCTTCTCAGACTTGATGGATTTCAACTCCTGAGCAGTCGGGTTGTATGTAGCCTTTTTCGTAGCGTAAAAATCTTTAACCCCCTTTGCTCTTCCACTCAACATTTTCCCAAATATCTTTTTAACATTCCCATTGAATGTTTTTTCGACATCAAAATCATTCTTTTCTTTGTAGAACTGATTCGAAATCTCAGTTTTTCCCACTTTCTTCTTTACTTCCTCAAACTTCAATGATGGAAACTCCTCATCATTCACTAAAATCTTTTTCTCAACCTGTGGCTCTTCTGGCTTTGTGGAACCAGATTCATCGCCGACAATCACATCATCTTTCTTCGCAACCCACACCTGGTTGTCTTTTCCTTTCTTCTCATACTTGTTCTTTTGTGAACATTCACCAACCTCGAATTTTGAATTCTCAAACATTCTAAGTTTTTCAGTCGGTGGTTCAACATCAACAACTTTCTCTTTCAACTTCTGAGACACTCCCTGTTTTGCTTTGGTATTCCGTGTACAGTTCCATGCAATGTGACCAACTTCATTGCATCTGTAACAGGTACGAGTCTCTCTTTGATAAAACACTTCAGCTCCATTTCTCTTTCTTTCAGCAAGAAACTCCTGGTTTGACTGTTTCCAGAACGGTTTCTTCTGTTCTTCATCCGAACTTCCACCTGACACAAATTCAGTTTTTGTTTTAGAATTTTTATCATTTTTATGGTTTTCTGGTGGAATAAAACCAAGACCTTTCTTTTTGTAGCTACGATTTTGGTTAGGTTTCTTTTGAAAACAAGAACCAGAATTGTTGCCCTTTTTCTTATTTAAACGTTGCTGAACTCTAGAAGTATATTTTTTAGGTTTTTCAAAACTTTTCAAAACTTTTAATTCAGGAATATTAATCTCTACTAGTTTAAAAGTTTTGTTGATTAGATCCGTTTTAACACTTAAAATTGGAAACTCTTTGTTGTAATATAATTTGTCAGAACCATTCAAAGTATAAACAACTTCGAATGTTTCATCATCCAAATCTGCCTTTGATAACAAAAATTCTTTACTATAAGACCGTTTAACCGACGAATTTTGACTGTTGACTGACGACTTAGACCCTCCAGACTCAGACTTTGACTCTGTCTCCTCATCAGTGTCCAACACCTGATCGACCACCTTTTTGATTAATTCAGACTCATGATCAGTATCGGACGAGGTAAACGTCACATCAATGTTTTCTGGTAAAACGTCAGTTGTGTCGGTTTTAAGCTGTATATTGACCGCTTTTGCAAGTTGTTCCTCATTTGGTTTCCTAGGTGAATACCCATCCCAAATTGGAGGTGGACACTTGTTATAGCTAACAGTCGTTTTCTTACCACAGTCATTCTTCTTCTTTTGCTTCTCATCTCGAAAAGCTTCTAAACCTGCAACAGTTGGATAAACACGATCAATGAGATAATCAGAAGTAGTGTAGCTTAACAATAACCTCCTAATTCTCTCATTCTCTATCTTTTCCGTTTCCAACTCCTGCTTCCATTTGGCACTCTCTTCAATGTAAAAATTTATTGCCTTTTGTTTCGACATCAAAGTAGCATTCATCATGGTAAGCGCTTGTTCTCTCTCTGAGTTTGTTGTTTGAAGACCAGTTACTGTTCTGTTCAACACGTCGTACGATTCCTTCACATAATTGAGGTTGAACAATAACTGCTCCTTCTTCTTTTCATACTCAGATATGATGTCGTCTTTAGCTGCACAGTTCTTGCAATCTTCCAAGCACTTCTCGCACGGCTTGATAACTTCAATAATCTTCTCAACTTCGATTGTTTTAACAACTTCAATCACCTTTTCCACTTCAACCACCTTCTCTACTTCAATAACAACCTCAGTAATCTTATCAGCAACATTCTCAGCATTTTGAACATCGCCTTCAGATTCAGTTTCATCGCCTTCAGATTCAGTTTGTTGTTCTTTAGCAGCTCGTTTTCCCTTCAGTTTCTCCATGTAATCTGCAAAATAAACATGAAAACTTTTAGGAGAAAGATGAGTTTTAGCAACATTTATAAGTTTTTCTCCCTCATCATCACTGCTGTTGTGAACTGGTGATTGATCAAAGTGAACAGATTTTTCAGACTCATTATCAGATAAATCAGAAACAGTTGGTGATTTATCAAAAACAACAGCCTTTTCTGAACCAATCCCATTCTGAACACTCTCATCAGAACTAACTGCATATTCAACATTTTCATCTGAATCTGTTGAAATTTCTCCAGATCTTTCAGAAATTTTATCATCAACACCATCTGAACTTTCATCAGATGACACAGATTTTTCCTCTCCACTTGATACATTCTCTCCAATAAATCTCATCCAAGTAGCAAACAAATTTGGCTCTCGGACAATCTTTGCAATGAAAGCTTTATAATCTCCATTCTCATCAACAAACATATCCCAACTAAAACCTTCTGGTAGTTTCTCATCATCTTGATCAACAATGCGTGCGGCTGTGGCTTCAGATGATATGAAATCACTCCAGCGGAAATCTACCAAACATGCTCTTTTCGGATCTTCTATCTTTCCTCCGTGAGCTGTTTGAGGTTCTTGGGATCGACCGACTTGCTGATAGATAGCTTTGCGGTAGTAGTCATCTTTCCCAAATGGATTTTGTGCTCCGCTAGCCTCTCTTCCTTTGCATTCCCGCTTGAAATGGCCTTTCTCCCTGCAACGAAAACACGTAACTTTAGATTTATCAAAACCTAAAGTAGAAACATGTGCATCAAGAAAGTCATTTCTCCCGGTAATGGTTTTGAATTTCTCAGCCCGACGAAGAACACTCGCTAGACACCATTTGATATCCATAAGTTCTATTTGGTCGTAATCCTCTTTGGTGAGCATAGGATTTCCGATCCGACCAGCAACTAGACCTTCATAAGATAACAGAACTGAACCCAGCAGTGCCATGTGGTCTTTAGCAGTGTCTTCAGAGAAGCTTTGACCTTCTGGAAGGTTGAGAGCTATGTTGCACTGAATTATGTATCCATTTCTGGTTTTCGTACTCTGAGACTGAAAGCTTGTGTTAGTCTCTTTCGGATTCACACTCGGAAATGATGAAAATCCACTGCTGCTCTTGTTTGAACCCTGATCAGCTTTTTCTGATGAATCTCCAGCACTGAATGCAGTTTGTATTTTCGGACTTCTTTCAGATTCAGTAACTGGAACACTTCCTTTATAGTACATTTTAACATCCTGTTGACCACTAGGATTGTTCATCCTAGCGATCTTTTGCTGTTCAAGATTCTGGGCTTCTAATTTTTCAATAAATTGCCCAATTGTCAGTCCGTCATAAACACCCGTGTTTTTCAATATCATCAAATACGTTCCCCACTCTTTCTGTGGTAACGCGTCAGCCAATTTATCCACATACTCTTCACGTTGTTTATCAACACCGATCATTGTTAATGATCTCACTAAGTGACAATATCGTTCAATTAGCGCCTTAGTATCCTCTCCTGGTAAACTGCTAAAAAGATCGAACTCTTTCTTGAGTAATGCCTTTTTGCTTTTAACCATGCTCTCACTTCCCTCGAATTTGACTTTAAGAGCATCCCATATCGACTTAGCAGTTTTGTCGTGTTCTAACAGAATGAATATATCTTCTTTAATCGCTTGCTGTAATAAACTGATCATCATTTTCTCTGCTCTGTACATTGCACGTTCTTGATCTGAGAATTCGGATATTTCTTTTACAACATTCATCTCTGTTCTCGGTAACGAATACTTCTTCAAAATGCATTCCCACGATCTGAGATGATTTGCCTGAACCCAGTTTTCAAAACGATCTTTCCACCCGTAGTATTCTTCAATACTCATAAGTTTCGGGGGTTTCTGGGTGGTTCCCGTCTCATTTTCAAGATTCATGGCTTGAGCAATCGCGGCTGGAGTACTCGGTGTAGCAAATGCGTTGAAGAATTCAGAACTCATGCTTCAAGAATCAGATAATACTTCGGGCAATACCTGATGTAGCACAAAAGAAACAACAATCAGTTTAAAGTATTATCAATTAATAAAAGCGAACTAATACTCGAACTGATGATCAATTCTGTGTGGATTGAGTGTTGATACGCTGTACAGACTGAAATTGACGTGAGATTTTATCAAAACACGCGAATTACTTTGACCCGAATCGAATTCAACCGACTTGACCCTTTGAAACCTTTGAACTGCAGACTTTGCGAACTGAAAGTTGACACACTGACCTTTTCAATGACCTGGCAAAATCACACGACTTGGAACGAAATCGAACTCAAACAACCTGAACTCGGATCAAATCCCAAGTAAACTGAAAATCACCCTTACAATAACTCTAATATTTGAACCTTAAAAGCTTATATGAAATTGATTATATTGGAAGATCTCAAAAATCCTTGATTGGGCCGTTAAGGTGGGCCAATGAAACACATGGTTACACTTTTGGGCGGCACAACTATATATTTTTAAAAGTTTTCTATGGGCTTCAAATGCAAATGGCCGACAACTTATGCACTATACAATATTTTGATAGGGCCTCATACTTGAATCACATGCAATAAGCAGGCATCTTCACAGAAACTTGATTAGATCAACCATTTAACTTTTTACACAACTATCATGGCAGACAAGTTTGCATGAGCAGATTACTCTTGATAGATCAATGACAGTTGTAAGCGAATATAATAAAGTGCACTAAAAGCGAACCGATGATGTGATCTATAAGCGGTTCATATCAAGTCATTATGAGCGAGCCATGACATATGAGCGATTCAGAGATTGTCTAATAAGCGGTCCACAATAATATCTATGAGCGGTTCAAGATATTCCTATAAGCGGTTCAGGAACGGTGGGATCGCTTTTTCAACATCTTGTCAGTTCGCTTATATGGTCAGAATGACAAACCGCTTTTACGGCAACTTAAGGATCGCTTTTGTGGCAATGTATTTCGAGCGGTTCATGACATAATTTTCGAGCGGTTCCAGACGATATTTTCGAGCGGTTCCCGAAGTGACGTCAGCAAACACGAACCGCTTTTTAAGCAAAAATTCAATTTTAACCAAATTTAAGCCGAATTAAGGTCTGAAAATTTCCAGGTTTTGTTAAATCATGATTCCGCACACAATATGTAAATTTGAAGCGATTTTGACCGTAATGATGAAAAAATGATGAAAACGAGCTGTATATGCGAGATCTCCTCCTCCTTGGCTCTGATACCAATTGTAGGATCGGACTCCGACCTAAATGAGTCATTCGGAAGAGCTCAAATTCGTTTCAGCGGCGGAAACAAAGAAACGAACGTATACACAGCTTGTATTACACTTTAATCCTCTTTTATATTGATATAACAGCAATTACAGTAAGAGGAAATACCGGCAGCACCTCGGTATCAGTTTCGAACAACGTTACAAATGAATTGACAAAGCATCCTATTTATACTAGCTTGGAACCGCTCGTAATGACCATGACATAAAGGCGGTTCAACTAAACATGCCGTAAAGGCGGTTCCACACTGTCTGTAAAAGCGATTCCACTGGCTTCCGAATAAGCGGTTCTACAAGGTTGACTTCAAAAGCTATACTCTTCATTCATTGGTCATTTGATAGGTGCTCTCTCATTGGACCATAAATTGGTCCAATCAAAACTATCTTTAACTTTGACATTTTGTATTTTGTGAACATATCTTGTCACTTTTGAGATTAAACGGCCAATATCTTTTTTTTAAATGATGACATCACTTGTGATGTCACCTAGGTGATGTCACTCGTGATGTCATCCCCGATCAGATCCGCACCGTGACCGAGACTTCGACATTAGACGTAGTCGACAGATGACTGCACCAACACCCCCGTGCCCGCTGGACACGGCCCCGTGGTGGGCAATGGAAGCTTCTACTGGTTTGTCTTTTCTGCTGCTTCCTGGGCACGCCCCCGTGTTCGCTGGACACGGGGCGTGTTCAGACTCTGTTTCTTCCTTTTTGCTTTTGGAGGTGCCGTTGAGGGTCCGGGCAGTCTACTTTTGTTCCTTTTCTTGTATTTATGGTAGAATTAGTGGTCTTTTTGCTTCTTTTGTGATTTTGAGCTCATTTCATCCTGAAAATACAAAAGGAAGACAAAAACACTCTTTTTCCACCATTAGTACTAAAAAAGGGTTAGTTTTATTCCTTAATTGATGTGTTTTATATGTTGCATTTTACACACATCAGTAGTGACGGAAAATCAAAGTATGATGCAGATATGTACAAGTATCAACAATCAAGTAGCAGTTTATCAAAAATCTCAGTTAAGCACAGTAATTAGGCAACAATTAATAGTTAATTAAGTCGTACGGATACCTGGTTTGGTGAGGGTTGTCACATGTGCATTGACTACAGAGAGTTGAACAAGCTGACGATCAAGAATAGGTATCCCCTGCCAAGAATCGATGATCTGTTCGATCAGCTTCAAGGTTCGAGCTTCTATTCAAAGATCGATCTTCGATCTGGATACCATCAGCTACGGATACAGGAGGAGAGTATCCCGAAGACAGCCTTCAGAACTCGTTATGGACACTACGAGTTTCTCGTTATGCCGTTTGGTTTGACAAACGCACCTGCAGTGTTCATGGATTTGATGAACCGAGTTTGTAAGCCATACCTGGATAAGTTTGTGATTGTATTCATCGATGACATCTTGATTTATTCGAAGACAAAGGCTGAGCACGAGCAGCGTCTTAGAGCCATTCTGGAGCTGCTAAAGAAGGAACAGTTGTATGCCAAGTTCTCTAAGTGTGAGTTTTGGCTAAGAGAAGTGCAATTTCTTGGGCACGTGGTGAATGGAGATGGAATTAATGTGGACCCGACCAAAATCGAGGCGATCAAAGATTGGGAAACGCCAAAGACGCCAACTGAGATTCGGCAATTCTTGGGTTTGGCTGGCTATTATCGAAGGTTCATCGAGAACTTTTCAAAGATCGCTCAACCGTTGACACTCCTCACGCAGAAGGATAAGAAGTTTGATTGGGGAATCAAACAGGATTTCGTGGTATACTGCGACGCATCGCGTCAAGGATTGGGTTGTGTGTTGATGCAACGTCAAAAGGTTATCGCCTACGCATCACGCCAACTGAAAGTGCACGAAAAGAACTATACCACTCATGATTTGGAGCTAGGCGCAGTGGTTTTTGCTTTGAAGATCTGGAGACACTACCTTTACGGTACAAAGTGTACGATTTTCACAGATCACAAGAGCCTCCAACATATATTCAACCAGAAGGAGTTGAACATAAGGCAAAGGCGATGGGTCGAGTTGTTGAACGATTACGACTGCGAGATCAAGTATCATCCAGGGAAGGCGAATGTGGTCGCTGATGCCCTAAGTCGTAAAGAGAGAATCAAGCCCATAAGGGTTAGGGCTATGGAAATGATAATTCAAACCGACCTTTCCTCGCGCGTTCGTGCAGCACAGAAGGAAGCTCTCAAGGAGGGAAACCTTGAGGAAGAATATCTCCGTGGGATGGAGAAGATTTTGGTGCCAAACAGGGAAGGAACGTTGTGTTTTGAGAAAAGGATTTGGGTTCCTCTGTTTGGTGGTTTAAGAGAGGTTATCTTAGATGAAGCTCACAAGTCGCGGTACTCTATCCACCCTGGAGCGGATAAGATGTACCAGGATCTTAAAGATTATTACTGGTGGCCTAGGATGAAAGGCGATGTTGCTATTTACGTGAGCAAATGTTTAACTTGCGCCAAAGTTAAGGCGGAATACCAGAAGCCTTCGGGACTTCTGCAGCAACCAAAAATTCCCCAGTGGAAGTGGGAAGAAATCTCCATGGATTTTATTACGAAGTTGCCAAGAACGCCAAAAGGCCATGACACTATCTAGGTGATAGTGGATCGCTTAACGAAGTCAGCACACTTCTTACCTATCCGCGGGAAGGATAATACAAGCAAATTGGCTGAAATCTACATGAGAGAGATTGTTACACGCCATGGAGTACCTCTCTCGATTATTTCTGATAGAGACGGGAGGTTCGTATCGAGGATATGGCAATCCTTGCAGGAAGCTTTTGGCTCAAAGCTGAATATGAGCACTGCTTTTCACCCGCAGACCGACGGGCAAAGTGAGCGGACGATTCAGACGTTGGAGGACATGCTGAGAGCATGTGTGATGGATTTAGGCGGTAGCTGGGATAAGCATTTACCCCTGGTTGAATTTTCATACAACAACAGCTACCACACCAGTATTGGTGCCGCGCCATTCAAAGCTTTATATGGGCGCAAGTGCAGGTCGCCGCTCTGTTGGTCTGACGCAGGTGATAGACAATTGGTAGGTCCCGATGTAGTTCAGGAAACTACAGATAAGATCGCGCAAATCCGAGATCGCATTAGTGCGGCTCGTGACCGTCAGAAGACCTACGCAGATCTGAAAAGGAAACCTCAGGAGTTTGAGGTTGGGATATGGTTTTGTTGAAGGTATCACCCTGGAAGGGTGTGGCACGCTTTGGGAAGCGTGGGAAGTTGAATCCGCGCTACATTGGTCCTTTCAAGGTTTTGGAAAGAATTGGGACTGTAGCATACAAGTTGGATCTACCTGCCGAACTGAATAATGTTCACGATACATTTCATGTATCCAATCTGAAGAGAAGTCCAACTCAAGTTAACGTTGCCATTCCTACCGACGAAATTCATATTGATGACACGCTCCACTTCGTTGAAGAACCTGTCGAGGTCACGGATTGGAAAGTGAACAAGACCCTCCGGAGCAGTGTCAAACTCGTCAAAGTTCGTTGGAATGCTAGACATGGTCCTGAGTTCACCTGGGAGCGTGAAGACCGAATGAAAGAGAAATACCCCCACTTATTTCCAGAGAACCCTGCTTCTACAAGCCGAATTTAAAATTTCGGGACGAAATTTATTTAACGGGGGGAGAATGTGACAACCCTCACTAAACCAGGTATCCGTACGACTTAATTAACTATTAATTGTTGCCTAATTACTGTGCTTAACTGAGATTTCTGATAAACTGCTACTTGATTGTTGATACTTGTACATATCTGCATCATACTTTGATTTTTCCGTCACTACATTATTTACTTACTGAACTCTAGTGATAAAGATGATGCACAAAAGCACAGCAGCATTTGAACGGATAACCTATTGAACATGCTAATATAGCCAGCATCAGGCAAACACTGCCTCTAAAGGCCTGAATGAGCCAGAAATATTTTACTACACCCATAGTGTGTGTAGGGATACAAGGGTTGTATAACTGCGTCTCTAGGAATAAGATACAGAGATTGGATGTGCCTAAAACGTACTCTAAGCACAAAACACAGCACTTTTATCAACACACTAGCTTCTAGCTAATTAATAAAGTGCCAAAACATGGGGAAATATTCCTGACACTTTGCAGAATAAATTGTGTCGCTAAAAATATTATTTACGACGCTTAAAGGATTACTTAAGCACTTTAACGGATTACTATCCAACCGAACAACCGGACTATACCCGGAACATAAAAATAATGCCAGAAATATTATTAGCCTTTTTCTGAGCCAGTTAGGGTCCCTGATTACCCTAACACCCGCTTTATAACGCGTCACGCAACTAACGGGGTTAATCTCTAAAAGTAACCAACTTAATGTAACTGAGCACTAACTGAACAATCGAGATCCAACCGGATACCCCCCCCCCTTTTTGGGCCGGTTCCATCCTCATGGAACTAGAGGTACACTTTTGAATATTTTATTGTTGATTGTGGATATCTAGAGAGCATAAGAATCCGTTGGACGATGAACCAAGTTTTGTCTATAAAATGCACACATAACCCACAAGACTTGTCATCCACATTTCACCAACATTTTCTACTCTCTCCCTCTTGCTCTCTTCTCGGCCGTAACCCCCCACCCACAACCATCCACCTTTCGGTTCTTGTTTGGCCATTCCAAGCACATACAAGGCATTCGGGTCACGTATAAGGAAGCTTGAAGCAAGCGGAAGTTGAAGGACCTCGTTCATTTGCTTTTATCCAAGCCATTTTCGACTAGATTCTTCCCTAGCCCCGAGCTAGAGGTATAATGTTTAAAACTCGCTCTTGATCGTATCTAAAGTGGTTAATATGATTTTTAACGGTTAAAAGTTGGAATCATGCGTTTTGAATTTTTAAAGACTACTAAAACTCGAATATTGTTGGTTAAAAACTTATAACGCGTGTAAAAGTCGTAGTATTCGAATATGTTGATTATTGAGGCCCGATCTACGTTGTGGTGGCTCTTATCATCGTTTAACCCGACTTTGTTAAGATCATGAATCTTGACATACACTTGTTTCTTTTGGTACAAGGGTTAAAAGGTGAAACTCCACCACACGAGAAGCATGAACTTGTGTAAAAGTATTTTGACTTGTAAAATAGTGTTTAAAACGAGCCGATCTACGTATGTACAAGTGGTATATTCGTAGAACCAAGTGTCGAGAAAATCATGTTTTTAAAAGTTGGATGACATGTTAATAAATATGATTTTTACAAAGTACAAGTGTATAAACACTTGTGAAACGAAAGATCCGACAAAATAACAATTTTTACAAAAGTTGTCGGGAAGTTTAATGTGTTGGAACTGGTTTGAAGTATCGGAAATTGATTGGTTGATTTAAAGAAATTGTTGAAGTGATTTTGTAAAAGAAAATGATACGCTTGAAAGCGTGGCCACCTCCAGTTACAGGGGAAACTCTGGCGAAATTTTTCTAAAATCTAACACTTAGGATTATTTACAAGTGTTAAACCATTTCGAGATGTTTTCAAAATATATTTCGCCATGACTTTATTTATTAAATAATCGGAGGTGGGATTTTCATAAAAACTAAACGTGGTAAATATTTATTCGATAAATACATTTTTCACCACACTGTTTATGATTATTTTGTGAAAATATATAAATATTATTTTTAGAGTAAAAATAATATTTACAAACTTTGTCGAACCCAAAATAATACAAACGCTTACACGACGAACATATAAGTTACAACGGTAATTATTATTACCACTAAATCGCCAAAACGTAACTTACGCTTTATACGGAAATATTCATAAATGCGTATTTTGTCAACGTATTATTTTGGAAAGTATTATACGAAAAGAAAATATATTATTTTTGAGAAAAATAATTATATTTTGGGATGAGAAATAAAATATATTAAGTGAGAGTTAATATTATAAACGCGCATGTATTAATTCCCCCATCCTTGGGAAGGAGATTTACTACCAAATATGTACAAGGAACAGTTGTCTATCTGTTTCCCGAAAATTAAACTATAAAGCTAAAGCACGGCCATCCGTCTAATAGAATTAGCACATGTAGGTCGTTGCACAGCTTCGGACTTTGGAGTGCTTGATTTAGCTACGCACTGACTGTGAGTTCATGTCCCCCTTTTCTCTTAACTGTTTTCAGTTTTCTAAACTGCGGGGGTGAAATACATGTTACAATGATTATGAATATGTTTATACATGGTATGATTAGCGTAAGGAGGTTTGTTACTTAGATCATGTGAGTGGGTAGGCGGAAACTTGAGGCCATTAATCCTCATAGTAGGACCGAGGGACAGGAGCGGTAGATCTATCTGGGTGTAGCGAGCCCAGCCCCAGGTCCAGCTGAACGGACCTCGGGGTGACTTAGTGCCCGACGCGTAAATCCGCTAGGTTTGAGTCATCCCTACTTGCACTTCACACATATCAATGGCCTTGCAAACCATTGGTGATCTCTTTTTCCTTATTTGCTACATACCAGGTTTTTGATAAAGATAAAGGTTTATATACTCACTTTCGCATGAACTCGCTCAACATGATTGTTGATTTTTCAACTTACATGTATTTCAGGAAACTAACGATCTGGCGCGGTATGGCTTGTTTTTCCCGCTGCATTAGGCCCGAGGTCATCCAGGGTTCGAGGCTTGTGACTCTTTCCTGGACAAGTCACAGTCCTTGAATCATGTTTATGTTAAGTTTGCATTTGTAATGTTAAGACAAGGTTATGGTTGTTGGGTGTTAACCCGTTAAGACAATGTTTTGATTTTTATTATCAATGGATGATCTTGCATATTTTTAATTCATATAGCTTGTTATGATTAAGCTATGGTATTAAGAAGTCACACCAAATTAACCACGCTTCCGCAAAGCCAGGGTGTGACATTCGCCTCCTATCTTTGAGAGTTATTCCCCCAGGAAACCAAATGAGGAAAGGGTAGACAAGGCTCTAAACATCAAATTAAAGTCTGAAATCACTGATGAATTACCAGACAATATTAATGTCACATTCACAGCGTCTGACACTGATCATGAGTCCGAGTTAGTTAAGAAAGTTGTCGATCAGGTGTTGGATATGGATGAAGAGTTAAAGTCGGAGTCTAAGTCAGATAGTTCGAGTTCATCTGAGAAGAGTCCGAGTCCACTGGTTAAGAGGGTTTATAATAAAGAATTTTTATTATCAAAATCTAATTTGAATGGTGTGACAACTCGAGTTTCCAAGATTCCAATTTCGCATTTATTGCACGTTCATTGTTTGTTTAGTTATTTATTTGCACGATTAGTTGCTATGGAATTGTATATGTTTTGACACAATGAAGTGTATTGTGTAATTGTGCATGGTTATGTGTTAATTGTGAAAGATTTGTTAAATGCATAAACTTGGTGGTGAAATTGTGAACTATTTTGAAATGGTGTACTTATGTAAAATATGATACTTAGGGATGTATGGAGGAATTAGTGAAACTCTAAGCATTTTAAC
Source organism: Helianthus annuus (assembly GCF_002127325.2). Lineage (NCBI taxonomy): Eukaryota > Viridiplantae > Streptophyta > Magnoliopsida > Asterales > Asteraceae > Helianthus > Helianthus annuus. Next base: position 158,194,684 of record NC_035440.2, on the reverse strand, counting down.
CCTAATCATTCACAAAGAATCAAAACACGTACAACCATCTTCTCATCATTCTTGGCTTCACAAGTCTTTTGCATCAAGCTTGATCTTTCAATCCATTTAGAATCAATCAAGGTAATTGTTTAATCATTGTTGGTTGTTAGTTGTTGATTGATAGATGACAAAACCCTAGTTCTTCATATGATATTCTGTGATTATAATTGATTCCTGATTATTGCGATATGATGATGATTAGTTGTGAAATCGATTGTCTGATGCCAACATGCTTGATATGATGAAGATGTTAATTGTTTAATTGATTTCTGCAATACAAAAGCAAGAGCTTAGGGTTTTCTTGATCGTAGTCTGCGTAACGTAACTGTTCCAATGAAAGATTGAATGTACGCTTAATGTTGTTAACTGGTCCAACCTTTTTAGATGCAGCATTAGGTCCGAGTTTTGTGAAGGACATAAGTCCGACTTTTGTGATATGTAAACATGCTTGTCCGAATTTCTTTGTTTATGAACTCATGTCCGACTTATGTTTATAAATCTGGTGGTCCGAACTTTACATAAGGAACCTTTCCCCCATTTTTTTGTCCGACCTTTGATAATATCACAAGGGGTCCGAGTTTATGGCCTTGTTACCCTTGTCCGACCTTGTGAAAGTAACCCCCCCATGTCCGAGTTTTGAAGGGGAAGCCCCCTTGCCCCTGTCCGAGCTTCATGGCCTTGAAACCCCTCACACTTTGTCCGAATTTTGTAAATGAAAGCACCAAGGAGTCCGATTTCTTTTGCATGCTTTATGATGTCCGACCTTTCATAGTTGTAAGGGGGAATGTGTTAGTCCGAACTATATATATATAGATGACACAAGGACCGAGTTTTGTAATGTAGTGTTTGTTGAGTTCTATGCTTTGAATAACTTGTCCGATTTTTAAAAACACTTGAAGGGTCCGAGCTTTAAACCCAACTCCCATGGTCTGACTTTTGGCCTAAGGACTCATGATCCGACTTTTAAACAGGGGAAGCCCCCCCCCCACTTCTTGTCTGAGTTTTAAATAGGGCAAGGCCCTGTCTGACTCTGTGTGATGTTAAAGTAAAGCTGAATGTATGTTATTACATGATTGAAAGTGTTAACTGTGTTATATTCATCAGATTTGTAAAGCATGCAACTGTTGTTTAACCTGATGATCCATAAAGTGTGTTATTAATGCTGAATCGGATAAGATGTGTATGTCACTTTCTTAAGTCGCTAACTCAGTTAAACTTGTTCAGTTTATCAACGCCGTTGAATGTACGAAGTATGTTAACAGTGACAAATATGTTAACCTCCATGCTAGACTGATTTGTGAAAGCAAAGGCGTGACGCATGAATTATGTGAATACGATGAACTGATTTCGTGATGTATGATTCTGTATATAATCGTATGATACTGAATGCAACTGTATAATCCTGCATGTATGAATCATTCTATGTGATATCATCTTGTACACAATAAGCACACAAAACACAGTTGGTTGATTATCAATGACTTGCAAACCCTAATTTGATGCAAACACTTACATCGTATCATGTGCAATGAATCCTAGGTCGTGTGTAACGGACTTAGACATTTACTAAACCCTAGAAGCAATAACATACCGAGCAAACCAAGGTGAGTTCACACCCTTACTAAGGCATGGGATTCCCAGGGTTGGGAATGGGATTGAAGGAATAAGGTTGAATAGATTCATACTGACACTACCACTAGACTACCATACCAGCATCCTCGGTTGTGCAGGACACATACGTAAACCTACGTATGCTTATACTACTTACTGTCCTCGGTTGTGCAGGACACATGCGTAAAGCCCACATATGCATATGCTTCTTACTGTCCTCGGTTGTGAAGGATACGCACGTAAAATCTACGTATACTTATACTTACTACTATCCTCGGTTGTGAAGGATACGCACGTAAAACCTACGTGTATTTATACTTACTACTATCCTCAGTTGTGAAGGATACGCACGTAAAACCTACGTGTATTTATACTTACTACTATCCTCGGTTGTGAAGGATACTTATGTAAACCTACGTAAAGCCTGTACGTACTACTGTTCTCGGTTGTTAAGAACACTTATGATTACGAATAGTCTAGTGGTTATACAACATGGGAAGCCCCCACCAATAGAACGCACTATCGGCCCAGTAGAGCCACATGTTACAAACGAACTTACTATTACGCATTTACTTTCTGTGAACTCGCTCAACTAGTTGTTGATCCTCTGTTACATGCCTTACAGGTCGTTAGATACATGGAGCTTGCACAGGGAGGAGCTGGTCGTTGTGGGCTTGGATCGTGATTGTCTTGTTAAACACTTACGACATTTGATACTTTATTGTGATGGGTTTTAATTATACGCTTCCGCTAAACAACGATAACTTACTTATGTTTTGGAACACCTTTCATATGGATTTGGTTTGGTTTAATGGCAATTACTTTTACTATATATATTGTTCTATATGATTGGTGGCTTGGTCCTGGTCAGTCACGCTCCCAAGCGGTGATACTCCGCAGGTGGATTTTGGGGGTGTGACAAATGGTGGATCAGTCAAAGTAGCATATACATTGAATGATTCAGACAAATTATATTCTGATGAGGAATTCCCAATAAGAAGTGTTAAAACTGAAATGATCAAAAATGTTTTCAAATTAACAAAAATTAATATTTCTGAAATAAAAGATTTAAATCTTTCTGCAAAACCTAAACCTTACACTTCAAGGATTCAACAGAGAGTTAATAAGAAAATAGGTTATGGTTGTGGTTATAGTTTCCAAAAGAAACCAACCATAATGGTAATCTCAAAAAGAAAGGTCTTTGTTTTAATTCATTAGAAAATTATAAAAATCAGAAAACTTATAAACCAAAAACAAAATTTGTTTCAGGTGGGAGTTCTGAAGATGAGCAGAAGAAACCTTTCTGGAAACAGTCAAATCAAGAGTTTCTTGCTGAAGTGAAGAAGAATGTGAGAAAATCTGCTCAAAGAGTTGACAGAAGAACCTGTTTCAAATGCTAAGAAGTTGGACACATAGCTTGGAATTGTCCCAAGACCAACTACCAAAAACAGGGAGTTTCTTCTAACTCTGTTTTGAGAAAAACTTGTGTTAATAAGAAAGAACAATCTGTAAAAATTGTTAAAAAGTTTGAAAATTCTACTTCTGAGGAAGAAGAAAGTTCAAAAAGGTTTTACAAAAGAAGATGTGATTTAAGTAAACAAAAATGGGTTGTTAAATCTGAGAGTAATTCTGACAATGAATCTGATTCCATAAAATCAGAGGAGTCATTGGTTGATAAAAAGATTGTGAATTCCGTTCCAGTGGTGAACGATGAGAATTTTCCGTCACTGTCAAAGGAAAATTTGATGAAGAAAGTTGGAAAGGTAGAGATCTCAAATCAATTCTTTGCTGATAAAGGAGAATTTGATGTTGAGAAGGCTTTCAACGGGAAAGTCAAACATATTTTTGGGAAGATGGTTGATAAGAAGGTAAAGGGTGCTAAAGAATTTTATAAATCAAAATGTTGGTGGGACAGATGTGTTCCAAAGTCACCCAAGGCTGGTGAGGCTTGGGTGGACATTATGTTTGAGTAAAACACCGGACTTGCCGGAGATTCCAAGTTGGTAATCGTGGATCAGGAATCGGCATCTTTCACGTTTAATTAGGATGATTTGAAAGTGTTTGAAATTGTTAAAATTTTTACAGAATAGAGGACTATGCCGGAGCTTCCAGGTTGGTAAGCGAGAAGCAGGTATCGGCATCCTTCTTCAGGAATTTACTACGGTAATGTCAATCATGCAAACGGTAAAAAAGGTTTGTTCATGTTTGTTTACAAGTGGTTAGAGGATTTGATTGTGCATAACTTGTGCATATGGTAAATCAAGGACATTAATTTGTACTTGCATTTTCCTACAAGTGATTGAGAGACAAGATGATGAACCACATCCCCGAACTTAGTATTGATATACTTACAAGTGGTAAAATCAACCAAACTTATTTTCCGGAAAAATCATTTTGATTAAAACAAACTTAAGTGTTTTGAAATCTAAATGAGAAAATAGTTTGTTGATAGGGGGAGTTCTGATTGTTTATGCCAAGTGAATGGCGAATTGATGGGATTTGATATCGGTTGACATGTTTCTGTACATTTTGTTTTCAATTTTCGTTATTGTGTTTGCATTTTAGGGGGAGTAGAAAATTTCAGAAAATCCAAAAGCATTAGAAAATTTGAAAAAGACAAAAACATGATAAAAACCAAAAAATGAGTTTGTTGTGAAAAAGAGGAAATGATAGTACATCAGTGGACTATCACAACATGATAAAGAATTGGAAAGTTTAAAAGTGATAAAAAATCTTACTATGGATGTGTCAGTAGATTTTTGCACATTTAATAAACTGTGAAGAGATATAAACCGTAAAAATTCAAACATGCTTATTTTGTGGGTAACAACTTCTTAGATATATAGGTAACCCCTGAAATCTTGTTTGAAAGATCCCTTATTCTGAGATACTAGGTCTTTATGCTCAGTGATATCTGGGGTATTATCCCGAGACTTCTGTTGTATGGAAGTACTGACCTAGTCCCCGGATAATACTTTCTGCAAATGCTTGAAAAAGCGCCGCCTGTCACACCCCGACCACGTAAAACATCAAATCGTGGCAGAAACGTCGGGGAGTGTTGTAACAGAATTATTGTTCCACAACCATGGTAATTAAAATAATATTTTATTCATCACCCAAGGGTGGAATACACTGTTTCAAACGAGAACCCACAAGTCACATTGTCTTAAGATAGAAGAAAACAAAAGTACATCACATAATTAAACTAAGTCTAGCTCCATTTTATATCACTAAGGCCCAAGTCCACCCTAGCGTGTCACGAACGTCCTATGCATTAGCTCCTGAAACACATGTGAAAATAGGTACGTCAGCATAAAAATGCCTGTGAGATACATAGGTTTTGTGAAAATAGGATTCATGACTTGGGTTTAAGAAAATGTTTAATGAAAACTTGTCATGAATCCATTTTGGTTATAAAATGTTTAAAAAGTGATAACAAATCAGTAATATGTATGTATATAAAAGAATGATGTATGGTTAAAAGAATAACCAAGTAAAAATAAGTTGTATGAAATAAATTGTTTTGAAAAACGAAGTCTTGTGAAAAATATGTTATTTGCAAAAATGTATAAGTCCAAAATCGAATGATTTAAATAACGGTATGTCATGTAATACAATATAAGCACTTATATATAGGAAGTACCAGCGGCGTATCCACCATGCTTGTAGCATACTACACACATATCGTTACTTAAGTCACTTAAACAAACCACCAAAGTATATAGTTCATGTTCAAACCAATCATCAAATGTTCTTGTCTAAACCATTGTCAATTATTAAAACCCAAAATGTAGTCATGTAGTTAAGTATGTGTAAACAAAATGTTAGTGCAGTGATGTCTATCGCCTGCGTCAATCAGAACCGTAGCTGAAATAGAAGTAAAATAGGCTTTATATTGTAATTAATAGAGAAACAGGCAAGGTGGCAAACTTGTAAATAAGGGGAAATCCCTTATAACCTTGTGCCTATAAATAGGAGCCTTAGGTTAAGAGTTAAAAAAACTTTTTGCCACATTAGAGCTTGGAGAAGCTAGGTGCTTAGAGAGAGAAACTAGAGAGAGAAAGTGGCAAAACGTGATTCACGGAGCTTGTATTGGTTACATCATATATAGAATCACGACATTAGTACGATCTCGTCTGTTCGGTCACACACGTTCACGGATTCCGCACGTTGAATGTGTCGTTACGCAATCGAATCGGAGCGAAACCGGACCTAACAAGTGGTATCAGAGCAGGTCAAAATTCCAAGCCGTTTGGGAGAAATCTGCATTTTTGTGAACTTTTTGCTGAAACCGTTCGTCGAAGTGTTCATCAGTTCTTGTTCGATCGAACAGGCCACTCGTTCGAACAGGCCACTCGATCGGTAACACGAGGGAAATTACAAGGTAATTCACAAATATAAGTTCATGGCGAAAAATGAACCTATTCCGTGGAAGGATAATCGTACAGAACAACAAAAGTACGAATATCGAAAAATGGTTGCTGAAGCAAAGATCATCCGACTCTCAGGTGTTTATCAGGAAGCAAAACTTGCAAACCGATGGGATCCAGATAGAGAGTGTTATTTGGATGAATATGGTAACATTGCTGTCGACGACAAGAAGATAGACATTGAAGCCATCATCCAGGAGTACAAAGAAGAGGATGATTATTGGCAGAAGAAATGGTGGGGAGATGAAGAAGAGAAAAAGAAAAAGAAAGAGTTAATAGATGAAATAGAAAGAAACTCACAAAAAATAAGTTTGGATGAGTTTATCGAATTAGTCAACAGGGTTAGAGAAGGAATAACAAAGATTGAAGAATCTAAGAAGGATGAAACTTCAAAATGTGAAGTTGTATGCTCGAAATGCGAAAAATCAGAAGCCGACAATATGAAACTCTTGAAGGATGTGGAGAGTTTGACATTGGAAAACAATACTCTGAAAAACGAGAAGGAAGCTGATGACGAACAGATTCAGGGTTTTCGTTCAAGCTGTGAAAAATTGAGATCTGATAATGACAAACTCTTAAAGAGTCTTGAGAGTTTGTTATTGGAAAACAACAATTTTAAAAATTTGGAAAATGATTTCAAAATTCAAATGAAGATTTTACAAGATGAGAAAGATATTTTTGGCAAAAATAATTTGAAAAAACAAAGCGAAATAAACTCTCATCTTGCTAAAATTATTCAACTTGAGCATGAAGCTGTAGATGCTCAAAAGAAAATTGCTGAGTTTGAAAAAGATTTTAAAAGCAAAAGCAAATCTTCAGAATCTGAAGATTTCTGGATTCAACTGGAAAACAAAAATTTAAAGGAGAATGAAACAAGATTTCAAGAACAGTTAAAAGTCTTGGAAAATGAAAAATCTTTTCTTGAAAATCTTAAAATTGAAAATGAAAAATCAATCAAGTCTTATCTTGAGAGAATATCACAGCTTGAAAATGAAGCTGAGAATTCAAGGATCAAGATTGATGAACTTGAAACGAAATTGAAAGGTTTTGTAACTTCATCAGACAGGTTGAATTTTCCTTGTCCAAAACCGATCAATTCTGTTCCAATAAGTGACAAGGTCACAAATTTTGACAAAGTCAAAATTGAAGATTGTGATGACAAATCTGATGATGAAAAAGAAAAGGAAGAAAAAAGAAAAACATTTTTGAAATTAAATGAAATGTTTAAAAATACTGTTTTGCAATCTACTGAGAAAGGTGAATGCTCAACGCAAAAACCTGTAAAGAAGAGTGTGGAACAGAAACAAAAAGATAAAAATCTGAAAGATCCTAAAAAGGAAAATAAAAGCTCATCAGATCAATCATCCAATCATTTTCAAAAATCACAAAAGGTTAAAAATGAAAACTCACAAAATGTTGGTAATAAGTGGTGCAGGTTTGACCACAGTGCTTCAAAGCCAAATCCAACATTGAGGAGGAGTGCAGATTACTACAAAGCCAGACAGTGTTATGATCTGATCGTTTGGAGTGAAGGTGATATATGGTATGATAACAGAGTGTGTTACTCTTGTGGAGTTAGAGGTCACATTGCTGTTAACTGCCAGAATTGGAGTTATGAAACGAGAAGATGCTTTAACTGTCAAATTCGAGGACACATTGCCAGAGATTGCCCAAGGAGATCAATGGAAAGATCGAGGGCTGAATCTCAAAGCAAGGCAAAGAAACCAGTCAAAGTCAAGCCCAAAGAACAGAAGGTTCAACAACCTAAAGTTCAGGAAACAAAAGTAAAACTTTCTCAAGGGCAGAAAGACAGACTGCGTAAGAAGAGGAAGAAGGCGAGAGAGTATCTCGAGAAGACTTTGTCCCCGGGTTCATCTGTTGGTAAGAATAAGAGTACTGATGAATCGCTTTACTCGACTGCAAAGTCAAGCAAGCAGAGTTCGTCAGATGCAAATCTGAGGACAAAAGAGGAGATAAAGAAGAAGGTAACATTTAGTGGCAATGAATCTGTTTCTTCGGAAACAAAGGAGCCACATGTCGGCGATGAATCTGACAGATCAAAGTCAGACAAGCCACATTCAGGCAATGATTCTGGTTCGTTAAAACCAGAAGAGCCAAGTTTTGAGGTAAAATTGTCAAAATCACCCAAGACTGGTCAGGCTTGGGTGAATCTGTTTAAATGAAAAACCCTGACTTGCCGGAGTTCCCAGGTTGGTAAGCGTGGAACATGAATCGGCACATTTCTTGAGAAATTTCACTATAGTAATTTTTCGTCTTTCAAAAGATAAATCAGGGACATTAAGTTGTACTTGATTCATCTTTTCTATAAGTGATAATTTGAAAAACAATGTGATGAAACCCCGAGTTTATGAAATGTCACACAAAACTAATTTTCCGGAAAAACCATATTGATTAAAACAAACTTAAGTGTTTTGAAATCAAAATGGGAAAATAGTTTGTTGTGAGGGGGAGTTCTGATTGTTTATGCCAAATGAATGGCGAATTGAAGCGATTCGATATCAGTTTGTTATTTTTATTTGTACAGTTTTCAAATTTTCCAGAAAATCAAAATTGAAACATATTTTGATTTTAGGGGGAGAAAAAAAAAATTTATAAAAATTTGAAAATTTGAAAATTCCAAAAACATTGAAAAAGCAAAAATGAGTTTTGTTGACAAAAGAGGAAATGATAGTACATCAGTGGACTATCACAGCATGCTAAAGAAATGTAATGTCAAATGTGATAAACGGTCTCACTAATGATGTGACGATAGGTTTTCGTACATTTAGTAGATTTATTCGGGATATAAACTTAAAATTTCAAACTTGCGAAATTTGTGGGGAACACTACTTGGATATATAGGTAACCCCTGAAATCTCGTTTGAAAGGTCTCGTATTCTGATATACTAGGTGTTTATACTCTATGATGTCTGGGGTATTATTCCGGGACTTCTGCTGAACGGTAGTTCTGACCTAGTCCCTGGCTAATACTTTCACCAAAATACTTGAAACATAGCATAAAGCCCTCAGCTGATTAGACAATAAAATTGATAATCATCTGTTGTAGCTGAAAAGATCCTCTAAAGGGGACACACTTCAAAGTCGAAACTGATATCTCTCTGCTGAACGGAAGTTCTGACCTGAGATCCCTCAGTTCTCGCATTTAACCCCTAATTTTATGTACAGACATCATCGTAGTATTCTTGCCTGTAAGACTGAATATTGAGATTCTGGATACGGGAGTATATTCAAGAGGTGGGACACATGAATTGAGCTAAGTTCCTAAAACATCTAAATCGTATCCTGAATAGATTGAAAATTGTGTGAAAATTTAAGAGGACAACTATATCGTCAATCGATGTGAATCGTTTAGAACTTAAAATGATTAAAGCTTAACGGTGCTAGTGATTTGTCTCATGAACTGATATGATCCTCTTACACAAACTCACAAAAATATTATTTGTATATATTTGTTTACTGTATTTCTTTCAAATACAAAAATCCAAAAATATTTTCGGAGTGTTTTAGTATAAAGTTTGAAAACTCAAAAAGATTTTCGACAGCTGATTTTGAAGAACTGATATTCAAAATTTGAGTGCTAATCATGATGAACAGGTTTGGGAGAATATGTTGAAAACTTTGAATGTCATATACAAATATTTTAAAAGATTGTGTATATTGGTTAATCAAGGTCATTTATTTGAACTTGATGTAACTAATGTGTTTGTTGTAAATGATATCTACCAGTAAGTTTACGGGAATTAATTGTTATAAATTTGTGAAACTTATAGTGAGGTAGAGGATATGCAGGTTAACCAGGTTTCAAGTCCTGAGCAGATGTAGAACAAAGCCAGGAATTGATTCTGAACTTGTGAAACGTCGAAAGCCAGACTACGATCCTGACAGCTGAGTCTAAGGGGGAGTCTGAAGACGAGCTCAACGCAAACGAAAGCGTGGATTCAAAGAGCCAGGTATCGTTCCTGGAAGAGCTTGTAATCGGAAAGCAGGTGTCGATCCCAAAAGCACGGAAGCTTGACGAAAGGGGGAGCCTGAAGAAAAAGAGTCTAAGCGAGAGGGAGAGCAACGGAAGCTCAAAAACAGATCCACAAAGATTTTGTTTGAGAAAGAGGGAGTCTATGGTTGCTGATACCGTCAAACCTTCAAGAAGACTCAGAGAGAGAGAGAGAGAAAGACTAGTCGCTACGAGTTTGACTACAGATTGACTGCGGCAATATCCAAGGGGGAGTCTGTTAGTGCAGTGATGTCTATCGCCTGCGTCAATCAGAACCGTAGCTGAAATAGAAGTAAAATAGGCTTTATATTGTAATTAATAGAGAAATAGGCAAGGTGGCAAACTTGTAAATAAGGGGAAATCCCTTATAACCTTGTGCCTATAAATAGGAGCCTTAGGTTAAGAGTTAAAAAAACTTTTTGCCACATTAGAGCTTGGAGAAGCTAGGTGCTTAGAGAGAGAAACTAGAGAGAGAAAGTGGCAAAACGTGATTCACGGAGCTTGTATTGGTTACATCATATATAGAATCACGACATTAGTACGATCTCGTCTGTTCGGTCACACACGTTCACGGATTCCGCACGTTGAATGTGTCGTTACGCAATCGAATCGGAGCGAAACCGGACCTAACACAAAAGTTATGTATGGTAAGTAACAAAATGAGAATACTTAACCATAAGTAAAAAGGAACAAAACAAAGTATTTTGTATAAATCAAAAAGTTATGTTTTGCCAAGTAAAAGCTTATTTTATTGATACAAACATTTATGTGGTAAGTTAACGCATTACATTCAAGCCTTGAGACAGCAGGATAACCTTAGAGTAAAGGTTATCAAAGTAAAATGTTTTCGGATTCAGTCATTCCTTTCATCCAAACCAACCCAGGATGTTAGAAACGGGATTTGTCAAGTCCTATGGTACCATTACTTACTACCGAGCGGCGTAGCTAATGTTAATGAATGTAGTAAAGAACCGTTTAAGCAAACCAAATGTTATACCAATGTAAACAAGTTATGTGAAAACAATGTACTAAGTATGCTAAGTAAACATACAAAGCAGAAAAGTCATGAAAAACAATGTGCTAATATGCCATGTAAACATATATCGCAAAGTAATGTAATGTAAATCGAAGTGCTAGCATGTTAAGTAAACATACATAGCAAAACATAATGAAATCATGTACTAATAGTGTACTAATGAACATAGCAAGTATAAGTTGTGAAAACATGGAAAGCATGAAAGTAACAAGTAGGCACATGTGTTTCACCCCAAAATGTTTGAAAAACAGTAAAAGAGGGGTCTATGTACTCACTTGAGATTGCTTAGAAGTCGTAGGATAACCACCAAGCAATGCTAGAAGATCACGGAATCAAACGGCACCTATATAGGTATCTACATTAATAAACGGACCTATCGGAGGATCGGGTAGTACGAGGGTTCGTAAACCAAATAAGTATGGGAACTTATGTAATATGGTTTGACAAAGCCTACATACTAACGAAACTTATCCTAAGTGCTTTTGACCCGTTACGACCCGTTTAGGTAGCTTATGCTACTTTAACGCGTCGTTTGCGTAAAACGCGTTCGGAAAGCCTAACTAGTCCTATGACAAGTAAGATATGCCATAACATGCTTAATATTGTTGTTAAATCAGTTTAGATACCAAAAATTATGTTACATAGGTTTAAAATGAATTTTTGGCGCAAAAAGGGTATTTTGGTAATTTACCTAAGGCATAAGAACTACTTGTCATACAACTACTTAAACGTCGTGACCATAAGGTATAACCTCGGAAGGTTATTCCCTATACAACTATGGTCACCTAAAATGTTTGGTCGGATCCTAAAGATCGACCAAATGGGTCAGGTTCGTAAGCGTAAGCGATTGATTAGATCGCTTACCTTTACGACCCTAAACAAGCACAAATCTAAAAGCGACGAGCTAAACATGCTAGAACATGTTTAGTAATGTTAGAAAACAGGTTTGGTATTAAAACAAATGGTTTTAATACCCTGGAGTAGTTTGGTTACAAAATATGCGAGAAAACGCATTTTGGCCGAAACTACGACTCGTCACTGAGCCTAGATAACGTGGTAATCAGTAGGTATAGTCACTAGGGACTATAACCATCGTGATTACGCTCACGTTATGAAGTTCAAACGAACTTCGCGTTGACCATAAGCTGGTCAATGCAGAAAGTCAAACACAGTTTGACTTTAACGCTAAAACGAACGAAAAACTCGAAAGAAAACTTACAGAAGGTCCCCGCAAGATTGATATTCCAAGTATTTCTCAGGTATGAAGTGTTCAACACTTCAACTTAGAGAAAATCTCAGAATTCAAGTGGGTTTTGAGCAAGACATGGTGGAGGTATTTATAGGAAACATGGAACCGTTAAGATCGTTTCTTGTTCCCCAAGCGTTTAATCTCGGCCCTACACCTCATGCCCATTGAATTACAAACCCATGGGAGCCCATAGGATTGTTAAAAACCAGTTGCAAGTGGTTTTGGGGTGTTAAATAGCTGTAAACAGCTGTTTGCACAATTCTGCTGAACTGGGACATGCTTACGGACCGTAAGCAAGTCCATACGGTCCGTAAGGACCTGGCTTGCTGGCAGAAACTTTCGTTAATTGGCAGAACAGGCCCCTGTGTTCCCAAACTTGATTTTTGATGCATTTTGGCACGTTTAAGCCCCGTTAACCCCATTTTAAGGCTCTAAAATGAAGTTAAAGTATAGGGGACTTGAAATATGCTCAAAAATATGCCAGATGTCGGTTCGTTTGGCCGTACTGTAGGATCAGTTTTGACCTCACGAGTGAGTCAATCAGAGCTAGTGCTTACTGAAAATGTGGCGGAAACACATTTTCAGCATGATACAAAGAAAACCGTAAAAGAATGGAGTAGAAACAGAGAATTCACACTTAAAATACTTTTTCTTCACTTGATAACGCTTGCCGTACGGACAGCAGTTCGACTTGGAGTTTCAGACAACGTTTCTAGTGAAATGACAACAGGGGGTATTTATAGACTTTGTGGTCCGCTCATGTGACATGTCCACAAGAGCGGTCCAGACAACAAAGCTGGTTCGCTTTTGTGGACACATGCCACAAAAGCGGACCTACAACATTAACATCATAAATTTACAATCTAACCCCCTGAACTTATACAAAATGACCTATCTGGACCCTATACATTAAACTAGCATTACAAAGACGCAGGCTTTAGACATTGTGCATCAACAAACTCCCCCTTGGATGAAGCTGCAGTCTTTGTATTGAAAGATGGTCTTCAGATAGCTTTAAACTTCTCTTCCTTCGGTTTTGACTTTTTACCCAGCGCAACTCTGATTTTTTCTTTCTTTTTCTTCCTCGTTTTATCTTCATTTTCTTGTTGCTTCATAAACTTTCCTCTATTTTCTTCCATCCTTTGATTCTCACGTTCACGCTCACGCTTTGCTTTCTTTTTCATCTTCTCGTCTAAAGACCACCACGAAGATTTCCACTTGTTATCAGAGTTGATACCTTTCTGAACACACAGAGAAACAACACGTTGGAACTGAAGAGCTTGCTCTTTATCTGCTGGCGAGTAGCGAATCTTGTGAATGAATAGACATTCGATGTCTTTCGCTGAGCAATTAACTAACCACATCGGGTCGTAAACATGAATATCCCTCAGCTCTCCACCAGCTCTGTACGTGATTATTGCTTCGGTCGTCCTGCAACTGTAAACCCAATCAATAAAGCCTTTATAAAATTCCTGCTCCATTTCTGGCATCGGAATTGTCTTCATTGTACGCGGAGGCTTCACATTCAGAATAATTTCTACAGCCCCAGTTTCTGGATCAACTCTCTGAACACGTCTTGGACGATGAGGCTTCCACTTTCGAAATGACTTCAATTGTTCATACTTGATGTAGCCCCACATCGCGGTATCATTCTTTCTCACCTTGTACTCCAAGACTCTCACCTTTGCTAATTCATCAACGTCCCACCAAGGTAATGACATTATGTCATATAAACGTGCAAAGTACTGGACGCCATATTCTCTTCGAATAGCATAAGCATTAACTTGCGGAAGAAAACCCCAACTAATAATATCGCCAAGCAAAACATTTCGATCTCGTTGGAAGTACTTCAGCGGCCTCTTGAACTTTCTTTCATGAGAATCTTTAAACCATTTAGAACGATCAATTTCTTCAACATTCGATTGACCTTCTTTATCAACAATAGATTGGCCTTCCTGCTCAGCTTCTTTCCTCAAACATTCAAATACATTATCATTCACTGCTTCAGTCACCTTTTGACGTAATTCATCTCTATTCTCAGCAGCAAAGAACTCCATTAACGTTGGAAGTTTCGAAGTATCTTCAGGAACCTCTTCATTATCTGAACATTCTTCAACCTCAACTCTATCGTAGATATCAGCATCTTCAACATAATCATACTTATAATCTTGCTGTTTATTGATATCAAACGATTTTAAGTCCTCTTCGAAGTCGAAGGGAATTTCAGGGTTTACATTTTTAAGCATTTCTTTATACTCTTCTAGACGCATAAACAACGGCTCATGATGCTCAACAATCTGCGTCTTACTCGACTCCCCCTTACCTTCAGCTTCACCACTTTCTTCATTGATTGTGTCGTTCAACAGATCTTCAACGACTTTTTCATTTGAGGCTTCAGTTACTCTAACACCTGAACCTCCTGCAGCGTCATCATCATCATCACCTTTAGAACTGTGACTGCTCGCAGAATATACAAACTCATCCTCATCATCATCTTCATCATCCTCTTCATCTTGGCCACCAATTAATTTAGGCGTTGGAGTTTCTTCTTCAAATACGCCAGGAACTGCAGATATAGGCTCAGGATTATCGATTACCATCGAAGGTACAATAGACATTTCAGGCACAGCTGAGCTTCCTGCAGCCCCTTTACCCTTATCTTTCATCTGCCTTTCCATTTCTGTTTGACGATCAGCACGCAGATCTTCTACTTTTAACTCTTCATATTTCTGTTCCACTGACGTCTCTAACATGCTTTCCACAACTCTATTCAGCATGTAAAACTTATGTTCATGTAGCGCTTTAGCAGCCGTAAGTTCTTTATTTTTCAGCTTATAGTATTCATTTTCACTCTCTCGACGATTCTTCTATTCTTCTAATTCAGACACTCGAACTTTCAGAATGTCGATTTCCATCTGATCAGCTTCAACTTTCTGTGTCAACACTTTGTTTTCACCTTCCAACTTCTGCACCCTACCAGCAAGAATCTTTTCTCTATCAGCAATCCTTTTGTTTTCATTCGCCAACCTTTTATTTTCTGCTATTACATTCTCCAATCTCGTTTCCAATTTCAACACTTGCGAATTGCTTGCAAAGTCGAAATCACCAACTTCTAGCAGACTATCTTGTGGTGTATGCAGACCTTTACTTGAAGAACCAGGTTGGACTTGGGTGAATGGAGGTGTGCCAAAGATATCTTGCGAAGCGAAAAATGATTGTTGTGGTGGTGGTGTTGATTGAGGAATAGGTGATGGATGTCGTTGAGGGGTAGGTTGTCTGGGTGGTGTTGAGTGTGATGGAGGAGTAGGTTGTCTTGGTGATTGTTGTGGCGTTGGTTGTCTGGGAGGAGATTGATGTATTGGAGATTGTGGAGGTGTTGGTTGACGTGGAGGTGTGGCTGAACGAAAGAACAGGACCCTGATCGAGACTGCACGTACCAGGTTCTAACATCCGACGTGATATTCTCCACCATATAATGACATACTATATGTGAGAAATTATATTTCTTATTCAACACCAATGTCGTTAGCATGTTCATCTGGTAATCCCTCATCTGGTCATAACTGCCCTTTGTGTGGCTCAGTGAAATCAAAATACAATGAATTAAAAACTTGAATGATTTCTGAAATTTCGACTTCAAGTAGTTCCCGGTGTTCAAAGTATTTCTTATCCCAAACGTTGCATACAACCCTTCACCATACGTTCCGGAAATCTTGTGGGGTAGTTGGCCTCATCAGGAAAGTTCATAACTTCTCGAACTAATGCTTCAGTCACCAGAATAGTCTCCAACTTTCCATCCACTTCCACCACTGACGATATCACCTTGCTTGCCTCGTCATACTTTGCATTTATCCAAAATCGACTAATATGTGATCTGTACAACGGCCTCTGGTCAGTCATCACTTTCTTCACTGGAATACGATTCATGTAGTCCAAAATACTACTAAATTCTGACAATAACGGACACTTCTCCACATCTAAATCAATGCAACTGTTGTGTACTGGATCGAATAACACGTTTGGTGATGCCTGCATAACAACAAGACAATCAAAGACTTAGAAAATTTTTTGACATTTTGAACACTGACCAAAAAAGCGAACCATATAAGCGGTCCAAATAATGATCAAAAAGCGAACCATCTTATGTAAGTAAAAGCGAACCATGAAGTGTATAACCATACAAGCGAACCCAATATATGACTAAAAAGCGGACCAACATTATAAAATACACAAAAAGCGAACCGTCCCTTGTACCAATAAGCGATACCCTAAAATTATTGCCTTAAAAGCGATCCTGCTATGGTACATATGAGCGGACCTGAAAGTGTTCCTAAAGGCGAACCTAAAATGGTAACTATGAGCGGTCCAACAAAGTGACATATGAGCGGTCCAGAAATATGTTCTAAAGAACGAACCTAATATGGTAACTATGAGCGGACCTAAGATGGATTGTCTGTAAAAGCGGTCCTAATACTAAAACATGTAAAAACTGCTCAAGCCCTAAAATTGATTACAAAATCAAACTCTACACATCATTCCGAGACTAGAGGTGTCTTTGATTTTTACAAAACATGCCTAAAGCACCCTAGATCTGAAACTGAAACCAGTCTTTACCGACAACACACATCAAACACTCAAATTACATCAATTAACATGTAATACACCTCTCAATAACCTCAGACGACAACAATCATGCTACCAATTCAGACATATATGACAGTTAAAACTCAAAAACACGAAAAGTTCATACAAACATACCAACAGACATGAAATAACATGAAAAAGATGAAATTGAAAGCATAATTACCTTGCCCATGATGTAACGAACAAGAATTTATCGATAATCGAAGAAAAAACGGGCTCAATCAGATAGAAATCACGATGAACACGAAGGATCGCTCGTAATCGCACAGAGAAGACGACGTATAAGCGGACCAGGAAATGTCAACAAAAGCGGACCCCTGTTCTATTTATATGAGGTCTGGTTTGCTTATATGACATGTTCTCATGAGCGGACCAACATGTTACTTTTGACAGAAAAGTGAACCGATGGTGACATAAAAGCGAACCAACTTTACTTTTTCAAGAAATTCATTTTTTATTCATTTTTTTCAACTTTTTCGATTTCACACGCTGACACCCAGTTGACCAAGTCCAAATTAATGACCCTGGACAACTGTTCGACCTACCAAGTCCAAGTTAATGGCCCTGGATGATCAGTTTTATGAAGTATTCTGTCGTTTTGTTTCAAAAAACAGTTCAAATTAATGAACTTTTCAACGTTTCAAACATTTGCACATTTTATCTTTCAAACATCATACCAGATCTTTGTTTGCAATCACAGCTTACCCAACCCTCATCAGACACTGACATGATCTACACACAGGCTTTGAACTTCCAATCCCCAGTAACAGTTGCCGAAAATAAAATGAGAAAAAGAAAATCTTTTTGGGTTTTAAGCTGTACAAACTGAAATATATACACACAATATTTTTTCGAGCGTGCTAGGGGATCATATCCGCTGCCGACAGAACACAAGCACCGTTAAGCTTATTTCATTTTAAGCATTAAGCAATTCGCGTTGATTGTCGGTATATTGATCCATTTTAAATTCTCGCAAAACTTTCAATATGTTCGGGATACGTTATTGGTGTTTTAGAGACTTAAACGTTAACATGTGTTCCCACCTCAGTATATACTCCCGTATCCGGATCCCAGTATTCAGTCTTACAGGTGAATATACCACAGCTGATATCTGTTGGGGGTAGATGCGAAACCGTGAGAGCTCAGGTCAGAACTTCCGTTCAGCAGAGAGATGACGGTTCGACTTTAAAGTGGGTCCCCTTTAGAGGATCTTTTGCATTTCAACAGCAGCGACTATCAATTTTATTGTTTCATCAGCATGCTGAGGGTGAAGCTTATGTTTCCAAGCTTTTTGCGTAAAGTATTATCCGGGGACTAGGTCAGTATTTCCATACAGCAGAAGTCCCGGGATAATACCCCAGATATCACCGAGCATAAAGACCTAGTATCTCAGAATATGGGACCTTTCAAACAGGATTTCAGGGGTTACCTATATATCCTGGAGGTGTTCCCCACGAAAACGCAAGTTAAATTTAGTTTATATCCCAAACTGATCTACTAATTCTGTAAGAACCTACCGGCACATCTTTAGCGAGACTGCTTAATTGCATTTTTACATTACATATCTTTAGCGTACTGTGCCCGTCTAGCTGATGTACTATCATTTCCCCTATACTACACAGCTCTTTTTGCATTTTTTTAACGTTTTTGGATTTTTTATGGTTTTATCATGTTTTTGTATTTTTCTGCGAATATCTCCCCCTAAAACCAAAACATATTTTTGTGTTTTTGTTTTTAACGAAAAGCAGGAAATACAACTGTACAAACAAAACATTGACAACACGATACGGTTCATGTTAGATCGCCGCCCAATTCGGCTTCACACTCGATTACCCTCCCAGATTGCAGATTTTTCATCCCATTTAACCTTAAAAGATAATAAAATCTCTTTTTATCAAACGGTTTTGTGTACAAATCAGCTTTCTGATCATCGGTGCCCACATGTTCAATCCGTATTAATTTCTTTTTCTGACAATCTCGAATAAAATGGTGACAGATTTCAATGTGTTTTGTTTTCGAATGATGAACCGGAATTTTTAGTAACATTTATGGCCGCTTCATTGTCCACAAATATCGGAGTATCCAAGAATTGCAGGCCGAAGTCGCGCATCTGCTGTTGGATCCAGAGGATCTGCGAGCAACAGCTAGAGGCTGAGACGTACTCAGCCTCACACGTGGAGAGCGCAACTGCAGTTTGCTTCTTGCACTGCCAGGTAACGAGCCGAGTTCCGAAGAACTAGCACCCAACAGTGGTGGACTTTGCGTTCTGTTTACAGCTACCAAAATCTGAATCAGCGAAACCGGATAAGGTAAAATCACCCGAACGAGGGTACCACAAGCCAATGCTTGGGCAACCCTTCAAATACCGTAAGATTCGTTTGACGATCGTAAGGTGTGACTTCTTCGGATTCGACTGATATCGTGCACACAGACATGTCGGATACATGATGTCGGGACGGGAAGCTGTGAGATACATTAAAGAACCAATGAATGATCGGTATAACGTTTCATCCATCTTCACTCCCTGTTCATCCGGACAAATACCATGGTTCTGTGCGAGGGGGGTGGATGCAGAACTGCAATCGGTCATATCAAACTTGTCGAGCACGTCCTTTACATACTTTGATTGGTGAATGAAGATTCCATCGGGCATTTGTTCTACCTGCAGCCCGAGGAAGAACTTCATCTCCCCCATTGAACTCATTTCAAACTTCTTCTTCATTACTCTCTCAAACTCTTTACACAAATCGTCGTTGGTGGAACCAAAAATGATGTCATCAACGTAGATCTGCACGATCAGCAAATGGCCTGCTTCTTCTTTTGTGAACAAGGTGCTATCTACTGTTCCTCTTGTGAACCCGTTGTCCAGCAAGTAGGTCGAGAGAGTCTCGTACCAGGCTCTCGGGGCCTGGTGTAAACCGTATAATGCTTTATCCAGTAGGTACACCTTGTCTCTGTTTAGTGGATCTGCAAACCCCGGTGGTTGCCCCACGTAAACTTCTTCTCGAATCTTGCCATACAGGAATGCTG
Organism: Helianthus annuus; assembly: GCF_002127325.2. Lineage (NCBI taxonomy): Eukaryota > Viridiplantae > Streptophyta > Magnoliopsida > Asterales > Asteraceae > Helianthus > Helianthus annuus. Next base: position 158,174,642 of record NC_035440.2, on the reverse strand, counting down.
ATTTAACATCGAGTTGATAGACTTTGAAATCTTTCCAAGATGCAAAGGCTAGAAATATGCGGATTGCCTCAAGTCTTGCAACTGGCGCATAAACCTCATCATAGTCTATTCCCTCCTGCTGGCTGAAGCCTTGGACCACTAGACGTGCTTTGTTCCTCACCACGACTTCTCTATCGTCACGTTTACATTTAAACACCCATTTCGTCTTTATCAACTTCATATTCTTTGGCAGATCAACAAGTCTACAGACGCCCAACTTCTCAAACTGTTGCAGTTCCTCCTGCATAGCATTCACCCAACTATCCTCGGTCAATGCTTCTTTGTAAGTCCTGGGCTCTATCTGCGAAATAAAACATTTGAATGAGACTTCTTTCTGCATATCAGCAATATCTGAATAAAAACATGTAAAAGCACGGTCTATCTGATGTCTCGTCTTGACACCACTCTGTAGATCGCCGATAATTTGTTCTGAAGGATGGTAAGACAGTGTCTGTGGCATCACAGTATCAGGCACCACAACTTCCGACTCCAGATTCGATATGTCAAGATCAACGGCTTGATCAACAGCATCCTCTGATATCTCATTTGGTTCCTCGTCAAAGGTAGGAGCGGGTTCCTCCTCTGAGTCGTCAGAAACGTCAAACGATGGAGCTGGTTCCTCTGGTTCCTCTGGCGGTATATGAACGGTTCCACTCGGTCCAGCTTCATCATCGTGAGTACCCACGGTAGGCGTAGGAACATCTAGCGGTCTAGATTCCGGCTCTTGCAACTGACTTTGCTGATACAAGTACATGAGAGCAAGTTCCTCCTCACTCGGCTCGGACGGCAGATGAAACGATTCGCAGAGTTTGTCGTAGTCGAATAGGAATCTTTGTTCGGGAAGTTGTTGTGATGGCGTGTGCTTCTGACAATCCACATGATGGACCTGAATCACCTTCCCCAGACATGGTACAAACACCCTTTTTAACGGGCTGGCGTAACCTACGAAAAATCCTTCATTCGCTTTTGCTCCGAATTTACCATCAGCATCTATGAAAGTACACGGAGAGCCAAAAGGTTCTAGGAACTCAAGATTTGGCTTATAGCGATGCAGCAGTTCGAAACAAGTCTTTTTATATTTCTTCACTGTCAGAACTCTATTAAATGTATAGCAAGCCGCTGACACTGCTTCACTCCAGAAGAAAATCGGAAGCTTTAAATCAGCCACATGGCGAAGCAGTGTAAGAAAGTGATTGAAAAACCGGTTGTGGTAAAAGCTGTTAATAAACAAATGGTTGAGAAACCGAAGGTTGAAAAACCTAAGGTTGAAAACAAAAATGTTTCAAAACAAATCATTCAAAAACCTCGACCAAAATCACCGGTCGTTGCAAAAGATAAACAAGTGTTGGTTTCGCCGATCCGAATTCTTAAACGGGGTGAAAAGTTGTAGTCGGAGGATAAGCCAAAATCGACTTTCGAGATTGGCGAGTCTTCTAAGTCTCCCAAGAGTTCGAAATTTTACCCTAAAGCAAATATTTTAAGTGTGAATTCTCTGTTTCTACTCCATTCTGTTACGGTTTTCTTTGTATCATGCTGAAAATGTGTTTCCGCCACATTTTCAGTAAGCACTAGCTCTGATTGACTCACTCGTGAGGTCAAAACTGATCCTACAATTGGTATCAGAGCAAACTAACTCGCAACTGGCTCTGATACCAATTGTAGGATCAGTTTTGACCTCACGAGTGAGTCAGTCAGAGCTAGTGCTTACTGAAAATGTGGCGGAAACACATTTTCAGCATAATACAAAGAAAACCGTAACAGAATGGAGTAGAAACAGAGAATTCACACTTAAAATACTTTTTCTTGACTTGATAACGCTTGCCGTACGGACAGCAGTTCGACGTGGAGTTTCAGACAACGTTTCTAGTGAAATGACAACAGGGGGTATTTATAGACTTTGTGGTCCGCTCATGTGACATGTCCACAAGAGCGGTCCAGACAACAAAGCTGGTTCGCTTTTGTGGACACATGCCACAAAAGCGGACCTACAACATTAACAACATAAATTTACAATCTAACCCCCTGAACTTATACAAAATGACCTATCTGGACCCTATCCATTAAACTAGCATTACAAATACGCAGGCTTTAGACATTGTGCATCAACACGTACGATTGCGTTGTTCGGTTAATTACGACAGAAGTCGTAACGGACGCAAAAATGGTCCAAATTGCGCGACGATTGGATTTTTGACAAGCTAATCACTAAAACATAATATTTTAATGATTACATAAATTTTTGGATGTCCGGATGTATTCAGAACGTAAGTTATGCGCGAAAATGCAAACTTATGCACATTTTGACGCTTTTAGTCCCTGAATGACCCAAAAGTTTATTTTAGCACACCGAACCCCTCAAAGCCTATTTCTAAGATATGTAAAGGATATTTAGGGTGTGTTTAACTTATGGGCATGTTTCGGAATGTTTGTTACAGTTCAAATCGGCATACTTTCGCAGTTTGTCAATTTTAGTCCCTGTAAGCGAATAAACTTGATTTTGCCATACCAAAGCCTTCAAAACTTATTTCTAAGTTATGTAAAGGTTATTTAAGGTATGTTAAGCATAAATTGATGTTCCGGAGTATTTGTTGCATAGATTACGTTTTCGCACCAGTTTGCGCATAATTCTCCAGAAAGCGATATAGAGTTTGAAATCGAATAAAAGTCAAAACATGAAAAACATCAAACATAAACAAACAAACATTGGGATCAAATAACTTTATTTCATTGATAACTGAATTGTTTACAATGATTACAAGCACAGATGTCACAGTCTCCCCTACTTGCGGAAATTTCGTCCCGAAATTTGTTTAGAGGAAACTCGTGGGAAAAGATGTGGATATTTCGCCTTCATTTGATCTTCACATTCCCAAGTAAACTCAGGTCCATGTTTAGATTCCCAGCGAACTTTAACCAACGGAATGCGCTTGCGTTTAAGCCATTTGACTTCACGATCCGTAATTTCCACAGGTTTCTCAACAAAATGAAGTGTTTTATCAACACGGATTTCGTCAAACGGTATGTGGAGGTTCTCATCAGCTAAGCACTTGTTGAGATTGGATACGTGGAAGGTTGGATGAACATTTCCAAGTTCGGGAGGTAATGCAAGTCTGTAGGCTACCTTACCGATTCTTTCGACGATCTTGAATGGTCCAACGTATCTAGGTGCAAGTTTTCCTGTCTTTCCAAATCTGATCACACCTTTCCAAGGTGAGACCTTGAGTAATACACGATCACCGACTTGAAATTCCAAGGGCTTGCGTCGTCGGTCCGCGTAACTCTTTTGACGGCTTCGAGCTGTCTGTAGGTTATCACGAACTTTCTTAACCTTGTCAGTCGTCTTTAGAATGAGGTCAGGTCCAGTAAGCTGAGCCTCACCTATTTCATTCCAGCAGACTGGTGAACGACATTTTCGACCATAGAGAGCCTCGAAAGGAGCCATGTTGATGCTGGAGTGATAACTATTGTTGTAGGAGAATTCAATCAATGGAAGATGTGAATCCCAACTACCACCAAAATCGATCACACAAGCTCTAAGCATATCCTCCAAAGTCTGGATTGTTCTTTCAGTTTGGCCATCTGTTTGTGGATGATATGCGGTGCTTAGATTTAGGTGGGTCCCCATAGCAGATTGCATGGTTCTCCAAAAACGAGAAGAGAAGCGAGCATCTCTATCAGAAATAATGTTCAAAGGAACACCATGTCGAGATACAATTTCATCCACATATATTTCAGCCAGTCTTTCAGCAGAAAAATCCTCACGGATTGGCAAGAAATGCGCTGATTTTGTAAGACGATCAACAACTACCCAGATGGCATCGTGACCTTTCTTAGTACGCGGAAGTTTAGTAACGAGATCCATAGCAATGTTTTCCCATTTCCAAACTGGAATCTCTGGTTGCTCCAGAAGACCATAAGGATGTTGGTGTTCAGCCTTAACCTTAAGGCAAGTAAGGCATTTGGAAACGTACAAAGCAATGTCTTTCTTCATACCAGGCCACCAATACTGAGTACGAAGATCCTTATACATCTTATCTGAGCCAGGATGAATAGAATAACGAGACTTATGGGCCTCATCCATAAGCAGAGTGCGAAGATCATCTTGGCTTGGGACCCACAAACAGTCCATGAAATAATATGATCCATCTTCCTTCAGCACAAGATCAGGCTTAATGTGATAGGGTAATTCCTTACCCATCAAGTCTTGTGAAACACAAGCATGTTGAGCCTGAGTAATGCGTGCTTGGATATCAGATTGAGCTTGAATAGCAGATTGAACACGAACACAATGAAGCACAGTATGCTCCTTACGACTTAATGCATCAGCCACGACATTCGCCTTACCAGGATGGTAGCGAATTTCGCCATCATAGTCGTTTAGGAGTTCGACCCAACGTCTTTGCCTCATGTTGAGTTCTTTCTGATTGAAGATGTGCCGAAGACTTTTGTGGTTAGTGAAAACCACGCATTTTGTGCCGTACAAATAATGTCTCCAGATTTTGAGAGCGAAGACAACTACACCTAACTCAAGATCATGAGTGGTGTAGTTTCTCTCATGTACCTTCAATTGTCTAGACGCGTAGGCTATGACTTTGTTCCTTTGCATCAGAACACAGCCAAGACCCAATTTCGATGCATCACAGTAAACGACAAAATCATCATTGCCCTCAGGCAAGGTCAGAATAGGTGTATTACAAAGCTTCTGCTTCAAGGTCTGAAACGCCTCTTCTTGTTTGGAACCCCATTCAAAGGGTTTATTCTTCTGAGTTAGAGCAGTTAGAGGAACTGCAATTTTTGAGAAGTTCTCGATGAAGCGGCGGTAATAACCCGCAAGACCAAGAAAAGAACGGACCTCAGTAGGAGTAGTAGGCGTATCCCAATCCTTAATAGCACTGATTTTGGAGGGAGCTACATGAATACCTTGTTCGTTGACCATATGTCCCAAAAATTGAACTTCCTTAAGCCAAAATTCACACTTGGAGAACTTGGCAAAAAGTTTCTCTTTCTTTAGGAGTTCCAGAGTAAGACGAAGATGGTGCTCATGATCAACTCGCGTCTTAGAATAAATCAAGATATCGTCGATAAAAACGATGATGAACTTATCTAAATAAGGCTTGCAGACCCTATTCATTAAGTCCATGAAAACAGCAGGAGCATTGGTCAAACCGAATGGCATGACTGTGAATTCATAATGCCCATAACGAGTGCGGAATGCTGTCTTGGGAATATCCTCTTCATGCACACGAAGTTGATGATACCCAGAACGAAGGTCGATCTTCGAAAAGCAAGTAGCACCCTGTAACTGGTCAAAGAGATCATCAATGCGGGGTAGGGGATATCGATTCTTGATGGTAAGCTTATTCAGCTCACGATAATCGATACACATTCTGAAGGATCCATCCTTCTTCTTGACAAAAAGAATGGGAGTGTTGGTGCACTTGTGTCTGTACTTTGTCTGTATTTTGTCATGATACAAAACGATGTCTTTTGTTAGTCCGGGTTACGTCTTAGGTTTGTTAATATGTGTGTTTGATGTAAGTTTGACCAAGTCAACCATCCTCCTGGTTTGACTTGGCCAAACAGTTAGAACATGGTTGTAACATGTTTTGTGTCGAAGGATGAGTCATCGAAGGATTGTTTAGATCCTTCGATGAGCTCGAAAGATAAACCTTCGATGGATGTTGATGGACCTCGAAGGATATCATCCTTCGAGGTATATATGGATCCTTCGATAGGTTTCAGATCGATAGATGATCCTTCGATCGGTCTATCTGATCATTCGACCAGACGAGCTGTGATGGGTATATATATACTCATGTAATGTGTTCACTTCATTAGGAGTGTAAGTGAGAAAGTGTGAGTGAACTTAGTCTTGTGGAGAGCGTATTTTCAGTTTGGTCAAGGGCTGTAACCGTGCCCACTGAAATACAAGAGAAAACTTTGATATCTTGTGTGTCTACCTTTCTCTTTGTAGCTTGTTTTCTCATATAAACTACCGGTTTGCATTCTAGCTTGGATTCCGCACTTGCTAGTGTGTTATACATAACAAGGATAAGGTTTAACCTCAACCTCCGGGGGACCTACAAGTGGTATCAGAGTCGTGGCTCTTTTCCTTGTTAAAAAACCGAGTTTATACAAGACTTTGGAGTGTTTGAACAAAAACTCACATGGTTTAGCACCCGTTTTTAGTGTTTTTCTCGCATTTCTAGACGTAAAAACGTGTTCTAAACTAACCGGGTGTGTTAAAGGACGGGTTGGGTAACTTAAAAACTTGTTTTTAAGAAGTTTGGTAATTTCCGGCCAAATTCCGGCTTACTCCGGTGACCGGTTTTCTGGATAAGAACCTTCGTTTTTAAGTAATATTTTATTAGGTCAAATCTGGTTTGGTAAAAGGTATGGTTTGAACATACTTTCTGCCGAAAGCTTTCTACCAACCCATCACCTTTCCACCAACCTGTCACTTTTGTCAACCGTGTCAGTACAGATCGAAGGATATCCTTCGAAGTCGAAAGATCATCTTTCGATCAAAGGAGGTTCGATAGATAATCATCCTTCGAACATCCTTCGAAGTCTGTGACTTATCCTTCGATCCAAGGAATCTTTTCGAAGGATATATCTTTCGATCTACAGTTCTTATTCGTAAGATAAGGATCTTTCGATTGGAGAATCTTTCGAAATCATTGTTCGAAATTCAACAGTGATCTTTCGAACACTGTTGATCCTTCGAACAAGTATTGATCCTTCGATCCTAGTCTGTTTAAGTTTAACAAGTTTGTGTTTTTCAGGTCTTTCGATCAGGGATCCTTCGGCTGGCTGTTTTCATTCGAGATATTGACATAGTTTGTGTAAATTAAATTTTTAAAAAGGGAAAACTTGTTTTTCAAATTTTAAATCAATTTTCACTTAATATATTAATTTTTATAAAATGGGAACAAACGGTCAGTGGGATCCAACCGCGTGGACTCAAACAACTTTGACTCCACAATCATCAGCTACGCAATCTGCGTCAGATTTCGACAAAACTGCATGGATGCGAGCTATTGCCCCACCTCAAACTGCAATGATAGCTGCAAATCAATGGGCATTAGTCACAAATCAAAGCAGCAGCATTCAAGCAATGATGCAGAACGACAATGAAACTGGTACAAGCACAAAACCGCCAAAGCTAAATCACATCAATGATTGGGGATGGTGGAAAGAAAGGCTGAGAACTTATGTTCAGGGGCAAGGTCAAGATCTATGGATGTGCTTCTTCACCGCATTTGACAATGAATTGGAAGTTGCAGGATCTAATCCACAAACTTACAGCACTATGTCTGATGATGATAAGAAGAAATTTGAGTTAGAAAAGAAAGCATTCATGATTCTCACACAAGCTCTTCATAGAGACATTTACCACCAGTTTGTTTACTGCACGACTACTAAAAGCTTGTGGGATATGCTCACGTTACGATGTGAAGGAAATGCTCAATCTAGAAAGATCAAGCAAGAATTACTGAAGAAAGAGTTTGAAGGATTCATGTGTATGGAGAATGAGACTTTGGCAGAGTTATCTACAAGGTTCCATCGCTTGTTGAGCGAGATGTTTGCTTTTAGATTCACTGCCACTCCACAAGAAATGGTGCAGAGATTCGCTGATAGCTTACCAGCAAAGTGGAGCAGTTTTCTTGAAATTCTAAAACAAAATGGTGTTCTAGACACAATCACCGTCTATGAGTTAATTCAAAAATTGGAGAACAAGGATGTAGAAGAAAAGCTTAAGGCAAAAAGAACACTAACTCCTCAAAATCCAGAGATGTACTATGGGATTGCAGGAGGTATCAGTGGAGAAAAACCAGCCTCTCAACACGCAAAGCTTCAAACAGCTTTCATCTCAAACACCGGACTTTCCACAACAAATCAGTTTGATCCTTCAGCATACACGATGATGTACTCAAGACCAGATTCTTCTTCTCAACAACAGTATGTACAACCGACAGCTCAGCAATTCACACCACCGCCTTTCTTAGACCCAAGCAGAGCTCAGCAGCAACAACCGCAACAGCATGGGTTTTATGGAAGCTCTTCAAACTTTCAAGCCACTTCCAATCCGAACACAGTCAGATTAGACACTTCCAACTTTTCCAAAGTCAGTGTCGAAATAGCCAAGGAGCATATGGAGATGTTGAACACCTTGGTTAGTGCTTATTGTGGATTGATCGCAGGTCAGATTGGGAATATCAATCTAACCAATGAAGATTATCAGCAAGTGGATAGAGAAGAGTTTGAAATGATGGATATCAAATGGGCTCTTGCTAGTGCAATTCGAAGAGCAAAGGAGTTTATGGAAAGGACGGGGAGAACCAACTTGGATAGCAACAACAACACCAAGTATGGTTTTGATAAGAATGCTGTCACTTGCTTCAATTGTGGTGAAAAGGGTCACTTCAAGCGGGAGTGTCAGAAGCCATCTAAGCAAGGAAATCAGAATCCCTTCAGGAATCAAGGACAGCCAGAACAGCAACTGAACAACAATTCTGTCAGATCAATAGTTCCCGTTGGAGGAAATGCATCTGGATCCACAAACACTAATCCCCACAGAGGATTGGTTGTTCAAGCTGATGAAATCTGCAACTGGAACCTTCAGCTTGGAGAAGGAGGAAATGGTGGAACAGCATGTTATGCTAAAGTGATTGAAAAGGTAGTAGAATCCGTGTCTGCTGGTGAATCTTCGGAAGATGAAGATAGTTCGGGTTATAGTGGGAGCATGGATGGGGAATCACTTGATGCTGGTGATTTATCAAGTGATGCTTTAGATTTGGAAGTTGATGAGCTTTTGGCTGAAGCTGAAGCATTATGCAAGAGGAGATCTATTCTCTGCTAGAAATCTGCTGGAACTTCCGAGAAGCTTGCTCAGTTCTTCTCTGAAGATGGATCTTTTTCTTTTCATACAGCCTTTATGGCTCACGTAGAAGGTCAGACTTCTCAGGTATGTGATACTAATTCTGACCCTATTTCTGTTCCTATTGAATGTGCAAAGTGTTTAAAATATGCTGAAAAGGAAAGTCAGTTTGAAATCACACACAAACACAATCAAGAATTGATTGTAGATCTTTCTAAAGAAACCGAAGCTAACTTGTTTTTAACCAGAAATGAAAAGGAATTTAAAGCAACAATTGCATCATTAAGACATGATGTTTCAGAATTACAAAAGGCTGTTTTGCGAAAACAACATGCTAACAATAATCTTATTGACACAATTGAAAAGCAAATGGTAGAGTTAGCAACAGCTCGATGTGAATGTGAGACAATTAAGCAGAAACTGGAAAGCTATTCCAATTCCCGCTATGTATTGGATCACATCATTGACGTTCAAAAGAAAAAGGGGGATGCAAAATGTATTGGATTCAAATCATGTCCTCCCCCAATGAATCACAATTACTCCAAATTGCCTGATGACGAGGATATGCCCCGTTTTGAACCTACTGTGCCACTTGGTCTAGATGATTTTGCAGCAGGCCTCGGGTTCACAACTGGTACATCATCCTCGGGTCAATCAGAATCTGAGAATGTGACAGATTCATCGTGTGTTAAGGAACAGAGTCCTCCCATTGTTGAGGATGCTGATTCTTCGGACGATGAATCTGAAGAAATTGTGAAACAACAGTCTAACTCGGTTACAACAGATATTCCAATCGAGAATCACATCCTGTGTGATCCACCAGTGAAACCGAGTAAGACTGAAATGTCAAAAGCAATGGAGTCCATTGTATCTAGCCTTGAAGGGAATAATTTGTTGTACACGCTCAAAGGAGATAGCAAAATCTACTCTAACAAAGATTTTCCAATTAAAAATGTAAATCAAGATTTAATTGAGCAAATTTTTGAAGGATGCACTGATAAGTTTTTGGGGAACAAAAGTGGCAAAGTTACAGTCACTCAATGTGATCCAATTCCGTGTGAACAAATTAGAAAACAATACGGAAACCAAAAACTACCAATTGAGCGAAAACAACAAGTCAACTCTAGAAAGGGTAAGGTACAGGGAAAGAAGGCTCAGAACAAGAATGTTCAAGCACCTAAAGTTCAGCAGCCTAAGACTGAACAACCAAAGGTTCAATAACAAAAGGTGCAAAACAAAAGAGCTCCTGTTAAGAAACGAGAACCGAAAATGAACTTTGTTGGATCCACGGGTTCAGATAAACTTGAAACATTTCAGGATAAATCTAACGTTGATTTTGTAAAACAAGTTAGAATTTTAAAACGAAATGATCAGAATAATTACACCCAACACACCAACGGATGTGATTTAGGTCCAAGCACGTCTAGATCACAAAGTTCATCGTCTGGTTCTCCGTCTGGTCATCAACATGTTTCTCCGAAGTTTGTAGAGCGGAGAACATGTTTTGAATGTGGCACAGTTGGGCATATTGTAAGATATTGTCCACACGTGCAAAAGCTGAAGTAAAAAACGAGTGCTCCCCAAGAAATCGATTACCAAAAACGATCAGTTTCCCCGAAACAAGACCCACGTGTCTTGAAAGAAAGGGAAAAGAAGTTAAAGCAAAAGAATCAAAAGGTAATTGAAAAGGCCTTAAAATCAGAGGTCAAAGAAGAAAAACCTGTACAAGCAAAACCTGAAACTGTAAAACCAGTAAATGCTAAAACAATAAATTCAAATACTGGTAAAAGACAAACAGCTTGGAAGCAAAAGCAGGTAATTCAATCAGGGGGAGCACCACAGGTTCTTTTTCCTAATCATCAAGTGATTGAAATCACTTTCCTTGATGATCAAGGACGACCCAAGTCCACAAAGGCTTGGGTCCCCCTCTCAAACTGATAAGTTAGTTGCATGTGCAGGCGGCTCTAGGAGGAACTATTAATAGTCATTGGATTGTTGATAGTGGGGCTTCCAGGCACATGACGGGCGACTATCGTCTTCTTTTCGATGTGCGAAGTATAAGAGGAGGATATGTAGCGTTTGCTGGAGACAAAGGAGGGTATATCACCGGCGAGGGAATGATCTCAAATGGAGTTGTGAGTTTCGACAAAATCAATTATGTGCAACAGTTGGATCACAATCTCCTGAGTGTTTCTCAGATCTGCGACAAGAAGTTCACCGTGCATTTTGATGATGCCGGTTGTTATGTGCTGAAGCCAGGATTCAAGATTCCCGAAGAATGGATTCTCTTATCAGCACCAAGAGTTAATGATTTGTATGTCCTCGATATGAGCCAAGCAATAACTAAGTCCAAACAAGTTACTTGCTTTGTTTCAAAAGCCACCGAAAAGGAGACGATCTCTTGGCACAGACGGATGGGTCATATTCACCTCAGAAAAATGAATCACCTTGTCAAAAACAATCTGGTGAGAGGTGTCAATGTGAAGAATTTTCAACTTCAAGATGTCTGTGTGCCGTGTCAGAAAGGGAAGCAGATCAAGAAATCACATCCATTGAAGAAGGTTAACACTGTAAACATGCCACTCGAACGTCTGCATATGGACCTTTTCGGCCCAGTCTGTCACACCCCCAAAATCCACCCGCGGATGACACCCGCTTCGAGGGCGTGACTGACCAGGATCCAGCCACCAATTATACTAAGCATTGGTTAATATTAAAACAATACTTACTAACCATAAGATTAGCAAATATCAAGTTCAGAGTTTAAGGTTTCTAGTTCAAACAGTAATAAGTAGCGAAAGCATAAATAAATAGTTTTAAACAGTGTTCATAAGGTAAGTATGATAAATGCCCAACACACGGGCAGACGACCACTACGCTTCCCAAGCAGCTGCTCCAGTCACTGGCCACCTGCAAAGCATGCAGTAAGGGGTCAACAATAATGCTGAGTGAGTTCACTAGTTGTCCAGTTTTAATTACCAAAAACTTGTTTCACCAGTTAATTTTACCCGTTTATACATGCCATGGGGAGCTACCCCAAAAGTTAGCGACTAAACTGTTTTTCCAATACCGAACACTAGGTAACCGTTTGCGTTTCCGCAGGATGCCCCGATGTCAATGTTCTATCATCATTGACGGATGCCTGAGTACATTAGTTCATGACCGATCCCATACCATGGCACGGTGTGAGGCTGGTAAGACCTAAATAGCGCTATCAACTAATAACCCGTTCGCCTGGCACCGGCGACTAATCGGTATTATGTAGTAGGGACTTGAGTGATAGAGTTGCGTTTAGTGCCGTTGGTTGCATTCCGTATAAACAGTAATTAACTAAAAAGGGTTTCCCAATACAAGGGAAGATAAAGTACGTTTGTTCCCAGTAACTAGGGAAGGAATGTAAATGGTATCCCCTTTACAAGGGGATAGGGTTATTTTAGTCTCGTGTCCCAAACCACCGGGACGCATGCTTTTAAGTTGTGAACTCACCTTGGGTTGCTCGGTATGATACGTTACTTGGTTAAGTGTGTGGGTCACCACGTCCTAGCATGGTTACCAAGTATGGGTCAAGTCGGGTACAAGTAAACACGTATAAACACACTTATTCATAAATGCAAACAACCACAGTAGCAGGTATACATGCAGCCCAGTCAACAGAAAGTCCAACATACAACAGTGGGGTTATTGGGCCTAAACAGTAACAGATACACAAGCAGTCCAGTTAACAGATAATCCAACAAGTTCTTTGGCCCAGTAACAGCCCAGTCGAGACAAGGGTGACTCGCAACCAAGGTTGCGACTCGCAACCGAGGTCTCGGTTCGTTACGTTTTGGTTACGACTCGTAATCAGAGATTCCGACTCGCAACCGGCGGTTCCGACAAAGCAGTTGTGGTTACGACTCGCAATCGGATCGATACGCGTTGATTACGACTCGCAACCGGGAGGTCTCGACAAATCCTGCTGTGGTCTCGAGTAGCAACCAAAGGTTGCGACTCGCAACCGTGATTACGTGCACATAAAACAGTTTCTAGAACCTGCAAAACAGTACTGGCCAATAGGATTTCATTTTCATGAGAATTATGTACTATACCCACTAAACATGTTTGTTTGTCTGATTTCTTACCAAAACATATCAAAATATGCACCATTTGAATATCCTAAAAATCTTCAAAGTGTTCTTCAATCATTCAAATAAAACTTCAAACACATAAACAAGAAATCAGCATACTCATGGACTCTCAATAACCCGAATCAAAACAGGAAACTTATAAAACCATGTATCATTTCTTGACAAAGATCATAATACCTATTCTATCATAGAAATCATATTCGTTAACAAACAAATCCTAAGAACATGCAATTCTAACCAACCCCTTAACATTTATCGGATAACCCAAAACTATGAACAACAAAAGTCATCGAGTAATCACCTCCCTTATCATATTTATGAACATACAAACCTAATATTCATACTAAAACCTCTAATCAAGCATACAACCATAACAAACATCAACAACCATGAAAATATAAACACTAACCGGTTACTCGGGGTTGGGAGAAAAGGGGTGTTCGGGTGGTCTCTTGGTTCGGCCGATCTTCCTTGTTGATAGCTCACTTGATCCGAGAGATATGAAGGAATGGGGAGATGATTTTGGTTGCTAGAAACTTAGGGTTTAGTGAGAGAGATGAGAGGAGAGTATGAGAGTGTTGTAAAAATGGTTAAGGGAGGGGAGGGTTGGTTTATATAAGATCTCGAGTGGGCTAAGGGGGTTTCCGGGTTGGGTTCTCGGTCACAAGGCCCTAACCGGCCCAATTTCTACTGTTCACTCGAGACCAAGGGGCCTCGAGTTGGTTCATGGTTTCGGCTCCTATATATATACACCTATATATCACAAATACATATACACACATAACATGTAACACAATAGTTCAGATTTTCATTTACTAACATATATATACATGTAAGTTACATCACAAGGGTTTCCCAGGAAAATCCGAAGTGTCACATTATCCCCAAGTTTAGGAACTTTCGTCCCGAAAGTTAAGGCAGCCACTGTCAAGCTAGTGTAAGTGAAAGCGTTTCAACGGGGTGTCACATCATCCCCCCGTTAGTTTGGAATTTCGTCCCGAAATTCGGTTGTAGCTTCAGTGCTGGGGTTTTCGTTTGGGAACAACTGGGGATACTTGTGCTTCATCTGGTCTTCCCGCTCCCAGGTATACTCTGGGCCACGTCGCGAGTTCCAACGGACTCGTACAAGAGGTATCTGGCTACGTTTGAGGATTTTGATCTCTCGATCCGTGATCTCAATCGGTTCCTCTGTAAAGTGTAGCTGTTCGTCAATCGCCAGTTCCTTAAAAGGAATCACAAGTGTTTCATCCGACAAACACTTCTTCAGGTTGGATACGTGAAAAACGTTGTGTACCGCACTCAGTTCTTCAGGCAGGTTCAATCTATAAGCGACCTTACCGATCTTCTCGGTAATTTCGAATGGTCCAATGTAACGCGGATTAAGCTTGCCCCGTTTACCAAAGCGAACCACACCCTTCCAGGGTGAGACTTTAAGTAGAACCCGATCACCGATCTGGAATTCCAATGGTTTCCTACGCTTATCAGCGTAGCTCTTCTGACGGTCACGAGCTGCCGCCATGCGTTGTCTGATCTGGGCAATCTTTTCCGTTGTATCTACCACCATTTCGGGGCCCGTGATTTGACTATCACCGATTTCTGCCCAGCAGAGAGGTGACCGGCATTTACGACCGTACAATGCCTCAAAAGGTGCTGCCTGAATACTAGTGTGGTAGCTGTTGTTGTAGGAGAACTCTACTAGCGGTAGATGCTTCTCCCAATTCTTGCCAAAATCGATCACACACGCCCTAAGCATGTCTTCTAAGGTTTGGATGGTGCGTTCAGACTGTCCATCCGTTTGCGGGTGATAAGCGGTGCTCATGTCCAAACGTGAGCCAAAGGATTTGTGCATAGCTTGCCACAATTCCGAAGTAAAACGAGCGTCTCGGTCGGAAATAATTGAGGTTGGCACTCCGTGCCTCGAAACTACTTCCTTTAAGTAAATCTCCGCCAAGGTAGAAAACTTGTCTGTTTCCTTGATAGCCAGAAAGTGCGCGGACTTGGTCAATCGATCTACTATTACCCAGATAGTATCATTTCCGCGTTGAGACCTAGGTAGCCCTGTAACAAAATCCACGGAAATTTGCTCCCATTTCCATTTCGGGATTTCTGGTTGTTGGAGTAGACCTGCTGGCTTCTGGTATTCTGTCTTGACTCTGGCGCAAGTCAAACATTTGCTGACGTATGTTGCTATGTGGGCCTTCATACCAGGCCACCAATACGTAGTCTTCAAGTCGTGGTACATCTTGTCCGAACCAGGATGTACTGAGTAGCGGGACTTGTGGGCTTCGTCCATCACGAGTTCACGTAAATCTCCATAGAGTGGAACCCAGATACGCCCTGCTACATAGTAAGCACCATCTTCTTTCTGTTCTAGTTGCTGTCTCGATCCTCGCAGAGACTCAGCCCTGATGATTTCCGGCTTCAATGCTTCAACTTGAGCATTTCGAATCTGGGTAGGGAGGTTAGACTGGATGGTAAGTTGTAGTGCTCGCACGCGCTTTGGTATAGTGTCCTTTCGGCTGAGGGCGTCTGCCACGACATTGGCCTTGCCCGGATGGTATTTGATGGCGCATTCGTAGTCATTCAAGAGTTCGACCCATCGACGTTGTCTCATGTTCAATTCCTTTTGCCTAAAGATATGCTCGAGACTCCTGTGATCGGTGTAAATAGTGCACTTGGTACCGTACAGGTAATGTCTCCATATCTTAAGAGCAAAGATCACTGCTCCCAGTTCCAAGTCATGCGTCGTGTAGTTCTTTTCATGCGTCTTGAGTTGTCGAGAGGCGTAGGCAATAACTTTCTCGCGTTGCATCAACACGCAACCGAGCCCACGAATAGATGCATCGCAGTAAACTACGAAGTCGTCAGTGCCCTCAGGCAACGAGAGAATAGGAGCGCTACAGAGGTTATCCTTAAGCCTCTGAAAAGCAGATTCCTGTGCTGCATTCCACTTGTAGGCGACGCCTTTCTGAGTGAGTGTCGTGAGAGGTTGTGCAATCTTCGAGAATCCCTGAATGAATCTGCGGTAGTAGCCTGCCAAACCCAAAAATTGGCGAACTTCAGTGGGAGTCTTAGGCGTAGGCCAGTTCTTTATCGAGTCGATCTTAGCGGGGTCGATGTGAATTCCGTTCTTATTAACTACATGGCCGAGGAAATGGACTTCTCGAAGCCAGAAGTCACATTTAGAGAATTTGGCGTACAGTTTCTCGTTGCGAAGGAGTTCGAGGATAAGGCGTAGGTGCTGTTCATGCTCTTCTTGACTTTTTGAATAAATCAGGATGTCGTCGATAAACACAATCACAAATTTGTCGAGGTAAGGCTTACATACGCGGTTCATAAGATCCATGAACACTGCCGGCGCGTTGGTCATTCCAAAAGGCATGACGAGGAACTCGTAATGACCATAACGAGTCCTGAATGCAGTCTTGGAGATGTCTTCATTACGAACTCTCAGCTGATGATAGCCTGATCGCAGGTCAATCTTTGAATAGTAGCTCGATCCTTGCAACTGATCGAATAGGTCGTCGATGCGCGGGAGAGGGTAACGATTCTTGATGGTAACCTTGTTCAACTCACGGTAGTCGATGCACATTCGGAATGTGCCATCCTTCTTCTTGACAAAGAGTACTGGTGCTCCCCAGGGTGATGAACTAGGACGGATAAATCCTTTATCCAATAACTCCTGCAGTTGCGTAGAGAGTTCCTTCAGTTCTGCAGGGGCTAGACGGTACGGTGCACGAGCTATGGGTGCTGCTCCGGGAGCTAGCTCGATTTGGAATTCGACCTGACGGTGGGGAGGGAGTCCAGGTAGTTCCTCAGGAAATACCTCGGGATAATCACGTACTACAGGAAAATCTTCAATCCTCTTTTCCTTTTCGTGGGTGTTGGTGACGAGTGCTAGGATAGCGGTGTGCCCTTTTTGTAAACACTTCTGGGCTTTTAAAAGCGAGATAATGCCTGTGACTTCTCCACCTTTGTTGCCTTTGACGATGAGGGGTTGACCAGAACGGCGAGGTATACGAACTGCTTTCTCTTGACAGAGGATCTCAGCGCAATGTTTGGATAACCAATCCATACCAATGACGACGTCGAAGCTTCCAAGTTTGACAGGGAAAAGATCGATACTAAACGCGTGGCCAGACAATTCTAGTGTGCAGTCGTAGATCACGTGCGTGGCCTCGATGTTCTTACCATTAGCTATCTCGGCAACGTGCTTAGAACTTAATAATGCAGGCGGGTGCTTAAGTTTCTTACTAATGCGAAGGGATACATAACTGGCATCGGCACCGGAATCAAATAACATAGAAACATAACGATCATCAAGTAGGAACTTACCCGCACGACGTTGGGATCGTTCCTTGCTTCACCAGCTCCAATCACGAAAGCTCTTCCCCTTGCATTCCCAGCATTGTTGTTTTGCTCAGTGTTCCCAGCTCCCTGATTGTTGCGATTCTGATTCAGTTCAGGGCAATCCTTTCGCATGTGCCCTGTTGCCCCACATTTAAAACATGCCCGGTTGTTTCCCTGCTGATGTTGCTGTTGGGGTTGTTGCTGATTCTGCCTTGCTGGGAACTGACTTCTGCAATCCTTGGCTTCGTGCCCCATCTTGTGGCATCGCTGACACTGACCCTTGTTGCATGCCCCATTGTGGTGCCTGTTACACTTGTTGCACTTAGGGTAGTTTCCCCGGTAGCCACCCTGTTGCTGAGTTCCTTTGTTGTTGTCAGTTTTCCTTTGCTGAGCTGGGGCTTGAGTAGGGTTAGCATCCTTGCCCTGATTTCCATCCCACTTTCGTTTACCATCACTAGAACTTCCTTCCACAGCACTGATCCTTTTGGGCAACCTGCCCTCCTCCACGGCCTGGTTGGTGAGTTTGTGGGCAAGACGAACCACAGGCTGTATAGTAGGGAGGTTAGCCGAGGTTACATGGCTCCTGATTTCTGGGACTAAGCCCTTGATGTACAATTCGATCCTTCGGTACATGGGTCGGGACAAGTTTGGACAAAGAGCAGCGTAGTCGTTGGACAGTTTGGTGTAGGTCTCAATCTCTGACCCAACCATCTTGAGTTCATAGTACTCGTCCTCGAGTTTGTGGATGTCATCCCTGTGACAGTACTCTTCCTTGATCATGTCCTTGAAATCTTCCCACGCAGTAGCGTTAGCAGTCTCCAAACCAAGCATTTGAATTTGCGCTTTCCGCCATGAAAGCGCACTACCCTCAAGGGTACCGGTAGCAAACTTCACCCAATTAGCAGGGGGACATTCGCAGACAGCGAAGACAGCTTCGACCTTCTCGATCCAGTGTAGGAGTCCTATGGCACCCTCAGTGCCACTGAACGGAAGAGGCTTGCAATCCATGAAGGTCTTGAAGGTACAAACACGTGGTTGCACAGGCGCAGGCTGACCTGTTGTGAGGAGTGAAGCGAAATAGGTTTAGAGGCGAAAAGACGATGTGGCGGTAGGATCTAAACATCCTAAAACATCGAGTTTACCTATAGGGTGAGCTGCGAAAGCTGCAGCCACAGTGTTGAGCAGGTTAGTGAACTGAGCCTGAGTCATGTTGACGTTTCCTCGTCCGCGTCCACTCATTGTCTTCATAACCAGAAAACATGGTATGAGTGTGATGTCGTAACATAGCGAGAATAAGATAGAAGAGAGAAAGTGTATCTATCTAATCAGGCAAACTAGTACGTATAGTAAAGCAGAAAGCATAAGGCAATTAAGCAAGTAAATATGGGTCCGAGCTATGAGGTCAGATAAGTCGAGCCTTGTACTTGGAGTGTAGTGTCGTCACGAGTCACGAGTTATAGTCTGGTTTTTCTCAAAAAGATTTTTCCCTTTTTAAAACCAAGTTCACAATAACCAATGGCTCTGATACCAATCTGTCACACCCCCAAAATCCACCCGCGGATGACACCCGCTTCGAGGGCGTGACTGACCAGGATCCAGCCACCAATTATACTAAGCATTGGTTAATATTAAAACAATACTTACTAACCATAAGATTAGCAAATATCAAGTTCAGAGTTTAAGGTTTCTAGTTCAAACAGTAATAAGTAGCGGAAGCATAAATAAATAGTTTTAAACAGTGTTCATAAGGTAAGTATGATAAATGCCCAACACACGGGCAGACGACCACTACGCTTCCCAAGCAGCTGCTCCAGTCACTGGCCACCTGCAAAGCATGCAGTAAGGGGTCAACAATAATGCTGAGTGAGTTCACTAGTTGTCCAGTTTTAATTACCAAAAACTTGTTTCACCAGTTAATTTTACCCGTTTATACATGCCATGGGGAGCTACCCCAAAAGTTAGCGACTAAACTGTTTTTCCAATACCGAACACTAGGTAACCGTTTGCGTTTCCGCAGGATGCCCCGATGTCAATGTTCTATCATCATTGACGGATGCCTGAGTACATTAGTTCACGACCGATCCCATACCATGGCACGGTGTGAGGCTGGTAAGACCTAAATAGCGCTATCAACTAATAACCCGTTCGCCTGGCACCGGCGACTAATCGGTATTATGTAGTAGGGACTTGAGTGATAGAGTTGCGTTTAGTGCCGTTGGTTGCATTCCGTATAAACAGTAATTAACTAAAAAGGGTTTCCCAATACAAGGGAAGATAAAGTACGTTTGTTCCCAGTAACTAGGGAAGGAATGTAAATGGTATCCCCTTTACAAGGGGATAGGGTTATTTTAGTCTCGTGTCCCAAACCACCGGGACGCATGCTTTTAAGTTGTGAACTCACCTTGGGTTGCTCGGTATGATACGTTACTTGGTTAAGTGTGTGGGTCACCACGTCCTAGCATGGTTACCAAGTATGGGTCAAGTCGGGTACAAGTAAACACGTATAAACACACTTATTCATAAATGCAAACAACCACTATAGCAGGTATACATGCAGCCCAGTCAACAGAAAGTCCAACATACAACAGTGGGGTTATTGGGCCTAAACAGTAACAGATACACAAGCAGTCCAGTTAACAGATAATCCAACAAGTTCTTTGGCCCAGTAACAGCCCAGTCGAGACAAGGGTGACTCGCAACCAAGGTTGCGACTCGCAACCGAGGTCTCGGTTCGTTACGTTTTGGTTACGACTCGTAATCAGAGATTCCGACTCGCAACCGGCGGTTCCGACAAAGCAGTTGTGGTTACGACTCGCAATCGGATCGATACGCGTTGATTACGACTCGCAACCGGGAGGTCTCGACAAATCCTGCTGTGGTCTCGAGTAGCAACCAAAGGTTGCGACTCGCAACCGTGATTACGTGCACATAAAACAGTTTCTAGAACCTGCAAAACAGTACTGGCCAATAGGATTTCATTTTCATGAGAATTATGTACTATACCCACTAAACATGTTTGTTTGTCTGATTTCTTACCAAAACAGATCAAAATATGCACCATTTGAATATCCTAAAAATCTTCAAAGTGTTCTTCAATCATTCAAATAAAACTTCAAACACATAAACAAGAAATCAGCATACTCATGGACTCTCAATAACCCGAATCAAAACAGGAAACTTATAAAACCATGTATCATTTCTTGACAAAGATCATAATACCTATTCTATCATAGAAATCATATTCGTTAACAAACAAATCCTAAGAACATGCAATTCTAACCAACCCCTTAACATTAATCGGATAACCCAAAACTATGAACAACAAAAGTCATCGAGTAATCACCTCCCTTATCATATTTATGAACATACAAACCTAATATTCATACTAAAACCTCTAATCAAGCATACAACCATAACAAACATCAACAACCATGAACATATAAACACTAACCGGTTACTCAGGGTTGGGAGAAAAGGGGTGTTCGGGTGGTCTCTTGGTTCGGCCGATCTTCCTTGTTGATAGCTCACTTGATCCGAGAGATATGAAGGAATGGGGAGATGATTTTGGTTGCTAGAAACTTAGGGTTTAGTGAGAGAGATGAGAGGAGAGTATGAGAGTGTTGTAAAAATGGTTAAGGGAGGGGAGGGTTGGTTTATATAAGATCTCGAGTGGGCTAAGGGGGTTTCCGGGTTGGGTTCTCGGTCACAAGGCCCTAACCGGCCCAATTTCTACTGTTCACTCGAGACCAAGGGGCCTCGAGTTGGTTCATGGTTTCGGCTCCTATATATATACACCTATATATCACAAATACATATACACACATAACATGTAACACAATAGTTCAGATTTTCATTTACTAACATATATATACATGTAAGTTACATCACAAGGGTTTCCTGGGAAAATCCGAAGTGTCACACAGTCAAACACAAGAGTGTGCACGGGGAGGTTTTCTGCTTGGTAGTCACTGATGACTATTCAAGATTTTCATGGGTTGCTTTCATGGTCTACAAGAGCGAGACTCCAGAAATTCTAAAGAATTTGATCACCTTGTTGGAAAATCTTTATAATCTAAAGGTGAGGCGAATTCGAAGCGACAACGGAACCCAGTTCAAAAACAGGGTTATGGATGAATTTTGCACTGCAAATGGAATCCTTCATGAATACAGCACTCGGTACACGCCACAACAAAACGGAGTCGCTGAAAGAAAGAACAGAACCTTAATTGAGACTGCAAGAACCATGTTGGTTGAGTCTCAGCTTCCAGTTCGATTCTGGACTGAAGCTGTTGCCTAGGCTTGCTACACGTTAAACAGGGTTCTCACAGTGAAAAGACATGGCAAAACGTGCTTCGAACTCCTACACAAGAAGACTCCTGACTTGGAATATCTAGAACCTTTTGGTGCACCATGTACCATGATTGAACCTGACGGGAAGTTTGGTGCCAAAGCTATCGAAGGTTACTTCCTTGGGTATGCTACTCCTAATCTGCGAGTATGGAACCTGACTACCAAGAAGATTGAAGAGTGGGGTGAAGTAAAAGTTCAAAGATATTCTAATCCACCGAAGCCTTCTGGAGATCCATGGATGTTCGATTATGATGGTCTTTTCGACTCATTCAATCTGCCGACATTTGATGATGACCATGCAATTGCTCAAATGTTGTCTGAAAGCGAGAATGCGACTGGCTCTCAGTTAGTTCGCCCAATCATTGTTGACTCACAAGCATCTTCTTCTGTCAACAATCTCGTTTCAAATGAGGTGTTTAATAATGCTGTCGACTACAATTTGTCATCGGAAGATGAGGAGTATGTTGATGCAAATGATGGTGAAGCACCGCATCCGGTTCAAGGTACTTCAGAAGCAACGGATCCAGTGTTTGCGCCAATTGTCCAAGAAGAAAATGCATCATCTTCTACAACTCAACAGCTTCAGAATGATATCGGGAATTTAAATATCAATAACTTGATGACCAATGTTGAAATTCCTCCAGTTCCTGAAAACCGAATTCATAACATTCATCCTCAGCAGAATATTATAGGTGATGTTCTCAGTGGTGTAAGGACAAGAAATCAAATCAGAAATAACGAAAATGCTGGCTTGTATGCTGAGATACGAGAATCGGGACAACAAAATGATTGGTCTTTCGCCTGCTATATTAGCCAAGAAGAGCCTAGATCTTGGAAGGAGGCATTGAAAGATAATTCCTGGGTGGAAGCAATGCAGGAAGAACTGCAACAATTCCAGAAGCTAGGTGTCTGGAAACTCGTAGAGAAACCTGCTGGTTACAAGAAGATTGGTACCCGTTGGGTGTTTAAATGCAAAAAGGATGACCGCGGAGTTGTTATCCGGAACAAAGCACGTTTAGTCGTTCAAGGTTTTCGTCAGATTGAGGGGATCGACTACAACGAAGTGTATGCACCTGTTGCACGTCTGGAAGCAATTCAGATCTTTCTGGCTTATGCCTCATTCAAAGGATTCAAGGTTTACCAGATGGACGTCAAAAGTGCATTCTTACATGGTGTGGTTGAAGAAGAAGTGTACGTCGAACAACCTCCAGGTTTTGAAGATCCTATTCATCCCGATCGGGTTTGGTTGCTTAACAAAGCTCTCTATGGTCTTCATCAAGCACCGCGAGCTTGGTATGCAACCTTATCTAATTACTTGCTGGAGAACGGTTTTCGAAGGGGTCTTATCGACTGTACTCTTTTCATCAAAGAACAAGATGGAGATCTTCTTCTGGTACAGGTATACGTCGATGATATTATTTTTGGTTCTACTAATGATGTCTTGTGTAGGAATTTCGAGCGCATTATGCAGGATAAATTCGAGATGAGTGCTATGGGGGAAATGACCTTCTTTTTGGGCCTACAAGTACAACAAACGGAGTCTGGGATATTCATTCATCAGACTAAATATGTTGGCGACATCTTGAGCCGGTTCCAGATGTCTGATGCAACGCCCATTGGTACCCCATTGCCACAAAATCACGGAATTACTCCAGACTTGAAGGGTGAAGCTGTTAACCCCTCATATTACCGCGCAATGAT
Organism: Helianthus annuus; assembly: GCF_002127325.2. NCBI lineage: Eukaryota > Viridiplantae > Streptophyta > Magnoliopsida > Asterales > Asteraceae > Helianthus > Helianthus annuus. The sequence continues at coordinate 158,151,194 of NC_035440.2, read as the reverse complement.
CGGATCTCTTATGTACCTCACAGCATCAAGGCCAGATATAATGTACCCAACGTGCCTGCTTGCCAGATATCAAGTTAACCCGAAGGCCTCACATCTTGCAGCTGTAAAAAGGATTTTTCGTTATTTGAAGGGTTGTCCTGACACCGGTCTATGGTACCCTAGGGATAATAACTTTGACTTGATCGCTTTCAGTGATTCTGATTTTGGCGGATGCAAAATCGACGGCAAATCCACAACGGCTGGATGTCAGTTCTTAGGAATCGCCTAGTCACATGGCAGTGCAAGAAGCAAACGTGTGTCGCTACTTCAACATGCGAAGCTGAATACATTGTTGCCTCAAGTTGTTGCTCCCAAGTCCTTTGGATCCAACAACAATTACGCGACTACGGTTTTGAATTCCTAACTACTCCTATTTACGTTGATAATTCTGCTGCATTACAGATCACTAGAAATCCTGTGCAGCACTCAAAGACCAAACACATCGATATTAAATATCACTTCATACGTGATTGCTTTGATAAAAGGCTAATCGATGTTGTTAAGGTCCACACCGATGACCAACGTGCCGACCTATTTACCAAAGCGTTTGACAAATCAAGATTTGACTTTTTATTATTGGTAAACGACATTAAGGTCAAGCAAGAGTAAACCAACATCGGAAAATCATTTTTGTAAATACCTTTGTGTTTTAAATTTGTCTTAGTTTATTGATTTTAGGGGGAGTAAATCCAAAAATCTGAAAATCCAAAAACATCGAAAAATTTCAAAAACACAAAAACAATAGAAAAACAAAAATGAGTTTCCTGGCGAGCAAAAGAGAAAATGATAGTACATCAGTGGTCTATCCAAACCTCTTTAAACCTTAAATGAAAAACGATAAGCAGCTCTATATAAGATGTATCGGTAGGCTCACAATCATTTTAAAGTGTGCAGGGTGATATAAATCTTAAATCGACTGAAGATCAGGTGGGAACGATTCATTGGCATATGGTCTTAGTACCGAAATTTCATTTGAGAGATTGCCGAGGTTCTGAGATATTCGGTCTTTATGCTGCTTATCATCTGGGTATCATGGTTGTATCTTTTACCGAAAAATAACGGGGACGCAAGTCTAGATCTTCCATGATACTATACATACGTGTACATACTGCATTCGACCTCAATAAGTGATAAACAATCACATGTCCAAACAAATAAGCGATAAAATATCACATTTATCCGGGAGTCAAGTTCGTCTCTCTGCTGTACGGAAGTACTGACCTGTTCACGAACTTGCTCCTGTGCCCTCATGCATATGAAAATTAAGTTCCTCATCAATAAGTGATTCTATCACATAGGGCTTGTTTTCAAATCAAAATAAGTGAGAATCTCACATCATATACGGTCAAACAGATGATAATCGGTATACTCACCGGTAAGATGAATTCTCGTGCATACCTTGATACGGGAATGTGTCGTGATGTGGATGAACACCGGTCGGTAAGTATAAATCATACCTCAACGTATCCCCTCGCCATGATTACATCTGATAAGTTGAGCTTATGTGGACAACAATACCGATAATTGTTATAGGATGCTTATCTTAATGTTAACTAACTGAACAAAGAGAGTGTTTTGGCTTGACCGTGCACTGATATGATTCTCTTACCCTCGAAACTCGCAAAAAGAATGTATGTATATATTTATTTACTGCTTTCAGTCTTTACATTTAAAAAAAAAATCAAAAATACCAAAAAGATTTTAGGTGTGTTTTAATATAAACTTTATAAAAGCCAAAAAGATTTCATTTCTATTTTATTTTCGATCGTACGATGTTGGAACTCGAGTCTTCGTTGCCTGAAACCTGAATGAAAACCGAATTGACTAAATCTTCATAAACGGTCGAAATTTGCAAGTTTTGAAAGTTCGAAACTAAAACTGACAAATTTACTAAACTTTCAAACTGTCGGACGGTGTTTGATTGTGACATGGTCATTCGTGTGTCGTTTGTTTATATAAACTATATTCCAAGCATTTGTTCTCATTACGCGTTTAGATTTCTTGCATGTGCAGATTCTAAAGGCAAGGAGAACATGGTCGATGACAAGCTTCGGAATGAAGACACGACGTGAAGGCCCTCAAAAGATGAAAATGATCGAGTTGCCGCTGACCATCATCAACACCACAAGGATCTCAAGCTATAAGGATCAAGTCTTTCACGAGCATAACTCAAGGGGGAGCTTATGTTAAGGGGGAGTTTGTCAACACACTTCCTACATGAAACGGGGAGTTTGTTGATACACTTTCTGCTTTCAAGACGTGAAGACTTTGAAGATCCTCCGACATTGAAGACTTGAAAAGACGTCAGAGACTTGAAGATACGAAGATCGAGACAAAGCTACAGCCAAGGGGGAGTTTATTGGTGCACTTGTGTCTGTACTTTGTCTGTATTTTGTCATGATACAAAACGATGTCTTTTGTTAGTCTGGGTTACGTCTTAGGTTTGTTAATATGTGTGTTTGATGTAAGTTTGACCAAGTCAACCATCCTCCTGGTTTGACTTGGCCAAACAGTTAGAACATGGTTGTAACATGTTTTGTGTCGAAGGATGAGTCATCGAAGGATTGTTTAGATCCTTCGATGAGCTCGAAAGATAAACCTTCGATGGATGTTGATGGACCTCGAAGGATATCATCCTTCGAGGTATATATGGATCCTTCGATAGGTTTCAGATCGATAGATGATCCTTCGACCAGTCTATCTGATCCTTCGACCAGACGAGCTGTGATGGGTATATATATACTCATGTAATGTGTTCACTTCATTAGGAGTGTAAGTGAGAAAGTGTGAGTGAACTTAGTCTTGTGGAGAGCGTATTTTCAGTTTGGTCAAGGGCTGTAACCGTGTCCACTGAAATACAAGAGAAAACTTTGATATCTTGTGTGTCTACCTTTCTCTTTGTAGCTTGTGTTCTCATATAAACTACCGGTTTGCATTCTAGCTTGGATTCCGCACTTGCTAGTGTGTTATACATAACAAGGATAAGGTTTAACCTCAACCTCCAGGGGACCTACAGGGAGCACCCCAAGGTGAAAAGCTAGGACGGATAAAGCCTTTGTCAGAAAGCTCTTGAAGCTGCTTAGACAACTCTTGCATCTCAGACGGTGCAAGACGATATGGAGCCCTGGCAATAGGATTTGCACCAGGTACAAGATCAAGACGGAACTCGACTTGGCGTGCTGGAGGTAGACCAGGCAACTCTTCAGGAAACAACTCCGGATAATCCCAAACAACAGGAATATCTTGCATAGACTTACCTTGGCCTTTATCTGCTGTAACATGTGCCAAGAAGGCCACATAGTTCTTTCGCAGATACTTCCGAGCTTGAAAACAAGACATAAGCTTGAGGCTACTAGCAGGTTTTTCACCACGAACCTGTAGTATCTCACCTGATGAAAGCGGCACACGAACGATCTTCTCAAAACACACTACCTCTGCGCGATGCTTAGCTAACCAATCCGTACCCACAATAATGTCGAAGCTTCCAAGTTGCATAGGCGTGAGGTCAATAGGAAAAAGATGGTCGTTAAGGTTCAACTGGCAGTTGCGCAGAACAGAATCAAGAACAACGGGTTCACCATTCGCAACTTCGACCGTCAAAGGCTTACCTAGTTTCGTTCTAGACACGCGAAGCAATGGCTCAAAAGACAATGACACGAAACTCTTATCGGCCCCTGAATCAAAAAGAACAGACGCAGGTTGATTATTAACAAAGAACGTACCGTTCACCACTTCGTTGTCTGCTTGCGCCTCAACAGCATTCATGTTAAAAGCTTGTCCACGAGCCTGAGCTTGAACCGGGTTCGCATTCACCAATCTTGGACACTGATTACGGTAGTGGGTCAGATCCCCACAGTTGTAACAAGAACCTGGTGGGAAGTGAGGTCGTGCTGCTTGACCTTGTTGCTGAGCAAGAGGCTGAGCAACTTGTTGAGCCGGGTTCTGAGCTGCCCGATTCAAATTTGCAGGAATGCGGCAGGTGGCAGCAAGATGACCAGGTCTTCCGCAGTTAGTGCATTGACGGCACTGAAGATGTCGCTGGTGATGGCCGTTACACCTGTTGCACAATGGCGCGTTGCCAAGATAAGGCCTCTTGGCAGGTTGTTGTGCAGGCTGATTTTGCGCAGTTTGAGCCTGTGTAGTAACGGCATAGGTTTGTGAAGCCTTCCGCTTCCTAGACCCCTTCGAAGAACCCGCATCACTCCCCTTCTTGTTTTTACCTTTCTTGCTATCCTTCTTGTCAGAATCCTGCTTCTTACCCTTCTTGTCACCCTTTCTATGCAACTTACCCTTTCGAATCTGCGACTCAGTCAACGTTGCAGATAGTTCGATTGCCTGACAAACAGTGGTAGGTTTACTACCAGTAACTATGTCTTGCACAGAGTCAGGTAGACCATCGATGTATCTCTCGATAGCCTTGTCGAGTGGGGTGACCATTGTTGGGCATAATAAACTCAACTCTTCGTACCTGTCAGTATATGCCCGGTGCTCGCCACTAAACTGCTTTAGATCGTCAAACTCCCTTTCCAGCGCTCGTATTTCATGACGAGGACAAAACTCACTCATCATGAGAGTCCTTAACTCAGCCCATGTTTGTGCTAAAGCAACTTCAGCACCACGATCTCTCATAACCCCGTTCCACCATGTCCACGCCCTCTTCTGAAAAACACTAGAAGCAAACTCGACTTTGAGATTATCTGTGACAACTCGTACTTTAGACTTACCTTGTATGACGTCGTATGATTACGTGAACTATATTGTTTATATGAATGCATGATATAAATGTTATGTGCTACATGTGTTACGTATATGTATGAATAATTACAAACAAAACAAACCATATAACACCACTCGACCGCACAAGCCCTTTTGGGTTACACCTTGCAGTTGGACCCTTAGGGATAACCGAATGGGCTCGGCCCACTCCCTCTATGCGCAAACAACTATAGGGATTTGGTTATTTCTCAATTGTTACAACACAACATCAAAAACACAAAACCCTAGCTAAACTCTCTCTCTCCCTCTCGTTCGCGAACCCAAGACGACAAGCATATTCCCGATCGGACACCATTCTTAATCGGATCACCTCTTCTTAATCGGTTAGTGTTTAATTGTGATTTTGTGATTTAATCGAATGTGTGTTGATCGGATCGTTTGTTAACCGGCCGGATATTGCTTGTATGATAATTGGATAGTTGTTAATCGGCCGGATGATGTCATGATGTTAATATGATTGATCGATTCAGTTAGTATGATTGTTTGATTTGATTGCTGTTGAACGATTCGTGTAATGATAACCGGCCGAACAGATTTGCTAATCGGCCGGACATAGATGTTAATCGGCCGTTATGAATTGATATATGTTCGGATGGATCAATGGGATTTGATAAGTCGGTCGGCCGTGTTATGTGTGTGAACGATTCGGTTTGTATAATTGATTGATTGTATTCGATGTTTTGTTATAATAGAATTGCATGATAATGATATAGGGCCGGTTCGATTATATTATTATGCTTGGTCGGATTGAATATTATGATACATGGTCGTACAAATAGCTCATGATTTTGGATTAGGGTTCATAGGGATTTAAGGATAAATTGCCTGTTTGATCTAAACCCATCATGTGTTGAAACGGATTAGTGTTATTGTAAATATGGAAACTTTGGTATGATTGTAACCGATGTGCATATAATCTGGATATGTTAACTATTCGCACACACTAATCTGATAGCACAAGCTAGCTGGACCGCACGAGCAGGAACTGCTAATCCGGACGGATTGGCAATCGCACGAACTGTCAATCCGGACGAATCAACGGTCCGCACGAGCTAAACTGTTCAACCGCACGAACCAACAGTCCGCACGAACTGACTGTCCGCACGGACTGACGAACCAAATGAATCGGACGGATGGTCACCCGCACGGATTGACCATCCGGACGGACTGCTAAATCGCATGAACTGTCACCCGGATGAGTGTCACTCGTACGGATTTCCATCCGGATGGACCAGTGGCCATCCGCACGAAATGCCACCCGCACGGAATGCCCATCCGGACGGATGGGTTACCACTCGCACGATTTGATTAGTTTTGTTTGGGCCATGATTTGTATGCTTGCAACTTGTTTACTCTGTGTAACCCTACGTGCTATACGTGAATCGAACCTGACTTGAATAAATGCATGATAGGACGTGATTGACCATTACTTGCTACCTGTTCACTTGTGTATCTGCCGAGCAAACCAAGGTGAGTTCACACAGCCAAGGCATGGGATTCCCGGGTTGGGAATTGGGTTGGATATGTTGAATGTGGAATGATTACTCGTACTTACGCATTTCTCTAGACTATAGACCATCGTCCTCAGGTTAGTCAGGACACGTTACGTAAAGCCTACGTAACCCAGATTATTTGCCATATGTCTCCCGGGTCGGGAGGACACGTTACGTAAAGCCTACGTAACCCAATACCATTCACTGGCTTCCAGGTCGGAAGGCCACGCTGCGTAAAGCCTACGTAGCCCCCACGCGTACCACTGTCCTCGGGGAAGGGCACGCCACGTAAAGCCTACGTGACCCTGTACGTTTTCCTGTTCTCGGTAAAGAAGAACACATGGTCGGAAGTTAGTCTAGTAAGTACCGTTAATGAGAAGCCCTCATTAGCCAGGATAAACATGGGAAGCCCCCACCTTTAGTACACACTAGTATGGGAAGCCCCCACTAGCTATACTTATGCATTATGTTATGAACTTACTTTCTGTGAACTCGCTCAACTAGTTTGTTGATTATTTGCTGCATGCCTTGCAGGACCTTAGGTACTGATGGAGCTTGCACAAGGAGGAGCAGGTCGTTGTGGGATTTGGGTTCATGAACGTTAATCGAACTTATAATTATTTTGAGATTACATACTATGCTTCCGCTATTTAAACGATGATTGGTTTTGGAACATCAATTCATGTCATGATGGTTTACATTAATTACTTTTATTATTAAATGCTATGTTTGATATGATTGAGGGCTTGATCCTGGTCATGTCACGCCTCCAAGCGGTGGTACTCCGCGGGTGGATTTTGGGGGGTGTGACAGATTGGTATCAGAGCCATTGGTTATAGAGAACTTGGTTTTAATATGGGAAAACGTTTTTATTAAAACCGGACTATAACCAGAACAGTGCTCTCAACGATCCACAACGACGCTTCGCTCCACGTGCAAGACTCGACATCCTAGGTAATAAGGTTATGTTTATGTCCTGTTTGCTAGAATTGCTTAGAACTTTGCTCGCATTACGCTTAGATACACATGCTTTGATTACATGAGAACACCTATATGCCTATACTTTTCTGTCATCGCCCTATTCGCGAACCATTCTTACCTATGCTACTTGTTACAATGAAGATCATGTCTGGAAGAATCAACATGACACAAGCCCAGCTAGAGGCTCTCGTTCAAGCCCAAGTCACAGCGGCACTTGCGGCTGCTCAAGCAGGTAGGATAACCTGTAGTTATAACTTATGCTAGGATCTTTAGATCCTACACTCCTAAACTAGCTTTTGTATTTAAACTTTGCCCTACTCGTACACAATAGGTCAACACGCGCAGCAGCCTGTCTGCACATTTAAGAATTTCATGGACTGTCGTCCGAACACCTTCAGCGGCACGGAAGGAGCAGTGGGACTACTCCACTGGTTCGAGAAGCTAGAATCAGTCTTTAAAATGTGCGGGTGCCCCGAAGCTCGCAAGGTCAAGTTTGCTACTGGCACTTTGGAAGGAATAGCGTTAACTTGGTGGAACGCCCAAGTCCAGATCTTAGGGTTGGCAGCTGCTAACGCCACCCCATGGAACGACTTTAAGGAACTCATCAAGCGTGAGTATTGCACGCGGGAAGACATACACAAGCTGGAAGACGAGCTTTATAACTTGAAAATGGTTGGATCGGAAATCGAAGCGTATACCAAACGGTCCAATGAGCTGGCCGTTCTGTGTCCTACTATGGTGGACCCTCCATACAAGCGCATTGAGTTGTATCTCAAGGGATTGGCGCCAGAGATTCAGAGCCACGTGACGTCGGCTAACCTCGAAAACATCCAGGAAATCCAGCGCCTTGCTCATCGCATCACTGATCAGGCAGTGGATCAGAATAAACTGCCCAAGCGTGTTAACGCTACTGCTAACGTCACCACCTCAGTTACTCCTGCTACATCTGGTGACAGTAAAAGAAAATGGGATGGGGATTCCAGCAAAGGTTCAGCATCTGTTCAGCCACAAGCTCAGCAGCAGAAGATCGATCACTATCAGAGTCCCAGTCAGCAATCCTCTAGTGGTCACAGACAGAGGAGATATCAGGGTAGTCAACCCAGGTGCCACAACTGCAACAGGCATCACCACGGCCCATGTAACAAGGGTCGCTGTCAAAGGTGTCTTAAGATGGGTCACGAGGCCAAAGACTGTAGGAGCCCTCGTCCTGCAAATCAGAATCAGCAGCAGCAACAACCCGCTCCACAGAACCAGCAGCAGCAGCAGCAGCCACAGCGTGGAAACCGGGGATGTTTCCAGTGTGGGGCTGAAGGTCACTTCAAACGCGATTGCCCTCAGTTGAACCAGAATCGCAACAACAATAACCAGGGCAACGGGAACAACAACGGTGGGAACAACAACAACGGCAATGAAGCTCGTGGTCGCGCTTTTGTTCTAGGTCGAGGCGACGCAGTGAACGATCCCAACGTTGTCATGGGTAAGTTTCTCCTCGACAATATTTACGTTACTGTTTTATTTGATTCGGGTGCGGATACGAGCTATATGTCTGTGAAAATGTGTCAACTGCTAAAACGTGCACCAACACTTTTACCCACCAAACATGTAGTAGAGTTAGCTAACGGTAAAAGTCTAGAAGCCACGCACGTAGTTCAGGGTTGTAATCTTATCCTAGCTGGCCACGCCTTCTCTATTGATCTCATTCCCATAGTTTTGGGAAGTTTCGACGTCGTGATTGGGATGGATTGGCTTTCCCAACACCAGGCAGAAATCTTATGCAGCGAAAAGGTTATTCGCATTCCTCGTTCGGGTCAGGAACCTCTAGAAGTTCAAGGCGACAAGAGTGGTGCAGTGGTTGGCATCATCTCTTTCTTGAAGGCTCAGAAGTGCTTACGTAAAGGTCACGCAGCCATTCTGGCTCTCGTTACAGACGCTTCAGCAAAGGAAAGGAAACTGGAAGAAATACCCGTTGTACGTGACTATCCTCAGGTGTTCCCTGAAGACTTACCTGGATTACCGCCTCACCGTCAGGTCGAATTTCAGATCGAGCTCGCTCCAGGAGCAGCACCCATAGCTCGCGCACCATATCGTCTAGCTCCATCAGAATTGGAGGAACTGTCAAAGCAGCTACAAGAGCTCTTGGAAAAGGGCTTCATTCGTCCAAGCTCTTCGCCTTGGGGAGCTCCAGTACTTTTCGTGAAAAAGAAGGACGGTACGTTTAGGATGTGCATCGACTACCGTGAACTCAACAAGGTGACGGTGAAGAACTGTTATCCTCTTCCACGCATAGACGACTTATTCGTCCAGTTGCAAGGGTCGTGCTACTATTCGAAGATAGACTTAAGGTCTGGGTACCATCAGTTGAGAGTCCGGGATGAGGACGTCTCCAAGACAGCCTTCAGAACTCGTTACGGTCACTACGAGTTTCTCGTCATGCCATTCGGGTTAACGAACGCGCCTGCTGTATTTATGGATCTTATGAACAGGGTCTGCAAACCCTATCTTGACAAGTTCGTCATAGTATTCATCGACGACATCCTGATTTACTCCAAGAGTCAGGAGGAACACGAGCAGCATCTTCGTCTTATTTTGGAACTCCTTCGGAAGGAACAGCTGTACGCCAAACTTTCTAAATGCGACTTCTGGCTTCGTGAAGTCCACTTCTTAGGCCACGTAGTGAACAAGGATGGGATCCATGTTGATCCATCCAAGGTAGATTCGATCAGGAACTGGCCTGCACCGCGTACACCGACAGAGATACGCCAATTCTTGGGTCTGGCAGGTTACTACAGACGGTTTATCAAGGATTTCTCGAAGATTGCTCAGCCGCTTACGTTACTGACACAGAAGGGTGTTACCTATCGCTGGGGAGAGCCCCAGGAGACCGCTTTTCAGCACCTAAAGGATAGACTTTGCAGTGCACCTATCCTCTCATTGCCAGAGGGCACAGACGACTTCGTGGTTTATTGTGATGCATCCATTCGGGGACTTGGATGTGTGTTAATGCAGCGCGACAAGGTTATCGCTTACGCCTCTCGTCAACTCAAGATTCATGAACGGAACTACACGACGCACGACTTAGAGCTGGGAGCTGTTGTATTCGCGCTTAAAATATGGCGACACTACCTGTACGGTACCAGGTGCACGATTTACACCGATCACAGGAGTCTCGAGCATATCCTTAAGCAGAAGGATCTGAATATGCGTCAACGACGATGGGTTGAGTTACTTAACGATTACGAATGCGCTATCAAGTATCATCCAGGCAAAGCAAATGTTGTGGCTGATGCCCTTAGTCGAAAGGACACTTTACCACGGCGCGTGCGAGCGCTACAGCTTACGATTCAGTCTAGCCTTCCTGCTCAGATACGAGCTGCTCAGACAGAAGCACTGAAGCCCGAAAACGTCAAGGCTGAAGCCTTACGCGGCTCACGACAACAGATGGAACAGAAGGCGGACGGCGCCTATTATGTAACGGGCCGGATTTGGGTCCCTCTTTATGGCGGTTTACGCGAACTTGTAATGGATGAAGCTCACAAGTCTCGCTATTCGGTACATCCAGGGTCGGATAAAATGTACCACGACATCAGCACTACTTATTGGTGGCCTAGTATGAAGGCCCACATCGCTACGTACGTTGGAAAATGCTTGACCTGTGCGAGAGTCAAGGTCGAATATCAGAAACCAGCTGGTCTACTTCAGCAGCCTAAGATACCGCAATGGAAATGGGAAGAAATTTCCATGGATTTTGTCACAAGCTTACCTAGATCCCAGCGTGGGAACGATACGATATGGGTGATAGTTGATCGACTCACCAAGTCTGCACACTTCCTACCTATAAAGGAAACGGATAAGTTCTCCACACTCGCAGACGTTTACCTTAAGGAAGTTGTTTCGAGGCACGGAGTGCCCACATCTATCATTTCGGATCGCGATGCACGATTCACGTCAGAACTATGGCAAGCGATGCATAAATCTTTCGGCTCACGATTAGACATGAGCACAGCATACCACCCTCAGACGGATGGGCAGTCTGAGCGAACGATCCAAACGCTTGAAGACATGCTTCGGGCATGCGTTATCGATTTCGGCAACGGCTGGGAAAAGCATCTCCCTTTGGTGGAGTTCTCGTATAATAATAGTTATCACACCAGCATTCAAGCCGCTCCATTCGAGGCATTGTACGGGCGTAAATGCCGGTCACCTCTCTGTTGGGCAGAGGTGGGGGATAGTCAGATCACGGGTCCAGAGATTGTAGTGGACGCCACAGAAAAGATTGCACAGATACGACAACGCATGGCGGCAGCACGAGACCGTCAGAAAGCCTACGCGGACAAGCGTAGAAAGCCATTGGAATTTGAGGTCGGGGACCGGGTGCTATTGAAAGTCTCACCCTGGAAGGGTGTGGTACGTTTTGGCAAACGGGGCAAACTGAATCCGCGATACGTCGGACCATTCGAAATTATAGAAAAGATTGGCAAGGTAGCCTACAAGTTGAATTTACCAGCTGAACTCGGGGCAGTTCACAATGTCTTTCATGTATCGAACTTAAAGAAGTGCCTATCAGATGAAAATCTCATCATTCCTTTTAAGGAACTCACTATCGACGAGCGGTTGCAGTTCGTTGAGGAACCAGTGGAAATCACGGACCGGGATGTGAAGGTCCTCAAACACAAGAGAATCCCTCTTGTTCGAGTTCGTTGGAACTCCAAACGTGGCCCAGAGTACACCTGGGAACGCGAAGACAGGATGACAGAAAAGTACCCCCAGTTATTCGAAACTAATGCTACCACTGTTGAGGCTGAAGCTACTACTTCGGAATTTCGGGACGAAATTCCAGATCAACGGGGGGAGGATGTGACACCCCAGGAAAATCAGTGAACAGTTCAGTTTACCTAGCTTCCTCAGTGAGTGCGTACCAAATTTCGGGACGAAATTTCCAATTAGTTGGGGATAATGTGACAACTCGTACTTTAGACTTACCTTGTATGACGTCGTATGATTACGTGAACTATATTGTTTATATGAATGCATGATATAAATGTTATGTGCTACATGTGTTACGTATATGTATGAATAATTACAAACAAAACAAACCATATAACACCACTCGACCGCACAAGCCCTTTTGGGTTACACCTTGCAGTTGGACCCTTAGGGATAACCGAATGGGCTCGGCCCACTCCCTCTATGCGCAAACAACTATAGGGATTTGGTTATTTCTCAATTGTTACAACACAACATCAAAAACACAAAACCCTAGCTAAACTCTCTCTCTCCCTCTCGTTCGCGAACCCAAGACGACAAGCATATTCCCGATCGGACACCATTCTTAATCGGATCACCTCTTCTTAATCGGTTAGTGTTTAATTGTGATTTTGTGATTTAATCGAATGTGTGTTGATCGGATCGTTTGTTAACCGGCCGGATATTGCTTGTATGATAATTGGATAGTTGTTAATCGGCCGGATGATGTCATGATGTTAATATGATTGATCGATTCAGTTAGTATGATTGTTTGATTTGATTGCTGTTGAACGATTCGTGTAATGATAACCGGCCGAACAGATTTGCTAATCGGCCGGACATAGATGTTAATCGGCCGTTATGAATTGATATATGTTCGGATGGATCAATGGGATTTGATAAGTCGGTCGGCCGTGTTATGTGTGTGAACGATTCGGTTTGTATAATTGATTGATTGTATTCGATGTTTTGTTATAATAGAATTGCATGATAATGATATAGGGCCGGTTCGATTATATTATTATGCTTGGTCGGATTGAATATTATGATACATGTTCGTACAAATAGCTCATGATTTTGGATTAGGGTTCATAGGGATTTAAGGATAAATTGCCTGTTTGATCTAAACCCATCATGTGTTGAAACGGATTAGTGTTATTGTAAATATGGAAACTTTGGTATGATTGTAACCGATGTGCATATAATCTGGATATGTTAACTATTCGCACACACTAATCTGATAGCACAAGCTAGCTGGACCGCACGAGCAGGAACTGCTAATCCGGACGGATTGGCAATCGCACGAACTGTCAATCCGGACGAATCAACGGTCCGCACGAGCTAAACTGTTCAACCGCACGAACCAACAGTCCGCACGAACTGACTGTCCGCACGGACTGACGAACCAAATGAATCGGACGGATGGTCACCCGCACGGATTGACCATCCGGACGGACTGCTAAATCGCATGAACTGTCACCCGGATGAGTGTCACTCGTACGGATTTCCATCCGGATGGACCAGTGGCCATCCGCACGAAATGCCACCCGCACGGAATGCCCATCCGGACGGATGGGTTACCACTCGCACGATTTGATTAGTTTTGTTTGGGCCATGATTTGTATGCTTGCAACTTGTTTACTCTGTGTAACCCTACGTGCTATACGTGAATCGAACCTGACTTGAATAAATGCATGATAGGACGTGATTGACCATTACTTGCTACCTGTTCACTTGTGTATCTGCCGAGCAAACCAAGGTGAGTTCACACAGCCAAGGCATGGGATTCCCGGGTTGGGAATTGGGTTGGATATGTTGAATGTGGAATGATTACTCGTACTTACGCATTTCTCTAGACTATAGACCATCGTCCTCAGGTTAGTCAGGACACGTTACGTAAAGCCTACGTAACCCAGATTATTTGCCATATGTCTCCCGGGTCGGGAGGACACGTTACGTAAAGCCTACGTAACCCAATACCATTCACTGGCTTCCAGGTCGGAAGGCCACGCTGCGTAAAGCCTACGTAGCCCCCACGCGTACCACTGTCCTCGGGGAAGGGCACGCCACGTAAAGCCTACGTGACCCTGTACGTTTTCCTGTTCTCGGTAAAGAAGAACACATGGTCGGAAGTTAGTCTAGTAAGTACCGTTAATGAGAAGCCCTCATTAGCCAGGATAAACATGGGAAGCCCCCACCTTTAGTACACACTAGTATGGGAAGCCCCCACTAGCTATACTTATGCATTATGTTATGAACTTACTTTCTGTGAACTCGCTCAACTAGTTTGTTGATTATTTGCTGCATGCCTTGCAGGACCTTAGGTACTGATGGAGCTTGCACAAGGAGGAGCAGGTCGTTGTGGGATTTGGGTTCATGAACGTTAATCGAACTTATAATTATTTTGAGATTACATACTATGCTTCCGCTATTTAAACGATGATTGGTTTTGGAACATCAATTCATGTCATGATGGTTTACATTAATTACTTTTATTATTAAATGCTATGTTTGATATGATTGAGGGCTTGATCCTGGTCATGTCACGCCTCCAAGCGGTGGTACTCCGCGGGTGGATTTTGGGGGGTGTGACATTATCAGGACACTAAACATGACGAAAAGTATTCTCAATGCTCTCAAACCATTGAAGGAGCCCAGTTGCCCCCTCAGTACCACTGAACTTGAGTGGTTTAGCCGAATTGAAGCTCTTGAAGTTACAAGGAGCATTCTGATTGATGTTGGCTTGGTTAAACTGAGCAATAAGATTCGGGAACGCAGCAGCCATATGTTGTGCGATGATTTCTGCCAGTTCGACATTAGGTAGCTGATTTTCGCGTCGAGGAGGCATGCTAAAAAGAGGAAAACATGAGAGGAAACGAGTGAGATGATTAGATGAAAAGAACGAGATGAAACAAAATCAACAAAGCAAGGATGGTGGTCATTCGTCCGTATCACAAAGCAAACAAATGACACACAGTGACTAATCAAAGTAAATGGGTCCATAAATAATGCTTAGCAAAGACAAGCTCGCCTATAAGTGAACACTCACCCCAGGAGTTCCATGGTAAGAGTGACTTGTTCGATTATGTGGATTTGTACGAACACTCTAGCCTTAGACAGAAAACCCAGGGTACAGGCATTCACCCTTCCAGTTTGCACGTGTTCACATTATTTAGAACCCAAAACTTTGACAAGATTTTGAAAACTTAGAAGGCACAAGGCCAAAAGAATCATTAAAACAAATGATAAATTTTCAAAATCAATTTGAAAAATCAAAAGGGTTCAAAACCATATAATAAATCATTTGAAAACAGAGGATTGTTTTTCAAAAATCGTTTTAGAAAACTGGGTTCTTGTTTTAGCGATCATCTAAGGATAGGTGAAGTGCATGTTTTAAGATCTAAACACAAGACTACTTGTGTTGGGGTCCTAGAAAGGTTATAGTCTAGGTCAAAGCATTACTAATAACCTAATTCCCTATAACCATTGGCTCTGATACCAACTCTTCTGTCACACCCCGACCACGTAAAACATCAAATCATGGTGGAAACGTCGGGGAGTGTTGTAACAGAATTATTGTTCCACAACCATGGTAATTAAAATAATATTTTATTCATTGCCCAAGGGTGGAATACATTGTTTCAAACGAGAACCCACAAGTCACATTGTCTTAAGATAGAAGAAAACAAAAGTACATGACATAATTAAACTAAGTCTAGCTCCATTTTATATCACTAAGGCCCAAGTCCACCCTAGCGTGTCACGAACGTCCTATGCATTAGCTCCTGAAACACATGTGAAAATAGGTACGTCAGCATAAAAATGCCTGTGAGATACATAGGTTTTGTGAAAATAGGATTCATGACTTGGGTTTAAGAAAATGTTTATTGAAAACTTGTCATGAATCCATTTTGGTTATAAAATGTTTGAAAAGTGATAACAAATCAGTTAATATGTATGTATATAAAAGAATGATGTATGGTTAAAAGAATAACCAAGTAAAAATAAGTTGTCTGAAATAAATTGTTTTGAAAAACGAAGTCTTATGAAAAATATGTTATTTTCAAAAATGTATAAGTCCAAAATCGAATGATTTAAATAACGGTATGTCACGTAATACAATACAAGCACTTATATATAGGAAGTACCAGCGGCGTATCCACCATGCTTGTAGCATACTACACACATATCGTTACTTAAGTCACTTAAACAAACCACCAAAGTATATAGTTCATGTTCAAACCAATCATCAAATGTTCTTGTCTAAACCATTGTCAATGTTTAAAACCCAAAATGTAGTCATGTAGTTAAGTATGTGTAAACAAAAGTTATGTATGGTAAGTAACAAAATGAGAATACTTAACCATAAGTAAAAAGGAACAAAACAAATTATTTTGAATAAATCAAAAAGTTATGTTTTGCCAAGTAAAAGCTTGTTTTATTGATACAAACATTTATGTGGTAAGTTAACGCATTACATTCAAGCCTTGAGACAGCAGGATAACCTTAGAGTAAAGGTTATCAAAGTAAAATGTTTTCGGATTCAGTCATTCCTTTCATCCAAACCAACCCAGGATGTTAGGAACGGGATTTGTCAAGTCCTATGGTACCATTACTTACTACCGAGCGGCGTAGCTAATGTTAATGAATGTAGTAAAGAACCGTTTAAGCAAACCAAATGTTATACCAAATGTAAACAAGTTATGTGAAAACAATGTACTAAGTATGCTAAGTAAACATACAAAGCAGAAAAGTCATGAAAAACAATGTGCTAATATGCCATGTAAACATATATCGCAAAGTAATGTAATGTAAATCGATGTGCTAGCATGTTAAGTAAACATACATAGCAAAACATAATGAAATCATGTACTAATAGTGTACTAATGAACATAGCAAGTATAAGTTGTGAAAACATGGAAAGCATGAAAGTAACAAGTAGGCATATGTGTTTCACCCCAAAATGTTTGAAAAACAGTAAAAGAGGGGTTTATGTACTCACTTGAGATTGCTTAGAAGTCGTAGGATAACCACCAAGAAATGCTAGAAGATCACGGAATCAAACGGCACCTATATAGGTATCTACATTAATAAACGGACCTATCGGAGGATCGGGTAGTACGAGGGTTCGTAAACCAAATAAGTATGGGAACTTATGTAATATGGTTTGACAAAGCCTACATACTAAAACGAAACTTATCCTAAGTGCTTTTAACCCGTTACGACCCGTTTAGGTAGCTTATGCTACTTTAACGTGTCGTTTGCGTAAAACGCTTTAGGAAAGCCTAACTAGTCCTATGACAAGTAAGATATGCCTTAACATGCTTAATATTGTTGTTAAATCAGTTTAGATACCAAAAATTATGTTACATAGGTTTAAATGAATTTTTGGCGCAAAAAGGGTATTTTGGTAATTTACCTAAGGCATAAGAACTACTTATCATACAACTACTTAAACGTCGTGACCATAAGGTATAACCTCGGAAGGTTATTCCCTATACAACTATGGTCACCTAAAATGTTTGGTCGGATCCTAAAGATCGACCAAATGGGTCGGGTTCGTAAGCGTAAGCGATTGATTAGATCGCTTACCTTTACGACCCTAAACAAGCACAAATCTAAAAGCGACGAGCTAAACATGCTAGAACATGTTTAGTAATGTTAGAAAACAGGTTTGGTATTAAAACAAACGATTTTAATACCCTAGAGTAGTTTGGTTACAAAATACGCGAGAAAACGCATTTTGGCCGAAACTACGACTCGTCACTGAGCCTAGATAACGTGGTAATCAGTAGGTATAGTCGCTAGGGACTATAACCATCGTGATTACGCTCACGTTATGAAGTTCAAACGAACATCGCGTTGACCATAAACTGGTCAATGCAGAAAGTCAAACACAGTTTGACTTTAACGCTAAAACGAACGAAAAACGCGAAAGAAAACTTACAGAAGGTCCCCGCAAGATTGATATTCCAAGTATTTCTCAGGTATGAAGTGTTCAACACTTCAACTTAGAGAAAATCTCAGAATTCAAGTGGGTTTTGAGCAAGACATGGTTGGGGTATTTATAGGAAACATGGAACCGTTAAGATCGTTTCTTGTTCCCCAACCGTTTAATCTCGGCCCTACACCTCATGCCCACTGAATTACAAACCCATGGGAGCCCATAGGATTGTTAAAAACCAGTTGCAAGTGGTTTTGGGGTGTTAAACAGCTGTAAACAGCTGTTTGCACAATTCTGCTGAACTGGGACATGCTTACGGACCGTAAGCAAGTCCATACGGTCCGTAAGGACCTGGCTTGCTGGCAGAAACTTTCATTAATTGGCAGAACAGGCCCCTGTGTTCCCAAACTTGATTTTTGATGCATTTTGGCACGTTTAAGCCCCGTTAACCCCATTTTAAGGCTCTAAAATGAAGTTAAAGTATAGGGGACTTGAAATATGCTCAAAAATATGCCGGATGTCGGTTCGTTTGGCCGTACGATTGCGTTGTTCGGTTAATTACGACGGAAGTCGTAACAGACGCAAAAATGGTCCAAATTGCGCGACGATTGGATTTTTGACAAGCTAATCACTAAAAAATAATATTTTAATGATTACATAAATTTTTGGATGTCCGGATGTATTCAGAACGTAAGTTATGCGCGAAAATGCAAACTTATGCACTTTTTGACGCTTTTAGTCCCTAAATGACCCAAAAGTTTATTTTAGCACACCGAACCCCTCAAAGCCTATTTCTAAGCTATGTAAAGGATATTTAGGGTGTGTGTAACTTATGGGCATGTTCTGGAATGTTTGTTACAGTTCAAATCGGCATACTTTCGCAGTTTGTCAATTTTAGTCCCTGTAAGCGAATAAACTTGATTTTGCCATACCAAAGCCTTCAAAACTTATTTATAAGTTATGTAAAGGTTATTTAAGGTATGTTAAGCATAAATTGATGTTCCGGAGTATTTGTTGCATATAACTGATTACGTTTTCGCACCAGTTTGCGCATAATTCTCCAAAAAGCGATATAGAGTTTGAAATCGAATAAAAGTCAAAACATGAAAAACATCAAACATAAACAAACAAACATTGGGATCAAATAACTTTATTTCATTGATAACTGAATTGTTTACAATGATTACAAGCACAGATGTCACACCGCCCTCAGCAAATCGATGAAACAATAAAATTGATAGTCATTGCTGTTGTAAAAAAAGATCCTCTAAAGGGGACCCACCAAAAGTCGAGCCGTCATCTCTCTGCTGAACGGAAGTTCTGACCTGAGCTCTCACGGTTTCGCAATTAACCCCTTACAGATATCATCTGTGGTTTACTCACTTGTAAGACTGAATATTGGGATCTAGATACGGGAGTATATTCAAGTAGAGGGACACACAGATAAGTTTTAGTTTCTAAGACATTAATATCGTATCTCAGATCAGTTGAACGTTGTGTGAAAATTTAAGTGGACCACTATACTGACAATCTAGGTAAATTGTTTAGAACTTAAAATGAAATCAAGCTTAACGGTGTTGGTGATTTGTCTAATAAGCTGATATGATCCTCTTACACGAACTCACAAAAATATTGTCTGTAAATATTTCTTTACTGCATTTTATTTCTCTTATGTCAAAAATTCAAAAAGATTTTCAGAGTGTTTTAGCATAAACTTTTTTGAAAAATACAAAAAGATTTTCGACAACTGATATTGAAAAGTTGATTTTCAAAATTCCGGGTGCTAAATATGATGAACAGTTGGTTTGGGAGAGTGTGTTGTTTTGAAAATAAAAATGATATATCTTCAAGTGGTTCTTTAAAAAAGATTAACATTGTAAAATCATTCTTTGAATGTATAATGTCTGCAAGTGATTCATTAGATTTTTACAAGTTATCATCAGAAAATTTACTTTTAGGTAGAGGATGTGCAGGTTTCTAAGTGATAGAGAACCAGGTCCCGATACCTGAAGACTTAGTGATTTCAACATGCCAGACTGCGATCCCAGCATATCGAAAGGGGGAGTCTGAAGACATCCGAGTAGAGATTGTTCATGGGGAGTCTGTTGATGCTGATAAAAAGAACAGAGAAAGATTTGAAGATGCTTACACTGTGATATATTTCAGAGAGCGTTCAGACAGATAAAGACTGAAGACGTTGAAGACTCGACACTTAAAACTCGTCAACATCTGAGGGGGAGTCTGTTAGTGCAGTCATCTGTTGTCTTCGTCTTAATATCGAGTCTCGGGTTCGTTGCGGATTTGATCACAGATTATGTCATCATCTTTGATGATGACATCACAATGATGACATCATCATTGCATAGGCATATAAGACAAAATTGGAATGGTCCAATTAGAATTAGTGTTGGCCGTTTGAGTTTATGATTGTCCGTTTGAAGATAACCGTTTGATTAGAAGGTTCCGTTTGAAATGTCTAACCGTTTGAAGTAGGCTTACGTTTGAACTTGTAACCGTTTGAGGAGTTTCAAACAGATAGGTCGTGTACTATATACAGGTGTCAAACGGATTCATTTGTAACGGTCAGGCAAAGTGATACCGAAGTGCTGCCGGTATTTCCTCTCATTGTAAACACAGTTATTTGAATGTACAAGAGGATTAAAGTGTATTTCAAGCTGTTTTCAAGTTCGTTTCTTAGTTTCCGCCTCTGAAACGTACGAGAGCTCTTCCGAACAACTCATTCAGGTCGAAATCGATCCTACACTCAGGTTGCGAAGGACACTTACGTAAAACCTATGTAAACTTATACTCACTACTGCCTCGGGTTGTGTCAGGCACTTACGTAAAACCTACGTAAACCCCCGCGTACCACTGTCCTCGGTTTGTGAAGGACACTTACGTAAAGCCTACGTAAACCTTGTACGTACTATTGTTCTAGGGTTAAGAAGAACACTTATGGTTACAAATAGTCTAGTGTATATGCAACCATGGGAAGCCCTCACCAATAGAACATACTATCGGCCCAGTAGAGCCACACATTACAAACGAACTTACTATTACGAACTTACTTTCTGTGAACTCGCTCAACTAGTTGTTGACTCTCTGTTACATGCCTTGCAGGTCATTAGGTATACATGGAGCTTGCACTGGGAGGCACAGTCGTTGTGGACAAGGATCGTGAATGCTTTAGTTAAACATTATGACATTACATATTTTATTTATGATTGGGCTTTTACTCATTTGCTTCCGCTAAACGTTGAATTTATACTTATGTTTTGAACACCTTTCATATGGATTGGTTTGGTTTAATGACATTTACTTTTACTATTTACGTTGTTCTATATGATTGGTGGTTTGATCCTGGTCAGTCACGCCTCCAAGCAGTGATACTCCGCGTGTGGATTTTGGGGGTGTGACAAGCCGAACGAGCTAACCAACAAGGGTCGGTGACTCTTGCTAAGGATTAACGAATTACTTGTTTAACTAACTGTGAGGATCCAACTACTATTTTCTGACTGATCGATGATCGAGTGTCGATAGCTGCAAATTCAGAAAGAAAGTATACCGGAGAAATTGTGGGACAATAACTTGTTTTAACGTACAGAAAATGGTGTTTCCTACATGATGCATAGAACAATTTTGCACCGAATACGAAACTTTGAGAATCTAGAGAAACTTGTACTTAGGACCTTTGGAAACCAAGGCCCAAAACTCGTAAAGATTGCCCAGGAACCACATCTGTTAACTCAGTCAAACATCATTATCCTGACATATATGCCATTTCAGTTAACCAGGCAGGAAGTACTTGAATTTCTTTTGTTAAAATCTTCTCTTTTGTTACTAACGAGTAGATGTTTGCAATCTCTACTCCCCTTAATGGTAGTTGCATCGCGTTAATTTTCTTCGCTGAGAGCGAACGCACATTTGTTTCGATATTTGGGCATTTCTTCATTTTAGCAGATAGTCATTATTCTTTTTCTTGGAAACTTATATGTCACATGCACCATTTGCTACGCATGCGATTTCATTTCGAATAAACGCCTCATTGAAGCACAAATATTATTCTGCTAAAGTTAACTATTGGTTTAAGATTCAAACAACCTACATTATTGCAATTGTTGGCTCTTTGATTATCAAGTCAACACACTTTCTTGAGACTTCATTTATGTCAAGTTACATTCATGGTTTATCTTTGTGACCATGCCGAGATTCCTTTGTTGATACATACGTTTATTGCCGGGTCACGCTGAAACCAAGTTCAATTGCTTGAACTTATCCATTTCGCATATTCAGTTTAAGACGTCATATGATGTATTGAGAGCATCATATTCAAATATTTTGCGAAGATTCTTTCGTTTCGAGTCATGGTAAGCTTGGTTGGTGTGCGACTCCACTAAATCGTTGTTGATACCTCACGGTGATACCTTCACAAAATTGAAACTTGCGCTATTTTGGTCACTCACTTCATACACAGATTTTATAGTATATTTATTTAAAAATCCATTTGATATTCACGATTAAAGAAGACTCAACACAGTTGTGTGTTAAGACAACGGTACATAGATTCATTTCATACCACGGTGTACCTCCGAACGATTCTTTGGTTATAAATTGAATACCCTGCAGTACTTATTACTTTCTCACCTTCGATCAAAAACAGTGGCTCTTTGATGTTCCATATTCAACTGACAACTCTATGATATTGTGTAACTCAAATCTTCAGGCTTGTTTCGGTACATGTTCATTTGATTTCCAACACGGTGAACTTGTTCAGTCACCACTATACTTGAATTATGTCATTACGACACCTTGTGGTGTCATTACAAACTTGTAACTTGTGCTAATCAGGGTCAACCATTTCACACAAAACTTCATATACTTTTGTTTGACTTGTCATTTAAACATTTCTGATGCAACTACGAATCAAGACAATGATACACCAGATTCGCTTGTATTTTATTCGGTGTACTTTCGAAATTTAAGAATGTCAACACACTAATCCATACCAGTCATTTATTCGGAAGTTGACAGATCATTTTCATGTTACTACCACATTCGAGTAGTTGATTTTGAGTTCATTTAACGGATGCTATGGTTTGAGAAGACTCGTTTGCTTATTGTGACCTATTTTTTGAGAATTCTATTGGTCAAAACTCCACTTTTATTGAACCCTTGTGAACTAGGTTACACTAGATTATACATTTATATGTCTCGTGACCTTCGACATAAAATGCTAGAGCACATACCTTTTAACCATAGGGTTCGGGTTGTTATACATTCCTGGACTCACCTGATGTGAGTAAGGTTTGATTCGGTTTAGTGATTATCTACCTCGGTATTATGCATATACATACACCTGTGACGTAACCATAAGGAGTTAAGGTGGTACAAATTTCGAGTACGAAATTTTCTTAACGGGGGGGGAATGTGAAAACTGTCAAATTTGCATGCATCCGTACGTTTAATTAATATTGATTTATGCTTAATGACTGTGCTTAATTACAACTGATGACTTAAACTGCTTTCTGATTTCTGTATCATACATACATGTGCATCATATTTCATACATACAAACTTTAGTGACATACTTGATGCACAAAGCACAGTTAGCACAGTTAGAGGATAACTCAGAAATATACTGACAATGCTAGTACATAGACAGACAATGTTTTAAGGCGCAGTATGAGCCAGAGACAAGGTACTACATTAGTACAGATTGTAGGGAAGTAAGGACCATAAAACTGCGTCACTAGGTGATAGTTTAAGTGCCGGAAAGTGCCTAAAACTCACTCAAAGTGCAGAATTCTGGATTAATTAACAAAATTCAGCATTTTAATGTGCTAGTAATGTGCAAAAACATGGCAAAATGGTCCTTTATGCTTTCCTATGTGTCGGGAATTAAAAGTGTCACAAAAAGTTACATAAAAGACACTATACGGAATAACTTAGCGCTTTAACGGAACGGTATATAACCGAACAACCGGACATTACCCGGAACACTAAAATATTGCAAAAAGCATTGTTTCACTTTTTCTGAGCTAGTATTGGTTCCCGAGCACACTAACATATTACATAATACATGTAACACACTAAACACAAGTCTTACACTTAACACCCTACTAATCATCCCCTTTACCATTTAAATTTTCAACTAACCCCCCCCCCCATATATGACCTACGGTCATGAAGCATGGCCCACCCCAAGATTCTCATAAATCTTCTCAAATCCACTTAGATCTCCTCTTGGAATTTGATAGATCTTGTAATGTACTTCTTGGACACTTTAACTAATGGACAATAGAGATTGAAGTTTATAAAAGCAAGACACTTATCATCTTGATCTCAACACATCACAACTTCACCTCCTCCCTTGCCCATTGTTCTCGGCCGACCCCCTTGCCCACACACCCACCATTTTCTTTGCAAGTTCAAGCAATCTAAGGTGCTTTCAAAGGTGTAACAAGGTGTCTAACGAAGCTCGGTGCTCACGGAACTTGAAGGACCTCTACCACAAGCTTTTATCCACTCATTTTCTCCATTGTTTCTTCCCTAGCTTTAAGCTAGTTGTAAGACTTTTTTACACTCTTGTTACTTCACATTTTTGATGGTTAATAGATATATTATGATGAGATCATAAGAACACCAAAAGAGCATAAACATAAATCATGAGACATAAGCTTACAAAAGATGAAACATAAGGAAATATTACTAGAATGTGGTTATTTTGAATATGTGGATGATTTCTTGTTGATTACTAGTAATATGATGATTGATCATCATATGGAACTTGTTAAAGTATGATTAAAAACATGGTTTAACAAGTTAGAGATGATTATGTGCTTTCATGAAATAATCATCTTCTAGACTAACATGAACTTGAAAGTAAAAGTGATTTTTCTTACAAAGTAATAAACCTAGTGAACTAGTAAACTTGTAAACTCAAGGCTTGTGAATGATTTTTCTAAACAAACCAAGTTTAAAAGACGGTTTTTGACAGATCATGATTCTTACATATACTAACACTATTTTTTTTTTGGAAATAAAATAAGTGTAGGAAGTCTAGTAAAACAAGAAAATGTTGTAAACAAATATTTTTGTAAAATGAGTTCACAAGTTGTAAACATCTAAAAATCCCGAGAATGAGATTTTAACAAAATTAAACACACTTTGGAGGGTAACTAAACCCACTAAACACTTCACCGAGTTACTACGCGTTTTTATAAACATCAAGTTCATGTTGTGTTTTAAATAGAGTAGTTTTGCACTTGGTAAGTGTAATATTGTTTAGAGTATGGTTGTTGATTGATTTGAATGATTTTTGGAAAAGAAAATGATATGCTTAATAGCATGGGCACCTCCATTTACAAAGGAAACTATGGCGAAATTTTCTAAAAATTCCAACACTTATAAAATATTTTCTAACACGTATTTACAAGGGTATTTTTAACTTTGTTTTTTGAATAGAAACCTTGCCATAGATTTTTGTAACAAAAATACAAGTATCGGAGGTTGGTTTTCATAAATAAAAGTGGACAAATATATATTTAGAATATATATTTTATGCTAAGACATTTGTGTGAATTTTTGCCTACTTTGCGAACTAGTTATATTATTTTAGGGTAAAATAATATAACTTAACATAATACCATGACATTTACAACTCCAAAATAATACCAAAAATCACAAGGAATGAAATATAAGTTACACACTTAATATTGTAAAGCCGAACGATAAACGTAACTTATGAAATATTCCGGAAAATACTCTTATAAATATATTTTTGGCAAGTATTATTTTGGAAACGAAAGGAGTGAAAATATGATTTTCGTACATATTACCAAGTATATCATATTTTCAACAAAGAGAAAATATATTATTTTTTGGGAGTTAAAAAATATATTTTTCCTAAGTATATTTAGAAAATATATGAGTTTTCGGAAAAATATATATATTTTATCGGAATACATTATTTTTTGACAAATAAGTCATATATATTTTTCTAAGTGAGACTTGAAAATATATTGTTTTGGAAATATATATTGGGAATATATTGGTATATTTTTAGTTGGAATAATACACCGGAATACGACGCCAATACATGACTAAAGACACACATACAAAAATATGAATACACATGTATGAGATACCCCCATCCTTGGGAAGGAAATACGAATACAAATACATGAGAAGTATTACTACAAAAACATTGTTTAACAAATTATTCGAGAAATTCAAGTTAAAATATTTATTATTTTAACAACTAATTATATAACTTGGAATAACGATGAAGACACTTGGAAACGTAACTCAAAGGAACTAAGTAATACTAAGTCAAGGCACGATCCGCTCGTCTAATAACACCATAGTACATTGTAGGTAGTCTTCTACACCAGAGGACACTTTGAGTTACAGGCAGATTCGAAGAACGCAAAACAGTGAGTTCATGCTCCCCCTTTTCTTTAACTGTTTTTGGTTTTATAACTCTCAGGGGTGAAATACATGTTACATACTGATTACAAACATTTTACTCATGGTATGATTAGCTAAGGAATGTACTGCTAGATCACGTGAATGGGTAGGCTATTGTCTTAAGACCATTAATCCTTGTATAAGGACCGAGGGGCATGAGTGATAGATCTATTGGGTGTTGCGAGGCCCACCCATGGGCCTGCGAGTGGCCACATGTGGTGACTATGTCGTTCCGCCGGAGGGGCCGGTACGAAATACGCATACAGGTTTGAGTGCTTCCTAGGCTATGTCACTTATTAATGTATTAGCTACACATTAATTGATTTGTTTCTTTTCCTTATTGCTACATACCAGGGACATACATTTATATAGACATACTTTAAAGGCTTATTCATACACTACACATGAACTCGCTCAACTTTTGTTGATGTTTTTCAAACTAAATGTATTTCAGGAAATTAAGTATGGATCTGGCGGGCGTTGGAGTTTCAAGTCATGTTAAGTATAAAGATGTCATCCATGGTCTTGGGGTTTGGTCAGTGTGTCTTATTCCTGGACGAGACAGGTCTTCCAAACTTTGATTACAACTAATATCTTTTGACGAGTCCTTAGGGAACTTTTATACAATTCACATGGTTTGTAAAACTTGAATTTGATGTCTACGATTTAGACAATGTTGTTATGTTTTAAACTCATTTTACGGATAACAAATCTTTAGTTTTATCATATAGTTGTTTGATATGATTGAATGAAACGATAACAAGAAAGTCACACCATAATCACGCTTCCGCAAAAGTCAGGGTGTGACACACCGTTTCCAACCACCGCCTCTGTCTCATATTCAAGTCCTTCTGATCAAAGAAGTATTTTAGACTCTTGTGGTCAGTAAATATAGTGCATTTCACCCCGTATAAATAGTGCCTCCATATTTTTAGCGCAAATACCACTACTGCCAATTCAAGATCATGCGTAGGGTATTTCTTTTCGTGAACCTTCAGTTGCCTTGAAGCATAAGCTATAACTTTGTCTCGTTGCATTAAAACGCACCTGAGTCCCGAATGTGACGCATCTGAGTAAACCTGTCACACCCCCAAAATCCACACGCGGAATACCACCGCTTGGAGGCGTGACATGACCAGGATCAAGCCACCAATCATATTGAACATGTATATATATAGTAAAAGTTATCCATCAATACGAAAGGTGTTTATCAAAACCAACATAGTTAAGTATAGCGGAAGCATTAATGTAAAAACCCAATCATAAGTATTAATGTATGAAATGACATAAGTAATCACGATCCATTTGCCCACAACGACCTGCTCCTCCTTGTGCAAGCTCCATAATGTACCTAAGGTCCTGCAAGGCATGCAGCAGATAATCAACAACTAGTTGAGCGAGTTCACAGAAAGTAAGTTCATAACAGTAATGCGTAAGTTCATCTAGTGGGGGCTTCCCATGCAAATATATACTACGGGTGAGGGATTCTCACATTTATCCTTTTTAATGGGGGCTTCCCATTATGATACTTACTAGACTATTGGCAACCATGTGTTCTTCTTAAACCGAGAACAGGAATACGTACTAGGTCACGCAGGATTTACGTGAGTGCCCTTCCCCGAGGACAGTGGTACGCGTGGGGTTTACGTAGGATTTACGTAAGTGTCCTTCCGACCCGGAAGGCAGTAGTGGGTATTAGGTTACGCAGGATTTACGTAAGTGTCCTCCCGACCCGGGAGACAATGGTAGATACTAGTTTACGTAGGTTTTACGTAAGTGTCCTGACTATCCTGAGGACGATGGTCTATAGTCTAGTGATTGTGTAAGTACGAGTAATCTTTCCATATCAAATATTCCAACCCAATTCCCAACCCGGGAATCCCATGCCTTGGCTGTGTGAACTCACCTTGGTTTGCTCGGCAGATACACAAAGAGAGAGGGTTCTTGAACTAACAGTGGTCAACCACGTCCTAACAGGGTTACCACACAAGTCAGGTTTTGACTTCAAGTAATGCACGTATAAATCATACAAGTCTACACGTTACTAACACGTATTGATCATGGCAACATCTTAGCAGTCAAGTAATATCAAGAAGCCCAATAATAACTGGCCCAACATGTTGTGCGATCCACAACATGTTGTGCGATCCAATACCCCGGCCCAACCACATAAACAATCCATTGCATACTTGGCCCAACTAATCAGCGCCCAAGGCTTGTGCGACCCGGGCAACTTGTACGATCCGGGTAGCTTGTGCGACCCCCTTTGGGTTGTGCGACCCAGACCAGCCCAAACCAACATAACACCCGGCCCAACAGTTAACCAATATAATACTTGTGCGGTCCAGCTCCTTACCCAGCCTAAGGCTACGGCCCAATGATTACCCTTAGGCCTTGTGCGATCCTAGTGGGTTGTGCGGTCGGTCTTTGGGCTTGAGGCCCAACAGCAGTTCATTATCATACACAGCCCAACGGATGATATACTTGTGCGATTCGATTGGGCTTGTACGGTTGGGGACCCTTGTGCGATTCAAACATGTTGTGCGACTGGACGATTTTGTGCGATTTAGCTCCTTGTACTATCAGGTCAGATCAGATCGTGTAGGATCTGATCTTGTGCGACTGGTTTGTGTTGTGTGATTCATGTGTGTTTGGAAACCTTATGAATTAGTTATCAAATCCCGTAATTTTAGCAAGTCGGTTATATCAATTAAATGGTTTCCAATTTACAATAACCAATCAACAGAACAATCCGTTTCAACCATGATGATTTTCGATCAAACAAGATTACAACTATCCACATAACCCTAAGCCGAACATGAACAACAATCTAACGATTCATATGAACATGTATCCGATTATCATCAACATAACCCATTCACTAACACAAACCAACAATCCGAAACATAGAACATAACGATGGGTTAACATCTATCCCAACCCGATTCATACGAACCTTAAATCAATCTTACAAATGTGGCCGATTATCACACCATGATTACTTGATTAACATACGATAACAGTGGCAAGAATCATAACCCTAATCACTACACAAGATCAACATATAGCATGTTCAAACATTAAACACACAATCGAGTAACAAGCAACAATATACACTAACCGGTTAACAGTAGTAGGAGAGTGACCCGAACGAGAGAATGATGCACGGTTGCCTTGTGCCGTCGAGTTCTAGAGAGAAGGAAGAAGCTAGGGTTTTGTGTGTGTTATGAGAATTGTAACAAAATGAGGTGCAATCCCCTCATGTGTGTGTTTGTACGTGTAAAAGAAAGAGCAATGGGCCGGCCCTTACTTGGGCTGCCCTTGAAGTCCGAATACAAGCAAAACGGCCCAAAGGGCTTGTGCGAGTGTGGGTGTTGTGCGGTTTGGGCTCGGTTAGCATATATACACATAATACACAAAGCACCTAACAACATAACGTTCAATAAATAAGGTTCGCATATCATCATAAAACGTTCACATACAAAATAAGTCTAAAGTTCGAGTTGTCACATTATCCCCAACTAAAAAGAAATTTCGTCCCGAAATTTGGTATGCACTCACTGAGGAAGCTAGGTAAGTTCAATCGTTCACTGGTTTTCCTGGGGTGTCACATCCTCCCCCCGTTGATCTGGTCCCGAAATTCCGCAGTAGTAGCTTCAGCCTCAGTAGTGGTTGCATTTGTTCCGAATAACTGGGGGTACTTTTCTGTCATCCTGTCTTCGCGCTCCCAGGTGTACTCTGGGCCACGTTTGGAGTTCCAACGTACTCGAACAAGAGGGATTCTCTTGTTTTTGAGGACCTTTACATCCCGGTCCGTGATTTCTACAGGTTCTTCGACGAACTGCAACCGCTCGTCGATAGTGAGTTCCTTAAAAGGAATTATGAGGGTCTCATCTGACAGGCACTTCTTCAGATTCGACACATGAAAGACATTGTGAACTGCACCGAGATCAGCTGGTAGGTTCAACTTGTAGGCCACTTTGCCGATTTTCTCAACGATCTCGAATGGTCCGACATACCGCGAATTTAGTTTGCCCCGTTTGCCAAAACGAACCACACCCTTCCAGCGTGAGACTTTTAGTAAAACCCGGTCCCCGACCTGAAATTCCAAAGGCTTTCTACGCTTGTCCGCGTAGGCTTTCTGACGGTCGCGTGCTGCCGCCATGCGTTGTCGTATCTGTGCTATCTTTTCTGTGGCGTCCACTACAATCTCTGGACCCGTGATCTGACTATCCCCCACCTCTGCCCAACAGAGGGGTGACCGGCATTAACGTCCGTACAATGCCTCGAATGGGGCGGCTTGAATGCTGGTGTGATAACTATTATTGTATGAGAACTCCACCAAAGGGAGGTGCTTTTCCCAGCCGTTGCCGAAATCAATAACGCATGCCCGAAGCATGTCTTCAAGTGTTTGAATCGTTCGCTCAGACTGCCCATCCGTCTGAGGGTGATAAGCTGTGCTCATGTCTAACCGTGAGCCGAAAGATTTGTGCATCGCTTGCCATAGTTCTGACGTGAATCGTGCATCGCGATCCGAAATGATAGATGTGGGCACCCCGTGCCTCGAAACAACTTCTTTAAGATAGACGTCTGCGAGAGTGGAGAACTTATCCGTTTCCTTTATAGCTAGGAAGTGTGCAGACTTGGTGAGTCGATCCACGATCACCCATATGGTATCATTCCCCCGCTGGGATCTAGGTAGGCCTGTAACAAAATCCATGGAAATTTCTTCCCATTTCCATTTAGGTATCGTGGGTTGCTGAAGTAGGCCCGCTGGTTTCTGATATTCAACCTTGACCCTCGCACAGGTCAAGCACTTGCCGACGTAAGTAGCGATGTGGGCCTTCATGCTAGGCCACCAATAAGTAGTCCTGATGTCGTGGTACATCTTATCCGACCCTGGATGTACCGAGTAGCGAGACTTGTGAGCTTCATCCATTACAAGTTCGTGTAGACCGCCGTAAAGTGGGACCCAAATACACCCCGTTACATAGTAGGCGCCGTCTGCCTTCTGTTCTAATCGTTGTCGTGAGCCGCGTAAGGCTTCAGCCTTGACGTTTTCGGGCTTTAATGCTTCTACCTGAGCATTTCGTATCTGTGCAGGAAGGCTAGACTGAATCGTAAGCTGTAGCGCTCGCACGCGCCGTGGTAGAGTGTCTTTCCGACTGAGGGCATCAGCCACAACATTGGCTTTGCCTGGATGGTACTTGATGACGCATTCGTAATCATTAAGTAGTTCGACCCATCACCGTTGACGCATGTTCAAATCCTTCTGCTTAAGAATATGCTCGAGGCTCCTGTGATCGGTGTAAATCGTGCACCTGGTACCGTACAGGTAGTGTCGCCATATCTTAAGCGCGAAAACAACAGCTCCCAGCTCTAAGTCGTGCGTCGTGTAGTTCCGTTCATGAATCTTAAGTTGGCGCGAAGCGTAAGCAATAACCTTGTCGCGCTGCATTAACACACATCCAAGACCCTGAATGGATGCATCACAATAAACCACGAAGTCATTTGTGCCCTCTGGCAATGAGAGGATAGGTGCACTACAAAGTCTATCCTTTAAGTGCTGGAAAGCAGTCTCCTGGGGCTCTCCCCAGCGATAGGTGACACCCTTCTGTGTCAGTAACGTAAGCGGCTGAGCAATCTTCGAGAAATCCTTGATAAACCGTCTGTAATAACCCGCCAAACCCAAGAATTGGCGTATTTCCGTTGGCGTACGCGGTGCAGGCCAGTTTCTGATCGAGTCTACCTTGGATGGATCGACATGAATCCCATCCTTGTTCACTACGTGGCCTAGAAAGTGGACTTCACGAAGCCAGAAGTCGCATTTCGAAAACTTAGCGTACAGTTGTTCCTTCCGTAAGAGTTCCAAAATATGGCGTAGGTGCTGTTCGTGTTCCTCCTGACTTTTGGAGTAGATCAGAATGTCGTCGATGAAGACAATGACGAACTTGTCAAGATAGGGTTTGCACACCCTGTTCATAAGGTCCATAAATACGGCAGGCGCGTTCGTTAACCCGAACGGCATGACAAGAAACTCGTAGTGGCCATAACGAGTTCTGAATGCGGTTTTGGAGACGTCCTCATCCCGGACTCTCAGCTGATGATAACCTGACCTCAGGTCTATCTTCGAATAGTAGCACGACCCTTGCAACTGGTCGAATAAGTCGGCTATGCGTGGAAGAGGATAACGGTTCTTCACCGTCACCTTGTTGAGTTCACGGTAGTCGATGCACATTCTGAACGTACCGTCTTTCTTTCTCACGAACAATACTGGAGCTCCCCAAGGCGAAGAGCTTGGACGAATGAAGCCCTTTTCCAAGAGCTCTTGTAGCTGCTTTGACAATTCCTCCAATTCTGATGGAGCTAGACGATATGGTGCGCGAGCTATGGGTGCTACTCCTGGAGCGAGCTCGATTTGAAATTCGACTTGGCGATGAGGCGGTAATCCAGGTAAATCTTCAGGAGACACCTGAGGGTAGTCGCGAACAATTGGAATATCCTCCAATTTCTTTTCCTTTGCTGACGCGTCTGAAACGAGTGCCAAGATTGTGGTGTGACCCTTCCGCAGACACTTCTGAGCCTTCAAGAAAGAGATGATACCTACCACTGCACCACTCTTGTCTCCTTGAACTTCGAGGGGTTCTTGACCAGAACGTGGAATACGAATAATCTTCTCGCTGCATAAGATCTCTGCCTGATGTTGGGACAACCAATCCATCCCAATAACGATATCGAAGCTTCCCAAGACTATGGGAATAAGGTCGATGGAGAAGGTTTGACCGGCTAAGACAATACTACAACCCCTGACTATCTGCGTGGCTTCTAAACTCTTACCATTAGCTAGTTCTACGACATGTTTGGTGTTTAGGGGTGTTGACGTACGTTTTAACAGTTTACTGGCTTTCACAGAAATATAACTCGTATCCGCACCCGAATCAAATAAGACAGTAACATAAATATCGTCAAGGAGAAACTTACCCATAACCACATTGGGATCGTTCATTGCGTCTCCTCGTCCTAACACGAAAGCTCGACCCCTTGCCTCGTTGCCATTGTTGTTGTTGTTTCCCCCGTTGTTGTTGTTCCCTTGCCCTGGTTATTGTTGTTGCGATTCTGGTTCTGGTTCAACTGAGGACAATCGCGTTTGAAATGACCTTCAGCCCCACACTGGAAACATCCCCGGTTTCCACACTGTGGCTGCTGCTGCTGTGGGTTCTGTGGACCTGGTTGTTGCGGTTGTTGGTTCTGATTTGCAGGTCGTGGGCTCCTACAGTCTTTGGCCTCGTGACCCATCTTGAGACATCTTTGACAACGACCCTTGTTGCACTGGCCGCTGTGATGTCTGTTGCAGGTGTGACACTTAGGGTGAAACCCTTGATACCTTCTCTGTCTATGACCACCAGAGGATTGCTGACTGGGACTCTGGTAGTGGTCAGTCTTTTGCTGCTGAGCTTGAGATTGAACCGTTGCTGAACCTTTGCTAGAATCCCCATGTCACACCCCCAAAATCCACCTGCGGAGTATCACCGCTTGGGAGCGTGACTGACCAGGATCAAGCCACCAATCATATAGAACAATATATATAATAAAAGTAATTGCCATTAAACCAAATCAAATCCATATGAATGGTTTTCCAAAACATAAGTAAGTTATTGTTGTTTAGCGGAAGCGTATAGATAAAACCCATCGTAATAAAGTATCAAGTATCATAAGTGATTAACAAGATAATCGCGATCCAAGCCCACAACGACCAGCTCCTCCCTGTGCAAGCTCCATGTATCTAACGACCTGCAAGGCATGTAACAGAGGATCAACAACTAGTTGAGCGAGTTCACAGAAAGTAAATGCGTAATAGTAAGTTCGTTTGAAACAGGTGGCTCTACTGGGCCGTTAGTACGTTCTATTGGTGGGGGCTTCCCATGTTGTATAACCACTAGACTACTCGTAACCATAAGTATCCTTCACAACCGAGGATAGGAATAAGTATAAGTATCCTTCACATCCGAGGATAGTAATTCAGTATAAGTATCCTTCACAATCGAGGATAGTAGTATGTATAAGTATCCTTCACAACCGAGGATAGTAGTAAGTATAAGTCTACGTAGATTGTAAGTATGTGTCCTGCACAACCGAGGACAGTGAATAGCATGAGTACGTGTCCTGCACAACCGAGGACAGTGAATAGCATAAATATGTGTCCTGCACAACCGAGGACAGTGGTATGGTAGTCTAGTATTAGTGTCAGTACGAATCTATTCAACCTTATTCCTTCAATACCATTCCCAAGCCCTTGGGAATCCCATGCCTTAGTAAGGGTGTGAACTCACCTTGGTTTGCTCGGTATGCTATGTTCTGCACTCACAAGTAATCAGTCAAGTCCTATTGTGTGCACGTGTAATAAATCAGTTCATGTTCGTATAAATACGCAGGTAATCCATATCATAAAGCATTTCACAGTCAACATCATGTATCACATACGATAGAGTTCTTGGTTAATACGAACAGGGTTATTCAGTAACACAATTAACAGGGTCATCATGTTTAACAAGATCAACATACTTAGCAAAATAACACGTTTTTCGCAGAACTGATACACTTAACATGGTTAATACTTAACACAGTTAACACATGGAACAGGAATAATAGCTTAACGTTACAAGTTAACTAACAGAGTTAACGAACAATTAGAGTTAACAGCTTAGTAACTCATCAATGGTTTACATGCTCTACTGCCTTACATACTTAACAGGTTTACGAGCAGATCACAGGGTTAACATCATATCATATCAGGCCAACACTCGGACAACAAGTATAAGCATGAAAGTTGGACTACCTGTATCTTATTAAAATTACGAACCACTTGAATTGAACTAAGGTTTTGATCCCTTTGTGTTATACAAGAAGTCGGACTTAATATTTTTTTAACAAAACTCGGACAAGAGCATGGTTATAAACCTCGGACTTCTTTCATTTCATAAACTCGGACAATGGGTAACCCTTTTAAAACTCGGATGGGGGGGGGGTGGGTATCAAAAGTCGGACAAGGGTGGTCCTTAACAACCTCGGATCACTAAGAGCCCAACAAACTCGGATCACTAAGACCCCCATGAAACTCGGACTTACATGGAGTGAGGAAACTCAGACCTTATTAGGTGGGGGGGGGGTTACAATAGTCGGACATGAGGGAAGGGCCTTAAACTCGGACCATTTGGAGGTATAAAAGTCGGACCTTGACCTTAGGGCCTTAAACTCGGACCATTGCCTTTTGTTCATTATGTTCGGACCTTTAACATGTTTAATACAACCTCGGGCATCCTTAACGGAAAGAAACTCGGTCATCACAACACAAAACAATCTTCGGACCTTTTGCTTAAAGGAAAGTCGGACATTCAAGTTGTAACAAAACTCAGACACATATATTCACAAAACTCTGAGCAACATTAATCATATGATCGTAGAGATTATAGCAGTTACGTTTTCCATGTTCAAGCAAACCCTAACTTCAATCATATCGACGGCAGAAAAATCAAAATTACTCGACCGATGCTAAACAACAAAAATCATCACAATAATAATCTATCGAGCATGCATCTAATCATAATCTCAACTATCCAGGATCAAATCACAGAATAACACATGAGAAACTAGGGTTTTCCATGAGCACATGATCAAGAAATCAATAAACAATAATCATTTGATATAATCAAGAAATCAATAAGCAATAATCATTTACCTTGTGATGATTCTAGAGAAATGTGGAATCGAAAGTGTTGAATGCCTTGTGCCAATGATGGTGGTGATGATGATTGCTAGGGGATTAGAGAATTGCAAGTACTTGTTTTGGTTTTGTGTGCAAATGATTAGTGAAAAGGGGATTTAGGGTTAAGTATCTAGGATTTCACTAATTACCCTCTACCTCCCTAAGTATTATATTTTACACATGCACACCATCCCATAACCATTTCCTAGTTTCACCACCAAGTTCATATATTTACCAAGTCTTTCACAATTAACAAACAATCATGCACAATCACACAATACGATTCATCGCATCAAAACGTATACAATTTCATAGCAATTAATTGTGCAAATAAACAGCTAAACAATATAAGAACGTGCAATAAATGCGAAATCGAAATCTTGGAAATTTGAGTTGTCACATTATCCCCAACTTGAAAGAAATTTCGTCCCGAAATTTGGTACGCACTCACTGAGGAAGCTAGGTAAGCTGTATTATTCACTGGTTTTCCTGGGGTGTCACATCATCCCCCCGTTGATTTGGAATTTCGTCCCGAAATTCAGTAGTAGTAGCTTCAGCCTCAGTAGTGGTTGCATTGGTTTCGAATAAATGGTTGTACTTTTCTGTCATCTGGTCTTCGCGTTCCTAGGTGTACTCTGGGCCACGTTTGGAGTTCCAACGAACTCGAACAAGAGGGATTCTCTTGTGTTTGAGGACCTTACATCCCGGTCCGTGATTTCAACTGGTTCCCCAACGAACTGCAACCGCTCATCGATAGTGAGTTCCTTAAAAGGAACTATGAGGGTCTCATCTGACAGGCACTTCTTCAGATTCGACACGTGAAATACGTTGTGAACTGCACCGAGTTCAGCTGGTAGGTTTAGTCTGTAGGCTACTTTGCCTATTCTTACAGTGATTTCGAACGGTCCAACATACCGTGGATTGAGTTTGCCTCGTTTACCAAATCGAACCACACCCTTCCAGGGTGAGACTTTAAGTAGCATTCGATCCCCAACTTGGAATTCGAGCGGTTTTCTACGCAAATCAGCGTAGCTTTTCTGGCGATCACAAGCCGTCGCCATGCGTTGTCGTATCTGTGCTATTTGATCAGTAGCGTCAACTACCATTTCTGGACCTGTAATCTAGTTATCCCCCACCTCTGCCCAACAGAGAGGTGACCGGCATTTACGTCCGTACAATGCCTCGAATGGAGCGGCTTGTATGCTGTGTGGTAACTGTTATTGTACGAACACTCCACTAAAAGAAAGGTGTTTTTCCCAGCTGTTGCCGAAATCGATAACACACGCCCGAAGCATGTCTTCAAGAGTTTGAATCGTGCGCTCAGACTGCCCATCCATCTGGGGATGATATGCTGTGCTCATGTCTAATCGTGAGCCGAAAGATTTGCGCATCGCATGCCATAGTTCTGACGTGAATCGTGCATCCCGATCCGAAATGATGGAGGTGGGCACCCCGTGCCTCGAAACAACTTCTTTAAGATAGATGTCTGCGAGGGTGGAGAACTTATCCGTTTCCTTAATAGCCAGGAAGTGTGCAGACTTGGTGAGTCGATCCACGATCACCCTTATAGTATCATTCCCACGCTGGGATCTGGGTAGGCCTGTAACAAAATCCATGGAAATTTCTTCCCATTTCCATTGCGGTATCTTGGGCTGCTGAAGTAGGCCCGCTGGTTTCTGATGCTCCACTTTGACCTTTGCACATGTTAAGCACTTGCCGACGTAAGTAGCGATGTGGGCATTCATGCTAGGTCACCAATATGTAGTTCTGATGTCGTGATACATCTTATCCGAACCTGGATGTACCGAGTAGCGAGACTTATGAGCTTCATCCATCACAAGCTCTCGTAAACCGCCATAGAGTGGGACCCAAATACGCCCCATTACATAGTATGCGCCGTCTTCCTTTTGTTCCATTCGTTGCCTTGGGCCGCGTAAAGTTTCAGCCTTGACGTTTTCGGGCTTTAATGCTTCCATCTGAGCAGTTCGTATCTGTGCAGGAAGACTGGACTGAATAGTAAGCTGTAGCGCTCGCACGCGCTTAGGTAGGGTGTCCATTCGACTGAGGGCGTCGGCCACAACATTGGCCTTGCCTGAATGATACTTGATGGCGCAATCGTAGTCGTTCAGTAGTTCAACCCATCTCCGTTGACGCATGTTCAAATCCTTTTGCTTAAGAATATGCTCGAGACCCCTGTGATCGGTGTAAATCGTGCACCTGGTACCGTACAGGTAGTGTCGCCATATCTTAAGCGCGAAAACAACAGCTCCCAGCTCTAAATCGTGCGTCGTGTAGTTCCGTTCATGAACCTTGAGTAGACGAGAGGCGTAGGCAATAACTTTATCCTGCTGCATCAATACACAACCAAGCCCCTGTATCGATGCGTCACAATAAACCACGAAGTCATCCGTGCCCTCCGGCAGTGAGAGGATAGGTGTGCTGCATAGTCTATCCTTCAGGTACTGACAAGCAGTTTCCTGCGTATTACCCCATCTGTAAACAACACCTTTCTGTGTCAGCATAGTGAGCGGCTGCGCGATCTTGGAGAAGTCTTTGATAAACCGCCTGTAGTACCCCGCCAAACCCAAGAATTGGCGTATTTCTGTTGGTGTACGCGGTGCCGGCCAATTCCTGATCGAATCTACCTTGGATGGATCGACATGAACTCCATCCCTGTTCACCACATGGCCTAAGAAGTGGACTTCACGAATCCAGAAGTCGCATTTTGAAAACTTTGCGTACGGTTGCTCCTTTCGAAGAAGTTCCAAGATAAGACGTAAGTGCTGCTCGTGCTCCTCCTGACTCTTGGAGTAGATCAGAATGTCGTCGATGAAGACAATGACGAACTTGTCAAAATAGGGTTTGCATACCCTGTTCGTAAGGTCCATAAATACGGCAGGTGCGTTCAATAATATCAGACCATCCATCATATCAAACATAAAATATAGTAGGTAAAGTAATTCATAAAACCCAATACGATTAATGTTCGAGCCAAACTTTGTTTGAGTAGCGTAAACATAATAATGAAAACCCAAGATAAGTTATAAGTTCAAATATCGTTCATTGCGTCTCCCTGACCAACCATGTACACGCTGCCCCGGCGTCATGGTTTCCATTGCTTCCCCCAACGCTTTCCCCGTTGTCGTCCCTGTTTCCATGGTCGTGGTTTTGAGTCTGGTCCTGGTTTAATTGAGAGCAATCGCGTTTAAAATGACCTTCAGCCCCACACTGGAAACATCCCCCGTTCCCACGCTGTGGCTGCTGCTGTGTGTTCTGTGGAGCTGGTGGTTGCAGTTGCTGGTTCTGTGAAGGTTGAGGCGGTCGTTGTTGTTCTTGGGTTACAGGACGTGAGTTTCGACAATCCTTTGCTTCATGACCAATCTTGAGACATCTCTGACATCGTTCCTTGCGACACCATCCACTGTGGTGTCTGTTGCACCTGTCACATAGTGGATGAATTCCTCGATATCCACCCTGCCCCTGGTTGCCTGAAGAGTGCTGACTGGGACTCTGATAACGGTCAGTCTTTTGCCGCTGAACCTGTGACTGAACTGGAGCTGATCCCTTGCTGGAATCCCCATCCCATTTTCTTTTGTTATCCCTGGGAGCAGCAGAAGTAGTGACAGCAGTAGTGGTAGCACTGATGCGTTTTGGCAGCTTGTTCTGATCCACTGCCTGATCTGTGAGACGATGAGCAAGACGAGTGACCTGCTGGATAGTGCCAAGGCTAGCTGCAGTCACATGACTCTGAATTTCTGGCACCAGACCCTTGAGATACAGCTCGATACGTTTGGTGGGAGAGTCTACCATAGTAGGACAAAATGTGGCTAATTCATTCGATCTCCTCGTATAAACTTCAATTTCAGACCCCACCATCTGTAGGTTGAGGAACTCTACCTCTAGTTTGTGGATGTCTTCACGACTACAAAACTCTTCCTTAATCAGGTCCTTGAACTCGTTCCAGGGGGTGGCATTAGCAGCTGCCAACCCTAACATCTTAATCTGTGCTTCCCACCAGGTTAATGCAGCACCTTCGAGTGTTCTAGAAGCAAACTTTACCCTACGAAACTCAGGGCAATCATGTACCTCAAAGTCAGTTTCGAGCCTCTCGAACCAATGGAGGAGGCCGACAACTCCCTCAGTTCCACTGAAGGCACTAGGCCGACAATCCTTGAGATTTTTGAAGGTGTAAACAGGCGACTGAGCGTGTTGACCTATCGTGTATAAGAATAGGACAAGGTTAAACACAAAAGTTGGTTTAGGAGTGTAGGATCTAAAGACCCTAGTTACGACTGCAGGGTTTACCTCCTGCTTGTATGGCTGCAAGTGCCGCAGCAATTCGTTCGTTAATGAGAGCCGTCAACTGGGCTTGTGTCATGTCGATATATCCGGCCATGACCTTTATAGCAAATGTAACGTAAGTGAGAATGGTTTGCGAGTAGTGCGATGACAGAAGAGTGTAAGCACATAGGTGTTCTTAAGCAATAGCAAGTAGTGAGCAAAGTAATGTAAGCATACTACGAGCAAAGTTCTATGCAAATTCTAGCATGTAGGCAATACACATAAACCTTATTACCTAGGATGTTGAGTCTTGCACGTGGAGCGAAGCGTCGTTGTGGATCGTTGAGAGCACTGTTCTGGTTATAGTCTGGTTTTAATAAAAACGTTTTCCCATATTAAAACCAAGTTCTCTATAACCAATGGCTCTGATACCAATCTGTCACAGCCCCAAAATCCACCTGCGGAGTATCACCGCTTGGGAGCGTGACTGACCAGGATCAAGCCACCAATCATATAGAACAATATATATAATAAAAGTAATTGCCATTAAACCAAATCAAATCCATATGAATGGTGTTCCAAAACATAAGTAAGTTATCGTTGTTTAGCGGAAGCGTATAGATAAAACCCATCGTAATAAAGTATCAAGTATCATAAGTGATTAACAAGATAATCGTGATCCAAGCCCACAACGACTAGCTCCTCCCTGTGCAAGCTCCATGTATCTAACGACCTGCAAGGCATGTAACAGAGGATCAACAACTAGTTGAGCGAGTTCACAGAAAGTAAATGCGTAATAGTAAGTTCGTTTGAAACAGGTGGCTCTACTGGGCCGTTAGTACGTTCTATTGGTGGGGGCTTCCCATGTTGTATAACCACTAGACTACTCGTAACCATAAGTATCCTTCACAACCGAGGATAGGAATAAGTATAAGTATCCTTCACATCCGAGGATAGTAATTCAGTATAAGTATCCTTCACAACCGAGGATAGTAGTATGTATAAGTATCCTTCACAACCGAGGATAGTAGTAAGTATAAGTCTACGTAGATTGTAAGTATGTGTCCTGCACAACCGAGGACAGTGAATAGCATGAGTACGTGTCCTGCACAACCGAGGACAGTGAATAGCATAAATATGTGTCCTACACAACCGAGGACAGTGGTATGGTAGTCTAGTATTAGTGTCAGTACGAATCTATTAAACCTTATTCCTTCAATCCCATTCCCAAGCCCTTGGGAATCCCATGCCTTAGTAAG
This sequence comes from Helianthus annuus, assembly GCF_002127325.2. Lineage (NCBI taxonomy): Eukaryota > Viridiplantae > Streptophyta > Magnoliopsida > Asterales > Asteraceae > Helianthus > Helianthus annuus. Next base: position 158,109,446 of record NC_035440.2, on the reverse strand, counting down.
GGTGTGAACTCACCTTGGTTTGCTCGGTATGCTATGTTATGCACTCACAAGTAATCAGTCAAGTCCTATTGTGTGCACGTGTAATAATTCAGTTCATGTTCGTATAAATACGCAGGTAATCCATATCATAAAGCATTTCACAGTCAACATCATGTATCACATACGATAGAGTTCTTGGTTAATACGAACAGGGTTATTCAGTAACACAATTAACAGGGTCGTCATGTTTAACAAGATCAACATACTTAGCAAAATAACACGTTTTTCGCAGAACTGATACACTTAACATGGTTAATACTTAACACAGTTAACACATGGAACAGGAATAATAGCTTAACGGTACAAGTTAACTAACAGAGTTAACGAACAATTAGAGTTAACAGCTTAGTAACTCATCAATGGTTTACATGCTCTACTGCCTTACATACTTAACAGGTTTACGAGCAGATCACATGGTTAACATCATATCATATCAGGCCAACACTCGGACAACAAGTATAAGCATGAAAGTTGGACTACCTGTATCTTATTAAAATTACGAACCACTTGAATTGAACTAAGGTTTTGATCCCTTTGTGTTATACAAGAAGTCGGACTTAATATTTCTTTAACAAAACTCGGACAAGAGCATGGTTATAAACCTCGGACTTCTTTCATTTCATAAACTCGGACAATGGGTAACCCTTTTAAAACTCGGATAGGGGGGGGTGGGTATCAAAAGTCGGACAAGGGTGGTCCTTAACAACCTCGGATCACTAAGAGCCCAACAAACTCGGATCACTAAGACCCCCATGAAACTCGGACTTACATGGAGTGAGGAAACTCGGACCTTATTAGGTGGGGGGGGGGTTACAAAGGTCGGACATGAGGGAAGGGCCTTAAACTCAGACCATTTGGAGGTATAAAAGTCGGACCTTGACCTTAGGGCCTTAAACTCGGACCATTGCCTTTTGTTCATTATGTTCGGACCTTTAACATGTTTAATACAACCTCGGGCATCCTTAACGGAAAGAAACTCGGTCATCACAACACAAAACAATCTTCGGACCTTTTGCTTAAAGGAAAGTCGGACATTCAAGTTGTAACAAAACTCAGACACATATATTCACAAAACTCTGAGCAACATTAATCATATGATCGTAGAGATTATAGCAGTTACGTTTTCCATGTTCAAGCAAACCCTAACTTCAATCATATCGACGGCAGAAAAATCAAAATTACTCGACCGATGCTAAACAACAAAAATCATCACAATAATAATCTATCGAGCATGCATCTAATCATAATCTCAACTATCCAGGATCAAATCACAGAATAACACATGAGAAACTAGGGTTTTCCATGAGCACATGATCAAGAAATCAATAAACAATAATCATTTGATATAATCAAGAAATCAATAAGCAATAATCATTTACCTTGTGATGATTCTAGAGAAATGTGGAATCGAAAGTGTTGAATGCCTTGTGCCAATGATGGTGGTGATGATGATTGCTAGGGGATTAGAGAATTGCAAGTACTTGTTTTGGTTTTGTGTGCAAATGATTAGTGAAAAGGGGATTTAGGGTTAAGTATCTAGGATTTCACTAATTACCCTCTACCTCCCTAAGTATTATATTTTACACATGCACACCATCCCATAACCATTTCCTAGTTTCACCACCAAGTTCATATATTTACCAAGTCTTTCACAATTAACAAACAATCATGCACAATCACACAATACGATTCATCGCATCAAAACGTATACAATTTCATAGGATTTAATTGTGCAAATAAACAGCTAAACAATATAAGAACGTGCAATAAATGCGAAATAGAAATCTTGGAAATTTGAGTTGTCACACCCCATCCCACTTTCTTTTGTTGTCACTGGGCGTAGTGGGAGTAGCGGCTGAAGTGGTAGCACTGATGCGTTTGGGCAACTTGTTCTGTTCAACCGCCTGATCCGTGAGGCGATGAGCAAGACGCTGGATATCCTGAATGTTGTCGAGGTTAGCCGATGTAACATGGCTCTGAATTTCTGAGGCTAGACCCTTGAGGTATAACTCGATGCGTTTGATCGGAGGGTCTACCATGGTAGGACACAAAATAGCCAGTTCGTTCGATCGCTTCGTGTAAGCTTCTATCTCTGACCCCGTCATCTTCAAGTGATAAAACTCATTCTCCAACTTGTGGATATCATCCCTTGTGCAGTACTCACGTTTGATAAGTTCTTTGAAATCATTCCAGGGTGTGGCGTTAGCAGCTGCCAACCCTAAGATCTGAACTTGGGCGTTCCACCAAGTTAGTGCTATTCCTTCTAGCGTGCCAGTGGCGTATTTCACCCTGCGAGCCTCAGGGCATTCACACATCTCGAACACTGACTCTAGCTTCTCAAACCAGTGGAGGAGTCCCACTGCCCCCTCTGTGCCGCTGAAAGTACTTGGACGACAGTCCATGAAGTTCTTAAAGGTGCAAACTTGCTGCTGCGCTGGTTGACCTATTGTGTATGAATAGGCGAGATTAAATACGAGAGTGAATGAAGGATCTAAGGATCCTAGTGTAAATCTATACTGCAGGGTATACTACCTGCTTGAGCAGCTGCAAGTGCCGCAGCAACTTGAGCTTGAACGAGAGCCTCTAGCTGGGCTTGAGTCATGTTAATTCGTCAAGACATGATCTTCGTAGTAAAAGTAACGTAAGTGAGAGTGGTTCGCGAGTAGGGCGATGACAGAAAAGCGTAAGCACGTAGGTATTCTCATCTAATAAAGTCATGTGTATCTAAGCGTAATGCGAGCAAAGTTCTAAGCAGTTCTAGCAAACAGGCAATAAACATAAACCTTATTACCTAAGATGTCGAGTCTTGCACGTGGAGCGAAGCGTCGTTGTGGATCGTTGAGAGCACTGTTCTGGTTATAGTCTGGTTTTAATAAAAACGTTTTCCCCATATTAAAACCAAGTTCTCTATAACCAATGGCTCTGATACCAATCTGTCACACCCCCAAAATCCACACGCGGAATACCACCGCTTGGAGGCGTGACATGACCAGGATCAAGCCACCAATCATATTGAACATGTATATATATATAGTAAAAGTTATCCATCAATACGAAAGGTGTTTATCAAAACCAACATAGTTAAGTATAGCGGAAGCATTAATGTAAAAACCCAATCATAAGTATTAATGTATGAAATGACATAAGTAATCACAATCCATTTGCCCACAACGACCTGCTCCTCCTTGTGCAAGCTCCATAATGTACCTAAGGTCCTGCAAGGCATGCAGCAGATAATCAACAACTAGTTGAGCGAATTCACAGAAAGTAAGTTCATAACAGTAATGCGTAAGTTCATCTAGTGGGGGCTTCCCTTGCAAATATATACTACGGGTGAGGGATTCTCACATTTATCCTTTTTAATGGGGCTTCCCATTATGATACTTACTAGACTATTGGCAACCATGTGTTCTTCTTAAACCGAGAACAGGAATACGTACTAGGTCACGCAGGATTTACGTGAGTGCCCTTCCCCGAGGACAGTGGTACGCGTGGGGTTTACGTAGGATTTACGTAAGTGTCCTTCCGACCCGGAAGGCAGTAGTGGGTATTAGGTTACGCAGGATTTACGTAAGTGTCCTCCCGACCCGGGAGATAATGGTAGATACTAGTTTACGTAGGTTTTACGTAAGTGTCCTGACTATCCTGAGGACGATGGTCTATAGTCTAGTGATTGCGTAAGTACGAGTAATCTTTCCATATCAAATATTCCAACCCAATTCCCAACCCGGGAATCCCATGCCTTGGCTGTGTGAACTCACCTTGGTTTGCTCGGCAGATACACAAAGAGAGAGGGTTCTTGAACTAACAGTGGTCAACCACGTCCTAACAGGGTTACCACACAAGTCAGGTTTTGACTTCAAGTAATGCACGTATAAATCATACAAGTCTACACGTTACTAACACGTATTGATCATGGCAACATCTTAGCAGTCAAGTAATATCAAGAAGCCCAATAATAACTGGCCCAACATGTTGTGCGATCCACAACATGTTGTGCGATCCAATACCCCGGCCCAACCACATAAACAATCCATTGCATACTCGGCCCAACTAATTAGCGCCCAAGGCTTGTGCGACCCGGGCAACTTGTACGATCCGGGTAGCTTGTGCGACCCCCTTTGGGTTGTGCGACCCAGACCAGCCCAAACCAACATAACACCCGGCCCAACAGTTAACCAATATAATACTTGTGCGGTCCAGCTCCTTACCCAGCCTAAGGCTACGGCCCAATGATTACCCTTAGGCCTTGTGCGATCCTAGTGGGTTGTGCGGTCGGTCTTTGGGCTTGAGGCCCAACAGCAGTTCATTATCATACACAGCCCAATGGATGATATACTTCTGCGATTCGATTGGGCTTGTACGGTTGGGGACCCTTGTGCGATTCAAACATGTTGTGCGACTGGACGATTTTGTGCGATTTAGCTCCTTGTACTATCAGGTCAGATCAGATCGTGTAGGATCTGATCTTGTGCGACTGGTTTGTGTTGTGTGATTCATGTGTGTTTGGAAACCTTATGAATTAGTTATCAAATCCCGTAATTTTAGCAAGTCGGTTATATCAATTAAATGGTTTCCAATTTCCAATAACCAATCAACAGAACAATCCGTTTCAACCATGATGATTTTCGATCAAACAAGATTACAACTATCCACATAACCCTAAGCCGAACATGAACAACAATCTAACGATTCATATGAACATGTATCCGATTATCATCAACATAACCCATTCACTAACACAAACCAACAATCCGAAACATAGAACATAACGATGGGTTAACATCTATCCCAACCCGATTCATATGAACCTTAAATCAATCATACAAATGTGGCCGATTATCACACCATGATTACTTGATTAACATACGATAACAGTGGCAAGAATCATAACCCTAATCACTACACAAGATCAACATATAGCATGTTCAAACATTAAACACACAATCGAGTAACAAGCAACAATATACACTAACCGGTTAACAGTAGTAGGAGAGTGACCCGAACGAGAGAATGATGCACGGTTGCCTTGTGCCGTCGAGTTCTAGAGAGAAGGAAGAAGCTAGGGTTTTGTGTGTGTTATGAGAATTGTAACAAAATGAGGTGCAATCCCCTCATGTGTGTGTTTGTACGTGTAAAAGAAAGAGCAATGGGCCGGCCCTTACTTGGGCTGCCCTTGAAGTCCGAATACAAGCAAAACGGCCCAAAGGGCTTGTGCGAGTGTGGGTGTTGTGCGGTTTGGGCTCGGTTAGCATATATACACATAATACACAAAGCACCTAACAACATAACGTTCAATAAATAAGGTTCGCATATCATCATAAAACGTTCACATACAAAATAAGTCTAAAGTTCGAGTTGTCACAAAACCACCATGTCATCGACTCCGTCCGGCAAAGTTAATACCGGAGCGTGGGTCTACTTTTCTTTGCGCGTTTGGAACGCTTTTTCTTGATCAACACCCCATACGAACTTTTCCTCCTTACGAGTTAACTTGGTCAACGGCGAGGTGATCTTGGAGAAATCTTGTATGAATCTCCTATAATATCCCGCAAGCCCCAAAAAGCTTCTAATTTCTGAAGGATTCTTCGGAGGACTCCATTTCGACACGGCCTCTATTTTCGACGGATCCACTAATACTTCGTCAGCACTAATGTTATGCCCGAGAAACTGCACCTCTCGTAACCAGAAGGCGCATTTCGAGAATTTTGCATAGAGTTTTTGCCGTCTAAGCATTTCCAATACTTCGCGTAGATAATACGCGTGATCAAATTCATTCTTCGAATACACCAAAATGTCGGCGATGAACACTATCACTGACTTATCTAACATTGGTTTGCAAACCAGGTTCATGAGGTCCGTGAAAGCCGCGGGTGCATTCGTCAACCCAAAGAACATCATGACGAACTCGTAATATCCGTACCGTGTACGAAAGGCCGTCTTCGGTACATCTTCCTCCTTGACCTTTAACTGATGATATCCCGATCTAAGGTCAACCTTAGAAAACCAACTTGCACCTTGTAGTTGCATATATAAATCATCAATTCTCGGGAGCGGGTATCGATTCTTCACCGTGAGTTTGTTTAACTCCCGGTAATTGATACACATTCTCATGCTCTCGTCTTTCTTCTTCACGAACTGTGACAACTGCCACTTTTCGGTAACATTCATACACTTAAAATACTCATTTTTTGCTACATTTTTATGCATTTTGAACACCCGAACTGCGTATTTTGTGACATACACTTAGAATACTCATGGAATACTTACTTAGGATGCACATGATTCATTTTTATTGAATACATTTGAAACAGTTTAAGCAATGCATCGAAACTACTAGAAAAGCACCTAGTAAACTAGTATTCTGACGAAAAGGCAGGATCCGCAGAAACCATCTAGACGACATCTTTAGGACTCAGACGAAATTCCAACATCTAATGTACATTAAACCCTAACTAGGAATGCAATGGTTTGATTTAAAACTTTCCTGAAGTCCGATAAGACTAAAAACTACCCGAAAAGCACTAAAAGTGACAATTTCAACACTTTTCCGGAGAAATTCTGCAGAAATCAGCCATTTAATATTTGTACAACATGTAAAGGTGCAGCTTAACATAGAATTCATATGAGGAAACCTTCGGGTACCATCCGAACCAATATCTACATCAGTTCACACAAGTTACACAAGCTTAGCGTTCAAATAACAACTAACGGAAACAACGCGAAACGATTATCCGAACAATATCAAAACTTTTTTTAGTGACCATCTAATGTTATTTGGATCATGTTAGACTAGTAATGGTCACTTAACACATTTAAAACACTTAAACACTTAAGCATATGAAGTTTCCTAACATTTCACCTAAGTAAACTAACACTTTTACACTAATAAAACAAGTTACAACATGTGGGACCCACTTTTTTTACCTTGTCTCTACAAATATCTTGGTTTTTACCTTTAGTTTCAAGTGGTTAAACCAAGTGGACAAGTTGGTGAATTTGGTGAAGACTTATAACAATTAGTTACCATAATCAACAAAGCTCATTACTTCACTTTTCACCTTTCTTTACACACAAATAAGAAACTCTCTCAACATTCATCTTTTTAGCTAAGAACACCTACCAAAAACTTTCATTTTGAAGCCTTACTTTGATGATCAAGATGGAACTTGAAGATACATAAGACGATCTAAGGATACTACAAGAAGAAGCAAGCTGTTTCTTCCATTCCATAGCTTCCAAACATAAAGATCAACACTTTTTCTTTTCTTTGATCATCATATAGATCATCCCTAGCCACATGTGCTAGTAGTAAGCTTCTAACAGTTCATATACATATATATATATATGGTGAAATATATATATAACAGTTTAACAAATCATACATCTAAAACACAGTTCAACAAACAACAAAGACATACAAGTCTTACACATATTTAAGACACAAGACTTGTACTCAAGTCATTTATAAAGACAGGAGTGTCTAAGTAATATAGAACGTTTGTAGGTCGTGACGCTATTCAGGACGACCGTACGTCAGATCACAGTTACTTACCATTCACGGACGCAATTCTGTGAGTTCATGTCCCCTATTCATTTTAAATATTTTACAACTTTACAACTATCGGGGAAAATACATGTTTATAATATGATAAGTCATGGAATGAAACACCTTCGATCATGTGCGATTAGGTTCATACATCTAAGCACCATTAATCCAGTTTGGACCTAGGTACAGAGGGTTAGATCTAATGGGTATTGGCGAGCCCCACTCTTGGTCGTGGACCCATGCAGAAGAGTGCGTTTGTGTCCCAGACGATAGTAGTCGACACGAAATCGTCTAGGTTTGGATTGCTTCCTAATTCGTCACACATATTAATGTCCTCGCGAAACATTAATAATCAACGATTTCATTGACGCTTTACATACTACGTCATTACATACAGATACATCTTATACAACTCACATTTTATGGATACAGTTTATACAACTCACATTTTATGGATACATTTTATACAACACATTTTACAGATACATTTTATACAACTCACATTTTACAGATACATCTCATACAACTAAACTGCATGAACTCGCCAACTTTTGTTGATGTTTTCAATAATAACATGTATTTCAGAAAATTAGTGGACCATGCGGACATTTCAGTCAAGGAAAGCAAGTATCAATACTACATGCCACCATTTGAAGGGCTTACCCGTTATATACCGCCTCTTTGCGGTGATATAGTGGTCAAGGCCTTGACATTTTAAGACTTACATTTTGATGTATAAAACAATGACAACTTATTTTCATTTGATGGTTTGTAACCAATATATTTAACTTATGTTGCGTTCTTTTGAAATGATTATGACAATGGCATTGGAGCTTGTTTTTATTCATTTAGCATGTTCACTTATATTGTTATGCAATAGGAACCGATCAGATCACACCTCGCGCTTCCGCTATAAGTGGGTGTGACAGGTTGGTATCAGAGCATTGATTGTAGTGAACCTGGATTCTTTCTCGAGTCTAAGTCTACAATCACTAGGGACCTCTCACGAAAACCTCTTGTTCATGATGAACAAATTATAAATAAAATTAGACAGGTCAAAAGGTTTTCATTGCATATACATTTTTCAAGGTCCACTACAACAAAAATTCACTTCACATAAAATCAAGCGAGGACATTTCCATGGGTGAAGTCTATGGGAAATAGACACATTACATTAACAGACTATGTGCCTTCAATACATTACATTATCAGTTTATGCATTATAAACGGTTTACCAGTTCAGCTTATGCAAGATAGAAATCCTTGTTAGATAGGATTTTCTGTGATTATATATAAATGATTTATATATGTGTTCTAAGGAATATTGTGGCAAGAAAAAAATGCCTTCGACTTCGAATTCCAATGTCATCCTTGACACACATAACATGGTTAACACATGACATCTTTTACACAAGACATAATACTTTATTTCAAAACATAACATATTTTATACAATACATCTTCCATGAGAATATCGACCTCACGTCTATTGTGGAGCTTGTAACGAACGTGGTTCCTGAGTGAGACCATAAAGCATTGATCCCGTGGAAGAATGGTTACCTTCTCGCGGATGCTGAGACGCCTGACTTCAGTAGTGACGATGAGGCAGAGGTGGCAGACTTAGACAACAACTCCATTAGTGGGACGAGGTCCCTGTGGCTCATACAAATCATGATTGACGACACTCTTGTCTAGTTAAGGAAAATGAAGTACTCATCTTGAAGGTGCCCCTTCAGTTGTTATCTTTACAAATTCTCTCTATTTTTATTTCATTTGATGTCGTGTCGTTCTGCGAGTAATGACAACGGACGTTGACATGTGAACTATCATGAAGTTTCCTTCAATGTTGAAGGTATATAGACAATAGTGTCCTCTCTCTGACTGATCGCCTGCTCTGAATGAGAGAATGCTAGGGTGACCATGCAAGACAACTTATTATTACGGGGGCCCACGTAATAACAACTTGTAGTGCATGGAAATTCTGGTGGACTCTGTGGGTCAAGCTAATGATCACTATCCATTCAAAATTCTTAAGTGTTCAAGTTTCTATCCAGTAGAACACTAACCGAGATGGTTACTATAATACCCTACAATACAATACAGGAAGACGATACGTATTCATTCGCGTCTAAACATTTGATCTATAACACGAGTTGTTCGAGACTAGTCATCTAAACAAACAAAACTTGTTAACCACTCATGGAGGATCTTTCCTCAACATTCTAGAATTCTTGTACATGAGTTAGTTCCTTGGTGTCTATGGCACCTTATCTTACTTATTGGAAATGAATACAATAAATTCCGTCATTTGACATTTGTCCTATCAAAAGGGATAGTATGTCATGAGCCATGCTACAACTCCCTCATTGCATTCTATTCGACATCTATGAAGATCTTAATGATCTTGTTGGAGCTCGTGAAGCTCATGCACTATTACCATATTCGTCACATGGGCAAGTACGACAAAGGAATTTCTCTACTTCGGATGATCAAAGCCTATGTAGTATGGAATGCATACTATAGGGACGGAGGCCACTGGTTGGTTTCCCCTCCTCAACAAATTATTTCGTTTTCCACTTAGACATATGACCAATACACGAAAGAGGCGCTACGCATTTTGGTTGTGGTTATCCACATTATCTTTTATTCAAACATGTATGAACAATACGATCTTGAGGATTTTATGACCAATTTCCTTCTTCATTCTTAGGCACATGATAGACTATATTTATCCAAAATATATGTCTAGATTCTTTTAATGTTGTATATTAAAAAGATCATGGCGCCAGGAGGATGGTCTACACCTAAAAAGGGGTTAACTAATCAACATCTCACAGTCAAACTAAAGTTCTTATGGAACAACACGAGGGTGCAGAAATTGCACAACATGTGGTTAATCGGGACCACACTAGTGACGGTACTGGTGGTACTGGTAGTTCAAGTGATTCAAATCCCGATGTATCGGGAATGAGTAGAAATGCCACACCAGAAGATGCGACCACACAAGGCCTTAATTTTAAGACTTTTCGGACTGTAAGCGGCAAGAGCTCGTTAATACGAGAGGTGCGGTAGGTTCTGCCTGCCACGTAAAGACAATGAAGTCGGTTAGTCATACTAGGAAACGCATTCCTCAGTAGACAATTAGATACACAGAGAGTCTCCTGCTGAACGCAACCTTAACTTGGTGGAATCTCCAGGTACAAATGCTAGGAAGGGATACAGTGAAGAGGTTGTCGGGGGAAGAACTCAAGGATCTTATACGAGAAGAGTATTGCTTGCTGATTTAAATTCAAAGGTTGGAAACAAAGTTCTAGAACTCGATCATGATTAGAGCCAATGTTGTTGGTTACACTCGAGGCTTTCACGATATCTCAAGGGTTGTTTCCATACTACGTAACACCAGAATTCAAACGCATTGCGCGTTACATATGGGATTTAGCCCCGGAGATCCGAGGCATGACCGCATCATCCCACACTACCTCGATCACTCAAATAGTAGTTACCCGACACGTTTCTTACCAATCAAACTCATGCATGTGAAATGAGTGTCATGGCTAGTGACGGGATTGTCCTAGCTACAAATAGGGATTGGATTATCCTACAACTAAACATATGGATTGGGTTATCCTACATTTAAACATAGGGTTCCTAAAACTATACACTGAAGTCCTCGCCACATAGAATTCAAAATGTACTTGGCCTAGAGTCAAGTAAACTAGACGTCCCCTCATTCTATAGAATTGGCAAATGGTAAACTACTCAAGTCAGGGGAAGTTGTTAGAGAATGTTCCTTGGAACTTGGCAAGCAGAATTCGATACCGATCTCTTACCCGTTCAGTCGGGTAGTTTTGACATAGTGGTTGGCGTGGATTGGCTATTCGATAACCGAGCCGAAGTCGTCTATCATGAGAAGACCCTTCGCCTACCACTAGTGAGCGAAGAGACACTTGTTATTCAAAGAGAGAAGCACGACACATCTTTGCGGATCATCAATTGCATGAAGGTACAGAAGTACTTACGGATAGGTTGCACATCTTTTTTTTTTGCACATGTTGTCGACAAGAAGGTCGTTGGGCCGAAGCTGACAGATATTCCATTGGTAAAAGAGTTTCCTGGAGTTTTTTTTTCTGAAGACTTCCCGGGACTATAACCATATCGATAAGTCGAGCTTCATATCGACTTGGTACCGGGAACCGCACCCGTAGCCAAATCTTCATATCGATTAGCACCTTCTGAAATGCAACAGTTATCCACACAGCTTCAAGAGTTGTCGGATAAAGTATTCACTAGGCCAAGCTTCTCACCTTGGGGAGCTCTAGTCCTATTTGTGAAGAAGAAGGACGGAACGTTCAGAATGTGTGTAGAGAACGTAGAGTTGAATAAACTCACCATCAAGGATCGGTATCCACTACCGAGGATTGATGACTTATTCGATCAATTGCAAAGTTCAAGCTTCTACTCCAAGATAGACTTGCGATCGGGGAATCACAAGTTACGAATACAAGAGGAAGGCATACCAAGGACGGCTTTTCAAACTCGTTATGGTCATTACAAGTTTCTCTTTATGCCCTTTGGTTTAAACGAACACATCAGCGGTCTTCATGGGTTTATTGAACCGCGTGTGCCAGCCGTATCTTGACAAATTCGTCATAGTGTTCATTGACTACATTGTTAATATACTCACGATCGGCCGACAAGCACGAACAACATTTGAGATACTACACGCAAAATTTTCCAAATACAAGTTTTGGATTCGTGAAGTACAATTTCTCGGGCATATAGTGAACGAGAAAGGCATTCAAGTAGACACCTCGAAGATCGAAGCAATTAAAAACTGGGAAGCGCCCAAGACTCCAACTGAAGTCCGACAATTCTTGGGATTTGTAGGGGATTATAGGAGGTTTATTGAGAATTTTTCAAAAATTGCTCAACCGCTAACCTCCCTCATACATAAAGACAAAGAAATTCGATTTGGGGTGAAAGACAAGAAGAATCATTTCAACTTCTCAAAGATAAGTTGTGCGATGAAACAATCTTATCACTACCCGATGGTACCGATGACTTTGTAGTTTACTGCGATGCTTTGCATCAAGGACTGGGTTGCATACTTATGCAACGGGAGAAAGTTATCGTGTACGCATCACGTCAACTGAAAGTTCATGAAAAGAATGATACCACTCATGACCTCGAGTTAGGCGCAGTGGTATTCACTTTGAAAATATGGCGGCATTACTTATATGGTACTCAGTGTACTATTTTCACGGATCATAAAAGTCTTCAGCACATATTCATTCAAAAGGAACTAAATATGCGTCAGCGACGCTGGATTGAATTGCTGAACGACTATGATTGTTAAATTAAGTACCATCCGGGAAAGGCGAACGTTGTAGTAGACGCTGTCACACCCCCAAAATCCACCTGCGGAGTATCACCGCTTGGGAGCGTGACTGACCAGGATCAAGCCACCAATCATATTGAACATGTAATTAATAAGTAAAAGTAAATGCCATTCAATCACCAATAAGAAAGGTGTTCCAAAACATAAGTATGTTATCACTGTTTAGCGGAAGCATATAAGTAAAACCCAATATAAATAAGTATGTAATGTCATAATGTGTTCAACAAACAATCACGGTCCAAGTCCACAATGACCAGCTCCTCCCTGTGCAAGCTCCATGTATCTAACGAACTGCAAGGCATGTAACAGAGGATCAACAACTAGTTGAGCGAGTTCACAGAAAGTAAATGTGTAATAGTATATTCGTTTGTAACGTGTGGCTCTACTGGGCCGATAGTACGTTCTATTGGTGGGGGTTTCCCATGTTATTTATCCACTAGACTATGCGTAACCATAAGTGTTCTTCACAACCGAGAACAGTAGTACGTACAAGTTTTACGTAGGTATTACGTAAGTATCCTTCACAACCGAGGATAGTAGTAAGTATAAGTATACGTATATTGTAAGTATGTGTCCTGCACAACCGAGGACAGTGAGTAGCATAAGTATGTGTCCTGCACAACCGAGGACATTGAGTAGTATAAGTATGTGTCCTGCACAACCGAGGACAGTGAGTAGTATAAGTATGTGTCCTGCACAACCGAGGACGATGGTAGATAGTCTAGTAATAGTGTAAGTACGAATCGATCTAACTTTAACCCTTCAATCCCATTCCCTCAACCCGGGAATCCCATGCCTTGGTAAGAGTGTGTGAACTCACCTTGGTTTGCTCGGTATGTTATTGCTTCTAAGGTTTATTAAATATCTAAGTCCGTTACACACGACCTAGGATACATTGCACATGATACGATGTAAGTATTTTACGTTCAATTACGTTTACAACTCTTTGGTGTTCAAACAGTAACATACGGTAACGTATCGCACAATAACATGCAGCATCATTCAGTAACACGTATCATCATAATCAGACAGTATCACATAATCGTATACAGTAGTAAACAGTAGCATGCAGTAGCATGTTGTTCTTCACACGAAGTTCTGAACTTGGCATCAACATAACTCAGTCTTTTCAACCATTAACAACAGTGAATTATGAGAGCATATATTTAAAGTTCGGACAACACATCATGCGTATGAAATTTGAGCACATATACATCATTCAAGCCTTAACAGATTCAACAACACTTATCATACAACTCAAAGCTTCATATAAACATTCACAAGGTCATGCCCTTCTTAAAAACTCAGACAAGTGTGTGGGGGGGGGGGTTTCCCCTGTTTAAAGGTCGGATCATGAGAAACAAGTCACAACAACTCGGACTATGGAAGCCTTCTTAAAACTCGGATCATGTGGGTGTTACTGAAGGTCGGACAACAAGTTGGAAGTAAAACTCGGACTAAACAAACATGCAAATCTCGGACTAGGGGGGTGGGGTTAAACTCGGACCATGGGTGTGGAGGATCTAAAAGTCGGACAACATATTTCTTTTAACAAAACTCGGACCCCCCCCCCCTTGAGCACCACAAAGGTCGGACCTCATAATTAGACAAAGAACTCGGACCTAATCATGAAAGTCGGACCAAGAGGACATGGGGGTTAAAGCTCGGACCTTATCAACATACAAAGGTCGGATCCTTAGAGTGTTCATTAACATAAATTCGGACATAGTGTCTATAATAAACTCAGACATCATGCATCCATTAAAGGTCGAACATACTTGATTTAAAACAAATTCGGACCCTAGCATACAAGGATTAAAAGTCGGGCCATGTCTAGTTTAATCAAAACTCAGACACTTCAATCATGCGTGAACTCCAAACATTGCACAGAATCAAAACAAGATCAGAACAATTACGCTTTTCACATTTCATGACGAAGAGAACCCTAATCATATTGAACCTGTCTAGCATCAATTCCATTATCACATCAATCATGTATTCTTATTCACCAGACAAATCGATTAAACAACCATTCAATATTATAATCAGACTCAAATCAAAATCACAGAACATTATATGGAAAACTAGGGTTTTCAAGAATCGCAAGAATCACGAATTGATACAATCAACAATCATTTAGGGTTTACATTAATCAATAAACAATTACCTTGAATGATTCTAGATGGATTGGTAATCAAACTTGATGCAAAAGAACTTGTGAATCCAAGAATGATGAGAAGATGGTTGTAGAGAGGATTAGAGAGTACAGTGCTTTGGTTTTTGTGAAAATGATTAGTGAAAAGGGATTAGGGTTAACAATGATTAGAGTTTCACTAATTACTCTATGCATCCCTAAGTATCATAATTCACAATAGCACACCATCTCAAAATAGTTCACAGTTTCACCACCACATTCATACATTTGACAAATCTTTCATAATCAACACATATACTTAACTGAATCAAAACGTTACAGTTTCACAACAACTAATTGTGCAAGCAAACGATTAAACAATCAATAAACGTGCAATAAATGCGTAATAGAAATCTTGGAAATTCGAGTTGTCACATTATCCCCAACTTGAAAGAAATTTCGTCCCGAAATTTAGCATGCGGTTACTGAGGAAGCTAGGTAAGTTGTATCGTTTACTGGTTTTCCTGGGGTGTCACATCATCCCCCCGTTGATTTGGAATTTCATTCCGAAATTCCGCAGTAGTAGCTTCAGCCTCAGCACTAGTTGCATTAGTTCCGAATAACTGGGGGTACTTTTCTTTCATTTGATCTTCGCGTTCCCAGGTGTACTCTGGGCCACGTTGGGAGTTCCAACAAACTCGAACAAGAGGGATTCTCTTGCTTTTGAGGACCTTAACATCCTGGTCCGTGATTTCAACTGGCTCCTCGACGAACTGCAACCGCTCGTCAATAGTGAGTTCCTTAAAAGGGACTATGAGGGTCTCATCTGACAGGCACTTTTTCAGATTCGACACGTGGAATACGTTGTGAACTGCACCGAGTTCAGCTGGTAGGTTTAGTCTGTAGGCCACTGTGCCTATTCTTTCAGTGATTTCGAACGGTCCAACATACCGTGGATTGAGCTTGCCTCGTTTACCAAATCGAACCACACCCTTCCAGGGTGAGACTTTGAGTAGCACTCGATCCCCAACTTGGAATTCGAGCGGTTTTTTGCGTTTGTTAGCGTAAGCTTTCTGACGGTCACGAGCCGCCGCCATGCGTTGTTGTATCTGTGCTATCCGTTCAGTAGCGTCAACTACCATTTCTGGACCTGTAATCTGACTATCCCCCACCTCTGCCCAACAGAGAGGTGACCGGCATTTACGTCCGTACAATGCCTCGAATGGAGCGGCTTGGATGCTGGTGTGGTAACTGTTATTGTACGAAAACTCCACTAAAGGGAGGTGTTTTTCACAGCTGTTGCCGAAATCGATGACACACGCCCGAAGCATGTCTTCTAGAGTTTGAATCGTGCGTTCAGACTGCCCATCCGTCTGAGGGTGATAAGCTGTGCTCATGTCTAATCGAGAGCCAAAAGCTTTATGCATCGCTTGCCATAGTTCTGAGGTGAATCGTGCATCCCGATCTGAAATAATGGAGGTGGGCACCCCGTGCCTCGAAACAACTTCTTTAAGATAAACGTCTGCGAGGGTGGAGAACTTATCTGTTTCCTTAATAGCCAGGAAGTGTGCAGACTTGGTGAGTCGATCTACGATCACCCATATAGTATCATTTCCACGCTGTGATCTGGGTAGGCCTGTAACGAAATCCATGGAAATTTCTTCCCATTTCCACTGTGGTATTCTGGGTTGTTGCAGTAGGCCTGAGGGTTTCTGGTAGTCTGTCTTGACTCTCGCACAAGTCAAACATTTGCCGACGTAAATTGCAATGTGGGCCTTCATGCTAGGCCACCAATATGTAGTTCTGATGTCGTGGTACATTTTATCCGAACCCGGATGTACCGAGTAGCGAGACTTATGAGCTTCATCCATCACGAGTTCTCGTAAACCGCCATATAGTGGTAACCAAATGCGCCCTGTTACATAGTAGGCGCCGTCTTTCCTCTGTTCTAATCATTGCCTCGAACCACGTAAAGCTTCAGCCCTTACGTTTTCCGGTTTCAATGCTTCCACCTGAGCATCTCGTATCTGTGCAGGAAGATCAGACTGAATAGTGAGCTGCAAAGCTCGCACACACCTAGGTAGAGTGTCTTTTCGACTGAGAGCGTCAGCCACAACATTGGCCTTGCCTGGATGGTACTTGATGGCGCATTCGTAATCATTAAGCAGTTCGACCTATCGTCGTTGACGCATATTCAATTCCTTCTGCTTGAAGATATGCTCGAGACTCCTGTGATCGGTGTAAATAGTGCACTTGGTTCCGTACAGGTAGTGTCGCCATATCTTAAGCGCGAAAACAACAGCTCCCAGCTCTAAATCGTGCGTCGTGTAGTTCCGTTCATGAACTTTGAGTTGACGAGAAGCGTAGGCAGTAACTTTATCCCGCTGCATCAATACACAACCAAGCCCCTGTATCGACGCATCACAATAAACCACGAAGTCATCCGTGCCCTCTGGCAATGAGAGAATAGGTGCGCTGCAAAGCCTATCCTTTAGGTACTGGAAAGCGGTTTCCTGGGAATCTCCCCAACAGTAGGTGACACCTTTCTGTGTCAGTAGCGTAAGCGGCTGTGCGATCTTCGAAAAGTCTTTGATGAATCGCCGGTAGTATCCCGCCAAACCCAAGAATTGGCGTATTTCTGTTGGTGTACGCGGTGCAGGCCAGTTCCTAATCGAATCTACCTTGGATGGATCGACATGAATCCCATCCCTGTTCACCACATGGCCTAAGAAGTGGACTTCACGAAGCCAGAAGTCGCATTTTGAAAACTTGGCGTACAGTTGTTCCTTTCGAAGAAGTTCCAAGATAAGACGTAAGTGCTGCTCGTGTTCCTCCTGACTCTTGGAGTAGATCAAAATGTCGTCGATGAAGACAATGACGAACTTGTCAAGATAGGGTTTGCACACCCTGTTCATAAGGTCCATGAAGACTGCAGGCGCGTTCGTAAGCCCGAATGGCATGACTAGAAACTCGTAGTGATCATAGCGAGTTCTGAATGTTGTCTTGGAGACGTCCTCATCCAGGACTTTCAGCTGATGATATCCTGACCTTAGATCAATCTTGGAATAGTAACTCGACCCTTGCAACTAGTCGAATAAGTCGTCAATACGTGGAAGAGGGTAGCGGTTCTTCACGGTGACCTTGTTCAGTTCGCGGTAGTCGATGCACATCCTGAAGGTGCCATCCTTCTTTTTCACGAATAATACTGGAGCTCCCCAAGGCGAAGAGCTTGGACGAAAGAAGCCCTTATCCAAGAGCTCTTGTAGTTGCTTAGACAGTTCTTCCAGTTCAGTTGGAGCCAAACGATACGGTGCTCGAGCTATAGGCGCTGCTCCTGGAGCTAGCTCGACTTGAAACTCGACCTGGCGATGAGGCGGTAGGCCATGTAAATCCTCTGGTAACACTTGGGGAAATTCACGTACAACAGGAATATCCTCTATTCTTTTCTCTTTCGTCAATGCATCAGTAACTAGAGCCAAAATGGCAGTCTGACCCTTTCGTAAACTTTTCTGAGCCTTAAGGAAGGAGATGATGCCCACAACAGCACCACTCTTGTCGCCTTGAATTTCGAGAGGTTCTTGACCAGAACGGGGAATACAAACAATCTTCTCTTTGCATAGGATCTCCGCTTGCTGTTGGGATAACCAATCCATCCCAATGACGATGTCGAAACTACCCAAGACTAGGGAATGAGGTTGATGGAGAATGTCTGACCAACTAAGACGAGGTTACGACCCTTGACTACCAGAAGATTGCTGACCAGTGCTCTGATAGTCATCAATCTTTCGCTGTCGTGCCTGAGACTGAACTGAAGTTGAACCCTTGCTGAAGGTTCCATCCCACCTTCTCTTGTTGTCACTGGGAATAGCAGAAGTAGAATTAATAGTAGCACCAATGCGTCTAGGCAGCTTGTTCTGTTCCACTGCCTGATCTGTGAGGCGATGAGCAAGACGCTGAATGTCTTGGATATTGTCGAGGTTAGCCGATGTAGCATGGCTCTGAATCTCTGAGGCTAGACCCTTGGGGTACAAATCGATACGCTTGTTTGGAGGGTCCACCATGGTTGGACACAAGATGGCCAGTTCGTTCGACCGTTTCGTATAAGCTTCAATTTCTGACCCCGTCATTTTCAAATGGTAAAGCTCCACTTCCAACTTGTGGATGTCATCACGCGTGCAGTATTCCATTTTAATGCGTTCTATGAATTCGTTCCAGGGGGTGGCGTTAGCAGCTGCCAACCCTAGTATCTGTACTTGCGCGTTCCACCAGGTTAGCGCGATTCCTTCTAAAGTACCAGTGGCGTACTTGACCCTGCGAGCCTCAGGGCATTCACACATCTCGAATACTAACTCGAGCTTCCCAAACCAATGGAGTAGTCCCACTGCTCCTTCTGTTCCACTGAATGTGCTTGGACGACAGTCCATGAAGTTCTTGAATGTGCAGGCAGGTTGCTGTGCATTCTGACCCGTTGCGCGAGAAAGATAGGTCAAGGTTAAGCGCGAGAGTTGGGTCACGAGAGTAGGGTCTAACATCCTAGGATAGGTTTGGAATAGGAGGTTATACCTCCTGCTCGTGCGGCTGCAAGCGCCGTAGCAACTTGTTCGTGAATGAGAGCCGTCAACTGGGCTTGAGTCATGTTAACACGTCTAAACATGATCTTCATAGCAAATGTAACGTAAGTGAGAGGGGTTCGCGAGTAGTGCGATGACAGAAGAGTGTAAGCACGTAGGTGTTCTCAAGCAATAACAAGTGGTGAGTAATGTAATCTAAGCATACCACGAGCAAAGTTCTATGCAGTTCTAGCATGTAGGCAATAAACATAAACCTTATTACCTAGTATGTTGAGTCTTGCACGTGGAGCGAAGCGTCGTTGTGGATCGTTGAGAGCACTGTTCTAGTTATAGTCTGGTTTTAATAAAAACGTTTTCCCCATATTAAAACCAAGTTCTTTATAACCAATGGCTCTGATACCAATCTGTCACACCCCCAAAATCCACCTGCGGAGTATCACCGCTTGGGAGCGTGACTGACCAGGATCAAGCCACCAATCATATTGAACATGTAATTAATAAGTAAAAGTAAATGCCATTCAATCACCAATAAGAAAGGTGTTCCAAAACATAAGTATGTTATCACTGTTTAGCGGAAGCATATAAGTAAAACCCAATATAAATAAGTATGTAATGTCATAATGTGTTCAACAAACAATCACGGTCCAAGTCCACAACGACCAGCTCCTCCCTGTGTAAGCTCCATGTATCTAACGACCTGCAAGGCATGTAACAGAGGATCAACAACTAGTTGAGCGAGTTCACAGAAAGTAAATGTGTAATAGTATATTCGTTTGTAACGTGTGGCTCTACTGGGCCGATAGTACGTTCTATTGGTGGGGGTTTCCCATGTTATTTATCCACTAGACTATGCGTAACCATAAGTGTTCTTCACAACCGAGAACAGTAGTACGTACAAGTTTTACGTAGGTATTACGTAAGTATCCTTCACAACCGAGGATAGTAGTAAGTATAAGTATACGTATATTGTAAGTATGTGTCCTGCACAACCGAGGACAGTGAGTAGCATAAGTATGTGTCCTGCACAACCGAGGACATTGAGTAGTATAAGTATGTGTCCTGCACAACCGAGGACAGTGAGTAGTATAAGTATGTGTCCTGCACAACCGAGGACAGTGAGTAGTATAAGTATGTGTCCTGCACAACCGAGGACGATGGTAGATAGTCTAGTAATAGTGTAAGTACGAAGCGATCTAACTTTAACCCTTCAATCCCATTCCCTCAACCCGGGAATCCCATGCCTTGGTAAGAGTGTGTGAACTCACCTTGGTTTGCTCGGTATGTTATTGCTTCTAAGGTTTATTAAATATCTAAGTCCGTTACACACGACCTAGGATACATTGCACATGATACGATGTAAGTATTTTACGTTCAATTACGTTTACAACTCTTTGGTGTTCAAACAGTAACATACGGTAACGTATCGCACAATAACATGCAGTATAATTCAATAACACGTATCATCATAATCAGACAGTATCACATAATCGTATACAGTAGTAAACAGTAGCATGCAGTAGCATGTTGTTCTTCACACGAAGTTCTAAACTTGGCATCAACATAACTCTGTCTTTTCAACCATTAACAACAGTGAATTATGAGAGCATATATTTAAAGTTCGGACAACACATCATGCGTATGAAATTTGAGCACATATACATCATTCAAGCCTTAACAGATTCAACAACACTTATCATACAACTCAAAGCTTCATATAAACATTCACAAGGTCATGCCCTTCTTAAAAACTCAGACAAGTGTGGGGTCGGATCATGAGAAACAAGTCACAACAACTCGGACTACGGAAGCCTTCTTAAAACTCGGATCATGTGGGTGTTACTGAAGGTCGGACAACAAGTTGGAAGTAAAACTCAGACTAAACAAACATGCAAATCTCGGACTAGGGGGGGTGAGGTTAAACTCGGACCATGGGTGTGGGGGATCTAAAAGTCGGACAACATATTTCTTTTAAGAAAAGTCGGACCCCCCCCCCCTTGAGCACCACAAAGGTCGGACCTCATAATTAGACAAAGAACTCGGACCTAATCATGAAAGTCGGACCAAGAGGACATGGGGGTTAAAGCTCGGACCTTATCAACATACAAAGGTCAGATCCTTAGAGTGTTCATTAACATAAATTCGGACATAGTGTCTATAATAAACTCAGACATCATGCATCCATTATAGGTCGGACATACTTGATTTAAAACAAATTTGGACCCTAGCATACAAGGATTAAAAGTCGGGCCATGTCTAGTTTAATCAAAACTCAGACACTTCAATCATGCGTGAACTCCAAACATTGCACAGAATCAAAACAAGATCAGAACAGTTACGCTTTTCACATTTCATGACGAAGAGAACCCTAATCATATTGAACCTGTCTAGCATCAATTCCATTATCACATCAATCATGTATTCTTATTCACCAGACAAATCGATTAAACAACCATTCAATGTCATTATCATTATAATCAGACTCAAATCAAAATCACAGAACATTATATGGAAAACTAGGGTTTTCAAGAATCACAAGAATCACGAATTGATACAATCAACAATCATTTAGGGTTTACATTAATCAATAAACAATTACCTTGAATGATTCTAGATGGATTGGTAATCAAACTTGATGCAAAAGAACTTGTGAATCCAAGAATGATGAGAAGATGGTTGTAGAGAGGATTAGAGAGTACAGTGCTTTGGTTTTTGTGAAAATGATTAGTGAAAAGGGATTAGGGTTAACAATGATTAGAGTTTCACTAATTACTCTATGCATCCCTAAGTATCATAATTCACAATAGCACACCATCTCAAAATAGTTCACAGTTTCACCACCACATTCATACATTTGACAAATCTTTCATAATCAACACATATACTTAACTGAATCAAAACGTTACAGTTTCACAACAACTAATTGTGCAAGCAAACGATTAAACAATCAATAAACGTGCAATAAATGCGTAATAGAAATCTTGGAAATTCGAGTTGTCGCATTATCCCCAACTTGAAAGAAATTTCGTCCCGAAATTTAGCATGCGGTTACTGAGGAAGCTAGGTAAGTTGTATCGTTTACTGGTTTTCCTGGGGTGTCACATCATCCCCCCGTTGATTTGGAATTTCGTCCCGAAATTCCGCAGTAGTAGCTTGAGCCGCAAGGAACGAGTTAGAACTTTGACAGTTCGAGCATTAGAAACGACGATTCACACGGATCATACCACACGAATTCATGATGCATAACAAGAAGCGCTCAGGGAAGAACATATTCGAAGAAAAACACTTTGAATCACAGAAAAACAATTAGTACCAAAAGAAGATGGAACTTTATACCATGTGGGTAGAATTTGAGTTCCACACTTTGGCGGCCTTCAAGATGTTATTTTGAGGAAGCACATAGGCCCAAGACTTGAAATAGCACTATTGGCGGCCTAACCTCAAAAAGGATATCGCTACCTATGTCGGAAATTGCTTGACCTGCGCGAAGGTCAAGGCAGAATATCAGAAACCCTCGGGTTTGCTGCAACAACCCGAGATTCCCGTTTGGAAATGGGGACAAATATCGATGGACTTCATTATGAAGGTACCCTGGACTTCAAGATGCCACGACATGATATGGATAATCGTCGATAGTTTGACAAGGTCCGCACACTTCTTGCCGATTCAGGAGAAGGATAGTACAGAGAAACTAGCGGAACTATATCTCAAAGAAATTGTGGCTCGTCATGGAGTGCTTATCTCAATCATCACAGACCGAGACGGTCGCTTTATTTCAAGAATTTCGAAGTCATTTCAAGAGGCCTTTGGATCTCATTTATATCTAAGCATGGCCTTTCATCCACAAACTGACAGCCAGAGCGAACGGACAATCCAAACACTCGAAGATATGCTTCGTACGTGTGTTGTGGATTTAGGTGGCAACGGGGATACTCATTTACCTTTGGTTGAGTTTTCCTACAACAACAGCTACCATACAAGCATACAAGCTATACCGTTCGAAACTCTTTATGGTCGAAAATGTCGCTCTCCTATAGGTTGGGCTGAAGCGGGAGATAAACAACTAATTGGTCCGGAATTAGTCCAAGAGGCTACGGGTAAAATCTTTCAAATCAGAGACCGTATCAAGGCGGCTCGCGATCGACAAAAGAGCTACGCAGACAAGAGATGGAAGCCATTATCTTTCGAGGTCGGAGACAAAGTCTTATTGAAAGTCTTGCCTTGGAAGGGTGTAGCGAGGTTCGGTAAGCGTGGAAAGCTTAACCCTCGTTATGTAGGAAAATTTGAAATCTTAGAAAAGATTGGCACCGTTGCCTACAAGTTGAAGTTACCAGACGAACTGAGTAGTGTGCACGACACATTTTATGTGTCAAATCTCAAGAAGAGTCCAACGCAAGAAACAGTTGTCATCCCGGAGGATGAGATTCACATTCATGACAAACTCCAATTCACAAAGCACCTGTTAAGGTCATGGACCGGAAGGTCCAGAAAACATAAAACACGAAGGAGTTGTAACATATTAATAAAAAATCGTTGGAACTCTCGACACAGACCCGAATATACCTGGGAACGTGTAGATCAAATCAAAACCAAAATACCCCCACCTGTTCGAGAATACTCATGCAAAGGATGACACAGCATGAATTTCGGGACAAAATTCTCAATAACAGGGGGAGAATGTGACAACTGCCACTTTTCGGTAACATTCATACACTTAAAATACTCATTTTTTGCTACATTTTTATGCATTTTGAACACCCGAACTGCGTATTTCGTGACATACACTTAGAATACTCATGGAATACTTACTTAGGATGCACATGATTCATTTTTATTGAATACATTTGAAACAGTTTAAGCAATGCATCGAAACTACTAGAAAAGCACCTAGTAAACTAGTATTCTGACGAAAACGCAGGATCCGCAGAAACCATCTAGACCACATCTTTAGGACTCAGACGAAAGTCCAACATCTAATATACATTAAACCCTAACTAGAAATGCAAGGGTTAGATTTAAAACTTTCCCGAAGTCCGATAAGACTAAAAACTACCCAAAAAGCACTAAAAGTGACAATTTCAACACTTTTCCGCAGAAATTCTGCAGAAATCAGCCATTTAATATTTTTACAACATGTAAAGGTGCAGTTTAACATAGAATTCATATGAGGATACCTTCGGGTACCATCCGAACCAATATCTACATCAGTTCACACAAGTTACACAAGCTTAGCGCTCAAATAACAACTAACGAAAACAACGCGAAACGATTATCCGAACAATATCAAATCTTTTTTAGTGACCATCTAATGTTATTTGGATCATGTTAGACTAGTAATGGTCACTTAACACATTTAAAACACTTAAACACTTAAGCATATGAAGTTTCCTAACGTTTCACCTAAGTAAACTAACACTTTTACACTAATAAAACAAGTTACAACATGTGGGACCCACTTTTTTTACCTTGTCTCCACAAATATCTTGGTTTTTACCTTTAGTTTCAAGTGGTTAAACCAAGTGGACAAGTTGGTGAATTTGATGAAGACTTATAACAATTAGTTACCATAATCAACAAAGCTCATTACTTCACTTTTCACCTTTCTTTACACACAAATAAGAAACTCTCTCAACATTCATCTTTTTAGCCAAGAACACCCACCAAAAACTTTCATTTTGAAGCCTTTCTTTGATGATCAAGATGGAACTTGAAGATACATAAGATGATCTAAGGATACTACAAGAAGAAGCAAGCTTTTTCTTCCATTCCATAGCTTCCAAACATAAAGATCAACACTTTTTTCTTTTCTTTGATCATCATATAGATCATCCCTAGCCACAAGTGCTAGTAGTAAGCTTCTAAAAATCCGTTTTCATACTTATTTATGTATTATTTGTTTAAAGAACATGTAATAAAATAAACAATCATACAAAATAATATGAAAATACAAAGAAGCAAAATAAAAATCATAATATATAAGTTTTTTATTGTTATGATTTGAAGCTTATTTATTGCATATTTGATCTAGTTTTGATGATTAGCATATGAATAACTTGTTAGATGATGTTTAAAAACAAAATCTAACAAGTGTACATGAAAATGTTTAAGGGTTTTGTTAAACATAAATGTTTACATGGATGATCATTATCTTGGATTTTGTTAAAGTATATAAGGTTTTTCACTAAAAACAATACTTTTACAAAGTTATAAAAAGAAACATACAAGATGGGTTTTTTTATAAAAAGTTTGTTAAAACTAGAAGTAAAGCATGGATTTTGAACTAGTTATCATATGATATGATCATACCAAAACCCTACATGTTATTGATTTCATCTTGTTAAGATTTTGATATAAATCTCATATGTTTTTATTAAGAAAAATATGAGAAGATTATTGGTGATTTTATAAGAAAAATATATGTTTTATATAAACATGGCAAAGTATATATTTTAAAGGAAATATGGCCATTTTTCTTAAAAATCATAAGTTATAAAACTATTATTTTTGACAAAATCTTTATTAGATTAAAAAGATTTTAAAGAATAGTTTTTATAAAAGCAAAGTTTGATATAAATATATATTTTTGAGAAAATATATATTTAGTTAACATAACAGCTTATGTGCTATGTGCTATTTGTTTGTATTAGTTATATGAATGATAACTAAGAACTTGAATACAATGGTACAAATAAACACAATGTACATTTCGACTAAAGTCTTACAAGACTACATGTAAATACGCCTTAAAAACAACTTACGGACATTCCGAGTTTTCAGACGCAACTTATGGTCAAAACGGACGACGGGCGAATCTATAAACATATCGCCATTCAAAGGAGTTACTACGACGCTTAGGCGATCATTCGACGCGAATACATATAAATCACCAAAAACAATATCCGGATGTTTTGAAACTTATAAAAATATTATGTTTTTATTAACTACAACTTGGTGATTTTTATATAAATTACAAGATTTTACTAAATGGGCTTATATTCACAAAATGGACCCCTTATTTTTACTAAATGGGCTTATATCTTTACAAATGGGCTTGTTTTATACAAATGGGCTTGTTTTTATACAAATGGGCTTATTTTAAACAAATGGGCTTATATTATATAAATGGGCTTATCTTCCTAAATGGTCTTAACATAAATACATGGGCTAAGCCCAATATCAAAAATTTATGGGCTAAGCCCAATACCAAACATATGGGCCAAGGCCCAAAAACATTAAGCCCAATACTATTTAGGTCCAATACTCTTAAGGCCCAATACTATTTAGGCCCAATACTATTTAGGCCCAATAACATTTGGGCCCAATAACATAAATTCTTGGGCTAGGCCCAATAACATTAAGACATGGGCTCGGCTCAATGACATATAATTAATGAAAATACAATTATTCAATTTATTCAGACAAGACCCAATGATACAACTCACAAGATACAAGATTTCATATACATATATATATATTTGGTGAAATATATATATAACAGTTTAACAAAATAATACATCTAAAACACAGTTCAACGAACAACAAAGACATACAAGTCTTACACATATTTAGGACACAAGACTTGTACTCAAGTCATTTATAAAGACCGAAGTGTCTAACTAATATTTATCGTTTGTAGGTCGTGACACTATTCAGGACGACCGTACGTCAGATCACAGTTACTTACCATTCACGGACGCAATTCTGTGAGTTCATGTCCCCTATTCATTTTAAATATTTTACAACTTTACAACTATCGGGGAAAATACATGTTTATAGTATGATAAGTCATGGAATGAAACACCTTAGATCATGTGCGATTAGGGTCATACATCTAAGCACCATTAATCCAGTTTGGACCTAGGTACAGAGGGTTAGATCTAATGGGTATTGGCGAGCCCCACTCTTGGTCGTGGACCCATACAGAAGAGTGCGTTTGTGTCCCAGTCGATAGTAGTCGACACGAAATCATCAAGGTTTGGATTGCTTCCTAATTCGTCAAACATATTAATATCCTCGCAAAAGATTAATGATCAACGATTTCATTGACGCTTTACATACTACGTCATTACATACAGTTTATACAACTCACATTTTATGGATACAGTTTATACAACTCACATTTTATGGATACAGTTTATACAACTCACATTTTATGGATACATCTCATGCAACTAAACTGCATGAACTCGCCAACTTTTGTTGATGTTTTCAAACTAAACATTTATTTCAGGAAATTAGTGGACCATGCGGACATTTCAGTCAAGGAAAGCAAGTATCAATACTCCATGCCACCATTTGAAGGGCTTACCCGTTATATACCGCCTCTTTGCGGTGATATAGTGGTCAAAGCCTTGACATTTTAAGACTTACATTTTGTTATATAAAACAATGACAACTTATTTTCATTTGATGGTTTGTAACCAATACATTTAACTTAGGGACCTCGTCCCACTAACGATTATGACAATGGCATTGGAGCTTGTTTTTATTCATTTAGCATGTTCACTTATATTGTTATGCAATGAGAACCGATCAGATCACACCTCGCGCTTCCGCTATGAGTGGGTGTGACAGGTTGGTATCAGTGCATTGATTGTAGTGAACCAGGATTCTTTCTCGAGTCTAAGTCTACAATCACTAGGGACCTCTCACGAAAACCTCTGGTTCATGATGAATAGATTATAAATAAAATTGGACAGGTCAAAAGGTTTTCATTGCATATACATTTTTCAAGGTCCACTACAACAAAAATTCACTTCACATAAAATCAAGCGAGGACATTTCCATGTGTGAAGTCTATGAGAAATGGACACATTACATTAACAGACTATGTGCCTTCAATACATTACATTATCAGTTTACGCATTATAAACGGTTTACCAGTTCAGCTTATGCAAGATAGAAATCCTTGTTAGATAGGATTTTATGTGATTATATATAAATGATTTATATATGTGTTCAAAGGAATATTGTGGCAAGAACAAAATACTTTCGACTTCGAATTCCATTGTCATCCTTGACACACATAACATGGTTAAGACACGACATCTTTTACACAAGACATAATACTCTATTTCAGAACATAACATATTTTATACAATACGTCTTCCATGAGAATATCGACCTCACGTCTATTGTGGAGCTCATAACAAACATGGTTCCTGAGTAAGACCATAAAGCATTGATCCCGTGGAAGAATGGTTACCTTCTCGCGGATGCTGAGACGCCTGACTTCAGTAGTGACGATGAGGCAGAGGTGGCAGACTTAGACAACAACTCCATTAGTGGGACGAGGTCCCTGTGGCTCATACAAATCATGATTGACGACACTCTTGTCTAGTTAAGGAAAATGAAGTACTCATCTTGAAGGTGCCCCTTCAGTTGTTATCTTTACAAATTCTCTCTATTTTTATTTCATTTGATGTCGTGCCGTTCTGCGAGTAATGACAACGGACATTGACATGTGAACTATCATGAAGTTTCCTTCTATGTTGAAGGTATATAGACAATAGTGTCCTCTCTCTGACTGATCGCCTGCTCTCAACGAAGGAATGCTAGGGTGACCATGCAAGACAATTTATTATTATGGGGGCCCACGTAATAACAACTTGTAGTGCATGGAAATTCTGGTGGACTCTCTGGGTCAAGCTAATGATCACTATCCATTCAAAATTCTTAAGTGTTCAAGTTTCTATCCAGTAGAACACTAACTGAGATGGTTACTATAATACCCTACAATACAATACAAGAAGACGATACGTGTCACACCCCGACCACGTAAAACAACAAAACGTGGCGGAAACGTCGGGGAGTGTTGTAACAGAATCATTGTTTCACAACCATGGAATAAATAGTTTCGTTTTATTAAATCAAATGTATTACATTACATTAGAAATTGAAACAAAACAAAAACAAATAGTCTTTCGTTGTTATTAAGTCACTAAGGCCTCGTCCATTCCTATGTGAGCATACACCAATATCATTATCATCAAATATCATCAACTATTGTACCTGAAACACACGTGAAAATACGTCAGCATAAAAATGCTGGCGAGTACATAGGTTTTATGAAAAACAGGATTCATGACTTAGGTTTAAGAAAATGTTTAACCAAAAACTTGTCATAAATCCAGTTTAAGTGTTTGCTTTTATAAAACGTTTGAAAATCGATGATAGATAGGTATAGTAAAAAAGAATGATGTAAGGTTAAGTGAATAACCAAGTAAAAAGGAGCTTGTAAAAAACAAACTGTTTTGTAAAACAATGTCTTGTGAAAAATATGTTATTTGTGTAAAAATGTATAAGTCCAAATGAATGATTTAAATAACGCTACGCCATGTAATATAATACAAGCACTTATATATAGGAAGTACCAACGGCGTATCCACCATGCTTGTATCACATTACACACGTCTCGTTACTCAAATCACTTACCTACATAAACCACCAATGTAAATTGCCCATGTCTAAACCGTTGTCAAATGTCAATCAAGCAATGTGTAAACAAAATGTCATGTATGGCAAGTGAAATATGTAATAACCAAACCATAGGTAAGAATGCACAAACAATGTACTAAGTATGCGACGGATGGACATACATAGCATGTGATGTAAAATATACTAAGTATGATGAACATACATAGCATGAAATGTTATGTAAAATGATGTACTAAGTATGCACACAATGGGCATACATAGCAAAAACATAATAAAATCATGTACTAATAGTGTACTAGTGAATCATAGCAAGTATATTATATAAAAGCATGAAATCATGAGAGTAACAAGTAGGCACATGTGTTTCACCCCAAAATGTTTGGAAAACAGTAAAAGAGGGGTCTATGTACTCACTTGAGATTGCTTAGAAGTCGTAGAATAACCACCAAGCCATGCTAGAAGATCACGGAATCAAACGGCACCTATATAGGTATCTACATTAATAACCGGACCTAACTCGGAAGATCGGATAGTATGAGGTTTCGTAAACGAAATGAGTATTGGAGCTCATATGATAGGGTCTACATACTAAAATGAAACCTAACCTAAGTGCTTACGACCCATTACGACCCGTTTAGGTAGCTTATGCTACTTTAACGCGTCGCACGCGTAAAACGCATTCGGAAAGCCTAACTAGTCCTATGACAAGTATTATATGCCTTAACATGTCTAATATTGTTGCTAAATCAGTTTAGATGTCAAAAATTAAGTTACATATGCTTAAAATGAATTTATGCGTAAAAAGGGCATTTTGGTAATTTACCTAAGGCATATAAACTACGTATCACACAACTACTTAAACGATGTGACCATAAGCTATAACCTCGGAAGGTTATTCCCTACACAACTATGGTCACCTAAAGTGTTTGGTCGGATCCTAAGGATCGACCAAATGGGTCGGGTACGAAAGTATAAGCGATTGATTAGATCGCTTACCTTTACGACCCTAAACAAGCACAAATCCAAAAGCGACGAGCTAAACATGCTAGAACATGTTTAGTAAAGTTAGAAAACAGGTTTGGTATCAAAACTAACGGTTTTGATACCCTAGAGTAGTTTGGTTACAAAATACGCGAGAAAACGCATTTTGGCCGAAACTACGACTCGTCACTGAGCCTAGATAACGTGGTAATCCGTGGGTATAGTCACTAGGGACTATAACCATCGTGATTACGCTCACGTTATGAAGTTCAAACGAACTTCGCGTTGACCATAAACTGGTCAATGCAGAAAGTCAAACACAGTTTGACTTTAACGATAGAAATGAACGAAAAGAACGAAGGAATACTTACAAAAGGTCCCCGCAAGCTTTGACCCGATTCACTCTCAGGTAGGAAGCAAATACTTCCACTTAGAGAGCAAGAATCAGATCAAATGTGAGGAATGCAAGTGAAAGCAAGTGGGTATTTATAGATTTTCAAGAGCCATTAGGATCGTTTCTCGAAGATTGAGCTTTGATCTCATCCGTACAAGTGGGCACATGGTATTTGGATACCATGGGCTCTCAAAAACCATCAAAATTGGCCCATAGAATGATCAAAACCATGTCCAAAAACCCTGCAAACCAGTTGCTGTTTTAGAAACTGGTTTTTCTATTACTGGGCATCTCAGGCGGCCCGCTTAAGATATGCACATGGGCTTACGCGGGCCGCATGGCTAAGTATTCAGAATTTGCAGTTTATTCCCTGAACTTGTGAAATACGCATTTCGGCCCATTTTTGACACGTTTAAGCCCCGTTAACCCCATTTCAAGGCTCCAAAATGAAGTTAAAGTATAGGGAACTCAAAACATGCTCAAAAATATCTCAGATGTCGGTTCGTTTGGTGGTACGGTTGCGTTATTCGCTTAATTACGACGGGAGTCGTAACGAACGCAAAAACGATCCAAATTAAGCGACGAATGGAATTTTATCATGTCAAACACTAAAATAAAATATTTTAATGCTTACATAAATTTTTGGAAGTCCGGAAGTATTCAGAACGTAAAATATGCGCGAAAATGCAAACTTATGCACTTTTTGACGCTTTTAGTCCCTGAATGAGCATAAAGTTTATTTTTGCGCACCAAACACCTCAAAGCCTATTACTAATCTATGTAAAGAATATTTAGGGCATATTTAACTTATGATCAAGTTCTGGAAGGTCTGTTACAGTACAAATTGACATACTTTCGCAATTTGTCGAATTTAGTCTCTGTAAGCGAATAAACTTGATTTCGGCATACCAAACCATCCAAAACTTATTTCAAAGTTATGTAAGGGTTATTTAAGGTATGTTAAGCCTATTTCACTGTTCTGGAGTGTTTGTTGCATTAAACTAGTTATATTTACGCATCAGATCGCGTATAACCTTCCAGAAAGCGATTTAAGGCCCGAAATCGAACAAGAATCAATATGTGCAAACGATACACATATTTATACAAATCCCAAATATGAAATACAATATTTCATTGGTTTGGTATTTGTTTGATGGTTGAAGTGACATAGGTGTCACAATACGTATTCATTCGCGTCTAAACATTTGATCTATAACACGAGTTGTTCGAGACTAGTCATCTAAACAAACAAAACTTGTTAACCACTCATGGAGGATCTTTCCTCAACATTCTAGAATTTATGTACATGAGTTAGTTCCTTGGTGTCTATGGCACCTTATCTTACTTATTGGAAATGAATACAATAAATTCCGTCACTTGACATTTGTCCTATCAAAAGGGATAGTATGGCATGAGCCATGCTACAACTCCCTCATTGCATTCTATTCGACATCTATGAAGATCTTAATAATCTTGTTGGAGCTCGTGAAGCTCATGCACTATTACCATATTCGTCACATGGGCAAATACGACAAAGGAATTTCTCTACTTCGGAGGATCAAAGCCTATGTAGTATGGAATGCATACTATAGGGACGGAGGCCACTGGTTGGTTTCCCCTCCTCAACAAATTATTTCGTTTTCCACTTAGACATATGACCAGTACACGAAAGAGGCGCTACGCATTTTGGTTGCGGTTATCCACATTATCATTTATTCAAACATGTATGAACAATATGATCTTGAGGATTCTATGACCAATTTCCTTCTTCATTCTTAGGCACATGATAGACTGTATTTATCCAAACTATATGTCTAGATTCTTTTAATGTTGTATATTAAAAAGATCATGGCGCCAGGAGGATGGTCTACACCTAAAAAGGGGTTAACTAATCAACATCTCACAGTCAAACTAAAGTTCTTATGGAACAACACGAGGGTGCAGAAATTGCACAACATGAGGTTAATCGGGACCACACTAGTGACGGTACTGGTGGTACGGAAGCACACGACTTTCGCATGATGTCGAGATAACCAATCCATCCCGACAACCACTTGGAATTCTCCCATCGTCATTGGGATCAAATCCATTGAGTATTCTTCACCGTCGATACTCAATTTGCTATTTTGGCATACATCACACACTATAAAGCTTTTGTTATCACCTATTTAGACTTCTAAAGGCATAGGTAATTTAATTTATAAGAATGAAGAATGTTGAATAAATCCTTGGGAAAGGATTTATTCACACCCATATTAAACAATACACGTGTGGGATCGAGTTTACAGCAAATATACTTGAGACCACATCGGGTTCTGTCTTCACTTCAGCTGCGGTTAAGTGGAAAGATCTGGCTCTTACCTTTTGTGACTCTGTCTGCACATCCTTCTCGTTCTTTTTCCTTACCAACTCCGGGCAATCAGATTTCTTGTGCCCCGGTTGGTAGCATTTATAACAGACCGATACTTTCCCAAGGCACAATGAAGCCGTATGCCCAGTCTTCCCACATATAGGGCATGGCTTATCCTTGAAGTCACACTGGCCTTTATGCCCCTTTCCACATACCTTACAACTCGGCGATCCGCCTTTCACATCCGGCTTCTTTGCCGATTCAGTCGTTCGTGCCTTCTTTGTAGGACTTGGGTTAACATCTACTGCCCTTCGTTTACCCCGCTCTATCTGCTTTTTCAGCTCAATCTCTCGTTCCCGATCAGTGTTTATGATCTCAGTGAGAGTCTCATACTTTGAGGGAGTCATGAACTCCCGATATTCGGCACTCAACATGTTATAATAATAATAGATCTTCTGCTCTTCATTCATCACCAGCTCGTCACATAATCTTAACTTATCAAGAAAGATACCCGTGATCTTGTCTATTGATTCAACCCTTTGCCTCATTTGGATGAATTCTTCCTTGATTTTGTTAATAACCGCCTTAGGACTGTGATGTTTAAGGAACGGTGCCTGAGACTCATCCCATGTTGTAGCCTTAGCCGCTTCACTTCCAATCTCCTTCTTCTTGTTATCCCACCAGTCTTTCGCTTGACCTCTTAATTGACCCGTACCATAAGCTACGAAGTCATTAGCATCATAGTGGGTCCTTTCAAACACTCTTTCCATGTCACTTAACCATCTTTGACATATTATCGGATGGACCTCTCTATTATAAATTGGCGGTTTGCAAGCCATGAACTTGTTATATGAACAAGCCTTCCATTCTCCCGACTTTTCCTTCGCTTGGTTGGCATTATCTTCCAACCTTTTGATCCGTTCTTTAACTACCGTAAGCACCGTGCTTTGAATCTTGTCTATAAAACCGGATAGACTATTCTCGATTGCCTTTCCTACCTCTTCGGGAATCACTTCTCTCATTTGTTCGGTGACTATCCGCACCGCATCATCATTACCTCCATCGGCCATCTTGAATCTTAAATGTTTATATTAATTGTTAAACATTTCATTTTATATTATTTACGTCATTGCCTTGGTTTAGCCAAGTTCACCACTTGCTTAAACCATTCATGTTTACTGCACTTTCTGGGTTTGAGTGTGTTAACACGCTCTTCCCGTGCACATCAAATCAAATTCCTTTTTAATGTTCTACTAAAATCTACTAAATAACTAATTCTTACCGGATGTTTGATCAAGCTTCAAACCGAACACGCTTTGTTAACAACCTTGAGCTCCGACTACCAAGTTGTAAGCCCCGTCTTAATTTATCAAGATCATAATAATAAACTACACATTTTACATGAAAATGCGACCTTTCAAAAACTTTTATAAGTTATCATTCATACATGATTATAACATTCAAAATATAGTACTAATTGTTTACATAAGTTGTTTGTAACATAAACAAAACGATTTCATTGCGGAAGCTTCAAAGACGAGTGTTAGGTTTTTGATAATTGACTTGATCATCATCCGGATGTAAACTATGATCACCTAAATTCAAAACCAACAAAAAGTAAGTTTTGATGGTCAAATAAGAAGTTTAAACGAGTCAGGAATGCAAAATAAACAAAATAACAAAATTTGACAGCTCTGGGGTCTGTCGCGGACCGCGACAGATAAGGCCTCAGCTTCGCGGGCCGCCACGGGCCGTGGCGGGGCGCAACCAACTCCCCTTTCAACGTCGAGGGGTGAGACGACCTCTTTTTAATAGAAAGTTTTTATTTTTGAGCTGCAAATGCCCAGCTCCGAATTCTAACCAAATTCTAACTTTAAAAGTGCATAACTTTCGTTCTATATATCCGTTTTACGATATTCTTTTTCCTACATGTCCGTAATTTAAATACGAATACGTTCACTATCATTATTTGCATAAAACTTCAGATTATAAGCTGATAGCCTATAAATCCCCTTTTATTTATTCGACCCATTTAGTTATATATCATACTTTACATTATTCATCAATTGTGGTTTCTAGACGTAATTACCCATTCCCTGGGCTTGTGAACTTCGGTGTATCATTACCATTCCATGGTTTTACGCTCTCATAATCCAAAATCATCGAGTGACATTCAAATCACTTCAATACTACCAATTTAACCATTCTTTGACCAATTTGGTTGTCTAATGGAAACCACCATTTCAATGACATACCAAACATACTCTAACCAATCTGTTGACCCGTTTTGTTTGTTTAGTGAACTTGGTCAGTTCAAAAACGTACCACATTCATATATAACACTAATTCAAGTTAACTAACTATAATCACTATCCACTCCGGCTTGTCCGCTTGAAGACTCGGTTTCCTTGCCTATAGAGTTCATCCAACAACTTGTTTAGAACTCTAATGATATCATATAACGCATAAGTCGCCATAACATTCAAGTATGCGTTTTTGTTCGAAATTTCAACACTTATCTTTCATTTAGGCATTTTAACGAACACCTAAAGGGCATAATTTTTGCATATTTAAAGTCAAGTTCATAACTTGTTATTTTTGCCAAATATAAACATCAATTTCAATTCCATTATATCTAGCATGCATATAACTCCTGAATTCATCTCATGGAAATCAGTTAACACCATTTTAATAGTCATAATTCTAGTGTTCATCTTATCCCTACAAAACCCATTTAACTCATAAATGGATGATAATGAATTTCATAACTTTGAACACTAATTCAACAATTTATTGACTAGGGTTTACTCCTAGATATGATTTCATTCCATCCAAACATCAAAACAATTCAAGCTCAATTTTTGATTTCATGTTTTCACCAAAGTTCAAGACATAACCAAAAGATGATATTTGACATACCTTGTGATCCCTTCACTTAGGTGATCACTAATATGAGCTTGGATTTCGATTTGGGACTGATTTGGCCTTTTGATTCGATGGATTTGCTAGAACTAGGGTTCAAGTTGGAGGAGCCTTGTTCGCCCCTGTATTTTCTACTACCAGAACACACACAAAGTGTGTGTTTTGGGTTTTTAAGTTTTATTTAATAAAAACTATTTTCAATTTTGTCACTTTTGGCCCCTCGACTTTTCCCAAGTTTTATTTAGGGTGTTTTAATCAAGTTTCCTTATTACTACAAGACTTGTGATTAACTAGGTTATTTATTCCTAGTTACTTTATCTCATTTATATTCGACATTAAATTTATAATATAAAGATTTATATTTTCGGGGTGTTACGTAGGACCCGAGAGTGAGCGAACCCCACAACAAACCGACCCAATCCAAGCTAAAACACCCACCAATAATAACCAAGAAAATACTCAACCCCAAAACACCGACACAACCAAACCACCTCCGGTCCCTTACCCCAGTCGTTTACTTCGGCAAAAGACCGATGAACAATTTACTAAGTTCGTAAGCTTGCTTATACAACTCCACATCAATCTTCCTTTTGTAGAAGTTCTCACTCAAATGCCAAAGTATTCCAAGTTTATGAGAGAATTCCTCTCTCACAAAAGGAAGATTGAAACCATCCAACAAGTCACCCTTAGTGAAGAATGCTCGGCGGCACTCCTCAACTAGCTTCCCTAAAAGAAGATTGATCCCCGAAGCTTCACCACTCCTTGCTCTATTGGTGGATCGGCATTAAGCAATGCACTAGCCAACTTGAGGGCTAGCATTAATTTAATGCCGGCCTTTATGTTCAACCGACTAGGATTGGGTAAACCACATCCTACAAGAATGAGCATCCAACTTGCGGACCGGTCAGTAAAATACCCTCAAGGTGTCATCGAAAATTTATTGGTAAAAGTAGGAGAGCTTGTTTTTCCTGCCGACTTTGTTATTCTAGACATGGAAGAAGACACCGAAATTCCGCTCATACTAGGACGACCCTTCCTTGACACCGCACGAGCTGTGGTAGACATGAGCGAAGGACAACTAACATTGATGGTTGGTGAAAAATAGATCAAGTTTGAAGTTGGGCAACAAGCGGAGGATAATCCGGTCAAATACCTCAACGCGATTGACTCAAGCTTAAACGATGCATTGCAACGATACAGCTCGGGATGTGAGTCATCCCGCGCGGGTAACATTTGACTGACTTTGGGTCCAGCCAAGGACCCTTGTAAACGTGGCGCACCATTGAGGCATTCCATGGAAAATCCATTAGTTTAGTAGTTTGATCTTAGTTTAAATGTAGTTTAATCTTAGTTTAATATCTAGTTTAATGTCTTCTTTTAAGTATTTAGCTTTATAGGAGTAGAACACGCTCAACAGAGGAAGATGGATGATAAAATGGAACCAATGCACGTAAATTAGAGGCCACCTGACTCATTTTCTGCAAAATAGTGGCTGCAGCACGGGGCCGTGCTCAACCAGCACGCCCCTGTGCCCAACTTGTTGTTGTCAAATATTTTCTACCCAGAAGGTGGCACTGACCGTGCTCACCCAACACGCACCCTAGCCACCCCACTGTAAGTCTTCTGATTTCATTTGTTCCTGGCACTCCGGACATGGGGCCGTGTCCCCATAGCCCCCCGTGCTATAAGTGCTAGTAACCAACAATTTTTGTTATTTTCACACCTTTTACACATTTTTCCAAAATAAATCCTATTTGGGACACATTGAGGGCAATGTGTAATTTAAGTGTGTGGGGAAGGATAATAAAAACCTTGAATCGTTTGTTCTAAATCAAGCCTTACACAAAACTCGCCTTGGAACCGCTAAACACGCCAAAATTTTTCAAAAT
Source organism: Helianthus annuus (assembly GCF_002127325.2). Taxonomy (NCBI): domain Eukaryota; kingdom Viridiplantae; phylum Streptophyta; class Magnoliopsida; order Asterales; family Asteraceae; genus Helianthus; species Helianthus annuus. Next base: position 158,070,785 of record NC_035440.2, on the reverse strand, counting down.
TTTTCTTTTCATTTTATTTACTTATCTTAAGTTTAGTTGGGTAAACAAGTTCTAAAAATTATGTTTTTACAAATTTACAACCGATAGCGTCGTGATAAAGGAACCGATTTAGAAAATTACAAAAATGGGCATGATAAATCTTTGTAAAATTTGATTATATATACATTTTTACACTACAACCTTTTTTTCCACTGATGTGTGTAAAATGCAACATATAAATTACATCAAATGAGGCATAAAACTACCCCTTTTTAGTACTAATGTTGGAAAAAGAGTGGTTTTGTCTTCCTTTTGTATTTTCAGGATTAAATGAGCTCAAATTCACAAAAGAAGCAAAAAGACAGCTAAAACTAACATAAATACAAGAAAAGGAACATAAGTGGATTGCCCGACCCCTCAACAGCATCCTCCCAAGCGAAATAGAGAAGGCAGAAGACTGAACACGCCCCGTGCTCAGCCAGCACGGGGCCGTGCCCAAGAAGCAGCAGAAAAGACAAACCTATAGAAGCTTCTATTGCCCACCACGGGGCCGTGTCCAGCGGACACGGGGGCGTGGCGAAAGTACAGCAGGCGCATTAATTGTAATTGCGAGTTACAATTAATGAAGAGAGAGAGTGTCAGACAGGCACGGGGGCGTGTCCAGCGGACACGGGGCCGTGCCCAGCCTTCTGTTCAGCCTATAAATAGGAGTGCTTGGTTTCATTGCAACTCATCCCTTGGCACACCACCTCTCTCACACTTCATCCACCACCCACCACCATCACAACACCATCATCCACCACCATCATCCATTGTCCATCATAGAGTGTGTGAGTCGTCTCGGGATCCAAGATTGACCGTAAGAGTTCTTGACAATCAAGGCCATGTTTGCCTAAGTCTCTTACATCACTTGGTGAAGACAAGTGTTTAGTATAATACTTTTTATTTTTAATCTTTTGCACTTTTTATTTGGTTTTGTATTAATGACTTTAATAACTAGTTGCTTATGTTGAAGGTGATCTTTCCTTATCGTTTGTCCGTGGTGTCTTGGCATTATTTTACTGTCTATATAAAATAAAAGATTTTCATCATTCATATCTCCACGGTCTATATGGAGGTATGTTGGCTACCTGGTCGGGGGTTAAGGGAACGGTTTGGTAAGGGTCTTGCCCTTGTTTAGCGTTTAGAGGTCCTGCAAGGGACCTGGGTCAAATTTAGTAGGATCTCCTTCAATGCCCATAGGTATTGGATGGCAGGGATCCAAACTCTTTGACCCCCTCATAAGTTAACTACTATTAATACTATAACCCGGCTATTTAGGACTGTATCCTTGCTGACTCAGACTATTTAGTCGAGGGTAACGTCACCGCCAAAAGTGGGACCTACCATAATTTGCATTAATAACTTAATTCATTATCTTCCAATATTCCAACCCTTTAGGGTTGTATCCTTGTTGACTCAAACTACTGTGTTGAGGGTAACGTCGCCTTCAAAAGAGGGGCCTACTACAATAACTAAGATAATCTCTTAAACAAGTGCAAAAGTGCGAAAATAATCAAAGGTTATACTAATACACGAGTCGGATCCAAGTGATTCATCTTGTCTATCTGTTTTTATTTTTATTTTATTTTTCAGCATTTAGTTAGTTTTTATTTTCTTAGTTTAAAAACCTTTTCTAACATTTTGATTTGATTAGACGTTGAGGATAAATCGGTACTAAAAGCTCTTGTGTCCTTGGACGACCTCGGTATCTTACCAACACTATACTACGTCCACGATGGGTGCACTTGCCCATATGTGTGTTTAGTGTTTAGTAAATATCGTGTTTTATAAATTTAAAACTTGGCTAAAAGTGTAAAAAGGGCTTAAAATATACATCAAAAATATATACACACTGAGCTTTAGGATTTTCTTTTTTATTTTTTTCTTTTTAATTTCTAGGATTTTCTTAGTTTTTCAGATTCTACAGAGCTCAGCACGGGCCGTGCCCGCTGAACACGCCCCCGTGCTTAATAATTGGAACTGGCAATCCTGTTTTAAGTCAGACAGTAAGCTGAACACGGGGCCGTGCTCACTCAACACGCCCCCGTGCCCAAGATTCACTTACTGAAAACAGAACCGTTAGATCCCGGCGGTTGGTAATTTCTGACACAAACATGAGTGATAGTAATTCTTTTTACTTTCGGCACTCTTATGGTACGTGGTGTCAATTATGTGGAGGCGAACATGAAGAAGTAAAATGTTACTTTCTAAATTATAGGCCCCACTACATAGACCCACCGATTCCTTATAACCTTAAGAGGGGCGAAAGTAAAAATAATCACTATCTCTCCCTCGAATGCGCCCAGCCAGATATTCTAGGAGAAATGCTCCTTGACGAGTTATTTCAACTAGAAGAGCTTAGGAAGGATTTTATTGATCCACCCTAAGACGATGACCATGAAGAAATGTTGGGATCGCATTCCGACAACCTCGTTGCTCCAAAAAATACCTTCATACCTAGCGATGACTTGGACGTTAGTCGTCCCTGTGCAGATTGTGCCGTGAAGGACTGTCCATCGACTTCGTTCGGTGCATACATAGACCTGAGCGATTCGGCATACACCTTCTTTAACAAGAGCCCGGGAAAGGGTTGGACTTGTCCACCTAGAATGAAAATAGGAATTACCCTCACCGACAACCTCTTGCGTTCTCGCCTTAGTCTAGGACAATTAAGGTATCTTAGGCACTTTGGGGTTGTTCCAACCAGTAAGGAACCACCCGATATCGATGAGATCCTTAGAAGTAACAAAACTCCATAAGACAGCCTCCAGACACGGGGCCGTGTCTAGGTCAACACGCCCCCGTGCTCACCTAAAAGTTCTCTGCTGATTTTGTCAGAATACGGACAAAATGTGTCCGGATTTCCTCTGAACACGGGGCCGTGTCCATCCAACACGGGGCCGTATCCAGTGCGCTGTCGTTTTCTTTAAATGCAGCCTGATCCCTGCTCATTTTTTACCACTTCAAAAGACAGAGATTCCTGGGATCTTCACTCATACCATCCTAGGTAAGTGCTAAAAGAAGGTTCCCAAGGACCATCTTGTCCCTTCTACTTTTATTCATTACCTCTTCTTTCAAATTTTTCAAACATTTCCTCCATGAAAGCTTGGAAGCTCCATGATTCCAACCTTTCATGAGAAGTTTGTAAGATTATTTGCTAAGGATTCTTGTTTAAAGTTAGTTGTATAACTTTGTTTTAAATTATCTGTGCTTAAAACCCAGTTGAAAATCATGAAAATAATTTAAAACTCCAAGACTCCTTAGCCTAAAATCCTGCAGAAAAGTGGACACGGGGCCGTGCTCATCAAACACGGGGCCGTGTGCGATGCACTGTTTCGTAAAAATTTAGTTTTCTTCGGTTTCTTTCTCAGAAAATGGCAAGCAGAACAAGCGGAACATCTTCAAGAAGTAACCGACAAGGAAGAAGATCATTAACGGCAGAAGACTCTCTTGTAAACTATGTTTACGCCCTAAGAGAGGCTATTGACGAAATGACGGGAGTGGAGGAAGCATTGGTCGACCGTATCAACCATCTAACGGTGGGACTGGAGGGCTGTCTCCGAGAGGTGAACCTCTTGCACCAGAGGTTAAACCTCCTCGCCTCCCCGCCCTTGGTGCCTATAATAACCCAAAGGGCGTGGAACGTGGTGGCCGAAGTCATCATTCCGGCCGAATGGTACGCCATGCACCCTGAGCCTCCGCAAAGGGTGGTGCAAGGAGTCCCGGTGAATGTTCCCCCTCAGCCACAAGTTGCTGAGGAAAATGAAGCTGCCTTCTTCCTTCCAAGGGAGATAGAAGAATGGCTTTAAACGACATTTAGGGAAGAAAACCTTCGGCCAAAAGTCCTACTATATCGGGAAACTATTCTCGAAATTTTCTTAAAATAGTAGAACTCTTTATGATAACCTCGTGTACCTCCTGACCTATTTAGTTAAGTTTTTATTTTATCTTATTTTCGGAATATTATGTAAGATCTCTCTATGATTTCAATGAAATGATGGTTTTAAAGTTTGGATGGTTCATAATAAATAAAACACACTCATGGTGGTAAAGGATGAAAAGGGAAACGAGAAACATGACCCCATGCACAAGAACAAGGCAACCCGATATCAATTTCTCCAACACAGAAGGTTCAACACGGGTCGTGTCCAACCAACACGACCCCATGCTGAACCCCCTGCAGAAAAATGCCCAGTTCAGGTAACTGGACACGGGCCGTGTTCACCAGACACGTCCCCGTGTCCAGGCTTCTGTTTCTTTTCTTTAATTTTCGTTACTGGCACCTGAACACGGGGCCATGTCCGGTCCCCACGGGGCCGTGTCCAGACTGCCAGTAATATAAAATCTTTGCTTTTAACACCATATTACACATCTAATCAACCTAAAAAATTATTTTTGGGACACATTGAGGACAATGTGTAATTTAAGTGTGGGGGGGATGCTAAAACCTTGAAATTTTGCAAGTCCTAATAACAAGCCTTACACAAAACTCTATTGGAACCGCTAATCACCCCAAATTTTTTTCAAAAATTTCCATTTTTTTTACTTGTCTAAAGTTTAAGTTGGGAATTCTAGGATTAATAAGGTTATATTTTTACAAGTTTACAACCAATAGCGTCGTGATAAAAAGAACCAACATAAGAAAATTACGAAACGACATGACAAGCTTAGTTAAAATTTGATTATATATACTTGATCACATAGAAAAAACCATTCCCACAAAAAGTGAGTTTTGAGCCTTTATTGAGCATACAAATATACATCTTTAGACTAAATGCTCATTTTTCGTTTCTTGTGTGAATAGCCGCTTGGTTCTTACGACTCTAGAACTTGCCACGACGATTCATTCCCGGTCCTTACCAACTTAAACCCAAGTAAGTAAATGATGGAGGCATTAGGACTAACCCTTTTTTTCTTTCTACACCATTATTTTTCAATTTTTTTACCACCTACCCAAAATCCCCCTAGTTAACCCCTTTGAGCCTAAACCTTTCATTTCTTTACCCTAAAACATTTTTACCCACCAAAACCCTTTTTATTTTTACCCTTTATTTTAGTAACAAGCTCGGTTTTCATGTGACTAAAAAAATAAAAAAAATTAAAAAAAATAAAAAAAAAATGATGAAATTTGAAATAAACAAACAAAGCTCTTAAAACAAAAGCTTGTTTGAAGAAATACTTCGAAATAAAAAGTGACTAAAACAAAACGTTTTACGAAAACCGACGCAACGCATTTCGCCCTTTTCTACTAACCACTAACCCATTCACCCACCTTTAGCCCAAGCCTTTACCCAAAAAGTCCTCTTGATATTTACAAAGGTAACGAGTTAAAAAGGAGGAGGATTGATTGCTTGGCAAGCTTATGGTAGGAATAAGTTCCATGCCGCTCTCGAGTGATTCACTAAAAATAAACCTTCGGCCGAGTGTGAGTGATTTCTCCCGTGAGGTATGTGAACTTGTATATAAATGGAATTTTAAAAAGGCGTGTTATGCCCAAATAAGTAATTTCTCCTTTGAAACGTTCTAAACAAATCATAACGAATAGGATTGTAAATAAATAAAAAAAAAACCCAAAAAGATCTTGGATTTCCGGCACTCTATGACAAGCCAAAACCTTCTCTTCTACCCATTCCATTTGGGAGTGTAAGCCACATATTAAAGAGTTTTGCTTGAGAACAAGCAAAAGTTCAAGTGTGGGGGTATTTGATGTGTGTAAAATGCAACATATAAATTACATCAAATGAGGCATAAAACTAACCCTTTTTTAGTACTAATGTTGGAAAAAGAGTGTTTTTGTCTTCCTTTTGTATTTTCAGGATTAAATGAGCTCAAATTCACAAAAGAAGCAAAAAGACAGCTAAAACTAACATAAATACAAGAAAAGGAACATAAGTGGATTGCCCGACCCCTCAACAGCATCCTCCCAAGCGAAATAGAGAAGGCAGAAGACTGAGCACGCCCCGTGCTCAGCCAGCACGGGGCCATGCCCAAGAAGCAGCAGAAAAGACAAACCAATAGAAGCTTCTATTGCCCACCACGGGGCCGTGTCCAGCGGACACGGGGGCGTGGCGAAAGTACAGCAGGAGCATTAATTGTAATTGCGAATTACAATTAATGAAGAGAGAGAGTGTCAGACAGGCACGGGGGCGTGTCCAGCGGACACGGGGCCGTGCCCAGCCTTCTGTTCAGCCTATAAATAGGAGTGCTTGGTTTCATTGCAACTCATCCCTTGGCACACCACCTCTCTCACACTTCATCCACCACCCACCACCATCACAACACCATCATCCACCACCATCATCCATTGTCCATCATAGAGTTTGTGAGTCGTCTCGGGATCCAAGATTGATCGTAAGAGTTCTTGACAATCAAGGCCATGTTTGCCTAAGTCTCTTACATCACTTGGTGAAGACAAGTGTTTAGTATAATACTTTTTATTTTTAATATTTTGCACTTTTTATTTGGTTTTGTATTAATGACTTTAATAACTAGTTGCTTATGTTGAAGGTGATCTTTCCTTATCGTTTGTCCGTGGTGTCTTGGCATTATTTTACTGTCTATATAAAATAAAAGATTTTCACCATTCATATCTCCATGGTCAATATGGAGGTATGTTGGCTACCTGGTCGGGGGTTAAGGGAACGGTTTGGTAAGGGTCTTGCCCTTGTTTAGCGTTTAGAGGTCCTGCAAGGGACCTGGGTCAAATTTAGTAGGATTTCCTTCAATGCCCATAGGTATTGGATGGCGGGGATCCAAACTCTTTGACCCCCTCATAAGTTAACTACTATTAATACTATAACCCGGCTATTTAGGACTGTATCCTTGCTGACTCAGACTACTTAGTCGAGGGTAACGTCACCGCCAAAAGCAGGGCCTACCATAATTTGCATTAATAACTTAATTGATTATCTTCCAATATTCCAACCCTTTAGGATTGTATCCTTGCTGACTCAAACTACTGGGTTGAGGGTAACGTCGCCTTCAAAAGAGGGGCCTACTACAATAACTAAGATAATCTCTTAAACAAGTGTAAAAGTGCGAAAATAATCAAAGGTTACACTAATACACGAGTCGAATCCAAGTGATTCATCTTGTCTATCTGTTTTTATTTTTATTTTATTTTTCAGCATTTAGTTAGTTTTTATTTTCTTAGTTTAAAAACCTTTTCTAACATTTTGATTTGATTAGACGTTGAGGATAAATCGGTACTAAAAGCTCTTGTGTCCTTGGACGACCTCGGTATCTTACCAACACTATACTACGTCCACGATGGGTGCACTTGCCCATATGTGTGTTTAGTGTTAGTAAATATCGTGTTTTATAAATTTAAAACTTGGCTAAAAGTGTAAAAAGGGCTTAAAATATACATCAAAAATATATACACACTGACACGCATCACCCACAAAAGTGAGTTTTGAGCCATTACCAAGCATACAAATACACATATACACTAATTGCTCAATTTTTGTTTCTTGTGTGAATAGCCCGTTTGGTTCTCACGAATCTAGAACTTGACAATATGATGCGTTCCAAGTCCTTACCGATAAAATCCCAAGTACGTAGATGATAGAGGCATTAGGACCAACTCATTTTTCAAAAACAAAACCTTTATTTTTCTTTGCTTTATCCAAAAAAACACCCCCTACTTAAACCATTTGAACCTTAAAAACCTTTTCATTTCAAATCCACAGAAAAAACCCTTTTCATTTTTCATCTTTCATTTTTGTAAACTTATCGGTTATGAAATTACGATTACGGCTCAGTTTAAACTTTGGCAACAAAAAAAAATCAGAAAAATTTGAAAATATGCCAAAGTATTTTTTTGCTAAGCCAAAAAACAATAGAAAAAACCGATAGTTTACGTTTTTCACCCTTTTCCAATAAAACTTACCAAACCCGAACCACCGCCCACCCTTTAAAGTCCTCTCGATATTTATAAGGATTTAACATCAAAAGGAAGAGGTTTGTCGATTTTCAAGCCTATGGAAGGAGTAAGTTCGAAATTGGGCACGAGCGTTTCACTTAATACATTATCGGCCGAGTGTTGAGTGTCCACTTGTGAGGTGTGTAAATTTGTATATATACCTAAATAGAATTTTATAAAGGCATGTTATGCCCAAAGTAAACAAAATAAAAACAAAATGAATTTAGAAATTGGATACCCGACACTCTAAAGAGAGGACCAAAAACCTTCTCTTTTACCTATTCTGTTTGGGTGTGTAAGCCACGTAATAGAGTTTTGCTTGAGGACAAGCAAAGATTCAAGTGTGGGGTTATTTCATGTGATTAAAATACAACATATAAATTATATCAAATACGGTGTAAAAGCAACCTTTTTTAGTTTTAATGTTGGAAAAAACTCATGTTTTCGTTCCTTTTTTATTTTCAGGGTTAAAAGAGCTTAAATTTGCAAAAGAAGCAAAAAGACAGCAAAAACCAACATAATTATAAAGGAGGAGGGATTGCCGCAACTCACCAAGCCCCGATCCACATCCAAACCACAAAATAGCAAGAACATAAGACTTGACACGTGGTCGTGTCCACCAGACACGGGCCGTGTCCGAAGATGGATGCTGGGTAGAAGAAAAGAAAACTGAAAAAGACAAAAATAGCAGCCAACACGGGGTTGTGTTAAGCCAACATGGGGCATGGTCAACTCAAATATTTTCAGAATCTGCAATAGTACAACAAGTACTTTGGCCACGGGTCGTGCCGTTGACACACGGGGCCGTGTTAGTACAACATCTGACAAGCAGTTAATAAGGAAGAAAGAGAGAGATGGGCACGGGGCCGTGCTGAAGCTTCTGAAGACAGCTATAAATATAAGTGCTTGGTTCCAATTCAAACCATCCCTTGGCAAACCACTTATCTCACACTTGCCACCACTACAAAACCTTCATCCACCACCATCATCCATTTTTCCACCTTTAGAGTATGTGTGTATAGTCTCGGGATTCAAGATTGATCGTAAGAATCTTTGTCAAACAAAGGTCATGCTTGGGTAAATTCTTACATCACTTGGTGAAGACATATCTTTTATGTATTTCTTTTATGATTTCCAATCTCTGGCTACTTTTTAATTGAGTATGTATTAATGACTTTAATAATTAGTTTTTTATATTGAAGGCGAATTTATTTAACCATTCTTCATATGTTATTAATTCACATATTCATGTCTTTACGGTTTATTAAAAGCATGTTAACTACTTGGAAGGGGGCTAGAAGGGTGGTTGGGTAAATCTATGTCTTGTTCAGTGTATAGATCATGCGAGAACCTGGTGCAAGTTTAGTACTACTCCATGGATTGGCCAGGAATGACTGGCCCGACTGAGAGCAAGAAATCACTTGCACCCCTTATTCATAAACTACTATTAAAACTTTAGACCAACCCCACGAGGACTATATCCCTGCTGACTCAGACCAACAGGTTGAGGGTGCCAGCTGCCCGTTAGGGGGCCCACCACATTTTGCATTAATAACTTACTTAATTATCTTTCAATATTCTGACCTAGTGGGATTGTATCCTTGCTGACTCAAACCACTAGGTTGAGGGTAACGTCACCTTCAAAAGAGAGGCCTACTAATATAACTAAGATAATCTCTTAAAATGCCCAAAGTGCGGAAATCATTAACAGGGTACATGAAAGATAAACCGGATCCAAGTGCTTCTTTCTTGTCTATCTGTTTTTATTTTATTTTATTTTCTATCGTTATTTTTTATAAGATTAAAAATCTTTTCTAAAAATTTGGTTCGATTAGGCGTTGACGATAAGCCGGTATTAAAAGCTCTTGTGTCCGTGGATGACCTCGGTATCTTGCCATCACTATACTACGTCTGCGATGGGTGCACTTGCCCTAACGAGTGTAGAGTGATAGTAAAATATCGTGTTTTATAAATCTAAAACTTGAAAATCGGCGAGTTTTATAAAACTAAAAATATACTCACACCGACACACGTCAGTAAACATACATGGAGCATATTCGACTAGTTTTGATATAGCCTGGATGAGAATTGGACAAAGACGACATCTGAACTACAGTAATCAGAAAATATGCAATGGAAGATATATGGTTATAATTTGAATATACAACTTGCAAGGCAAGGATTTAATAATTATGGAAAGATCGATTGTCAAAGAATAGGTGAGATTATTTCATGATTATGGAAAGATTGAAACTGATTGAGAGAAATTTGTGATTTCCTAAAGTATAAAGCCACGGTTTCAAGGAGAAGGGGGAGCAATATAATTGAAATCATGCCTATTTTGTGAATTATCTTGATTAAGAGTCATGCCACATCATCAAGTGAGTTGGCAAAGTTATTTTGTTTTAGTATAGATGATAGATTAGATACAGATTTTATTTTATTTGTGATTTTCAAAAATGAAATATAAATATAAAACTTTAATATATTTTAGAAAAGGTAATAATTAGTTTTTTTTCCTTTTATAGATTATTGTCAACGTCAAGAAAAAAAGAAAACAAAATTTAAGCAAGGAAATAGATCGATTATTATAAGGCTTGATAAATAATTGCGTTGATTAATATGAATTCAAAATTCCATGATACATAGTACTCAAGATATGACGCTGATTTGATAGTTGTTTGCACGCACATTTTCAAGATTAGGTATATTAATAGATGGATCCTAAGACAAAAAATAAAAGAAAGATTTTTTTTTACAACAATGGTGGTAGTCTAGTGGTTTTGCATGCTGTTGTTAAGCGTAGTGGTTCGGGTTTGAATCCCGTCCCACTACGTTTTCTTGTCTACGTTTCGCTTACGGTATGCGTGTATAATGTATATATGTATGGGCCCTTGGAAGGCAAAAGTGAAAGTGCACTAATTTTAATGTTATTTTACTAATTTCGTGAAGATAACATTAAAAAGTGAGGGATGGTTAATCATGCATCATGTGGTGGCGTTGATAGTTAAAAGAAAAGGGGGTACATGCACTAATTGGCTTTTGTCCCAATTGTTGAGTGTTATATGCCTTATGTCCAAGGCTTGATACAAAACTACTATAGAGGTCGGGGTCTCATTGGAAGCAGTCTCTCCATTCCTGTGGGATAGAGGTAAGGTTGTCTACATCTTAACCTTCTCAGACCCTACCTTAGCTTTGCTATTGGTAGGATTTACTGAGTATGATCATGATGATGATGTTGGTAAGATGATGCAGTCCCCAACTAACTAGTGATTGTATGTTTAAATCTTGTAAAGAGTAGGCATGGTGATTTTAGCCATTCAAAAGAAAAAAAAAAGAAATTTTAAGAATTTGTGAAATTAGTGATTATCATCTAAAAAGTGGGTTTTGTCTAAATTGTTTAAGAATGACTGTAGAAAATAGAGATGACATGTGATATTCCTTATAAAGGGTGTGCAATAACTGAACAGTTAAACGAACTCGACTGAAAAACAAACTGAAATTAATCGAAAGTCGGTTATCGATAATTTTTTATGCCATCCGTTAACCAAAAATAATCAAACCGAACGAAATATTTATATTTACATATATTTCTAGCCTTTATACCTTCGTTTCATGTTTTATACTTTCATTTCATATATTAGTATCTTTCTTTCATTTATTTATACATCTATTTCATTATTTATACCTCCAATTCATTTATTTATACACCCATTTCATGTATTTATACATTTATTTCATATATTTAAATCTCCATTACATGTATTTCTAAGCAAAAAAATTAACCCTTGTATGATTTGGTTATTAACCGAAAACTGAATCGAACCGAAAACCGACGAATTAACTGAACCGATTAACCGATGACTTTGGTTACTGTTACGATTAATGCCAATAACCGAACCGAACTATCGCAACCCCCGCCCCCTATCTGTCCCGGAAACGGGCGCACGCAAGAATCAGTATTGGTGGTATCGGTGTTTATCAATTTGGCAGCGGAAATTACATCAGGACCGTAGTTAGGAAATATTTTATCAGAGTAAAACACCACATTTTGCAATAATAAATATATTGGGATAAAACCCAAGTTTTCATTACAAACTAATTTATAGGGATGGACCCTATTTTATTGAAAATAAAATATCTTCTTTATTTATGTAACTTTTATAGCCACTTTTCGAAGCCTTTAGTGCTGTCCAGCTGGCTTCTAGTTGGCTTTCACATTTTTAACAGTATTGAGAGCGATTACAATGTTTTTATCTACACAATTACTCATTCAGTACTGTCAATCCTGACTGGTGGGTCATATTACCCATTGGCTAACTCTTTGTCCAATGGTAACGTGTTCCACATTTTGTATACAAAACCCCAACATACCGACAATAATTGAAGAATTACAATGACTCAATCACTGCTAATTAAAATTTAAAATAAATAAAAGTTTTGTAAAAACCAGTTTGAAAAAGGTTTTTTTTTTGGGTAAAGGGTTACCCCGATGAATTTTATTACTACTCTACCAATAAAACCAAGTGAGGAATAGAAAACATTCCTCAGATCTCTAGTATGACATGCCATACTAGAGGAAAACACGCACAAGGCAACACAAAACAACTAGCCAACTAATAACTAGAAGTAGCAAACAACAAAAGACAACCATTCCTAGCCATAATCATCATCTTCGACCAACAACCCACGTGGTAATCTCCATTGTTGCAGAATCGCTTCAACCTGTGTAGTACTTTTAAATCTTACTGTGTGTAATTTCATCCGTACCATAGCTAAAATAAGCTCCACCAACACCTCAGGATCCCTTTTTTTCGTTGAAAACAAGCGCTGGTTCCTCTCCTGCCAGATAAAATAAGCCGCAGCCCCAATAGCAAGCTTAGCAATAACATGTTGAGCCTTCTTTGATTTCGCTATACCCACCATGTAGTCAAGAATAGCATCCCATCTTTCGTGCACTTCATTCATGTTAACTTTATCCATGATTCTAGCCACAAACTTTTGATGCGTAACAACATTCAAAAAACAGATGTTCATGTGAGTCTGGACCCGAAGTACATAAAGAGCAAACAAGCAGGCCATAATTAGCATTACCCGAAGCCTACCATGTAGACATCACATCCTGCGTTTTCAGTTTCTTGTTCACGAGAAGCCACATAAAAACGCATGTCGAGGAATAGATTGAGGAAACCAAACCAAATTCAGCCATGGAACTTCTGGCTGGGTATTGCAAATGTCATTCCAAACCGTCGAAGTGCTATAGTCTTCATCTTTTCCCAACCGTGACTGCCAAATAAGCTTATCTCGAGCCATGCTTGTTAGAACAATCGGACGCATATTGAGGAGCACCGGAAATCTGTCAACCCATCCAATCGGCCATTGCCAAAAACCATGATCTATCACCTCGGATACTTTAGTGCTCAACGAGAAGCCTGCACTGGCAACAAGCCGTGGAGTAATGAAAGAACTAAGTGGGCAAATGTCGTCCCACTTGTCAAACCCCAGAGAAGTACTACTCCCATCTCCTAGTTTGGTCCATACATGATCTCGAATAATCTGCCTAAGACTTAGCATCTTCCTCCAAATCCACGTGATGTTATTTTTTAACGAAAGGTCCCAAAAATTCCTATTCCGAATGCGGTAAGTATGGATCCATTTAACCCATAACGACTCTCTATGAGTTAGAATGCTCCATATGTGTGTCGTCATGAGAGCATTATTCATATCAATAATACTTCTAACACCCAATCCACCTTCATTTTTCGGTAGACAAACCCGCTTCCAATTCACTTTAGCTTTCCCTTTGATGTTGTTCCCTTGAGACCATAAAAACTTCCTCATTTTTTGTTCCAGCTCAGAAATAATACGTTTTGGAAGGATAAAGACGGATGCCCAAATAATGTGCATAGCCGATAGAACTGAACGAATCAATTGAAGGCGCCCAGTAAACGATAGACATTTTGTTTTCCAATTAGTGATTCGGGCATCCATACTTTCCACAAGTTTTCTGCAATCACTATAAATTAGTCTAGACGATATAAGCGGCACTCCAAGGTATCTAACCGGCAACTTCCCTTCCTTAAATGACATGATACTAAGAATATTCATTTTAACCACATTAGAGACATTCCCAAAAAATATAGTACTCTTACTCATGCTCGGAATGAGGCCAGACATGTTCTTGAATGTAGTCATAGCCTCCCAGATAACTCTAGCAGATCGATAGTCCCCCCGCGAAAACAAAAATAAATCATCTGCAAAACATAAGTTTATAATACGTTGCTTTTCATACATTGCATGAAACCGAAATTCAGCTGATAACGAAACTTGTTGTTGCAAAATAAGAGTGAGGATTTCCATAACCAAAGTGAATAAATATGGAGACATTGGGTCTCCTTGCCTAAGCCCACGTTTCCCTTCAAAATACCCGTACAGATTTCCATTAATAACTATCGAGAATGACGTAGTGGTGACACACGTCATAATCCATTTAACCATCTTAGCATGAAAACCGAACCCCTTCAAGATCTGTTCTAATAAATTCTAGTCAACCGTGTCATAGGCCTTCTGAATATCAACTTTAAACGAACATCTAGGAGGGCCAAAATTACGATGGTAATTATGCATAAGCTCCTGAGTGAGTAATATGTTATCCGAAATCCTTTTTAAAACCGAACCCCTTCAAGATCTGTTCTAATAAATCCTTCGATGTGACAACTCGTACTTTACCGTCTCGTACATTACGTGTAACCATCGAACTAGTGTGATTACGTGATCATATTAATTGAACAAATGTTGTGTTATGTGCTTGATGTTTACTATTTGTACATGTATGAATCGGACCGCACAACACACCCACACTCGCACAAGCCCATTCGGGCCTTATACTTTGCACACGGGTTATTAGGGCAGCCCATGTGGGTTCGGCCCACTCCCCTTTAACCGTGTAAATCCCATAGTTGGGGATAGGTTTTGGTTAGTTGTCACAAACACAAAAACACACACAAACCCTAGAAGTTTTCCTCTCTCTCTCGGCTTGCTTGGAACCCGACGACACACACACACTTTGAAGCTTGTGAAACGAATCGATCCTCTACCTTCATCCGGTTAGTGATGATGTTATGTTTTTGGATTATTTGTGATATCATGTGATTGCTATCATTCGTTAGGCGATGTAACTAGGGTGTATGCTAGTAATATTGGTTGAATGTTGATGATAATTGGATTGTTAATCGGTTCTCATGAATGATTAAGATATACGGTTACTTGACATGAAATCGGTTATATGTATGTTTGTGTTATGAGGAATAATTCGGATGGGTTAATAGTCTGAATGTATGCAAACCGGGTAGGATGCATGATAGCTGATTTATGATTCGGTATGTTTTTATAATAATCTGATTTCCTGTTCTTGATGTTAATATGAACATGCTTGATACTCATGATTTGAAGTTGAATGAAATCGGAATTAACTGTGATTGATCGAAATTGTGAAACTGCCTAAGTTGTTTGCTAGAATCACGGATAAGTCAATGCAGGAAATATGGAAACCAGTTACATACGCGATTTCGACACCTGGTTGCGAGTCGGGACCATAGTTGCGAGTCAGAATCCCACTCGTAACCAAGCCAGCACAAGTCGAGACTACGGTTGCTAGTCCCGTTGCGACTCGTAACCAGACCATGATGAACCGAGACCTCCATTGCGACTCGCAACCAGCTGTTGCGACTCGTAATCTCCGGTTGCGACTCGAGATCCCCGTTGCGAGTCGAGATCACCATCGTTTACACGCACACAGTTGGGCCTTCACTGTCACGGGCCCAATCTATTGAGCCCAACGATTTGAATTGTGGACTGTTTATTAACGGACTTGTATGTGTTGCTATTTGGGCCGATTGAGAATCTGGATTGTTTTGTTATTGGGCTGCTTATGTCATTGGGCCGGGTATGAATGGACTTAGAACAATTGGATCCTCACAGGCTATGTCTTATCTGCTTACGTGCGTACATGTTTGCCATGACTATACGTGATTACTACCTACGTGTTATATACGAACCTGACTTGTATAACAACCATGCTAGGACGTGATTGACAAATTACTAGCTTATCTATACTCTTTGTGTATCTGCCGAGCAAACCAAGGTGAGTTCACACAGCCAAGGCATGGGATTCCCGGGTTGGGAATTGGGTTGGATATGTTGAATTTGGAATGATTACTCGTACTTACGCATATACCAGACTATAGACCATCGTCCTCAGGTTAGTCAGGACACGTTACGTAAAGCCTACGTAACCCAGTATATTTGCCATATGTCTCCCGGGTCGGGAGGACACGTTACGTAAAGCCTACGTAACCCAATACCATTCACTGGCTTCCAGGTCGGAAGGCCACGCTGCGTAAAGCCTACGTAGCCCCCACGCGTACCACTGTCCTCGGGGAAGGGCACGTCACGTAAAGCCTACGTGACCCTGTACGTTTTTCCTGTTCTCGGTAAAGAAGAACACATGGTCGGAAGTTAGTCTAGTAAGTACCGTTAATGAGAAGCCCTCATTAACCAGGATGAACATGGGAAGCCCCCACCTTTAGTACACACTAGTATGGGAAGCCCCCACTAGCTATACTTATGCATTACTTTATGAACTTACTTTCTGTGAACTCGCTCAACTAGTTTGTTGATTATTTGCTGCATGCCTTGCAGGACCTTAGGTATACTTGGGAGCTTGCACAGGGAAGGAGCAAGTCGTTGTGGGCAGATGGATCGTTAATGATGTCGAACTCATAACTCGTTTTGAATTTACTTTACTATGCTTCCGCTACTTAAAACAGTATTTGGTTTTGAAACATCAATCATGTCATGGTGACTTACGTTAATTACTTTTATTATTATTAAATGCTATGTTTGATATGATTGATGGCTTGATCCTGGTCAGTCACGCTCCCAAGCGGTGGTATTCCGTGGGTGGATTTTGGGGGTGTGACAGATTGGTATCAGAGCCATTGGTTATAGAGAACTTGGTTTTAATATGGGAAAACGTTTTATTAAAACCGGACTATAACCAGTACAGTGCTCTCAACGATCCACAACGACGCTTCGCTCCACGTGCAAGACTCGACATCCTAGGTAATAAGGTTTATGTTTATTGCCAGTTTGCTAGAACTGCTTAGAACTTTGCTCGCATTACGCTTAGATACACATGCATTGATTTCATGAGAACACCTATATGCCTACACTTTTCTGTCATCGCCCTACTCGCGAACCATTCTTATGTATGCTACTTGTTACTATGAAGATCAATGGCCGCACGAATTAACATGACTCAAGCCCAGCTAGAGGCTCTCATTGCTGCGGCAGTTGCAGCCGCCCAAGCAGGTCAACCCGCTCAGCAGCAGCCTGGGTGCACCTTCAAGAACTTCATGGAATGTCGTCCTAGCTCGTTTAGTGGCACAGAGGGAGCAGTTGGACTCCTCCACTGGTTTGAAAAGCTCGAGTCGGTTTTCGAAATGTGCGAATGCCCTGAGGCTCGCAGGGTGAAGTTCGCCACTGGCACACTTGAAGGGATTGCGCTCACTTGGTGGAACGCACAAGTGCAGATCTTAGGGTTGGCAGCTGCTAACGCCACCCCATGGAACGACTTTAAGGAACTCATCAAGCGTGAGTATTGCACGCGGGAAGACATACACAAGCTGGAAGATGAGCTTTATAACTTGAAAATGGTTGGATCGGAAATCGAAGCGTATACCAAACGGTCCAATGAGCTGGCCGTTCTGTGTCCAACTATGGTGGACCCTCCATACAAGCGCATTGAGTTGTATCTCAAGGGATTGGCGCCAGAAATTCAGAGCCACGTGACGTCGGCTAACCTCGAAAACATCCAGGAAATCCAACGCCTAGCTCACCGTATCACCGATCAGGCAGTGGATCAGAATAAACTGCCCAAGCGTGTTAATGCTACTGCTAACGTCACCACCTCAGTTACTCCTGCTACATCTGGTGACAGTAAAAGAAAATGGGATGGGGATTCCAGCAAAGGTTCAGCGACCGTTCAGCCACAAGCTCAGCAACAAAAAATCGACCACTATCAGAGTCCCAGTCAGCAATCCTCTGGTGGTCACAGACAGAGGAGATATCAGGGTAGTCAACCCAGGTGCCACAACTGCAACAGGCATCACCACGGCCCATGTAACAAGGGTCGCTGTCAAAGGTGCCTTAAGATGGGTCACGAGGCCAAAGACTGTAGGAGTCCACGGCCTGCGAATCAGAATCAGCAGCCTCAGCAACCAGCTCCACAGAACCAGCAGCAGCAACAGCAGCCACAGCGTGGAAACCGGGGGTGTTTCCAGTGTGGGGCTGAAGGTCACTTCAAACGCGATTGCCCTCAGTTGAACCAGAACCGCAACAACAATAACAACCAGGGCAACGGGAACAACAACGGTGGAAACAACAACAACAACGGCAATGAAGCTCGTGGTCGTGCTTTTGTGCTAGGTCGAGGTGACGCAGTGAACGATCCCAACGTTGTTATGGGTAAGTTTCTCCTTGACAATATTTACGTTACTGTTTTATTTGATTCGGGTGCGGATACAAGCTATATGTCTGTGAAAATGTGTCAACTGCTAAAACGTGCACCAACACTTTTACCCACCAAACATGTAGTAGAGTTAGCTAACGGTAAAAGTCTAGAAGCCACGCACGTAGTTCAGGGTTGTAATCTTATCCTTGCTGGTCAAGCCTTCTCTATTGATCTCATTCCCATAGTTTTGGGTAGCTTCGACGTCGTGATTGGGATGGATTGGTTATCCCAACACCAGGCAGAAATCTTATGCAGCGAAAAGGTTATTCGCATTCCTCGTTCTGGTCAGGAACCTCTAGAAGTGCAAGGTGACAAGAGTGGTGCTGTGGTTGGCATCATCTCTTTCTTGAAGGCTCAGAAATGTTTACGTAAGGGTCACACAGCCATTCTGGCTCTCGTTACAGACGCATCAGCAAAGGAAAAGAAATTGGAGGATATTCCAATTGTACGCGATTACCCTCAGGTGTTTCCTGAAGACTTACCTGGCCTACCGCCTCATCGTCAGGTCGAATTTCAGATCGAGCTCACTCCAGGAGCAGCACCCATAGCCCGCGCACCATATCGTCTAGCTCCATCGGAATTGGAGGAATTGTCAAAGCAACTGCAAGAACTCTTGGAAAAGGGTTTCATACGACCAAGCTCTTCGCCTTGGGGAGCTCCAGTGCTTTTCGTGAAGAAGAAAGACGGTACGTTCAGGATGTGCATCGACTACCGTGAACTCAACAAGGTGATGGTGAAGAACCGTTATCCTCTTCCACGCATAGACGACTTATTCGACCAGTTGCAAGGGTCGTGCTACTATTCGAAGATAGACTTAAGGTCGGGGTACCATCAGCTGAGAGTCCGGGATGAGGACGTCTCCAAGACAGCCTTCAGAACTCGTTACGGTCACTACGAGTTTCTCGTCATGCCATTTGGGTTAACTAACGCGCCTGCTGTATTTATGGATCTTATGAACAGGGTGTGCAAACCCTATCTCGACAAGTTCGTCATTGTGTTCATCGACGACATCCTGATTTACTCCAAGAGTCAGGAGGAGCACGAGCAGCATCTTCGCCTGATTTTGGAACTCCTTCGGAAGGAACAGCTGTACGCTAAGTTTTTCTAAATGCGACTTCTGGCTTCGTGAAGTCCACTTCTTAGGCCACGTGGTGAACAAGGATAGGATCCATGTCGATCCATCCAAGGTAGACTCGATCAGAAACTGGCCTGCACCGCGTACGCCAACAGAAATACGCCAATTCTTGGGTCTGGCAGGTTACTACAGACGGTTTATTAGAGACTTTTCGAAGATTGCTCAGCCGCTCACACTACTGACACAGAAGGGTGTCACCTACCGTTGGGGCAACACGCAGGAAACTGCTTTTCAGTATCTAAAGGATAGGCTTTGCAGTGCACCTATTCTTTCATTACCAGAGGGCACAGACGACTTCGTAGTATATTGTGACGCGTCAATACAGGGTCTGGGATGCGTATTGATGCAGCGGGATAAAGTGATTGCCTACGCCTCTCGTCAACTCAAGGTTCATGAACGGAACTACACGACGCACGATTTAGAGCTGGGAGCTGTGGTTTTCGCGCTTAAGATATGGCGACACTACCTGTACGGTACCAGGTGCACGATTTACACCGATCACAGGAGTCTCGAGCATATCCTTAAGCAGAAGGATTTGAATATGCGTCAACGACGATGGGTCGAGTTACTTAACGACTACGAATGCGCTATCAAGTATCATCCAGGCAAAGCCAATGTTGTGGCTGATGCCCTTAGTCGAAAGGACACCTTACCAAAGCGCGTGCGAGCGTTACAACTTACGATTCAGTCTAGCCTTCCTGCACAGATACGAAATGCTCAGACAGAAGCACTGAAGCCCGAAAACGTCATGGCTGAAGCCTTACGCGGCTCACGACAGCAAATGGAACAGAAGGCAGACGGTGCCTACTATGTAACGGGCCGTATTTGGGTCCCTCTTTATGGCGGTTTACGCGAACTTGTTATGGATGAAGCTCACAAGTCTCGCTACTCGGTACATCCAGGGTCGGATAAAATGTACCACGACATCAGCACTACTTATTGGTGGCCTAGTATGAAGGCCCACATTGCTACGTACGTTGGAAAGTGCTTGACCTGTGCGAGAGTCAAGGTCGAATATCAGAAACCAGCTGGCCTACTTCAGCAGCCTAAGATACCTCAGTGGAAATGGGAAGAAATTTCCATGGATTTCGTTACAGGCCTACCTAGATCCCAGCGTGGGAACGATACGATATGGGTCATAGTTGATCGACTCACCAAGTCTGCACACTTCCTGCCGATTAAGGAAACGGACAAGTTCTCCACTCTCGCAGACGTTTATCTTAAGGAAGTTGTCTCGAGGCACGGGGTGCCCACGTCTATCATTTCGGATCGCGATGCACGATTCACGTCAGAACTTTGGCAAGCAATGCATAAATCTTTCGGCTCAAGGTTAGACATGAGCACAGCATACCACCCTCAGACGGATGGGCAGTCTGAGCGTACGATCCAAACTCTCGAAGACATGCTTCGGGCATGCGTTATCGATTTCGGCAACGGCTGGGAAAAGCACCTCCCTTTGGTGGAGTTTTCTTACAATAACAGTTACCATACCAGCATTCAAGCCGCTCCATTCGAGGCATTGTACGGGCGTAAATGCCGGTCACCTCTCTGTTGGGCAGAGGTGGGAGATAGTCAGATCACGGGTCCAGAGATTGTTGTGGACGCCACAGAAAAGATTGCACAAATACGACAACGCATGGCGGCAGCACGCGACCGTCAGAAAGCCTACGCGGATAAGCGTAGAAAGCCATTGGAATTTGAGGTCGGGGACCGGGTTTTATTGAAAGTCTCACCCTGGAAGGGTGTGGTTCGTTTTGGCAAACGGGGTAAACTGAATCCGCGGTACGTCGGACCATTCGAAATCATAGAAAAGATTGGCAAGGTAGCCTACAAGTTGAAACTACCAGCTGAACTCGGGGCAGTTCACAATGTCTTTCATGTATCGAACTTAAAGAAGTGCCTATCAGACGAAACACTCATCATTCCTTTTAAGGAACTCACTATCGACGAGCGGTTGCAGTTCGTCGAGGAACCAGTTGAAATCACGGACCGGGATGTGAAGGTCCTCAAACACAAGAGAATCCCTCTTGTCCGAGTTCGTTGGAACTCCACACGTGGCCCAGAGTACACCTGGGAACGCGAAGACAGGATGACAGAAAAGTACCCCCAGTTATTCGGGAACAAGGCAACCACTACTGAGGCTGAAGCTACTACTTCGGAATTTCGGGACGAAATTCCAGATCAACGGGGGGAGGATGTGACACCCCAGGAAAATCAGTGAACAGTACAGTTTACCTAGCTTCCTCAGTGAGTGCATACCAAATTTCGGGACGAAATTTCCAATTAGTTGGGGATAATGTGACAACTCGTACTTTACCGTCTCGTACATTACGTGTAACCATCGAACTAGTGTGATTACGTGATCATATTAATTGAACAAATGTTGTGTTATGTGCTTGATGTTTACTATTTGTACATGTATGAATCGGACCGCACAACACACCCACACTCGCACAAGCCCATTCGGGCCTTATACTTTGCACACGGGTTATTAGGGCAGCCCATGTGGGTTCGGCCCACTCCCCTTTAACCGTGTAAATCCCATAGTTGGGGATAGGTTTTGGTTAGTTGTCACAAACACAAAAACACACACAAACCCTAGAAGTTTTCCTCTCTCTCTCGGCTTGCTTGGAACCCGACGACACACACACACTTTGAAGCTTGTGAAACGAATCGATCCTCTACCTTCATCCGGTTAGTGATGATGTTATGTTTTTGGATTATTTGTGATATCATGTGATTGCTATCATTCGTTAGGCGATGTAACTAGGGTGTATGCTAGTAATATTGGTTGAATGTTGATGATAATTGGATTGTTAATCGGTTCTCATGAATGATTAAGATATACGGTTACTTGACATGAAATCGGTTATATGTATGTTTGTGTTATGAGGAATAATTCGGATGGGTTAATAGTCTGAATGTATGCAAACCGGGTAGGATGCATGATAGCTGATTTATGATTCGGTATGTTTTTATAATAATCTGATTTCCTGTTCTTGATGTTAATATGAACATGCTTGATACTCATGATTTGAAGTTGAATGAAATCGGAATTAACTGTGATTGATCGAAATTGTGAAACTGCCTAAGTTGTTTGCTAGAATCACGGATAAGTCAATGCAGGAAATATGGAAACCAGTTACATACGCGATTTCGACACCTGGTTGCGAGTCGGGACCATAGTTGCGAGTCAGAATCCCACTCGTAACCAAGCCAGCACAAGTCGAGACTACGGTTGCGAGTCCCGTTGCGACTCGTAACCAGACCATGATGAACCGAGACCTCCATTGCGACTCGCAACCAGCTGTTGCGACTCGTAATCTCCGGTTGCGACTCGAGATCCCCGTTGCGAGTCGAGATCACCATCGTTTACACGCACACAGTTGGGCCTTCACTGTCACGGGCCCAATCTATTGAGCCCAACGATTTGAATTGTGGACTGTTTATTAACGGACTTGTATGTGTTGCTATTTGGGCCGATTGAGAATCTGGATTGTTTTGTTATTGGGCTGCTTATGTCATTGGGCCGGGTATGAATGGACTTAGAACAATTGGATCCTCACAGGCTATGTCTTATCTGCTTACGTGCGTACATGTTTGCCATGACTATACGTGATTACTACCTACGTGTTATATACGAACCTGACTTGTATAACAACCATGCTAGGACGTGATTGACAAATTACTAGCTTATCTATACTCTTTGTGTATCTGCCGAGCAAACCAAGGTGAGTTCACACAGCCAAGGCATGGGATTCCCGGGTTGGGAATTGGGTTGGATATGTTGAATTTGGAATGATTACTCGTACTTACGCATATACCAGACTATAGACCATCGTCCTCAGGTTAGTCAGGACACGTTACGTAAAGCCTACGTAACCCAGTATATTTGCCATATGTCTCCCGGGTCGGGAGGACACGTTACGTAAAGCCTACGTAACCCAATACCATTCACTGGCTTCCAGGTCGGAAGGCCACGCTGCGTAAAGCCTACGTAGCCCCCACGCGTACCACTGTCCTCGGGGAAGGGCACGTCACGTAAAGCCTACGTGACCCTGTACGTTTTTCCTGTTCTCGGTAAAGAAGAACACATGGTCGGAAGTTAGTCTAGTAAGTACCGTTAATGAGAAGCCCTCATTAACCAGGATGAACATGGGAAGCCCCCACCTTTAGTACACACTAGTATGGGAAGCCCCCACTAGCTATACTTATGCATTACTTTATGAACTTACTTTCTGTGAACTCGCTCAACTAGTTTGTTGATTATTTGCTGCATGCCTTGCAGGACCTTAGGTATACTTGGGAGCTTGCACAGGGAAGGAGCAAGTCGTTGTGGGCAGATGGATCGTTAATGATGTCGAACTCATAACTCGTTTTGAATTTACTTTACTATGCTTCCGCTACTTAAAACAGTATTTGGTTTTGAAACATCAATCATGTCATGGTGACTTACGTTAATTACTTTTATTATTATTAAATGCTATGTTTGATATGATTGATGGCTTGATCCTGGTCAGTCACGCTCCCAAGCGGTGGTATTCCGTGGGTGGATTTTGGGGGTGTGACATTCGACCCGGAACAAACGCAGACTGATTGATGCTAACTATCTCACTAAGACCTTCTTTGATACGATTGGTGATGATCTTGCTTATACATTTGTAAATCGTATTACAACAGGATATAGGTCTATAGTCTGTAATATTAGAAGGAGTGCAAACCTTAGGTATGAGAGAAAGAATTGTATGATTAATCTGGTGGAGGAGTTTCCCATTGTCGAAAAAATCCTTTACCGCGGCACACACATCATTCCCTACTACATCCCACGCCTTTTTAAAGAACACTGATGTATACCCATCCGGGCCTGGAGCTTTGTTTCCAGCAATCGAGAACATATACACTTTAATCTCTTCATCCGTCACATTACGAATCATAGCATTTGACTTATCCACATCCAACACCGTTCGAAACAAGTCCGGAGTCGGGTTGATACTAATGTCTCCAACACTTCCAAGAAAAAGACTGAAATGATTCACCATAATAGCTTGTGAAACCATACCACCTTCATGGAGCGTTCCATTAGCATCTCTAACTGACGAAATCCTACTTCGATGGTTTCTTGCTTTAATGACATTATGGAAATACTTCGTGTTCGAGTCACCTAAAGAAAGCCATTCAACTTTCTATTTTTGTTTTAAAAATGCACTTTCATCATAGACAGCCTCCTTATAGTCTTGAAGAATTCGGCCATGCTGCATGATCAGATCATTGTTTAGCGGATCCCCATCAATAGCAAGTTGGCATTCATCCAAAGCTTTACGAGCCGCCTTTACCTTCTCATGAAGATTACCTTGTTTATAAAAGAGCTTCCGTAATGGCGTCTTTAACTTCTTGAGCTTCTGAACAATTTGGAACATACGAAACCCACTTACATCTTTACTCCAAACCTCTTTCACATCGTCCATAAAACCATTTTTATCCGCTAAGAAATTAGTGAACTTAAATGGCTTTGGCTTGTCCCTCGTAACATTTGGCAACGTTAGAATACAAGGGGCGTGATCAGACATCCGATAAGGATGAAAATAAGCTGCCGCTGCTGGGAAGATATCTATAAGCTTGATATTTCCTAGAATCCGATCAATTTTCTTATAAACCACTTCTGTACTGTTCCTTTTGTTCGTCCAAGTAAAGTGAAGACCTGATCGGTTCACATCAAATACTTCTATAGTATCCGGACATTCCTTGAATTCTCTCGTGCTTATATTAATGGTGGAGGTTCCTGATAGCGTATCATCCAGAAACAAAGACGCATTAAAATCCCCCATAATCGCCCATGGTATATCCCGCATGATTGAATGATGAGCACAAAGGTTAGACCATAGCTGCCTCCTAACTTTATAATAATTGTCCGCGTAAATAAAAGAGCAAAACAAGCACTTTTGATCCTGCTTAAAGACGATTTGGGTATGAATAACCTGATCCGTTTGGTCTAGGACCATAACGTCCACCATATTGGCATCCCACCCAACGATTATGCGAGTACCTTTAGAACAGCATATAGCATTTGTTGCCCAACTCCAAGAATTACAAACTTTCTTACAAACATTTGCGACATTGGAATAGTCTACATGAGTTTCCATTATAGCACACACCTGCAAGTGATTTTCAATAACCATCTGACGAACCTCCTTCTGTTTAAGGGAGCGGTTCAACCCCCGTATGTTCCAAGAAGCGATACTAATCCTTGAGACTAGTCGCACCGGGTGTGCTTGCACCCTCAGAACCCACCCCTTCCCTTTTGTTATCCATGAACTTTGGGATATCAGCTAGCAAGTCATCCACTTCGACATCATCTACCCACACCTCTTCCACGTTACCCTACTTCCTAGTAACATTGGGTCTATAATGTAGATCCTCTTCCCGATTAGTAGCGTCTTGTTATTGTGTTTTGTTTTCCTCACTTAAAACACTAAAAGGGTTCGCCGTTGAAACTTGATTTTCCATTACCGACTTCCTATTATTCTTCAGTTTAGGCTTCACCACTGGCCGATAAATTAAGTTAGGCTTTTGATTTTTAAGCTGAATACCTTTTTGATTCCCTTTCTTATTCTTCCCAGTTACTTCCTTAAACCCATCATTCCGGCTTTGTGGATCATTATTAACCCCTACATTTGGATTTTTTGGACAAGAATTTTCTTCATGACCAAACACATGGCATGCTGAACATCTTGTTGGTTCCCATTCATATTCAATCCTAACGTCCACATTCGAATAACCAGTACCATCCAGACCTGGAACTGCAACACTAACATTTCTTTTTAGATCCCTCTGAGCATCAACTTCAATTAGAGTTCTAGCAAAACTACTCCTACCCCACAACTCCGTACACATTGTTGCCGTGTATGAATCCAGTCTTCTTGGTACACCAATTTTTGAAGCAAGCAAGCTCAAACCATCTTCAGTAAAGGCTGCCAATGGAATTTCATGCATTTTTACCAAAACAGGCACCGCAGTGATATCCTCTTTTACAACCGTAACAGTTGGGGACCATTCTTTTAAAATTATGGGAACACTTTTTATCATCCAAGGGCCATCCTCCAGGAGTTGATCCAAACCTTCCTTTGTTTTGAACTTAAAGAAAAAAAAATCCTTTAGCATTCATCATAAGTTTTGAAATCCCATATTTCGCCCAATTGTTTCTCGTAAAGTAGTCAACTACTGGAAACGCCAAACGTTTACCAAGGAAATAACCATATAACGTGTTAGCATATCGTTCAGCTACCTTTTGCACCGATGATACTGGAATTACTACATCCACACCATCCATCTGTTCATTGCCTTCCATATGCCTGAAGTTCACATTGATACTCGCCTTTTTATTCTGGACAACACTAGCAAAGGATAAAGGTTTCTGGACTTCCACCCTTGAAGGCTCCTCATGAATGACAGATGAAGATGCCCTCATTCCATTAAGTTGTTCCCCATATTCCACAAACGTATCCATGCTAGGGTTTGCATGTCACACCCCCAAAATCCACTCACCGCTTGGGAGCGTGACTGACTAGGATCAAGCCACCAATCATATTGAACATGCATTTAATATTAAGTAAATTAACTGAAAACCATCCATTCAATACAAAAGGTGATCAAACAAATCATCGTTTCAAAATGTAGCGGAAGCATAGTAAATAAACCAGCAGTAGTTAACAGTTTTAAGTGTCATAATAGCTCAACAGAAAAGCCACGATCCTTGTCCACAACGACCCGCTTCTCCAGTGCAAGCTCCAAGTACCTAACGATCTGCAAGGCATGTAACAGAATGATCAACAAACTAGTTGAGCGAGTTCACAGTTAATAGTTTAGTTTGGGTAATAATGCGTTCGTTCAATTAAGTCTCATATCGTATCAGTTCCATCGCGGCCTCACAGGCATGTGTGCGAAGATTAGGTTCATTAGTTCGCGACCGTAGTCTTTACCGACCAGGGTGTGTGCGAAGGCAATTTATCAGTTCGTTCGCGACCATAGTCTTTACCGACCAGGGTGTGTGCGAAGGCAGTTGAGTAGTTCGTTCGCGACCATAGTCTTTACCAACCAGGGTGTGTGCGAAGGCAGTTCGACAAGTATCATTTAAGCATGCACAAACAATCATCCAACCCATTCCCACCCTGGGAACCCATGCCTTGGCTGTGTGAACTCACCTTGGTTTGCTCGGTATGCTAGGTTATGCACTCACAAGTAATTAATCACGTCCTATTGTATGCACGTATATCAAATCAGTTCATGTTCGCAATGATACGCATGCAATTTAATGTTCACATAACAGTCAGTTTGCATATCGGCATAACACGTATTGTTTCACATCAAATCATCAGCTAGTGTACACGAATACCAATGTTAACATTCATCACTAAGCATGGCATGCCAAATAAATCAAACATACATTCCAACATTCAAAATATGTTCATAATTATATATCTTTCGATCCACCCTTATCTTTCGGTACATTAATGATCTTTCGACAAACAGTTATCACAGTTATCCTTCGGACCGAATGTTATGTTTCGAACCAATGCCATCTTTCGACCAACTGTCATCTTTCGGTCAACCTAATTATGTTTCGGTCAATGCTACTATGGTTCGGTCAAAGCTATCCTTCGATCAACACTACTATGGTTCGACTAACAAGCATCTTTCGACAACAACTATGTTTCGAGTAGCAAGTATCTTTCGATACATATCAGTTACGTTTGATCACAATCAGTTACGGATATCACGCAGTCAATTACAGAAACAGAAACCCTAATCATCTACAGCCGTCATCATCATTAACAATCATCATCGATCATGCATGTCCAAACAAATCACAACCGGTACCAAAACTTAACAGTACATCTACATAACGAGTATCATACGAGCACGATTCCTCACTACAATCGATCTATAATATTAATTAATAATCCGAACAGAATACCAAAAACCCTAATCGATAGCAGGTTTTGATCCTTGTGTTTAAACTAACCCAAACCGTGTTCCCTTGTTTCGTTTTCGTTTACCATAATCAACATCATCAATAAGCAAGGATTCAAACATGAGGTCAGGCATTATGTATATATACTAATGAATCATGTACTCGATTAACAGTTAGCAAGGATAACAATTAAATAATCATGCAAATGCTTGGATACTAACCGAGGTGAATCGAAAACTAAAGCAAGCTTCGAGAGTTCCAAATTGCCGTCACTCACAGAAAGGCTCTAGGGTTGAAAATGACTGCCGACTACATGCATTCACGTATTTAAACGTATCACAGAAATGGGCCAAGCCCATTAGAAAGGCTGGGCCGAAAGATGTCGAAGGATAGGGTCCTTGGTCGAAGGATATGTTTCGAGATCCTTCGGACCGAAAGTTGATCCTTCGAATCGAAGGATATGTTTCGAGATCCTTCGAACTGTAGGTCATGTTTCGTGGTCTAGATTAAGTGTTTTAATAATAATTCTAACATTATTTTCTACCACAGCAAGTAATCACATATAGGCAAAAATGACAATACGTTTCATTAAAACACAACTCGTACAATTTCAAGTCCACAATCCAAACAACTAAACAGTCAAAGTCAACGCGCATTTAATGCGAAAGTGAAAGTCAGAAACTCGAGTTGTCACATTATCCCCAACTTAAAAGAAATTTCGTCCCGAAATTTGGTACGCACTCACTGAGGAAGCTAGGCAAGTTACATCGTTCACTGGTTTTCCTGGGGTGTCACATCATCCCCCCGTTGATTTGGAATTTCGTCCCGAAATTCAGTAGTAGTAGCTTCAGCCTCAGAAGTGGATGCATTGGTTTCGAATAGCTGGGGGTACTTTTCTTTCATCTGATCTTCGCGTTCCCAGGTATACTCTGGGCCACGCTGGGAGTTCCAACGAACTCGAACAAGAGGGATTCTCTTGTGTTTGAGGACCTTAACATCCCGGTCCGTGATTTCAACTGGTTCCTCGACGAACTGCAACCGCTCGTCGATAGTGAGTTCCTTAAAAGGAACTATAAGGGTCTCATCTGACAGGCACTTCTTCAGATTTGACACGTGAAATACATTGTGAACTGCACCGAGTTCAGCTGGTAGGTTTAATCTGTAGGCTACTTTGCCAATCTTTTCTAAGATTTCAAATGGTCCGACGTACCGCGGATTCAGTTTGCCTCTTTTACCAAATCGAACCACACCCTTCCAGGGTGAAACTTTCAATAAAACCCGGTCCCCGACCTCAAATTCCAATGGCTTTCTACGCTTGTCCGCGTAGGCTTTCTGACGGTCGCGTGCTGCCGCCATGCGTTGCCGTATCTGTGCTATCTTTTCTGTGGCGTCCACTACAATGTCTGGACCCGTAATTTGACTATCCCCCACCTCTGCCCAACAGAGAGGTGACCGGCATTTACGTCCGTACAATGCCTCGAATGGAGCGGCTTGAATGCTGGTATGGTAACTGTTATTGTATGAAAACTCCACTAAAGGGAGGTGTTTTTCCCAGCCGTTGCCGAAATCGATAACGCACGCTCGAAGCATGTCTTCTAGAGTTTGGATAGTTCGCTCAGACTGCCCATCCGTCTGAGGATGATATGCTGTGCTCATGTCTAAACGTGAGCCGAAGGATTTGTGCATCGCTTGCCAAAGCTCTGACGTGAATCGTGCATCGCGATCCGAAATAATGGAAGTGGGCACTCCGTGCCTCGAAACAACTTCTTTCAAGTAGATGTCTGCTAAGGTAGAAAACTTATCCGTTTCTTTGATCGGCAGGAAGTGTGCAGACTTGGTGAGTCGATCAACTATGACCCATATTGTATCGTTCCCACGCTGAGATCTAGGTAGGCCTGTAACAAAATCCATGGAAATTTCTTCCCATTTCCATTGAGGTATCTTGGGCTGTTGAAGTAGGCCTGATGGTTTCTGATATTCAACCTTGACTCTCGCACAGGTTAAGCATTTTCCAACGTATGTAGCGATGTGAGCCTTCATACTAGGCCACCAATAAGTGGTACTAATGTCGTGGTACATTTTATCCGACCCTGGATGTACCGAATAGCGAGACTTGTGAGCTTCATCCATTACAAGTTCGCGTAAACCGCCATAAAGTGGGACCCAAATACGCCCCGTTACGTAGTAGGCGCCGTCTTCCTTTTGTTCCATGCGTTGCCTTGAGCCGCGTAAGGCTTCAGCTTTGACGTTTTCGGGTTTCAGAGCTTCCATCTGAGCAGCTCGTATCTGAGAGGGAAGACTAGACTGAATAGTAAGCTGTAGCGCTCGCACGCGCTTCGGTAGAGTGTCTTTCCGACTGAGGGCATCAGCCACGACATTGGCCTTGCCTGGATGATACTTGATGGCGCATTCGTAGTCGTTCAGAAGTTCGACCCATCTCCGTTGACGCATATTCAAATCCTTTTGCTTAAGAATATGCTCGAGACTCCTGTGATCGGTGTAAATCGTGCACCTGGTACCGTACAGGTAGTGTCGCCATATCTTAAGCGCGAAAACAACAGCTCCCAGCTCTAAATCGTGCGTCGTATAATTCCGTTCATGAACCTTGAGTTGCCGCGAAGCGTAGGCAATAACTTTATCCCGCTGCATCAATACACAACCAAGCCCCTGTATCGATGCGTCACAATAAACCACGAAGTCATCCGTGCCCTCTGGCAATGAGAGAATAGGTGCGCTGCAAAGCCTATCCTTTAAGTACTGAAAAGCGGTCTCTTGCGTATTACCCCATCTGTAAACGACACCTTTCTGTGTTAGCATAGTAAGTGGTTGCGCGATCTTGGAGAAGTCTTTAATAAATCGCCTGTAGTAACCCGCCAAACCCAAGAATTGGCGTATTTCAGTCGGTGTACGCGGTGCTGGCCAGTTTCTGATCGAATCAACCTTGGATGGATCGACATGAATCCCATCCTTGTTTACCACATGGCCTAAGAAGTGGACTTCACGAAGCCAGAAGTCGCATTTTGAAAACTTTGCGTACAGTTGCTCCTTTCGAAGAAGTTCCAAGATAAGGCGTAAGTGCTGCTCGTGCTCCTCCTGACTCTTGGAGTAAATCAGGATGTCGTCAATGAAGACAATGACGAACTTGTCTAGATAGGGTTTACACACCCTGTTCATAAGATCCATGAAGACTGCAGGCGCGTTCGTAAGCCCGAATGGCATGACGAGAAACTCGTAATGACCGTAGCGAGTTCTGAAAGCGGTTTTGGAGACGTCCTCATCCCGGACTCTCAGCTGATGATACCCTGACCTCAAATCAATCTTGGAATAGTAACACGACCCTTGCAACTGGTCGAATAGGTCATCTATGCGCGGAAGAGGATAACGGTTCTTCACCGTCACCTTATTGAGTTCGCGGTAGTCGATGCACATCCTGAACGTACCGTCTTTCTTCTTCACAAGTAATACTGGAGCTCCCCAAGGCGAAGAGCTTGGACGAATAAAGCCCTTCTCCAAGAGCTCTTGTAACTGCTTCGACAGTTCTTCCAGTTCGGTTGGAGCTAAACGATACGGTGCGCGGGCTATTGGTGCTGCTCCAGGAGCTAACTCAATCTGAAACTCGACTTGGCGATGAGGAGGTAAACCAGGTAAATCTTCAGGAAACACTTGAGGAAAATCACGCACAACTGGTATATCCTCCAGCTTCTTTTCCTTTGCTGATGCGTCAGTGACAAGTGCCAGAATGGCAGTATGTCCTTTTCGTAAACATTTATGCGCCTTTAAGTAAGAGATAATGCCAACCACAGCACCACTCTTGTCACCTTGTACTTCGAGAGGTTCTTGACTGGAGCGAGGAATACGAATAACTTTTTCTTTGCATAAGATCTCCGCATGATGTTGGGATAACCAATCCATACCGATGACGACGTCGAAACTACCCAAAACTATGGGTATGAGATCAATCGAAAAAGTCTGACCCGCTAGAACAATACTACAACCCTTGACTACCTGCGCGGCTTCTACACTTTTACCATTGGCTAGTTCTACGACGTGTTTGGTGTCTAGGGGTGTTGGTGTACGTTTTAATAATTTACTCATTTTCAATGACATATAGCTTGTATCAGCACCCGAATCAAATAAGACAGTAACATAAATATCGTCGAGAAGAAACTTACCCATAACCACATTGGGATCATTCACTGCATCTCCTCGACCCAACACAAAAGCACGACCACGAGCTTCATTGCCGTTGTTGTTGTTGTTTCCCCCGTTGTTGTTGTTACCATTACCCTGATTGTTGTTATTTCCGTTGCCCTGGTTGTTGTTGTTGTTGTTGCGATTCTGGTTCAACTGGGGGCAATCGCGTTTGTAATGACCTTCAGCCCCACACTGGAAACATCCCCGATTTCCACGCTGTGGCTGCTGCTGCTGATTCTGTGGAGCTGGCGGTGGGAGTTGCTGGTTCTGGTTTACTGGTCGCGCGCTTCTACAATCTTTGGCCTCATGGCCCATCTTGTGGCATCTTTGACAGCGATCTTTCCGACACCTTCCACTGTGGTGTTTGTTGCACTTGTTGCACCACGGATGATTTCCCTGATAACCTCGTTGTCCCTGACTTCCCGATGATTGCTGACTCGGACTCTGGTAATCGTTGGTGCGACGTTGCTGAGTTTGGGACTGAACAGACACCGATCCCCTGCTGGAATCCCCATCCCATTTTCTCTTGTTGTCGCTGGGTGTAGTAGAAGTAGCAGCTGTAGTGGCAGCAGTAGCACTGATACGCTTTGGCAGTTTGTTCTGATCCACTGCCTGATCGGTGATGCGATGAGCGAGACGCTGGATTTCCTGAATGTTGTTGAGATTAGCCGAGGTAACGTGGCTCTGTATTTCTGGCGCCAAACCTTTGAGGTACAACTCGATACGCTTGTATGGAGGGTCCACCATAGTTGGACATAACACAGCCAACTCATTCGATCTCTTGGTGTAAGCTTCGATTTCCGAACCAACCATTTTCAAGTTATACAACTCGTCCTCCAACTTGTGAATGTCTTCTCTAGTGCAGTATTCCCTCTTGATCAGTTCTTTGAAATCATTCCAGGGTGTGGCGTTAGCAGCTGCCAACCCTAAGATCTGCACTTGTGCGTTCCACCAAGTGAGCGCAATCCCTTCAAGTGTGCCAGTGGCGAACTTCACCCTGCGAGCCTCAGGGCATTCACACATTTCGAAAACCGACTCGAGCTTTTCAAACCAGTGGAGGAGTCCAACTGCTCCCTCCGTGCCACTGAACGAGCTAGGACGACATTCCATGAAATTCTTGAATGTGCACCCAGGTTGTTGCTGAGCGGGTTGACCTATTGTGTACGAATAGGGCAAAGTTAAGTACGAGAATTAATGTAGGATCTAAAGATCCTAGTGTCTATACTGCAGGGTATACTACCTGCTTGGGCGGCTGCAACTGCCGCAGCAACGAG
This sequence comes from Helianthus annuus, assembly GCF_002127325.2. Classification (NCBI taxonomy): domain Eukaryota; kingdom Viridiplantae; phylum Streptophyta; class Magnoliopsida; order Asterales; family Asteraceae; genus Helianthus; species Helianthus annuus. The sequence continues at coordinate 158,036,696 of NC_035440.2, read as the reverse complement.
AGCCTCTAGCTGGGCTTGAGTCATGGTAATTCGTGCGGCCATTGATCTTCACATCAAAGGCAACATAAGTGAGAAAGGTTCGCGAATAGTGCGATGACAGAAGAGTGTAAGCACATAAGTATTCTCATGCAATGACAAGTTGTGAGCAAGGTAATGTAAGCATACTACGAGCAAAGTTCTATGCAAATTCTAGCAATGTAGGCAATAAACATAAACCTTATTACCTAGGATGTCGAGTCTTGCACGTGGAGCGAAGCGTCGTTGTGGATCGTTGAGAGCACTGTTCTGGTTATAGTCTGGTTTTAATAAAAACGTTTTTCCATATTAAAACCAAGTTCTCTATAACCAATGGCTCTGATACCAATCTGTCACACCCCCAAAATCCACTCACCGCTTGGGAGCGTGACTGACCAGGATCAAGCCACCAATCATATTGAACATGCATTTAATATTAAGTAAATTAACTGAAAACCATCCATTCAATACAAAAGGTGATCAAACAAATCATCGTTTCAAAATGTAGCGGAAGCATAGTAAATAAACCAGCAGTAGTTAACAGTTTTAAGTGTCATAATAGCTCAACAGAAAAGCCACGATCCTTGTCCACAACGACCCGCTTCTCCAGTGCAAGCTCCAAGTACCTAACGATCTGCAAGGCATGTAACAGAATGATCAACAAACTAGTTGAGCGAGTTCACAGTTAATAGTTTAGTTTGGGTAATAATGCGTTCGTTCAATTAAGTCTCATATCGTATCAGTTCCATCGCGGCCTCACAGGCATGTGTGCGAAGATTAGGTTCATTAGTTCGCGACCGTAGTCTTTACCGACCAGGGTGTGTGCGAAGGCAATTTATCAGTTCGTTCGCGACCATAGTCTTTACCGACCAGGGTGTGTGCGAAGGCAGTTGAGTAGTTCGTTCGCGACCATAGTCTTTACCAACCAGGGTGTGTGCGAAGGCAGTTCGACAAGTATCATTTAAGCATGCACAAACAATCATCCAACCCATTCCCACCCTGGGAACCCATGCCTTGGCTGTGTGAACTCACCTTGGTTTGCTCGGTATGCTAGGTTATGCACTCACAAGTAATTAATCACGTCCTATTGTATGCACGTATATCAAATCAGTTCATGTTCGCAATGATACGCATGCAATTTAATGTTCACATAACAGTCAGTTTGCATATCGGCATAACACGTATTGTTTCACATCAAATCATCAGCTAGTGTACACGAATACCAATGTTAACATTCATCACTAAGCATGGCATGCCAAATAAATCAAACATACATTCCAACATTCAAAATATGTTCATAATTATATATCTTTCGATCCACCCTTATCTTTCGGTACATTAATGATCTTTCGACAAACAGTTATCACAGTTATCCTTCGGACCGAATGTTATGTTTCGAACCAATGCCATCTTTCGACCAACTGTCATCTTTCGGTCAACCTAATTATGTTTCGGTCAATGCTACTATGGTTCGGTCAAAGCTATCCTTCGATCAACACTACTATGGTTCGACTAACAAGCATCTTTCGACAACAACTATGTTTCGAGTAGCAAGTATCTTTCGATACATATCAGTTACGTTTGATCACAATCAGTTACGGATATCACGCAGTCAATTACAGAAACAGAAACCCTAATCATCTACAGCCGTCATCATCATTAACAATCATCATCGATCATGCATGTCCAAACAAATCACAACCGGTACCAAAACTTAACAGTACATCTACATAACGAGTATCATACGAGCACGATTCCTCACTACAATCGATCTATAATATTAATTAATAATCCGAACAGAATACCAAAAACCCTAATCGATAGCAGGTTTTGATCCTTGTGTTTAAACTAACCCAAACCGTGTTCCCTTGTTTCGTTTTCGTTTACCATAATCAACATCATCAATAAGCAAGGATTCAAACATGAGGTCAGGCATTATGTATATATACTAATGAATCATGTACTCGATTAACAGTTAGCAAGGATAACAATTAAATAATCATGCAAATGCTTGGATACTAACCGAGGTGAATCGAAAACTAAAGCAAGCTTCGAGAGTTCCAAATTGCCGTCACTCACAGAAAGGCTCTAGGGTTGAAAATGACTGCCGACTACATGCATTCACGTATTTAAACGTATCACAGAAATGGGCCAAGCCCATTAGAAAGGCTGGGCCGAAAGATGTCGAAGGATAGGGTCCTTGGTCGAAGGATATGTTTCGAGATCCTTCGGACCGAAAGTTGATCCTTCGAATCGAAGGATATGTTTCGAGATCCTTCGAATTGTAGGTCATGTTTCGTGGTCTAGATTAAGTGTTTTAATAATAATTCTAACATTATTTTCTACCACAGCAAGTAATCACATATAGGCAAAAATGACAATACGTTTCATTAAAACACAACTCGTACAATTTCAAGTCCACAATCCAAACAACTAAACAGTCAAAGTCAACGCGCATTTAATGCGAAAGTGAAAGTCAGAAACTCGAGTTGTCACATTGCATGTGCATGCTCACCCAAAGTGCCACTCTTCACATTATTCTCCTGACCACATTCTGAATCGTTGTTCAAATTAGTATTTATGTTATCATTCTCCAAAGGTACTGGAACCGTAACCTTTGACAACTCATTGATTACATTGATCAATTTTGGTTCTGTGTGCGAGCTCTTTACAACCCCACGTCTTGGCATCACCGTATTCCCATCAATATTCAGCCCCTTATTGCCCACTCCCTTACTCTGATACGTAGATTTTTCTCGAACTCCTTGCAGATTATTAGGCTTCAAATTCATATTACCCCCACCTTCCCGATTTCTCTCCATGCAATATTAGTCACAAGAAAACAAATACAGACACGACAAACGAAGAACACATGCATAAAAAACCCTAATTCTAGCTGCTTAATCTAGAGATTCTTGGCTGAACGAAATAGATACACGGGTGAATCAAGGTTACTGCCCAACCACTAGGACCGATAAACCCTAATCCCTATTCCATCAGGTTCAAATCAATAGAAGAAACTTATGGAAACAAAGAAAGAAACGAAAAAACCCTAGACTAATAACGATCAAAGAATGCTACCAGATTCGTAGAAGAGATCTGACAAACACCTAATCACGTAATCAGTTTAGGATCACACGAAGAACAAAAGTCGCCATTGCTAGAGAGAGAAAATTAGGGTTTTCAAAAAGAGATTACTCACATTGCTATCTTAGGGTTTTCCTTAAGGATTTCCTGGTGATTATCTATAATTTACACAAATGCACACGCGTTAGTATAATAACCCAATATTTACATTAGTAATACCCTCCCCGAGATGACATTCCAATGACTACGTCAGGCAGAACCACGACAGCCGTTACGGAACCCTGGATCAATCGGGCAGCGTTCTAATACGTAACCGGGGTTATGATACTTACAACGGGGCAGAACTTCGTTATTTAGGGCGGTATTATACCCGAAAATTATGTTTACTCTTCAGAATTTCGAGAGAGAGAAAGAGATTTGGTGCGAGTTGGGACTGAAGCTGAAAGCCTCTATTTATAGTGCCTGTTCGACTAGGACACGTGGCGGCCTAGGGGCTTGCCTGGTGTCTTGGTTATCGCGGCCCGCAACTGAGGTAGCCAAGGGCAACGCGCCCCGCAATGACCCATTTAATTTCGTTTTTATTTAATTTTTGTAAAAATAAAGGTGTTCGGGTCCCGTTTTCGCATACGAGGTGTATTTAAGGACATATTGGGATATTCTAATTATTTTTAGGGTGTCGAAAAAATATTCTGAAGGGTTGTTATATCCTCCCCACCTTGTTTTAGAGCTCGTCCTCGAGATCTACTAGAACAGGTGTGGATATTTCCTTTGCATTTCTGATTCAAGCTCCCATGTGTATTCTGGTCCTCTTTTAGAGTCCCACTTCACTTTGACCAGAACTAATCTCTTGTGCTTGAGATTCTTAACTTTCATGTCTTCAATCTGTAGAGGTCTTTCCACAAATTTTAACTGCTCATTTATCTCTATATCCTTAAGAGGTATTACCAGAGATTCATCAGCTAAGCACTTTTTGAGATTAGATACATGAAATACATCATGTATTCCTGCCATTTCCTCTAGAAATTGTAGCTGATAGGCTACAGGTCCTATTCTTCTAATAATCTCAAAAGGTCCAACATACCTCGGGCGTAGCTTTCCCCTTTTCATGAATCTTACCACTCCTTTCCAAGGAGAAACTTTTAATAACACTTTGTCTCCTACCTGAATTTCCAACGGCTTTCGTCTGTTATCAGCGTAACTCTTATGTCGATCACGTGGTGCTTTCAGTCGTTCCTTGACTTGAATGATTTTATCAGTTGTTTCTTGCACTATTTCAGGTCCAGATAGTTGCTTTTCCCCAATTTCTTCCCAACAGACTGGGGTTCGGCACTTTCGTCCATACAGTGCTTCGAATGGTGCAGCATTGATACTTGTGTGATAGTTGTTATTATAGGAAAATTCTATTAACGGTAAGTGATCGTCCCAATTACCTCCGAAATCAATTACACAAGTTCTAAGCATATCCTCCATAGTCTGGATAGTCTTTTCGCTTTGTCCGTCTATTTGAGGATGATAAGCGGTGCTTAGATTCAACTTGGTTCCTATGGCTTTTTGGAAACTTGTCCAAAAATGAAGGTAAAATGGCTATCTCTATCAGAAACAATTGATAAAGGAATTCCAGGTAATGAAACTATTTCATTTACATACAATTTAGCTAATTGTTCCATACTGAAAGTTTCCTTCATTGGTAGAAAATGAGCCGACTTAGTTAACCTATCTACAATCACCCAGATTGTATCATTACCTTTCCTTGTTTTGGGTAATTTGGTAACAAAATCCATTGTTATCAATTCCCATTTCCAAACTGGCATCTCTAACTGCTGCAACAAACCTGAGGGTTTCAGATGTTCAGCTTTAACTTGTAAACAAGTTAAACATTTGGAAACATAGGCTGCTATATCCTTTTTCATTCCTATCCACCAGAAATTCTTTCTTAAATCCTGATACATTTTATCATTTCCAGGATGCATTGTATACTTAGACATATGGGATTCTTCTAATATACAGTGGCGTAGGTTTCCTAGTTTAGGTATCCACATTCTTTTCTTATGGAATCTCCAAATTCCATCTTTTCCTTGTTCTAATTCCTTAATCATTCCGTTTAATTTTTCAGTATCATCCTTGATTACTGGTTCTTGTGCTTTTCTAATATGTTCATTTAAATCTATCTGTAAATTTAATTTAAGAGAACGCACTCTTTTTGGCTTTTCATGATACTTTCGACTTAAAGCGTCAGCTACCACATTTGCCTTTCCTGCATGATACTAGATATTACAATCATAATCACTAAAAATTTCCATCCAACGTCTTTGTCTCATATTCAATTCCTTTTGTCCAAAAACATACCTTAAACTCTTATGGTCTGTGAAAATGGTAAACTTACTACCGTAAAGGTATTGTCTCCAAATTTTAAGGGCAAAAATTATAGCTCCTAATTCCAAATCATGGGTTGAATAATTTTCTTCATGATTCTTAAGTTGTCTAGATGCATAAGCTATAACCTTTTGCCGTTGCATAAACACACATCCATAACATAACTTAGAAGCGTCACAATAGACTATAAAGTCTTCAGTTCCTTCTGGTAATGCTAGTATGGGTGCATTGGTTAATCTTTGCTTAAGAATTCTAAAGGCTTATTCTTATTTTGGTCCCCATTCAAACTTAACAGATTTACAGGTTAGCTTAGTTAAAGGAATGGCTATTCTAGAAAAATCTGGAATAAATCTTCTATAATATCCGGCCAATCCTAAGAGACTTCTAACCTATGTTGGTGACTCAGGGGTTTTCCATTTAGTAATTGCCTCGATCTTGGTGGGATCCACATGGATTCCTTCATGATTGACTAAATGTCCAAGAAACTGTACCTGTTCTAACCAGAATTCATATTTCGAAAACTTAGCATAAAGCTTTTCCTTTCTCAATAAGCTTAGAAGTGCGTGCAAATGCTTTGCATGTTCCTCTTTACTTTTAGAATTAATGAGAATATCATCTATAAAAAAATTATGAATTTATCCAAATATGGCTTACATATTCGGTTCATCATGTCCATAAATGCGGCTGGGGCATTGGTTAAACCAAATGGCATGACGGTAAATTCATAATGGTCGTACCTTGTTCTAAAAGCGGTCTTAGGAATGTCCTCTTCCTGTACCTTTAATTGATGATATCCTGATTGTAAATCAATTTTGGAGAAAAATCGTGCTCCTTGCAATTGATCGAACAGATCATCGATTCTTGGAAGTGGGTACCGGTTTTTGATCGTGACCTTGTTTAATTCATGGTAGTCAATGCACATACGCATTGATCCGTCTTTCTTTTTAACAAATAAAATCGGTGCTCCCCATGGCGATGAACTTGGTTGTATGAAACCTTTCTCCAACAATTCGTCTAACTGTTTCTTCAGTTCCTGCATTTCTACGGGTGCCAAACAATAAGGTGCTTTGGCAATTGGTGCTGTTTCTGGTAACAGGTGGATTCTGAATTCAACATCTCTGTCTGGCAGTAGTCCTCGTAATTTTTCTCGAAACACCTCTGGAAACTTGGATACTACTGGAATATTATTCAGTTCTTTTCCTTTAGTGTTAGTGATTATGGAAATCAAATACACTAATGATCCCTTTCTTATATAACTTGTTGTTTTCATCACAGAGATGAATTTTGTGGATCTAGATGGCTTATCTCCTTTAATTGTGATCTTTTCACCCCTTGGTGAATTTACTTGGATCGATGTTTGATCACATAAAATACTGGCTTTATTGGCTATTAACCAATCCATTCCTAATACAACATCAAATCCTGCTAGATTCATTGGATAAAGGTTTGCAATAAACTTTTGATTTAAAAATTCTATTCTTCCTCCCTGCAAGATTTCAAAAATCTTAATGGTTTCTCCAGTTGCTGTCTCTACTAGACATTCTTGTGGGAGTTTAGTTAATGGTTGATTGAGAAGTTTACAAAATGAAGTATTAATAAAACTTTGGTTCGCACCAGAGTCAAATAATACTTTAGCAAAAACATCATTAACTAAAAACGTACCGGCTATCACGTCCGGGATCATCTTTGCTTCTTCCGCAGTTAGAACATATGCCCTAGCATTTTTGGTATTCTTGTTGTTCATGGCTGGAGCTAGTTTCGGACAGTTTGGCTTGATGTGGCCTTGTTCTCCACAGTTGTAGCATATCCTGTTGTTAGGTTTCTTCCTACAGTCTTCTTCCTGGTGTCCAGATATTTTGCAGAAGTTGCAGTATATGGAGCATCTTCCAGAATGCTTCCTTTTGCAATACTTGCAATAACGTGCAGAGGTAGAACCTATATTTTTCCCACGATTGGAATTTCCAGAGCGAAATTCTTGGTTAAGCCTTTGAGCTAGGTTCTTCTTTTGATCCTCTTCCTGTGTACGCACCAACTCATCTATCAAGGTATTTGCTAGTTCTACAGCTTCTTGTTTAGTTTGAGGTCTAGCTGCCCTGACTACATGCCTAATCTCACTGATTAATCCCCAGATGTAATGGGAGATTAATACTGGTTCAGGTGATGCAAGGTTTGGCACTATTCTAGCATATTCAAAGAATAATGTAGTGTATCCCATACTATCCACTCCAGTCATCCTAAAGTTTAGGAACTTATTTGCTATCTGTTCTTTTTCATTGAGAGGGCAGAATTTTCTTTCCACCATGTTCTTAAATTCCTCTCATTCCATATTGTAAACCCTATCACTTCCCCTAGACTGGAGGATAGTTTTCCACCATTCTAAGGTTGAGTTCTTAAACAGATTGGAAGCAAACATTATCTTACCCTCTTCTGCACATTTGCTTATTTTTTGGACTGCCTCAGTTTTTTCTATCCAGCGTAGAGCTGCAACACCCCCTTCATTGCCCGAGAATTCCATTGGTTTACAAGACCAGAATTCTTTATAAGAACAACCATAAGATATGGTTCTTCTTCTTTTGGGAATGGGCACTTGAAGTATGGGTCCATTGTTTATGCTGTGTTCCGGTTCAGTGGGTCGTTTACTGCTATGGTTACTTTTATTATCCACTTCCCTAACAGTTTTGATAATATATGGCATTGCATCTATTATCCCTTGTGCCACTATGTGTTGAATGGCACTGTTATCCACTGGATTTCCATTGTTATCATTGTTCGGGTTATCGTTATTCGGGTTATTGTCATTCTGGTTTTCTTGGTTCACTTCGTTGTCCATCTGAATTTAAACATTTATCAATTATTAATATCACAAGAGAATATTTAATGCAAACAATCACACAACACATATATTGATCAAAATCGTCGAACATTGCGACTTACTCTTTCTTATATAGTATGCATCCATATATTTTACAATACAAAAAAAAAAATTAAAATTACAATACTAGTAGGCATCCTCAGCTATTATCTAGATTTTTTTTCAAACATACCCACATATTATATATTATTATTATTTTATTATTATTATTATTATTATTACTACTACTATCACCATCACTGATATGGGTTCATCCAGAACTCTATATTACGCTCGTCGTACTTACAGACGAGTCGTTCTCCGATCTGTCTCATCCTGTCACTACCTTCCAAAATCTCCTCACCAAAGGTTCGGAGTTCTTGCACATTCTATGCACTCATTGGGGGTGCAGGGGCTGGCACTAGGTTTGGGAACTAGGGCATGGGCTCCTGGTACGGGTATGGATTCTCTAGAATTTCCCTAATGTATTCATCATTATCATAGTAGGGATCTAGAGGGTCCAAACCTGGGTAGGATGCTAGATTCGGCATGGGTTGTTCTTCTGGTATTGGGTAGCGTTGTTGGTAATCCCTATGTTCGTCTAACCACGGGTCGTAGTCTGGGTCTAAGGGATTGGGTGCTGGTACTCTAGGTATCTCTTCTGGGTTAAAATTAGGCATTTGGATTTGATTTTCTGGGTTGTTCTCATTTTCCATTGGCTGTGTGGGAAACAGTGGTAATGGTTGGGGTGCTATAAGTTGCTCCAGGTTAGGGTCAGCAGCTGTGGTTGCTAGGATATGGAAATTTGCTAGACTCCTATTGAGCATATCCTATGTGTGGGCATCTGTTTCTCTCTTGGCGGCTGCTACAGCATGCTATTGTTGTAATTTTCTCATTCTCTTCCTACATTTATGCGCTCCCCTACTGAACCATCCTCTCTTTTTAGGAGGGAATGGCTCTTCAGACTGAGCCTTAAACACGAATATTCCATCTTCACTGTCAGCTGAATAACCGGAGAGGGCAGGCTGTGAAGACGTGCCTTCGCTCCTAGGTGAGCTGGACAACTGACGGTAGGCGTCGGAAGGCAGGCTGTGAATACTGTAAACTAACAAATAGTCAAATAACACACAATAATAAAATACAAATATGCAAGTAGTTCCGTAAAAATTTCCTATCATATTGAATAATATCTTGGTGTCAGCAGAACACTTCTGTGACTGAATCAGTGGCTTAGCTTTGATACCACCTTCTATCGCAACCCCCGCCCCCTATCTGTCCCGGGAACGGACTGCCGCGAGAATCAGTATTGGTGGTATCGGTGTTTATCAATTTGGCAGCGGAAATTACATCAGGACCGTAGTTAGGAAATATTTTATCAGAGTAAAACACCACATTTTACATTAATAAATATATTGGGATAAAACCTAAGTTTTCATTACACCACATCTTCTTTATTTGGTAACTTTTATAGCCACTTTTACTAAAAGTAGCGATTTTTTATAAAAAATATTAACAAAAAATGTGTGTTTTTTTTAGCTATTTTTAGGCATTTTTGGTTGTGTTCACATTGGTTCTCGCGCTTCTCGCAATAAAGGGTGGTTCCTAACGGATCTTTCTCCTATATATATAGGGTGGGGTTCGGCTACAAAGTCTATTTTTCCTACAAAGTGTACAAAGTCATAAAACGCCACAATTTTAGTCATAAAACACACTCAAAACTCACAAATAACAGAGTGAAGATCACTAAAACACAGTATCCAAACCCTAACAGTCCATAAAAACTTCAAACACACCATCGTAGAACTATGAATATAAAACACAACATGATAATCAACATAAAACACACTAATGTTAGTCATTCGCTAATCAAAGCCTTATTATCTAAAACACAACACAAAACCCACAAATATGGCGTTTTAGTAATCTTCACTTTGTTATTTGTAGGTTTTGAGTGTGTTTTGTGGTTGACATGATGGTGTTTTATGACGTTTTACACTTTGTAGGAAAAGTGGACTTTGTAGCCAACTCTCACCCTATATATATATATATATATGCCGAGAACCACAAGAACCAATGTAAACACAAACAAAATTACTTAAAAACGCTTAAAAACACACAATTTTAAAAAAATTAATTAAAATCCCATTTTTTTGTTGATAAAAAGAATTTTTTTATAAAAAGTCGCGATTTAACGATAAAAAAATAAAAAAAAACTTAGCACTAAGTTTTGAGGTTTAGTTTTAGGGTTTAGTTTTTAGCATTTAGGTTGGGGTTTAGTTTTTTTTTAGGTGTTTTTTTTTTTTTTTTTGGGGGGGAGGGGGGTTGGTTTTTGGGTGGTGATGGAGTGCGGGGTTCATTGTTTGTTTTCGATTTTTTTGGTTGTGTTCACAATGGTTTTTATGGTTGACGTGTGTTGGTGTGAGTATATTTTTAGTTATTATTTTTAGCTCTATTTTAACTCGCCGATTTCAAGTTTTAAATTTATAAAACACGATACTTTACTATCACTCTACACACGTTAGGACAAATGCACCTATCGTGGACATAGTATATAGATGGCAAGATACCGAGGTCGTCCAAGGACACAAGAGCTTTTAATACTGGCTTATCATCAACGTCTAATCGAACCAATTTTTTAGAAAAGATTTTTAATCTTATAAAAGATAAAGAAAGAAAATAAAATAAAATAAAAACAGATAGACAAGAAAGAATCACTTGGATCCGACTTATCTTGCATGTACCCTTTTGATAATTTCCGCACTTTGGGAATTTTAAGAGATTGTCTAAGTTATATTAGTAGGCCCCTCTTTTGAAGGCGCCGTTACCCTCAACCTAGTGGTTTGAGTCAGCAAGGATACAATCCCACTTGGTCGGAATATTGAAAGATAATTAAGAAAGTTATTAATGCAAAATGTGGTGAGCCCCCTTACGGGCAGCTGGCACCTGAACTTTCTACGTAGTGCATCAGCTCCAATTCCAATAAAGACATAAAAGAACCTCTAGACGAACCCGAACGCTTTCTAAGAAACAGACTAAAAGCAAAAAATCAAGAGAAAGCTTCGGGGGACCAACCTCCAATGGCGGATCAGCGTACCCTTATGGATTACCTACGGCCCACGGTAGATAATCTCGGAGCCGCTATTAATGCACCGAATGTAAATGCCAACAACTTCTAACTTCAGCCGCATTTGATTCAAATAATCCAAAATTCCGCAACCTTGCATGGCTTAACTAATGAAGATCCCCATCTACATATTACCAACTTTTTGAAAATATGTGATACTTTCCGGATCAACGGAGCATCAAACGACGCCATTCGCCTCCGAATGTTCCCATTCTCACTAAAAGACCGAGCCAAGGCTTGGCTTAACACCCTCCCAAGTGGTTCGGTAAACACTTGGGATGAACTTGCCCAAAAGTTTCTATATAAATATTTCCCGCCCTCTAAAATCGCTAAATTAATGACTGAAATCAATACATATTCACAAGAGGACGGGGAACCCTGATATGAAACCAGGGAAAGATTTAAGGAGCTATTGAGGAAATGTCCTCATCATGGTCTCGCAGTGTGGCAACAAGTATCCGCTTTTGATACGTGGTCGAAAACCGGTGCTTTTAATTGTTTAATTTGATGTTTTTACACGAGTTTTAGTTTTGAATTGCCTACTCTTGATTAGATGTATTTTGCAGGTCTAACGGAGTTTAAGGAGCCTTTCGGGAGCTTTTCGGGCCACCAGAGTGAAAACCAAACCACCAGGACGCGAGATGGGTCAACGGGACTTGAGAAATGAAGAAAATAGAAATGCAGACATCTAGGCACCGTCGCCGACGCCCATATGGGCCGTCGGCGATGGTTGACACAATATCCCGTAGCCACAGTTGTCCGTAGACAGCGTGTTTAACCGTCAGCAGCAATTAACAAACTACGCACCGTTGCCGACGGACACATCCACCGTCGGCGACGGCTTCTCCATGTCTGCATCGCGAATGTTGTTAGTTGGGATGGTTTGACGAGTTTTTAAAGACTTTTTCACCAACCAAAACGGGAGTTACATAATTCTTGGAGTTGAAACTTCATCTTGGAGCCGAATTGAGGATCCATCACCTACCATTCAACCTTCTTCATCCTCAACACCTGAATCATCATCAATTACCATCTTCATTCTTCATCATCCCCAATTCACCATCCAAAACCCTAATCATCCTTCCATCATTCACCATCACCATCATCATCCAAGAACCCGAATCATCCATCATTCTTTCATCCTACAAGCTTCACGATGTCTTCACTCACGTTCCAATCATCCGGTGATGAAGCTTCTTCAACCATGAGCGGCTAATCATCTTGGTTTCACCCCGGTGTAGGTAGTTGTTAATTTTAGGGTTTCAAATTGTTCTTATTTCATCTTAGTGACAATTTGTATTTGGTTTTTGAAACTTTTGACAATAGTATTACATTTGTTACGAATTCGTGAATTGTCGAACGATGTTAAAAGTTATGACTTTGCGAAACGGTGATATGTAATTGTACGTTGTCGTTGTTAGGATTTACTTATGTTGATTACAAAGTGTCTTTTTTCCGTTGTTCGGGACGTTGATAGCTAGTAGCACCTAAGTCACGGTACACAAAATCCGTTAATCGAATGCATTTGAGTTGAAACTAAAACTTGTAGAAATCCTAGATTAATAATTACCGAAACTGGGCGTGATTCCTTTTTATTATTATTGTCCTAGTAAACAGTTTTCTTGCAATTGATAATTAGTAGTTGTTAATCATTCTCATTAATTCATTTAGTTAAAAAATCATATCTCTCAATTAAACGAAAATACAAAAATACTTTAGCAAGCTTCATAAATTGTGACAATTGTTTTAATTCAATCGAATCCACACACAAACCACATACTCTTCGTGGTTCGACCCCTTACTACCACTAACACATTGTTAAGGGTAATTGGGGCTTATAAATATTATCTTTGACCGGAGCGCGACACTCCGATCAAATTTTGGCGCCGTTGCCGGGGAGTGTGTGCGCTTTGTGTTTGGATATTGTTTGGATTTTTTTTTTTGTGATTAACTGTTTAAATTGTTTAGCTTTCTTTTTGTACTTGTCTTTTTCCTTGTTACGCGGGGTGTGTTAGGGGCTGTTTGGTAGCCTCTGAATGGTCATTAAGAGGCTACCTCTTAATGGAAGAGGCTACCTCTTAATGGAACCATTAAGAAGTTTACCAATGAGAAGGTAGAAGAATGTGACATGTGATGATTTACCATTCAGAGGTTATCTCTTAACCATTCAGACCTGAGGTTATCTCTTGTTCATTCAGATGTTTTAAACCATTAAGAGGTAGCATCTGAATGGTCATTAAGAGGCTACCAAACAACCCCTTACTTGTGCAGGTTACAGGTAGTGCATGCATACGCGGAACTCCGGGAGGACTTCACCTTTAGTCTACGAACCGGAAATCGAAAGAGTCGCAAGAAGAAACCTAGCAAGCCGGTTAGAAGCAACTCTTGCTTCTAATCAAACCAACCAAACACCACCACTCACACCGACCATTGAAACCGATTCGATGGCGAACCACAACTCCAATCAAAACTTCAATTCCAACCAAAATCTCAATCCAAATCAATTTCAATCCCGAGGGAACTTTCATCCCGCCCAAAACATCCAACCTACACCTCAAGAGCAACCGGGTGGTAACGTCAACGCTAGACCACCCACACCACCTTTCAGAAACCAAAATCCCAACAACAACCAACGAACACCTCAACAACAAACCCTTCATCGACAAGCATCTTTACCCATCAACCTTGATGATCGGAATATTAACTCCGATCGTAGAGGTAATCGAGATCGCGGCAATCCCGCTGATGAAGACCCATTTTTCAATATCGACGACTTAAGAAATGCAATCCCCGATGATGAACCTTATAGTGTCCCCGGTTATCAATCGCCGGAACATGTAAGTATTCATACAGAAAATTCGGATGATGGGGGTTATTATGATGATAGAGTGGACGATGATGAAGATTGGGGATACATCAATCAGGGTAATGGCTATCATGCAAGAGGGTACGAAGATGAAGAGTTTGGCTATCAAAATGCTAACTACGTTGGGGAGGACGATTATGGTCATGGGAATAGAAGGAATGGTGGTTACGAGAATAACCGCCAACCACGAAACAACTATCAACGGAACCGGAATGATGGGTTTTACAACAACAACAATGCTAACCCTAACCGGATTCCTCGTTTCGTGGGAGGTGGTCATCAAGGGGGTAACCGAGGTGGAAATCGGAGAGATGATAGAAGAGATGTTGGAAGGGGTGAGAGAAGGGATGAGAGATGAGATGAAAGAAGGAATGAGAGAAGAGATGATAGGAGGGATAACCAGAGAATGGATGATCAAGAAGTTAACGGTCCTTATCGTCGTCAACAACCTCCACGGGGAGTGAATGACCGTTTCAGGCCGATTATCACCGAAAACGATTCACCAATCGTTTGTGAGCGAAGGATGTTTGATTGTAAACCACATTACATCAACATACTTCCTCATTTCAATGGGAGATCCAACGATGAGCCGTATACGCATTTGGCAGAATTTTCTTCGGTTTGCAACACTATCGGGGGGCATAACTTTGCACTAGAGGAGGTTAAACTTCGCTTGTTCCAATTCTCATTGAAAGACAAAGTGAAGCAATGGTTCCTTACCCTCCCGGCCAATAGCATCCGCACATGGGGAGAAACGCAACAAGCGTTTCTAGATGAATACTATTCTACGGCGAAGACCGATGATGCTCGTGATGAAATTAGGTCTTTTCGCCAATTATCGGGTGAGCCGTTGCATGAAGCGTTCACTCGATTCAAAGAAATGATGCGGAGATGCCCACATCATCAAATCTAGAAGTGGGAGTTGGTTAAGTGTTTTGTACGGGGTCTAGGTGACAACACATGGAACCGACTTGAATCAACAAGCAATGGGACCCTTCTAAGCAACCATGAAGATGATGATTGGGAGTTCTTCGAACGGATGAGTAAGCGTTCGAAAGAGAAAGAATCGGCCGATCGAGCCAAGAAGCATCCTGTTTCCCGATCACTTCCCGATCTCGATTCTAAAGATCGGATTTCCACCTTAGAACGGGAAATGGCTCGAATGAAGAAGAAAGAAGTGAATGCGGTTCAATTCGAGGTTTGTGAGGATTGTGGTGATATTGGACATAGAGCGGAACAATGTCCAACGGGGCCGAGTGATTACACGGAGGAGGTCAACCAAGTGTATGGAGATAGAAAGCAATATGACATGAACTCCAACACTTACCATCCGGGTTTGAGAAATCACCCCAATTTCCGATATGGTAACGCTTCAAATCAAATGAACCTGAATTTCCAATCGGGTAATCAAGGAGGATCATAACGGTTACGAGAGGACGCAGGGGTCTCTTAACTTATCATCGATCATCATTCCCACCTCTGAACCAAATCGATCATGCCTTCAATCTCATCTCAAGCCGGTGATCGCGTCCACCCAACCATGAACGGCTAGTCTCTTCGGTTTCACCCCAGTGTAGGTAGTTGTATTTTCTAGGGTTTATGCATTTGTTCTTTGATTCAACTTTGTGACAACTTGTATTGATTTTTGAAACCATTGACAATAGTTTAAATTTGTTTCGTATTCGTAAAATGTCGAACGATGTTAAAAGTTTTGACTTTGCGAAATAGTTATGTGCAGTTATGCGTTTTCGTGGTTAGGATTTACTTGTGTTGATTACAAAGTGCATTCTTGTCCGTTCTTCGGGACGTTGATAGTTATTGGCACCTAAGTCATGGTACACTAAATCCGCTAATCGTATGCAATTGAGTTGAATTAGAACATGTAGGAACCCTAGGACTTACAATTACCGAAACCGGGTGTGATCCGTATTCTTAATTCCTATTTTCAATTAAGTAGTTTAGTTTACAAGTTTAGTTAATAAATCATTGTTTTCGATAACATCATTTTGTCGGTTCATTCCGATTTATTTTAAAAACCGAACAAATAAATAAAAATAGCAATCTTCATAATCATCTTGTACATTATTTGTAAATAGTCTAACTAGTCGAACGGGTCGTGCAATACTGACCACCTGCTCTTTATGGATACGATACCCGACTTACCCTAGCTACCTAGGTTTAATTGGGTTTTTTACTGATCGGGACGACACGGTCACGTCAAAAGTTATTTTCATTTTGTTATTTAAATTCTCGCCTAGTTAAATGAACGTTGTGGGTGTGTTCCCTATATAACCCTCACCAGACCTCTCGTCCTCCCAAGCTATTGGGGGGTTTAAAAGGGCTTGTTGCATGAGCTAAATGCAACCGTGATTCCTACGAAAGTGAGTTAGGTTTGTTGTTGTAATTTATTTTTCCACAAAAATCAAGGTAATTTAACGCATGACTTGGTAATAATTTTATAAAAACGGTAGAACTAAACTCCTAACAAATTTCAATGGTTGTGAGAAGCATGCTTCTACACAAGGGTTAGAATTTGTAGGTATATGATGTTCGAGAGACAACCGGTTTTATGAAGAGAAGAAGAAGACATGGATATCAAGCGACAAAAATCAGGTGCATGCATTTCCTTTTTACCTTGATTCTTAGTTTAGCAAATAAGTGGAATGTAAATTGTATTGTATTTTTCCGGGGTGAAAATTTGGGGGAATTCGTGTCACATCTCTTGTGCGTTTAATACTCTAGTTTTCACACATTGAGGACAATATGTACTTCAAGTGTGGGGATGGGGGAGTAGTAAAAGTTTTCATTTTTGACCCGTTCATTTAAACATTACACATTGAGGACAATGTTTACCTCAAGTGTGGGGATGGGGGAAAATTTCAAAATTTTTCAAAATATCTTGTCTAAAAAGCGATCTTAAAAGCGCAAGTAACTAAGTCAACGAGGGATGTCACAAACCATTTGGTCTTTTGGCATGGTCAAGTTCAAGTTAATAACATGACGGGTATTTAGTGGGTGGTTATTTGGGAATAATTCGCCTAAGAAACTAGTAGTTTATGCATGTCACATACTATACCCTTCTAGATATGTGAGAATTAGAGCCACTTTTATATCATAGATTACATGTTTGTGTTTCTTTGTTTGAGTGGACCATTAGTCATATATTGTAGAACTTGCAACTTTTGATACGTTTGAGACTATAGACCGAATACAAGCACGAGAATGATTAAGGCATTAGGTAAACCTTTTGTCTTAAAACCATTTATCTATCCTTACCCAAACAAATCCCCTAGTCGCCCATTTTGAGCCTAACCTTTCGTTTGACCACCTATAGCCCATAATTGTTAAACCTTTTCTTTTAAGCCCGTGTGATGAAAATTCGATTCTAGGAATTGCATTTGTATAGTTGTTTTTAATTGTTAAAAAAGAGAGAGAGAGAAAATCCCAGAAAATGTTATAAAAAAAAGAGTTGAAAAGGTATTAAGAAAAACACAAAAAGATGTGTCAGTAGTCGTTGAATAAAAGGCGAAAGTGTTGCCTTATAGTTGATGGTTATTTTTAGTTTTGTCTAGGTTCGTGGTGTGTAATAAAAATCGAATTTTCATCGCCTTAGCCACTTTAAAAATATCATAATTCCTACCCTTAGCCTAGCCCCGTTACAACCCTTACAAGACCTTATGACTTGTGCTTAGTGTTCGTGATCAATAGTGGAGAATGATTGAGTTGCAAGCTTATGCGGGTATATGTTCTAACCGGTTTTGAGTGAATATTCTCTTAAGTGCTAATACATTATAAATATTAGCCGATTTATAAGCCGAGTGGAGAGAACATTGGGAGGGATGTGCATGAATTGTTGGTTTCACGGGCGGGTTAATCTTGGGTAACCATTTGTGCAAATAAAATCACATTACCGTTAAATACGTTGAATATTGTAAAGAGTTTGAACTTTAGCATGACATTGGACCTTATCCTTTGTCTCGGGAATGGGGAGTGTATTCGTTGTTCGACCCACGTGAAAGTGAAAAACAGATTTGCTTGAGGAAAAGCAAAAGACAAGTGTGGGGATGTGATACGTGGTCGAAAACCAGTGCTTGTAATTGTTTAATTTGATGTTTTCACACGAGTTTTAGTTTCGAATTGCCTACTCTTGATTAGATATGTATTTTGCAGGTCTAACGGAGTTTAAGGAGCCTTTCGGGAGCTTTTCGGGCCACCGGAGTGAAAACCAAACCACCAGGACGCGAAATGGGTCAACGGGACTTGAGAAATGAAGAAAAAAGAAATGCAGACATCTAGGCACCGTCGCCGACGCCCATATGGGCCGTCGCCGATGGTTGACGCAATATCCCGTAGCCACAGTTGTCCGTAGACAGCGTGTTTAACCGTCGGCAGCAATTAACAAACTACGCACCGTCGCCGACGGACACATCCACCGTCGGCGACGGCTTCTCCATGTCTGCATCGCGAATGTTGTTAGTTGGGATGGTTTAACGAGTTTTTAAAGACTTTTTCACCAACCAAAACGTGAGTTATGTTGGTGCACTACATCTGTTGATTCCGTCTAAGTGTCTAGGTTCAGGTCTTACATTGTATTGTATAGCATAGGGCACGGTATACGAGAAAACGAGAGTATGTATAGGTTTTAGAGGTTAGGATCGTTCATAGGGTTTTAGAGATCATGGACCGCTTATTTGTCAAAGTGGTTCGCTTATTCGTACTAGCCTGGACCGCTCATATGTCACATGTCCATATGAGCGGTTCCAGAACTCTATATATAGGTAGAGTTGAGCGATCCTCAGTAGTGAAGTCTTGTATTCCACACCGAAGCTCTGCCGGTGTGACGTTTGAGCTGTAAAACGTTTCTAATCAATACAACAAGCAGTTAGGAGGAAGAACAAGCTATATTTACTTGCTTTTCTTATTATTCCGCATCTGAATTGCAAGAGTTAACCTCTGAACGACTCGTTCGGGTCAGCAAAAGATCCTACAAGTGGTATCAGAGCTTGGAAGGAGGTTTTCTGCAGATTATAGCCGGATTTCATCATTTCTTCTCACTTCTACACCTTCTTTTCTCATTTCCGAGAGATTTCACGGTTGAAATTTGTTCAAAAGCTCACAGACTGTTCATTATCATACCGAGACAAACCCTTGGAAGTTTCAGACCAAAATTGAGCTTAAAAACAGATCAAAACTTGTTCGTAATATGGACCGCTCGAATGACGTCATCGTGAACCGCTCATAATACATTGTTTTGGATCGCTTATACATTCACTTTTAGTCTGGACCGCTCGTAAATCAGCTTTTGGACCGCTCAAAATCAGTATCTTGGACCGCTCATTTAAACATTGTTGGACCGCTCTTAGAACTATTCCTGGATTGCTCGAACTAGCAGTCTTGAATCGCTCGAAGTATACTTTCTGGATCGCTCTTGTGGTTATTTCTTTGAATCGCTCGAAAAACATATTTCTGGACCGCTCCAAAAGGTCTTTTTGAATCGCTTATCTGTTCAAGTTTGGATTGCTTTTCTGTCAACCATTTTGAAAATTGTGCTAAGTCAACATGGATTCTGAGTTTTACAACGCCTTTGCTACATCGACCACTCCAGCCGCGATTGCTCAAGCCATGAATCTTGAAAATGAGACGGGAACCACCCAGAAACCCCCGAAACTGATGAATATTGAAGAATACTACGGGTGGAAGGATAGATTTGAAAACTGGGTTCAAGCAAATCATCTTAGATCATGGGAATGTATCTTGAAGAAGTATGTGTTACCGAGAACAGAGGTGAATGTTATCAAACAGATATCTGAATTCACAGATCAAGAACGTGCAATGTACAGAGCAGAAAAAATGATGATCAGTTTATTGCAACAAGCGATTAAAGAAGATATATTCATTCTGTTAGAACACGACAAAACTGCTAAGTCAATATGGGAAGCTCTTAAAATCAAATTTGAGGGAAGTACGAGTATGGTTAAAAGCAAAAAGGCATTGCTTAAGAAAGAGTTTGATCTTTTTAGCAGTCTACCAGGAGAGGATACTAAGACGCTGATTGAAAGATACTGTCACTTAGTGAGATCATTAACAATGATTGGTGTTGATAAAAATCGTGAAGAGTATGTGGATAAATTGGCTGATGCATTACCTCAGAAAGAGTGGGGAACGTATTTGATGATATTGAAAAACACGGGTGTTTATGACGGACTGACAATTGGGCAATTTATTGAAAAATTAGAGGCTCAGAATCTTGAACAACAAAAGATCGCTAGGATGAACAGTCCGAGTGGTCAACAGGATGTTAAAATGTACTATAAAGGTAGTGTTCCAGTTTCTGAAGCCGAAAGAAGTCCAAAGATTCAAACCGCCTTCAGTGCTGGAGATTCATCAGAAAAAGCTGATCAGAGTTCAAACAAGATTAGCAGCGGGTTTTCATCATTTCCGAGTGTGAATCCGAAAGAGACTAACACAAGTTTTCAGTCTCAGAGTACAAAAACTGGAAACGGATATGTGATTCAGTGCAACATAGCTCTCAACCTTCCAGAAGGTCAAAGCTTCTCTGAAGACACTGCTAAAGACCACATGGCACTTTTGGGTTCAGTTCTGTTATCCTATGAAGGTCTAGTTGTTGGTCGGATTGGAAATCCTATGCTCACCAAAGAGGATTACGATCAGATAGACGCCGAGGAAATGGAACTCATGGATATCAAATGGTGTCTTCCAAGTGTTCTTCGTCGGGCTGAGAAATCCAAAACCATTACCGGGAGAAATGACTTTTTAGATGCTCGTGTTTCAACTTTAGGTTTTGATAAATCTAAAGTTACTTGTTTTCGATGCAGGGAAAAAGGCCATTTTAAGCGGGAGTGCAAAGGAAGAGAAGCTAGCGGAGCACAGAATCCATTTGGGAAAGATGATTACTACCGCAAAGCTATCTATCAGCAAGTCGGCCAATCCCAAGAACCTCAGACAGCTCACGGAAGAAAGATTGAAGATCCGAAGAGAGCATGTTTGGTAGATTTTAGCTGGAATGATTATATACCATCCGAAGCCACAGCAGCACGCATTATCGATCAAGATGATGAGAAACTACCAGAAGGTTTCAGTTGGGATATGTTTGTGGATGAGAAGGGAGAGTACAAAGCTTTCATTGCCAAGATTGTCCGAGAGCCAGATTTGTTTGCTACTTGGATGAAATCGATTGGTGTGAATGTGCCAAGTGAGAATGAAAAATCTGTGTCATCTGATGAAAATTCAGAAAGTACCGATGAACTTTCAGAAAGATCTGGAGAAATTTCAGACGGTTCAGATGAGAGTTTATCGAGTTCTGATGAGAGTGTACAGAATGAAATTGTTTCAGAAAAGGCAGTTGTATTTGATAAAACACCGTCTGATTCTGGTGTTTCTGATGATGATTCTGAGAAATCTGTTCAGTTTGATCAGTCACCTGATCACAACAGCAGTGATGATGAGGAAAAACATATAAATGTTGCTAAGTCTCATCTTTCTCCTGATAGTTTTCATTTATATTTTGCAGAACGGATGGAGAAACTGAAGGAAAAACGAGATGCTCAAGAACCACAAACGGAATCTGAAGGTGATATTCAAATTGCTGAGAATGTTGCTGAGAAGATTACTGAGGTTGTAAAAGAAGAAGAAAAGGTGATTGAAGTAGAAAAAGTGGTTGAAGTTGTTAAAACCATTGAAGTTGAAAAGATTGTTGAAGTCGTCAAGCCGTGTGAGAAGTGTTTGGAAGCCTGCAAAGAGTGTGCAGCAAAAGATGACATCATAGCTGAGTACGAGAAAAAGAAAGAGCAGTTACTGTTCAATCTCAATTATGTGAAGGAATCGTACGACGTGTTGAACAAAACAGTAACTGGTCTCCAAAAGACAAACTGAGAAAGAGAACAGGCACTGACAATGATGAATGCAACTTTGATGTCAAAACAAAAAGCGATCAATTTCTACATTGAAGAGAGTGCCAAATGGAAGCAAGAGTTGGAAACTGAAAAGATCGAAAATGAGAGAATTAGACGGTTATTGTTAAGCTATACTACTTCTGATTATCTCATTGATCGTGTTTACCCAACTGTTGCAGGTTTGGAAGCTTTTCAAGACGAGAAGCCAAAGAAGAAGAAAGACTGTGGTAAGAAACCGACTGTTAGCTATAACAAGTGTCCACCTCCAATTTGGGATGGGTATTCTCCTAGGAAACCAAATGAGGAGAAACTTGAGAAAGCAGTCAATATAATGTTAAAAACCGACACAACTGATGTTTTACCAGACAACATCGATGTCACGTTTACCTCATCCGATACTGATCATGAGTCTGAATTAATCAAAAAGGTGGTCGATCAGGTGTTGGATACTGATGAGGAGACACAGTCAAAATCTGAGTCTGAAGGGTCAAAGTCATCAGTCAACAGTCAAAATTCATCGGTTAAACGGTCTTATAGTAAAGAATTTTTGTTATCAACGGCAGATTTGAATGATGAAACATTCAAAGTTGTTTATACTTTGAATGGTTCTGACAAATTATATTACAACAAAGAGTTTCCGATAATGAATATCAAAACAGAAGTAATCAACAAAATTTTTAAACTAGTAGAGGTTAATATTCCTGAATTAAAAGTTTTGAAAAGTTTTGAAAAACCTAAAAAATATACTTCTAGAGTTCAACAACGTTTAAACAAGAAAAAAGGTTACAATTCTGGTCCTGGTTTTTCAAAAGAAACCTAACCAAAATCATAGCTACAAAAAGAAAGGTCTAGGTTTTGTTCCACCAGAAAATGATAAAAATATGAAAAATTCTAAAACGAAATCTGAATTTGTGTCAGGTGGAAGCTCAGATAAGGAACAGAAGAAATCGTTCTGGAAACAGTCAAATCAGGAGTTTCTTGCTGAGAGAAAGAAGAATGGAGCTGATATATGTTATCAAAGAGAGACTCGAACCTGTTACAGATGCAATGAAGTCGGTCACATTGCATGGAACTGTACACAGAATGCCAAAACAAAACAGGGAGTTTCTCAGAAAATGAAAGAGAAAGTTGTTGATGTTGAATCACCAACTGAAAAACTTAGAATTTTTGAGAATTCAAAATTCGAGGTTGGTGAATGTTCACAAAAGAACAAGTATGAGAAGAAAGGAAAAGACAACCAGGTCTGGGTTGTAAAGAAAGATGAAGTGAATGTCGGCGATGAATCTGGTTCCACAAAGCAAGAAGAGCCACAGGTTGAGAAGAAAACTTTACTAAATGATGAGGAGTTTCCATCATTGAAGTTTGAGGAAGTTAAAAAGAAAGTGGGAAAAACTGAGATTTCGAATCAGTTTTACAAAGAAAAAGATGAATTTGATGTCGAGAAAACATTCAACGGGAATGTTAAAAAGATATTTGGGAAGATGTTGAGTGGGAGAGCTAAAGGGGTCAAAGATTTTTACGCCACGAAAAAGGCTACATACAACCCGACTGCTCAGGAGTTGAAATCCATCAAGTCTGAGAAGACTTGGATGGATGTTTGTTTTCCATGATAGTCTAAGGACTATGCCGGAGATCCCAAGTTTATATTGTGGATCAGGAATCGGCATCTTTCTAGTTTATGATATATTTGTTTGAATGATTGAGATTTACTGTTTAGATGTTTTTACAGGGTGAAAGGACTATGCTGGAGCTTCCAGGTGGTTAATTGCGAAGCAGGAATCGGCATTCTGATTAATAATTGTGATGTAGACGTAATATTCCTACACGTGGTAGTTTTTGGGTACCTACAAGTGGTAATCTTGATCCCACAAGTGGTATTTGTGGTTAAATATTGAGATGTTTGTATTCTTTGAAGAGGTTACATTTACAAGTGGTACAGAAGGTTCTTAGATGCAAATGGTAAATCAGGGACATTAATTTGTACTTGATTTACTATTCATGACAAAAGATAGACAAGATGATGAACCACATCCCCGTTTTTAATATTGATAAACCTACAAGTGATTGTTATCAACACAAATTCATTTTCCGGAAAAGTCATTTTGATTAAAACAAACTTAAGTGTTTTGAGATCTAAATGAGAAAATGATTTGTGATAGGGGGAGTTCAGATTGTTTATGACTAGTGGATGGCGATTTGATGTGATTCAGTGTCAGTTGTCAAGTTTTTTGTACAGTTTGTTGTTGCATTTTATGTTTCTAGTAGGATAAATGTCTAGAAGTTTTCAAATTTTCTTTGAAATGTGTTTGCATTTTAGGGGGAGTAGGGAAATTTCAGAAAATCCAAAAACATTTGAAAATTTGAAAAAGTCAAAAACATGATAAAATCAAAAATGAGTTTGTTGCGAAAAAGAGGAAATGATAGTACATCAGTGGACTATCACAACACGCTAAAGAAATGTAAAGTTAAAAAGTGTTAAACAATCTTACTGCGGATGTGTCAGTAGATTTTCGCACATTTAGTAAATTGAAACGAGATATAAACCTAATTCAAACTTGCTTAATTCGTGGGTAACTATTCTTGAATATATGGGTAACCCCCGAAATCTTGTTTGAAAGGTCCCGTATTCTGAGATACTAGGTCTTTATACTCAGTGATATCTGGGGTATTATCCCGAGACTTCTGCTGTATGGAAGTACTGACCTAGTCCCAGGATAATGCTTTATGCAAATGCTTGAAAAAGCGTCGCCCTCAGCATGCTGATGAAACAATAAAATTGATAGTCGCTGCTGTTGAAATGCAAAAAGATCCTCTAAAGGGGACCCACCAAAAGTCGAGCCGTCATCTCTCTGCTGAACGAAAGTTCTGACCTGAGCTCTCACGGTTTCGCGCCTAACCCCTTTACAGATATCAGCTGTGGTATACTCACCTGTAAGACTGAATATTTGGGATCTGGATACGGGAGTATATTCAAGTGGAGTGATACACAATTAAGTTTAAGTCTCTAAAACATTAATATCGTATCTCGAATCGATTGAAATTTGTGTTGAGAATTTAAGAGGACAAACATACTGACAATCTAGGTAAATTGTTTAAAGCTTAAAATGAAATCAAGCTTAACGGTGTTGGTGATTTGTCTCATAAACTGATATGATCCTCTTGCACGAACTGACAAAAATATTGTTTGTAAATATTTCATTCTTTGCATTTTATTTTCTCATATTGAAAATCCAAAAAGATTTTAGTGTGTTTTAGCATAAATTTTTTGAAAAAGTCAAAAAGATTTTCGACAACTGACGTTGGAAAACTAATTTTCAAAATTCCGAGTGCTAAACATGATGAACAGCATTTGAGGGGGAGTGTTTGTATAAATCTAGCTGTTTTCGTTAATTCTAACCTTCTTCAAGTGGTTCATCATAGATTGGTGAGGGGAGTTATATGTTAGTGCAGGTATTTGATATGTGATAAAATTAGAAAATTTATTTCTGGGGTAAGAATGTGCAGGTAGCCAGGTTGATTGATTCTGAAAACCTGTGAAGAGGAGACAACGATCCTGAAGATGTTACTGAAGAACAAAAGAATGCCAGTAAATCGAGAGGGGGAGTCTGTAGATTGAAAGAAGAAAAAGCCCAGAGACTGATCAAGACTAAAGATGAGAAGACGGTGCTCAATAGTCGACTCCATCAACATCTGAGGGGGAGTCTGTTGGTGCACTACATCTGTTGATTCCGTCTAAGTGTCTAGGTTCAGGTCTTACATTGTATTGTATAGCATAGGGCACGGTATACGAGAAAACGAGAGTATGTATAGGTTTTAGAGGTTAGGATCGCTCATAGGGTTTTAGAGATCATGGACCGCTTATTTGTCAAAGTAGGTCGCTTATTCGTACTAGCCTGGACCGCTCATATGTCACATGTCCATATGAGCGGTTCCAGAACTCTATATATAGGTAGAGTTGAGCGATCCTCAGTAGTGAAGTCTTGTATTCCACACCGAAGCTCTGCTGATGTGACGTTTGAGCTGTAAAACGTTTCTAATCAATACAACAAGCAGTTAGGAGGAAGAACAAGCTATATCTACTTGCTTTTCTTATTATTCCGCATCTGAATTGCAAGAGTTAACCTCTGAACGATTCTAATCAATACAACAAGCAGTTAGGAGGAAGAACAAGCTATATCTACTTCGGGTCAGCAAACGATCCTACAAATTACACAATTCTTGGAGTTTGAAACTTCATCTTGGAGCCGAATTGAGGATCCATCACCTACCATTCAACCTTCTTCATCCTTAACATCCGAATCATCATCAATTACCATCTTCATTCTTCATCATCCCCAATTCACCATCCAAAACCCTAATCATCCTTCCACCATTCACCATCACCATCATCATCCAAGAACCCGAATCATCCATCATTCTTTCATCCTACAAGCTTCACGATGTCTTCACTCGCGTTCCAATCATCCGGTGATCAAGCTTCTTCAACCATGAGCGGCTAATCATCTTGGTTTCACCCCGGTGTAGGTAGTTGTTAATTTTAGGGTTTCAAATTGTTCTTGTTTCATTTTAGTGACAATTTGTATTTGGTTTTTGAAACTTTTGACAATAGTATTACATTTGTTACGAATTCGTGAATTGTCAAACGATGTTAAAAGTTATGACTTTGCGAAATGGTGATATGTAATTGTACGTTGTCGTTATTAGGATTAACTTGTGTTGATTACAAAGTGTCTTTTTGCCCGTTCTTCGGGACGTTGATAGCTAGTAGCACCTAAGTCACGGTACACTAAATCCGTTAATCGAATGCATTTGAGTTGAAACTAAAACTTGTAGAAATCCTAGATTAATAATTACCGAAACCGGGCGTGATTCCTTTTTATTATTATTGTACTAGTAAACAGTTTTCTTGCAATTGATAATTAGTACGAAAATACAAAAATACTTTAGCAAGCTTCATAAATCGTGACAATTGTTTTAATTCAATCGAATCCACACACAAACCACATACTCTTCGTGGTTCGACCCCTTACTACCACTAACACGTTGTTAAGGGTAATTTGGGCTTATAAATATTATCTTTGACCGGAGCGCGACACTCCGATCAGCTTTCTATAATGGGTTGTTGCCACACACAAGACAAACACTCGACTCTAGCCCCAGGGGACTCCTAGGTAATCGTTGCCCAAATGAAATTTATAACCAAATTGAGGAAATTGCTCACAACAATTTTCAATGGCACACACCCCGAGGCACAAAATCTATTGTCCCGATGCCCACAAGGTGGATGAAAGCACCTCTTTACAAGCGCAAATCGAGGCCCTATCTTCAAAAATCAAAAAAGTTAGAAATGGCAAAAACGGCCTCGGTTATGGCTTGCGAAGGGTGTGGTGGGCCACATGAAAATTGGAGTTGTATGAAAGAAATGGATTATCAAACAGAAATGGTAAACTACATTGATAATAGACCTAGGCCGTCGGGTCCCCCAATGGGCACATACAACCAAGGATGGCGTAACCACCCTAATGTTGGTTGGAGGGAACCCGACAATAGTAGTAACCAACAAAACCAAAACCAAAGAACAAACTTTCAACAACTACCAAGAAATGAGTCACAAAATTTATCTCAACAACAAGGGGGACGAGAGAGGCTTGAAGACACTGTTTCACACCTCATCTCCGAAACCGAAAAAAAGAACTCAGACTGATTCTTACAAATGGAATCAAACTTTAGAAATCAACAAGCTAGTATACAAAACATTGAAAAACAATTAAATCAACTAGCCTAAAATTTCTCCAAGAGACCACAAGGCGCACTACCTAGCAATACCAAAACCAACCCAAAGGCGCAAGTACATCTCATAACACTAAGAAACCGGATCGTAGGTCCCGAGGATGCCCCACTACCCCCATCCGAAAAAAAGTCCACCCAGTTAACCCACGACCTCACCCTACAACCATAAGGAAACAACGCCTCCGCCAAATCCCGAACCAACTAAGAACCCCTCTGCCCTACCCCGGTCGGTTACTTCGCCAAAGACCGACGAACAATTCACAAAATTCATAAACTTACTAAAATAATTGCATATCAATCTTCCATTTGTGGAAGTCCTCACTCAAATGCTAAAATATTCAAAATTTATGAGAGAATTCCTTACTCATAAAAGGAAGATTGAAACATTGCAATTAGTCAATTTAAGTGAAGAATGCTCTGCACTACTACTCAACGAACTCCCACAAAAGAAAATCGACCCCGGAAGCTTCACCATCCCTTGTTTCATTGGGGGAAATCCTGTACGCAATGCACTAACCGACCTTGGGGCTAGCATCAATCTCATGCCCGCGTCAATGTTTGACCGACTCGGGCTAGGTAAAACAAGCCCCACAAAGATGAGCATACAACTAGCCGATAGGTCTATCAAATACCCACAAGGTGTCGCCGAAAATCTATTGGTAAAACTCGAAGACTTTGTCTTCCCGGCCGACTTTGTCAAACTCGACATGGAGGAAGACACCGAAGTACCGCTCATTCTAGGAAGACTATTCCTTGCCACCACTCACGCAATGGTGGATATGAGTGATGGGAAACTAACATTGAGAGTCGGGTACAAAGAGATGAAATTCAGGGTTGGGAAAAGAGTAGAAGACGACTCGGTCAACTACATGGATGTCATTGACTCAAGCTTGGATGACGCTTTCTGACGGTGCAACACGGGATGCGAGACATCCCGCCCGGTAACATATGACTGACTTAGGGTCTAGCCAAGGACCCTTATAAACGTGGCGCACCACGGAGGCATTCCGCAAAATTATCCGTAGTTTTTAGTTTATTATAACTTTTATATTTTCTAGTTTAGCATTACTTTTCAGGAATAAAACACATTCGAAAAGGTGTTGGTTACCAAGGGAACGTTAAAACCACACCCCATGCACAAAAACAGAGCCTCCCGACATTTTTCCAGCATTACAGCAAGTTCAGCACGGGGCCGTGCTCAGCCCAACACGCCCCGTGCCCAAGGCTCTACAGAAATTTGCCCAGTTCAGGTAACTGGAAACGGGGCCGTGCTCACTGAACACGCCCCATGCCCAGCCTTCTGTTAAATTTTGGTACTGGCAATCTGACCACGAGGCCGTGCCCGGACCAACACGGGGCCGTGGTCAGAATCCTAGTAACAAAAAAATTTGTTTTTCACACCCTTTTACACATTCAATCAACCTAAAAACTTATTTTTGGGACACATTGAGGACAATGTGTAATTTAAGTGTGGGGGGATGCTAGAACCTGGAATTTTGCAAGTCCTAATAACAAGCCTTACACAAAATTCTATTGGAACCGCTAATCACCCCAAATTTTTTCAAAAACTTTCCATTTTTTTTTACTAATTTACGACCGATAGAGTCGTGATAAAAAGACCCAACATAAGAAAATTATGAAAAGGCATGACAAATCTAATTAAAATTTGACTATATATACTTGATCACATTATAAACCCATTCCCACAACAAGTGAGTTTTAAGCCTTTATTTAGCATACAAGCATATATCTTTAAACTAAATGCTCGTTTTTCGTTTCTTGTGTGAATAGCCGCTTGGTTCTTACGACTCTAGAACTTGCCACGATGATACATTCCCGGTCCTTACCAACTTAAACCCAAGTAAGTAAATGATGGAGGCATTAGGACTAACCCATTTTCCTTTCAACACCATTATTTTTTATTTTTTTTATCACCTACCCAGAAATCCCCCTAGTTAACCCCTTTGAGCCTAAACCATTTCATTTCTAAACCCATAAAACAAACACCCTTTTACCCACCAAAAAAACCCATTTTCTTTTCAACCTTTTATTTAGTAAAAAGCTCGATTATCTTGTGACGTTTCTTTATAAAAAAAATGAAAGTCTAGCAATAAACAAACAAGTTCCTCAAAGAAACTTTGTTTGAAGATGGTTAGTTTGAATAAAAGTCACAAAAATAAAATGTTTTACGACGCCCGATGCTTTTTACGCTTTTAGCCCTTTTTACTAACCACTAACCAAAACCACCTACCCTTAGCCCAAGCCTAACCCTTTCCCAAGTCCTCTTGATATTTACGAAGGTTTATAGTTAAAAAGGAGGAGGATTGATTGCTTGGCAAGCATATGGTAGAATAAGTTCCATGCCGGTCTCGAGTGTTTCATAAAAATACATCTTCGGCCGAGTGTTGAGTGATCTCCCATGAGGTATGTGAACTTGTATATAAATGGAATTTTAAAGAGGCATGTATAAGTAATTTCTCTTAGGAAACATTCTAAATAAATCATAACGAATAGGATTGTAAATAGAATAAAAATAAAACCCAAATAAAGATCTTGGATTCCCGACACACAAGACAAGCCCAAAACTTCACTTCTACCCATTCCATTTGGATGTGTAAGCCACATATTAAAGAGTTTTGCTTGAGGACAAGCAAAGATACAAGTGCGGGGGTATTTGATGAGTGCAAAATGCAACATATAAATTACATCAAATGAGGCATAAAACTAACCCTTTTTAGTACTAATGTTGGAAAAAAGTGTGTTTCTGTCTTCCTTTTGAATTTACATGACCAAATAAGCTTAAACGAATAAAAGGAGCAAATATGCAGCAAAAACCAACATAAATACAAAGAAAAGGAATAAACATGACATGCCCGACCCCTCGACAACATCCCCAAGAGCAAAAAAGCAAGAAAAAGAAGACCGACCACAGGCCGTGCCCACTGGGCACGGGGGCGTGGTCAGCCACCTGGAGAAAAGACAAAGCTGTGGAGGCTTCTACGCCCACCACGGGTGCGTGCCTAGCTCAGCACGGGGCGTGGTCAACGCTAAGATACGCAGAATCTTGCAAAATCTTGGTAGTACATATACGCTTCTGCCTACGGGGCCGTGCCCTGCGAACACGGCCGTGTGGAGCCCAATGCTGAAAAATGCAATTAATGAAGGAAGAGAAAGGGATGGCCACGAGGGCGTGTCCGCTGGACACGAGGCCGTGCCCGGGCTTCTGTTCAGGCTATAAATAGGGGTGCTTGGCTCACTTCAAAGACAGCCCTTGGCAAACCACTACTTTCTCACTTTGCCACCACTCCACCACCACTACACCACCAACACCCACCACCATCATCCATCATCCACCTTTAGAGTGTGTAGTAGTCTCGAAATCCAAGATTGATAGTAAGAGTTCTTGTCAATTAAATGCCATGTTTGGCTAAGTCTCTTACATCACTTGGTGAAGACAAGTCTTTAATGTATTACTTTTGATGTTTAATCCTTTCGCACTTTTTATTTGGTTTTGTATTAATGACTTTAATAACTAGTTTCTTGTATTGAAGGTGAAACTTCTTCATAATTTGTCCGTGGCGTCTTGGCATTACTTTACTGTCTATATAAAATAAAAGATTTACACCATTCATATCTCTACGGTTTATATAGAGATATGTTGGCTACCTTGTCGGGGGTTAAGGGAATGGTTTAGTAAGGTTCATGCCTTTTTCAGTGTAGAGATACTGCAAGGACCTGGGTCAAGCTTACTAGGACCTCCTTCAATGCCCACTGGTATTGGATGGTGGGGGTGCGAATGGCTTGATCCCCTCATATGTAAACTACTATTAATACATTAAACCGGCTATTTGGGATTGTATCCCTGCTGTCTTAAACCACTTAGCCGAGGGTAACGTCACCTTCAAAAGAGGGGCCTACCACTTTTCGCATTAATAACTCAATTAATTATCTTTCAATAGTCGGATCCAAGTGATTCATCTTGTCTATCTATTTTTATTTTGTTTCTATTTCTACATTTTTTCATTTTATTTTTCATGTTTATAACCTTTTCACAAAAATTTTAGCTTGATTAGACGTTGAGGATAAACCGGTACTAAAAGCTCTTGTGTCCTTGGACGACCTCTATATCTTACCGACGCTATACTACGCTCACGATGGGTGCACTTGCCCAAGTTTGTATTTAGTGTTAGTTGAATATCGTGATTTATAAATTTAAAACTTGACTAATGTGTAAAATGGGCTGAAAATATAAATAAAAACATATCACACCTTACACACACCAATGTCTTGTGATATTACAAAAAGGATGGTGCATAGATATATTTTCAACAACAACTTCCATGAAGCCATTCCTCAAATCTAGCAAATCTTCTTCAAAGATCAAGTGGGGTGGGACCTGTGACATTTGTGCTTGTGTAGTCATTGTATAACTCTAAATAGTTAAATTATCAAATAAAACAATGTGTTTTGTTCCCAATATTTGTTTATTTATGCTTGACATTTTGCACGTTATGATTTTTGTTCGATTTCAAACTCTTAAATGCTTTTTGGGAAGTTATACGCAAACTGATGTGTAAACGTAATCAGTTTAACGCAACATACACTCCGGAATAGTAACATAAGCTCATCATACCTTAAACAACCTTTACATAACTTAGAAATAAGTTTTGAAGGGTTTGGTAAGACAAAAACAAGTTTATTCGACCACAGGGACTATTTGCGACAAACATCAAAAGTCTGCCAATTCGTATAGCAACGTTCACTCCGGAACAAGATCATAAGCTAAACATACCTAAAATACCCTTAACATAGCTTAGAAATAAGTTTTGAGGGGTTTGGTGTGCGAAAATACGCTTATTTGATCACAGGTACTAAAAGCGTCAAAACTACGAAAGTATGCATATGCATGCATATTTTATGTTCTAACCATATCCGGACATCCATAATTTTTTTTAATCACTAAAATATTTAATTTTAGTGGTAGGAATGCAAAAATACCGTTTGTTACGCAATTTGGGTCGTTTTCGCGTCCGTTACGACTTCTGTCGTAATTAACCGAAAAACGCAACCGTACAGCCAAACGAACCGACATCCATGACATTTTTGAGCATAATTCAAGTTAAATATACTTTAACTTCATCATGGAGCTTGAAAATGGGCTTGACGGGAGTTAGAAGTGACAAAACGCGACGAAACAAGCTCAGGGACTGAAACTGTCATTTTTCAAAGTTGTCGGCTAGCAAGTCCCATACGGACCATATGGGAAGGTGCTTACAGTCCGTAAGCCTGTGCCAGCACATCAGAAACTAGTTTTCTTCAAACCCAGTTGTTGCAACCTGTTTTAACCTTGGTTTTTGCATCTTGTGGGCTGGTTTGTGTGCTCTCCAAGTCCCCTAATCAGTGCCTAACAAGTGTATGGTCAAGATCATGCTTTCATCAACTCAAAAACACATGGCAATGATCAAATGGTGCTTGAATTCCTATAAATAGCAAGGCTCTTCAACACTTTAACTTGCTCATTTGCTTTCTTCTTCATCATCTGCTCTATTGAGACTACCACATTGGATAGAGGCTTCAAATCTGAGTCTTCTTAGTCTTCTTTCAAAGCTTAGGACTCTTGTAAGTGTTCTTTCATGCTTGTTTATTTATTTAAAGCAAGAAAGTCAAACAGTGTTTGACTTTCAGCTTTGACCATGATTTGGTCAAGACAAAGTTCATTTGAACTTTGTAACGTGAGCGTAATCACGATGGTTATAGTCCCTTGCGACTATACCTACTGATTACCACGTTGACTAGTCGAAGTGACGAGTCAAAGTTTCGGTCAAAATGCACGATTATGTGCATTTTGCGATGAAACTATTTTCTGGTATCAAAACACCTTGTTTTGATGTCAAAACAGTTTTCTAACTTAGTTAAACATGTTTTAACATGTTTAACTCATCACCTTTAGTTTAGTGCTTGTTTAGGGTCGTAACTCAAGGGGTCTAAACAACCGCTTAGACTTTCGAACCCGACCCATTTGGTCGATCATTAGGATCCGACTAAACATATTTTGCTACCATAGTTGTATAGTGAATAACCTTCCGAGTTTATACCTTATGGTTACTTCGTTTAGTTAGTTGTATGATAGGTAGTTTATATGCCTTAGAAAAATGACCAAAATGCCCTTTTGTGCATAATTTGAATTTAAGCATATGTAACCAAGTTTTTGACACTTAAACTGATTATGCAACATTATTAAACATGTTAGGGCATATAATACTTGTCATAGGGCTAGTTAGACCATCCGAATGCGTATTTGCGCAAATGACGCGTTAAAGTAGCGTAAACTACCTTAATGGGTCATAACGGGTCATAAGCACTTAGGATAGGTTCCAATTTAGAATGTAGGTGATGCGTGTGTAGCGTGATAGGTTTTTATGTATATTTTAACCCCTTTTTAACACTTTAGTCAAGTTTTAAATTTATAAAACACGATATTTTACTAACACTAAACACACATATGGGCAAGTGCACCCATCGTGGACGTAGTATAGTGTTGGTAAGATACCGAGGTCGTCCAAGGACACAAGAGCTTTTAGTACCGGTTTATCCTCAATGTCTAATCAAATCAAAATTTTAGAAAAAGGTTTAAACATGAAAATAAAAAACTAAAAATGCTGAAAATTAAAATAAAAACAGATAGACAAGATGAATCACTTGGATCCAACTCGCCTTTAATGTAACCTTTGATTATTTCCGCACTTTTGCACTTTTTAAGAGATTATCTTAGTTATAGTAGTAGGCCCCTCTTTTGAAGATGACGTTACCCTTAACCCAGTAGTTTGAGTCATCAAGAATACAATCCTAAAGGGTTGGATTATTAAAAGATAATTAATTAAGTTATTAATGCGTAATGTGGTAGCCCCTCTTTTGAAGGTGACGTTACCCTCGGCTAAGTAGTTTAAGTCAGCAGGGATACAATCCTAAGTAGCCGGGTTAATGTATTAATAGTAGTTTACATATGAGGGGATCAAGAAATTCGCACCCCTGCCATCCAATACCAGTAGGTATTGAAGGAGGTCCTACTAAGCTTGACCCAGGTCCTTGCAGGATCTATACACTGAACAAGGCAAAAATCTTACCAAACCATTCCCTTAACCCCCGACCAGGTAGCCAACATATCTCTATATAGACCGTAGAGATATGAATGGTGTAAATCTTTTATTTTGTATAGACAGTAAAATAATGTCAAGACACCACAGACAAATGATAAGGAAGTTTCACCTTCAACATAAGAAACTAGATATTAAAGTCATTAATATAAAACCAAATAAAAATTGCGAAAAGATTAAAAATAAAAAGTATTACACTAAATGCTTGTCTTCACCAAGTGATGTAAGAGACTTAGGCAAACATGGCCTTTGATTGTCAAGAACTCTTACTATCAATCTTGGATCCCGAGACTACTACACGCACTCTATGATGGATGATGGATGATGGTGGTGCATGTGGGTTGTGATGGTGGTGGAGGGTGGGTGAAGTGTGAGAGAGGTGGTTTGCCAAGGGATGCCTTTGAAGTGAACCAAGCACCTCTATTTATAGCCTGCACAGAAGCCCAGACACGGCCTCGTGTCCATTGGGCACGGCCCCGTGTCCATCCACTTTCTCTTTCTTCATTAATTGCAGTTTGTCTGCATTAGTTGGCCATGCCCCCGTGTCCGCTGGGCATGGCCCGTGTGCAGAAGCATATCTGTACTATTAAGATTTTCTTGGATTCTATGAATCTTAGTGTTGACCACGAATCCCGTGTCCGCTGGGCACGCCCCCGTGTTGGGAAATAGAAGCTTCTACAACTTTGTCTTTTTTGCAGACACTTGGGCACGCCCCCGTGTTCAATGAGCACGGGGCGTGTTCAGCCCTCTGATCTCTTGTTTTTGCTTGGGAAGATGCTGTCGAGGGGTCGGGCATGCCACGTTTATTCCTTTTCTTGTATTATTCTTAGATTTGGCTGTATTTTTGCTTCTTTTGTTCATTTAAGCTTATTTATCCCTGAAAATACAAAAGCAAGACAAAAGCACACTTTTTCCAACATTACTACTAAAAAAGGGTTAGTTTTATGCCTCATTTGATGTAATTTATTTGTTGCATTTTACACACATCAAATACCCCCACACTTGAATCTTTGCTTTTCCTCAAGCAAAACTCTTTACAATGTGGCTTACACACCCAAATGGAATGGGTAGAAGAGAAGGTTTTGGGCTTGTCTTTGAGTGTCGGGATTCCAAGATTTTTATTAGGTTTTATTTTTATTTTATTTACAATCATATTCATTATGATTTATTTAGAACATTACATAAAAGAAATTACTTATTTGGGCATAACATGCCTTTTTAAAATTCCATTTATATACAAGTTCACATACCTCACGGGAGATCACTCAACACTAGGCCAAAGATGTATTTTTGTGAAACACTCGGGACCGGCATGGAACTTACTTCTACCATATGCTTGCCAAGCAATCAATCTTCCACCTTTTTAACTAATAACCTTTGTAAATATCAAGAGGACTTTGGGGGAAGGGTTAGGCTTGGGTTAAAGGTAGGTAGTTTTGGGTTAATGGTTAGTAGGAAAGGGCGAAAGGTGTAAAAAGCATCGGTTTTCGTAAGACTTTTTATTTTTGTGACTTTTTATTCTAATGAAGCATTTTTCAAACAAAGTTTCTTTTTATGAACTTGTTTGTTTATTGCTTGACTTCATCATCATTATTATTATTTTTTTGATAAGGAATATCACATGAAAACCGAGCTTTTTACTAAAATAAAAGGTTTAAAATGAAAAAGGGTTTTGGTGGGTAAAGGGTGTTTGTTTTTGTGGGTTTAGAAATGAAAATGTTTAGACTCAAAGGGGTTAACTAGCGGGATTTTGGGTAGGTGGTAAAAAAAAAGAAAAATAATGGTGTTAAAAGAAAAAGGGGTTAGTCCTAATGCCTCCATCATTTACTTACTTGGGTTTAAGTTGGTAAGGACCGGGAATGTATCGTCATGGCAAGTTCTAGATTCGTAAGAAACCAAGCGGCTATTCACACAAGAAACGAAAAATGAGCATTTAGTTTAAAGATGTGTATTTGTATGCTCAATAAAGGCTCAAAACTCACTTTTTGTGGGAATGGGTTTTTATATGATCAAGTATATATAATCAAATTTTAACTAGATTTTTGTCATGCCATTTTTTCTTATGTTGGTTCTTTTTATCACGACGCTATCGGATGTAAATTCGTAAAAATATAACCTTTTTAGAACTTGTTATTCTCAAATTAAACCAAGACAAGTAAAAAAATGGAAAGTTTTTGAAAAAATTTAGGGTGTTTAGAGGTTCCAATAGAGTTTTGTGTAAGGCTTGTAATTAGGACTTGCAAAATTCAAGGTTTTAGCATCCCCCTCACACTTAAATTACACGTTGTCCTCAATGTGTCCCAAAAATAAGTTTTTAGGTTGATTTAATGTGTAAAAGGTGTGTCAAAAACAAAATTTTATGTTACTAGGCATCTGGACACGGGCCCGTGGTGTCCGGGCACAGCCCCGTGTTCAGGTTGCCAGTAACAAAAATTATCAGAAAGTAACAGAAGGCATGGCACGGGGGCGTGTTCAGCGAACACGCCCCGTGTCCAGTTACCTGAACTGGGAGTTTTTCTGCAGATCCTTGAGCATGGGGCCGTGTTGGCTGGGCACGGCCCGTGCTGAACTTGCTGTATTGAAGAAAAATTACCGGGAGGCTTTGTTTTTGTGCATGGGGTGTTGGTTCAAGTTTCTCTTAGTATCCTTCACCATCCCGAGTGTGTTTTATTCTTTACAACATCATCCAAACACCGATTTAATTAAAACCATCATTCATTAATAATAACACCTAACATAGCGTCCTAGAAAATTAAAAACAAAGCAGAATAATAGAAAACTAAAAGTCCTAAAATAGATAGGTCAACTGATACATGAAATCATCCTAAAGAGTTCTACCCTTATTATTGGGATATCAAAAACCCGGAAATAACTTTCCGGTATTCGAAGGCTTCGTAGAACTCTGAACCGAGGGGTGTTCCCTAGACGTTGTTAAGCCATTCTTCTATCTCTCTTGGGAGGAAGAAAGCAGGCTCATTTTCCTCAACATCTTGTAGAGGAGGGGTGACACCAACAGGAACCCCTTGTAATATGTCTCGAGGGGGCTCCGGATGTATGGTGTACCACTCGGCCGAAATGATGACTTCCGGTACCACATTCCATGCCCTTTGGGTAATGATTGGTACCAAAGGAGGAGAAGCGAGAATATTCAACCTTTGGTGCAAAAGGTTGACCTCTCGAAGACATCCTTCTAGCCCCACCGTTAAATGATTGATACGGTCGACAGATGCTTCTTCTACTCCCGTCATCTCATTAATGGCCTCTCTTAAAGCCTATACGTAGTTTACAAGAGAGTCTTCCACCGATGATGACCTTCTCCCTTGTCGGTTCTTCCTGGAGTGCGATGAAGATGTTCCGCTATTTCTGCTCGCCATTCTAAGAAAACAAACCGAAAAGAGTTCAATTTATTGGGACAGTACCTCGGACACGGCCCCGTGCTCAATGAGAACGGCCCCGTGTTCACCTATCTGCAGATTTTTGGAACACGGAATCTTAGAGTTTCAAATTATTTTCTGACTTTTGAAGCATTTTTAAGCAGAAATAACATAAAATGGTGTTGTGAAACTTATTTTTAATAAGATTCCTTGAATAAAAATCTAACAAACATCACAATAAAGCTTGAAACCATGGTGATTTCAAGCTCTAATGGAGGTGTTGAGGGAAAAATTGAAGAAGAAGGCAATGAACAAAAGTAGAAAAGACAAGATGGTTGTTGAGAACCTTCTTTAGAATATATCTAGGATGGTATGTGTGAAGATCCCACCAGATCTTTGTCTTTGGAATGGTCCAAATGTGTAGGAATCTTGCTGCCTTTATAGAAAATGACAGCACGCTGGACACGGCCGCGTGTCGCCTGGAGACGGCCCCGTGTGCAGACAAGATTCTGACACTTTTTGTCCGTATTCTGACCAAAAGTCAGACGAGAATCTTTTGGTGGACACGGGGGGGTGCTGACCTAGACACGTCCCCGTGTCTAGAAGCTATTTATGAATTTTTGTCTATTTTTAAGGAATTTATCCGAATCGGGTGGTTCCTTACTGGATGGAACAACACGAAGTGCCTGAGATACCTTAGTTTCTCTAGATTCAGACGAGAACGCAAGAGGTTATCGGAAAGGGTGATTCCTATGCTATATGTAGGTGGACAAGTCCAACCCTTATTCGGGCTCTCGTTAAAGAAGGTGTATGTCGAATCACTCAGGTCTATGTATGCATCGACAGAAGTCGATGGGGAATCCTCCACAGCACAATCGACACAGGGACGACTATCGCTCAAGTCTTCGCAAGAGTTAGAAGTGATTTCGGGAACAACGAAGTTGTTTTTATCCGAATGCAATCTCACTAATTCTTTTTAATCGTTGTCTTAAGGTGAATCAATGATATCCACCTCAAGTTCTTTTATCCAGTTAAGAATTAGATCTTCCATTTGAAATAATTCATCAAGAAGCATTTCACCTAGAAGGGATGATTAAGAGCATTCGAGGGAGAGATAGGGATTATTTTTACTCTCACCCCTCTTAAGGCTACAGGAAAACAATGGGTCTATATAGTGGGGAGTGTAATTTAAAAAGTAACATTTTAAACCTTCGTGATTTCCGCCACATAATTGACAACACGTACCATAAGAGGAGCGGTAGTAAAAAAAATTAGTATCGCTCATGGTTGTGTCAGAAATTACCAACAGTCGGGATCTTACGGTTCTGTTTTCAGATCTGATACTTGGGCACGGGGTGTGTTGATTGGGCACGGCCCGTGTTCAGCTACTGTCTGACTTAAAACAGGATTGCCAGTACCAAAGATTGGGCACGGGGCGTGTTCAGCGGGCACGGCCCGTGCTGAGTTCTACAGAAGCTGAAAATTTAAGAAAAATCCTAGAAAAAATAGAAAAATAAAAAAAACGATTAGGCCGTTGATTCCTATCTTTCTTAAAATCCTTGTGTCCCCGGCAACGGCGCCAAAAACTTGATGCGTGTGTAGCGTGATAGGTTTTTATGTATATTTTAAGCCCTTTTTAACACTTTAGTCAAGTTTTAAATTTATATGTTGAATTTTACACACATCAGTAGGCTTTGTTAAACCATATCATATGAGTTCCAATACTCATTTGGTTTACGAGACCTCATTCTATCCGATCTTCCGATTTAGGCCTCGATTATTAACATAGTTACCTATATTAGGTGCCGTCTGATTCCGTGATCCTTCGAGCGTTACTTGGTCTTTATTCCAAGACTGTTAAGTAATCTCAAGTGAGTACATAGTCCCCTCTTTTACCGCTTTCAAATAATTTGGGGTGATACACATGTGCCTACTTGTTACTTTCATGTTTTCATGCCTTTCATGACATATGCTTGCTATGTTCAGCTAGTACACATATAGTACATAATTTCAATTATGCTTTGCTATGTATGTTGACTGAGCCTGCTAGCACATTGATTTCATAGACACTTTTGCTGCATATGTTTACTCAGCATATGGGCACATTTATTTGCATTTCCATTTCTGCTATGTTTGTTTACTGAGCATGCTAGCACATTGATTTCATGGACATTTCTACTTCGTATGTTTACTTAGCATACTTAGTACATGGTTTTCACATAACATGCTTACATTGGTTATGACATTTGGTATGTTTAACGAGACAAAAATACGTTCATTAACATTGATCACGCCGCTCGGTAGTATGTAGTGGTACCATAGGACTTAACAAATCCCTTTCACGGCTTTCTAGGTTTGTTTGGAAGTAGGGAATGACGGGAATCCGAAAACATAATTGATAAACCTTTAACTTGTTAAAGGTTTATCCGATGGTCTCAAGGCTTGAATGTATGCAATAAACATTATTATATAAATGTTTGTATCCATAAAGCATTGATTTTGCAAAACATAATTTTTGACTTAAACTATGGTTTATTCAAATACGTTGTGTTTTACATGACATTTGGTTTCACATGACATTTGATTATACATGACATTATACCTATGGTTTGAGTAAATAATTTCTATTCACCATACATGACATTTGATTATTCATTGGCATTATACATATGGTTTGAGTAAATACTTTTTACTTGCCGTACAAGACATTTGATTATACAAGACATGGTTTACACTTGGCATTGGACATTATTTACATATAACATTTTGATATTTGGTTAACAAGACATTTTTTGTGGTTATTTACTAAGTGATTTAAATAACGAGGCGTGTGTAATATGATAAAAGAATGGTGGATACGCCGGTGGTACTTCCTATATATAAGTGCTTTTATGATATTATGTATCGTTGCATTATTTAAACCACTTCAACAAACACAAAGACATTACATTATGTTTACAAGACATTGTTTTACAAATGACATATTATATATAAACTCATTTTCACTTGGTTATTTATTTAACTATACATCATTCTTTTATTATCATCTGATTTTCATATCGATTTTCACATGATTTTATAAAAGAAAACACTTTAAAAGATTCATGACTACCATTTTGTTAAACAATACTTTTAACTACAAGTCATGAATCCTTCATCAACAAAACCTATGTATCTCACAGGCATTTTTATGCTGACGTACCTATTTTCACATGTGTTTTCAGGAGCTAATGTATGAGGTTGATCAGGACACACCTAGGCTGACTTGGGCCTTAATGACTTAAAATGAAGCAAGACAAGTTTAATTTATGCTCTGTTCTCATTTAAACAAAGACAATGTAAACAATTTAATAAATAAAACCAAACTTTAAGTACCATGTGTTGTGAAACAATAATTCTGTTACGACACTCCCTGACGTTTCCGTCGCGGTTTGTTGTTTTACGCGGTCGGGGTGTGACAGAAGAGTTGGTATCTAAGCTCATGGTTATAGGGAATTAGGTTATTAGTAATGCTTTGACCTAGACTATAACCTTTCTAGGACCCTAACACAAGTTATCTTGTGTTTAGTGTTGGATCGTTCTGGTGACCCTAAACAGTCAAGTTGAGTAGTTCATCATCATTTACAAGGGCGGAATCAATGCAAACAATGTCAAATAGCTTGTTCCTTTTCAATTCTTTACTTTACTGATTAATCCTAAGCTTTTACAAGTTCAAATGACAAACGAACAACACCTCGACTCAGAATACAAGATCAGATTCCGGTCCAAATGACACAAGCACACACACACACACACACACACATATATATATATATATATATATATATATATATATATATATATATATATATATATAGTTGAGGTGATTCCGCTTGAAACATGTTCAAGCGGACCCTGATTTCGCTCCAAATGACTTCAAGCGAAATCACTCATGTATGCTTTCAAGCGGAATTACTAACCATCTGATTTCGCTTGAAATGACCTGTTGTCATTTCAAGCGGAATTACCACTAAATACACAATTTCTAGATTTCCGTGTACTAATCTATCCTATCTAAACATAAGACTTGATAAAGACGAAGTTAACAGACTCCCCCTTGGATGTTGATGAAGTCTTCGGCATCGAGTCTT
This sequence comes from Helianthus annuus, assembly GCF_002127325.2. Classification (NCBI taxonomy): domain Eukaryota; kingdom Viridiplantae; phylum Streptophyta; class Magnoliopsida; order Asterales; family Asteraceae; genus Helianthus; species Helianthus annuus. The sequence goes on along the minus strand of NC_035440.2, from coordinate 157,994,019 downwards.
CAGTCTTTGTCTCTTTCCAAATTGATTTGGCATTGTAAAAGCTTTCTTCAATCTCCAATCTTCAATTTCCTCTTTGAGTGTTGATCCAGAATTTTGACTCCCCCTTTCACATACTCCCCCTCTCGATATGCTGGGACTCGAATTTCTGGTTCAAACTTCAACATTTTGTTGCCATGGGGATGTTCAATCCTGTTTCCTGTTTCTCAAACATATAACATAACAATCTATACAAACTTAAAAAACTTTTCAACTGTTCATCAGTTTTAGAAATTCACTTAAGTTTTCAGGTCCAAATTAATGACCCTGATTAATCAATTAATCTACCAAGTCCAACTTAATGACCTTGGTTGAACTGTGACAAAACAAACTGATTTTTGTTCAAGTATTTTCAAACATTTTCTAAAAATTACAAGTTTCAAGCTAATGAACTTGTTTTGACTTTCCAATTTCTCAATCAATCAAGATTAAGCTCCCAACTCATCATCCAGCTAGAATCTTTCTGCATCTGCTCCAATGTTCTGAATATGAAGATCAACTCTCCACTATGGTTTGTCGGAAAATAAAGCAGAAATGAAAAATCTTTTTGGATTTTCAATAAAGTTTCTAAACTAGAAAATGAATTACAGAAACTTAAAATGCAGAATGTAATGACAGTAAACTATTTACAAACATATTTTTGATGAGCGTGTTAGGGAATCAGATCAGCTATCAAACAAGACACTAGTACCGTTAAGCTTTAATTTCATACTCAGAATTAAACAATTCACTTAGATAGTCGATATGCGGATCTACTTAAATTCTCACACAATTTTCAATCTGTTCAGGATACGAATTAGGTGTCTTAAGAACTTAAACTCATTCATGTGTCCCACCTCTTGAATATACTCTCGTATCCAGATCCCAATATTCAGTCTTACAGGTGAGTATACCACAGATGATATCTGTAAAGGATTAGATGCGAAACCGTGAGAGCTCAGGTCAGAACTTCCGTTCAGCAGAGAGATGACGGTTTGAATTTCGGTGTGTCCCCTTTAGAGGATCTTTTTTTTACAACAGCACACGATTATCATTTTGCAATGTTTCATCGTTTTTTATGCTGAGGGCGGTGCTATGTTTCAAGCAATGCAGAAAGTATTATTCGGGGACTAGGTCAGAACTTCCATTCAGCAGAAGTCCCGGAATAATACCTCAGATATCACTGAGTATAAAGACCTAGTATTTTAGAAAGAGTGATCTTTCAAACAAGATTTCAGGGGTTACCTATATATCCAAGTAGTGTTCCCCACAAAATAAGAAAGTTTGAATTTTATGTTTATATCCTAAACAAATCTACTAAATGTGCAAAAACCTATCGACACATCATCAGCGAGACTGTTTTAACGCTTTTAAACTTTACAAATCTTTAGCGTACTGTAACTGTCACGCCGATGTACTATCATTTTCCCTTTTTACACAAGCTCTTTTTTCAGCTTTCTATTGTTTTTGGATTTTGAAATTTTCTCATGTTTTTGGATTTTTTAATTTTTTACTGTTTTTGTATTTTCTGAAAATATTTCTACTCCCCCTAAATACCAAAACAAGTAAAAAATCGACAAACCATTGCAGATTGTTTCTCATCGTCATCTACAACAGTACCTTCATCAATGCCAATAATGCCATCCGACACCGAGAAAAGCATCATACCATTCAGTTTTAAAAGATATTTAAACCGAGTTTTATCAAAAGCTTTGGTATGTAAATCAGCTTTCTGATTGTCAGTGTGGATTTTCTCAATTCGTATCAACTTCTTCTCGAAGCAATCTCGAATGAAGTGATGTCGAATTTCTATGTGTCTAGTTTTAGCGTGATGTACTGGATTTTTCGTTATATTTATTGCGACCTCATTATCAACAAAAATAGGTGTGTTAAGAAATTGCAAACCGTAGTCGCGCATCTATTGCTGGATCCACAAGATCTGAGAGCAGCAACTGCTAGCAGATACATACTCCGCTTCACATGTGGATAAAGCCACAGAGGTTTGCTTCTTACATTGCCAGGTGACCAAACGAGGTCCAAAGAACTGGCATCCCGCTGTTGTTGATTTTGCATTGACTTTGCAGCACCCGAAATCTGAGTCGGAATACCCTTCGAGCACGAAATTGCCTTTTCTAGGATACCACAACCCCAATGATGGAGTTCCTTTCAGGTAGCGTAATATCCTCTTCACAATCACCATATACGAAGCTCTTGGGTTAGATTGAAATCTTGCTGCGAGGCATGTTGGGTACATGATATCGGGTCTTGAAGCAGTTAAGTACATCAACGAACCGATCATGGAACGATACATCGTCTCATCTACCCTGTCTCCGGTGAGATCTGGGTTTATCCCATGATTCGTCGCTAATGGGGTTGACGCTGGAGTAGAACCTGACATTCCAAATTTCTCTAGAATATCATGAACATACTTCGTTTGGTGAATGAAAATTCCCTCAGGTAGTTGATCAACTTGTAGTCCCAAGAAAAATTTCATCTCCCCCATCGATGCATTTTGAATTTCTGCTTCATAACTTGTTCAAAATCTTTGCACAATTTCTCATTTGTAGACCCAAATATTATGTCGTCCACGTATATCTAAACTATCAGGAGATGTCCGTCGACCTCTGTAGTGAAGAGAGTGGCATCCACTTTTCCACGAATGAAGTTGTTGGCTAGTAGGTGTTGAGACAACGTCTCGTACCAAGCTCTCGGGGCCTGGTGTAAACCATACAGCGCTTTGTCTAGCAAGTAGACCTTGTTTTTGTGGATTGGATCGGAGAAACCCGGTGGCTGTCCGACATATACCTCCTCTTTTACCTTCCCATAAAGAAACACCAATTTTACATCTAACAGATACACTTTGAAGTTTTTCCAAGATGCAAATGCCAGAAAGATCCTAATTGCTTCTAGTCGAGCCACAGGAGCATAAACTTCTGTAAAATCAATACCCTCCTGTTGACTAAAGCCCTGGACAACGGGTCGAGCTTTGTTTCGAACAACAACTCCTCGATCATCTCTCTTGCATTTAAATACCCATTTTGTGTTGATCTTCCTATGACCATCAGGCAAATCCACCAACTTCCACACTCCCAACTTCGCAAACTGACTCAACTCTTCTTGGCATCACCTCGCCTGGAGCATCTACCTCGCCTTCCGGATTGGTAACATTCTGATTTGCCTCTTATTCACTGATTGAGTTTGTTTGACTTGAAATCTGAATTTGCTCCCCCTCAGAATCTGAATCACCATGATCAAATATCGACATATTCTCAGATTCTTGATTATCATCCTGTTCCGTCTGATTATCATGAGCAACTTCATCTTGTTGTACATTATCATGTTCACCAGCATTGCTTGGACCTGATTCATTATCATTAGAAGTTTGTCGTGGTCGACAGGAATACTCAGCTAGGAACCTTTCCTGCGATGACTCATATTCTCTCAGAATATCCAACTCATCAAAGAAATCTTCTTCTTCTTCTGGTTCTTCCATCACGTCAAATGAATCCCACAAAGTGTCGTAATGTTAACGCCATGAATCTGCAGGATTCTGCGGCGGCATTGTATGACTTTGACATTCAACATTTGGAGCTTCAATAATCCGCTTCTGACTTGGAACGAAGACACGTCGTAAAGGACTTGCATAACCAATGAATATTCCCTCAACACTCTTCGGACCAAACTTTCCAAAAGGCTCTAGAACAGTACAGGGTGACCCAAACGGTTCAAGATACTTCAGATTTGGTTTGCGGTTATTGAGCTACTCAAAGCATGTTTTGTTGAATTTCTTGACAGTGAGAACTCTATTGAGCGTATAGCATGCGGCGGAAACAGCTTCTGCCCAAAAATTTATCGGAAGCTTTGAATCAATAAGCATAGTTCTTGTCGTTTCGATTAGTGTCCTGTTTTTGCGTTCTGCGACTCCATTCTGCTGCGGAGTGTATGGAGCACTAAACTCATGCAATATACCTCTTTCTTCACAAAATTCTTCCATCTTGTTGTTCTTGAATTCAGTACCATTATCACTTCTGATTCTTTTTATACGCCTTTGGTACAGATTTTCAACTTTCTTGAACAACGCCATCAAACTGTCAAACGTTTCATCTTTCGACTTCAAGAATGATACCCATGAAAATCTTGAATAATCATCAGTAACAACAAGACAGTAGTAATCTCCTGTAATACTTTTGACATTCACAGGACCAAACAAGTCCATGTGAAGTCTCTCCAGAGGTCTTGAGACTGAATTGACTTGCTTTTTAGGTTGTGACTTTTTCTTCTGCTTGCCTTTGACACAACTAATGCACTCCCCTTCCAGATGAAAACCTTTCACATGAACACCCGTAACTAAATCATTGTGCACCAGGTGATTCACTTTTCGTAGGTGAATGTGGCCCATCTTTCGATGCCACAATTGTGATTCTTTCTCCGTTGCTCTAGACACAAAACAATTAGCCTGACCTGTGGTTGTAGTAGCTACGCTCATATCCAACACGTATAGATCATTGATTCTTGGCGCCCTCATGATAATCCATTCTTCAGGGATAACAAATCCTGGCTTCAAGATTAACCATTCTTTGTCAGTGAAGTTAGTTGTATACATCCTGTCACAAATCTGTGAGGTACTCAGCAGATTATTCTCCAGCTCGGCAATGTAGTTAACTCTCTCAAACATTACAATCCCATTGGATAACGTTCCTTCACCAATAATCCTACCACCTTAATTTCCTGCGAAACCCACATAACCTCCATTGAAATTTCTAACATCGTACAGCAACGTTGTCTTCCCTGTCACGTGCCGAGAAGCTCCACTATCCATAATCCATCTTGAAACAGATCTCGAAAGCTCCTGCACATACCACAAACACTTAGTTAGATTTGGATGCTACCCAAGCCTGTTTTGACTCAGGTAACTCAATTTTGATGTGAGATTTTATAGTGTAAAGTGGCGGAAAATTTTTGTCATTCATTTTTAGGCTTTCTTCAGACCCAACCTCAACCTTTTTATATAAGAAAAACTCATCTTTTTGAGGTTAACCAGATGGTTGGTCTTTCTTTTGAACATCTTTTTTCTCAGAATTTTGCTTTTCTTTCTCAAGTTTCACATAGTAATCCAAAGGAACATTTGTCTTTACTGATTTTGTAGAAGATGATTGTTTTTCAATCTCAGAAACCTTTGGTTTTGGAACACTTGATTCCTTCTTAGCCACTTTTGGCTTCCATGTTTGTTGAGGTGACGCAACCCGCTTGTAAAACTTGTCGTTTTTAGTTACCACATTTTTAACTTTGATGTTTTCATTTTTCAAAAACTTTTTCTCAACAACCAATGGAGCTTTTCCTTTCCCATCAACTTTCTTTTTCTGAATCTCAACAACTTCAGTCTTAGGCTTCAAGTTGTTACACTTTCGTACAATATGTCCAACTTGATTACATTTAAAGCATGTTCGAGTGTCAACTACTCGACTTGTACCTTCAGACTGAGGCTGTGAGGCCTTCTTCTCAAAGAATTCTTTGTTTGATTTTGAAAAGATTTTTGATTCTTCATCAGAAAGTGAACCTGAACTTGTTACAAACACTTTCTTCTCAACAAACCTTCTGTTTTGAACATTCTTTTTCTGATAAGACTTACCACCCTGATAACCACCCGACTATTTGTTTCGATTGTTGTTATAAAAACATGGTGGAACAACAGGTTTCTTGTAATAAGCTTTATCTTTTTCAAAATTCATTTGCCTTTTTGTTTGATTTAAAGTATTCACTTCTAACAGATCAACTTCAATCAATTTGAACACGTTTGTCAGTTTAGCAACATTTACATTCTCCAGTGGAAACTCAGAATCCGAATACAACTTATCCGATCCCAACATCTTGTACATGACAAGATTAGGTCCTTCATTTAAGTTGTTCTTGGACTGTGGTTTCGGAATGTATTTGTCCAAGAAACATTCATCTTCCTCAGTAGTGTCACTTTCGGATTTTAGAACATTCTCAACCAAACTTTTCACCACTTCAGTTTGGACACTGTCGTCATCGGAAGATGAAGTGAACGTGACATCAATCGTGTCCGGAAGTTTCACCTCATTTTCGTCATCATCATTAACCAACCCGGATTTTTTCCATGAGAAATTGTTGAGCACTGGTGGTGGAACCTGATGATACCCCACCCCTGTTCCATCCGAGTAAACATCTTCGCCTGCTTTGTTTTTCCCGATGGGTTTAGGAACAATGTGTTGCAAAACAAAGCTTGCGGAGTTGTAACTAGTCAATTTCAGATTGATGCGCTCATTCTCAATCTTAGCTTCTTCAAACTGAAGCTTCAACTTAGCAATCTCATCCAGTTGCTTGTTGATTTGTTCTTCTTTGTGTCTAAGAACTACAGTTAAATGCTCATTTTCTTTTCTTGTTTTACTGTTTCGTTCATCAGAATCTTGAATTGTTTGTTTTAACTTGTTAAAATTTTCTGAGAGTTGACGATTTTCATGAATTAGTTTCTCATTTTCTTTCCTAATTCTTTCTACTTCAATTTTATCATTGTCAATTTTCTCAGTCAAATTTTAACTTGATCATTTGAAAATTTGAGCATTTTGTCACGATCAAGAATCTGATCTTCAACCTTTCTGACTCTTTTTTTCAGATCATTTACCTTCGTATCATTGAGGTAAGCTTGTGTACTACAAACTTTGCAGTTCCTCATGCAATTTTTGCAGTCACTGTCACCTTTGACTTTCTTACCTGACTCACTCGACGACGCATTTGAACTAACCTGGCTTTTAGACTCAGATACAAACTTAGAGTCTACCTCAAGTGCCTTAGCAGCCAGCACCTTGTCAGCCATCTTTCCAAAGTTTTCAGCTGTCAACTCCTGTGACGTATCAATGATCCCTTCATCGATTTTCTTTGGCCTCAGCTCCTGCTCTTTTTCTTTCTCTTTCTCTTTCTCTTTTTCTTCCCCACCTCCCCACCATTCTCTCTGTTGAGACTCTTCTAGTTCAACAAATTCCTCAGCGAAAGCTTCAAGACTAAGAGTCTTTGGATCGATAGCAATGTTTCCTTTATGTGATAACCCTCACAATTACAGGTACTGTACAATTATTTAATTCTAATTATGTGCTTAATGACTGTGCTTGATAACAACTGACCCTTTAAACTGCTTACTGATTTATGTTACAAACATACATGTGCATCACTTTACATACAGTCACTCCATTTATTTCATACAGACTCTTAGTGACCAACCTGATGCACAAACCACAGTTAGCACAGTGAGCGGATAACTCAGACACATGCTGACAATGCCAGCACATAGACAGACACTATATTGAGGCCAGTATGAGCCAGGGATAGAGTACTACACCAGTATGGAGTGTAGGGAAGTGAGGACCATAAGACTGTGTCAGTAGGTGATAGTTTGAGTGCCGGACAGTGCCTAAAACTCATTCTAAGTACCAAACTCTGCATTTTCAGTAACAATTCAGCTTTTAACACACTTGTATTATACAGAGTATTGACTAAATGGTCCTGGACACTTTCCTAAGTGTTGGAATTAATTTCGTTACAAAAAGATGCACAAAAGACGCTATATGGTACAATTAAACGCTTTAAGGGAACAATAAGTAACCGAACAACCAGACAATACCCAAGACACGAAAATATTGTTAAAAATATTATTTTATCATTCTTAATTAATTACGGTCACAAAAATCCCCATACGCCATGTAAACATGACATACACCCGCTATACTTGAAAATACCCTTAACCTTCTAATTTAATACCTATTAGTTAACAAAAATTTCCACTTTACCCCCCCCCCAACCGAAAATCTGCCATGATTGTTTAAAATATTTTGTTTAGATTGTTGTGAAGATAATCTTTAATCCTATTGGCCAAGAATATTGAGTATGATGACCCTAGATTCTAGATGCATGGTTCCAAGGTAAAGCTCATCATCACCATCAAACACTTCACTCAACCTCACCCCCTCCCCTTAATTTCGGCTCCCCCTTCCCCCCATAACCGAAAATCATCACCACCATCCTTCACTACCTTCATCTTCTTCATACAAGTCCCATTTCAAGCTTGGAAGTTCCTCCATAGAAGTGCAAGTTGAAGAGTTCTCAAGGAAGCTTGATTCAAGCCTTTGTCATTAACATTTCTTCATCATCTTTGCCCTAAGATTGTTACCCTAGCCTTGTGCTAGTAGTAAGTCCCTTCACACCCTTGTTCCATCTTGTTCTTTGTTATGAATACTTAGTAGGAGGATGATGATCATGTAACACAAGAAAATGAACACTAAAAAGTTGAACTTGAAATTCTGCATAAAAACCATATATAAAAGGGTTGTATGAAGTTGAAATCTGGTTGGTTTAGGTTTGGTTAAAGCATGATTGAGGTTGGATCATTAAATCATCGATAAACCATAGTTAGAATCTTTGTTGATGCGTTTTTGGTAACTTTTACTTTGCAAACAGCAAGCTGAGTTGAATTTCCAGCCAACTTCAACAGGCTGTAACGGGACCATTTTAAATCGAAAAACTGATTTTCTGAAGCCTAAAATGTGTATTTTGGAATAACTAAACAGATGGCACTAGAATCGTAATTTTTTGAAACCGTTTACTATTTTTAAAAGACTGTTCATGGACAGCAGCTCAAGCTGCATTTTTACTGCAGAAAAAGTGTGTCATATTCGGAGTCATAACTTGAAACCTGAGTGAAACCGACTCATGGAATTTTTACCGTAAATGGTCACCATTGTCAGGATGACCCTCCAACTGGAATTTCGTCAATCGGGCTTACGGTTAATTTTTAGTGAATTATTCCGTAAACTGCAATCAGAAAGTAACAAATCTGATTGCGGTCGAGAAAATGATTTTTTATAAAATATGGGTAACGAACTGGACTCTGATATTTTTACATAATAAATTTTTGAACATATAAAACCTTCTGTAAAAATTTGAGAATTTTTGGAAAAGGATTACTATTTTATAAAAATCCTCGAAAACAGTCCGGTTTAAAGTAATAAAGCTGAAATAAGATATGTAAGGTTTTGTATGTCCATAGGTCGATTTGAATATTGAAAATGAACTACGGGATATATGTAAAGGAAAATGATATGCTAATTAAACATGGACACCTCTATTTACAAAGGAAACTATGGCGAAATTTTCCGAAAATCCGAACACTTAGTAAAATATTCGAGAAATATAGATACGAAATAGTTGCCTAACTAGTTTCTAAAGACAATAGTTAAGTTAAAATAATTATTATTATTTTAACAAAATAATACCAAAGTAACGCAACTCAAAACACTAAACTCTAAGCCAAGGCACGGCCCGTTCGTCTAATAGACATTAGTACGTTGTAGGTTGTCGTGTAGCGGACAGAGTTGAGATTCGATTCAAGACGCACTACAGTGAGTTCATGTCCCCCTTTTCTCTTAAATGTTTTCAGTTTTATACTTCGGGGGCGAAATACATGTTACAATTATTACAGACATTTACATATATTTACAGACTTTTACAGACATTTACAGACTTTTACAGACATTTATAGACATTTACAGACTTTTACAGACATTTATTTATATGGTATGGTTAGCTTAAGGAGGGTTTTATTACGCGATCATGTGAGTGGTGGGCACAACACTTAAGGCCATTAATCCTCATTGTAGGACCACGGGACATGAGTGATAGATCTATTTGGGTATAGCGAGCCCACACCCATGAGGCCGGGGCGGCCCATAGTGGTGACTATCTCTTCATACCGGAGACAAATTTGCTAGGTTTGAGTCTTCCTGCATCATTCACACATACTATTGGCTTTGCAACCCAATGGTGATCAGTTTTTCCTTATTGCTACATTCCAGGGACTATTTTACAAAAAGACATACTAAACGGTTTATACACACGGACATATTACAAAGGTTTTTACATACTCACTTACACATGAACTCGCTCAACATTATGTTGATTTTTCAAATTACATGTATTTCAGGGAATTAATTGGATCTGGCAAGTGTTGCATGTTAGACAAGCTGCATACTTAATAAGGATGTCATCCAAAGTTGTAGGGTTTGGGAAGTGCAACTCCTTCCTGGTCGAGTTGCATGTCTCTTATCCTTGTTTTGTTGGTAGTCTTTCGTTGAGTCTTACGAACTCGTTTTCAACAAGTAATGTTTTATAATGCATTTTGTGGTTGATGTTTTAAGACAATATGTTATGCATTTTTCTAAACTATTTTAATGGATGAACATCATATATTTTTATCATATAGCATTGTTGTGATTATTGCTATGGTATTAAGAAGTCACACCAAATAAACCCACGCTTCCGCAAAAGCCAGGGTGTGACAGCTTGGTATCAGAGCATCGATCATAGGGAACTAGGATTCTTTCTCGAGTCTAGACTATGATCACTAGGGCTCTCACGAAAACATTTTCAAACACTTTTTACATTGCATACACTAAAAGTCCAGATCCAGGGAACAAACATTTTTACAAACAAAAGGCACAACTACACAATCCAAAACTTATATTTATAATTCAGTCTTAGAGACTGAGGGAGGATCAATCTTCGAGACTGAGGGAGGATCAGTCTTAGAGACCAGGAATTTGGTCTTAGCGACCAGGGATTAAGGAAATTTGGTCTTAGAGACCAGGGATTAAGGAAATTTGGTCTTAGAGACCATGGAGTTAGTCTGAGAGACTAGGGAGTTTAGCCTGAGAGACTGGGTAGGATAGTCTTGAGAAGACTAGGATGATTACATGCTTACATTGTCGTTACATACACACTTATTTGTTGTTTATTGATATACGTGCATAGGCGATGACTATTTGCATACGCTAACTGATAGTTATTACTATGGAAATACATACTATGACTACCCTGTACCAATACACATGTCGTCTTGATCAAAAAGCGGGTTATTAGACATTGACAACCCTACGGCCACCGACGCCGATAATGAGACTGCATCTGCGCCAGAGACATTTACGTCAGACACTGAGAGTGATCCTGACATGCTGACCAAGGATGAAGACGACTTCCAACCGTCCGCGCTGCCAGACTTTGGCGATGAATTACCCTTGCTGATGGCTTCTTTGATGAGAATCTTCCTGTCATTCTTGTTGCGGTCCACGACCATCTAATCATTTGGACACTTCGATGGCGAGCACATCATGGCTCCGATCCTCGACGCCGTACCTCTCGTGGTTATTTTCCCGAGGATCAGTCTATTTGATGAATTGTTTAATGGCGACATTAATCTGCTTGTTGATGATCCTCCTGTTGACGCCCAGGACGATGGAAGATTAGATGAGAACATGGTTACTAATTTCACTTCTTAAGGCCCCTGTTAACAGGCCACCCTCTGATTCTAGCGTATATTCGATTTCAGACTCCCTTGAGTCTGTGACATTTGCAGCCTTTTAGACGGCCTGGTCACATCTTTCTACTACTGACACAGACGACGAGTCCATTATGACTGCTACACTAACACCTGCTCGAGGCACCACACCGTTACACGACCCAGGGCCTGCTCCTAAGTTAGCTTCTGCACCTTTTGGGACAGCTTGATGTTGCACCTGATGATCCTGCACCCTTGTTTGATTATGACCCTGCTTCTTTCGGAATACCTGACATTACACCTCTTATATCCGACCCAGTACCTGTGCCTGATGATCTCCTCATCGGTCGAGACGTTTGTTCGTGCACCTTCACCGCTGATATCGCTCTTGTGAAGACCGACATCCATTGCGCCAAGATGCCTAACGCTTTCCTTCAAGATATACCCACCTCAAAGTAGAATCCATTCAGCACCCGCACCCCGAGAAGGTACTCCAGGTCAGCACCCGCACCCCGAGAAGGTACTCTAGGTCAGCACCCACACCCCGAGAAGGTACTCCAGGTCAGCACCCGCCTAACGATCCCATCGGCTACAGCAACATTTTCTACGACCTCACAGACCGCACCGTTTGCTACTTTCAAATCTACAGCGCTGGACGAGCCATTTCGACGGTCCCTATAATACTCTATGCTAATTTTAGACCTTTACCATCCCTCACACTATGGAGGCTACACGCGGAAAGAGTGCTCCTGTAACGTCACCTACAGTTTAAGGATATAAGTCCCAGCATTTTGGAACTTGAACTGACACCATGTCCTCCACCCTGTCTATTGCCAGTATACTTTGATCCTCCACATTCATCACTGTCTCCTTTGGCACACTCACCTGCTGCTACTACACCTTCTTGGTTATTAAGGCTCGTTTCTTTACTGTAAAGCAGCAGATCAATTAATTACTTCGACGTATATACAAGCTCGCGGAGGAGTTCACGCATGTTAGCGATTTACTTTTCTTTCCTACTCCACCTCAGTCACCAGTATAATTGGTTTCTGGATTTTTGCGGATTGCATTACACTTGGGTAAAGACACTAACGATAAGCCGGGATTGTGGGGACTTTTTAAGGCCACTTCAGACTATGTGATTTTGAGACACTGATATACTTGTTGGACAAGGGTAGGGTGACCCTGTGTCCCCCTTGATGTGATACATTTTGAAAAAAAAAACGATACGATTGTGATCGGAGAGTAATGGGAGCCCAATCATTATTAAACATGCGACAGTATTTTATGACCAAAACCCAATGAAAGTTCAGTCACTAGGCCTTCGCTAAGCACGTTGTTGATCTATATGCGTGTACTATAATTATAATACTACGTGCTTGCTTGCTATACTCTCATTAAACATAATTCCATTTACTTGCATATACTGTGAGTATGTTGTTGCTTGAGGAGTTGATATGATTACGTGCGAATACATGATCTCCAAACAACTATTTACATTCCCTGAACAGACGAGACCTAACTAAACCGTACTTCTCCCTAGAAGATGTCTCATCAAGAGATCACCCGACTGACCAAGGCAGAATGGCAAGCACATGCCTCACGAGTCATAACTCGGCCTGAGGTTCTTCGCTACAAACACGGCAAAGGTGCCTCAAGGAATGACCCACCTAATGGCTGTACCTACAAACAGTTTCTAGACTGCAAACCCTTGAGCTACGGTGGCACTGGGGGTGCCATAGCTTTTATGAAATGGGTTGAGAATGTGGATGCGGTGGTTCGAATGAGCGGTTGCAGGCTAGAGCAACAAGTCCCATACATTTCCGGATTGCTGCAAAATGAAGCTCTGTTATGGTGGAATCTTCGGGTTCGAATAATGGGCGAGACTACAGCATATGCGTTAACATGGAATGAGCTAAGGGAAATGATGCGTAGGGAGTATTGCTCGCAGATGGAGATCCAGAAGCTGGAATTCAAACTCTGGAAGCTAAAGATGAAGGTCTAAATGTGGTGGAGCACGTGCAGAAACTTCATGATTTGTCGCGAGTCGTTCCGTACCTGGTGGAACCAGAATTGAAAAGAATGGAGCAATCCGTGTGGGAACTTGCGCCTCAAGCCCTAAGCTTAATAACAGCATCAACGCCACCAACAACTAGTGTCGCAAGTATAATGGGTTTGGCGCTTGCTAAAGAAGCACTTAGATTGGAAGGGCTTTCAACCCCCAACGGGAAGGAGGAAACTCCGAAAGAGTCATCCGGAAAGAATAAGAGAAAGCTCACAAATTTCAAGAAGGTTACTCGGGTGAGTGAAAAGAAGAAGTCCAAAAAGGGAGAAGACTGCATGGGTATCCTACCTAAGTGCGACAATTGTCTACGTTATCATATCGGGCGATGTAAATACGGAAAATGCAACAACTATGGCAAGAGAGGGCATCCCAAGGAGACTTGTTGGCAAGGTGCTGAATACGGGAACGGAAGCCTAGATGGTAGCGGAAATCATGGGGGAAACAACGGCACCAACGACTATCAAGGTAGAACCAGTGATGAACAGAAACGTGCTCAAGGTTGTTTTAACTGCGGGGACAAAAAGCATTTCAGGAAGTATTGTCCTATCAATAAGCAGGCACAAGAAGGAGTGTTCGACATCGGAACTGGGGAGCACACCAGGAATCCAAGCATGGATATCGGTACGTTCAATATCACTCAATGTTATGCATCTGTGTTGCCAAATACTGTTGCAAATTTTCGGTTTCGCATCTCTAGAGTTCGAGAATGTACTTGATATAGTAGCACGTAAGTTAGATAACTTGCACTCGAGGGAACTAGCTAGGTGAAGCTAGTAGAAGCCAACGTGGTGACTAGAAACGGCAAGATAGAACCCGGAGAGCGTGAATTTACGCTTGATCTACTGCCAGCTGAGTTGGAAAGCTTCGACAAGGTAATTGGGATGGATCAACTGCCGAGTGTTCGAGCGGAGATTGATAACAGCATCACAATGGCAAATGAAGAAACGACCGTGGCTCATGAAGCAGGATATGCCCCTACAAAATACCAATTGCGGGGAGGCACAAAAGTTGTTGCGTAAAGGATGTGTTGTTTCTTGGCTCATGTCGGGGACAAGGGAGCTGAAGAACCAAAACTCGAAGACATTCCGGTGATAAGGAAATATCCTGAAGTCTTCCCTGAAGACTTGCTAGAATTATCCCCTCAATGACAAGGCGAATCTTCGCATCGATTTGATTCCAGGCGTTGCGCCTGTAGTCGATGCACTTGAGCGACTTACACCTTCGGAGATGCAAGAATTGGCAGTGTAACCTCAGAAGTTGATAAAGAAGGAAGATAACAGACCAAAATTCCCTTTGGGAGTAACCCAAATTCTGCTCATCTAGAAGGAGGACGTAAATTTTCAAATAGGCATCAACTATCAAGAGCCGAACGAGCTAACCCACAAGAGTCAGTAACTCTTGCTGAGAATTAACAAATTTCTTACTTAACTAACTGTGAGGATCCAACTACTATTACACGACTGATTGACGATCGAGTGTCGTTAGCGATGAATTCAGGAAGAAAGTATACCGGGGAAATCGTGGGACGATAACTTGTATTTAGACGCACGCAAGATGGTGTTTCCTACTCAATGCACAAAACCGAGTTACACAGAATACGAAACCTTGAGGATCTAGAAAACATATGCTTAGGACCCTTGGGAACCCAGGTCCAAACTTGTAGAGGTCGCTACTTAGAAACCATACTTGTTAACTCGATCGAACACCATTAACCTGACATACATTCCATTTCAGTTAACAAAATAGAAAGTACTTAAATTTCTTTCGTTGAAACCGTCACTTTTGCTTATAGCGAGTAGATGTTTGCATCTCTACTCCCCTTAATGGTAGTTGCATCACGTTGATTTTCTTAGCTGAGAGCGAACACTCTTTTGCTTCGAATGATTGGTCGTTTCTCCATTTTAGCAAACACTCATTGTGTCAATACTTGAAAGCTCACATATTACGCATGCATCTTTTGCTATGCGTGCGGTTTCATTTCAAGCGCTTCATTGAAACTCGAATATTATGTTGCTAAATCTAACTACTGGGTTGTGATTCAAATGGCCTACATTATTGTAACGGTTGACTCTTTTGCTATCAAGTCAACACACTCTTTTGAAACTTCTTTTTATTTCGAGTTACATTCATGGCTTATTTTTGTAACCATGCTGAGATTTCCCTTATTGGTGCATACGTTTATTGTCGAGTTACGTTGAAACTAAGTTCAACTGCTTGAACTTATCCATTTCGCATATTCGGTTTAAGACGCCATATGATGTATTGGGAGCATCATGTTTAAACATTGCTGCAAAGATTCCTTCATTATGAGTCGTAGTAGATTCAGTTGATCTACGACTCCACTAAATCGTTTGATTGACTTCGACACCTTGAGGTGACATTTTCACAGAATTGAGCTTGCGCTAAGTTGGTTTCTCATTCCATACACGGATTTTAATTATTTAATTGCTCTAAATCCGTCTCGTTTATCACAATTAAAGCAGCCTCAACACGGTTGTGTGTTAAGGCAAAGGTACGTAGATTCGTTTCATACCAGTGTACCTCCTAACATACTTTTACTGTCAATCGAATACCTTGCGGTACTTAATACCTTTCACTTTCGATCAAAAATAGTGGCTCTTTGATATTCCATATTCAATTGGTAACGTTACGACATTGTGTAAATTAAACCTTCGGGTTGTCTTTGTACACTTTCATTTGAGTTCAGGCACGGTAAACTTGTTTAGTCACCACCATTATTGAATCTCATCATTACGACACCCTGTGGTGTCATTATCTTGTGCTAATCATGGTCAACTGTTTCACCCAAAACTACATATACTTTTGTTGACTTGTCATTTAAACATTTCTGATGCAACTACGAATCAAGACCGTGATACACCAAAGTTCGCTTGTATTCCATTCGGTGTACCTACGAAACTTAAGAATGCCAACACACTAAACATTTCCGTTAATTTAGTCGGGAGATTTACAGATCACTTTACTACTACTTTTGGGTTATTGATTTTGAGTTCATATAGCTGATGCTACGGTTGTGAAAACTCGTTGGCATATTGTGACCGACTATCTAAGTATCCTAATGGACAAGACTCCTCTTTTGTGGAACCCCTGTTAACTGGATTACACTAGACTATACGTCGATACGTCCTGTACCCTCGACACCAAATGATAAAAACACATACCTTTTAACCATTGGATTCGTAGTGTTATATATATATATATATTCTTGGACTCACTTAATGTGAATAAGGTTTGATTCGATTTGGTAATTTTCTACCTCGGTACTATTCATATACATACATGCCTAACGAAACCCTAAGGAATTAAGGT
This sequence comes from Helianthus annuus, assembly GCF_002127325.2. Classification (NCBI taxonomy): domain Eukaryota; kingdom Viridiplantae; phylum Streptophyta; class Magnoliopsida; order Asterales; family Asteraceae; genus Helianthus; species Helianthus annuus. The sequence continues at coordinate 157,977,268 of NC_035440.2, read as the reverse complement.
AGTACAAATTTCGAGGATGAAATTTTCTTAACGGGGGGAGAATGTGACAACCCTCACAATTACAGGTACTGTACAATTAATTAATTCTAATTATGTGCTTAATGACTGTGCTTGATAACAACTGACCCTTTAAACTGCTTACTGATTTATGTTACAAACATACATGTGCATCACTTTACATACAGTCACTCCATTTATTTCATACAGACTCTTAGTGACCAACCTGATGCACAAACCACAGTTAGCACAGTGAGCGGATAACTCAGACACATGCTGACAATGCCAGCACATAGACAGACACTATATTGAGGCCAGTATGAGCCAGGGATAGAGTACTACACCAGTATGGAGTGTAGGGAAGTGAGGACCATAAGACTGTGTCACTAGGTGATAGTCCGAGTGCCGGACAGTGCTTAAAACTCATTCTAAGTACCAAACTCTGCATTTTCAGTAACAATTCAGCTTTTAACACACTTTTATTATACAGAGTATTGACTAAATGGTCCTAGACACTTTCCTAAGTGTTGGAATTAATTTCGTTACAAAAAGATGCACAAAAGACGCTATACGGTACAATTAAACGCTTTAACGGAACAATACGTAACCGAACAACCAGACAATACCCGAGACACGAAAATATTGTCAGAAATATTATTTTATCATTCTTAATTAATTACGGTCACAAAAATCCCCATACGCCATGTAAACATGACATACACCCGCTATACTTGAAAATACCCTTAACCTTCTAAGTTAATACCTATTAGTTAACAAAAATTTCCACTTTACCCCCCCCCCCAACCGAAAAACTGCCATGATTTATTTAAAATATTTTGTTTAGATTGTTGTGAAGATAATCTTTAATCCTATTGGCCAAGAATATTGAGTATGATGACCCTAGATTCTAGGATGCATGGTTCCAAGGTAAAGCTCATCATCACCATCAAACTCTTCACTCAACCTCACCCCCTCCCCTTATTTTCGGCTCCCCCTTCCCCCCATAACCGAAAATCATCACCACCATCCTTCACTACCTTCATCTTCTTCATACAAGTCCCATTTCAAGCTTGGAAGTTCCTCCATAGAAGTGCAAGTTGAAGAGTTCTCAAGGAAGCTTGATTCAAGCCTTTGTCACTAACATTTCTTCATCATCTTTGCCCTAAGATTGTTACCCTAGCCTTGTGCTAATAGTAAGTCCCTTCACACCCTTGTTCCATCTTGTTCTTTGTTATGAATACTTAGTAGGAGGATGATGATCATGTAACACAAGAAAATGAACACTAAAAAGTTAAACTTGAAATTCTGCATAAAAACCATATATAAAAGGGTTGTATGAAGTCGAAATCTGGTTGGTTTAGGGTTGGTTAAAGCATGATTGAGGTTGGATCATTAAATCATCGATAAACCATAGTTAGAATCTTTGTTGATACGTTTTTAGTAACTTTTACTTTGCAAACAGCAAGCTGAGTTGAATTTCTAGCCAAATTCAACAGGCTGTAACGGGACCATTTTAAAGCGAAAAACTGATTTTCTGAAGCCTAAAATGTGTATTTTGGAATAACTAAACAGATGGAACTGGAATCGTAATTTTTCGAAACCGTTTACTATTTTTAAAAGACTGTTTATGGACAGTAGGTCAAGCTGCATTTTTACTGCAGAAAAAGTGTGTCATATTCGGAGTCATAACTTGAAACCTAAGTGAAACCGACTCATGGAATTTTTACAGTAGATGGTCACCGTTGTCAGGATGACCCTCCAACTAGAATTTCGTCAATCGGGCTTACGGTTAATTTTTAGTGAATTATTCCGTAAACTGCAATTAGAAAGTAACAAATCTGATTGCGGTCGAGAAAACGATTTTTTATAAAATTTAGGTAACGAACTGGACTCTGATATTTTTACATAATAAATTTTGGAACATATAGAACCTTCTGTAAAAATTTGAGAATTTTTGTAAAAGGCTAACCATTTTATAAAAATCCTCGAAAACAGCCCGGTTTCGAGTAATAAAGCTGAAATAAGATATGTAATGTTTTGTATGTCCATAGGTCAATTTGATTATTGAAAATGAACTACGGGATATATGTAAAGGAAAATGATATGCTAATTAAGCATGGACACCTCTATTTACAAAGGAAACTATGGCGAAATTTTCCGAAAATCCGAACACTTAGTAAAATATTCGAGAAATATAGATACGAAATAGTTGCCTAACTAGTTTCTAAAGACAATAGTTAAGTTAAAATAATTATTATTATTTTAACAAAATAATACCAAAGTAACGCAACTCAAAACACTAAACTCTAAGCCAAGGCACGGCCTGTTCGTCTAATAGACATTAGTACGTTGTAGGTTGTCGTGTAGCGGACAGAGTTGAGATTCGATTCAAGACGCACTACAGTGAGTTCATGTCCCCCTTTTCTATTAACTGTTTTCAGTTTTATACTTCAGGGGCGAAATACATGTTACAATTATTACAGACATTTACAGACTTTTACAGACATTTACAGACTTTTACGGACATTTACAGACATTTACAGACTTTTACAGACATTTACAGACATTTATTTATATGGCATGGTTAGCTTAAGGAGGGTTTTATTACGCGATCATGTGAGTGGTGGGCACAACACTTAAGGCCATTAATCCTCATTGTAGGACCACGGGACATGAGTGATAGATCTATTTGGGTGTAGCGAGCCCACACCCATGAGGCCGGGGCGGCCCATAGTGGTGACTATGTCTTCATACCGGAGACAAATTTGTTAGGTTTGAGTCTTCCTGCATCATTCACACATACTATTGGCTTTGCAACCCAATGGTGATCAGTTTTTCCTTATTGCTACATACCAGGGACTATTTTACATACAGACATACTAAACGGTTTATACACACAGACATATTACAAAGGTTTTTACATACTCACTTACACATGAACTCGCTCAACTTTATGTTGATTTTTCAAATTACATGTATTTCAGGGAATTAATTGGGTCTGGCAAGTGTTGCATGTTAGACAAGCTGCGTACTTAATAAGGATGTCATCCAGAGTTGTTGGTAGTCTTTCGTTTAGTCTTACGAACTCGTTTTCAACAAGTAATGTTTTATAATGCATTTTGTGGTTGATGTTTTAAGACAATATGTTATGCATTTTTCTAAACTATTTTAATGGATGAACATCATATATTTTTATCATATAGCATTGTTGTGATTGTTGCTATGGTATTAAGAAGTCACACCAAATAAACCCACGCTTCAGCAAAAGCCAGGGTGTGACACTTTAGGATCAAGGTAACACTCTCAATCCGCATCCCATCTTTTTGCCTTTTTAGCTTCACTGTATACACGAGAAATTCTCATCATTTTCCATTCAACTCTTTGTTGTCTATCATTTGCTTTTTCTGATGTTGTTCTGGTGTCTTTGAAAGGTTTAATTTCTGTTGTTGTTGCAAACGCATAACCTACTGCGTCTTCCTCAGGTAGCAGCTCATTCCAGTCAAAACCTTAATCGTCATGGATGATGGCAAGAGCTCTGGATTTTTCTTTGTCTTCAATTTGCTTCAATCTGGGGGGTTCAGCCTTGTTCTGATGATAACTTGCCTTCTTGTAATAATCCTCTCGAAACGGATTTGCAGTATCATCAGTGTAAGCATTTCTGCACTCTCGCTTAAAGTGACCTTTCTGTTTACATTTGAAACATGTCACTTTTGATTTGTCAAAACCTAACTTGGTAGAAGGTCCACCAATAGACTGTCTTCCCGTAATCTCCATGAAACGTTGTGCCCTTCTCACTGCACTGGCCATACACCACCTTATGTCGATCAATTCCATCTCCTCAGGATCTATTTGATCGTAGTCTTCCTTTGTTAGGTTGGTGTTACCTATCTTGCCTGCCATAAGGCTCTCATACGATTCAAGCACAGAAGCTAAGAAAACCATCTGCTGCTTTGCAGATTCTTCGCTGAAATTTTGACCATTCTTCAAATCTACAGTGATGTTGCATTGAAATAGGTTCTTTGATGCAGATTGGTTTGAAGTTGTTGAAGAATATCCACTGTGAAAACCACTATGAGGAGTTTCATGATTCACAGAATTTGAATTCTCTGCAGAAAATGTTGTTCTTGGATATCCGGTCTTTAGAAGATTTCCTCTGTAATACAACTCCACATTCTGCTGATAAGCTGAATTGTTGACTTTAGATTTCTTTATCTCCAACTCGTGGCTTTCTATTCTTTCGATCAGCAAATCCACAGTCAACTCTTCTGGCGGCTTAATAGTGTTCTTCAACATCAAGGCAAAGTATTGCCAATCTTGATCATTCGGTAACGAATCAAACAATTTGTCGACCAACTCCTCTTGAGTATAAGTGATTCCATGTCTAGCCAGCTCCATCTTCAGATGCCCAAATCTCTCAATCATTTCACAAACAGATTCATTCTTCATACAACCAAATAAATCAAACTCTTTACGCAACAGTTTCTTTCTGTTTTTTACAATCTCAGCACTACCTACACACTTAACCCTCAGTTTCTCCCAAAGATCTTTTGAATTCTCATATTCGATCAATGAAATTATATCATCTCTGACTGACTGATGAATCAACGCTATGCATTTTTGTTCAGCAACGTATCTTTCAATATCATCAGGTTCTACTGAACTTTGACCACTTCGATCTCCTGAGGTGTAACCATTCTTTAGACTTTTCCAGCTTGCATATGCGAATGCTTTAAGCCACTCCTCAAATCTGGTAGCCCACCGGTTGTAAACTTCGATTGCTTGTTGTATCTACAGTAAGCACTTTCTACACTCATTTCATTGGAAAGAATCTTCTTTGCACTCGATGTCGGTGTAGTCTCATTCGTGTTGTTTGTTGTGCCATCTCCCGAACCACTGGTATAGGCAAACACATCACAGAACGGATTCATCAACAGATCATCCATTTCCAAGTACCTGAAACGATCAACAAACACTTAGAAAATTTTTGCAATTTTGAAAATAGCAATTTCAAGCGAAATCACTTTTTCAAGCGAAATACTGCTCAAGCGGAATAAGACTTTTCAAGCGGAATATGATCACTTGAAGCGAAATTACTTATTTCGCTTGAACTTTCAAGCGAAATCTCAATTCAAGCGGAATCAAACAGTATTTTTCAAACGGAATCTGATTTCAAGCGAACTCAGACCATAACTTTCAAGCAAAATAAGCCAATTATGTAATTCCGCTTGGAATTACACTGATTTTCAAGCGGAATATCTTATGACGTCATCATGTTCGCACTGTTCAAGCGGAATTAGTTAATTTTGGTCAAATTTTTTTGAATTAAGGTCCAAAACTCTCAGGGATTAGTTAACACTATGTTTCACTTGATATATGTCAAAATCAGGCCATTTCAACCGCTGAATTTTGTTCAAATCAGAAAAGAAGGGGTAGAAGTGAGAAAATCCGGTAGAATCAAGCTGAATTGGTATGAACTCCTCGTCCTGAGCTCTGATACCACTTGTTGGATCGTTCCGGTGACCCTAAACAGTCAAGTTGAGTAGTTCATCATCATTTACAAGGGCGGAATCAATGCAAACAATGTCAAACAGCTTCTCCTTTTCAATTCTTTACTTTACTGATTAATCCTAAGCTTTTACACGTTCTAATGACAAACGGACAGCACCTCGACTCAGAATACAAGATCAGATTCCGCTCCAAATGACACAAGCACACACATATATATAGTTGAGGTGATTCCGCTTGAAACAGGTTCAAGAGGACCCTGATTTCGCTCCAAATGACTTCAAGCGAAATCACTCATGTATGCTTTCAAGCGGAATTACCACTAAATACACAATTTCTAGATTTCCGTGCACTAATCTATCCTATCTAAACATAAGACTCAATTAAGACGAAGTTAACAGACACTAGATGCACCAACATTTAGATCTTAAAACAATAAATGTCACCTATCTTTAGGTGATTACCAAAATAAGAATACAAATTTCCAAAACGATTTTGAAAATCAATCATCCATTCTTGAATGATTCTTTTTCGCTTAATGCCTTCCAAGTTTTCAAAATCTCGTCAAAGTTTGGGTCTAAATAATGTGAACACGTGCAATCTGGAAGGGTGGGTGCATGTACCTCGAGTTTTTTGTCTAAGGCTAGAGTGTTCGTACAAATCCACATAATCGGACCAATCACTCTTACTTGGGAACTCTTGGGGTGAGTGTCTACTTATAGGCTAAAGCACGTCTTCGCGATACATTATTATGACCCTTTTACTTTGATTAGTCACTATGTGTCATTTGTTTGTTTTGAGGTAACAAACAAATGACCACCATCCTTACTTTTTATCGATATTTGTAACATCTCATTTTTATCCAATGACATCTCATTATTCATCATATCATCTCACTCGTTATCTCTCATGTTTTCCTCATTTAGAATGCCTCCTCGACGCAACGTACAACAACCTGATGCCGAACTGGCAACTATCATAGCACAACAGATGGCTGTTGTACTTCCAAATCTCATCACTCAAATTAACCAAGTCAACAACAACAATGTTAATGCACTTGCTCCGTGCAACTTTAAACAATTTAACTCGGCTAAACCGCTCCAGTTTAGTGGTTCTGAAGGAGCAACTGGGCTCCTACAGTGTTTTGAGAGTCTTGAGAGTACCTTTCGCCATGTTCAGTGTCCAAACAACTATAAAGTCGAGTTTTCTTCTAGTGTGTTTCAAAAGAGGGCTCTTACGTGGTGGAATGGGGTAATGAGAGATCGTGGTGCTGATGTTGCTTTGGGTCAGACAAGGGAGGAACTTAGGGCTCTAATGGTGAAAGAGTTCTGCCCTCGTCACGAGCAGAGGGACTTGAAGATGAGTTCCATGACCTTAAGCAAGACATGGTCACGCCTTTAGACAAGGTGATCAAAAAGTACATTGACAGTCTACCAGATCCTGTTCAGGATATCGTCACTGGTAGCAATCCTACTACAGTCCGACAGGCCATTGAGCTCGAAGCTACCTTGACTGACTCATAAGTCAAGAAAGGTAAACTCCACAGGAAGGGTGACAAGAAACAGTCTGACAAGAATGAGAAACAAAAGGGTAAGAAAGCGGAGTCTTTGAAGAAGTCAAGGAAGCATAAGGCTTCCAAGAACTTTGTAGTTGTGGCACAACCTAATCAGGTAGCTCCAAACCAACCTGCACAACCGCCAGCAAAGAAACAATACGCTGGCAATGCACCTTTGTGCAACAGGTGTAACAGCCACCATCAACCACATACACAGTGTCGCATTTGTACCAACTGTGGGAAATCTGGTCACCTTGCCAATACTTGTCGTTTTGCTCCTACCCAGAATCAGGTAGCACAAAACCCTACACAACAACCTGCTCAGCATCGTGCACGACCTCACTATCCTCCTGGTTCATGCTACAGTTGTGGGGATCTAACCCACTACAGAAATCAGTGCCCGAAGTTGGCAAATGCAAACCAGGCTCAGGCTCGTAGGCGAGTCTTCAACATGAATGCTAACGAGGCGCGTGCAGACAACGAGGTGGTGAATGGTACGTTCTTTGTTAACAACCAACCTGCTTCTGTTCTTTTTGATTCGGGTGCTGATAAAAGTTTTGTATCCTTAGGTTTTGAGCCATTGCTTTCAATGACTAGAACAAAACTAGGAAAGCCCTTGACAGTAGAAGTAGCTAGTGGTGAACCCGTTGTACTTGATTCTGTCCTTCGAAATTGTCAGTTGAACCTTAATAACCATCTTTTTTCCTATTGACCTCACGCCAATGCAACTTGGAAGCTTCGACATTATAATAGGAATGGATTGGTTGGCTAAATACCATGCTGAGGTGATTTTTTTAGAAGATTGTCTATATACCACTTTCGACTGGTGAGATCTTAGAGGTTTGTGGTGAGAAACCTGTTAGCAGTCTTAAACTCATGACGTGTACTCAAGCTTAAAAATACCTATGAAAGAACTATGTGGCCTTCTTGGCACATGTCGTAGAGGAGAAAGGCAAAGGTAAGACTATTCAAGACATCCCCGTTGTTCAAGGGTATCCTCAGGTATTTCCTGAAGAATTACTTGGTTTACCCCTAGCTCGTCAAGTTGAGTTTCGTATTGATCTTGTACCTAGTGCAAATCCTGTTGCTAAATCTCCATATCGTCTTGCATCGTCTGAGATGCAGGAATTATCTAAACAGCTTCAAGAGTTATCTGACAAAGGATTCATCCGTCCGAGCTTTTCACCTAGGAGTGCTCCTATCCTATTTGTGAAAAAGAAAGATGGATCTTTCAGGATGTGTATCGATTATCGTGAGCTCAACAAGCTCACCATCAAGAATCGATATCCCCTACCTCGCATTGATGGTCTCTTTGATCAGTTACAGGGTGCTACTTGCTTTTCAAAGATTGATCTACGTTCTGGGTATCATCAGCTTCGTGTGCTCGAAGAAGATATTCCCAAGACAGCTTTTCATACAAGATATGGCCACTATGATTTTACTGTTATGCCTTTTGGTTTAACGAATGCTCCTGCTGTCTTCATGGACATGATGAATAGGGTTGCAAGCCTTATTTGGACAAGTTCATCATTGTTTTCATTGATGACAGTTTGATCTATTCTAAGACATGAGCCGATCATGAGCAACATCTCCGTCTTACAATGGAACTCCTAAAGAAAGAACAACTTTTTTCCAAGTTCTCCAAGTGCGAATTTTGGATTAAGGAAGTTCAATTTTTGGGACACATTGTTAACGAACAAGGTATACATGTAGATCCCGCCAAAATCAGTGTGATTAAGGATTGGGATACACCAACTACTCCTACCGAGGTTCGTTCATTTCTTGGTTTCGCGGGTTATTACCGCCGTTTTATTGCAAACTTCTCCAAGATTGTGGTTCCTCTCACAACTTTAACTCAAAAGAATAAACCTTTTGAGTGGGGACCCAAACAGGAAGAAGCTTTTCAGACCTTGAAACAGAAACTCTACGACCTATTCTATCTTTACCTGAGGGCAACGACGATTTTGTAGTATATTGTGATGCATCCAACTTAGGCCTTGGCTGGGTTCTCATGCAAAGGAACAAAGTCATAGCCTATGCATCAAGACAGCTGAAGGTAGACGAAAAGAACTACACGACTTATGATCTTGAGTTAGGCGCAGTAGTTTTTGCTCTCAAAATCTGGAGACACTACCTGTACGGTACAAAATGTGTAGTGTTCACTGACCACAAAAGTCTCTAGCACATTTTCAATAAGAAAGAACTAAACATGAGGCAACGACGATGGGTTAAAATTCTAAAAGACTACAATTGTAAAATTCGCTACCATCCTGGTAAGGTGAATGTCGTGGCTGACACATAGAGTCATAAGGAACGCGTCAAGCTTCACTGTGTTCAGGTTCGATCTGATATTCAAACCCGCATTTCTCAAGCTCAACGTACTTGTGTTACATAAGACTTGATGGGTAAGGAATTACCATATCATCTTAAGCCTGAGCTTGAACTGAAGGACAATGGATTATATTATTTCTTGGACCATTTGTGGGTCCCGAGTCAAGACATTCTTCGCACCTTATTAAGGGATGAAACTCACAAGTCTCGTTATTTTATTCATCCTGGTGCAGATAAAATGTATAGGGATCTCCGAACCCAGTACTGGTGGCTGGGTATGAAGAAAGACGTTGCCTTATACGTATCCAAATGCCTTACTTGTCTCAAGGCTAAGGCTGAACATCAACATCCCTCTGGATTATTGGAGCAACCAGAGATACCGGTTTGTAAATGGGAAAAACATTGCTATGGATCTCATTACCAAACTGCCACTCACTAATAGAGGTGATGATGCCATTTGGGTAATCATTGAACGTCTTACAAAGTCAGCACATTTCTTACCGATCCGTGAGGATTTATCTGCTGACAAACTTGCTAAGATCTATGTGGATGAGATTGTATCCCGACATGGTGTTCCTTTGAACATTATATCTGATAGAGATGCTCGATTCTCATCTCACTTTTAGAGAACCATGCAATCGTCCATGGGAACCCAACTTAATTTGAGCACAACTTATCATCCTCAAACGGATGGTCAATCTGAAAAAACAATCCAGACACTGGAGGATATGCTTAGAGCTTGTGTGATCGATTTTGGTGGTAGTTGGGATTCGCATCTACCGTTGATCGAATTCTCCTACAACAATAGTTATCACTCCAGCTTCAACATGGCTCCTTTCGAGGCTTTATACGGTCGAAAATGTCATTCACCGGTCTGCTGGAATGAGATAGGTGAAGCTCAGCTTACTGGACCTGAACTCATTCTAGAGACTACAGATAAAGTCAAGAAAATTCGCGATAACCTTCAGACAGATAGAAGCCGTCAAAAGAGTTACGCGGATAGACGACGCAAGGCCTTGGAATTTCAAGTCGGTGATCACGTCTTACTCAAGGTATCACCTTGGAAAGGTGTAATCAGATTTTGAAAGAAAGGAAAACTTGCACCAAGATATGTTGGATCATTCAAGATCATTGAAAGAATCGTAAAAGTGGCCTACAGACTTGAGCTACCTCCTGAACTTGGAAATGTTCATCCAACCTTCCACGTGTCCAATCTTAAAAAGTGTTTAGCTGATGAAAACCTCCACATACCACTTGATAAAATTCGTGTTGATGACACGATGCACTTTGTCGAGAAGCCTGTGGAAATATTGGACCGTGAAGTCAAGAAGCTCAAACGCAAGCGCATACCGATTGTTAAACTTCGCTGGGAATCTAAACGTGGTCCAGAATTTACTTGGGAACGTGAAGCTCAAATGAAGGCGAAATATCCACATCTATTTTCACAAGTTTCCTCTCAATAAATTTCGGGACGAAATTTCCTAAAGTAGGGAGACTATGATATTTGTGCTTGTGTACTCATTGTATAACTCTAAATAGTTCAATTATCAAATAAAACAATGTGTTTTGATCCCAATATTTGTTTATTTATGTTTGACATTTTGCACGTTATGATTTTTGTTCGATTTCAAACTCTTTAACGCTTTCTGGGAAGTTATACGCAAACTGATGCGTAGACGTAATCAGTTTAATGCGACATACACTCCAGAATAGTAACGTAAGCTCAACATACCTTAAATAACCTTTACATAAATGAGAAATAAGTTTTGAAGGGTTTGGTATGGCAAAAACAAGTTTATTCGACCACAGGGACTATTTGCGACAAACTGCAAAAGTCTGCCAATTCGCATAGCAACGTACACTCTGGAACAAGATCATAAGCTAAACATACCTAAAATACCCATAGCATAGCTTAGAAATAAGTTTTGAGGGGTTGGGTGTGCGAAAATACGCTTATTTGATCTCAGGGACTAAAAGCGTTAAAACTGTGAAAGTATGCATATGCATGCATATTTTACGTTATGACCATATCTGGACATCCAAAAATTTTTGTTATCACTAAAATATTTAATTTTAGTGGTAGGAATGCAAAAATACTGTTAGTTTCGCAATTTTGGTCGTTTTCGCGTGTGTTACGACTTCCGTCGTAATTAACCGAAAAACGCAACCGTACAGCCAAACGAACCAACATCCATGACATTTTTTAGCATAATTCAAGTTAAATATACTTTAACTTCGTCATGGAGCTTGAAAATGGGCTTGACGGGTGTCAGAAGTGCCAAAACGCGACGAAACAAGCTCAGGGACTAAAACTATCATTTTTCAAAGTTTCTGGTCTGCAGGTCCCATACGGACCATATGGGAAGGTGCTTACGGTCCGAAAGGATGTGCCAACACATTAGAAACCAGATTTCTTCAAACCCAGCTGTTGCAACCTGTTTTAACCTTGGTTTTTGCATCTTGTGGGCCTAACAAGTGTATGGTCAAGATCATGTTTTGATCAACTCAAAAACACATGGCAATGATCAAATGGTGCTTGAATTCCTTTAAATAGCAAGGCTCTTCAACACTTCAACTTGCTCATTTGCTTTCTTCTTCATCATCTGCTCTATTGAGGCTACCACATTGGTTGGAGGCTTCTGCTCTATTGAGGCTACCACATTGGTTGGAGGCTTCAAATCTGAGACTTCTTAGTCTTCTTTCCAAGCTTAGGACTCTTGTAAGTGTTCTTTCATGCTTGTTTATTTATTTCAAGCAAGAAAGTCAAACAGTGTTTGACTTTCAGCTTTAACCATGATTTGGTCAAGACAAAGTTCGTTTGAACTTTGCAACATGAGCGTAATCACGATGGTTATAGTCCCTTGTGACTATACCTACTGATTACCACGTTGACTAGTCGAAGTGACGAGTCAAAGTTTCGGTCAAAATGCACGATTATATGCATTTTGCGACGAAACTATTTTCTGGTATCAAAACACCTTGTTTTGATATCAAAACAGTTTTATAACTTAGTTAAACATTTGTTTAACTCGTCACTTTTAGTTTAGTGCTTGTTTTGGTCGTAAGTCAAGCGGTCTAAACAACCGCTTAGACTTTCGAACCTGACCCATTTGGTCGATCATTGGGATCCGACTAAACATATTTTGTGACCATATTTGTATAGGGAATAACCTTCCAAGGTTATACCTTATGGTCACTTCGTTTAGTTAGTTGTATGATAGGTAGTTTATATGCCTTAGGAAAATGACCAAAATGCTCTTTTTGTGCATAATTTGAATTTAAGCATCTATAACCAAGTTTTTGACACTTAAACCAATTATGCAACATTATTAAACATGTTAGGGCATATAATACATGTCATAGGGCTAGTTGGACCATCCGAATGCGCATTTGCGCAAATGACGCGTTAAAGTAGCATAAACTACCTTAACGGGTCATAACGGGCCATAAGCACTTAGGATAGGTTCCAATTTAGAATGTAGGCTTTTTTAAACCATATCATATGAGTTCCAATACTCATTTGGTTTATGAGACCTCATTCTATCCGATCTTCCGATTTAGGCCTCGATTATTAACATAGTTACCTATATTAGGTGCCGTTTGATTCTGTGATCCTTCAAGCGTTACTTGGTCTTTATTCCAAGACTATTAAGAAATCTCAAGTGAGTACATAGTCCCCTCTTTTACCGCTTTCAAATATTTTGGGGTGATACACATGTGCCTACTTGTTACTTTCATGTTTTCATGCCTTTCATGACATATGCTTGCTATGTTCAACTAGTACACATATAGTACATAATTTCAAATATGCTTTGCTATGTATGTTGATTGCGCATGCTAGCACATCGGTTTCATAGACACTTATGCTGCATATGTTTACTCCGCTTATGGGCACATTGATTTACATTTACATTTACATTTCTGCTTTGTATGTTTACTGAGCATGCTAGCACATTGATTTAATGGACATTTCTACTTCGTATGTTTACTTAGCATACTTAGTACATGGTTTTCACATAACATGCTTACATTAGTTATGACATTTGGTATGTTTAACGGGACAAAAATACGTTCATTAACATTGATCACGCCGCTCGGTAGTATGTAGTGGTACCATAGGACTTTACAAATCCCGTTCCCGGCTTCCTAGGTTTGTTTGGAAGTAGGGAATGACAGAATCTGAAAACATAATTGATAAAACTTTAACTTGTTAAGGGTTTAACCGACAGTCTCAAGGCTTGAATGTATGCGATAAACATTACTACATAAATGTTTGTATCCATAAAGCATTGATTTTGCAAAACATAATTTTTGACTTAAACTATGGTTTATTCAAATACATTGTGTTTTACATGACATTTGGTTTCACATGACATTTGATTATACATGACATTATACCTATGGTTTGAGTAAATACTTTTTATTCACCATACATGACATTTGATTATACATTGGCATTATATATATGGTTTGAGTAAATACTTTTTACTTGCCATACAAGACATTTGATTATACAAGAAATGGTTTACACTTGACATTGGACATTATTTACATATAACATTTTGACATTTGGTTAACAAGACATTTTTGGTGGTTATTTACTAAGTGATTTAAATAACAAGGTGTGTGTAATATGATAAAAGCATGGTGGATACGCCACTGGTACTTCCTATATATAAGTGCTTTTATGATATTACATATCGTAGCGTTATTTAAACCACTTCAACAAAGACAAAGACATTACATTATGTTTACAAGACATTGTTTTACAAATGACATATTATATACAAATTCATTTTCACTTAGTTATTTATTTAACTATACATCATTCTTTTATTATCATCTGATTTTCATATTGATTTTCACATGATTTTATAAAAGAAAACATTTTATAAGATTCATGACTACCTTTTTCGTTAAACACTACTTTTAACTACAAGTCATGAATCCTTAATCAACAAAACCTATGTGTCTCACAGGCATTTTTATGCAGGCGTACCTATTATACCGTGTGTTGTGAAATAATAATTCTGTTATGACACTCCCCGACGTTTCCGCCGCGGTTTGTTGTTTTACGCGGTCGGGGTGTGACAGAAGAGTTGGTATTAGAGCTCATGGTTATAGGGAATTAGGTTATTAGCCATACTTTGACCTAGACTATAACCTTTCTAGGACCCTAACACAAGTTATCTTGCGTTTAGATCTTAAAAAAAATAAATGTCACCTATCTTTAGGTGATTACCAGAATAAGAACACAAATTTCCAAAACAATTTTGAAAATCAATCATCCATTCTTGAATGATTCTTTTTGGTTTAATGCCTTCCAAGTTTTCAAAATCTCGTCAAAGTTTGGGTCTAAATAATGTGAACACGTGCAATCTGGAAGGGTGGGTGCCTGTACCTCGAGTTTTCTGTCTAAGGCTAGAGTGTTCGTACAAATCCAAATAATCGGACCAGTTACTCTAACCTGGGAAATCTTGGGGTGAGTGTCCACTTATAGGCTAAAGCATGTCTTCGCGATACATTATTATGACCCATTTACTTTGATTACTCACTGTGTGTTGTTTGTTTGTTTTGAGGTAACAAACAAATGACCACCATCCTTACTTTTTATCGATATTTGTAACATCTCATTTTTATCCAATGACATCTCATTATTCATCATATCATCTCACTCGTTTTCTCTCATGTTTTCCTCTTTTAGAATGCCTCCTCGACGCAATGTACAGTAACCTGATGCCGAACTGGCAACTATCATAGCACAGTAGATGGCTGCTGTACTCCCAAATCTCATCACTCAAATTAACCAAGCCAACAACAACAATGTTAATGCACCTGCTCCGTGCAACGTTAAACAATTTAACTCGGCTAAACCGCTCAAGTTTAGTTGTTCTGAAAGAGCAACTGGCTCGTACAGTGGTTTGAGAGTCTTGTGATTTTTTATCAAAATGGTTATAAATATTGATATTTTGGTAATTATGTAATGTATGGTGATTAGGGGTTAATTACACCATTAAGGGGTAATTAGGGATTCGGAACGTTAATCGACATTAACTAGTTCACTAAACTAGTAGAAATTGTATTTTGATACTTTATATGCTTTCCGTTTGGTCCTCGGCTAGTTAACGGCACTTTTACGTCGTACCGACGGAGGTTTGTCGCAAGCTGTTATTTCACCATCAAACGATGCATGAAGTGATTTCGAGTCCCAAAATAAGTTTAACTAGTTCGCCGTGTCTTCTGTTTGGTTGTTTTAGCATCGGAAATGTTATTAACTAGCTTGTCGGTTCAAAAAGGCAAGTTGTGGGGGTTACGTCGTAGCACCGAAAGTTTATGTTTCGGACACCCAATTAATATCCTCTTATTGTTTTCATGTGTTTGTCATCATTTGTCATCATTTGTCATCATTCCGGAGTCTCGGAAATGCTAAATTATTAGTTCGGACGAGTTAGAATTGTTTTATTTTTTTGCGGAACAGACGATTTTGTATTTAGGGCGTTGTACCGGAAAGTTATGTATTCTTGCAAGATGTGTTCCCACATTAGTGTTTTCATATATTTATGGACTCAGTTATGTCATTCGTATGTCGTTTTTCATTGTTTCGTTTTGTTTTCACGGTTTTGGTGTAATGAATAGTGTGACCGTGAATAGTGCACGCAACACTTTCTACCAATACTTTTAGGACATAGTTTGATTGGTTTTGCGACACTATGGAAACCAACATAAGTTATAGTATTGTTTTTTGTCCTAACACTGTTATCTTATGTACGACACAGTTACATAATCAATTTACGTTAATTGCATGATTATATACTAAAAATAGTGATTAGATTGTAAGGAATCACCGATTATTTGCCATTTGTCACAGAGTTTGCTTAGAGGGAGTCTAATGAAAGGGGGAGTTGATGAATCAAGAATTAAAGGGGAGTCTGTGATTCGGAATTGTCAAAGATTTTCGAAGACTCGGAAGAAAATTAGCTACCATAAAGATTGACGGCAGCAATATCCAAGGGAGAGTCTGTGAATGCACTATGTCTATCGCTTCCGTCACTCATGTGCTTTAGTGTCAAATGTATCGAGTCATAGTTAATAGGTTAAGACAAGACTAGGTTTGTGATGTGCGTTAGGTGTAATGTATTTTAGGTATATATTTTAAGCCCTTTTTACACTTTTTAGCCAAGTTTTAAATTTATAAAACACGATATTTACTAACACTAAACACACATATGGGCAAGGGCACCCATCGTGGACGTAGTATAGTGTTGGTAAGATACCGAGGTCGTCCAAGGACACAAGAGCTTTTAGTACCGGTTTATCCTCAACGTCTAATCAAATCAAAAGGTTAGAAAAAGGTTTTAAACTAAGAAAATAAAACTAACTAAAATGCTGAAAAATAAAATAAAAATAAAAACAGATAGACAAGATGAATCACTTGGATCAGACTCGTCTGTAGTGTAACCTTTGATTATTTTCGCACTTTTGCACTTGTTTAAGAGATTATCTTAGTTATTGTAGTAGGCCCCTCTTTTGAAGGCGACGTTACCCTCAACCCAGTAGTTTGAGTTCGCAAGGATACAATCCTAAAGGGTTGGATTATTGAAAGATAATTAATTAAGTTATTAATGCATAATGTGGTAGGCCCCTCTTTTGAAGGTGACGTTACCCTCAGCTAAGTAGTCTGAGTCAGCAGTGTAACACCCCCAAAATACCACCTACGGGAACCCCGCGAGGCGTGTTACACATCAGAGTCTGAGCCACCAATCACATTGAACCAATGATAAATAATTAAATAAAACATGTCATTAATTGCCAAGATTAAATGTCAAACATAATATCGATTCACAAAGAGTTATATAGCGGAAGCATATGATAAGTCGTTTAGCAATTGTTTCATAATAAAACTCAAAACCAATGTATCAATTATAAGTAATCCAATAGCTTCAATCCATGACCACTCCAGCACTCCCAGATAGCAAGTCCATGTTCCAAGGTTAACGACCTACAAGCATGCAAACAAGTGTGTCAGACTACGCTGGTGAGTTCAAGGTCTTGTTAACGTGTTGTGTTACCAGATATATGTTAATGCAATTCAATGTTGTGTTACGATGTTGCTCATGTTAGTTACCCTAGGGAGTACGCCCTTACGTAACCGAGGAGTGTGCCTCTTAGCAACCCACTATGTTGTTCACGCTAGTTACCCTAGGGAAAACGCCCTTACGTAACCGAGGAGTGTACCTCTTAACAACCATAGTGAAACCCAGATAATTAGTTCACCCCGTCCCTACGGCCCGGTGTGAGGTTTCCCACCTAATAGCGCTATCAACTAATTACCCCCATTGCCCTCCAGGCAATCCGATGATAGATCCCATATTCAATAACCAAAACCGATTAAGTTGTTTACCCAAAGTTTCCCTTCCAAATGTCTACCAGTTGTCCCAAACCACCGGGACGCATGCTTGAGAAAATGCAATGAACTCACCTGGGATTGCTCGGCAGGTTATATCAAAGTTACTTGAATTAAGAATGGTCAATCACGTCCTAACAGGGTTACCATACAAGTCAGGTTTGGTTCAAGTAATGCACGTATGTTTCACACAAGTTAACACGTTACAAGCACGTAGATCATGGCAACACTTAGCAGTCAAGTAGTGCATTCAATTTGTGCGACTAGAATAATCCCAAAGGCAACCGGCCCAACATGTTGTGCGATCCACAACATGTTGTGCGATCCTCAAATCCCGGCCCAACAACATAACAGTCCAATAACCGATTCTCGGCCCAATTAACATAACGTACAAGTGTTGTGCGACCCGGACAGCCTTGTGCGTTCCGAACGGGTTGTGCGATTGTAATTGGGCTTGTCCGGCCCAATCAGGCTAACTACATTTGTGCGATCAGTTTTATTACCCAGCCCAAGTCTACTCACCCGGCCCAACAGTTAACAACGTTAACACATGTGCGGTCCAGTAATCCCTTGTGCGAGTGAAAGCACCTTGTGCGACTGACAAGACTTGTGCGATTAGGAAGCTTGTGCGGTCGACTAGCTTATGCGTTTGGGCTTCTTGTGTGATCAAGACCCCTTATGCGATTGGTTTATATATTCCGGATTTCATGCTTAAACGGTTACACACTTATCAGTTTCCTATTTTGTTATCAATTAACACATCAATCAAGATCAGTTAGTTGGTTACCAATTTACAAATCAATTAACAGTTTACCAATCAATCCATATCTGATCAAGGCAAGATTTGTAACATCTAAACCGTATGAACCCTAATCGAATCATAATCATAACATGAACATCGACACAATCATTAACATACATCATGTCACAGCCGAATACTAGGGGTTCGGTTCTAACTCTAGGTCATGCAATCCAAATCATAAACATCAACCAATTCCTCATGTAAATCAAACGAACCAACTAACCCTTTAATCTAGTAACCCGTGAACCATTTTCATAAACACTTCATTCTATCACTTACCATCATAATCAATCTCATGAATCCATATCATCAACGATTTCAATAACGAAACCTTAGACTATCATGCAAGGTTATAGCATCACAACATCGATTATCATACAAATAAATAATTAACAACACACTAACCGGTTAGGATGTAGAACAAAGATTGATCCGGATTAAAAGAGCTTCGAGGAAGAGAAGTTGTTGCTGCCGTCGAGTTCGAGATTGAGAGTGAGAGAGCTAGGGTTTTGTGTGTTTTCTTGTGTAAGCTAGTTATGAGAAAACGATCCCACCATTTGGGTGTTTGAACGTATAAGGGGAGTGGGCCGGCCCTTGCTTGGGCTGCCTATGTGTCCCGAATTCAAAAGAGAGTGGGCTGAAAGTGTCATGAGTCGGCCCATTAGCTTGTGCGATCGGCTATGTGTTGTGCGGTTCGGATTAAGTAGACATATACATATTCACATAATACATATTCACATAACATGTCATAACGTCATACATTCAATAGTTCAATCATTCGATAATTCAATCAAGTTCACATACGTTGCATACAATACAAAGACGGGTTTGAAATACGAGTTGTCACAGTATCCCCAACTAAAAAGATATTTGGTACGCACTCACTGAGAAAACTAGATGAGTTAAAGCTAGGTAAGTTATATCGTTTGCTGGTTTTCCTGGGGTGTCACATCCTCCCCAACTTGAATGGGAATTTCGTCCCGAAATTCACTAGTTGCATCAACAGTAGGCTTGCTAGGTCTTGATTGGTCATTGGGGAACAAATGTGGATACTTAAGTTTCATCTGGTCCTCGCGTTCCCACGTGAACTCTGGACCACGTCTTGAGTTCCAACGAACTCTCACAATCGGTATACGGCTGTGTTTCCGAACTTTAACTTCCCGATCCATAATCTCAATTGGTTCTTCGACAAACTGCAATTTGTCATCTATCTTCAGCTCTTGAAATGGTACAACTAGTGTTTCATCAACCAAACACTTCTTTAGCTGCGATACGTGAAATACATCATGGACATTACCCAACTCAGCGGGTAATTCCAGCCCGTAGGCCACCTTTCCAATTCGTTCCAGAATTTTGAATGGTCCTACATAGCGAGGGTTTAGTTTGCCGCGTTTCCCAAAACGCACCACACCCTTCCAGGGTGAAACCTTTAACATAACGCGGTCATTAACTTCAAATTCCAGCAGTTTACTACGCTTGTCAGCGTAGCTTTTCTGACGGTCGCGAGCTGCGGCCATACGGTTTCGGATCTGCACAATGCTTTCTGATGCCTCAAGAACAAACTCAGGGCCTGTGATCTGACTATCACCCACCTCATGCCAGCAGAGTGGTGAACGACATTTCCGTCCGTACAGTGCTTCGAACGGAGCTGCCTTAATACTTGTATGGTAGCTGTTGTTGTAGGAGAACTCTATCAACGGCAAGTGTTTCTCCCACCCTTTCCCAAAATCGAGTACGCATGCCCGAAGCATATCTTCAAGTGTTTGGATGGTGCGTTCGCTTTGACCATCCGTCTGCGGGTGATAAGCGGTACTCATGTCGAGTTGGGAACCGAACGATTTATGCATTGACTGCCATAACTCTGAAGTGAAACGCGGATCTCGGTCTGAAATGATAGAAGTCGGCACCCCATGCCTAGAAACCACCTCCTTAAGATACACAGCTGCCAGCTGAGAGAATTTGTCTGTTTCCTTGATTGCTAAGAAATGTGCTGACTTCGTGAGGCGATCAACAATTACCCATATAGTGTCGTTTCCAGCCTGAGTCCTTGGTAACCCTGTAACGAAATCCATGGCGATCTGTTCCCACTTCCAAGTGGGTATTTCTGGTTGTTGAAGTAGACCCGAGGGCTTTTGATGTTCGGCTTTGACTTTAGCACAAGTCAAACATTTGCTGACGTAGGTTGCTATATGAGCCTTCATGCTGGGCCACCAGTAGGTAGTTTTCAAGTCGTGGTACATCTTATCTGATCCAGGATGTACAGAGTAGCGTGATTTATGTGCCTCTTCCATTACAAGTTCTCGTAAGTTGCCAAAGAATGGGACCCAAATGCGTCCAGTTACGTAGTAAGCACCGTCTCCCTTTTGTTCTAGTCGTTGTCTCGAGCCACGTAAAGCTTCAGCTCGAACGTTCTCTGGTTTCAACGCTTCTAACTGAGCGTCCCGTATCTGAGAAGGAAGATTGGACTGGATCGTGAGTTGCAATGCTCGCACACGCCTAGGTGCATTATCCTTTCTGCTCAGGGCGTCAGCTACGACGTTCGCCTTGCCCGGATGATACTTGATGGCACATTCATAATCGTTCAATAATTCCACCCATCGTCGTTGTCGCATATTCAATTCTTTCTGGTCGAAGATGTGTTGGAGACTCCTATGGTCGGTGTAGATAGTGCATTTGGTACCGTACAGATAGTGCCTCCAGATCTTCAACGCAAATACCACCGCTCCTAACTCCAAGTCGTGTGTCGTGTAGTTCTT
Source organism: Helianthus annuus (assembly GCF_002127325.2). Taxonomy (NCBI): domain Eukaryota; kingdom Viridiplantae; phylum Streptophyta; class Magnoliopsida; order Asterales; family Asteraceae; genus Helianthus; species Helianthus annuus. The sequence continues at coordinate 157,955,918 of NC_035440.2, read as the reverse complement.
CTCGTGCACCTTCAACTGACGAGAAGCATAAGCTATCACCTTCTCGCGTTGCATCAACACGCAACCGAGACCCTGAATCGAAGCATCACAATAAACCACAAAATCTTCGGTACCCTCTGGTAACGACAAGATCGGTGCGCTGCAAAGTCTCTGTTTCAGAACTTGGAAAGCATCTTCCTGCTTCGTTCCCCAAGAGTACGTCATGTTCTTCTGTGTCAGCGAGGTGAGAGGTTGCGCGATTTTCGAGAAATCTTTAATGAACCTTCGATAATACCCTGCGAGACCAAGAAATTGTCGCACCTCAGACGGAGTCTTTGGTGCCGCCCAATTCTTAACTGCATCCACCATCGCAGGATCCACATGTATCCCTTTCTCGTTAACAACGTGCCCAAGGAAGTGCACTTCTCGAATCCAAAAGTCGCACTTAGAAAATTTCGCATACAACTGTTCCCTTCTCAAAAGTTCCAAGATGAGACGTAGGTGACGCTCGTGATCTTCTTTGTTCTTGGAATAGACTAAGATGTCGTCAATAAACACGATAACAAACTCGTCAAGATATGGCTTACATACGCGGTTCATGAGATCCATGAAAACCGCTGGTGCATTTGTCAATCCAAACGGCATGACCAAAAACTCGTAGGGTCCGTAGCGCGTTCGAAAAGCCGTCTTAGGAACATCTTCTTCTCTAACCCTTACCTGGTGATAACCCGATCTTAAGTCGATCTTGGAATAGAAACTTGACCCTTGCAACTGGTCAAACAAGTCGTCGATGCGTGGTAACGGATAGCGGTTCTTAATGGTCACCTTGTTGAGCTCTCGATAGTCGATACACATACGGAATGACCCGTCTTTCTTCTTTACGAACAGAACTGGGGCTCCCCAAGGCGACGAACTGGGTCGAATGAAACCCCTATCCAACAACTCCTGTAGTTGATTGGACAACTCCTGTAACTCTCCAGGTGCTAGCCGGTAAGGGGCTCGAGTAATTAGAGCCGCTCCCGGCGCAAGATCAATCTGAAATTCTACTTGACGGTGAGGAGGTAACCCTGGTAGCTCCTCTGGGAATACATCAGCGAATTCTCGCACCACTGGTAGATCCTCGATCTTACTCTCTTCAGACTGAGCGTTGGTAACTAACGCTAACAGTGCAGGATACCCCTTTTGTAGATACTGCTGTGCGCGCATGGCCGTGATAATCCCAACCATCGTCCCACTGCGATGCCCTTGAACTAACAGCGACTCCCCATCAGGGAGAGGAATACGCACAACTTTCTCCTTACACAAAATTTCTGCTTGGTGCTTAGACAACCAATCCATCCCTACTACTATGTCAAAACTACCGAGTGTAACGGTAAGGAGGTCAATGTCAAACACCTGACCCACGAGATCTAGTTTGCATCCAAAAAGGACATTCGAGGCTTCTATCGTTTTACCATCTGCTAGTTCTACTACTTGTTTAACTTCTAAAGGTGTTGGGGTTATCCATAATCGTTGACTAAACTCTAGGGACACATAACTCCAATCGGCACCCAAATCAAATAATACAGAAGCAATACGATTGTTAACAGGAAACATACCAGTTACAACGTTGCCGTCATTCCTGGCATCCCCTGCTCCAAGCTGGAACACTCTACCGCGAGCACCATTTCCCCCATTGTTGCCGTTGTTGTTGTTGTTTCCAGCATTGTTGTTATTCGGGCGGTTGTTATCGTTAGCGTTCTGGTTTAGCTGAGGGCAATCCCGCTTAAAGTGGCCCTCATCACCACATTGATAGCACCCCTTCCTGAATCCCTGGTTCTGCTGAGGTGGTTGCCCCTGTTGTCTCTAGTTTTGATGGTTCTGTTGCTGTTGGTGTTTGGGTTGTGAGGCCCTACAATCCCTGGCCTCGTGGCCCGTCCTACCACACTTGTTACACGTCCGACCACACGGCCCAAAATGATGATAGCCACACCTGTTACACCATGGCTTTCTCCCTACATACGAACCCTGGCTGTGGCCACTTCCCTGGCCTTGATTGACAGAAGACGACAGGCTGATGCCGCGGCTGTTGTTGTTGTCTGGCCTTTTCTGAGTCTGACCAGCACTGGGTGCTTTGTCGTAGTCGCTCCATTTCCGTTTGTTATCATTAGCAGATGCAGTAGCAGTGGGTGCCGTAGCAGCAGTAGCTGAAATGCGCGGGGGTAACGAATTGCTCTCTACCTCTTGGTCCACAATCTTATGAGTTAGTCGAACAATCTGCGTCAAATCATTGAGATGGGCTGCAGTGACCAAACTCTTCACACGCGGAGGCAACCCTTTGATGAATAACTTAATCCTCCGGGACATAGGCCGGGACAAGTTCGGGCACATGTCGGCCAGTTCATACGATCGCTTCACATACGCTTCGACTTCAGATCCAACCATCTTCAAGTCGTAGTATTCGTTTTCCAACTTCTGGACCTCATCCCGAGGACAGTACTCCTCCCTGATCAGTTCTTTAAAGTCTTCCCAAGTTGTGGCATTCGCTGCCTTGATGCCCAACAACTGTACCTGGGCGTTCCACCATGTTAGGGCACCATCTGCCAAGGTACCCGCAGCATATTTCACCCTGTCCCCAGCGGGACAGTTACAGATAGCAAACACAGACTCTGCTTTCTCGAACCATCTCAGAAGTCCCACAGCCCCTTCAGTCCCAGTGAAGGTCTGTGGCTTACAGTCCATAAACATTTTGAACGTACACGCAGGCTGGTTAGGTTGAGGTTGCGCTTGCTAACCTAAATGACGGAAGGAAACACATTATAGGAATGAAAAGACGTGTACGTGGTATAAGAGTAAAGAGTACTTGGTGCATTCCGTACCAGCTTGATAGGCTGCTAAAGCCTCAGCCACACGGGTATTGATTAAGTCAGTCAACTCAGCCTGAGTCATGTTAATGTTGCCACGTCCGTGTCCTCGTCCACTCATGATTCTATAGTTGGAAATGAACCGATTCAAAAATTCGAAACGAGATGGAAGTCAAGTATCATACTGATATTTACGTACTACCAGGTTCACACATAGTAAGGCAGAACCCTTCTCACGCTCGATAAGCCTCACTGGGACTTGCATGCACCCCGCATTATTATTAAGTGTGCACCCATAATAATAAGGCAATTTGCATGCTTATCTCAGTGCCTCTTAGCTTGCGCTCGAAGTTTCCCCCCGTTCAAACAACACAACAGAGGGTATCACAGGTCTATGATTCACATGAGTCGAAGAGTAGTGTCACACTATCAAGTCACATGGTGTTTAATGTTTCATTTCATATATGTTGTGAGTGTGTGTGACTGCTAAGCAAGTAATGTATAAAGTGAGAGAGAGACGAACCTTGCAATCTGGAGCTGAGTGTCATGATCGATCTTCGGAGTTGTTTGGTTATAGTCTGGTTTTATAAAACGTTTTAAAACCTAGTTCACTATAACCAGTGGCTCTGATACCAAACTGTAACACCCCCAAAATAGCACCTGCGGGAACCCCGCGAGGCGTGTTACACATCAGAGTCTGGGCCACCAATCACATTGAACCAATGATAAATAATTAAATAAAACATGTCATTAATTGCCAAGATTAAATGTCAAACATAACATCGATTCACAAAGAGTTATATAGCGGAAGCATATGATAAGTCGTTTAGCAATTGTTTCATAATAAAACTCAAAACCAATGTATCAATTATAAGTAATCCAATAGCTTCGATCCATGACCACTCCAGCACTCCCAGATAGCAAGTCCATGTTCCAAGGTTAACGACCTACAAGCATGCAAACAAGTGTGTCAGACTACGCTGGTGAGTTCAAGGTCTTGTTAACGTGTTGTGTTACCAGATATATGTTAATGCAATTCAATGTTGTGTTACGATGTTGCTCATGTTAGTTACCCTAGGGAGTACGCCCTTACGTAACCGAGGAGTGTGCCTCTTAGCAACCCACTATGTTGTTCACGCTAGTTACCCTAGGGAAAACGCCCTTACGTAACCGAGGAGTGTGCCTCTTAACAACCATAGTGAAACCCAGATAATTAGTTCACCCCGTCCCTACGGCCCGGTGTGAGGTTTCCCACCTAATAGCGCTATCAACTAATTACCCCCATTGCCCTCCAGGCAATCCGATGATAGATCCCATATTCAATAACCAAAACCGATTAAGTTGTTTACCCAAAGTTTCCCTTCCAAATGTCTACCAGTTGTCCCAAACCACCGGGACGCATGCTTGAGAAAATGCAATGAACTCACCTGGGATTGCTCGGCAGGTTATATCAAAGTTACTTGAAATAAGAATGGTCAATCACGTCCTAACAGGGTTACCATACAAGTCAGGTTTGGTTCAAGTAATGCACGTATGTTTCACACAAGTTAACACGTTACAAGCACGTAGATCATGGCAACACTTAGCAGTCAAGTAGTGCATTCAATTTGTGCGACTAGAATAATCCCAAAGGCAACCGGCCCAACATGTTGTGCGATCCACAACATGTTGTGCGATCCTCAAATCCCGGCCCAACAACATAACACTCCAATAACCGATTCTCGGCCCAATTAACATAACGTACAAGTGTTGTGCGACCCGGACAGCCTTGTGCGTTCCGAACGGGTTGTGCGATTGTAATTGGGCTTGTCCGGCCCAATCAGGCTAACTACATTTGTGCGATCAGTTTTATTACCCAGCCCAAGTCTACTCACCCGGCCCAACAGTTAACAACGTTAACACATGTGCGGTCCAGTAATCCCTTGTGCGAGTGAAAGCACCTTGTGCGACTGACAAGACTTGTGCGATTAGGAAGCTTGTGCGGTCGACTAGCTTATGCGTTTGGGCTTCTTGTGTGATCAAGACCCCTTATGCGATTGGTTTATATATTCCGGATTTCATGCTTAAACGGTTACACACTTATCAGTTTCCTATTTTGTTATCAATTAACACATCAATCAAGATCAGTTAGTTGGTTACCAATTTACAAATCAATTAACAGTTTACCAATCAATCCATATCTGATCAAGGCAAGATTTGTAACATCTAAACCGTATGAACCCTAATCGAATCATAATCATAACATGAACATCGACACAATCATTAACATACATCATGTCACAGCCGAATACTAGGGGTTCGGTTCTAACTCTAGGTCATGCAATCCAAATCATAAACATCAACCAATTCCTCATGTAAATCAAACGAACCAACTAACCCTTTAATCTAGTAACCCGTGAACCATTTTCATAAACACTTCATTCTATCACTTACCATCATAATCAATCTCACGAATCCATATCATCAACGATTTCAATAACGAAACCTTAGACTATCATGCAAGGTTATAGCATCACAACATCGATTATCATACAAATAAATAATTAACAACACACTAACCGGTTAGGATGTAGAACAAAGATTGATCCGGATTAAAAGAGCTTCGAGGAAGAGAAGTTGTTGCTGCCGTCGAGTTCGAGATTGAGAGTGAGAGAGCTAGGGTTTTGTGTGTTTTCTTGTGTAAGCTAGTTATGAGAAAACGATCCCACCATTTGGGTGTTTGAACGTATAAGGGGAGTGGGCCGGCCCTTGCTTGGGCTGCCTATGTGTCCCGAATTCAAAAGAGAGTGGGCCGAAAGTGTCATGAGTCGGCCCATTTGCTTGTGTGATCGGCTATGTGTTGTGCAATTCGGATTAAGTAGACATATACATATTCACATAATACATATTCACATAACATGTCATAACGTCATACATTCAATAGTTCAATCATTCGATAATTTAATCAAGTTCACATACGTTGCATACAATACAAAGACGGGTTTGAAATACGAGTTGTCACAAGCAGGGATACAGTCCTAAGTAGCTCGGTTAAAGTTTTAATAGTAGTTTAACTTATGAGGGGATCAAAGAGTTTGGACCCCCGCCATCCAATACCTTTTGGGCATTGAGGGAGGTCCTACTAAATTTGACCCAGGTCCTTTGTAGGATCTATACACTGAACAATGGTAAGACTCTTACCAAATTGTTCCCTTAACCCCTGACCAGGTAGCCAACATACCTCCATATAGACCGTGGAGATATGAATGGTGAAAATCTTTTATTTTATATAGACAGTAAAATAATGCCAAGACACCATGGAAGAATCACCTTCAACATAAGAAACTACTAATTAAAGTCATTAATACAAAACCAATTAAAAAGTGCAAAAGATTAAAAATAAAAAGTATTACACTAAACACTTGTCTTCACCAAGTGATGTAAGAGACTTAGGCAAACATGGCCTTTGATTGTCAAGAACTCTTACGATCAATCTTGGATCCCGAGACGACTCACACACTCTGTGATGGACAATGGATGATGGTGGTGGATGATGGTGTTATGGTGGTGGTGGGTGGTGGGTGAAGTGTGAGAGAGGTGGTGTGCCAAGGGATGAGTTGCAAGAGCTCCAAACACTCCTATTTATAGGCTGAACAGAAGCTCGGGCACGGCCCCGTGTTCGTCTGACACTCTCTTTCTTCATTAATTGTAATTCGCAATTACAATAAATGCGCCTGCAGGAAGTTGACCACGCCCCTGTGTCCGCTGGGCACGGCCCCGTGCTGGGCAACAGAAGCTTCTATGAGTTTGTCTTTTCTGCTAGTACTTGGGCACGGCCCCGTGCTCACTGGGCACGGGGCGTGTTCAGTCTTCTGTCTTATTTGTTTTGCTTGGGAAGATTGTGTCGGGGGGGTCGGGCATATCACTTTTGTTCCTTTTCTTGTATTTATGTTAGATTTTGCAGTCTTTTTGCTTCTTTTGTTCTTTTGAGCTCATTTAATCCTGAAAATACAAAAGAAAGACAAAAGCACACTTTTTCCAACATTAGTACTAAAAAGGGTTAGTTTTAAGCCACAATTGATGTAATTTATATGTTGCATTTTGTGCACATCAAATACCCCCACACTTGAATCTTTGCTTGTCCTCAAGCAAAACTATTTATAATGTGGCTTTGTTCACTCCCAAATGGAATGGGTAGAAGAGAAGGTTTTTGGGCTTGTCATAGAGTGTCGGGATTTCCAAGATTATTTAGGTTTTATTGTTATTTATTTACAATACTATTCGTCATGATTTATTAAAAACATTTCATAAGATAAATTATTTATTAGGGCATAACATACCTCTTTAAAATTTCATTTATATACAAGTTCACATACCTCACGGGGAATCACTCAACACTCGGCCGGAGGTGTATTTTTAGTGAATCACTCGAGAGCGGCATGGAACTTACTCCTACCATAAGCTCGCCAAGCAATCAATCCTCCTCCTTTTTAACTATATACCTTTGTAAATATCAAGAGGACTTTTTTGGGTGAAGGGTTAGGCTTGGGCTAAAGGTGGGTGGTTGGGTTAGTGGTTAGTAAAAAGGGCGAAAAGCGTAACAAACGTCGGTTTTTGAAAGACTTTTTATTTTCCACATTTTTATCTTATTTTGAAACAAAGTTATTTTTGATAAACTTATTTGTTTGTTTGGTTTCATCAATATATATATATATATATATATATATATATATTCTAGGAAGAGTCACTAGAAAACCGAACGTTGTTACTAAAAGAAAGGGTTAAAAATAAAAAGGTTTAGGTGGGTAAAAAGGGTGATGGTTTTGGGTTAAGAAATGAAAAGGTTTAGGCTCAAAGGGGTTAACTAGGGGGATTTTTTGGGTAGATGGTAAAAAAAATGAGAAATAATGGTGTAGAGAGAAAAAGGGTTAGTCCTAATGCCTCCATCATTTACTTACTCGGGTTTAAGTTGGTAAGGACCGGGAATGTATTGTTATGGCAAGTTCTAGAGTCGTATGAACCAAGCGGCTATTCACACAAGAAACGAAAAATGAGCATTTAGTGTAAAGATATGTATTTGTATGCTCGATAAAGGCTCAAAACTCACTTTTGTGGGAAAGGGTTTTTATGTGATCAAGTATATGTAATCAAATCTTAACTAAGTCTGTCATGCCTTTTCATAATTTTCTTATGTTGGTTCTTTTTATCACGACGCTATCGGTTGTAAATTTGTAAAAATATAACCTTGTTAGAACTTGAATTTCCAACTTAAACTTAGACAAGTAAAAAAAATGAAAAAAAAATTTTGAAAAAAAATTGGGGTGATTAGCGGTTCCAATAGAGTTTTGTGTAAGGCTTGTTATTAGGACTTGCAAAATTCAAGGTTTTAGCATCCACCCCCCCCCACACTTAAATTACACATTGTCCTCAATGTGTCCCAAAAATAAGTTTTTAGGTTGATTGAATGTGTAAAATGGTGTTAAAAGCAAAATTTTATGTTACTGGCATCCTGGACACGGCCTCGTGGTGACCGGGCACGGCCCCATGTTCAGGTGCCAGTGACAAAAATTAAAGAAAAGGAACAGAAGCCTGGGTACAGGGGCGTGTTCAGCGAACACGGCCCGTATCCAGTTACCTGAACTGGGCGATTCTCTGCAGAGTGTGCAGCACGGGGCCGTGTTGGGCGAACGCGGCCCGTGCTGAGCTTACTGTAATGAAGAAATCTTTGTCGGATGGCCCTGTTTTCGTGCATGGGGCTATGTTTCTCGTTTCCCTTGTTATCCTTCACCATCCCGAGTGTGTTTTATTTATTACAACATCATCCAAACCTTAAAACCATCATTTCATTAAAAACCATAAAGAGATACATAGTCCTAAAATACTAGTAAGTTAGATAAGTAAGCACAAGAAGCTTAAACCAAGGAGTTCTAGCCAACAAGTTATTCTAAGTAGCAAAATTTCCGAGAAGATAGTAGTCTCGGTTGGATGCGGCTTCATAGAACTCCTTCCTTCGGGTATGGACTCCTCATATGTCGGCGAGCCACTCCTCTATCTCCCTTGGGAGGAGGAAGGAGGGCTCGTTGGCGTCGGTTTGAGGAGGTGCAACTTCCACCGGGACTTCTTGTAGATCTTCAAGGGGAGGCTCCGCTGGAATGTCACCCCATCCGGTAGGGTTGTTGACTCCAAGTGCTAGGTTCCAATCCTCTTGAGGGAGGACGGGTTCCATGGGAGGTGTTACAAGAATATTTAACCTCTGGTGCAAGAGGTTAATCTCTTGAAAACTATTTTCCAGCCCCACCGTAAGATAATTTATACGGTCTATTAGGACCTCCTCTACCTAAGTCATTTCATCGAGAGCTTCCCGTAGTGCCATGACGTAGTGTACAAGGGTAGCTTCAATGGAAGGCCTTCTTCCACTTCTACTGTTTCTTGAATGCACTGACGATGTTCCACTATTTTCACTTGACATTCTACGAAAATAAACCGAAAACAGCTTATTTTAATGAAACAGTATCTTGGACACTGTCACACCCCCAAAAATCCACCCGCGGAGTATCACCGCTTGGAGGCGTGACGTGACCAGGATCAAGCCATCAATCATATCAAACATAGCATTTAAGTGTAAAAGTAGAAAATGTATTTCATCGTGACATGACTGATGTTCATAACCAAACATTATTTAAGTAGCGGAAGCATAATAATGAAGCCCAAAATAAGTTATAAGTTCAAATATCGTTCACGATCCGTATCCCACAACGACCTGCTCCTCCCTGTGCAAGCTCCATAATGTACCTAAGGTCCTGCAAGGCATGCAGCAGATAATCAACAACTAGTTGAGCGAGTTCACAGATAACAGTTCAGTAATAGTATAGTGTGCGTAGCGTTTTGTTCGTTTGTTAAGTCGTGTATCGTTTAGTTCGTATCGCGGCCTCCCAGGCAGGTGTGTAAAGATATTAGGGGATGTTCCTCCCGAGTATTCTAGACTAGGTTTGTTTGTATCGCGGGCTACCAGGCAGGTGTGCGAAGATTAGCAGATTTCAGTTCGCGGCCTTCCTAAGGCAGGTGTGCGAAGTCAGTCATAATATCGCAGCCAACCCTTGGCAGGTGTGCGAAGATCGTTCAATAAGTGTTACTAGTCTAGCAGTAGATTCTATCATCTAAGTATGTACAGTAAATCATTAAATCCCCATTCCCACCCTGGGACCCCATGCCTTGGCTTGTGTGAACTCACCTTGGGTTGCTCGGCAGATACACAGAAAGTACAGGTAAGCTAGTAAGTGGTCAACCACGTCCTATCATGGTTATTATACAAGTCAGGTTCGTATTCAAGCACGTATGTTCTACACTTATTGTACACAAAAGAAATCATGGCAATTCACATACGTATCAGCAGTCCAATAGAAATCAGATAACAATTTCCAAGTATTCGGCCCAAACAGTTGGGCTTGTAACAGTACAAGTCCAATAGCAAACATAGTCAGTCTCGAGTCGAGACTATCGGTCTCGAGTTATGCTGGTGTCGAGATCTCGAGTCGCAACAAATGAGATCTCGAGTCGCAACAGGGGTGTTCTCGAGTCGCAAGAGAGCTGGTCTCGGTTTGTCATGGTCCAGTCAAGACTGTTCGGTCTCGAGTCGCAACTGGACCCGCAACCTCGTTCTCGGTTGGTGCTGCTGTGTGCGAGTGTTGTGGTCTCGAGTCGAGACTAGGAGTTCTCGACTCGCAACCCTGGTCGAGACAATCCGATTGTAACAACTTTCCATAATTCCAGTTTATCAATCCCGTAATGTTAGCAAACAGATTAGGCAGTTTCTTAATCAGATCAAATCAGCAGTTTATTCAGAAATCAACCTTATTCATATACGTTCATATCATCATCATCAAGAACACTGAATCAGTAATTAATCAAGCATACAAATCGGATCATCATTCAAACCAAAACCGAATCATTTAACTATCATGCAACCTAAATCTTAATTGCGACTTCACAATCATCACAGCCGGTTAACAAGCATATATTCGGACCAATTTAGCATGTTACTAATACCAATCCGATTTAATAATCATGTAGCCGATTAACACCCATCCGGTTCTATTTCATCATGTAAGCAATTCATACAAGTAACCCTAATCGGCTAAAACAAAACATGGAACGCTAACATCATTTAACACGAAAACACAAACCAAACACTAACCGATTAAGAGTGTGATCCGATACAAGGTATGATCTTCGACAGGGGGGAAATTCTTGGCTGCCTTCGGTTCCGAGCCGAGAGAGAGAGAGAGGGTGTTTGGTGTGTGTGTATTCTTGATTGAAAAGTTGTGAAACTAAAACCCTAAAGGTGTGGGTGAACATGTATACGTATGGAATGGAAGTGGGCCGAAACCCCCACTTGGGCTACCTCATGGTCTCGAGTCCAACTATATGGACCGAGTGGGTTTGTGCAATCGAGTAGGTGTTGTGCGATTGGGCCGTTTATAAACATACATACATTACACAAGGCACGTATCAACATAACATTCATATAATCACCAAGTTCACATAAACACGTAACGATACACAAAGTAAGTTCGAAGTACGAGTTGTCACATTATCCCCAACTTAAAAGAAATTTCGTCCCGAAATTTGGTACGCACTCACTGAGGAAGCTAGGTAGGCTATATCGTTCACTGGTTTTCCTGGGGTGTCACACCCTCCCCCCGTTGATCTGGAATTTCGTCCCGAAATTCCGCAGTAGTAGCTTCAGCCTCAGTAGTGGTTGCATTGGTTCCGAATAACTGGGGGTACTTTTCTGTCATCCTGTCTTCGCGTTCCCAGGTGTACTCTGGGCCACGTTTGGAGTTCCAACGAACTCGAACAAGAGGGATTCTCTTGTTTTTGAGGACCTTTACATCTCGGTCCGTGATTTCAACTGGTTCCTCGACGAACTGCAACCGCTCGTCGATAGTGAGTTCCTTAAAAGGAATTATGAGGGTCTCATCTGACAGGCACTTCTTCAGATTCGACACGTGAAATACATTGTGAACTGCACCAAGTTCAGCTGGTAGGTTTAGCTTGTAGGCCACCTTGCCTATTTTCTCAATGATCTCGAACGGTCCGACATACCGCGGATTTAGTTTGCCCCGTTTGCCAAAACGAACCACACCCTTCCAGGGTGAGACTTTGAGTAAAACCCGGTCCCCGACCTGAAATTCCAATGGCTTTCTACGCTTGTCCGCGTAGGCTTTCTGACGGTCGCGTGCTGCCGCCATGCGTTGTCATATCTTTGCTATCTTTTCTGTGGCGTCCACTACAATCTCTGGACCCGTGATCTGACTATCCCCCACCTCTGCCCAACAGAGAGGTGACCGGCATTTACGTCCGTACAATGCCTCGAATGGAGTGGCTTGTATGCTGGTGTGATAACTATTATTATATGAGAACTCCACCAAAGGGAGATGCTTTTCCCAGCCGTTGCCGAAATCAATAACGCATGCCCTAAGCATGTCTTCAAGTGTTTGGATTGTTCGCTCAGACTGCCCATCCGTCTGAGGATGATATGCTGTGCTCATGTCTAACCGTGAGCCGAAAGATTTGTGCATCGCTTGCCATAGTTCTGATGTGAATCGTGCATCCCGATCCGAAATGATGGAGGTGGGCACCCCGTGCCTCGAAACAACTTCTTTAAGATAGATGTCTGCGAGAGTGGGGAACTTATCCGTTTCCTTTATAGCCAGGAAGTGTGCAGACTTGGTGAGTCGATCCACGATCACCCATATAGTATCATTCCCATGCTGGGATCTGGGTAGGCCTGTAACAAAATCCATGGAAATTTCTTCCCATTTCCATTGCGGTATCGTGGGTTGCTGAAGTAGACCCGCTGGTTTCTGGTATTCAACCTTGACTCTCGCACAGGTCAAGCACTTGCCGACGTAAGTAGCAATGTGGGCCTTCATGCTAGGCCACCAATAAATAGTTCTGATGTCGTGGTACATTTTATCCGATCCTGGATGTACTGAGTAGCGAGACTTGTGTGCTTCATCCATTACCAGCTCGCGTAGACCGCCATAAAGTGGGACCCAAATACGCCCCGTTACATAGTAGGCGCCGTCTTCCTTTAGTTCCATTCGTTGCCTTGAGCCGCGTAAGGCTTCAGCCTTGACGTTTTCGGGTTTCAGTGCTTCTATCTGAGCACTCCGTATCTGAGCAGGAAGGCTAGACTGGATGGTAAGTTGTAGCGCTCGCACGCGCTTCGGTAAGGTGTCCTTTCGACTAAGGGTGTCAGCCACAACATTGGCTTTGCCTGGATGATACTTGATAGCGCATTCGTAATCGTTAAGCAGTTCGACCCATCTTCGTTGACGCATGTTCAAATCCTTTTGCTTAAGGATATGCTCGAGACTCTTGTGATCGGTGTAAATAGTGCACTTGGTACCGTACAGGTAGTGTCGCCATATCTTGAGCGCGAAAACAACAGCTCCCAGCTCTAAATCGTGCGTCGTGTAATTTCGTTCATGTATCTTAAGTTGGCGCGAAGCGTAAGCAATGACCTTGTCGCGCTGCATTAACACACATCCAAGACCCTGAATGGATGCATCACAGTAAACCACGAAGTCGTCCGTGCCCTCTGGCAATGAGAGGATAGGTGCACTGCAAAGTCTATCCTTTAAGTGCTGAAAAGCAGTTTCCTGCGTGTTGCCCCAACGGTAGGTGACACCCTTCTGTGTCAGTAGTGTAAGCGGCTGAGCAATCTTCGAGAAATCCTTGATAAATCGTCTGTAGTACCCCGCCAAACCCAAAAATTGGCGTATTTCCGTTGGCGTACGTGGTGCAGGCCAGTTCCTGATCGAGTCTACCTTGGATGGATTGACATGAATCCCATCCTTGTTTACTACGTGGCCTAGAAAGTGGACTTCACGAAGCCAGAAGTCGCATTTCGAAAACTTAGCGTACAGCTGTTCCTTCCGTAGGAGTTCCAAAATAAGGCGTAGGTGCTGCTCGTGTTCCTCCTGACTCTTGGAGTAGATCAGGATGTCGTCGATGAAGACAATGACAAACTTGTCGAGATAGGGTTTGCACACCCTGTTCATAAGGTCCATAAATACGGCAGGCGCGTTCGTTAACCCGAACGGCATGACAAGAAACTCGTAGTGGCCATAACGAGTTCTGAATGCGGTTTTGGAGACGTCCTCATCCCGGACTCTCAGCTGATGGTAACCAGACCTCAAGTCTATCTTGGAGTAATAACACGACCCTTGCAACTGGTCGAATAAGTCGTCTATGCGTGGAAGAGGATAACGGTTCTTCACCGTCACCTTGTTGAGTTCCCGGTAGTCTATGCACATCCTGAAGGTACCGTCCTTCTTTCTCACGAACAATACTGGAGCTCCCCAAGGCGAAGAGCTTGGACGAATGAAGCCCTTTTCCAAGAGCTCTTGTAGCTGCTTCGACAGTTCTTCCAGTTCTGATGGAGCTAAACGATACGGTGCGCGGGCTATTGGTGCTGCTCCTGGAGCGAGCTCGATTTGAAATTCGACCTGACGATGAGGCGGTAATCCAGGTAAATCTTCAGGAAACACCTGAGGAAAGTCACGTACAACTGGGATATCCTCCAGCTTCTTTTCCTTTGCTGATGCATCGGTGACAAGTGCCAGAATTGCAGTGTGCCCCTTTCGTAAACATTTCTGCGCCTTTAAATAAGAGATGATGTCAACCACAGCACCACTTTTGTCGCCTTGAACTTCGAGAGGTTCCTGACTAGAGCGTGGAATACGAATGATCTTCTCACTGCATAAGATCTCTGCCTGATGTTGGGATAACCAATCCATCCCTATAACGATACCGAAACTTCCCAAGACTATGGGAATAAGGTCGATGGAGAAAACTTGACCGGCTAAGACAATACTACAACCCTTGACTATTTGCGTGGCTTCTAAACTTTTACCATTAGCTAGTTCTACGACGTGTTTGGTGTTTAGAGGTGTTGATGTACGTTTTAACAATTTACTGGCTTTCACAGAAATATAACTTGTATCCGCACCCGAATCAAATAAAACAGTAACATAAATATCGTCGAGGAGAAACTTAGCCATAACTACGTTGGGATCGTTCACTGCGTCACCTCGACCTAGCACAAAAGCGCGTCCCCTAGCTTCGTTGCCATTATCGTTGTTGTTCCCACCGTTGTTGTGCCCGTTGCCCTGGTTGTTGTTGTTGCGGTTCTGGTTCTGGTTCAGCTGAGGGCAATCGCGTTTGTAATGACCTTCAGCCCCACACTGGAAACATCCCCGGTTTCCACGCTGTGGCTGCTGCTGCTGTGGGTTCTGAGGAGCTGGTGGTGGAAGTTGCTGGTTCTGATTAGCTGGCCGTGAGCTTCTACAATCCTTAGCCTCATGACCCATCTTGAGGCATCTTTGACAACGTTCCCTGCGACATCTTCCACTGTGGTGTTTGTTGCATTTGTTACATAGTGGGTGAACTCCCCGGTATCCACCCTGCCCCTGACTACCAGATGATTGCTGACTCGAATTCTGGTAGTCATTCGTCCTGCGCTGCTGTGCTTGAGACTGAACGGAAACTGATCCCCTGCTGGAATCCCCATCCCATTTCCGTTTGTTGTCACTGGGTGTAGTGGGAGTAGTGGCTGATGCGGTAGCACTGATGCGTTTGGGCAACTTGTTTTGTTCCACCGCCTGATCCGTGAGGCGATGAGCAAGACGCTGGATGTCTTGGATATTGTCGAGGTTAGCCGATGTAACATGGCTCTGAATTTCTGAGGCTAGACCCTTGAGGTACAACTCGATGCGCTTAATTGGAGGGTCCACCATGGTTGGACACAAGATAGCCACTTCGTTTGACCGCTTTGTATAGGCTTCAATCTCTGACCCCGTCATTTTCAAGTGATAAAGCTCGTTCTCCAACTTGTGGATATCATCACGCGTGCAGTATTCCCTCTTTATGAGTTCCTTGAAGTCGTTCCAGGGTGTGGCGTTAGCAGCTGCCAACCCTAAAATCTGAACTTGGGCGTTCCACCAAGTTAGTGCTATTCCTTCTAGCGTGCCAGTGGCGTATTTCACCCTGCGAGCCTCAGGGCATTCACACATCTCGAATACAGACTCGAGCTTTTCAAACCAGTGGAGGAGTCCAACCGCTCCTTCAGTGCCACTAAATGTACTTGGACGACAGTCCATGAAGTTCTTGAAAGTGCAGACAGGTTGCTGCGCGTGTTGACCTATTGTGTATGAATAGGACGAAGTTAAATACGAGAGTTAATGCAGGATCTAAGGATCCTAGTGTGAGTCTGTATTGCAGGGTATACTACCTGCTTGAGCAGCTGCAAGTGCCGCAGCAACTTGAGCTTGAACGAGAGCCTCTAGCTGGGCTTGAGTCATGTTAATTCGTCTAGACATGATCTTCATCGTAAAAGTAGCGTAAGTGAGAATGGTTCGCGAGTAGGGCGATGACAGAAAAGCGTAAGCACGTAGGTATTCTCATGTAATAAGGTCATGTGTATCTAAGTGTACTACGAGCAAAGTTCTATGTAATTCTAGCAAACAGGTAATAAACATAACCATATTACCTAGGATGTCGAGTCTTGCACGTGGAGCGAAGCGTCGTTGTGGATCGTTGAGAGCACTGTTCTGGTTATAGTCTGGTTTTAATAAAAACGTTTTTCCCATATTAAAACCAAGTTCTCTATAACCAATGGCTCTGATACCAATCTGTCACACCCCCAAAAATCCACCCGCGGAGTATCACCGCTTGGAGGCGTGACGTGACCAGGATCAAGCCATCAATCATATCAAACATAGCATTTAAGTGTAAAAGTAGAAAATGTATTTCATCGTGACATGACTGATGTTCATAACCAAACATTATTTAAGTAGCGGAAGCATAATAATGAAGCCCAAAATAAGTTATAAGTTCAAATATCATTCACGATCCGTATCCCACAACGACCTGCTCCTCCCTGTGCAAGCTCCATAATGTACCTAAGGTCCTGCAAGGCATGCAGCAGATAATCAACAACTAGTTGAGCGAGTTCACAGTTAACAGTTCAGTAATAGTATAGTGTGCGTAGCGTTTTGTTCGTTTGTTAAGTCGTGTATCGTTTAGTTCGTATCGCGGCCTCCCAGGCAGGTGTGCGAAGATATTAGGGGATGTTCCTCCCGAGTATTCTAGACTAGGTTTGTTTGTATCGCGGCCTACCAGGCAGGTGTGCGAAGATTAGCAGATTTCAGTTCGCGGCCTTCCTAAGGCAGGTGTGCGAAGTCAGTCATAATATCGCGACCAACCCTTGGCAGGTGTGCGAAGATCGTTCAATAAGTGTTACTAGTCTAGCAGTAGATTCTATCATCTAAGTATGTACAGTAAATCATTAAATCCCCATTCCCACCCTGGGAACCCCATGCCTTGGCTTGTGTGAACTCACCTTGGGTTGCTCGGCAGATACACAGAAAGTACAGGTAAGCTAGTAAGTGGTCAACCACGTCCTGTCATGGTTATTATACAAGTCAGGTTCGTATTCAAGCATGTATGTTCTACACGTATTGTACACAAAAGCAATCATGGCAATTCACATACGTATCAGCAGTCCAATAGAAATCAGATAACAATTTCCAAGTATTCGGCCCAAACAGTTGGGCTTGTAACAGTACAAGTCCAATAGCAAACATAGTCAGTCTCGAGTCGAGACTATCGGTCTCGAGTTATGCTGGTGTCGAGATCTCGAGTCGCAACGAATGAGATCTCGAGTCGCAACAGGGGTGTTCTCGAGTCGCAAGAGAGCTGGTCTCGGTTTGTCATGGTCCAGTCGAGACTGTTCGGTCTCGAGTCGCAACTGGACCCGCAACCTCGTTCTCGGTTGGTGCTGCTGTGTGCGAGTGTTGTGGTCTCGAGTCGAGACTAGGAGTTCTCAACTCGCAACCCTGGTCGAGACAATCCGATTGTAACAACTTTCCATAATTCCAGTTTATCAATCCCGTAATGTTAGCAAACAGATTAGGCAGTTTCTCAATCAGATCAAATCAGCAGTTTATTCAGAAATCAACCTTATTCATATACGTTCATATCATCATCATCATCAAGAACACTGAATCAGTAATTAATCAAGCATACAAATCGGATCATCGTTCAAACCAAAACCGAATCATTTAACTATCATGCAACCTAAATCTTAATTGCGACTTCACAATCATCACAGCCGGTTAACAAGCATATATTCGGACCAATTTAGCATGTTACTAATACCAATCCGATTTAATAATCATGTAGCCGATTAACACCCATCCGGTTCTATTTCATCATGTAAGCAATTCATACAAGTAACCCTAATCGGCTAAAACAAAACATGGAACGCTAACATCATTTAACACGAAAACACAAACCAAACACTAACCGATTAAGAGTGTGATCCGATACAAGGTATGATCTTCGACAGGGGGGAAATTCTTGGCTGCCTTCGGTTCCGAGCCGAGAGATAGAGAGGGTGTTTGGTGTGTGTGTATTCTTGATTGCAAAGTTGTGAAACTAAAACCCTAAAGGTGTGGGTGAACATGTATACGTATGGAATGGAAGTGGGCCGAAACCCCCACTTGGGCTACCTCATGGTCTCGAGTCCAACTATATGGACCGAGTGGGTTTGTGCAATCGAGTAGGTGTTGTGCGATTGGGCCGTTTATAAACATACATACATTACACAAGGCACGTATCAACATAACATTCATATAATCACCAAGTTCACATAAACACGTAACGATACACAAAGTAAGTTCGAAGTACGAGTTGTCACAGACACGGCCCCGTGCTCAATGAGCAAGGCCCCGTGTTCACCTTTCTGTAGAATTTTCAAACAAGGAATCTTGAAGTTTTAAGTTATTTGTCTAACTTGTGAAGCCTTTTTGAACAACAGTAACTTAAAACGATGTTATACAACTTATTTTTAACAAGATTCCTTGATCAAAACTCAATAATCCTTGCCATAAAGCTTGAAATCTCAAACTTTAATGGAGGTTTTTTGAGAAAGATGAAGAAGAAGGAAATGGATAAAAGAGGAAAGGACAAGATGGTGGTTGGAACCTTCTTTTAGAACATACCTAGGATGGTAGGAGAGAAGATCCCTTCAAATCTCTGTCTCTGGATGGTCCAAATGTGCAGGATTCTTGGCTGCATTTATAGAAAACGACAGCGTGCTGGTCACGGCCCCGTGTCGGCTGGACACGGCCCCGTGTGCAGGCAGGATCCTGACACAGTTTGTCGGTATTCTGACATAAGGTTAGAAAGGAATCTTTTGGTGGACACGGGGGCGTGTTGGCTGGGCACGGCCCCGTGTCGAAAGGCTGATTATGAAGTTTGTCTATTTTTCAAGGAACTGATCCGGATCGGGTGGTTCCTAACTGGATGGAACAACCCCAAAGTGCCTAAGATACCTTAATTGATCTAGATTAAGACGAGAACGCAAGAGGTTGTCGGTGAGGGTGATTCCTATGCTAAATGTAGGTGGACAAGTCCAACCCTTTTCCGGGCTCTCGTTAAAGAAGGTGTATGCCGAATCGCTCAGGTTTATGTATGCACCGAACGAAGTCGATGGGGAGTCCTTCACGGCACAATCGGCACAGGGACGACTATCGTCCAAGTCTTTGCTAGAATTGGAGGTATTACCGGGAGCAGTGAGGTTGTTTGAATGCGACCCCAACACTTCTTCTTGGTAATCGTCTTGAGATGAATTAAGGAAATCCATCTTAAGTTCTTTTAACCAATTAAGAACTAGATCTTCTAGTTGAAATAGTTAATCAAGAAGCATTTCTCCTAAAATATCCGGTTGGGCGCCTTCGAGGGAGAGATAAGGATTATTTTTACTTTCGCCCCTCTTAAGGCTACAGGCAAACGATGGGTCTATATAGTGGGGCTTATAATTTAGAAAATAACATTCTAATTCTTTATGACCGCCTCCACATAATTGACACCACGTACCATAAGAGTGCCGAAAATAAAAAAAGATCATTATCACTCATTTTTGTGTCAGAAATTACCAACCGTCGGGATCTTACGGTTCTGTTTTCAGTAACTGAATCTTGGGCACGGGGGCGTGTTGGGTGGGCACGGCCCCGTGTTCAGCTTACTGTCTGACTTAAAACAAGATTGCCAGTTCCAATGATTGGGCACGGGGGCGTGTTCAGCGGGCACGGCCCGTGCTGAATTCTGCAGAAGCTGAAAAATTAAGAAAATCCTAAAAGAATAAAAAGAAAAATAAAAAAATTGATTAGGCCGTTGATTCCTAACTTTCTTAAAATCCTTGTGTCCCCGGCAACGGCGCCAAAAACTTGATTGCGTTAGGTGTAATGTATTTTAGGTATATATTTTAAGCCCTTTTTACACTTTTTAGCCAAGTTTTAAATTTATAAAACACGATATTTACTAACACTAAACACACATATGGGCAAGTGCACCCATCGTGGACGTAGTATAGTGTTGATAAGATACCGAGGTCGTCCAAGGACACAAGAGCTTTTAGTACCGGTTTATCCTCAACGTCTAATCAAATAAAAAGGTTAGAAAAAGGTTTTAAACTAAGAAAATAAAACTAACTAAAATGCTGAAAAATAAAATAAAAATAAAAACAGATAGACAAGATGAATCACTAGGATCCGACTCGTGTGTAGTGTAACCTTTGATTATTTTCGCACTTTTGCACTTGTTTAAGAGATTATCTTAGTTATTGTAGTAGGCCCCTCTTTTGAAGGCGACGTTACCCTCAACCCAGTAGTTTGAGTCGGCAAGGATAGAATCCTAAAGGGTCGGATTATTGAAAGATAATTAATGAAGTTATTAATGCATAATGTGATAGGCCCCTCTTTTGAAGGTGACGTTACCCTCAGCTAAGTAGTCTGAGTCAGCAGGGATACAGTCCTAAGTAGCTGGGTTAAAGTTTTAATAGTAGTTTAACTTATGAGGGGATCAAAGAGTTTGGACCCCCGCCATCCAATACCTTTTGGGCATTGAAGGAGGTCCTACTAAATTTGACCCAGGTTCTTTGTAGGATCTATACACTGAACAATTGCAAGACTCTGACCAAACTATTCCCTTAACCCCCGACCAGGTAGCCAACATACCTCCATATAGACCGTGGAGATATGAATGGTGAAACTCTTTTATTTTATATAGACAGTAAAATAATGCCAAGACACCACGGAAAAAATGATAAGGAAGAATCACCTTCAACATAAGAAACTAGTAATTAAAGTCATTAATACAAAACCAATTAAAAAGTGCAAAAGATTAAAAATAAAAAGTATTACACTAAACACTTGTCTTCACCAAGTGATGTAAGAGACTTAGGCAAACATGGCCTTTGATTGTCAAGAACTCTTACGATCAATCTTGGATCCCGAGACGACTCACACTCTCTATGATGGACAATGGATGATGGTGGTGGATGATGGTGTTATGGTGGTGGTGGGTGGTGGGTGAAGTGTGAGAGAGGTGGTGTGCCAAGGGATGAGTTGCAAGAGCTCCAAACACTCCTATTTATAGGCTGAACAGAAGCTCGGGCATGGCCCCGTGTCCATCTGACACTCTCTTTCTTTATTAATTGTAATTCGCAATTACAATAAATGCGCCTACAGGAAGTTGACCACGCCCCCGTGTCTGCTAAGCACGGCCCCGTGGTGGGCAACAGAAGCTTCTATGAGTTTGTCTTTTCAGCTGGCACTTGGGCACGGCCCCGTGCTCACTGGGCACGGGGCGTGTTCAGTCTTCTGTCTTCATTTTTTTGCTTGGGAAGATGTTGTCGGGGGGGTCGGGCATATCACTTTTGTTCCTTTTCTTGTATTTATGTTAGATTTTGCTGTCTTTTTGCTTCTTTTGTTCTTTTGAGCTCATTTACTCCAGAAAATACAAAAGGAAGACAAAAGCACACTTTTTCCAACATTAGTACTAAAAAAGGGTTAGTTTTAAGCCACAAATGATGTAATTTATATGTTTCATTTTGTGCACATCAGTTGGAAGCATAGGGCACATCTGCACGGATGGCAGATCCGCGCGAATGGGAGCCAGGTCCGCACCAGGCGCATCCGCGCATAAAGTGTGCATCTGTGTTAGCAGTTTCGTGCAGATTGGGTTGCCTATATGTAGATAATAGAAACCAGTTTAATTAGCTTGTTCTTGTGCAAGTCACCTTCGTACTCGGATTCCGCACGAGATACGAAGTCATATCAGCCACTCGAAGCATTCAAAGCACCGAAACAGTCCTCACAAAAATGCTTCTAAAAGCGTTTTTATAATTTTTTTCTTATGAAAACTAAAATTCCATTTTGTTGAATATGGTATTATATAAAGTTTTTTTAATTAGATTTTTAAGACGAATATAATAGCTTTTATATAAGTTTTTTTGAATTAGATATTTATTGTAGTGTGATAAAAAGTTTCCACGATATGTTTATTAAAAGCTCTAGAAAATGAAGAAACTTCGTTGAACGTAGATTTAATTAGATATTTCAGCCACCGTCCATAGCGAAATATAAAACTATTTTTGTTGTGTTTACTTTAATTTAGTTTATAGTTATTTCACTTGTAACAATATCTTTTGCATACACATGTGGATCTTCGACTAAGAAAACCCAATGCAAATAACCTGCTAAAATCAACAAAAAAAAGTTACTCCATTATTTATGGGACATCATCAAACTCAAACAAGTGTGTTTTAGCCTATAAAGGTTTCTCTTTTTCCTTACGGCCACATACCAGTTCATTGTGTATAAAACATTATTGGATGGAGAAAACTAATAAAACGTTATTTTAGTATAACCAATTAGATAAAACCATGGTTGTAAAAATCCCGACTAGGCGTCGATTAATCACCGATTAATCTCGATTAATTTTTTATTAATTACAATTAATCGCGATTATATCCGATTAATCCCCAGTTAATCCCGATTAATCGCTAGTCCACACCCCACCGGCCGACTAACGACTAGCGATTTCTACAACCATGGATAAAACAAGTAAGCATGTTTAATGTCAATTTACTACCTGCTAACCCATCTAAGTGTGTGCACCTAACCAAGTAAATACATAAACATACAGAATACGAACAAAGCTCATATCAAACCCGTATGTGCGAGATTTTGAAATTTAATCTAGTTTACGGAACAAATTGGTGAACAATTTTAATTAAACAAAAACTGGAGTGAAAAGGGTTGGAGTATTATTAAATTGATAATAATGACAACGTAGAGAGTCTTAAGCATTTGAAATGTGATAGGACATATTGCTTTAATCACTTGTACACTAATGAATCATCTACTTGTATATTTTAATCCGCACAATAATACTGACAAAGACAACTATCAAAACGTTGACAAAAATAAGTAGGTCATCACGGTACCTTTGGATTTTTTTTAAATCATTATAGTTTATACAATATGACAAGAATACGTAAAATAATTATAAGTTTGTTATGGAAGGGGATAAGTGTAACTAATTAGCTATAATTTTGCTTAAATAAAGGGATTTAAGTGTAATAATATGAGTGACTAAAATATAATTAGTGTTTAAAAGATCAAGTTACCCTTATTTTGAGGGTGTTTTTATAAATAAAGAGGAAAAACATTTTTATTTTTTAGGTATCTTAAAATACGTATCCCTTATGTGTTATAATATATATATATATATATATATAGGAAGGTTAACGTACATTACGGCTTAACGTACATCACGTATGACAGGTAATTACGCACGTTCATTTTAAAATCACGCAAGTTATAATTCAAAAATCCATCATGCATGTTGAAACACAATAATCACGCATATTGAAAACATTAATCACGCATGTCATAGAACAAATCACGCACGTTGTTGTACGTGAAGTACGTTAAGCAGTAATGTACGATATACTTTCTCTCTCTCTCTCTCTCTATATATATATATATATATATATATAGGATTAGGTTCAAAAGTGAACAACTTTTTGAGAGTGAACTGAGTGAACTAATCTTGACCCTTGATCTACATTAGCCAAGTATATTTAATTAAAATCCCTTAATTTTCTCTCTCTCTCTCTCTCTCTCTCTCTCTCTCTCTCTCTCTCTCTCTCTCTCTCTCTCTCTCTCTCTCTCTCTCTCTCTCTCTCTCTCTCTCTCATCTTTAGTTATTTCTCCATCATTTGTTTATCCATAGATTTTGTTTTAGTTTCAACTTTAATATTGTTTTTCTTTTATTATCCATATATATATAGATATCATAATGTATTGTTGTTAACTTTTTATAATTTACAATAAATATTGAAAAATTTATCTGAGATTGAAATTGTAATTAATTTTGGGCATTAAATTTTTTTTTTGAATATGTGATGAAGTTATTTATTTTTGCATACATGTGATATGTTTCGTTTTCATTAATTTCATAGGCTACAAAGTCCATTTTTCCTACAAAGTGTAAAAAGTCATAAAACACCATAATGTCAACCATAAAACACAATCAAAACCCACAAATAACATAGTGGAGATTACTAAAACACCATAATTGTGGGTTTTGTGTTGTGTTTTGGATGATAAGGCCTTGATTATCGAATGACTAATATTAGTGTGTTTTATGTTGATTATCATGTTGTGTTTTATATTCATAGTTGTACGATGGTGTGTTTGAAGTTTTTAAGGACTATTAGGGTTGGGATATTGTGTTTTAGTGATCTTCACTATGCTATTTGTGGGTTTTGATTGTGTTTTATGGCTGAAATTGTGGTGTTTCATGACTTTGTACACTTTGTAGTAAAAATAGACTTTGTAGCCGAACCCCACTCTATATATAGATATCATAATATATTGTTTTTAACTTTTTATAATTTACAATAAATATTGAAAAATTTCTCTGAGATTGAAATTGTAATTAATTTTGGACATTAACTTTTTTTTTTGAAAGATTGAAATTGTAATTAATTTTGGACATTAACTTTTTTTTTTAATATGTGATGAAGTTATTTATTTTTGCATACATGTGATATGTTTCGTTTTCATTAATTTCATAATTTTTATATGAATCTAGTCGTTTGCATGCATAATATACTATATGTTGTTAATATAAACATATGTAACCATTTCTGAATATAATACACATATGTATAAAAGACTGTACACATGTGTATAAACTAACAGCTGTGTATTCTGTATAAACTGATAGTTGGGTGACTGTACACATGTGTATAAACTAACAGTTGTATATCTTGTATAAACTGATAGTTAGCGAGACTGTACACATGTGTATAAACTAAAATCTGTGTATCTTGTATAAACTAATACTAGCGAGACTATACACACGTGTATACATTAACAGCTGTGTATCTTGTATATACGGAAACTAGCAAGATTTTAGGGATTTTGATTATATTGTTTAATAAATGCAATTTATAAAAGATGCAAATACCCTTCTGTCAATTATTTTAAAGGGAAGTTACAACATTATAATTACAATCTTGCCATTGTTTAATAATCTCTAGATGATGTAATCTAATGGCCCAGATTAGTTCACACAGTTCACTCTTAACCTAGTGTTCACTCTAGAACCCTACCCTATATATATGCTAAGGTTATTGTAAAAAAAGTTAAAAGTGTGAGAAGTGTGAGAAATATTGTGGAGATGACATGTGTCCTCAATCTAAACTAATTCAAAAGGGTAAACAAGTAACTTTATCATTGATTCAGTTAATTCAAAATCTTCTATAACCGTCACCCTTATTTATAGGAATACGATTATGTTTTTTTAAAGATCTCTATAAAACACTACGAATAACTCTGTATAACACTACAACATTATATATAACACTTCAACCACCATTCAACAAAGTATATAACACTACAAAACACCATTCAACAGTTCATAACACTGTAATAAGTATATAACACTACAAAACATTAACCCTTTTATAAATCTTTTTAACACTGCAACATTATATATAACACTGCAACCACCATTCAGCAATGTAATAAGTATATAACACTACAAAACACCATTCAACAGTTCATAACACTGAAATAAGTATATAACACTACAAAACAAAATATAACACTACAAATCACTATAAAACACTAGGAATAGTATATAACACCACCTTTCCAGAACCCGTTCGGCGCCACTACCTGCGAAATTGATGAAGGTGATTGCCGGAAGAGTATGTGCAGATTGAACGATGATGAAGACAGTTGACGTGGAGGAGCGGTGAGGACGGAGGGTGTGGTGGTCGCCGGAATATGCTGCTTTATTGATGATGATGATGATGATGATGATGATGATGAAGGAATGATGAAGCTGTTGTATCGATGATGATGATGATGATGATGATGATGATGATGATGATGAAGGAATGACAAAGACTGTGATCTCGGATGATGTTGATGATTTCCGGAGGAGGTGGACGATGCCGGAGGAGGTGAAGATGACTATTAAGATGTAAACTGATTATGATGATGATTCAAGATGTATTTACAGATCTGGAGAAGAAGTTGATTCGAAATATTTATAGATCTGGAGAAAGAAGATGATTCGAAATTGTAGGGGTTTTGATTTACAGTTTCCAATTTTCAATTGGATATTAAAGACTCTATTACCCCTACAATTTTCAAATCAGTCCAAAATAATAAAACACATTTTATAATTTGGTTCTTATTGATCTCAACCATTAGATCCAAGATTTAATGGTGTAGATTATTTCTTACCCTTCTCACAAAAAACATTTTTTTACAGGATCCTCTACCTATATATATATATATATATATATATATATATATATATATAGGGGAAGGTTTAGATGAGAACG
Source organism: Helianthus annuus (assembly GCF_002127325.2). Taxonomy (NCBI): domain Eukaryota; kingdom Viridiplantae; phylum Streptophyta; class Magnoliopsida; order Asterales; family Asteraceae; genus Helianthus; species Helianthus annuus. The sequence continues at coordinate 157,929,332 of NC_035440.2, read as the reverse complement.
CTAAATATTGTGAGAACCGTGAGAACAAATGAAAAAACCACGAGAATATATATATATACATATATATATATATATATATATATATATATATATATATATATATATATATATATATATATATATATATATATATATATATATATAGGGGAAGGTTTAGATGAGAACGCTAAATATTGTGAGAACCGTGAGAACAAATGAAAAAACCACGAGAACTTGGTCAAAAACAATTCAAATTCAAAAATTTTTCTGCATTTATCATTATTATTAGAATACAATGTTAGAAATTTAATTTACACGTTTAAATTTACGTGAATTCGTAAATAAAGAAAATTTACACATGTGTAAATTTGCCATCTGTTATATTTACACCTGCGTAAAAAAATCTAAAAAAAGTGATTTTGAAAGGAGAAATGAATTATTTGATGTTGTAAATTATTTTTTTGATGTTATATCTTAATTACAATGAGATTTTTGTATTAAAAAAAATTGGTTTTGTTTGGTTTTTTCATTCCCTCTCACGGTTCTCGTAATATTTAGCGTTCTCAAAGTAACCCTCTCATATATATGTGTGTGTGTAAGTCTTTTTAACTCAATAATAAATTGGTTTTGTTTGGTTTTTTCATTCCCTCTCACGGTTCTCGTAATATTTAGCGTTCTCAAACTAACCTTCTCATATATATGTGTGTAAGTCTTTTTAACTCAATAATTAAGTGTTTTGTCCCAATCAAACACATCTTATTACTTAAAATAAAAATTATTGTTTAAATAATGGTTTCAATTAAGTAAGTATATATTATTAGACGCACGCTATGGTATTAAAGTATGATTAAAGGCTTAAAGAATGGAGAGGTGTTCCCCATTATGGTTGGTTCTAATGGTTGCCATTTTCACTTAAGTATACGTAACTATGTTGGTTTCAAACTCTGCAACTTGTTTCAGTTTTCGTTACAATCCATTTTTTTAATTTTATTTTTCAGTATCGCTGTTCAAAGATTTCGTAATGACACAGATTTGAAGGTACATGTGTTTTATACATGTTGTCGTATAGAGTGTACGTGTATGCCGAGGTTCGATGGATAGGTGGCAAACCACGCTAAAAGTTGTAAGCATATGTCACTTTAAGTGTTATTATTCCATATATAAGTTTGCAAGATTTTTGTGCATAACAACTTGTACATTGTGTTTTATGAGTTTTTTTTAAAAAAAAGTTGATTTTTTACTTTTAACAAAAAGATTTTTATCTTTTTTAATTCTAACCCTACATAATTTGTTTTTTAACCTTAACCCAAAACTTTTTATTATTTGCAATTTAAATTCGCAACTTTTGTCACTTATACTTTTCATCTTTCACAAATTTTCGTTTTACGTATAGCTCTAAATTTTTCGAGTTAATATGACGCAACGTGCATGTGTGGTCCAACGTTTTTACCTCTATTTTCCTATATTTGACAGGTTCGTCGCAACACGCATATCCTAGGTCGAGTCAGTGTTGGTGGTCGATGGCGGTTGTGTGACATTAATACTATTTGACACACCGTTTTACGCCTCACCGCAACGCGATGTGCTTTGGGGGGTTTTCAAATAAAAAATGGTTATGCATATTGTTGTCGTAACGTTGGCTTTTTGGGGTTTTCCAAAAAAAAAATGATTTTTTTTACTTTTCACCCAAAAGCATTTCATAAATTACTTTTAACCAAAACTATTTGTTTTTTTTTTTTTTACTTTTAACCCAAAACTTTTTATTTTTTATAATCTATTCTCATAACTTTTTTTTACTTTCAACTTTGATCCTTTATAGTTTTCATTTTTCGCAAATTTTTCGCTTTATGTTTGGTTCTAAATTTTGTGACTAACACATCGCAACGTGCGTCTTTGGTTTAACGTTTTTACGTTTCGTTCTAAATTTTGCGAGTTAACACGACGCAATGTGCGTGTGTGGGTGAACGTTTTTACATCGTTTATTTTTCCCTGTTTGACAGGTTTAACATAACGTGCGAGTCCTAAATTGACTTAGTAATAATTAAAGAATCCCCGCCGCATTGCGGCGGGTCGCAATCCTAGTTTTAATTATTTCAAATCTATTTTATTTGTTTGAAATTTATTATTCTGTTCTTTTATTGATTCGTCAATTAAATACTGCATTAATTTGACCACGTTTAATTCATAATTAATTTGTTAGAAGTCCACACTTCTAGGTGTATGGATAGGAATGCATGATTTTTAATGCCACTTAGCTCTACTAAATGCATGAAAACCCGATCTTTACCCACTCGAAAGCACGACACAGAAATAATCGGTAAAATCTCGACTCCCATTCAAGACAAACCGGCGCCACCCGTATTCGCCCTTCACCTGGATGCCGTAGAAAATAATGAGGAGAGTGGGAGTCAAACCTAGGTCACAAGTAACACAAAGTCTTTCCCCAACCACTCTACCACTACCTCATTGGCATATATGTATACAAACTAGTTTTTGCCCCGTCCGCATTGTGTGCCACTAAGTCGAATATTTCTCTATCTTAACATGTACGTCTGTGTTTCGGTTACTTGTACATACTTCTCATATCACGATCTCAAAAAAAAAAAAATAAATAAATAAATTGAGTCAACCAATTAAAATAAAACACTGCCATACTTTTCCTAAAAAAAAACTAAAACCACAGAAAGACTATAATTTTAAACTGGCGGCCAAACTGTAATTTTCAGGAAAAATAAGAGTGTGCCAGGCAACCGCCTGACACGGATAAAAATTACATCGAGTCAACCAATTAAAACAAACACTATTATATACTTTTGTAAAGAAAAAAAAAAACTAAAACGATTTTGTGACAAAATCATAATTTGACAGGGGAAAAAACAAAAACGATAACAAAACTGTAAATCTGAATTAAGAGCAAAATCGTAATTTGACTGAACGAATGGGGAAGTGCCAACACTATTCCCCTCCATAGATAGTGTATATAAATTATAGTGTATATAAATATACGAATGTTCTTATATACTATAGCATTAAGAGCGAGGAAATGTGTTTTATTATAAAACTTTTATACGTGTATGAATACGTTTTTTATTTTGTCGCCAGTTAACCTACTCCTAAATTAAAGACTTTATTTTGTTTACAACAGGACTTGAACCGTCATCAATTAAGAGTAAGTACACCTTTAGTACATGTATGAATGCGTGAATGTCTAAGGGGCTCTTTGTCAACTTCTGAATGGTTAAGTGCTGAACCAGTAAGAGGTACGAACCATTAAGTGTTGAATCAGTAAGAGGTCTAAATCATCAAGATCCAGTATAATGCTTAGCCGTTCAGAGCAAAATGGCTGACAATTCAGATTAGAGGTAGTAACCATTCAAACTCAGTAAAATGATTAACCATTCAGAGGCAAATGTCTGAATGACAAACACTCTAAACCATTAAATGTTCAGTAAGAGGTAGTGGCAGACCCAGGAATTATTAGTTGGGGGTGCAAATGAGTGGTTCAAGCATATTTTAAGGGGGTGCGATCGAGTCTTTTTGTCTAAAAAGTACATTATTTTTTTTCAATGGGTGCGCCCGCCCACCCTAGGCTTCACCTAGGTCCGCCCCTAGTAAGAGTATGAACCATTAACACCCCATTAAAAGTTAAACAAACAGCCCCTAAATAAATCAACCTTAATCTTGATTAATAACACTGCTGTAACATTCTTTCTATTTAGATTCATCTGTTTATACCTCTTTATTTTGTTCATCGACTTCATCTGTCTATAACTCTTTTATTTTGTTCATCGACAACATAAGGGTGTAAGGGGTGCTCACCTAATAGGTGAGTCCCCTCTCTTACGCCAAACCAATCCTCATGTGCCACGTCAACTCCCCTCTTAAACTCCCCTAACACCCTAAATTGATGGCGGCACTCCCCTCTTAGGTGAATTGGTTTTTTTTTTTTTTTTTTTTAAAAAAAAAAAAAGAAACTTTTGATTGGTCAAGCTCTCCCTCTCTCCTCCCCCTCTCTTCGGCAGCCACTCACCCATTTCACTCCCTCTCTCTAACTCACCTAAAGGTTGGCCGCCCCCCCCCCCCCCCCCCTAATCGGTATTTTGGGTCACCGCATGGGGTTGCCGAAGGCACCCCGTGTACCCTAATGAACATGGTGTTATCATAGTGCCATTTGTTTAGAAAAATAAAAGAACAATATGATGCTCCAAAAAATTAAATTTAACGGCTTCAAATTATCTTCGAATTTAAACACAAAACAAAATTTCCTTCTAAGCAAGACAAAACTTTTAATATTATAGATTATATGTATTTTTTAATACTATGTAATATACTAATATATACAAATATGTAATAACAATTTATTCCATGTTAAAAAAATTAACCTATTTTTAGCTAAGCTAAATACATGATTAACGATCCATAACCGACCCGTTATAACCATCAAAACTGAATAACCATAACCACCATAACCAATCGGTTATGGTTATCAATTAACCGACAACGCGATTATGGTTATGGTTTTAGGTCAAAACCGACTCAAACCGACCCATGCACACCCCTACAGAATACAGTGTAGACCAAGTCTAAGATACAATTTATTAATGGACCTATAATAATGGTATTATAAGTAAAATTAGAAAGATATCTAAAAAGAATCAATATTTTTCTTTAAAAGAAAACAAAACTCATCAAATCACATACTACTTTCTAAACAAAGTGGAAATACAAAAGTGGAAATCATAGTTAGAAGAATTTTTGGCATAGTTTAATTACCTTTTCTAAACAGATGTGAGGGCCACTTTGGTTATAATTGAGTAAGATAGTCAAATTAATGATATCTGATTTGATTGTTCAGTTAATTAATTAACTCATTTGGGACCATCCAATTCCAAATCGCTATCAAAGAGTTCATACCAACCACAAATGACTAATGTAGACATATTCTACGTATGTCCGTGATTTTATAGCCTAGTTGCATCTTCAGGTGGGATAAAGTTTTGGAACCAATAGGTTCTGGGTTCGATTCCGACAACTGGATTTTCCTATATTTATTGTGTCTCCTCCTGAATTGGTGTATAAGCATTATGCATAGTGGAGATGGATATGATCGGGTGATTCCGCTGGTAGCACGATAATACTCGACTAATCCGTTAGTGATTCAAGTTTGCTTAAAAAAAAGACCTATTCTACGTGTAGGGTTCCTTGTTCGATATACTTTACAGAGTTTAATTGTTACTCACCTCCATTATAACCAGTATGTTCGCTTGATTAGGAAGGAAACTGTTAGAATCAACCTTTAAATAATGGTGTCTGATTTTTTATTTTTTTTTGAAAGGTAATGGTGTCTGATTTTGATTAGTACGATAGAGTTATATTTTTCAATCATTAATGAAGTCCTATTGGTTTTATGCCGCCAACTGAGGTACTATTTATCCGATGTTAAAAGAATGAAGGCGTGATTGCAGCTAGTTACACTACACACAAAAAAAAAAGTTTGAAAAAATGATCTAGTATCCTTGTTTCATATCAAATCCCTATACATCCGGATTAAATACATGTATAAACAAGGATTTTTAGAGTGACAAGTGTCTAATAACCTAAAATTAAACTGTAGGTCCCCTTGATGTTATGGATCTTCACAGAATTGTCAATCCGATCAAGAGTGCGGAATCCTCTTGATCAGAATATAGCAGAATGAGTAGAAACAAAAATCACAATTCACTTTTAAACTGGGTTTTCTATTGATTATCAATCTTCACGAATTACAATCAATCAAAACCCTAACAAACCAATTTTCGTCCAAGCTATGCACTCACGAAAATTCTCTGTCTCAAAATCTGTTTTGGCTGATTAACTGATTAACCTAAACCCTAAAGCCTAACCTTGTTTATATAACACAAGGTTTACTAATTGGACTAGGGTTTCCTATATGGGTAAAGCCCAAATCGTTCCCCTTAGATCCAATTGGGTTTAGTTTAGCCCAAACTCAATTATCTCACTAATACAAAGCTAAACCCGCTAACCGTTTATCATTTAACTAATTACAAGATATCCAAAGACCAAATCTAAGCTGTTGTCACAAATATGCACCAACAAACTCCCCCTTGACAATAGCTTCATAAAAACTTTGTCTTCAGTCATTTGTCTTCAGTCTTCTTGCAATCTTCAAGTAATCTTGCACTGTCTTTGGTCTTTGGATAGTTTCAGCTTCAATAGCTTCTGTCAACAACAGACTCCCCCTAAGCTGATGCATCCAATCACCAAAGCTTCAAAACGGTAGCACTTGAGTAAACTCCAGTTTAGCATTTGCAAAGCAATCTTCAAACTCTTCAATCTTGTCTGCAATATAGAAAGGAGGTTCTACCATGCATCCAATCAAACTCTCATCTTCACACTTCACAACAACTTCTCAGCAACTTCTCAGCAACAAACCGCTTCAATCTGTATACTATAAAACAAACATCTCGAGAAACCATAAGAATTTTTCAACAAAGTTAAATAAATTATTATTATTCAAGAGATAGTTAAACTGTATCACAGATTAAGCATTTTCAATTTATCACCAACACGCAAAACCTTTTGTTCAACACACAAGAACCTGCCTGATTTAAAAAATTTTGAACTCACTTTCTAACACCGTCTCCCCCTGTCAGTAATAATTCCTCCAAGAATAACAGTTTTCCGTACGTTAAGAAATTTAAACAGAAAAAACACTATTTTTGGATTTTTGTATTTTCTGAAAGCAAGTAAATAACAAAAGCAATAAACACTCTATTTTTGTGAGAATCACTGGTAAGAAGATCATATCAGCACAATCAAACTGTTTCACACAATTAGATAATTCTTTATGTAATTTTTCATGAAAAGCAGTTCAAGACGATTACTAGTATGTTTGTCCACTTAAACAAAATGCATGAACTTTCAAGTACCATTACCGTATGATACGTTAAGGTAATATTATTTACTGAAATATCAGTGTGTCCCACTTCAGGATATACTCCCGCGATCAAGGTATGCACAAAGATTCATCGTAGTAGGTGAGTATACTGAATTTATCCGTTAAGTTATCCTGACTGTGTCTAGGTCTGCATATAATCTGTTTTATCATGTTTTGATTGCTTAACTATGAACACCCAAATAAATACTCATCAAATCCTAGAAATATAAACAACACACTCTATCATGCAAGTATCTTCCCTACCACATATTTCACAAGTCCAATCCAGATTTCTAAAATCTTAACTGGGAATAGGTTGAGAAGAGAACAGAATAGATCTTTAGCAGAGATGGTATAATATACAGATAAAATGAGTGTTTTTCTCAGTTTGATATAGGTTTCTTGGGTTTCTTTTGGGCACTTGAGGGCCTCTTTCGGGTGTATTAGATCTATAGCGCGACAATGTACAGCTAGGTCAGCATGTATCTGGATGCAGCAGAAGCTGTCGTTGCCTAGCACCTCCAGGTCAGCATATATCTGGATGCAGCAGAGGAGATACACGACTTTTTGCAGAGAAGATTTCAGAATCAGATCAAAATTGTGTGTATCAGGACACATACAGACATTCAAATAGAAATGAGCTAATTCCAAGTGACTTTCTTTCCTGGGGTCATGTACAATTTTAGTTCTGAACAGACAGACATCCAAGATATCCTAGATGAAATAACAGTATAAAGACCCAAAACTTCAGATTTTTGCAATCTATCAACGCAAGAATTAAGGTCATTAAACCATACACCACTGATGTGTTCCCCACTCATATTCAGTTCATTTAAGTTTATATCACATTGGTAAGTTGATTAGTTCATGCTTTTCGCCTACTAGTACATCATATAATGAAGCTGCTATCACACTTAAGCAATTTATGTTCAATTTCAGTGTGACAGTCTAACTTGCTGATGTACTATCATTTCTTCTTTTTCATACAGTGAAATCTCATTTTTGATTTTCTATTTTTCTTTATGTTTTTGATTTTTCAATTTTTTTTTATGTTTTTGATTTTTAAGAAAAGCAGTAAACTATTTACAAAAATTCTTATGAAAAACCAGTTATTCAGGATTCCTCATCCCGTTGAGTTCGACTAAGTGTTCAAAGCGAGCCCTGTCAAAAGCTTTAGTATAAAGATCTGCCAGGTTATCTTCTTTGTCGACTCAGCACTTTGAACTTCAATTTAAATCATTTAATATATATACATATCAACAATCTCACATCCCCCGTCATGTGCCTGAAGCAGCCACTATCAACATAAATTGACAATCCTCCTTAGCAGCTCCTGCACACACTAACTTAAGAAATTAGTTAGATTGGGGGACCCAAGCCTTAATGGTCTTGGGTCGTCCAAATTCACCAACCACTGGAACATCCATCCAATATCCATTACTCCTAACTGGAGTCTTGGATCTCAGACCTGTTGGAATTTGATTTTGATTTCCACTAGGTCTTTGGTCCTGAGCGTTCCTATGTGTGTTTGGACTATTTGACCTTTAAAAATTTTGATTTCGATTCCAAGAAGCATTATTATTGTAATTTCTAAAGCCATTGTTATAAAAATTTCGACCACCATTATTTTGGTATCGATTTTGATATTGACCTTGACTTCTGAAATTATTTGTGTTTTGATTGTTCATTCTTGGTGAACTGCTTCTAGGTCTCTGATATCTGCCTGGTGGAGATCTAGGCTGAAATCTTGGTTGATTACTTTGAAAACGTGGAACTTGTGGAGTTCCTGTTCCAGCCGTATCTACACCAACAACAACATTCACTGGTTGCTTAGGAGCAGACTTCTTTGGAGAATTTGAACTTTTCTCCTCACTATCACCACTCTTCTCTGGTAATTTCCCTCTCTGTTTTTCAGTAATTTGTGCTTCACTCCTTTTGCTAGGACAGCAGCTAGCTACATGTCCCTTTATGTGACACCGGAAGCACGATCTCCTTTTTAAAGACTTCTTTGCTGGAGTCTCTGAGGTAGATCCCTTATCAGATGGTGATGATGCCTTCGAAGAATATTGTTCAGTTTGCTTGGATTCAGATATTTCTTTGTTTTTATTTTTAGCAAACTCTACATTTGATTCTTTTTCAATAACAGCGGTTTCATTTTTCATATCACTCCCTTGAACAAAATTAATCTTTTTAACAAAAGTTTGATTTTTGCCCTTTGGAGGTGAATTATGCTTTTTGAAATGTTCCCTGTTATTGTTCTTCTTAGCATCATCGCTCTCAGACCCCTCACCTTGACTTGATGTAGATGCGAAACTACTTGGTGCAGTTGAGATATAGGCTGCTAGCTCATCTTCATCAGGCAGGAAAGAATAGTCATGACTAAGAGGAGGTGGGACTTTATTAAAGCCTTGGAAGCCCACAGTGGTCTTGTCATTACTTTTCTTTAACCTACACATCATGTGTTTCGTAACAAAAGACGAATCTCTGAATTGACTTAATTTCTGTTCAAGTTCAACAATTTTGAGTTGAGCATCTGACAACTCTTTGTTTTTATCAGAAATCTCTTTTGTTTTTTCAGCCATCATTTCGTGAGCTAAGTCTATTACTTGAAGTTTTTCGTTTAATTTGCATGTTAAGGCTTCGATTTCATTTTCATAACCTTTTATCTTCTTCAAGTATAGAGATTCATTTCTTTTAGCAAAAAAATTTGACTCTTTTATGCTAGACATCTCGCTCACCAGACTTTGATTTTGAGTTGACAACCTGTCAACCTCACCCTGTAGTTCACGACACCTCAAACACACAGAATTAGAATGTACCTCTTTCTCATGAACTTCTGTAGTTTCATCAGCAACATCCTTTTCAGCTTCACTCTCCTTCTCTACTTCAGCATCCACCTTTTCTTCAGCATTTTTCACTTCAGATTCAGCATCACTCACAGTAGTTTCAGCCTCATCAACTGGCACTATCTCTGCCATGAATGCCTGAGTGGCACATTCATTTCCCTGATATCGCTTTTGTAATGCATCCCACATATCCTTTGAATTTGTGTACTTTTTGAAGGTATGCTTGATGCTATCAGGTAACGACATCTTTATTGCAGCCAAGACTCTCTTTTCAGCTTCATACATTTTCTTATCAGCCTCTTGCATGTTCGCATAATCTGTTCTACGTGGTCTGCCCTCAAAATCATGTACTGGGTTTATGTACCCATCTTCAATACATATCCACATGCGTGCATCCTGAGATTCAATGAAGGACTGAAAACGATCCTTCCATGTCAGATAATTTTCCACCTTCATCATCTTAGGTGGTTTGTTGGTAGTGCCAACCTCATGCTCCATCTTCAACAGCTCATTCAAAGTAGACATGTTCGACATTTTAACGTTGCAGACTGAGAAAACCGTACAAAATTTTCGGAAAACAGTGATTACCAAATTACACCGTTAGAATCGTCTCGAAAAGACGAATCCAATGATATATAATGTCAAAAACCGAATTCGGGATTTTCCGGAGTCTTTTTTTTGTCCTAAAAATCATACAAATTCAACGGTGCAGACGGTTTCTTCAAATGAGTTACGGTTCACTTTCTATTTGCAAAACACTGAAAATTTTCCTACGCTTGTCAATGGAAATTCCACCCTTTTAAATTTGCTACTAATTTCGCTAGGAGGTCAGTTAAATTCGCTGGTCTGATGTTTGTTTAATTTCGCTGATGCAGTTCACTAGTCAATTTCGCGGATAAGGTTCGCTGGATATTTTCGCTGGTCAAATTCGCTATTACGACGACCTGTAAAGTCGCCGAAAACCGTAATAATTTCGCTGTGGAAAATTATACGGTTACCAAAGTCGCCTTTGGATTTAACTTCGCCGGGGTCACAAATTCGCTGGTGTGTTGATTTCGCTGGTCAGTCAGAGTATTTATCCAATTTCAGCAAATTTGCTACAAAATTTTGGAAACTCAATCTGTTCGAAATTTCTAAAGATTTTCCAGATTCTTCTAACAGTTTCCTGCAAAATCAAACACCAAATCAGCCAAATTTTTTGAAGAAAATACGAAGAACACGAAGAACAATCTCCGAATCTTCAAGACTTTCTTGCCAAAATCCTTCAAAAGTCAACCAAACCTGCAACCAAAAACACTTAAACAGCAAAATTAAATACGCAAACAGATCAAATTAACCCTAAAAATTTTGAAAATCCCAAGAACAAACACAAAAATTTCGAACTTTTTTTTTTACCACAATCCAAAACCCTAGTTTTCTGCAGCAGCCAATTCTGAACCGAGCCTTCAAGAGCCTAATGCTCTGATACCAATTGTAGGTCCCCTTGTTGTGTATGGGTCTTCACAGAATCGTCTTTCCAATCAAGAGTGCGGAATCCTCTTGATCAGAATAAGCAGAAATCGTGTAGGAAACAGAAACAGCAATTCACTTTCAAACTGGGTTTTCTATTCATTATCAATCTTCACGAATTACAATCAATCAAAACCCTAACAAACCAATTTTCGTCCAAGCTATGCTCTCACGAAAATCCTCTCTCTCAAAATCTGTTTTGGCTGATTAACTGATTAACCTAAACTCTAAACCCTAACCTTGTTTATATAACACAAGGTTTACTAATTGGACTAGGGTTTCCTACATGGGTAAAGCCCAAATCGTCCCCCTTAGATCCAATTGGGTTTAGTTTAGCCCAAACTCAATTATCTCACTAATACAAAGCTAAACCCGCTAACCGTTTATCATTTAACTAATTACAAGATATCCAAAGACCAAATCTAAGCTGTTGTCACAAATATGCACCAACAAACTCCCCCTTTACAATAGCTTCATAAAAACTTTGTCTTCAGTCATTTGTCTTCAGTCTTCTTGCAATCTTCAAGTAATCTTGCACTGTCTTTGGCCTTTGGATAGCTTCAGCTTCAATAGCTTCTGTCAGCAACAGACTCCCCCTAAGCTGATGCATCCAATCACCAAAGCTTCAAAACGATAGCACTTGAGTAAACTCCAGTTTAGCATTTGCAAAGCAATCTTCAAACTCTTCAATCTTGTCTGCAATATAGAAAGGAGGTTCTACCATGCATCCAATCAAACTCTCATCTTCACACTTCACAACAACTTCTCAGCAACTTCTCAGCAACAAACCGCTTCAATCTGTATACTATAAAACAAACATCTCGAGAAACCATAAGAATTTTTCAACAAAGTTAAATAAATTATTATTATTCAAGAGATAGTTAAACTGTATCACAGATTAAGCATTTTCAATTTATCACCAACACGCAAAACCTTTTGTTCAACACACAAGAACCTGCCTGATTTAAAAAATTTTGAACTCACTTTCTAACACCGTCTCCCCATGTCAGTAATAATTCCTCCAAGAATAACAGTTTTCGGAGTACTAAGTCCATATATCCGAGAGATGTTACCCACATATTAAGAAAGTTTGTGATTTATGTTTATATCTCGAAATCAATCTATTAAACATGTAAAAACCTACTAGCATATCATCAGCGAGACTGTTTATCACTTTCTAGTTATTAATTTCTCTAGCGTGCCATGATCGTCTACTAATGTACTATCATTTCCTCTTTTTACACAAAACCTGCTCATTTGTCTTTTTCATGTTTTTGTACTTTTCCAAATTTGCAAATGTTTTTGAATTTTTAATACTTTTTCTTACTCCCCCTAAAATCCAAAACATTTTAAAGAAAATTTGACAAAGCGATGTAGACAGTTTTATCTCGGCATCCGTTTCTGCTTTACATTCTTTGTTTCCTTTTTCACCCCTCATGATCACAGAACATTGATATTTTACATTTTGAAAACCATTTTCAAATTTTGTTTTATCATGTTTTGTTTATTTAGCTGTGAGGGTTCGGAAAATTATTTTTCAAAAATTTTAAAGAGATATGATAAATTGTTCAATCAAACCCAAACCCATCATAGCCATTTCTAAATATCTAAGCTATCTCTTCTTCATGTGCCAGGCTGCTACGTTGTCCAAAATATACTGTGACAACTCGAAATTTAGAACCTTTCGTTGTAACTTGCTTGTACGTTATGTGACTAGTTAAAATGATAACGTGAACCTTTTTATGTGATAAGTGCTTTGTATATGTGTACGTGTTATATGTGAACCGAGAACCCGACACGAAACAACAAAGAACCCGACTCGAGACCATGAGGTCTCGAGTGGACTTGGGCCGAGAACCTTTGGCCGGTTGGGCCTTTGGGCCGTGAACCCCACTCGAAACCCACTAAGGGTGCACACTTGGAACTTGACTATATATATATACCATACATTAGTTAGTTTTGCCATTTGTTGAACATTATACAACACACACTCTCCTACTTCTCTCTCTCACCTAAAACTCTAGAACACAAACACACTCCATCATTCTTGGATCTTTGGACTTGGATCGGCTCACACACACACACACCCGGTTGGAAGCTTTTCACACACCCTCGAAACCCACAACCGGTTAGTGTTCTTGATGTTTTGTTGAATGTTAGTGTGTTCATGTTATGTTTGTATGAGATTATGTGACAATATGTTAAGTTGTTGAGTTATACATAGAAATCGGTTCATGAATGTTCTTGTTATGTGTTGAAAATTGGATAAATGCTTGATGTTGAAAATGGGTTCATTGTATGTTAAAAAGGGTGAATGATGATATTGGTTGCACTTGGATTAGATCCGAAAAGTTTGGGTGTTTATACTATGAAAATCGGCTAATGAACATGTTTGTCAAGTAGGATGCATGCTAGTAAAATTATATCTTGATAGTTGTTCATGATTTTGGGTGAATAAGTGGTTAATATGTTATGAACTTGTTGAATATATGTTTGAATATGTGAAGAACACTTTGAATGATAGTTAAGAATGTGAAAACCCTTGTGATTTTGATCCATCTTTGACTAGTAACCTGATTAGGAAAACTGTTAGTGGAATGCTATTGGTAGTTTCCTGATTTGGGCCTGATTATATTGTACAATTTGGCTGACTACATCTGCATCAACACGTGAACATGAAAACGACTGATACCGACTCGCAATCACCCAGTTGCGACTCGCAACCACAGCGTGATGACTCGAGACCACGCGGTTGCGACTCGCAACCATAGCAGGACAAGCCGAAACCACAGGTTACGAGTCCCGTTGCGACTCGAGACCTCAGCATGATTAACCGAAACCATGGTTGCGACACCGGTTGCGACTCGCAACCAACCATGATCAACACACACAGCATGACTCGAGACCATGCTTGCGAGTCCGGTTGCGACTCGAGACCATACTTTTGGGCCTTAGTTAATGGGCCAGACTGATGGGCTCCTGTGTTAACTGCTTTTACGTGCTTGGGCCTAAGTAGTTGGGCTGAACTTGTGAACCGTATGTGTTACTGTTGACTATTAACTGTTACTGCTAAACGTGCTTGCCAAACGTGTTGAACATTTGTGCACTACTTGGTTCGAACCTGATTATACGTGATATCCGTGTTAGGACGTTATTGACTACTTGCGACTTGATTGACATTCTGTGATTAACTGCCGAGCAAACCAAGGTGAGTTCACACCCTTTACAAAGCATGGGATTCCCTGGGTTGGGAACGGGGTTAAGGAACGTGGTTCCTCGTCTACCTTGGGTAGGACGTCAGTGGTTCAGGAATGTGATTCCTCGTCCGGATGGACGGATAAACGTACTAGACTAAAACTCTATCACGAAGTCCCTCCTTTTTGTATCGACTAATCGCCGGGCCAATGGCGAGCGGGTCATTAGTTAGATAGCGCTATTTAGGTCTGACAAGCCTCACACCGTGCCGCAGAGGACGGGCGTGAACTAATGGATCTGGGGCACGTCAATGATGATAGACATTGATGTTTTCAGGGCACATAAACATGACTACAGTCAGCAATCGATACGGTAACGGGTCTAGTATACACATGGGGTAGCCCCCACGGCTGGAGAGCCAGATGATGTACATGGGGTAGCCCCCACGGCCGGAGTGCCGGAGTAACTGGGAATGAACTGGTCACGTCTTTTTTTTAAACTATGGGGTAACCCCCACGGCAGGATGCCAGATAAAGTAAACTGTTTTCGAAACAACTAAAACGAACGCCCACCCGTGAACTCACTCAACTAGTTGTTGACTCGTTACTACATGCTTTGCAGGACCATAGGTACTCAGTGGGAGCTTGCATGGAGGAGGATCGTTGTGGGACAGGAATTGCTACAAGACTATGTTAAACTTGGAAACCTTTGGAACTTATGTTATAACTTTAAACTTATGCTTCCGCTTGTAACTTAAACTTATTCGTTTTGGAACACCAATTGTACTGGTTAAACTTTTTATAATTACTTATATGCTTGTTCAGTATGATTGGTGGCTGGATCCTGGTCAGTCACGCCTCCAAGCGGTAGTACTCCGCAGGTGGGATTTTGGGGGGTGTGACAGAGTGGTATCAGAGCCATTGGTTATAGTGAACTTGGTTTTAATAAAGGAGAAACGTTTTTGTTAAAACCAGACTATAACCGGAACAGTGCTCAACGGTCCACAACGACACTTCGCTCCTCATGCAAGGCTCGACGTTCTAGGTAATATGATGTATGTATATTGCCTACTTGTTAGTTGCGGAGTACATTGCTCATGGTATGCTTGATTAGTATAGCTACTGTTGTATGAACACGTGTGTGCTTACTCTGTCCTACTATCGTGCTTTCGCGAACCTCTCTCACACGTATTACTCTTGTTATGAAGAAACATGTCTGGACGCGTTAACATGACACAAGCCCAGTTGACGGCTTTGATCAACGAGCGAGTTGCCGCAGCGCTCGCAGCTGCACACGCAGGAGGTATATCCTGCAGTCCGAAATTGTTCTAGGATCATTTGGATCCTACTCTCGTGAACCAACCTTTGTGTTAAACTCTGTCTTTTCTTTCACCTACCTTAGGTCAGTATGCTCAGGCACCGGTGTGCACTTTTAAGACCTTTATGGACTGTCGACCCACGACTTTTAGCGGCACTGAAGGAGCAGTAGGTCTCCTACACTGGTTTGAGAAACTGGAGTCTGTGTTCGAAATGTGTGAATGCCCTGAAGCGCGCAGGGTGAAGTATGCTACTGGTACTCTCGAGGGTTTGGCTCTCACGTGGTGGAATGCTCAAGTGCAGATGTTAGGGTTGGTTGCTGCCAACGCCACCCCATGGGAAAACTTCAAGGAAATGATCAGGGAGGAATACTGCAGTCGTGACGACATTCACAAACTGGAAGATGAGTTCTACAATCTTAAGATGTCGGGGTCAGAAATTGAGGCATACACTAAGAGATCGCATGAGCTTGCCTTGTTGTGTCCTACTATGGTGGACCCTCCGTATAAGCGAATTGAACTCTATCTCAAGGGCTTGGTGCCAGAGATCCAAAGTCATGTGACTTCAGCGAGGTTGACTACTATCCAGCAGGTTGTACAGTTGGCTCACCGTCTCACTGACCAAGCGGTGGAGCAGAACAAGTTACCGAAACGTATAGGTGCTGCAACTACTTCTGGTGCTTCTAGTGGGGATAAACGGAAATGGGATGGAACTTCAAGCAGGGGTTCAACATCAGTGCAAACTCAGTCTCAGCAGAGAAAGACGGATGATCACAAAAGCCCCAGTCAGCAATCGTCTGGTGGTCAAAGTCATGGTGGATACAAGGGGAATCACCCCAAATGCAATCGCTGCAGCCTACATCACAGTGGGCCATGCACCAGGGGCAACTGTCATCGGTGCAACAAGCCTGGTCATGTTGCAAAGGATTGCAGGAGCGCATACCCCGCCAATCAGAATCGTCAGCAACCTCAGCAGAACCAGCGACAGCAGCAGGGTAACAACAAAGGGTGCTTTCAGTGTGGAGCTGAAGGTCACTTCAAGAAAGATTGTCCCCAACTGAACCAGAACAACAACAACAATCAGGGGAATGGTAACAATGGGAACAACAACAACAATGGTGCTAGGGGACGTGTGTTCGTGATTGGTCAAGGTGAAGCGAGGAATGATCCCAACGTGGTGACGGGTAAGTTCCTTCTCGACGACTTTTATGTTACAGTCTTATTTGATTCGGGTGCCGATACTAGCTATGTGTCACTAGAAGTTAGTAAGATGCTTAAGCGTATTCCTACACCCCTGGGCGACAAGCACACTGTAGAACTAGCTAATGGTAAGAGTTTGGAAGCCTCACACGTAGTCAAGGGTTGCCAGCTTATTCTCGATAACCAGACCTTCTCTATTGATCTTATTCCTATTGTCTTGGGTAGTTTCGACGTTGTCATTGGGATGGATTGGTTATCCCAACACCGAGCAGAGATTCTTTGCAACGAGAAGATCGTTCGTATTCCTAGTTTAGGTAGTGATCCTCTCATGATTCGTGGCGACAAGAGAAGTGCTGTTGAGAACATCATCTCTCTTCTTAAGGCCCAGAAATGCTTACGAAAGGGCCACACTGCGATTTTGGCTCTAGTTACTGATACCACAGAGAAGGAGAAGAAGCTAGAAGATTATCCAGTTGTACGCGACTATCCTGAGGTATTCCCTGAGGAATTACCTGGTCTTCCGCCCCATCGCCAAGTCGAGTTTCAGATTGATCTAGCTCCTGGAGCCGCGCCTGTAGCCCGTGCACCTTATCGTTTAGCGCCATCAGAATTGGAAGAACTCTCCACGCAACTACAAGAACTCTTAGATAAAGGTTTTATTCGTCCTAGCTCATCGCCTTGGGGAGCTCCAGTGTTATTTGTGAAGAAGAAGGATGGTACCTTCAGAATGTGTATCGACTATCGCGAGCTCAACAAAGTGACTGTGAAGAATCGTTATCCTCTACCGCGTATTGACGACTTGTTCGACCAGTTGCAGGGGTCGAGTTACTACTCAAAGATCGATCTGAGATCGGGATATCACCAGTTGAGAGTTCGGGAAGAGGATGTCTCTAAAACGGCCTTTAGGACTCGATATGGGCACTATGAGTTTTTGGTCATGCCGTTTGGGCTGACGAACGCACCGGCAGTTTTTATGGATTTGATGAATCGAGTGTGCAAGCCGTACCTGGACAAGTTTGTTATAGTCTTTATCGACGACATCCTGATCTATTCTAAGAGCAAGGAGGAACACGAACAACATCTACGACTTATTTTGGAACTCCTTCGGAAGGAACAGCTTTACGCAAAGTTCTCGAAGTGCGACTTCTGGCTTCGTGAAGTCCATTTCCTAGGGCATGTGGTGAACAAGGATGGGATTCACGTTGATCCATCCAAAGTAGACTCTATTAAGAACTGGCCTGCGCCTCGCACACCAAAGGAGATTCGCCAATTCTTGGGATTGGCAGGTTACTACAGGAGGTTCATTAAGGATTTTTCTAAGATCGCGCAGCCTCTCACCTTGCTAACGCAGAAAGGCGTTGTTTATCATTGGGGAAATGCACAAGAGTTAGCTTTTCAGCATCTAAAGGATAGACTTTGTAGTGCACCTATCCTTTCACTGCCAGAGGGCACAGAAGATTTTGTGGTTTACTGTGATGCATCAATTCAAGGTCTTGGTTGTGTATTGATGCAACGAGATAAAGTCATAGCTTACGCCTCACGACAACTCAAAGTTCACGAGAAGAACTACACGACACATGATTTAGAGTTGGGAGCTGTTGTTTTCGCACTTAAGTTATGGCGGCATTACCTGTACGGAACCAAGTACGCCATCTACACCGACCACAGAAGTTTAGAACACATATTCAAGCAGAAGGAACTGAATATGCGGCAGCGACGATGGGTTGAGCTGCTGAATGATTACGAATGCTCTATCAGGTATCACCCGGGCAAGGCCAATGTTGTGGCAGACGCCCTCAGTCGGAAGGACACTACGCCTAAGCGTGTAAGAGCTTTACAACTCACGATCCATTCTAGTCTACCTTCGCAAATACGAGCTGCTCAGATAGAAGCACTGAAACCAAAGAACGTTAGAGCAGAAGCTCTACGCGGGTCAAGGCAACGCTTAGAACAGAAGGAAGACGGCGCTTATTATGTAACAGGACGCATTTGGGTCCCACTCTATGGCGATTTACGAGAACTTGTGATGGATGAAGCGCACAAATCTCGCTACTCGGTACACCCTGGTTCGGACAAGATGTACCACGATATCAAAACTACGTATTGGTGGCCTAGCATGAAGGCCCACATAGCAACTTACGTCAGCAAGTGTTTGACTTGTGCGCGAGTCAAGACAGAATATCAGAAACCTTCAGGCCTACTTCAGCAACCAGAGATACCACAATGGAAATGGGAGCAAATTTCCATGGATTTTGTTACTGGCCTACCTAGATCACAGCGCGGAAACGATACTATATGGGTGATCGTAGATCGACTCACAAAATCCGCACACTTTTTGGCAATCAAGGAAACAGATAAGTTCTCCACTTTAGCAGAAATATACCTCAAGGAAGTTGTTTCGAGGCACGGGGTGCCCACTTCTATCATCTCTGATCGAGATGCACGCTTTACTTCGGAACTGTGGCAGGCGATGCACAAGTCTTTTGGCTCACGTTTAGATATGAGCACAGCGTATCACCCACAGACGGACGGGCAGTCCGAGCGAACTATTCAGACCTTAGAAGACATGCTTCGCGCTTGTGTAATCGACTTTGGCAACAGCTGGGAAAGACATCTGCCACTCGTGGAATTTTCGTATAATAACAGCTACCACACCAGCATTAAAGCTGCTCCGTTTGAGGCATTGTACGGACGTAAATGCCGGTCACCCCTCTGTTGGGCAGAGGTGGGGGATAGTCAGATCACTGGTCCAGAACATGTGGTAGACACTACTGAGCGGATTGCTCAAATACGACAACGCATGGCGGCCGCTCGTGACCGTCAGAAGGCATACGCCGATAAGGGCAGGAAACCACTTGAGCTCCAGGTTGGGGAGCGGGTGTTACTCAAAGTCTCACCCTGGAAGGGTGTGGTTCGTTTTGGTAAACGCGGCAAACTTAACCCACGATACGTTGGACCTTTCGAAATCCTTGAGAAAATAGGCAAGGTGGCCTACAGACTGAAATTACCAGCAGAACTCGGTGCAGTTCACAACGTTTTCCATGTGTCGAATCTGAAGAAGTGTCTGTCAGATGAGACGCACGTAGTTCCTCTGAAGGAACTCACGATCGACGAACAGTTGAAATTCGTCGAAGAACCTGTCGAAATCACGGACCGGGATGTTAAGGTCCTCAAGAGCACTAGAATACCTCTTGTTCGAGTTCGTTGGAACTCACGTCGCGGCCCAGAGTTTACCTGGGAGCGCGAAGATCGGATGAAACACAAGTATCCCCAACTGTTTGAGAACAGTACAAACGCTACCGAGGCTGAAGCTACGGAATTTCGGGACGAAATTCCAGATCAACGGGGGGTGGATGTGACACCCCAGGATAACCGGGAAAACCTTGCAACCTAACTAGCTTCCTCAGTGAGTGCCATCAAATTTCGGGACGAAATTTCTTTCAACTTGGGGATGATGTGACAACTCGAAATTTAGAACCTTTCGTTGTAACTTGCTTGTACGTTATGTGACTAGTTAAAATGATAACGTGAACCTTTTTATGTGATAAGTGCTTTGTATATGTGTACGTGTTATATGTGAACCGAGAACCCGACACGAAACAACAAAGAACCCGACTCGAGACCATGAGGTCTCGAGTGGACTTGGGCCGAGAACCTTTGGCCGGTTGGGCCTTTGGGCCGTGAACCCCACTCGAAACCCACTAAGGGTGCACACTTGGAACTTGACTATATATATATACCATACATTAGTTAGTTTTGCCATTTGTTGAACATTATACAACACACACTCTCCTACTTCTCTCTCTCACCTAAAACTCTAGAACACAAACACACTCCATCATTCTTGGATCTTTGGACTTGGATCGGCTCACACACACACACACCCGGTTGGAAGCTTTTCACACACCCTCGAAACCCACAACCGGTTAGTGTTCTTGATGTTTTGTTGAATGTTAGTGTGTTCATGTTATGTTTGTATGAGATTATGTGACAATATGTTAAGTTGTTGAGTTATACATAGAAATCGGTTCATGAATGTTCTTGTTATGTGTTGAAAATTGGATAAATGCTTGATGTTGAAAATGGGTTCATTGTATGTTAAAAAGGGTGAATGATGATATTGGTTGCACTTGGATTAGATCCGAAAAGTTTGGGTGTTTATACTATGAAAATCGGCTAATGAACATGTTTGTCAAGTAGGATGCATGCTAGTAAAATTATATCTTGATAGTTGTTCATGATTTTGGGTGAATAAGTGGTTAATATGTTATGAACTTGTTGAATATATGTTTGAATATGTGAAGAACACTTTGAATGATAGTTAAGAATGTGAAAACCCTTGTGATTTTGATCCATCTTTGACTAGTAACCTGATTAGGAAAACTGTTAGTGGAATGCTATTGGTAGTTTCCTGATTTGGGCCTGATTATATTGTACAATTTGGCTGACTACATCTGCATCAACACGTGAACATGAAAACGACTGATACCGACTCGCAATCACCCAGTTGCGACTCGCAACCACAGCGTGATGACTCGAGACCACGCGGTTGCGACTCGCAACCATAGCAGGACAAGCCGAAACCACAGGTTACGAGTCCCGTTGCGACTCGAGACCTCAGCATGATTAACCGAAACCATGGTTGCGACACCGGTTGCGACTCGCAACCAACCATGATCAACACACACAGCATGACTCGAGACCATGCTTGCGAGTCCGGTTGCGACTCGAGACCATACTTTTGGGCCTTAGTTAATGGGCCAGACTGATGGGCTCCTGTGTTAACTGCTTTTACGTGCTTGGGCCTAAGTAGTTGGGCTGAACTTGTGAACCGTATGTGTTACTGTTGACTATTAACTGTTACTGCTAAACGTGCTTGCCAAACGTGTTGAACATTTGTGCACTACTTGGTTCGAACCTGATTATACGTGATATCCGTGTTAGGACGTTATTGACTACTTGCGACTTGATTGACATTCTGTGATTAACTGCCGAGCAAACCAAGGTGAGTTCACACCCTTTACAAAGCATGGGATTCCCTGGGTTGGGAACGGGGTTAAGGAACGTGGTTCCTCGTCTACCTTGGGTAGGACGTCAGTGGTTCAGGAATGTGATTCCTCGTCCGGATGGACGGATAAACGTACTAGACTAAAACTCTATCACGAAGTCCCTCCTTTTTGTATCGACTAATCGCCGGGCCAATGGCGAGCGGGTCATTAGTTAGATAGCGCTATTTAGGTCTGACAAGCCTCACACCGTGCCGCAGAGGACGGGCGTGAACTAATGGATCTGGGGCACGTCAATGATGATAGACATTGATGTTTTCAGGGCACATAAACATGACTACAGTCAGCAATCGATACGGTAACGGGTCTAGTATACACATGGGGTAGCCCCCACGGCTGGAGAGCCAGATGATGTACATGGGGTAGCCCCCACGGCCGGAGTGCCGGAGTAACTGGGAATGAACTGGTCACGTCTTTTTTTTAAACTATGGGGTAACCCCCACGGCAGGATGCCAGATAAAGTAAACTGTTTTCGAAACAACTAAAACGAACGCCCACCCGTGAACTCACTCAACTAGTTGTTGACTCGTTACTACATGCTTTGCAGGACCATAGGTACTCAGTGGGAGCTTGCATGGAGGAGGATCGTTGTGGGACAGGAATTGCTACAAGACTATGTTAAACTTGGAAACCTTTGGAACTTATGTTATAACTTTAAACTTATGCTTCCGCTTGTAACTTAAACTTATTCGTTTTGGAACACCAATTGTACTGGTTAAACTTTTTATAATTACTTATATGCTTGTTCAGTATGATTGGTGGCTGGATCCTGGTCAGTCACGCCTCCAAGCGGTAGTACTCCGCAGGTGGGATTTTGGGGGGTGTGACATATACTTTGATTGACCTCCGGAACACCTGCACATGCATACATTCAATCACTTGAATAATTCAACCCAAGCCTGCTTAGTCTTGGGTAACTTGACATGAAAAGAATCAGACAAACTTGGAAAATCTTTTTCAATTTTCTTAAAAGCATCATTTTCTTGACTTCAACTCACTCAGTTGAATCATGCTTCTTCTCAGCATCAAAAGTTACTTTCTTTCTGATTACCCACGTTTGACCTTTCGAAACATTCTTTACATAAAACTTTGAATCATTGTAAATGTTTCCTTTTGAAGATTCATTTGTTCACTTCCAAACTTGTTTTGGTGCAAACATGGGTGTTTTCAGATTGAAATCTTCTGATTTTTCTTTTTCTTAACATAAACAGGCTTTGAATTTTGTGGACATTTGCGATCAATGTGTCCAACTTGATTACATTTAAAGCACGTTTTATTCGAAACATATTTAGCCTGTTGTTGTTGTTTCTTCTGAGCAAAGAATTCCTCATTAGCCTGTCGACTAAAGTGGGATTCTTTTTCTTTTTCCGAACTTGTTTCATGAACAAAGTTCCTTTTCTCAACATACACAGATTTTTGAAATCTCTTCTTTTCATAGTACTTACCATTTCCCTGCCCATACCTCCCGTTGTTGTGATTTCTATTTTGAAAACGAGAATTTCTAGGCTTGTTATAGTAAGCTTTATCCTTTTTAAAGTTCAAAAACATTTTCGTGTTTGACAAACTTTCCCCTTCTGACAAATCCACTTCAACCAATTTGTAAACCTTTTCAATGTTATCCATATTAATGTTCTGAATCAGAAATTCCTCATCCAAAAAAATCTTGTCAGATCCACACATCTGATACATGACCAGAGTAGGATCATCACTCGAGTTGGTTTTGGACTTTGGAATATAGTTGTTAAAATAACGCTCTTCATCTTCAAAACATTCTTTTGGACTTTGAAACTTTGTGGATTGACTTTCAGATTCATCTTCATTTTCAAAAACATTTTCTACCACATTCTTTACAACCTCATATTCAACCACATCATTGGTTTTGTCAATTTTATCATATGTGATGTCAATGTTTCCAAGCACTTTGTCATCAGTTTTAACATTAGTTTCTTTTGATTTTTCAGATTTTAACTTGATATTTAATGCTTTCTCCAACCCCGATAGTTTCTTTCTTGGAAAACCATTACCCAGAGG
Source organism: Helianthus annuus (assembly GCF_002127325.2). Classification (NCBI taxonomy): domain Eukaryota; kingdom Viridiplantae; phylum Streptophyta; class Magnoliopsida; order Asterales; family Asteraceae; genus Helianthus; species Helianthus annuus. Next base: position 157,905,254 of record NC_035440.2, on the reverse strand, counting down.
GGGTCGTATGCGGTGATACCCTACACCGCTGTTCTCCCCATGACCATTTTCATCCTTCCCATTTTCATCCTTCCCGGTAGGTTTTGGGAGGATATAATCCAAAACATACTGAGCACATGAATAACTAATCAGTTTTTTTATCCATTCTTTGAGTTTCAATACGAGCTTTCTCGAGATTTTGTTTAAGTTCAGCATTCTCATCAATATATTTGTTGATGGCAAGTTGTTTATCTTGAATAGTTCCTTTTAACATTGTAATTGTTGCTACATTTTCTCGAGAAGCATCAAGAAACTACTGATTAATTCTTCTGCTCATAATGTCATAAGACTCTTTCATGGTTTTATAATCATATTTCAGCAAGTCATTGTGTTCTTTGAGCTCTTGAATCTGTTTATCTTTTTGAACACATTCAGTTTTAGAATCTTCTTTTAACTGTTTTGAATCAACTTTCAAAAGATCAATTACTCTTTTCAAGTCATTAATTTCCTTTTGTTGCAAACTACAAACTTCTTGTTTCAAAACAAGTTCTGCACATTTTCTTTAAAAGCATTTTATGATTTCACGAGCTCAGTCAATTTTGCTTTTTTGATTTCATCTTTCTCAGTACAGGCACTGCATGTTTCCATGCATTTCCTGCACTGCATTACTCTCAGTTTTTAAAACTTTCTCTCTTTCTTCACTTTCATAATTCAACTCAACCTTTTGTGACGACTCAGTTTACTCATCTTGTTTATCTACCTCTTTAAGATCTATCATCATGGCTTGATCGACGATCTTTGTCAGGTATTCAGCCGTCATCTCCTAGTTTACGTCTACTATCTCGTCAATCTGCTTTTTCTCAGGTTCAACCTCTTCTGTCTTGCATCGTCTTTTCTTCGTTTCAAATACGCCTACAAAGACGACGTCACATTAGAAGGAAAAATTATAGGATTCAAATCTGCATCCAAATAACATTGCATCTCATCATCGTATCTCGGAGCACATGTTGCTTCAACTTTGAGTATGGCTTTTATCCAACTTTCCATAACCTCAAACATATTTTATTTTTCTGAAGTCATTGTCAAAGCTTTCTTCTTTTCAACATTTGGTATTTTTGATTGAATCCAATTAATGAAATCAGATCCCTAGCGATAAGTATCCAAATTTATTTTTTTCCAACTCCTCATACCAATCTGAAGATAAAGATTCGATTAGTTTTTTATTCATCTTTTCATAAGGAAAATAGATACCAATATGATCCATATCTCCAAGTAAACCTCTATATCTGTTTAAACATTCAATTAACGCTTCAGCGTCCTTGATTTTTAATGTTTTCAAATCTATAGTCAAACACGAAAGCTTTGTAGATTAAAAAAAACCAGTTCAAGAAACTTGTAGTTCAAAATTGTACAATCACGGTCCAAAATATAGTAGGATGATGCGGCCCAATTAACCAATCTCGGTTCGTCTTGAAACCTTGTAACCCACTAGAATCTTTGCACCCGAAAAACTTTTGCACTAGACCAATGTTGTAACTTGAAAAAAAATCACGACCCAAATGAACTTTTAGGCCCAAATACACAATCTCGATAAATCCAGAATAGCAAAATACGATCCAACTTCAATACCAGTTTTTCTGAATTACATCCGATGAACTGTCACTATCAAACAAATAGGCCAGGTTATTGTTTTAAATTGCAAATGGGCCCTCTCATTCTAAAATGAAAAAGCCCATTAGGTCCTCTCGTCTGAAATGGAAAGCCTATAAATACTGTTGCCCTTTCGTCATTATGCCCAATCGCTCATAATTGCTTTCAGAGAACTTCGAATTTTCTCTGAGTTTTCAAGTGTTTCTAAGTCGAAGTGCTGCCGAAATTTCGATAGATAGTAGTGTTGATTAGCACAACACTTACAATGGGCAAGGTATGAGTCGTATTTGGACTAGATTTGACGGTGTTTAACCCTAACGCGCATATTCGGTTAAAAATTCTTTGATTTAGGACAAATTATCGGAGCAAATCAAAAATTGAAAACATAAACATGTTAATCGGCATCTATTATAGTTTTATGGACCATCAATTTTAGAAACCTGCAACTTGTAAACTGTTCATGTGTCAAAATGTTGAAGACGGTGAATTGGGACGAGAGGGGACCTCTCGCGCAAAAGGTCCTTTCGCCCAAAAATGAATTGTCTTGATCCATTTGTCCCAATCAAGCCTTTCATCCATAATTACCTTTTGTTCGTAATTACCTTTCGTCCTTAATGTCCATTCATTTAAAGTTGATAAATTTTGAATGTTAGAAAATTTCTCGAAAAACGTGTAGAAAATTCTAAGTGTTTGATTGTATTTTGCAGGCTATGGCGACAAACTTTGATTCGAAGCACAATATTTGTTGTACGTTAGACAAAACGTTGAGCAAGATGGAACCACTCGAAGATATTCTTGACTTCATTGATTGATGTCGATTGAATAAAGCATTGACAGTGTGACAACCCGTATTTTTGACACCGGTTAACTATAGAAAGTTAATTGTAGAAATATTATGGATTATTATTTAATATATAATAACAACGTGTAATACCAAACTACGATGCGTGCAACTAGTCGTTTAACCGACAACTTTAGCGAAACGATATTGATCCTACATATTGTTATATGTTATATGTTATATATATATATATATATATATATATATATATATATATATATATATATATATATATATATATATATATATATATATATATATATAGGGGATCGCTAAAATGAAAACCACCTCTAGTTGTAAAAACCATGAGAACCACTTTATGGCCCTTAGATCAACTAAATGGATGGATGTGATTAAAAGTAGTTAATATTAATATTAAAAGCTTTTTGTCTTATTATGTCTTTAATATTATAATCCAAAAGGGTATTTAAGTAAAATAACTCTATTTTGTCATTTTATATATATTAATTTTAAATTACCTTTTTTGTCCTATTCATTAATTACTTTTTATTGCTTTTATTTTGTAAACATAATTTCTCTATTAAAAACATTTTTAAATTCAGATTTTTTTTAAAAGATTTTTATACTTTTTACAATTTAAATTTTACGTTAAACTTTTTACGTTTTTTTGACGCGCCGTTTTTTTTACGCGCCGTTTTTCAAGCGTAACGCGCCGTTTTAACGCTGTTTTTAACGCCGTTTTTTACGCGCTGTTTTTTACGCGCCGTTTTTCACGCGCCGTTTTTTACGCGCCGTTTTTTTTAAGGCGTCGTTTTTCTTAATCGGCGTTTTTTTAACACGCCGTTTCTAAGGCGCCGTTTTTAACGCGCCGTTTTTTAACGCGCCGTTTTTTAAAGCGCCACTTTTTTAACGCGCCGTTTTTTAACGCGCCGTTCTCAATCGACGTTTTTTAAAACGCGCCGTTTTTAACGCCTCGATTTTTTAACGCGCCGTTTTTTAACGCTGTTTTTTACGCGCCGTTTTTCACGCTCCGTTTTTCACGCGCCGTTTTTTACGCGCCGTTTTTCACCCGCCGTTTTTTCACGCCGTTTTAACGCGCCGTTTTTTAAAGGTGTCGTTTTTCTCAATCGGCGTTTTTTTAACGCGCCGTTTTTTAAAGGTGTCGTTTTTCTCAATCGGCGTTTTTTTAACGCGCCGTTTTTTAACGCCGTTTTTTACGCGCCGTTTTAACGCGCCATTTTTTTAAGTCGTCGTTTTTCTCAATCGGCGTTTTTTTAACGCGCGGTTTTTTACACGTTTTTTACGCACCGTTTTTCGAAGTTTTTTAACGCGCAGTTTTTTTCAAGCGTCGTTTTTTTAAACGCGCCGTTTTTCCACGTTTTTTAACGCGCCAAATTTTTTACATGCTTTTTACACGCCGTTTTAACGCGCCGTTTTCCGAAGTTTTTTAATGCGCCGTTTTTTTGAAGTTTTTTAACGCGCCGTTTTTCCGAAGTTTTTTAACGCGTCGTTTTTTTACGCGTTTTTACGCGCCGTTTTTTCAAGCGTCGTTTTTTAAAACGCGCCGTTTCTCCACGTTTTTTAATGCGTCGTTTTTTTACACGCCGTTTTAAACACGCCGTTTTTTTCACTTTTTTTAACGCGCCTCTTTTTGTACACTTTTTACGTTTTGCGTTAAAAATTTAAACTTTTTACGTTTTACGTAAAAGTTTTTACGTTTTACGTAAAACTTTTTACGTTTTACGTACAACTTTTTACGTTTTACGTACAACTTTTTACGTTTTACGTTAAAAATTTAAACTTTTTACGTTTAACGTAAAAGTTTTTACGTTTTACGTTAAAATTTTCAAGTTTTACGTTAAACTTTTTACGTTTTACATTTTACGTAAAACTTTTTACGTTTTACGTAAAACTTTTTACGTTTTACGAAAAACTTACGAAAAAGTTTACGTAAAACTTACGAAAAAAATTTACGAAAAAAATTTACGAAAAACTTACGAAAAAGTTTACGTAAAACTTACGAAAAACTTTTTACGTTTTACGTAAAACTTTTTAAGCGTCGTTTTTAACGCGCCGTTTTTTAGTCCCGTTTTAACACGGCGTTTTTTACGTCCCGTTTCTTTCGCGGCGTTTTTATGCTCCGCATTCACGCCCCTGCCGTTTTTTCACACGGTTTTTTATGTTTTACAATTTACGTAGAAAAAGTTTACGTTTTACGTTAAATAGTTTTTACATAAAAGTTTACGTTTTACGTTAAAAAAGTTTACGTTTTACGTAAAACTTTTTACGTTTTACGTTTTACGTAAAACTTTTTACGTTTTACGTTAAAAAGTTTAAGTTTTACGTTTTACATTTACGTTAAAAAGTTTACGTTTTACGTTAAAAAATTTAGGTTTTACGTTTATGTTAAAAAGTTTACGTTTTACGTTAAAAAGTTTAAGTTTTACGTTACAAAAAAATGGGCAGAGTTTCCTCTGTTTTTGGACGCCCCGACAACACAAGTTGTCGTTATTTTTCAAAATTCAACAATTACTCAACAAATATGTACGTATAATCAATTTATATAAACGAAATAATTAGTAAATCCAAGTAACTATTAACTAATAATTCGTCAAATTATTCAGTTCGAGCTTGTTTTGCACGGTAATAATTTAAAACTAATAAGATTTCACGCCGTTTAAACGTTTACCGAGTCTGGCTTTGACCGTCGTTGACCAGTTGACCCGAACCAGTCAAACCTGACTTTGACCAGGTTTGACCAAACCCGATACTTTGATTGTTAACCCGTAAAACCCGAACACTAGTCTGAACCGTAACTCGAATCACCGCCAAACTTGAAGCTGAGCCAACTTGAATCTAACCCGAAAGAAATCAAAACAAAGCCAGTTGAAGATGATAACCACCACCTCTGCCGCCACTGTAAACGGAAGAACGGGGAGGTCACCGGGCGTCTACCGCCGTCGCTGTGAACATCATCAACAACACCATCATCAAAAAAAGTTTTTTAAAAAAAAGAATAAAATAAAATAAAGAGAATCGGGTGGGAGTGATACAGGAAGCTGGTAGTAAACAAGAACACCACCGCCGCCGTGACGGCGGGGCTGCCGTTGCCGGCTCCGCCGCTTCCCTCTCTCTTCTTCTCTGCTCAAACTCTCTTGATTCATCTTCACCTTCTTCTAAGCTCATCCATCATTGGAAAAAACGAGAAAAAAGGGGGTGGCCAACGGAAATAGGGGATAAAACAGGGGGTGTTTGGCTGGTGGTTGTCGCCGGAAACAGGGGATAAAACAGGGGGTGGTCGGCGATGGATGAAGGAACTGGGTAGTAAGGGAGGAGGTGGTTGATTTGGTGGGTAGTAAAGAAATGGTGGTTAATTTGGTGGGTTGTGAAGAAACGGTGGATGAATGAAGGCACTGGGTTTTTTAGTTGAAGCAATGATTGGTGGAGAGTGAAGAAAATGGTAGTTGAAGCAATGGGACGAAACTTCAAGAAATGGTTTTTTAGTGGTGGGGTTTTAGGTGGTTGATTTGGTGGGTAATGAAGAAATGGTGGATGGATGAAGGCACTGGTAGTAAAGGAAGAAGATGGTTGGGTAGTAGTGGTGAGTTTCAAATGAGGAGAGAGAGACAAAGAAGTGTTTTTAATAAATCTGACATTTTTAAAAGCTGATGGTTTTAAATGTGGAGAGAGATAGAGATTTGACATTTTGGGTAAATGACCAAACTACCCTTTTTGTTGGAAGAATATGATTGGTGGAGAGTGGTTCTCATGGTTCTTACAACTGGAAGTGGTTTTCATTTTAGCGCTCCCCTATATATATATATATATATATATATATATATATATATATATATATATATATATATATATATATATATATATATATATATATATATATATATATATATATATATATATATATATATATATATAGGGAGGGGCTCATGCGAGAACCACCCTTATTGTGAGAACCGCGAGAACCAATGTGAACACAACCTAAAATAGCTAAAAAAAACCTAACCCCCCCCCCCCCCCCCAAAAAAAAAACCTAACCCCCACCCCCCCAAAGCTAACCACCCCCCCCCCCCGGCCCCCCCAAAAACCTAAACCCCCATTCCCCCCCCCCAAGCTAAAATGCTAAAAACTAAACCCCCAATAAACCTAAAAAAATCTAAAAAAAATCTTAAAAAACCAAAAAAAAATCTAAATTTTTTTTTTAATATTTTTTATGCTCAAATCGCTACTTTTAGGGGCCAAAAAAATTTTTTTTTTAATTTTTTTTTTGGCTTCAAAAAGTAGCGATTTTTATATAAAAAATATTAAAAAAAAATTTTTTTGTGTGACTTTTAGCTATTTTTAGGCATTTTTTGTTGTGTTCACATTGGTTCTCGCGGTTCTCGTAATAAGAGGTGGTTCTCGCATGATCTTCTCCCTATATATGTATATAGTGTTGGTGCATAATGTCTATAGCCTACGTCTAAAGTCTAGGTCATGTCTGTAGCTTGTAGTAGGATTTACAGGGGTCAAAATGTAAATTTATGTTGTTTTGTAGTGATTTCGCACGAAATGACACATGGTCATTTCGCGCGAAATCAACTGCCTATATATATGGGAGTTGTGCTTCTCATTTGGTACGAAATCAAGTGTGGTGTAACAAAGTGCTGTCGGATTTCCACCGTGTATTCAAGTCAATTATCAATGAGAAGCTTGTTTTAAGTGATATTCTCTGTTTCTACGCATTTCTTACACTGATTCTAGGCTGTTTGTTTGTTTCTGCCTCTCAAACAGTTATATGTTGACTCTGAACGACTCATTTGGTCGAAATACGATCCTACAAGTGATATCAGAGCCAGTGATGAGTCAATACACTTGAATCAGTGCCTTTTTCTACTCATTTTTGGACTTCTGGACAAATTCATGGACAAAATGGACTGAACTTTTGACATTACGTGTAAAATACAGTTTTAACAAACCCTTGAGAGAATCAGACCTAAATTCAAACTAAAAGTGACAAAAATGGGCCAAACAGTTGATTTCGTTTGAACGAGCATCTATTTCGCTTGAAAAGTTGAGGTCATTTCGCACGAAATGACTGATTTCGTTTGAAAAGATCATTCCGTTTAGCTATTTCGCACGAAAACAGGTGTTGTGTTGATTTCGTACCAAATGACACCTGATTTCGTTTGAAAGTTTGATTTCGTTTGAAAGTTTGTTTTCGCTTGAAAATTGATTTCGTGTGAAAATCTGATTTCGCACGAAAGTCCATTTCGTTTGTGTATTTCGTACGAAAGTCCAGTTTGTGTGCAGAACTGATTTCGCTTGAAAGTGACCTGTTTTTCAAAACTTGAAAAATTTTTCCGTAAACTGTTTTCGTAAAATGGATAACCAAGAGTTCTACCACTTGTTTGCCGGTGGGGGAATGACAGCAGTACAAACCCCAGCTAGTATCGTACAAAATGTGAACATGGAGAATGAACTCGGTACGATGCAGAAACCGCCAAAGTTGATGAATATTGATGAGTATGCTGGATGGTCTGGAAGGTTTAAGACATGGGTGCTAGCCAACTATTTCGAGTGTTGGATGAAAATCGAATCAAAATATGTTCCTCCAAAGAATGGTTCTGGACTTGAAAAATCAATTGGCAGTTTGACTCCACATGAACAAGATGATTTCAAGGCAGAAAAGAAGATGATGAGTATTCTACAACAAGCGATCAAAGAGGATATCTTAGTGTTACTGCAACATGAGGATAATTCACAGTCCGTCTGGAATTCATTGAAAGTGAAGTTTCAGGGAAGTGTGTCAATGGTAAAAAGCAAGACTGCTTTGCTGAAGATAGAGTTTGATATCTTCACGGGAATTAAGGGTGAGACAACAAAACAGTTGATCGAGAGATATTGTCACCTGGTTGTTGAGATGAAGCGGTTGGGGATTGAGAAAAAGGATGAAGAGTGGGTTGATAAACTAGCAGATGCGTTACCATACGATGAATGGGGTACTTATCTGTTGGTATTGAAAAACAATTTAGAGTATGTTGGATTCAACCTTAGTTCATTCATTGAGAAGATCGAAGCACATGAACTTGAGCTGATGAAGATCAGAAAGATGAATGCTTCCACTGTTCAACAAGACGTTCATTATACTACAAAGGAAGTTCTTCGGCAACAACGAATCTAAGCCCAAAGATCCAGACTGCTTTCAGTGCAGATTCAACATCCGGTGCTTCATCAGGTACATCAAGCAACAACAATCATTCACCGTTTGCAAGTTATGAGCCAAATCCCAAAGTTCCAGAACAAATGTCTCCATGATGTGTGTCGTGTGTTATAAGTTTTTATATATGTATTTTAAGCCCTTTTACAATTTTTAGCCAAGTTTTAAATTTATAAAACACGATATTTACTAACACTAAACACACATATGGGCAAGTGCACCCATCGTGGACGTAGTATAGTGTTGGTAAGATACCGAGGTCGTCCAAGGACACAAGAGCTTTTAGTACCGGTTTATCCTCAATGTCTAATCAAATCAAAAAGTTAGAAAAAGGTTTTAAACTAGAAAAATAAAACTAACTAAAATGCTGAAAAATAAAACAAAAGTAAAACCAGATAGACAAGATGAATCACTTGGATCCGACTCGTGTGTAGTGTAACCTTTGATTATTTCCGCACTTTTGCACATTTTAAGAGATTATCTTAGTTATTGTAGTAGGCCCCTCTTTTGAAGGTGACGTTACCCTCAACCCAGTAGTTTGAGTCAGCAAGGATACAATCCTAAAGGGTCGGATTATTGAAAGATAATTCATTAAGTTATTAATGCATAATATGGTAGGCCCCTCTTTTGAAGGTGACGTTACCCTCGGCTGAGTAGTCTGAGTCAGCAGGGATACAGTCCTAAGTAGCCAGGTTAAAGTTTTAATAGTAGTTTAACTTATGAGGGGGTCAAAGAGTTTGGAGCCCCGCCATCCAATACCGGTGGGTATTGAAGGAGGTCCTACTAAATTTGACCCAGGTCCTTTGTAGGATCTATACACTGAACAATGGCAAGACACTTACCAAACCGTTCCCTTAACCCCCGACCAGGTAGCCAACATATCTCCATATAGACTGTGGAGATATGATTGGTGAAAATCTTTTATTTTATATAGACAGTAAAATAATGCCAAGACACCACAGACAAACGATAAGGAAGAATCACCTTCAACATAAGAAACTAGTTATTAAAATCATTAATACATAACCAAATAAAAAGTGCGAAAAGATTAAAAATAAAAAGTATTACACTAAACACTTGTCTTCACCAAGTGATGTAAGAGACTTAGGCAAACATGGCCTTTGATTGTCAAGAACTCTTATGATCAATCTTGGATCCCGAGACGACTCACACACTCTATGATGGACAATGGATGATGGTGTTGTGATGGTGGTGGGTGAAGTGTAAGAGAGGTGGTGTGCCAAGGGATGAGTTGCAAGTGAACCAAGCACTCCTATTTATAGGCTGAACAGAAGCTCGGGCACGGCCCCGTGTCCATTGGGCACGACCCCGTGTCCATCCTCCTCTCTTTCTTCATTAATTGCAGTTTGTCTGCATTAGTTGACCACGCCCCCGTGTCCGCTGAGCACGACCTCGTGTGCAGAAGCATATCTGTACTATCAAGATTTGCCTGGATTCTGCGAATCTTATAGTTGACCACGGCCCCGTGTCCACTGAGCACGGCCCCGTGGTGGGCGATGGAAGCTTCTACAACTTTGTCTTTTCTACTGACACTTAGGCACGCCCCCGTGCTCACTGAACACGGGGTGTGTTCAGCCTTCTGTTCTCTTGTTTTTTCTTGGGAAGATGCTTTCGAGGGGTCGGGCATGCCACGTTTGTTCCTTTTCTTGTATTTGTGTTAGATTTAGCTGCCTTTTTTGCTTCTTTTGTTTATTTGAGCTCATTTAATCCTGAAAATAAAAAAGGAAGACAAAAACATACTTTTTCCAACATTAGTACTAAAAAAGGGTTAGTTTTATGCCACAATTGATGTAATTTATATGTTGCATTTTGTGCACATCAAATACCCCCACACTTGAATCTTTGCTTGTCCTCAAGCAAAACTCTTTATAATGTGGCTTTACACTCCCAAATGGAATGGGTAGAAGAGAAGGTTTTTGGGCTTGTCATAGAGTGTCGGGATTTCCAAGATTCATTATTAAGTTTTATTTTTGTTTATTTACAATCCTATTCGTCATGATTTGTTAAAAATGTTTCATAAGATAAATTACTTATTAGAGCATAACATGCCTTTTTAAAATTCAATTTATAAACAAGTTCACATACCTCACGGGGGATCACTCAACACTGGCCGAAGGTGTATTTTTAGTGAATCACTCGAGAGCGGCATGGAACTTACTCCTACCATATGCTTGCCAGGTAATCAATCCTCCTCCTTTTTAACTATAGACCTTTGTAAATATCAAGAGGACTTTTTGGGTGAAGGGTTAGACTTGGGCTAAAGGTGGGTGGTTGGGTGAAGGGTTAGACTTGGGCTAAAGGTGGTTGGGTTAGTCGGTTTTTATAAGACTTGATATTTTTCAAAACTCTTTTTATTTTGATGAAGCATTTCAAACAAAGTTATTTTTGATAAACTTGTTTGTTTATTTCTTTGGCTTCATTCTCATATATATATATATATATATATATATATATATATATATATATATGTATAAAAGAATAAGAGAAACCGAGCTTTGTTACTAAAATAAAGGGTTTAAAAGGAAAAAGGTTTAGGTGGGTAAAAGGTGTTTGAATTGGGTTAAGAAACGAAAAGGTTTAGGCTCAAAAGGGTTAACTAGGGGGATTTTGGGTAGGTGGTAAAAAGAAAAATAATGGTGTAGAAATAAAAAGGGTTAGCCCTAATGCCTCCATCATTTACTTACTCGGGTTTAAGTTGGTAAGGACCGGGAATGCATTGTCGTGGCAAAAGTTCTAGAGTTGTAAGAACCAAGCGGCTATTCACACAAGAAATGAAAAATGAGCATTTAGTTTAAAGATATGTATTTGTATGCTCAATAAAGGCTCAAAACTTACTTTTGTGGGAATGGGTTTTTATGTGATCAAGTATATATAATCAAATTTTAACTAAGTTTGTCATGCCGTTTCATAATTTTCTTATGTTGGTTCTTTTTATCACGACTCTATCGGCTGTAAATTTGTAAAAATATAACTTTTTTAGAATTTTGAAATCCCAACTTAAACTTAGACAAGTAAAAAAATGAAAATTTTTGAAAACATTTGGGGTGATTAGCGGTTCCAATAGAGTTTTGTGTAAGGCTTGTTAATTAGGACTTGCAAGATTCAAAGTTTTAGCATCCCCCCATACTTAAATTACACATTGTCCTCAATGTGTCCCAAAAATAAGTTTTTAGGTTGATTGAATGTGTAAAAAGGTGTGAAAAAGCAAAATTTCATGTTACTGGTACTCTAGACACGGCCCCGTGGTGACCGGGCACGACCCCGTGTTCAAGTGCCAGTAACAAAAGTTTGTAAAAAGAAACAGAAGCCTGGACACGGGGTCGTGTTCAGTGAGCACGGCCCGTGTCCAGTTACCTGAACTGGGCATTTTCTGCAGATTGTGCAGCACGGGGCCGTGTCGGGCGGAGACGGCCCGTGCTGAACTTGCTGTAATGAAGAAAATTTGTCGGATGGCCCTGTTTTCGTGCATGGGGCGCTGGTGCAAGTTTCCCTTATTATCCTTCACCATCCAGAGTGTGTTTTATTCCTGAAAATTACATTTAAACTAGAAAACATAAAACTTAATCTAAACTACGGATAGTTCCGCGGAATGCCTCCGTGGTGCGCCACGTTTATAAGGTTCCTTGGCTAGACCCAAAGCCTGGTCATATGTTACCCAAGTGGGATGTTTTGCATCCCATGCACCGTCGGAGAGCATCATCCAAGCTTGAGTCAATGACCTTCATGTAGTTAACCGGATCTTCGTTTTCTACTCTTTTTCCAACCCCAAAGTTTACTTCCTCTTCCCCAAACTTCAATGTTAGTGTTCCGTCATTCATGTCTACCACTGCTTGTGCTGTGGCTAGAAATGGCCTCCCAAGGATGAGAGGGACTTCAACGTCTTCTTCCATGTCTAGTATGACAAAGTCGGCCGGGAATACGAAATTTTCGACTTTGACCAACAGATTTTCAGCTACACCTTGTGGATATTTGACGAATTGGTCAGCAAGTTGTACGCTCATCTTTGTAGGGCTTGTTTTTCCTAGGCCGAGTCGTTTGAATATTGAAGCAGGCATGAGGTTTATGCTATCCCCAAGATCAGCTAGTGCATTGCGAATAGGGGACTCCCCAATTGAGCAAGGAACTGTGAAGCTTCCAGGATCAATCTTCTTTTGCGGGAGTTTGTTGAGTAGTAAGGCGGAGCATTCTTCGCCTAAGTTAACTAATTGCAGTGATTCAATTTTCCTTTTATGCGTGAGGAAGTCCCTTATAAATTTTGAATATTTAGGCATTTGAGTTAGGACTTCGATAAATGGAACATTAACATGCAATTGTTTTAATAAATCTTTGAGCTTTGCGAATTGCTCATCGGTCTTTTGACGAATTAACCGACCAGGGTATGGAACCATAGGAGCCTTGGTAGGCTCTTGAATTGGTGGAGAAGCCTTCTCTTGTTGGGGCTTGGTTGTGCTTCTCTCAGTTGGCGGTGGTGGAGCCTCTTCGGAACCCACGGTACGGTTTCTCAATGTTATGAGGTGGACTTGTGCTTTTGGGTTGGTTTCGGTATTACTCGGTAACGCGCCTTGTGGTCTCTCGGAGAAATTTTGAGCTAGTTGATTTAATTGTTTTTCAATGTTTTGTATACTAGCTTGTTGATTTCTAAAATTCGATTCGAACTGTTGAAATCGATCCGAGTTTTTCTTTTCGGTGTCGAAGATGAGGCGAGATACAGTATCTTCAAGCCTTTGTCGTCCACCTTGTTGTTGAGAGAAATTTTGTGACTCTTTTCTTGGTTGTTGAAAGTTTGTTCGTTGTTTTAAGTTTTGTTGGTTACTACTATTGCCGGGTTCTCTCCAGCCAAGGTTAGGGTGATTACGCCATCCTTGGTTGTAGGTACCCATTGGAGGACCCAACGGCCTAGGTCTATTATCAATTTAGTTTATCGACTCTGTTTGATCATCTAACTCTTTCATACAACTCCAATTTTCGTGTGGCCCACCACACCCTTCACAAGCCATAACCGAGGCGGTTTTTGTCATTTCTAGTTTTTTGATTTTTGAAGAAAGGGCCTCGATTTGGGCTTGTAAAGAAGTGCTTTCATCAACCTTATGGGCGCCCGGGGCAATAGATTTATTGCCTCGGGGGGTGTGCCACTGAAAATTGGTTTGAGCAATTTCCTCAATTAGATTATATATTTCATTTGGGCGGCGATTACCTAAAAGTCCCCCAGAGCTAGAGTCAAGTGTCTGTCTTGTGTGTGGTAACAACCCATTGTAGAACGTGGATACCTGTTGCCATACCGCAAGACTGTGATGAGGACACTTTCTTAGTAGCTCCTTGAACCTTTCTCAAGTTTCATATAAGGATTTCCCATCCTCTTGTGAATATGTATTAATTTCTGTCATTAATTTAGCCGTTTTAGCAGGAGGGAAATACTTATATAGAAACTTTTGGGCCAGTTCATCCCAGGTGTTTACTGAGCCAACTGGGAGGGCGTTGAGCCAAGCCTTAGCTCGGTCTTTTAGTGAAAATGGAAACATTCGAAGGTGGATGGCATCGTTGGATGCTCCATTGATCCGAAAGGTATCACATATTTCTAAGAAATTAGTAATATGTAGATGGGGATCCTCGTCCGCAAGCCCATGGAAGATTGCGGAGTTTTGAAGCATTTGCATCAAATGTGGCCGAAGTTCGAAGTTGTTGGCTTCGATATTCGGCGCATTGATAGCGGCGCCTAGATTACCTACGGTGGGACGTAGGTAATCCATGAGAGTACGTTGGCCCGCCATTGGAAGTGGGTCCCCTGAAACTTTCTCTTGATTTTTAGCTTTGAGTCGTTTGCGTAGAAAGCGTTCGGGTTCGTCTAGGGGTTCTTTTATGTCTCTACTGGAACTGGAGCTCATACACTCTGTGGAGAATGCAAATGTGGCGCCGGAGTTCCAAGTCCTGCAATAAAAACTGAAAGGAATGTTGGTCAGAAGATTCACCACGGCCCCGTGTTCAGGTGAATACGGCCCGTGGTCGGAGGTACAGTGATTGTTTCCCGGACCCCTGTTACTGGGAAGTTGGACACGGCTCCGTGTTGCACCGACACGACCCCGTGCTCAGCTCTCTTTAACTCAGAAAATAAAAACTGTCAGTGACAATGCTGAACACGGCCCGTGTCCGACCACGCACGGCCCGTGCTGAGCTCTGTAGGAACTGAAAAATTACGAAAATCCTAAAAAAAAAATGATTAGGCCGTTGATTCCTAACTTTCTTAAAATCCTTGTGTCCCCGGCAACGACGCCAAAAACTTGATGCGTGTCGTGTGTTATAGGTTTTTATATATATATTTTAAGCCCTTTTACACATTTTAGCCAAGTTTTAAATTTATAAAACACGATATTTACTAACACTAAGCACACATATGGGCAAGTGCACCCATCGTGGACGTAGTATAGTGTTGGTAAGATACCGAGGTCGTCCAAGGACACAAGAGCTTTTAGTACCGGTTTATCCTCAACGTCTAATCAAATAAAAAAGATAGAAAAAGGTTTTAAACTAGAAAAATAAAACTAACTAGAATACTGAAAAATAAAATAAAAGTAAAAACAGATAGACAAGATGAAACACTTGGATCCGACTCATGTGTAGTGTAACCTTTGATTATTTCCGCACTTTTGCACATTTTAAGAGATTATCTTAGTTATTGTAGTAGGCCCCTCTTTTGAAGGTGACGTTACCCTCAACCCAGTAGTTTGAGTCAGCAAGGATACAATCCTAAAGGGTCGGATTATTGAAAGATAATTAATTAAGTTATTAATGCATAATATGGTAGGCCCCTCTTTTGAAGGTGATGTTACCCTCGGCTAAGTAGTCTGAGTCAGCAGGGATACAATCCTAAGTAGCCGGGTTAAAGTTTTAAAAGTAGTTTAACTTATGAGGGGGTCAAAGAGTTTGGAGCCCCGCCATCCAATAGCGGTGGGTATTGAAGGGGGTCCTACTAAATTTGGCCCAGGTCCTTTGCAGGATCTATACACTGAACAATGGCAAGACTCTTACCAAACCGTTCCCTTAACCCCCGACCAGGTAGCCAACATATCTCCATATAGACCGTGGAGATATGAATGGTGAAAATCTTTTATTTTATATAGATAGTAAAATAATGCCAAGACACCACGGACAAACGATAAGGAAGAATCACTGTTGGTGCACTACATCTGTTGACTTCGTCTTGGATCGAGTCTTAGTCTTAGATTGTTAGATGAGGGCATGTTATTCGAGAAAACATGAGATTGTATAAGTGTTAGCAGTAGGTTTCGCTTGTAGTGACATAGGTAGAAGGTTTCGCTTGTGTGTCACAATATGGTTCCGCTTGAATGTCAGTTGAAGGTTCCGCTTGAATGACATGTACATTCAAGTGAAATCTCAGCAACTATATATAGTGTTTCAAGCGAAACATTTGTAACAGTCTTGGAACTCGTACCGAAGTGCTGCCGGATCGAGATTTGAATGTACACTGTCAGAATTCAATGCAAATAGAAGTTTAAAGTGATTTGCTAGCTGTTCCTAAGTCAAATACTTATTTTCCGTATCTGTATTTGATAGAATATCCTCTAAACGACTCGTGCGGGTCGAGACACGATCCTACAATTGGTATCAGAGCTTCAGGAGGAGGAGTTCTGCAGAGAATTGCTGGAATTTGTCAAGATTTCTTACTTTACACCTTCTTTCTTCAGTTCAGACATTTTCACCGGTCAAAATCAGCTCAAAATCTCACGGATTGTGTGTAACAGTATATAGACAAATCCTGGAAAGTTTGGTGTTAAAATTCACATTTAAAATGGGTCAAAATTACATTCGAATAGGTTTCGCTTGAACGGACACCTCATAGTTTCGCTTCTCGATACATTTCATCAGGAGGTTCCGCTTAAAGGAACGTGTTAGATTCGCTTATTGTTACATAAATTCAAAGGTTTCGCTTAAAAGTTCCGCTTCAAAGACACTTCCGCTTCAACGTTTCGGTTGAACAGACAATTTCGCTTTTCTGAACAAGATAGTTCCGCTTCAAGGACCATTGAGGTTTCGCTTCAGTGAATGTTTTCAGAAGGTTCCGCTTATTCGAGCAGTCTGTGGTCCGCTTGTTTGAACGTAATAGTTCAGCTTGTTTGTACCTTGTGGTTCCGCTTCAGTGTACAACTGCCTTAGTGGTTCCGCTTATAAGGGCTGTTGTAATAATTTGTTAAAATACGAAAAAATGGACGAGGAATTTTTCAACGCATTTGCTACTCCGGTTACACCGATCACTTTTGCACAAAATACAATGCTCGAGAATGAAACGGGTACAATGCAAAAACCACCCAAACTCATGAACATAGAAGAATTTAAAGGTTGGGAAGGTCGTTTTGAGAATTGGGTACAAGCTAATTACCTATATGCTTGGGAATGTGTCGAGACAAAATATGTTCGACCGATGAATGATGATGAAGAGCCTGTTCCAATAAAAGATCTAAGTGCTGATGCTAGAAAGAAGTACAAAGATGAGAAAATGATGCTAAGTCTTCTTCAACAAGCAGTGAAAGAGGATATTATGGTGCTTTTGCAACACAATGGAACTTCATATTCGATTTGGAAAGCTTTAAGGTCGAAGTTTCGTGGTAGTGAGGAAATGGTCAAAAGCAAGAAATCGCTTCTAAAGAAAGAGTTTGATCTGTTTCGCGGGTTAAAGAATGAAAGTACAAGAGAGATTATCGAAAGATACTGCAATTTGCTTGCTAACATGAAGAGATTGAGTATTGAAAAAACAAATGAAGAGTTGATCGAAAAACTTGCTGATACTTTGCCATATGAAACTTGGGGTACATATCTTATGATGTTAAGAAACAAGAAAGGTTTTAGCAATTTTACACTCAGCAAGTTCATTGAAAAGATCGAAGCTCAAGAAATGGAACAACGAAAAGTTATTCGAATGAAAGATTTTGATGGTGAACAGGATATTGGGTTATACTATAAAGCAGGGGTGAATGAGAAATCATCAAATTTATCTCCGAAAATTGAAACTGCCTACAGTGTCAAGAATTCATCTGAAAGTTCATCTAAAGGATCAAGCAGCAAAAGAAGTTTTACATCATTTTCGTCTTTTGATCCAAACATTTCAGCAACGAAAAATGGGAAGAAACTTCAGTGCAATATTGTATTAAATCTTGAAAATGATCAAGATTATTCTGAGAAAGTTGCTAAAAACCAAATGTCTTTATTAGGAATGGTTTTGGAATCTTATAGTTGTTTTGTTACAGGTCGTATCGGGAATCCAATGCTAACAAAGGAAGACTACGACCAGATAGATGCTGAAGAGATGGAGCTAATGGACATAAAGTGGTGTTTGGCTAGCGTGTTACGGAGAGCTGAGAAATTTAAGCAGAACACGGGGAGAGATGATCTTCGTGAGGCTAACGTTTCTACTTTAGGTTTCGACAAATCTAAAGTCACTTGTTTTCGGTGCAGGGAAAGAGGACACTTCAAAAGGGAGTGCACTAATCGCCAAGCAAGTGGGGCTCAGAACCCGTTCAATAACAACAATGATTACTACAGAAAAGCCATCTATCATCAGGTTGCTCAATCACCATCACAACAACATCAACATCAAGCACAAACTGCACATGGAAGACCAATAATTGAAGATTCTGGAAAGAAAGCATGTGTGGGTAATCAAGATGAAAAGAAGTCATTTAACTGGGATAAATATATTCTAGATAATGCAAAAACTTGTTTGATTGATCAAGAAGATGAAAAGTTACCAGAGGGTTTCAGCTGGGAAAATTTTACTTGGGATGATTATATTACTGATCAAACTAGAGCTTACACTGCTTTCATGGCAAAGGTTGAAAGTGACAGTGATGATGATACTGATTATTGGGTAAGAAAATTCAAAGCTGATATGAAGCTGATTGCTGAGAGTGATAGTGAAGATGAAAAAGCCAAGAAGAAAAAGAAAAAGATCAAGACACCAGTGAGCAGTGATGACGAACATGTTCCAGTGATAAGAAGACAAAAGGTGAAAGAAGTTCCTAAATTCAAGGTTGAGGAAGAAGTTGATGCGAAAAAGATTCCAGTGAAGTGTGAGAACTGTGAAGCTATAAAGAAGCAAAATAGCACACTGATTTACAAGTTGAACAGTTTGAAGGAATCTTACGATGTGCTAAACAAAGCAATGAACCAATACAACCAAACGAGTGAAGAACAAGCAACTGCAATGAAGACACTTCAGGGAGCTTTCATGATAAAGCAGAAAGTTGTGAACAATTACATCGAGAAGTGTGCTGCTTTGGAACAAAAGCTTGAGCTGCAAAGAATTGAAACTGAAAGAGTTAACCGTTTGTTAAAAAGTTACTCATGTACTTCTTATGTCATTGACAGGATTTATCCGACGGTTGAAAGTATGAAGGCACGGGAAGATGATGAGGTAACTGAAGAAGAGGAAGCTGAAAAAATTGCTGATGAAAAGACTTTGGAAAAGAAGAAGAATGACACGAAGAAAAAGACTGACAAGGAAGATTCTGGTAAGAAACAAGGTGTCAGTTATAACAAGTGTCCACCCCCGCTGGAAAATGGATATTTGCCAAGATACCCAAACGATGAAAGAGTCAAAAAGGCAACAAATTTACAGTGGGAGTCAGAGTCGTCAGTCAATCTACCAGATAGTATTGATGTTGTGTTTACATCATCTGACATTGATCAACAGTCTCAATTGATGAAGAAAGTCGTGGATCATGTGTTAGAAAACGATGAAATAGAGGAGTCAAAGTCAGAATTCGCGTCAGAGTCAAAGTCTGGGTCAAGCACTCCATGTCAAACTGAAAAACAGGACAAAAGAGTTTATGATAGAAAATTTTTATTATCAAAATCTAATTTGGATGATGGATTGTTCAAAGTTGCATACACTTTGAATGATTCTGAAAAATTATATCCTGATAAGGAATTTCCAATAAGAGGTGTCAAAACTGAATTGATAAACAAGGTTTTCAAACTAACAGAAATTAATATTTCTGAAATAAAAGACTTATGTCTTAATGAAAAACCAAGACCTTACACCTCAAGAGTACAACAAAGATTAAACAAGAAAAAGAATTACAGTTCTGGTTCAGGTTTCCAAAAGAAATCAAACCATAACGGTAATTTCAAAAAGAAAGGGTTAGGTTTTATTCCTACAAAAAAAAAAAAACAGAAAAATGAAAATATGTTCGTGATTTTAAATCCAAAATGTCATTTGTTTCAGGAACGTCATCCAAGGAAGAAGAAAAGAAAGATTTCTGGAGACAGTCAAACAATGAGTTTCTTGCAAAGAAGCAAGATGATTTGAAGAAGATGGCTGAGGATACGAGAACCTGTTTCTGGTGCAACACTGTTGGACATATTGCCCGAGATTGTTCTAAGGCAATACAATCAAAACAGGGAGTATCTCGTAAACTCAAAGAGAAAGTGGTTGAGCTTGAACCACCATTTGATAGAACAAAATTGTTTAAAAACTCAATATTTGAAATTGGTGAGAGTTCGAACAAGTTTTACAAGAAAAGAGCTAAATCTGACAACCAGAAATGGGTTGTTAAGAAAGCTGGTGAAAGCTCTAGCGATGATTCTGATAAGTCAAAATTAGAGGAGCTATCTTCAGGCGATGAATCTGACTCCACAAAGTCAGATGAGACACAAGTTGTTTCAAAATGTGTAGCTGTTTTAAAAGATGAGAAATCAGTTCCGATTGTGAATGATGAGGAGTTTCCATCACTTCGGGCTGAGAATTATAAAAAGAAAATTGGTAAAACTAAAATTTCTAACCAATTTTATAATGATAAACAGGAATTTGATGCTGAGAAGGTCTTTAGCTGTAACACCCCAACCCGGAAGGGCTGACGTGTCACAATAACGGTAACATAAACAAAAGTCATAATTCCATTTATTTATTTGATAAGTATACAACCACACGACTATTAAGAATAATTAACTAACATCTTCAGATTTATTCCTAGGCTTTATTCTTCTCTCTTTTCCCCTCCCAAAGTAACCTGTGGACCTGTATATACAAAAAGTTTACGGAATGAGCCGAATGCTCAGTACGGAATTTTAGGCTCAAATAACAAATAGATGCTTCATATGAAATCTTATCCGGATGGAACTTTAGGCGAAAATGATACGATGCAAGAACAAAATTTCATAATCATATCTTACGGATGTACCCATGAGCAAACTTAAAATGTGACAATACACAGGTAGCTACTCCTGCATAATTATCACATGAGATGGCGAATTGGCATACCCGTTATCCACCTCCTTATACTTATACTTAAATCCTAGGATCGATCCATACGCCTCCTAATAGCCTTATGTACCACACTTGTACTTAAGAGACGCCGTGAACTGATCTCTCCGTCACGGATGGAGCACATGATGTTGATGCCACAACAACATGCTCGTGGGACACTCCACGAGAAGCGATACTCAGGGTATCAGAGTACAAATGGTCTTATTCACATAACTTATAAAACTTATTTTCATAACAAAACGGAACATATATTCGAACATGCGATAATGAGTATAACAACATAATACTATCGCATGACATGAAAGCTGAATCAAATGATAGGAATCGAACGGACTGTCAAATGAATCGATAATGAAAGACGTGAGGAGTTTTTAACAGATATAGTAATTTAGTGGTTTTCTAACAATTTGAATATGAAGCAATAAAGAGTGGGGTAAGGATCCGTACCTTAATAAATCCAAAGTGAAGCTACCTTGTGCTAATATTTTAGATTTATATGGGCAGAGTTTAGACTACTGATTAATCTTTTAACCTAATTTCACAATAATGTACACAAAACAGGGTTAGTGATCAATACAGCAGTTACGATAATTTACGAGATCAAATTCTCCCAATGAATGACCAAGTGCAATACTTCAACTCATTTATCGTATTAACGACAAACGACAAAGTATAATACTTCAACTCATTTATCGAATTATCGACAAACAACAAAGTATAATGCTTCAACTCATTTATCGAATTATCGACAAACGACAAAGCATAACCCAATGTGGGCGGCACTTAGACATTCTTTGGACATATCGATCCCGGAAATGAATCGTAATAGCGATCGAGTAATTACCCTGATTGCGGCAGCACTTCGTGATTCGTGTGTGTTTAATTGGATTGTAACTGCTCTAATTCGACGTATGTTCAGAGAATTTCCGCCGCTTTGACACCAGAAATCAAGTGCCAAAGTCGGCTATTTATAGCCAGAAATTTGACATGCCTACCTACCTGCTTGACATGCCTACCTACCTGCTTGATTGACGTGCCTACCTACCTGCTTGATTGACGTGCCTACCTACCTGCTTGACATGCCTATCTACCTGCTTGATTGACGTGCCTACCTACCTGCTTAATTGACGTGCCTACCTACCTGCTTGACATGCCTACCTACCTGCTTGATTGACGTGCCTACCTACCTGCTTAATTGACGTGCCTACCTACCTGCTTGATTGACGTGTCTACCTACCTGCTTGACATGCTTGGGTGTCTTAATTAGGGTTTTCTAGTGGTTAATTTATAAATTACTATTATTCTTTTTATTTCTAGAATAATGATTTTAAATTTATGGGCATTACAACTATTACCCCCTTAAAAGAAATTTCGTCCTCGAAATTTTTTTGCAAATAAGAATATAACCTATCGCATAAGTAACAGAAACGAAACTTTTATAGCAGAGTTACTAACTTATATAACCAGAATCTCCTAACCACACATGTGTATCTGAAATTCATAACTAAGGTCATGACTATACTTGTCAATTACCTTATATATGTGCCCTAATGGTCCTTTTATAACGTATCTTAATAAAATACCTTACCGTACGAAAAGTCAATAGAGACTTACGGATACTTAGAGTGACTATTAGTACTGATATTTCCTACGTGGCGGACGATGAGGAGGCATCTATAAGAATAGACATAGGAGTTAAACCAAATAAGAGATCAAGTTGAATCCTATCATAGATATCTACCCATTCCTCACAGGTCTTAATTACTATCTTCAAGTTTTCTACAGGAAAGAGCCTTTGCTCTGATACCATAGCTGTAACACCCCAACCCGGAAGGGCTGACGTGTCACAATAACGGTAACATAAACAAAAGTCATAATTCCATTTATTTATTTGATAAGTATACAACCACACGACTATTAAGAATAATTAACTAACATCTTCAGATTTATTCCTAGGCTTTATTCTTCTCTCTTTTCCCCTCCCAAAGTAACCTGTGGACCTGTATATACAAAAAGTTTACGGAATGAGCCGAATGCTCAGTACGGAATTTTAGGCTCAAATAACAAATAGATGCTTCATATGAAATCTTATCCGGATGGAACTTTAGGCGAAAATGATACGATGCAAGAACAAAATTTCATAATCATATCTTACGGATGTACCCATGAGCAAACTTAAAACGTGACAATACACAGGTAGCTACTCCTGCATAATTATCACATCAGATGGCGAATTGGCATACCCGTTATCCACCTCCTTATACTTATACTTAAATCCTAGGATCGATCCATACGCCTCCTAATAGCCTTATGTACCACACTTGTACTTAAGAGACGCCGTGAACTGATCTCTCCGTCACGGATGGAGCACATGATGTTGATGCCACAACAACATGCTCGTGGACACTCCACGAGAAGCGATACTCAGGGTATCAGAGTACAAATGGTCTTATTCACATAACTTATAAAACTTATTTTCATAACAAAACGGAACATATATTCGAACATGCGATAATGAGTATAACAACATAATACTATCGCATGACATGAAAGCTAAATCAAATGATAGGAATCGAACGGACTGTCAAATGAATCGATAATGAAAGACGTGAGGAGTTTTTAACAGATATAGTAATTTAGTGGTTTTCTAACAATTTGAATATGAAGCAATAAAGAGTGGGGTAAGGATCCGTACCTTAATAAATCCAAAGTGAAGCTACCTTGTGACTGGGATGGTACATATTATGAACAGTAAGTCTCAGGACTTGCCGAAGCTCCCAGGTTGGTAAGCGTGGAGCATGAATCGACATCTTTCTTGGTTTTTATTCGGTAATGCCAATCATACAAACGGTAAAGAGGTTTGTTTATGTTTGTTTGATTAAAATTACAAGTGGTTAGATGATTTGATTGCATATGGTAAATCAAGGACATTAATTTGTACTTGTATTTTCCTACAACCGATTGGAAGACAAGATGATGAACCACATCCCCGAACATTTGTTTGATAAACCTACAAGTGATAAAATCAATCAAACTTATTTTCCGGAAAAACCATTTTGATTAAAACAAACTTAAGTGTTTTGAAATCTAAATGGGAAAATAGTTTGTTGATAGGGGGAGTTCTGATTGTTTATGTGCTAGTGAATGGCGAATTGATGAAATTCAATATCAGTTGTCATGTTCTGTATAGTTTGTTTTCAATTTTCATTAGATGTATTTGAATTTTAGGGGGAGTAAGAATTTTTTAGAAAATCCAAAAACATCAGAAAATTTGAAAAAGTCAAAAACATCTGAAAAATTAAAAAAATGAGTTTTTGTTGTATAAAGAGGAAATGATAGTACATCAGTGGACCATCACAACACACTAAAGAATTGGAAAGTTTAAAAGTGATAAACGATCTTACTGCAGATGTGTCAGTAGGTTTTCGCACACTTAGTAAATTGAAACGACATATAAACCTAAATTCAAAGTTACTTGATTTGTGGGTAACTATTCTTGGATATATGGGTAACCCCCGAAATCTTGTTTGAAAGGTCCCGTATTCTGAGATACTAGGTCTTTATGCTCAGTGATACCTGGGGTGTTATTCCGGGACTTCTGCTGTATGGAAGTACTGACCTAGTCCTCGAATAATGCTTTCTGCGAAATGCTTGAAACATAGCATCGCCCTCAGCATGCTGATGAAACAATAAAATTGATAGTCGCTGCTGTTGTAATCAAAAGATCCTCTAAAGGGGACCCACCAAAAGTCAAAGCCGTCATCTCTCTGCGTATACGGAAGTATCGACCTGAGCTCTCACGGCCCTTGCACATAACCCCATTACAGATATCATCTGTGGTATACTCACCTGTAAGACTGAATATTGGGATCTGGATACAGGAGTATATTCGAGTGGAGTGATACACAATTAAATTTAAGTTTCTAAAACATTAATATCGTATCTCGAATCAATTGAAATTTGTGTGAAAATTTAAAGTGGATCAATATACTGACAATCTAGGTAAATTGTTTAGAACTGAGAATGTTTAAAGCTTAACGGTGTTAGTGATTTGTCCCAAAACTGATAAGATCCTCTTGCACAAACTCACAAAAATATTGTCTGTAAATATTTCATTTCTGCATTTTTTTTCTATCTTTTCAAGTAGTGTCAGTTATCATCTTTCAGATAATACAAAAAGATTTTAGTGTGTTTTAGCATAAATTTGAAAAAGTCAAAAAGATTTTCGATAACTGATATTGAAAAGCTGATTTTCAAAATTCTAAGTGCTAAACGTGATGAACAGTTGGTTTGGGAGATTGTATTTGTTTTTGTTAAGAAAAATGTTACAATTTCAAGTGGTTCATCAGTATCTGATTGATTGATTTGTTTATGATAAGTTTCAAATGATGTCTAAATTCTTAATTGTTTGTCATAAAACTTATGTTTGTGGTAGAGTTTTGTGCAGGAAAAGTCATTATTTGAGGGGGAATGCATGTTGGAGCTGAGGAACTCAAGAGATGTCAACATCAAAGTGAGGGAGTCTGTTGGTGAGAAATGAAGATAGAGAGAGAGAAGCCCAGAGACTGATCAAGACTGAAGATGTGAAGACACAGCATTGTCGTAACTCGATGGACGACTCCGTCAACATCTGAGGGGGAGTCTGTTGGTGCACTACATCTGTTGACTTCGTCTTGGATCGAGTCTTAGTCTGAGATTGTTAGATGAGGGCACGTTATTCGAGAAAACAGGAGATTGTATAAGTGTTAGCAGTAGGTTTCACTTGTAGTGACATAGGTAGAAGGTTTCGCTTGTGTGTCACAATATGGTTCCGCTTGAATGTCAGTTGAAGGTTCCGCTTGAATGACATGTACATTCAAGCGAAATCTCAGCAACTATATATAGTGTTTCAAGCGAAACATTTGTAACAGTCTTGGAACTCGTACCGAAGTGCTGCCGGATCGAGATTTGAATGTACACTGTCAGAAATCAATGCAAATAGAAGTTTAAAGTGATTTGCTAGCTGTTCCTAAGTCAAATACTTATTTTCCGCATCTGTATTTGATAGAATATCCTCTGAACGACTCGTGCGGGTCGAGACACGATCCTACAATCACCTTCAACATAAGAAACTAGTTATTAAAGTCATTAATACATAACCAAATAAAAAGTGCAAAAAGATTAAAAATAAAAAGTATTACACTAAACACTTGTCTTCACCAAGTGATGTAAGAGACTTAGGCAAACATGGCCTTTGATTGTCAAGAACTCTTACGATCAATCTTGGATCCCGAGACGACTCACACACTTTATGATGGACAATGGATGATGGTGGTGGATGATGGTGTTGTGATGGTGGTGGGTGAAGTGTGAGAGAGGTGGTGTGCCAAGGGATGAGTTGCAAGTGAACCAAGCACTCCTATCTATAGGCTGAAAAGAAGCTCGGGCACGGCCCCGTGTCCATTGGGCACGGCCCCGTGTCCATCCTCCTCTCTTTCTTCATTAATTGCAGTTTGTCTACATTAGTTGACCACGCCCCCTTGTCCGCTGAGAACGACCCCGTGTGTAGAAGCATATCTGTACTATCAAGATTTTCCTGGATTCTGCGAATCTTATAGTTGACCACGGCCCCGTGTCTGCTGAGCACGGCCCCGTGGTGGGCGATGGAAGCTTCTACAACTTTGTCTTTTCTGCTGACATTTGGGCACGCCCCTGTGCTCACTGAGCATGGGGCGTGTTCAGCCTTCTGTTCTCTTGTTTTTGCTTGGGAAGATGCTGTCGGGGGGTCGGGCATGCCACATTTGTTCCTTTTCTTGTATTTGTGTTAGATTTAGCTGCCTTTTTGCTTCTTGTGTTTATTTGAGCTCATTTAATTCTGAAAATACAAAAGGAAGACAAAAACACACTTTTTCCAACATTAGTACTAAAAAAGGGTTAGTTTTATGCCACAATTGATGTAATTTATATGTTGCATTTTGTGCACATCACTCCACAAAGCTCATCAAGCTCAAACAATCAGGGTTATGTTTCTGGGATACAGTGTAACATTGCTGTAAACATCAAAAATGGATAAGAGTTTACAGAAGCTGTTGCAAAGCAACATATTACACTGTTAGCTTCCGTTCTTGAATCATATGAGAGTTTGGTAGCTGGAAAGATCGGTAATCCAGACATTACAAAGGAGGATTACGATCAAATTGATCGAGAAGTGTTAGTGCACTACATCTGTTGATTGCGTCTAGGTGTCTAGGATCAGGTCTTATATCGTATTGTATAGCATAGGGCACGTAATACGAGAAAACAGGAGTCTGTATAGGTTTTATGAGTTAGGTCCGCTCATAGGGACATAATGATCTAGGTTCGCTTATTTGGCATGTTGGTCTGCTTATGTGGACTAGTGTGGTTCGCTCTTATGGTCATGTGACACATAAGCGGACCCAACTGCCTATATATAGGGTCGTTTGAGCGGACCTCATAACGTGATGGTCGGATTCCACGCCGAAGCTCTGCCGGTGTGAAGTTTGCACTGTAAAACATTTCAAATCAATAAAACAAGCAGTTAGGAGGAAGAACAAGCTATATCTACTTGCATTTCTTATTATTCCGCATCTGAAATGCAAGAGACAACCTCTGAACGACTCGTTCGGGTCAGCAAACGATCCTACAAGTGGTATCAGAGCTTGGGAGGAGGTTTTCTGCAGATTGTAGCTGTTTTTCGTCATTTCTTCTCACTTCTACACCTTCTTTTCTCATTTCAGGGAGATTTCACGGTCAATTTTCGTTCAAAAGCTTACAGATTGTGTATTATCATACAATGGCAATCCCTTGAAAGTTTCAGGACAAAATACAGCTTAAAAATGGGACAAATCATGTTCGTTATATGGTTCGCTCGTACTGACGTCATCGAGATTCGCTCTTAGGTCACGTCTGGTTCGCTTTTCTGGTCGTGGTTGATTCGCTTATTGGTACAAGTTTGAGTCTGGTCCGCTCCAAAATAGCAACTTGGATCGCTCCAGAGTATATTCCAGGTTCGCTCCAGAGGTTAATTCTGGTCCGCTTATTTGTCATAACAGGTTCGCTCCAAAGACATTATTGGTCCGCTCCAAAGAACACTTTTTGGTTCGCTCATTTGGATCTTTCTGGTTCGCTTATAAGGCTTCGATCCTAAGTACAGTTCGCTCGTGTGAAGATCTGGTTCGCTTATCTATGCAAAGTTGATTCGCTTTTCTGTTCTCTGTTTGATTTGCTTATAAGTCAGTATGGATTCCGAATTCTACAACGCTTTTGCTACATCGACTACTCCAGCTGCAATTGCTCAAGCAATGAATTTAGAAAACGAGACGGGAACGACTCAAAAGCCCCCTAGATTGATGAGCATTGAGGAGTATTATGGGTGGAAGGATCGGTTTGAAAACTGGGTTCAAGCAAACCATCTCAGATCGTGGGAGTGTATATTGAAGAAGTACACATTGCCTCGAACAGATTTGCAAGTTGTTAAAGAGATATCCGAATTTACTGATCAAGAACGAGCGATGTATAGAGCCGAGAAACTGATGATTAGTTTGTTGCAGCAGGCGATATACGAAGATATATTCATCTTGTTACAACATGACAAGACTGCTAAGTCGATATGGGATGCTCTTAGGGTTAAATTCGAGGGAAGTGAAAACATGATCAAGAGCAAGAAAACATTGTTAAAGAAAGAATTCGATTTATTTAGCTGTTTGCCGGGAGAGGATACTAAAAAGCTAATCGAGAGATACTGTCACTTGGTGCGATCACTATCGATGTTGGGAGTTGAAAAAGGTCGTGAAGAATGGGTGGATAAATTGGCGGACGCGTTACCTCAGAAAGAGTGGGGAACGTATTTGATGATTTTAAAGAATACTGGTGTGTATGACGGACTGACTATTTCACAGTTCATTGAGAAAATTGAGAGTCAGGATCTTGAGCAGCAGAAGATTGCTAGGATGAATAGTCCGAGTGGTCAACAGGATGTAAAGATGTACTACCGGGGTAGTGTTCCAGTCACTGAGTCTGAAAGAAGTCCAAAGATACAAACTGCGTTCAGTGCTGGTGATTCATCTGAAAAAGCTGATCAGAGTTTAAACAAGAGCAGCATCGGGTTTTCATCGTTTCCGAGTGTGAATCCGAAAGAGACTAACACGAGTTTTCAGTCTCAGAGTACAAAAACCGGAAATGGATACATAATTCAATGCAACATAGCTCTTAATCTTCCAGAAGGTCAAAGCTTCTCTGAAGACACTGCTAAAGACCACATGGCACTTCTGGGTTCAGTTCTGTTATCCTATAAGGGTCTTGTTGCTGGTCGGATCGAAAATCCTATGCTTACCAAAGAGGATTACGATCAGATAGACGCCGAAGAAATGGAACTTATGGACATTAAATGGTGTCTCGCAAGTGTTCTTCGACGAGCTGAGAAATTCAAAACCATTACCGGGAGAAATAACTTTCTTGATGCTCATGTATCTACTTTAGGTTTTGATAAATCTAAAGTTACTTGTTTTCGATGCAGGGAGAAAGGCCATTTCAAGCGGGAGTGCAAGGGAAGAGAAGCTAGCAGAGCACAGAATCCATTCGGGAAAGATGATTACTATCGCAAAGCTATCTATCAGCAAGTTGGTCAATCCCAAGAACCGCAGCCAGCTCACGGGAGAAAGATTGAAGATCCGAAGAGAGCATGTTTGGTAGATTTCAGCTGGAATGATTACATATCATCTGAAGTCACAGAAGCACACATTATTGATCAAGATGATGAGAAACTACCAGAAGGTTTCAGTTAGGATATGTTTGTGGATGAGAAGGGAGAGTTCAAAGCCTTCATTGCCAAGATTGTCCGAGAGCCAGATTTGTTCGCTACTTGGATGAAATCTATTGGAGAGACTGTGAAAAGTGAAGATGAAAAGTCTGTGTCATCTGATGAAAGTTCAGACAGTACTGATAAACTTTCAGAACATTCTGGAGAAGTTTCAGAAAGTTCAGATGAAGGTTTACAGGGTTCAGATGAAGATTTACAGAGTTCTGATAAAAGTGTACAAAATGAAAATGTTCAAGAAAAAGAAGTTGTTTTTGATAAAACACCGTCTGATTCTGATGTATCAGATGGTGATTCTGATAAGTCTGTACAGTTTGATCAATCACCTGATCACAGCAGCAGTGATAATGAGGAAGAAAAACATATAAATATTGCAAAAACTCATCTGTCTCCTGAAAGTTTTCATTTTTATTTTGCAGAAAGAATGAAGAAACTGAAGGAGAAATGTCACACCCCCAAATTCCACCTGCGGAGTAACATCCGCTTGAGGGCGTGACTGACCAGGATCCAGCCACCAATTATACTGAGCATTGATTAATAGTGAAAATATTCACCAACCAAAGTAGTTAGTAAACATCACAGTTTAAGTTCAATAATTAGTTTAGATAAACAGCGGAAGCATAATCCAAATAGTTTTAAAGACAGTTCATAGTTCAAGATATTAAAACCCAACACGCGGGTTTTGACGACCACTACACGTTCCCAAGCTGCGAGCTCCTGAGTCACTGGTTACCTGCAAAGCATGCAGTAAGGTGTCAACAATAATGTTGAGCGAGTTCACTAGTTGTCCAGTTTTTAATTACCAAAAACTTGTTTCACCAGTTAATTTATCCGTTTATACATGCCACGGGGAGCTACCCCAAAAGTAAGCGACTAAACTGTTTTTCCAATACCGAACACTAGGTAACCGTACGTTTCCGCAGAATGCCCCGATGTCAATGTTCTATCATCATTGACGGATGCCTGAGTCCATTAGTTCACTCCCGATCCCATACACGGCACGGTGTGAGGTTGGTAAGACCTAAATAGCGCTATCAACTAATAACCCGTTCGCCTGGCCCCGGCGACTAATCGGTATTATGTAGTAGGGACTTGAGTGATAGAGTTTCGTTTAGTGCTGTTTGTTGCATTCCGTATAAACAGTAATTAACTAAAGGTTCCCAATAACAAGGGAGGAAAGTAAGTTGTATATGTATCCCTCAAGGGGATAGTGTTATTGTTTTTAGTTCCGTTTCCCTAACCACCGGGAACGCATGCTTTAAGTTGTGAACTCACCTTGGGTTGCTCGGTAGATTATTTACTTGGTCAAACACGTTGGTCACCACGCCCTATCATGGTTACCAATATAGGTCAAGTTTGGGGTACAAGTAATCACGTATATCATACACGTATTAAACACATAGGATGCATATAATTATACATTGGGTTATTGGGCCGGCCCTAACATTTGCACAGTCATACAGAATTTCAGCAACACAAAGTCCAGTCAAACAGGTAGCCCAAACAAAACACATTATGGCCCAATAACCAAGGTTGGCAGCCCAGTCGAGACAAGGCGGTCTCGACTCGAGAGCGCACGGTCTCGAGTCGCAACCAGGAGATCTCGTGTTATCATGTTTTGGTCTCGAGTGGTGCCGGTTAGGAGTCGCAACCTCAGAGGCCTCGAGTCCAGTCTCGAGTCGAGATCATGAAGTCTCAAGTCGAGACCTTGCCGGTCTCGAGTCCCTGAAGTCCGTCTCGAGTTGTCATGAAGTGGTCTCGAGTCGCAACCGAGGGTCTCGACTCGCTACCCCGGATACGTGCACAAGAATCCTTCTAGAACCTGTCCAATTGTACTATCCAATAGAATTGCATAATCGTGATTTGGTGTACTATCCAATAAAACCACACAAACATGTTCCTTTGTCTGTTTTATTACCAAATCAGATCAAATAATAACAATTTCAAATGTTTTTGGTGATCTTCAAGCTGTTCATCAAGCCTATTCAACAATTCAACTAACATATATTCCTTGGTTCAAAAACACATCTATAACATGAGATTTATGAACAGAATCATGTGACATATAAGACAATCATTAAACACAATATTTGCCCTATTTAATCATCATAAATCGGATGGTAACAATCATCATCAAACATTCTAAGCACAATATTTCACATTTCACTCATCATTTAGCCAATCAAGCAAATAAGACCATTATTCACAAAAATGCCTAACGAGCATCTAACAAAACACTAACCGATTGATTTATACTTATAACTTATCACCCATTTTAACCAAACAACTATAAGGCACGAACGGGTTAGAAGAATCAATGAACCAACTTCCGAGTGATGGTATCGAGCTTGATCCGGGAGTCTTGGTTGAATCCGAGAGAAGGAAATGAGAGGAGGTTTGATGCTTGATTGCTAGGGTTTAAGGTTTTCTAGAGAGAGAGAGAGAGAGGATGAAGTGAGAGAGAGTGTAAAGGAGAAAGTGTGAGGGTTTGGGTTTATATATAACAAAAGGTGCACCCTAAAGGTTTCCGAGTGGGCTAAGGGGAGGTTGCGGCCCAACCGGCCCAACCGTTCACTGTTTACTCGAGACCGAGTGGTCTCGAGTCGTGGTTTGGTGGTCTCGGCTCACTTCATACATATACATATATATATATATATATATATATAT
Source organism: Helianthus annuus (assembly GCF_002127325.2). Taxonomy (NCBI): domain Eukaryota; kingdom Viridiplantae; phylum Streptophyta; class Magnoliopsida; order Asterales; family Asteraceae; genus Helianthus; species Helianthus annuus. The sequence goes on along the minus strand of NC_035440.2, from coordinate 157,872,829 downwards.
ATATATATATATATATATATATATATATATATATATATATATATATATAACTACATACGCGTTAATAACACATAGCACACCGAGATAGAATGGAAACTTTTCATTTAGTAACATACACGTATACATACACAAAATGTTAGTTCAAGAAGGTTGCCCGGGAAAACCCGAAGTGTCACATTATCCCCAAGTTTTAAGAACTTTCGTCCCGAAAGTTAAGGCAGCCACTGACAAGCCAGTATGAGCGAGGGCGTTTCAACGGGTGTCACGTCATCCCCCCGTTAGTTTGGAATTTCGTCCCGAAATTCGGTTGTAGCTTTAGTGCTGGGGGTTTCGTTTGGGAACAACTGGGGATACTTGTGCTTCATCTGGTCTTCCCGCTCCCAGGTAAATTCTGGGCCACGTCGCGAGTTCCAACGGACTCTTACAAGAGGTATCTGGCTACGTTAGAGGGTTTTGATCTCTCGATCTGTGATCTCAATCGGTTCCTCAGTAAAGTGTAGCTGTTCGTCGATAGTTAGTTCCTTGAAAGGAATTACGAGCGTTTCATCTGACAGACACTTCTTCAGATTAGATACGTGAAAGACGTTGTGCACCGCACTCAGTTCTTCAGGCAGATTCAATCTATAAGCCACCTTACCGATTTTCTCGGTAATTTCGAATGGTCCGACGTATCGCGGATTAAGCTTGCCCCGTTTACCAAAATGAACCACACCCTTCCAGGGTGAGACTTTAAGTAGAACCTGGTCACCGACCTGGAATTCTAGCGGTTTCCTACGCTTATCAGCGTAACTTTTCTGACGGTCACGAGCGGCCGCCATGCGTTGTCTGATCTGGGCAATCTTTTCCGTTGTGTCTACCACCAGCTCTGGGCCTGTGATCTGACTATCACCAACTTCCGCCCAGCAAAGAGGTGACCGGCACTTACGACCGTACAATGCCTCGAAAGGCGCTGCCTGAATGCTAGTGTGGTAGCTGTTATTATACGAGAATTCTACTAGCGGTAGGTGCTTCTCCCAATTCTTGCCAAAATCAATCACACATGCCCTAAGCATGTCTTCTAAGGTTTGGATGGTGCGCTCGGACTGTCCATCAGTTTGTGGATGATAAGCGGTGCTCATGTCTAGTCGTGAGCCAAAGGATCTGTGCATAGCTTGCCACAATTCCGAAGTAAAACGAGCATCTCGGTCGGAAATAATGGAGGTTGGCACCCCGTGCCTCGAAACTACTTCCTTTAAGTAAACCTCCGCCAAGGTAGAAAACTTGTCTGTCTCCTTAATAGCCAAAAAGTGTGCGGACTTGGTCAATCGATCTACTATTACCCAAATAGTGTCATTCCCGCGTTGAGACCTAGGTAGCCCTGTGACAAAATCCATGGAAATTTGTTCCCATTTCCATTTCGGGATTTCGGGTTGCTGGAGTAGGCCTGCTGGTTTCTGGTACTCTGTCTTGACTCTTGCGCAAGTCAAACATTTGCTGACATATGTTGCTATGTGGGCCTTCATGCCTGGCCACCAGTATGTAGTCCTCAAGTCATGGTACATCTTATCCGAGCCAGGATGTACTGAGTAACGGGACTTATGGGCTTCGTCCATCACGAGTTCACGTAAATCTCCATAGAGTGGAACTCAAATGCGCCCTGTTACATAGTAAGCGCCATCTTCTTTCTGTTCTAGTCGCTGTCTCGATCCTCGCAGGGACTCAGCCCTGATGTTTTCCGGTTTCAATGCTTCGACTTGAGCATTTCGGATGTGAGTAGGGAGGTTAGACTGGATGGTAAGTTGCAATGCTCGCACGCGCTTTGGTGTAGTGTCCTTTCGGCTAAGGGCGTCTGCCACGACATTGGCTTTGCCCGGATGGTACTTGATGGCGCATTCGTAATCATTCAAGAGTTGGACCCATCGACGTTGTCGCATGTTTAATTCCTTTTGCCTAAAGATGTGTTCGAGACTCCTGTGATCGGTGTAAATAGTGCACTTGGTACCGTACAGGTAATGTCTCCATATCTTAAGGGCAAAAATCACTGCTCCTAGTTCCAAGTCATGCGTGGTGTAGTTTCTTTCGTGCGTCTTAAGTTGTCGAGAAGCGTAGGCAATAACTTTCTCGCGTTGCATCAACACGCAACCGAGCCCATGGATAGATGCATCGCAGTAAACTACGAAGTCGTCGGTACCCTCAGGTAACGAGAGAATAGGAGCACTACAGAGGTTATCCTTTAGCTTCTGAAAGGCAGACTCCTGCGTCTCGTTCCACTTGTAAGCAATGCCTTTCTGGGTGAGTGTCGTGAGGGGTTGAGCAATCTTTGAGAATCCCTTGATGAATCTGCGGTAGTATCCTGCTAATCCCAAGAATTGGCGAACTTCGGTCGGAGTCTTAGGTGTAGGCCAATTCTTTATGGAGTCGATCTTAGCTGGGTCAACGTGAATCCCGTCCTTATTGACCACATGCCCAAGGAAATGGACCTCTCGAAGCCAGAAGTCACATTTCGAGAATTTGGCGTACAATTGCTCGTTGCGTAAGAGTTCGAGGATAAGGCGTAGGTGCTGTTCATGCTCTTCTTGGCTTTTCGAGTAGATCAGGATGTCGTCGATGAACACAATCACGAATTTGTCGAGGTAAGGCTTGCACACTCGGTTCATGAGATCCATAAAAACCGCAGGCGCGTTAGTCATTCCGAAAGGCATGACGAGGAACTCGTAATGTCCATAACGAGTCCTGAACGCAGTTTTGGAGATGTCTTCATTACGGACTCTCAATTGATGATACCCTGATCGCAGGTCAATCATAGAATAGTAGCTTGATCCTTGCAACTGATCGAATAGGTCGTTGATGTGCGGGAGAGGGTAACGATTCTTGATGGTAACCTTGTTCAACTCACGATAGTCGATGCACATTCGGAACGTGCCATCCTTCTTCTTAACAAAGAGTACTGGTGCTCCCCAGCGTGATGAACTAGGACGGATAAATCCTTTATCCAATAGTTCCTGCAATTGCGTGGAGAGTTCCTTTAGTTCTACAGGGGCTAGACGATAAGGCGCACGAGCTATGGGCGCTGCTCCGGGAGCTAGCTCGATTTGGAATTCGACCTGACGGTGGGGAGGGAGTCCAGGTAGTTCCTCAGGAAATACTTCGGGGTAGTCACATACTACTGGAAAATCTTCAATCCTCTTTTCCTTTTCTTGTGTGTCAGTAACGAGGGCTAAGATAGCGGTGCGCCCTTTTTGTAAACACTTCTGGGCTTTTAGGAGCGAGATAATGCCTGTGACTTCTCCGCCTTTGTTACCTTGAACGATGAGGGGTTTGCCAGAACGGCGAGGAATACGAACCGCTTTCTCTTGACAGAGGATCTCAGCGCGATGTTTGGATAACCAATCCATACCGATGACGACGTCGAAGCTTCCAAGTTTGACAGGGAAAAGATCGATACTAAACGTCTGACCAGATAATTCTAGCTTGCAGTCGTGGATCACGTGCGAGGCCTCGATGTTTCTACCATTGGCTATCTCGACGATGTGCTTAGAACTTAATAATGCAGGTGGGTGCTTAAGCTTCTTACTAATATGTAGGGATACATAACTAGCATCGGCTCCAGAATCAAATAACACAGAAACATAACGATCATCAAGTAGAAACTTACCCGCCACGACGTTGGGGTCATTCCTTGCCTCTCCAGCTCCAATCACAAAAGCTCTTCCTCTCGCACCATTTCCCGCATTGTTGTTTTGATCATTGTTCCCAGCTCCCTGGTTGTTGTTGCGATTCTGGCTTAGTTCAGGGCAATCCTTTCGCATGTGCCTTGTTGCCCCACATTTGTAACATCCGCGGTTGTTTCCCTGCTGCTGCTGCTGTTGGGGTTGTTGTTGATTCTGCCTAGCCGGAAACTGACTCCTACAGTCCTTGGCTTCATGCCCCAACTTGTTGCATCGCTGGCACTGACCTTTGTTACATGCCCCATTGTGGTGCCTGTTACACTTGTTGCACTTAGGGTAGCTTCCCCGATAGCCACCCTGTTGCTGAGGGCCTTTGTTGTTTTCAGTTTTCCTTTGCTGGGCTGGGGCCTGAGTAGAGTTAGTATCCTTGCCCTGATTTCCATCCCACTTTCGTTTGCCATCACTAGAAGTTCCTTCCGTAACACTGATCCTCTTGGGCAACTTGCCCTCTTCCACAGCCTGGTTGGTGAGTTTGTGGGCAAGACGAACCACGGGCTGTATGGTATTGAGGTTGGCCGAGGTCACATGGCTCCGGATTTCTGGGACCAAGCCTTTGATGTACAATTCGATCCTTCGATACATAGGTCGGGACATGTTTGGGCAAAGTGCAGCGTAGTCGTTGGACAGCTTGGTGTAGGTCTCAATCTCTGACCCAACCATCTTGAGACCATAGTACTCGTCCTCGAGTTTGTGGATGTCATCCCTGTGACAATACTCTTCCTTGATCATATCCTTGAAATCTTCCCATGCAGTAGCATTAGCAGTCTCCAAACCAAGCATTTGAATTTGCGCCTTCCACCACGAAAGCGCACTTCCCTCAAGAGTACCAGTAGCAAACTTCACCCAATTAGCAGGGGGACATTCGCAGACAGCAAAGACAGCTTCCACCTTCTCGATCCAGTGTAGAAGACCTATGGCACCCTCCGTGCCATTGAAAGGAAGAGGCTTGCAATCCATGAAGGTCTTGAAAGTACAAACACGTGGTTGCACAGGTGCATGCTGACCTCCAGGGTGAGCTGCGAAAGCTGCAGCCACCGTGTTGATCAGGTTAGTGAACTGAGCCTGAGTCATGTTGACGTTTCCTCGTCCGCGTCCACTCATTGTCTTCATAGCCAGAAAAACATAGTATGAGTGTGATGTCGTAATATAGCGAGAATGAGATAGAAGAGGGGAGGCGTATCTATCTAATTAGGCAAACTAGTACGTATAGCAGAGTAGAAAGCATAAGACAAACAAGCAAGTAAACATGGGCCCGAGCTATGAGGTCCGATAAGTCGAGTCTTGCACTTGGAGTGTAGTGTCGTCACGAGTCACGGGTTATAGTCTGGTTTTTCTCAAAAAGATTTCCCCCTTTTTAAACCAAGTTCACTATAACCAATGGCTCTGATGCCAATCTGTCACACCCCCAAATTCCACCTGCGGAGTAACATCCGCTTGAGGGCGTGACTGACCAGGATCCAGCCACCAATTATACTGAGCATTGATTAATAGTGAAAATATTCACCAACCAAAGTAGTTAGTAAACATCGCAGTTTAAGTTCAATAATTAGTTTAGATAAACAGCGGAAGCATAATCCAAATAGTTTTAAAGACAGTTCATAGTTCAAGATATTAAAACCCAACACGCGGGTTTTGACGACCACTACACGTTCCCAAGCTGCGAGCTCCTGAGTCACTGGTTACCTGCAAAGCATGCAGTAAGGTGTCAACAATAATGTTGAGCGAGTTCACTAGTTGTCCAGTTTTTAATTACCAAAAACTTGTTTCACCAGTTAATTTATCCGTTTATACATGCCATGGGGAGCTACCCCAAAAGTAAGCGACTAAACTGTTTTTCCAATACCGAACACTAGGTAACCGTACGTTTCCGCAGAATGCCCCGATGTCAATGTTCTATCATCATTGACGGATTCCTGAGTCCATTAGTTCACTCCCGATCCCATACACGGGCACGGTGTGAGGTTGGTAAGACCTAAATAGCGCTATCAACTAATAACCCGTTCGCCTGGCCCCGGCGACTAATCGGTATTATGTAGTAGGGACTTGAGTGATAGAGTTTCGTTTAGTGCTGTTTGTTGCATTCGGTATAAACAGTAATTAACTAAAGGTTCCCAATAACAAGGGAGGAAAGTAAGTTGTATATGTATTGTGACACCTGTGTCACTTCAACCATCAAACAAATGCCAAACCAAGGAAATATTGTATTTCATACTTGGGATTTGTATAAATATGTGTATGCTTTGCACATATCAATTCTTGTTCAATTTCATACTCTACAACGCTTTCTGGAGAATTATACGCAAACTGGTGCATAAACGTACTCAGTTTAATGCGACAAATACTCCGGGAGACCATTATACACTTAACATACCTTAAATAACCTTTACATAACTTAGAAATAAGTTTTGAAGGCATTGGTATGGCAAAAACAAGTTAATTCGCTTACAGGGACTAAACTTGACAAACTGCGAAAGTATGCCAATTTGAACTGTAACGAACATTCCGGAACATGTCCATAAGTTAAACATACCATATATATCCTTTACATAGCTTAGAAATAGGCTTTGAGGGGTTTGGTATGCTAAAACAAACTTTTGGATCATTCAGCGGCTAAAAGTGTCAAAAAGTGCACAAGTTTGCACTTTCGCGCATAACCTACGTTCTGAATACATCCGGACATCCAAAAATTTATGTAAGCATTATAATATTATGCCTTAGTGTTTGGCATGAGAAAAATCCATTCGTCGCGTCATTTGGATCATCTTTCGCGCTTATGCGCATTCCGTCGTAATTAAGCGAACACCGCGATCGTACGGCCAAACGAACCGACATCCGGAATATTTTTGAGCATATTTCAAGTCCCCTACACTTTAACTTCATCTTAGAGCCTTGAAATGAGGTTAACGGGGCTTAAACGTGCCAAAAATGGGCCAAAATACGTGTTTCTGAAGTGCAGGGACCAAAATTGAAAATTCTGGTCTGGGAACCTTAGGCGGGGCGCGTAAGGATTTGCCAAATCCTTACGCGGGGCGCGTGAACATGTCTGACAGAAAGATTTTGCAATAAATGCAGAATCTGGCCTTTCGTTCGATCAAAGGGCAATGCCTCTTCACCCAATGAAGGGCCAAAGGCCAAGTTCTCTGAACTTATCCACTAGACACATGTACGCACGAGATCAAAGCACGATATTCGATAAAACGATCCTAACGGTTCCACTTTTCCTATAAATACCCCCCCCCCCTTTTGTGTAAAAACCCACAAATCAGATCTAAATGCTCTAAGTTGATGCTTTTGCTTCATACCTGAGCTATTGGATCTTGATTAGCACTCGGGGACCCTCCGTAAGTCTTCTTTCGCTCTTTTATTCGCTTTTCGAGTCCGAAAGTCAACGTTTTGTTGACTTTCTGCATTGACCAGCCTATGGTCGATGCGAAGTTCATGGAACTTCATAACGTGAGCGTGATCACGATGGTTATGGTCCATAGTGACCATACCTACTGATCACCACGTTATCTAGGCTCAGTGACGAGTCGTAGTTTCGGCCAAAATGTGCATTCTTGCATATTTTGTAACCAAACTACTCGTGGGCATCAAAGCCGTTTGTTTTGATGCCAAACCTGTTTCTAAACTTAGTTAAGCATGTTCTAACATGCTTAGCTCGTCACTTTTAGTTTAGTGCTTATATAGGGTCGTAAGGTAAGCGATTTAAACCATCGCTTATACTTTCGAACCCGACCCATTTGGTCGGTCATTAGGACCCGACCAAACACATTAGGTGACCATAGCTATAACCTTCCGAGGTTATACCGTGTGGTCGCAATGTTAGGCGTCCCGAACGCGTTCTACGCGAACGACGCGTTAGGGTAGCATAAGCTACCGAAACGGGTCGTGATGGACCGTAAGCACTTAGATTAGGTTTCATTTTAGTATGTAGGCTTTGCTAAGCCATATCACACGAGTCTCCATACTCGTTTGGTTTACGAACCCGCGTACTGTCCGATCCTTCCGATTTGGTCCGGTATATTAACATAGCTACCTATTAGGTGCCGTTTGATATCCCGTGATCTTTAGCATTATCTGGTTGTTATACAAGGAACTCAAAGCAATCTCAGGTGAGTACATAGTTCCCCTCTTTTACTGTTTTCTGAACTGTTTTGGGGTGAAGCATGTGTACCTATCTGTTATTTTCATGATTTCAAAGTATAATTGATTATACATGATAGTATTTATCTTTTGACAAACTAAATGACTATCTATGGTTTAAACACTGATTTCTCAAAAAAAATTACAAAAGTAATTGTTGGAATAGTACCTATTTTGTTCACCAGACCGATTGGTAGTATGATATAGCGCTATAGGACTAGACACCCCATTCCTGTTGTCATGGAATGTCTGAAACCAATTTGTTTCTCCATCCAAATAGGGATTTCCTTTGTGGTATCCTTATAGTCTCAAAGGTGTAGTTTGATGCACCAGGTCTGAATGAATTCTTAAATCGCACCTTTAAAGTATATTTTGATATACTCCCAAAAAGTATAGTTTGATATACTCTCATGTGTGGTATTGTACAGAACCAACATATATTTTGTAATCATCCAAAGCATATTTTGATATGTTACTTACAAAACTAAAACATAGTTTAATATGTTATTTATCACATCCAAAGCATATTCGGATATGTTACTTGCAAAACTAAAACATAGTTTAATGTGTTATTTATAAATCCAAGGTATACTTGTAATATACTACTGAAAACTATTATTTTGAACAACCAAAGTATATTTAATATACTATCTATCAAACGATTTAGTTTTGGTTAGTGTTTAGATAACGGAACGAGTGTAATGTGATGAAAACATGGTAGATACGCCGCTGGTACTTCTTATATATAAGTGTTTTCATTGCATTACATACCGTGGCGTTATTTAGTACACTTGGGTTAACAATATTGGAACTGAAATATATTTTAATATATTACTTATTCAACTTTCTTAAAACCAAGGTATATTTTATATATACCATAAACGTTTTATTAAAACATTGTTTTTCAAACAAACTTAACTTATACAAACTCATTTTACATGGTTATTCAGTTAACCATACATTATTCTCTTATTTATACATATCATCTGATCCTATCGTTTTTCAAATGATTTACAAGACAAAGCAAAAATACGAGGTTCATGACTAAACATTTTCTCAAACTCAAGTCATGAACTCCGTTTTCACAAAACCTATGTATCTCACAGGCATTTTTATGCTGACGTACCTATTTTTACACATGTTTCAGGTGCTGTCTTGAGATGATTGTTGATGCATGCTACATTTAGGATGGACTCGTGCCTTAGCAACTTTAAAACTTGGAAGATCATAGTTGTACTTATGTGATTGTAATAGAACAACGAGTTCATTTAATCAATAAAACAATATTTAAATTTCCATGTGTTATGAAACAATGATTCTGTTACAACACTCCCCGACGTTTCCGCCACGTTTTGTTGTACCACGTGGTCGGGGTGTGACAGAAAAGTTGGTATCAGAGCTCATGGTTATAGGGAATTAGGTTATTAGTAATGCTTTGACCTAGTCTATAACCTTCCTAGGACCCTAACGCGAGTTTACTTGCGTTTAGTCATAAAACAACACCGTCACCTATCCTTAGGCGACGACCGCAACAAGAACATAAATTTCAAAACCACTTTGAAAACTAATCATCTGTTCTAGGATGATTGATTACTAGGTTTTGAACCCTCTGTTATAAGGTTTTGAACCCCTTTGAATTTTCAAAACTCTCGTCAAAGATTGGTCTAAATAATGTGAACACATGCAAACTGGAAGGGTGGATGCCTGTACCCTGAGTTTTCTGTCTAAGGCTAGAGTGTTCGTACAAATCCACATAATCGGACCAGTCACTCTTACCTGGGAACTCTTGGGGTGAGTGTCCACTTATAGGCGAGCATGTCTTCGCGATACATTATTTTTGGCCTATTTGCTTTGATTAATCACCGAGGTCGTTTGTTACTTTGTAGTAACAAACAAATGACCACTATCCTTGCTTTCATCAGATTTGTTTCATCTCATTCTTTTCGTCTAATTCTCTCACTCGTTTCCTCTCATGTTTCCTCTTTTAGAATGCCTCCTCGACGTGACAATCAGATGGCGAATGCCGAACTGGCGGAAATCATCGCGCAACAAATGGCTGCTGCCTTCCCAATTCTTTATGCTCAAATAACTCAAGCCATCAACAACAACAACAATGCTCCATGCAATTTCAAGATTTTTAACTCAGCTAAACCGCTCAAGTTCAATGGTTCTGAGGGAGCAACTGGGCTTCTTCAATGGTTCGAGAGCATTGAGAATACTTTCCGTCACGTTCAGTGTCCTGAAAATCGCAAGGTCGAGTTTTCTTCGAGTGTGTTTCAGAAGAGGGCTCTTACATGGTGGAACGGGGTTATGAGAGACCGCGGTGCAGAGGTTGCATTAGCACAGACTTGGGCCGAGCTTAGGGCTCTTATGATGAAGGAGTTCTGTCCTCGTCATGAGCTTAGGGCTCTAGAAAGGGAATTTGATGATTTAAAGCAAGACAGTGGGGAACATCGAGCCTATACTGATCGCTATGAGGAATTGAGCTTGTTATGCCCTACTATGGTTACGCCTCTGGATAAGGCGATTGAGAAATACATTGATGGGCTTCCTGACGTAGTTCAGGACATCGTTACTGGCAGCAACCCTACTACTGTCAGACAAGCCATTGAATTGGCTGCCACTCTGACTGAATCCCAAATCAGGAAGCACAAGCTGTTTCGGAAGGGCGACTTAAAACCATCTGACAAGACTGCTCATGTGGAACCAAAGGAAGAAAGTGTTGAGGTGTCCAAGAAGAAAAAGCGCAAAGCCTCTCAAAGCTACGCTGTAACTGCTCAAGACAAACAAGTTGCACCAAACCAGCCAGCACAACCTCGTAAAAGACAAAACTATGTTGGTACTGCACCGTTGTGCAACAAATGCAACCGTCATCATCTAGAGCAAGAGCAGTGTCACAAATGTACCCACTGTGGGCGGTTGGGACATTTGATCAATGTTTGTCGTTATGCAAATCAATCTGCTGCAAACCCTGCTGCTGTTCAAGCACGGTTCCCTCCAGGGTCATGTTATAACTGTGGTGACCTTACCCACTACAGGAACAATTGCCCAAGGCTTGTTAACATACCTCCAGCGCATGGACGAGTGTTCAACATCAATGAGGCAAACATGAACAATGATGCAGCAGTGAACAATTAGTGTTTTGTATTACCTTAGTTGCTATCTTTTGACACTTCAAGACAATTCCGTTGCTACATAAATAAAGATTTGTTGTTTTTATTTCTGCAAAATTTATGCGTTTGTGTGAAGGCTTGATGCAACTTTATGATGTCAACCCAAAGACAAACTACTCGTATGGATCTGTCATATTATGATCACTTGTGATCTCCCCAAGAACCTTAAACTCTCGTTTCTTTTAAGAAACAAAGTCAAACACTTATTGAGAATCCCTCTATCTTTATAGATAGATCTTTATAAATCGTTAAAGTGCCAAATGAAATCCATGGATTGGATTCCTAGTGTGCTTTGAAATTCCATACCTAAGGATAACAAAATAAAGAATCAAGTTAACTAAATTTGTGCTTATGTATTTTCTTACATGTTTTGTGGTTATATGTGATCCATCCAAATCCTCATAAAATCTTTCATATCTTCATACGAGAGATTCATAATGGGATATCCAAAGATACTATCTTAAACCCTTAATGGATTTCAACAGTGTAGTTAAGTCCCTCGGGTTATAAAGTATTATTCTATAATTGGACCTCTTGAAAGGTCTGCTTAAACAGATTGATTTTGAAAATCTGATTACAAATATCATGTGATGATATAAAGATGATCCCTTAAGCGGTCTATTTAAAGAGATCGTACGACGGTCTAGTTAAGAAGATCATGTGTTGATCTAGTTAAAAAGATCGTTCGTTGATCGAATTAAAAGGATCCTTTGGTGGTCTAGTCAAATCGCTTCATATTTATTCAAGTAATTTTCCTACGGATTATGAAATGGACTGTGCAGACTGTGCAAGGAATTACGTAATTATGGAGGCCTACATAATTATGGAATTCAGTGCACAGGAACCACAGGAAGTTTCATCATGTGTTAAGACCTAGTGACAAGAATAATGATACGGGAGAAGTCTCGGACCTCGACCAATGTCATTTATTCTCACACTCCCCCAATTCTGATCTCAATCACACACCAAGTTTTCCTATGATAAGCCTTCATAAGAAACGTTCGTCAATCAGTAGTTCAAAATTTCATGTTTTACTATTTCAAGGAATTCACTCTGAGGGTTAACAAATTCGCTAAGAATCCTAACATGGCCCAGAGTTTTACCTAAGGGCTCAATGGATCTATTATAAGGCGAAACCTTCACAGCTGTCCTCACGAGTTTCCTCTAGAATTAAATTTCGGGACGAAATTTCCTAAAGTAGGGGAGACTGTGACACCTGTGTCACTTCAACCATCAAACAAATGCCAAACCAAGGAAATATTGTATTTCATACTTGGGATTTGTATAAATATGTGTATGCTTTGCACATATCAATTCTTGTTCAATTTCATACTCTACAACGCTTTCTGGAGAATTATACGCAAACTGGTGCATAAACGTACTCAGTTTAATGCGACAAATACTCCGGGAGACCATCATACACTTAACATACCTTAAATAACCTTTACATAACTTAGAAATAAGTTTTGAAGGCATTGGTATGGCAAAAACAAGTTAATTCGCTTACAGGGACTAAACTTGACAAACTGCGAAAGTATGCCAATTTGAACTGTAACGAACATTCCGGAACATGTCCATAAGTTAAACATACCATATATATCCTTTACATAGCTTAGAAATAGGCTTTGAGGGGTTTGGTATGCTAAAACAAACTTTTGGATCATTCAGGGGCTAAAAGTGTCAAAAAGTGCACAAGTTTGCACTTTCGCGCATAACCTACGTTCTGAATACATCCGGACATCCAAAAATTTATGTAAGCATTATAATATTATGCCTTAGTGTTTGGCATGAGAAAAATCCATTCGTCGCGTCATTTGGATCATCTTTCGCGCTTATGCGCATTCCGTCGTAATTAAGCGAACACCGCGATCGTACGGCCAAACGAACCGACATCCGGAATATTTTTGAGCATATTTCAAGTCCCCTACACTTTAACTTCATCTTAGAGCCTTGAAATGAGGTTAACGGGGCTTAAACGTGCCAAAAATGGGCCAAAATACGTGTTTCTGAAGTGCAGGGACCAAAATTGAAAATTCTGGTCTGGGAACCTTAGGCGGGGCGCGTAAGGATTTGCCAAATCCTTACGCGGGGCGCGTGAACATGTCTGACAGAAAGATTTTGCAATAAATGCAGAATCTGGCCTTTCGTTCGATCAAAGGGCAATGCCTCTTCACCCAATGAAGGGCCAAAGGCCAAGTTCTCTGAACTTATCCACTAGACACATGTACGCACGAGATCAAAGCACGATATTCGATAAAACGATCCTAAGGGTTCCACTTTTCCTATAAATACCCCCCCCCCCCTTTTGTGTAAAAACCCACAAATCAGATCTAAATGCTCTAAGTTGATGCTTTTGCTTCATACCTGAGCTATTGGATCTTGATTAGCACTCGGGGACCCTCCGTAAGTCTTCTTTCGCTCTTTTATTCGCTTTTCGAGTCCGAAAGTCAACGTTTTGTTGACTTTCTGCATTGACCAGCCTATGGTCGATGCGAAGTTCATGGAACTTCATAACGTGAGCGTGATCACGATGGTTATGGTCCATAGTGACCATACCTACTGATCACCACGTTATCTAGGCTCAGTGACGAGTCGTAGTTTCGGCCAAAATGTGCATTCTTGCATATTTTGTAACCAAACTACTCGTGGGCATCAAAGCCGTTTGTTTTGATGCCAAACCTGTTTCTAAACTTAGTTAAGCATGTTCTAACATGCTTAGCTCGTCACTTTTAGTTTAGTGCTTATATAGGGTCGTAAGGTAAGCGATTTAAACCATCGCTTATACTTTCGAACCCGACCCATTTGGTCGGTCATTAGGACCCGACCAAACACATTAGGTGACCATAGCTATAACCTTCCGAGGTTATACCGTGTGGTCGCAATGTTAGGCGTCCCGAACGCGTTCTACGCGAACGACGCGTTAGGGTAGCATAAGCTACCGAAACGGGTCGTGATGGACCGTAAGCACTTAGATTAGGTTTCATTTTAGTATGTAGGCTTTGCTAAGCCATATCACACGAGTCTCCATACTCGTTTGGTTTACGAACCCGCGTACTGTCCGATCCTTCCGATTTGGTCCGGTATATTAACATAGCTACCTATTAGGTGCCGTTTGATATCCCGTGATCTTTAGCATTATCTGGTTGTTATACAAGGAACTCAAAGCAATCTCAGGTGAGTACATAGTTCCCCTCTTTTACTGTTTTCTGAACTGTTTTGGGGTGAAGCATGTGTACCTATCTGTTATTTTCATGATTTCAAAGTATAATTGATTATACATGATAGTATTTATCTTTTGACAAACTAAATGACTATCTATGGTTTAAACACTGATTTCTCAAAAAAAATTACAAAAGTAATTGTTGGAATAGTACCTATTTTGTTCACCAGACCGATTGGTAGTATGATATAGCGCTATAGGACTAGACACCCCATTCCTGTTGTCATGGAATGTCTGAAACCAATTTGTTTCTCCATCCAAATAGGGATTTCCTTTGTGGTATCCTTATAGTCTCAAAGGTGTAGTTTGATGCACCAGGTCTGAATGAATTCTTAAATCGCACCTTTAAAGTATATTTTGATATACTCCCAAAAAGTATAGTTTGATATACTCTCATGTGTGGTATTGTACAGAACCAACATATATTTTGTAATCATCCAAAGCATATTTTGATATGTTACTTACAAAACTAAAACATAGTTTAATATGTTATTTATCACATCCAAAGCATATTCGGATATGTTACTTGCAAAACTAAAACATAGTTTAATGTGTTATTTATAAATCCAAGGTATACTTGTAATATACTACTGAAAACTATTATTTTGAACAACCAAAGTATATTTAATATACTATCTATCAAACGATTTAGTTTTGGTTAGTGTTTAGATAACGGAACGAGTGTAATGTGATGAAAACATGGTAGATACGCCGCTGGTACTTCTTATATATAAGTGTTTTCATTGCATTACATACCGTGGCGTTATTTAGTACACTTGGGTTAACAATATTGGAACTGAAATATATTTTAATATATTACTTATTCAACTTTCTTAAAACCAAGGTATATTTTATATATACCATAAACGTTTTATTAAAACATTGTTTTTCAAACAAACTTAACTTATACAAACTCATTTTACATGGTTATTCAGTTAACCATACATTATTCTCTTATTTATACATATCATCTGATCCTATCGTTTTTCAAATGATTTACAAGACAAAGCAAAAATACGAGGTTCATGACTAAACATTTTCTCAAACTCAAGTCATGAACTCCGTTTTCACAAAACCTATGTATCTCACAGGCATTTTTATGCTGACGTACCTATTTTTACACATGTTTCAGGTGCTGTCTTGAGATGATTGTTGATGCATGCTACATTTAGGATGGACTCGTGCCTTAGCAACTTTAAAACTTGGAAGATCATAGTTGTACTTATGTGATTGTAATAGAACAACGAGTTCATTTAATCAATAAAACAATATTTAAATTTCCATGTGTTATGAAACAATGATTCTGTTACAACACTCCCCGACGTTTCCGCCACGTTTTGTTGTACCACGTGGTCGGGGTGTGACATGTATCCCTCAAGGGGATAGTGTTGTTGTTTTTTGTTCCGTTTCCCAAACCACCGGGAACGCATGCTTTAAGTTGTGAACTCACCTTGGGTTGCTCGGTAGATTATTTACTTGGTCAAACACGTTGGTCACCACGCCCTATCATGGTTACCAATATAGGTCAAGTTTGGGGTACAAGTAATCACGTATATCATACACGTATCAAACACCTAGGATGCATGTAATTATACATTGGGTTATTGGGCCGGCCCTAACATTTGCACAGTCATACAGAATTTCAGCAACACATCGTCCAGTCAAACAGGTAGCCCAAACAAAACACATTGTGGCCCAATAACCAAGGTTGGCAGCCCAGTCGAGACAAGGCGGTCTCGACTCGAGAACGCATGGTCTCGAGTCGCAACCAGGAGATCTCGTGTTATCATGTTTTGGTCTCGAGTGGTGCCGGTTAGGAGTCGCAACCTCAGAGGTCTCGAGTCCAGTCTTGAGTCGAGATCATGAAGTCTCAAGTCGAGACCTTGCCGGTCTCGAGTCCCTGAAGTCCGTCTCGAGTTGTCATGAAGTGGTCTCGAGTCGCAACCGAGGGTCTCGACTCGCTACCCCGGATACGTGCACAAGAATCCTTCTAGAACCTGTCCAATTGTACTATCCAATAGAATTGCATAATCGTGATTTGGTGTACTATCCAATAAAACCACACAAACATGTTCCTTTGTCTGTTTTATTACCAAATCAGATCAAATAATAACAATTTCAAATGTTTTTGGTGATCTTCAAGCTGTTCATCAAGCCTATTCAACAATTCAACTAACATATATTCCTTGGTTCAAAAACACATCTATAACATGAGATTTATGAACAGAATCATGTGACATATAAGACAATCATTAAACACAATATTTGCCCTATTTAATCATCATAAATCGGATGGTAACAATCATCATCAAACATTCTAAGCACAATAGTTCACATTTCACTCATCATTTAGCCAATCAAGCAAATAAGACCATTATTCACAAAAATGCCTAACGAGCATCTAACAAAACACTAACCGATTGATTTATACTTATAACTTATCACCCATTTTAACCAAACAACTATAAGGCACTAACCGGTTAGAAGAATCAATGAACCAACTTCCGAGGAAATGAGAGGAGGTTTGATGCTTGATTGCTAGGGTTTAAGGTTTTCTAGAGAGAGAGGATGAAGTGAGAGAGAGTGTAAAGGAGAAAGTGTGAGGGTTTGGGTTTATATATAACAAAAGGTACACCCTAAAGGTTTCCGAGTGGGCTAAGGGGAGGTTGCGGCCCAACCGGCCCAACCGTTCACTGTTTACTCGAGACCGAGTGGTCTCGAGTCGTGGTTTGGTGGTCTCGGCTCACTTCATACATATATATATATATATATATATATATATATATATATATATATATATATATATATATATATATATATATATATATATATACATATATATATATATATAAAATTACATACGCGTTAATAACACATAGCACACCGAGATAGAATGGAAACTTTTCATTTAGTAACATACACGTATACATACACAAAATGTTAGTTCAAGAAGGTTGCCCGGGAAAACCCGAAGTGTCACATTATCCCCAAGTTTTAAGAACTTTCGTCCCGAAAGTTAAGGCAGCCACTGACAAGCCAGTATGAGCGAGGGCGTTTCAACGGGGTGTCACAAGAAACGAGCTGCTAAAGAACAACCAGCTGAATCTGTAGGTGATATTCAGAATGCTGAAAGTGTCACTGAGAAGTTTACCGAGGTTGTGAAAGAAGAAGAAAAGGTGATTGAAGTAGAAAAGGTGGTAGAAGTTGTTAAAACAATTGAAGTTGAAAAGATTGTTGAAGTCGTTAAGCCGTGTGAGGAAGTGCTTGGAATCTTGCAAGGATTGTGCTGCTAAAGACGACATCATAGCTGAATATGAGAAGTAGAAGGAGCAATTACTATTCAACCTTAACTATGTGAAAGAATCTTACGATGTTTTAAATAAAACAGTAACTGGTCTCCAAAAGACTAACTCAGAGAGAGAACAAGCACTGACGATGTTGAATGCTGTTTTAATGACAAAACAAAAAGCAATAAACTTCTACATCGAAGAGAGTGCTAAGTGGAAGCAAGAGTTGGAGACGGAAAAGATAGAGAATGAGAGAATTAGACGCTTATTGCAAAGTTATTCTAGTTCTGATTATCTCATTGATCGTATTTACCCAACTGTTGCAGGTATGGAAGCTTTCAAAGATGAGAAGCTAAAAGACAAGAAAGACTGTGGTAAGAAATCGACTGTTAGTTACAACAAATGTCCACCTCCAATTTGGGATGGTTATTCACCTAGAAGACCAAATGAGGAGCAACTGGAAAAAGCAGTCAATATAAAGCTTAAAACCGACACAACTGACGTTTTATCAGATAACATTGATGTCACGTATACCTCGTCCGATACTGATCATGAGTCTGAATTAATCAAAAAGGTGGTCGATCAGGTGTTGGATACTGATGAGGAGTCTGAGTCGAAATCTGGGTCTGGAAAACCAAAGTCGTCAGTCAACAGTCAAAATTCGTCGGATAAACGGTCTTATAGTAAAGAATTTTTATTGTCAAAGGCAGATTTGAATGATGAAACATTCGAAGTTGTGTATACTTTGAATGGTTCGGACAAATTATATTACAATAAAGAGTTCCCGATAATGAGTATTAAAACGGAACTAATAAACAAAACTTTCAAACTAATAGAAATTAATATTCCAGAATTAAAAGTTTTGAAAAGTTTTGAAAAATCTAAAAAATACACGTCTAGAGTTCAGCAACGTTTAAATAAGAAAAAAAGGCAACAATTCTGGTCCTGGTTTTCAAAAGAGACCTAACCAGAATTGTAGCTACAAAAAGAAAGGTCTTGGTTTTGTTCCACCAGAAAATGATAAAAATATGAAAAATTTTAAAACAAAATCTGAATTTGTGTCAGGTGGAAGTGCTGAGGAGGAACAGCAGAAACCGTTCTGGAGACAGTCTAATAAAGAGTTTCTTGCTGAGAGAAAGAAGAATGGAGCTGATATTTGTTATCAAAGAGAGACTAGAACCTGTTATAGATGCAATGAAGCTGGTCATATTGCATGGAATTGCACGAAAAAACAGGGAGTTTCTCAGAAGTTGAAAAAGAAAGTTGTTGATGTTGACACACCAACCAATAGACCTAAAATTTTTGAGAATTCAAAATTTGAGGTTGGTGAGTGTTCAAAGAAAAACAAATATGAGAAGAAAGGAAAAGACAACCAGGTGTGGGTTGCGAAGAAAGGAGAAGTGAATGTCGGCGATGAATCTGGTTCCACAAAGCCAGAAGAGCCACAGGTTGAGAAGAAGATTTTAGTGAATGATGAGGAGTTTCCATCATTGAAGTTTGAGGAAGTGAAGAAGAAAGTGGGAAAAACTGAGATTTCTAATCAGTTTTATAAAGAAAAAGATGAATTTGATGTCGAGAAAACATTCAACGGGAATGTTAAGAAGATATTTGGGAAAATGTTGAGTGGGAGAGCTAAAGGGGTAAAAGATTTTTACGCGACTAAAAAGGCAACATACAACCCTACGGCTCAAGAGCTGAAAGCCATCAAGTCTGAGAAGACTTGGATGGAAGTCTGTTTCCCATGATAGTCGAAGGACTACGCCGGAGATCCCAAGTTTATATCGTGGATCAGGAATCGGCATCATTCTAGTGTTTGAAAAGTTTGTTTGAAAGATTTTGAAATGTGTTTAATGTTTGCAGGTTGAAGGACTACGCCGGAGCTTCCAGGTTGGTAATTGCGAAGCAAGAATCGGCATCCTGATTGGTAAAATGGTGAGGTAGATGTAACATTCCTACAAGTGGTAATCTTGATCTTACAAGTGGTATTTGTGGTTATATTTTGAAATGTTTGTATTTTTACAAGTGGTACAGAAGGTTCTAAAATGCAAATGGTAAATCAGGGACATTAAATTGTACTTGATTTACTATTCATGGCAAAAGGTAGACAAGATGATGAACCACATCCTCGTTCTTAAAATTGATAAATCTACAAGTGATTTTTATCAACACAAACTCATTTTCCGGAAAAGTCATTTCTATTAAAAGAAACTTAAGTGTTTTGAAATCTAAATGAGAAAATGATTTGTGATAGGGGGAGTTCTGATTGTTTGTGCAGAGTGAATGGTGATTTGATGTAATTCGATGTCAGTTATCAAGTTTCTGTACAGTTTGTGTTGCATTTTATGTTTTCATTTTAAGTCTAGAGTCTTTGTATTTTCAAATTTCCTTTGAAATGTGTTTGCATTTTAGGGGGAGTAAGAAATTTAAGAAAATTTGAAAAAGCCAAAAACTTGATAAAATTCAAAAATTGAGTTTCGTTGTGCAAAGAGGAAATGATAGTACATCAGTGAACTATCACGGCACGCTAAAAAAATGTAAAGTTAAAATGTAATAAACAATCTTACTCCGGATGTATCAGTACATTTTCGCACATTTAGTAAGTTGAAACGAGATATAAACCTAATTCAAACTTGCTTAATTCGTGGGTAACTATTCTTGGATATATGGGTAACCCCCGAAATCTTGTTTGAAAGGTCCCGTATTCTGAGATACTAGGTCTTTATGCTCAGTGATATCGGGGGTATTATTCCGGGACTTCTGCTGTATGGAAGTACTGACTTAGTCCCCGGATAATACTTTTTGCTAAAGCTTTGAAACATAAGCTTCGCCCTCAGCATGCTGATGAAACAATAAAATTGATAGTCGCTGCTGTTGAAATTTAAAAGATCCTCTAAAGGGGACCCACCTAAAGTCGAAGCCGTCATCTCTCTGCTGAACGGAAGTTCTGACCTGAGCTCTCACGGTTTCGCACCTAATCCCTTTACAGATATCAGCTGTGGTATACTCACCTGTAAGACTGAATATTTGGGATCTGGATACAGGAGTATATTCAAGTGGAGTGATACATAATTAAGTTTAAGTCTCTAAAACATTAATATCTTATCTCGAATCAATTGAAATTTGTGTTGAGAATTTAAGTGGACAAACATACTGACAATCTAGGTAAATTGTTTAAAGCATAAAATGAAATCAAGCTTAACAGTGTTGGTGATAGGTCTCAAAAACTGATATGATCATCTTACACGAACTCACTAAAATATATTTGTAAGTATTTCATTCTTTGCATTTTATTTCTTTATATTAAAAAACTCAAAAATATTTTTGTGTGTTTTAGCATAAAATTTTGAAAAAGACAAAAAGATTTTCGACAACTGATGTTGGAAAACTGATTTTCAAAATTCCGAGTGCTAAACATGATGAACAGCATTTGAGGGGGAGTGTTTCTATAAATCTAACTGTTTTTGTTAAATCTAACCTTTTCAAGTGGTTCATCATAGAGATTTGAGAGAGCCTGAGTTGTTGCGGTTATATGTTAGTTGGTGCTTATGAGGGGAGTCATGTGTTGGTACACAGGTATTTGATATGTGATAAAATTAGAAAATTTATTTCTGGGTTGAGATTGTGCAGGTAGTCAGGTTTCGATTTCTGAAGATCTCTGTTGGAGCCAGGTTGATCGATCCTGAAAACATGAGTAAAGCCAGTTTTTGATCCTGAAGATCACGTCTATCGTTGATGCTGATGAACTTAAGGAATCAAGAGATCTGATCAACAGAATTAGAGTGTTTTAAAGACAGACAACGATCCTGAAGATGTTACTGAAGAACAAAAGAATACCAGTAAATCGAGAGGGGGAGTCTGAAGATTGAATGAAGATAAAGCCCAGAGACTGATCTAGACTGAAGATGTGAAGACACAGTTTCGTTGTCAGGGTGTATTGGCGACTCCATCAACATCTGAGGGGGAGTCTGTTAGTGCACTACATCTGTTGATTGCGTCTAGGTGTCTAGGATCAGGTCTTATATCGTATTGTATAGCATAGGGCACGTAATACGAGAAAACAGGAGTCTGTATAGGTTTTATGAGCTAGGTCCGCTCATAGGGACATAACGATCTAGGTTCGCTTATTTGGCATGTTGGTCCGCTTATGTGGACTAGTTTGGTTCGCTCTTATGGTCATGTGACACATAAGCGGACCCAACTGCCTATATATAGGGTCGTTTGAGCGGACCTCATAACGTGATGGTCGGATTCCACGCCGAAGCTCTGCCGGTGTGAAGTTTGCGCTGTAAAACATTTCAAATCAATAAAACAAGCAGTTAGGAGGAAGAACAAGCTATATCTACTTGCATTTCTTATTATTCCGCATCTGAAACGCAAGAGACAACCTCTGAACGACTCGTTCGGGTCAGCAAACGATCCTACAAGAAGAGCTAGAGTTGATCGATATCAAATGGGGAATGGCAAGCTTGGTGAGGAGAGCTCAAAGATTTATGGAAATTACTGGTCGGAACAGTCTTTCAGGACCGGATCAAAATCTCGGGTTTGATAAATCAAAAGTGACATGTTTCAAATGCAAAGAGAGAAGACATTTCAAGCGTGAGTGTCCGAATAGAGAGGTCAACAATCATCAAAATCCGTTCACCAACGACTACTACAGACAAGAAATCTATCATAAGACAAGTCAACAACCATTCACACAAAGACCTCAGATCGAAAACAAGCCTGAAAAAGCTCTTCTAGTGAATCAGGATGATGAAAAGGTTGCTGAGGGTTTTAGCTGGGATAAGTATATCCCTGGCAGTGAGGGTATGGCAATGATGGCAGAGATTGTGGAAGAGCTGGAGTATGTTGTTGAAACAGAGGTTGTCAGTGAAGTAGTGTCTGAAGAAAGTTTGGCTGATCTTGAAGAAGTAGCTGCAGAAGTCTACTACTACCAATCTGAACAGGAGATTATTGCTGGTTCTTTCAAATCAATAATGCCTCCTAATATGTTTGAATCTTTTGCAGGTTTTTTCAATGAGCCAACCACTGGATTCTGCTCGCAATACGACGTTGAGAAAGCTCCTATTGAAGAGATAATTGATGTCTCCAAAGAAATGAATGAAGAGACTCTAATAGAAATTGCTGACAAAGCATTGATGGGCAAGCTCAAAGAGGTAGATTCAGAATCTGTTGAAACAAAGTCTGTCGATACAGAGTCAGTGGAAAGTGTGTCTGTCGATATGGAGTCAGTCACAAAGGAGTCTGACGAAAAATCAGAAAATGAGGAGAACAAACCAGAGGAGTCTGAGTCAGAGTCAGAGTCAGATGGTTTTGGTAAAACGGATGTTAAAATTGACAATGAAGAAAAGGTTTCTGAAAGGTTGATTCAATTCATGAAACTCCATGCAAAAACTGTTCTACACCCTGCATGGAATGTCTTGAAAAAGACAAAAAGTTTCAAGAGTTGAAGAAATTTACTGATGAAGTAAAATATGATCTCAGTGAGATAAAAGAAGCATATGACACTTTGGCAAGATCAATCAAAATGATTAAAAAAGAAAGTCTTGAAAATGATAAAGGCAAGAATTTGCTAAAATCAACTGTCATGGACAAACAGATGGAAATTAACATCCATTTGGACACAATTGCTTCTTTTAAAAAGAGAACTTGAATTAATGAAAATCGAAACTGAGAGAGTTGATTAGAAACTGATGAGTTATGAGGCTTCGTCATACGTGATTGATCAAATTGTTCCACAACAATCAGATTTGAAACCTGTCTTCAAAAGTGTTCAACCCCCAATGTGGAATCATTACACTCAAAAATATCCAGATGGGGTGGAAACTGCATTGAACCTCAAGTTGAGAACCGTGGAAAATGAGTTGCCTGAGAATATTGATGTTACATTTTCTCCGTCCGACACTGATAATGAGTCACAGGTTATCAAAACCGTTGTTGACCAAGAGTTAGATGAAGAAAGTGATAACTCGGAGTTTGATACTGTGAAAACTCATTTTGAAAACTCCATTTCTGATTCTGAAGAAGATGGCAACTTCTTAGACAAGTTCATACCAAAACCAGAAACAGTTGTGAATAATGATTCGATCATTGTGGTTTACACAATGAGCGGAACTGACAAACTTTATTCTGATTTTGAGTATCCATTTCAAAATGCCAGACTGGAAAATGTTGAGAAGGTGTTTAAGCTGGTTGAAATTGACATTTCTGAAGTTAACAACAACAAATTTCTTTCCAAACCGAAAAAGTCTTTTGTAACACAACAATCAACCAACCCGGGAAAGAATGAGTGGGTGGGTAATCATGGTCAGAACAAAAGACATGGTAACAACTTTAAAAAGAAGGGTGTCGGTTTTGAAAAGAAGATGGCTAAAAATGAGATAAAAACAAAAGAAAAGTTGGGTGATGTTTTTGTTGCTGGTAAGAACATGGTTGATGAAAAAGACTATATCTTTAGTCAAAAAGCCATTGACGATTTCAATGCAGCTAAGAAGTTGAAACAGGAGACCTACAAATCAACTTTTGTCGGATATGACAAAAGAATTTGTTACCGCTGCAATGAAATTGGTCACATTGTCACACCACCAAAATCCACCTGCGGAGTATCACCGCTTGGGAGCGTGACTGACCAGGATCAAGCCACCAATCATATTGAACATGCATTTAATATTAAGTAAAATAAATGAAAACCATCCATTCAATACAAAAGGTGTTCAAACAATTCATCGTTTCAAAATGTAGCGGAAGCATAGTAAATAAACCAGTAGTAGTTAACAGTTTTAAGTGTCATAATAGCTCAACAGAAAAGCCACGATCCTTGTCCACAACGACCCGCTTCTCCAGTGCAAGCTCCAAGTACCTAGCGATCTGCAAGGCATGTAACAGAATGATCAACAAACTAGTTGAGCGAGTTCACAGAAAGTAAATGCGTAATAGTAAGTTCGTTTGTAACAGGTGGCTCTACTGGGCCGATTGTATGTTCTATTGGTGGTGGTGTTCCACGTTACTGGTGGTGGTGTTCCACGTTTCTTGTGGTGGTATTCCACGTTACTTGTGGTGGTGTTCCACGTTACTTGTGGTGGTGTTCCACGTTTCTTGTGGTGGTGTTCCACGTTACTTGTGGTGGTGTTCCACGTTTCTTGTGGTGGTGTTCCACGTTACTTGTGGTGGTGTTCCACGTTTCTTGTGGTGGTGTTCCACGTTTCTTAACCACTAGGCTACTCGTAACTATAGGTATCCTTCACAACCGAGGATAGTGAGGTGGCAGTCTAGTCATAGTGTCAATAGAGTATCTAATCAACCTTTCAATCCCATTCCCAACACCCCGGGAATCCCATGCCTTGGTAAGAGTGTGAACTCACCTTGGTTTGCTCGGTATGCTAGGTTATGCACTCACAGGTAATTAATCACGTCCTATAGTATGCACGTATAACAAATCAGTTCATGTTCGCAATGATACGCATGCAATTTAATGTTCACATAACAGTTAGTTTGCATATCGGCACAACACGTATTATTTCACATTAAATCATCAGTTAGTGTGCACGAATACAATTATTAACATTCATTCCCAAGCATGGTATGCCAAATAAATCAAACATATGTTCCATTATTCAAAGCATAAACCCTATTATCTTTCGACACATTACAGATCTTTCAACAAACAGTTTACACAATTATCCTTCGACTCGTATATGATCTTTCGACCAACAGTTTTTCACAATTATCATTCGGACCAAGTATTATGTTTCGAACTCTATGTCATCTTTCGACCATATCTATCTTTCGGTTCACGTGTTAACTTTCGACAAAGCTATCCTTCGGTTCAAGTTTATCTTTCGAGTAGCAAGTAACAAACACAACACAATATCCTAGATGCCTTAGTGGCCGACACCTATCCCCACCGCCAAGGGCTTTAGGTTGACCGCCCAAACTATCCAATTGATCCCTTGGCTTATGTGGTGCCGTCCAAATCAACCAATGAAATAATTCATGGAGCTTTGTGCACCCTAACTACATATATATAAACTAGCCGACATTTCCACATGCACATACATATAATCACAAGCAATTCAATATGACCCCACATGGCCGACAACTATTTCACCTTATATTCTATTGGACCAACCTCGGCTAACCAATAACAAATGGCCAAACACAATCATGCAAATTCCAAATACAGTAGCCGCCATTTAAGAACTTGTCCATATTTATAACATAAAATATTCGCGAATAATTTATATATTAGCCGACAATTGAAAATAGGTTTCAAGTTGTTATTGGACCAACATAAATCCCTAATATAATTCTATTGAATCGAGATAGTGGTTCTGACAATTTATAACAATCCTATTGAATTATAATGATTTGGCCGATTAAAGACTTGATGACATACATCGACATTCACGTGATTTGCTTGAAATTCATTTGACCACACCTTACTTACACATCAATTCAATCCTATGCTGACATCATTCTCACCAACTATTAATACAAGATCAAACCACATAACTGTTAACACATGGGATCATAACATCATCTAACAAGATTATAAAGTACTAACCGATTAGATGCCTAGAACAAGAAAAGCTTCGAGTGATAAGGGGATGCTTGCCGCCGGCTTCGAGTGGAGAGAAAGAGAGCGTGTAGGGTTTTGTGTGAGAGTGTTTTTGTAACAAAAATAGAATGTGGGCCGAACCCTTAATGGGCTTCCCATGATTCGGATGTAAGTAACACGGCCCCAAAGGGCTTGTGCGATCGAGTGGGGTTGTGCGTTTGGATACATACATACGAGCATGCAATACACGTTACACATAATATCATTTAATAATTCAAAGTTCATATAATTCAGCACGTTCATATACGCTACATACGTTACAAAGACAGGTTCGAAATACGAGTTGTCACATTATCCCCAACTAATTGGAAATTTCGTCCCGAAATTTGGTATGCACTTACTGAGGAAGCTAGGTAAGTTCAATAGTTCACTGGTTTTCCTGGGGTGTCACATCATCCCCCCGTTGATTTGGAATTTCGTCCCGAAATTCAGTAGTAGTAGCTTCAGCCTCAGAAGTGGATGCATTGGTTTCGAATAGCTGGGGGTACTTTTCTTTCATCTGGTCTTCGCGTTCCCATGTATACTCTGGGCCACGCTGGGAGTTCCAACGAACTCGGACAAGAGGGATTCTCTTGTGTTTGAGGACCTTAACATCCCGGTCCGTGATTTCAACTGGTTCCTCGACGAACTGCAACCGCTCGTCGATAGTGAGTTCCTTAAAGGAACTGTGAGGGTCTCATCTGACAGGCACTTCTTCAGATTCGACACGTGGAATATGTTGTGAACTGCACCGAGTTCAGCTGGTAGGTTCAATCTGTAGGCTACTGGGCCTATTCTTTCAGTGATTTCGAATGGTCCAACATACCGTGGATTGAGTTTGCCTCGTTTACCAAATCGAACCACACCCTTCCAGGGTGAGACTTTCAATAAAACCCGGTCCCCGACCTGAAATTCCAATGGTCTCTTACGCTTATTCGCGTAGGCTTTCTGACGGTCGCGTGCTGCCGCCATACGTTGTCGTATCTGCGCGATCTTTTCTGTGGCGTCCATTACAATCTCTGGACCCGTAATTTGACTATCCCCCACCTCTGCCCAACAGAGAGGTGACCGGCATTTACGCCCGTACAATGCCTCGAATGGAGCGGCTTGGATGCTGGTATGGTAACTGTTATTATATGAGAACTCCACCAAAGGGAGGTGCTTTTCCCAGCCGTTGCCGAAATCGATAACACACGCTCGAAGCATGTCTTCTAGAGTTTGAATCGTGCGCTCAGACTGCCCATCCGTCTGAGGGTGATATGCTGTGCTCATATCTAAACGAGAGCCAAACGCTTTGTGCATCGCCTGCCATAGCTCTGACGTGAATCGTGCATCCCGATCCGAAATAATAGAGGTGGGCACTCCGTGCCTCGAAACAACTTCTTTCAAGTAGATGTCTGCTAAGGTAGAAAACTTATCCATTTCTTTAATTGCCAAGAAGTGAGCAGACTTTGTGAGTCGATCAACGATTACCCAAATAGTGTCATTCCCACGCTGGGATCTAGGTAAGCCTGTAACGAAATCCATGGAAATTTCTTCCCATTTCCACTGTGGTATCCTGGGTTGTTGTAGTAGACCTGCTGGTTTCTGATATTCCACCTTGACTCTCGCACAAGTCAAGCACTTGCCAACATAGGTGGCGATGTGGGCTTTCATACTTGGCCACCAGTATATTGTTTTGATGTCGTGATACATTTTGTCTGCCCCTGGATGTACCGAGTAGCGAGACTTGTGCGCTTCATCCATCACCAGTTCGCGTAAACCGCCATAAAGTGGGACCCAAATACGCCCCGTTACATAGTAGGCGCCGTCTTCCTTTTGTTCCATTTGTTGCCTTGAACCACGTAAGGCTTCAGCCTTGACGTTTTCGGGTTTTAGGGCTTCGATCTGAGCAACTCGTATCTGAGAAGGAAGATTCGACTGGATGGTAAGCTGTAGCGCTCGCACGCGCTTCGGTAGAGTGTCTTTCCGACTGAGGGCGTCGGCCACAACATTGGCCTTCCCTGGATGATACTTGATGGCGCATTCATAGTCGTTTAGAAGTTCAACCCATCTCCGCTGACGCGTATTCAAATCCTTTTGCTTAAGAATATGCTCGAGGCTCTTGTGATCGGTGTAAATCGTGCACCTGGTACCGTTCAGGTAGCGTCGCCATATCTTAAGCGCGAAAACAACAGCTCCCAGCTCTAAATCGTGCGTCGTGTAGTTCCGTTCATGAACCTTGAGTTGACGAGAGGCGTAGGCAATAACTTTATCTCGCTGCATCAATACACAACCCAGACCCTGTATTGACGCGTCACAATATACCACGAAGTCATCCGTGCCCTCTGGCAATGAGAGAATAGGTGTGCTGCAAAGCCTATACTTTAGGTACTGGAAAGCAGTCTCCTGCGTATTACCCCATCTGTAAACGACACCTTTCTGTGTTAACATAGTAAGTGGCTGCGCGATCTTCGATAAGTCTTTAATGAATCGTCTGTAACACCCCGCCAAACCCAAAAATTGGCGTATCTCCGTCGGCGTGCGCGATGCAGGCCAGTTTCTGATCGAATCTACCTTGGATGGATCAACTTGAATCCCATCCCAGTTCACCACATGGCCTAAGGAGCGGACTTCACGTAGCCAGAAGTCGCAAAATAGGGTTTGCACACCCTGTTCATAAAGTCCATAAATACGGCAGGTGCGTTCAATAATATCAAACCATCCATCACATCAAACATAAAATATAGTAGTTAAAATAATTCATAAAACCCAATACATGTGATGTTCAAACCAAACTTTGTTCGAGTAGCGGAAACATAATAATGAAAAACCCAAAAAGAAGTTGTAAGTTCAATCAGCGTTCATTGCGTCTCCTCCTCCTAACATGAAAACTCGACCTCTTGCCTCGTTGCCATTGTTATTGTTGTTTTCCCCGTTGTTGTCGTTGTTCCCGTTGCCCTGGTTATTGTTGTGGTTCTGATTCTGGTTCAACTGAGGGCAATCGCGTTTGAAATGTCCTTCTGCCCCACACTGGAAACATCCCCGGTTTCCACGCTGTGGTTGCTGCTGCTGGTTCTGTGGAGCTGGCGGTGGGAGTTGCTGGTTCTGATTTGCTGGCCGAGAACTCCTACAATCCTTAGCCTCATGACCCATCTTGAGGCATCTTTGACATTGTTCCCTGCGACATCTTCCACTGTGGTGTTTGTTGCACTTATTACACCACGGGTGAGTTCCCTTATAACCACTCTGTCCCTGGTTGCCCGAGGATTGCTGATTCGGGCTCTGATAATCGTTGGTGCGGCGCTGCTGAGTTTGGGACTGAACCGAAGCTGATCCCTTGCTGGAATCCCCATCCCACTTTCTTTTGTTCTCGTTGGTTGTGGCAGAAGTAGTAGCAGCTGGAGTTGTAGTAGCAGTAGTGGTAGCACTGATGCGTTTTGGCAGTCTGTTCTGATCCACTGCCTGATCTGTGATGCGGTGAGCGAGGCGCTGAATTTCTTGGATGTTGTTGAGATTAGCCGACGTCACGTGGCTCTGGATCTCTGGCGCCAAACCCTTGAGATACAACTCAATGCGCTTGTATGGAGGGTCCACCATGGTTGGACATAGCACAGCCAACTCGTTCGATCTCTTGGTATAAGCTTCAATCTCTGATCCAACCATTTTCAGGTTGTACAGCTCGTCTTCCAGTTTGTGAATATCTTCACGCGTGCAATACTCTCTCTTGATAAGTTCCTTAAAATCGTTCCAGGGTGTGGCGTTAGCAGCTGCCAACCCTAAAATTTGCACCTGCGCGTTCCACCAGGTTAGCGCTATTCCGTCCAAGGTGCCAGTTGCATACTTGACCTTGCGAGCCTCAGGGCACTCGCACATCTCGAATACTGATTCTAGCTTTTCAAACCAATGAAGGAGTCCCACTGCCCCCTCGGTGCCACTGAATGAATTCGGACGACAGTCCATGAAGTTCTTGAATGTACACACAGGTTGTTGCTGAGCGGGTTGACCTGCTTGAGCGGCTGCAACTGCCGCAGCAATGAAAGCCTCTAGCTGGGCTTGAGTCATGTTAATTCGTGCGGCCATTGATCTTCACATCAAAGGCAACATAAGTGAGAAAAGTTCGCGAATAGTGCGATGACAGAAGAGTGTAAGCACGCAAGTATTCTCAGGCAATAACAAGTAGTGAGCAAAATAATGTAAGCATACTACGAGCAAAGTTCTATGCAGTTCTAGCAAGTAGGTAACAAACATAAACCTTATTACCTAGGATGTCGAGTCTTGCACGTGGAGCGAAGCGTCGTTGTGGATCGTTGAGAGCACTGTTCTGGTTATAGTCTGGTTTTAATAAAAACGTTTTTCCATATTAAAACCAAGTTCTCTATAACCAATGGCTCTGATACCAATCTGTCACACCACCAAAATCCACCTGCGGAGTATCACCGCTTGGGAGCGTGACTGACCAGGATCAAGCCACCAATCATATTGAACATGCATTTAATATTAAGTAAAATAAATGAAAACCATCCATTCAATACAAAAGGTGTTCAAACAATTCATCGTTTCAAAATGTAGCGGAAGCATAGTAAATAAACCAGTAGTAGTTAACAGTTTTAAGTGTCATAATAGCTCAACAGAAAAGCCACGATCCTTGTCCACAACGACCCGCTTCTCCAGTGCAAGCTCCAAGTACCTAGCGATCTGCAAGGCATGTAACAGAATGATCAACAAACTAGTTGAGCGAGTTCACAGAAAGTAAATGCGTAATAGTAAGTTCGTTTGTAACAGGTGGCTCTACTGGGCCGATTGTATGTTCTATTGGTGGTGGTGTTCCACGTTACTGGTGGTGGTGTTCCACGTTTCTTGTGGTGGTATTCCACGTTACTTGTGGTGGTGTTCCACGTTACTTGTGGTGGTGTTCCACGTTTCTTGTGGTGGTGTTCCACGTTACTTGTGGTGGTGTTCCACGTTTCTTGTGGTGGTGTTCCACGTTACTTGTGGTGGTGTTCCACGTTTCTTGTGGTGGTGTTCCACGTTTCTTAACCACTAGGCTACTCGTAACTATAGGTATCCTTCACAACCGAGGATAGTGAGGTGGCAGTCTAGTCATAGTGTCAATAGAGTATCTAATCAACCTTTCAATCCCATTCCCAACACCCCGGGAATCCCATGCCTTGGTAAGAGTGTGAACTCACCTTGGTTTGCTCGGTATGCTAGGTTATGCACTCACAGGTAATTAATCACGTCCTATAGTATGCACGTATAACAAATCAGTTCATGTTCGCAATGATACGCATGCAATTTAATGTTCACATAACAGTTAGTTTGCATATCGGCACAACACGTATTATTTCACATTAAATCATCAGTTAGTGTGCACGAATACAATTATTAACATTCATTCCCAAGCATGGTATGCCAAATAAATCAAACATATGTTCCATTATTCAAAGCATAAACCCTATTATCTTTCAACACATTACAGATCTTTCAACAAACAGTTTACACAATTATCCTTCGACTCGTATATGATCTTTCGACCAACAGTTTTTCACAATTATCATTCGGACCAAGTATTATGTTTCGAACTCTATGTCATCTTTCGACCATATCTATCTTTCGGTTCACGTGTTAACTTTCGACAAAGCTATCCTTCGGTTCAAGTTTATCTTTCGAGTAGCAAGTAACAAACACAACACAATATCCTAGATGCCTTAGTGGCCGACACCTATCCCCACCGCCAAGGGCTTTAGGTTGACCGCCCAAACTATCCAATTGATCCCTTGGCTTATGTGGTGCCGTCCAAATCAACCAATGAAATAATTCATGGAGCTTTGTGCACCCTAACTACATATATATAAACTAGCCGACATTTCCACATGCACATACATATAATCACAAGCAATTCAATATGACCCCACATGGCCGACAACTATTTCACCTTATATTCTATTGGACCAACCTCGGCTAACCAATAACAAATGGCCAAACACAATCATGCAAATTCCAAATACAGTAGCCGCCATTTAAGAACTTGTCCATATTTATAACATAAAATATTCGCGAATAATTTATATATTAGCCGACAATTGAAAATAGGTTTCAAGTTGTTATTGGACCAACATAAATCCCTAATATAATTCTATTGAATCGAGATAGTGGTTCTGACAATTTATAACAATCCTATTGAATTATAATGATTTGGCCGATTAAAGACTTGATGACATACATCGACATTCACGTGATTTGCTTGAAATTCATTTGACCACACCTTACTTACACATCAATTCAATCCTATGCTGACATCATTCTCACCAACTATTAATACAAGATCAAACCACATAACTGTTAACACATGGGATCATAACATCATCTAACAAGATTATAAAGTACTTGTCACACCCCCAAAATCCATCTGTGGAGTATCACCGCTTGGGAGCGTGACTGACCAGGATCAAGCCACCAATCATATTGAACATGCATTTAATATTAAGTAAGATAAAAGAAAACCATCCATTCAATACAAAAGGTGTTCAAAACATATCATCGTTTTAAAGTGTAGCGGAAGCATAGTAAAGAAACCAACAGTAGTAAATAGTTTAAGCGTTGTAACAGTTCAACATAAGAAACCCGATCCTCGTCCACAACGACCCGCCTCTCCAATGCAAGCTCCCAGTACCTAACGATCTGCAAGGCATGTAACAGAATGATCAACAAACTAGTTGAGCGAGTTCACAGTAAGTAAATGTGTAACAGTAAGTAACAGGTGGCTCTACAGGGCCGATAGTAAGTTATGCTTGTGGGGGCTTCCCATGTTAAGTGACCACTAGACTGTTCGTATTATTATCCCTGTTCTTCGTCCGAGAACAGAAGTGTGTATAAAGTGTGCGTAGGTTTTACGCACGTATCCTTCGTAACCTGAGGATAGAAGTAAGTAATGCGTACACGTAGGTTTTACGTGCGTATCCTTCGTAACCGAGGATAGAATGGCATGTGAACCCGTAGGTGTTATCCCAACCTACGTAACCGTCCTGACATCCGAGGACATGATAGATGATAGTCTAGTAAAGCATATGTACGTTCCTTTCAATAATAACCTTTAACCCATTCCCACAACCCGGGAATCCCATGCCTTAGTAGGAGTGTGAACTCACCTTGGTTTGCTCGGTATGCTAAGTTATGCACTCACAAGTAATTAATCACGTCCTAGTGTATGCACGTATAACAAATCAGTTCATGTTCGCAATTGTACGCATGCAGTTTAATGTTCACATAACAGTCAGTTGCATAACAGCACACACGTATTATTTCACCTTGCACGAATACAGATGCTAACATTCATCTCTAAGCATGGCATGCCAATTAAATCCAGCATATAATCAATCAGTCAAAGTATGTTCATAATCCCTAACATCCTTCGAATCCAGTCACTATCTTTCGACAACAGTAATCACAATTATCTTTCGGAAACAATTATCACAATTACCCTTCGGACCAATGTTATGTTCCGAATCCTATGTCATCTTTCGGCCAACCTATCTTTCGGTCCAACTATCTTTCGGTCCAATAATGGTTCGGTCAAACTAGTATCTTTCGGTCAAACTATGTTTCGAGCCATTGATATCTTTCGGTCATAGCAGTTACGTTTATTCCAAGTTTACCCGATTATCATTTAACACCGATTTCACAATTCTACCAACACCAACAAGATCAAACAAGCATAATCACAATGTTTCACTCAAGAACCCTAATTCGATCATAAGAACAAAATCACTTAATCATGTTATGATCCAATTTCATAAGCATACACGTATGGCCGATTATCAAACATCAATACATATCGATCACCCTGACCTGATTACCCAGCCGATTAACAACCAATTCACAGCATTGATCATGAAATCATATTAGTCATCATCATGCTAGTCGATTATCAAGCATGAAATCTAATGTTACTATACAACAATCCAGATCTATAACATGGCAGCCGATTCAAACAAGCTTAGTCAGACATCCTTAATTATTCAAATCATGCGATCATATAATCCAAAACATGCAACAATATCATCATTCAAACAATTAAAACCATACAACTAGCACTAACCGGGAATGAAAGCAAAGGGAATTGATCAGCAGGTGATTTCCGGTTGTTTGTGATTGCCGACACACACACAAAAGAAAACTAGGGTTTTTGAAAAACTAACTGCCGGTTACAAGTATTACGTATTTAAACCTTTCACAGAAATGGGCCAAGCCCATTAGAGTAACTGGGCCGAAACATATCGAACAATGCCGAAGGATATGTTTCGAGCTCGAAGGTTATGTTTCGTGCACGAAGGATATGTTTCGTGGTCTTCGAATCGAAGGATATCCTTCGTGGTCCTTCGAGTCCTTCGATCTGTATGTTATCTTTCGAGGTCTAGACCAAAAGTTATTATGATAATAATAATAATTCTAATATTATATTCTATCACAGCAAATAATCACATATAGACAAAACGACAATACATTTCATTAACACACAACTTGTACAATTCAAGTCCACAATCCAAGCAACTAAACAGTCAAAGTCAGCGCGTATTTGATGCGAAAGTGAAAGTCAAAAACTCGAGTTGTCACATTATCCCCAACTTAAAAGAAATTTCGTCCCGAAATTTGGTACGCACTTACTGAGGAAGCTAGGTAAGTTACATCGTTCACTGGTTTTCCTGGGGTGTCACATCATCCCCCCGTTGATTTGGAATTTCGTCCCGAAATTCAGTAGTAGTAGCTTCAGCCTCAGAAGTGGATGCATTGGTTTCGAATAACTGAGGGTACTTTTCTTTCATCTGGTCTTCGCGTTCCCAGGTATACTCTGGGCCACGCTGGGAGTTCCAACGAACTCGAACAAGAGGGATTCTCTTGTGTTTGAGGACCTTAACATCCCGGTCCGTGATTTCAACTGGTTCCTCGACGAACTGCAACCGCTCGTCGATAGTGAGTTCCTTAAAAGGAACTATGAGGGTCTCATCTGATAGGCATTTCTTCAGATTCGACACGTGAAATACATTGTGAACTGCACCGAGTTCAGGAGGTAGGTTTAATCTGTAGGCTACCTTGCCAATCTTCTCAATGATCTCGAACGGTCCGACGTACCGCGGATTGAGTTTGCCCCGTTTACCAAAGCGTACCACACCCTTCCAGGGTGAAACTTTCAATAAAACCCGGTCCCCGACCTCAAATTCCAACGGTCTCTTACGCTTATCCGCGTAGGCTTTCTGACGGTCGCGCGTTGCCGCCATGCGTTGTCGTATCTGTGCTATCTTTTCTGTGGCGTCCACAACAATATCTGGACCCGTAATCTGACTATCCCCCACCTCTGCCCAACAGAGAGGTGACCGGCATTTACGTCCGTACAATGCCTCGAATGGAGCGGCTTGAATGCTGGTATGGTAACTGTTATTGTACGAGAACTCCACCAAAGGGAGGTGCTTTTCCCAGCCGTTGCCGAAATCGATAACACACGCTCGAAGCATGTCTTCTAGAGTTTGAATAGTTCGCTCAGACTGCCCATCCGTCTGAGGATGATATGCTGTGCTCATGTCTAATCGTGAGCCGAAAGATTTGTGCATCGCTTGCCAAAGCTCTGACGTGAATCGTGCATCGCGATCCGAAATAATAGAAGTGGGCACTCCGTGCCTCGAAACAACTTCTTTAAGGTAAACTTCTGCTAGGGTAGAAAACTTATCCGTTTCTTTGATAGCCAAGAAGTGAGCAGACTTTGTGAGTCGATCAACGATTACCCAAATAGTGTCATTCCCACGCTGGGATCTAGGTAAGCCCGTAACGAAATCCATGGAAATTTCTTCCCATTTCCACTGCGGTATCTTGGGCTGCTGCAGTAGGCCTGCTGGTTTCTGATATTCAACCTTGACTCTCGCACAGGTTAAGCATTTTCCAACGTAGGTGGCGATGTGAGCCTTCATACTAGGCCACCAATACGTTGTTTTGATATCGTGGTACATTTTATCTGCCCCTGGATGTACCGAGTAGCGAGACTTGTGCGCTTCATCCATCACAAGTTCGCGTAAGCCGCCATAAAGTGGGACCCAAATACGCCCCGTTACATAGTAAGCACCGTCTTCCTTTTGTTCCATGCGTTGCCTTGAACCGCGTAAGGCTTCAGCTTTGACGTTGTCAAGTTTCAGTGCTTCTAACTGAGCTGCTCGTATCTGTGCAGGAAGACTGGACTGAATGGTAAGCTGTAGCGCTCGCACGCGCTTAGGTAGGGTGTCTTTCCGACTGAGGGCATCAGCCACAACATTGGCCTTGCCTGGATGATACTTGATGGCGCATTCGTAGTCGTTCAGAAGTTCAACCCATCTTCGTTGACGCATATTCAAATCCTTTTGCTTAAGAATATGCTCGAGACTCCTGTGATCGGTGTAAATCGTGCACCGGGTACCGTACAGGTAGTGTCGCCATATCTTAAGCGCGAAAACAACAGCTCCCAGCTCTAAATCGTGCGTCGTGTAGTTCCGTTCATGAACCTTGAGTTGCCGAGAGGCGTATGCGATCACTTTATCCCGTTGCATCAATACACAACCAAGCCCTTGTATCGATGCGTCACAATAAACCACGAAGTCATCCGTGCCCTCGGGCAGTGAGAGAATAGGCGCGCTGCAAAGCCTATCCTTTAAGTACTGAAAAGCGGTCTCCTGTGTATTACCCCATCTGTAAACGACACCTTTCTGTGTAAGCATAGTGAGTGGTTGCGCGATCTTGGAGAAGTCTTTAATAAATCGCCTGTAGTAACCTGCCAAACCCAAGAATTGGCGTATTTCTGTCGGTGTACGTGGTGCTGGCCAGTTTCTGATCGAATCAACCTTGGATGGATCGACATGAATCCCATCCTTGTTTACCACATGGCCTAAGAAGTGGACTTCACGAAGCCAGAAGTCGCATTTTGAAAACTTTGCGTACAGTTGCTCTTTTCGAAGAAGTTCCAAAATAATACGTAGATGCTGCTCGTGCTCCTCCTGACTCTTGGAGTAAATCAAAATGTCGTCGATGAAAACGATGACGAACCTGTCGAGATACGGTTTGCACACCCTGTTCATGAGATCCATGAAGACTGCAGGTGCGTTTGTAAGCCCGAATGGCATGACCAGAAACTCGTAGTGACCATAACGAGTTCTGAAAGCAGTTTTGGAGACGTCCTCATCCCGGACTCTCAGCTGATGATACCCTGACCTCAAATCGATCTTGGAATAGTAACACGACCCTTGCAACTGGTCGAATAAGTCATCTATGCGTGGAAGAGGATAACGGTTCTTCACCGTCACCTTGTTGAGTTCACGGTAGTCGATGCACATCCTGAACGTACCGTCTTTCTTCTTCACAAATAACACTGGAGCTCCCCAAGGCGAAGAGCTTGGACGAATAAAGCCCTTTTCCAAGAGCTCTTGCAGCTGTTTCGACAGTTCTTCCAGTTCGGTTGGAGCTAAACGATATGGTGCGCGGGCTATTGGCGCTGCTCCAGGTGCCAATTCGATCTGAAACTCGACTTGACGATGAGGCGGTAAGCCTGGTAAATCTTCAGGAAACACCTGAGGGAAGTCACGTACAACTGGGATATCCTCCAGCTTCTTTTCCTTTGCTGATGCATCAGTAACGAGAGCCAGAATGGCAGTATGCCCCTTTCGTAAACATTTCTGCGCCTTCAAGTAAGAGATGATGCCAACCACAGCACCACTCTTGTCGCCCTGAACTTCGAGAGGTTCTTGACTGGAGCGAGGAATACGAATAACCTTTTCCTTGCATAAGATCTCTGCGTGATGTTGAGATAACCAATCCATGCCGATGACGACGTCGAAGCTACCCAAGACTATGGGTATAAGATCAATCGTGAAAGTCTGACCCGCTAGAACAATGTTACAACCCTTGACTACATGAGCGGCTTCTACACTTTTACCATTTGCTAGTTCTACGACGTGTTTAGTGTCTAGAGGTGTTGGTGTACGTTTTAATAAGTTACTCATTTTCATGGACATATAACTTGTATCAGCACCCGAATCAAATAAGACAGTAACGTAAATATCGTCGAGAAGGAACTTACCCATAACTACGTTAGGATCATTCACTGCATCTCCTCGACCCAACACAAATGCTCGACCACGAGCTTCATTGCCGTTGTTGTTGTTGTTGCCCCCATTATTGTTGTTATGGTTCCCGTTGCCCTGATGGTTGTTGTTGCGGTTCTGGTTCAACTGTGGGCAATCGCGTTTGAAGTGACCTTCAGCCCCACACTTATAACACCCCCTGTTGCCCTGTTGCTGATTCTGCTGATTCTGTGGAGCTGGTTGCTGAGGCTGCTGATTCTGATTTGCAGGGCGAGCGCTTCTACAATCTTTGGCCTCGTGACCCATCTTTAAACACCTTTGACAACGGCCCTTATTGCACTGGCCGCTGTGAT
Source organism: Helianthus annuus (assembly GCF_002127325.2). Classification (NCBI taxonomy): domain Eukaryota; kingdom Viridiplantae; phylum Streptophyta; class Magnoliopsida; order Asterales; family Asteraceae; genus Helianthus; species Helianthus annuus. The sequence continues at coordinate 157,834,273 of NC_035440.2, read as the reverse complement.
GCCTGTTGCAGTTGTTACACTTTGGAAGGTTTCCTCGATACCCTCCCTGTCTGTGGCTGCTCGATGAGTGCTGACTGGGACTTTGGTAACTATCCGTCTTTCGCTGCTGAGACTGTGACTGTACCGATGCTGATCCCTTGCTAGAATCCCCCTCCCATTTTCTCTTACTTTCGCTGGGAGTGGCAAGTGTAGTAGTAGCAGTAGCGGTAGCGGTAGTACTGATACGCTTTGGCAGTTTGCCCTGGTCTACTGCCTGATCTGTGATGCGATGAGCGAGGCGCTGAATTTCTTGGATGTTGTTGAGGTTAGCCGACGTTACGTGGCTCTGGATCTCTGGCGCGAGCCCCTTGAGATACAACTCAATTCGCTTGTATGGAGGATCTACCATAGTTGGGCACAGCACAGCCAACTCATTTGACCTCTTGGTGTAAGCTTCAATTTCCGAACCAACCATCTTCAGATTATACAGCTCATCTTCTAGCTTGTGAATATCTTCACGCGTGCAATACTCACGTTTAATGAGTTCCTTAAAATCGTTCCATGGGGTGGCGTTAGCAGCTGCCAACCCAAGAATCTGCACCTGCGCGTTCCACCAGGTTAGCGCGATTCCTTCTAAAGTACCGGTGGCAAACTTGACCTTGCGAGCCTCAGGGCACTCGCACATCTCAAATACTGATTCTAGCTTCTCGAACCAGTGGAGGAGTCCAACCGCTCCCTCTGTGCCGCTGAAAGAGCTTGGGCGACAGTCCATAAAGTTCTTGAAAGTGCACCCAGGTTGTTGCTGAGCGGGTTGACCTGCTTGTGTACGAATAGGGCAAAGTTAAGTACAGGAATTAATGTAGGATCTAAAGATCCTAGGGTCTATACTGCAGGGTATACTACCTGCTTGTGCGGCTGCAACCGCCGCAGCAACGAGTGCCTCTAGCTGGGCTTGTGTCATGTTAATTCGTGCGGCCATTGATCTTCACATCAAAGGCAACATTAGTGAGAAAGGTTCGCGAATAGTGCGATGACAGAAGAGTGTAAGCACATAAGTATTCTCATGCAATGTCAAGTTGTGAGCAAGTAATGTAAGCATACTACGAGCAAAGTCCTATGCTAATTCTAGCATGTAGGCAATAAACATAAACCTTATTACCTAGGAAGTTGAGTCTTGCACGTGGAGCGAAGCGTCGTTGTGGATCGTTGAGAGCACTGTTCTGGTTATAGTCTGGTTTTAATAAAAACGTTTTCCCATATTAAAACCTAGTTCTCTATAACCGATGGCTCTGATACCAATCTGTCACACCCCCAAAATCCATCTGTGGAGTATCACCGCTTGGGAGCGTGACTGACCAGGATCAAGCCACCAATCATATTGAACATGCATTTAATATTAAGTAAGATAAAAGAAAACCATCCATTCAATACAAAAGGTGTTCAAAACATATCATCGTTTTAAAGTGTAGCGGAAGCATAGTAAAGAAACCAACAGTAGTAAATAGTTTAAGCGTTGTAACAGTTCAACATAAGAAACCCGATCCTCGTCCACAACGACCCGCCTCTCCAATGCAAGCTCCCAGTACCTAACGATCTGCAAGGCATGTAACAGAATGATCAACAAACTAGTTGAGCGAGTTCACAGTAAGTAAATGTGTAACAGTAAGTAACAGGTGGCTCTACAGGGCCGATAGTAAGTTATGCTTGTGGGGGCTTCCCATGTTAAGTGACCACTAGACTGTTCGTATTATTATCCCTGTTCTTCGTCCGAGAACAGAAGTGTGTATAAAGTGTGCGTAGGTTTTACGCACGTATCCTTCGTAACCTGAGGATAGAAGTAAGTAATGCGTACACGTAGGTTTTACGTGCGTATCCTTCGTAACCGAGGATAGAATGGCATGTGAACCCGTAGGTGTTATCCCAACCTACGTAACCGTCCTGACATCCGAGGACATGATAGATGATAGTCTAGTAAAGCATATGTACGTTCCTTTCAATAATAACCTTTAACCCATTCCCACAACCCGGGAATCCCATGCCTTAGTAGGAGTGTGAACTCACCTTGGTTTGCTCGGTATGCTAAGTTATGCACTCACAAGTAATTAATCACGTCCTAGTGTATGCACGTATAACAAATCAGTTCATGTTCGCAATTGTACGCATGCAGTTTAATGTTCACATAACAGTCAGTTGCATAACAGCACACACGTATTATTTCACCTTGCACGAATACAGATGCTAACATTCATCTCTAAGCATGGCATGCCAATTAAATCCAGCATATAATCAATCAGTCAAAGTATGTTCATAATCCCTAACATCCTTCGAATCCAGTCACTATCTTTCGACAACAGTAATCACAATTATCTTTCGGAAACAATTATCACAATTACCCTTCGGACCAATGTTATGTTCCGAATCCTATGTCATCTTTCGGCCAACCTATCTTTCGGTCCAACTATCTTTCGGTCCAATAATGGTTCGGTCAAACTAGTATCTTTCGGTCAAACTATGTTTCGAGCCATTGATATCTTTCGGTCATAGCAGTTACGTTTATTCCAAGTTTACCCGATTATCATTTAACACCGATTTCACAATTCTACCAACACCAACAAGATCAAACAAGCATAATCACAATGTTTCACTCAAGAACCCTAATTCGATCATAAGAACAAAATCACTTAATCATGTTATGATCCAATTTCATAAGCATACACGTATGGCCGATTATCAAACATCAATACATATCGATCACCCTGACCTGATTACCCAGCCGATTAACAACCAATTCACAGCATTGATCATGAAATCATATTAGTCATCATCATGCTAGTCGATTATCAAGCATGAAATCTAATGTTACTATACAACAATCCAGATCTATAACATGGCAGCCGATTCAAACAAGCTTAGTCAGACATCCTTAATTATTCAAATCATGCGATCATATAATCCAAAACATGCAACAATATCATCATTCAAACAATTAAAACCATACAACTAGCACTAACCGGGAATGAAAGCAAAGGGAATTGATCAGCAGGTGATTTCCGGTTGTTTGTGATTGCCGACACACACACAAAAGAAAACTAGGGTTTTTGAAAAACTAACTGCCGGTTACAAGTATTACGTATTTAAACCTTTCACAGAAATGGGCCAAGCCCATTAGAGTAACTGGGCCGAAACATATCGAACAATGCCGAAGGATATGTTTCGAGCTCGAAGGTTATGTTTCGTGCACGAAGGATATGTTTCGTGGTCTTCGAATCGAAGGATATCCTTCGTGGTCCTTCGAGTCCTTCGATCTGTATGTTATCTTTCGAGGTCTAGACCAAAAGTTATTATGATAATAATAATAATTCTAATATTATATTCTATCACAGCAAATAATCACATATAGACAAAACGACAATACATTTCATTAACACACAACTTGTACAATTCAAGTCCACAATCCAAGCAACTAAACAGTCAAAGTCAGCGCGTATTTGATGCGAAAGTGAAAGTCAAAAACTCGAGTTGTCACAGTACTAACCGATTAGATGCCTAGAACAAGAAAAGCTTCGAGTGATAAGGGGATGCTTGCCGCCGGCTTCGAGTGGAGAGAAAGAGAGCGTGTAGGGTTTTGTGTGAGAGTGTTTTTGTAACAAAAATAGAATGTGGGCCGAACCCTTAATGGGCTTCCCATGATTCGGATGTAAGTAACACGGCCCCAAAGGGCTTGTGCGATCGAGTGGGGTTGTGCGTTTGGATACATACATACGAGCATGCAATACACGTTACACATAATATCATTTAATAATTCAAAGTTCATATAATTCAGCACGTTCATATACGCTACATACGTTACAAAGACAGGTTCGAAATACGAGTTGTCACACACATGGCCAAGTAATGTGTGAAAAGGCTTGAGAAATCAGTTTTGCAAAAATCCAAATCTAAAGCTTCAACTGATGTTAAGGGTAAAAAACCCATGGTTTCCCCCGTTCGAATCTTGAAAAGAGGAGAATCTTTGAAGACTGAAGAAAAGCTGAAATCAACCTTTGAGATTGGCGAATCTTCGAAAACCCAAAAGACTTCAAAGGTTTATCCAAAGACAAAATTTTTTGAAAATCAATCATGGGTAGTAAAACCAAAACAGTCAGTTGAGGAAAAGAAGATGTAAAGTGTCTCGAAAACAGAATCAAAAGTTTTTGAAAATGAAGTTGAAAAATTGGAATTTGAATTAGACAAGTTACTTGAGGAATTTCCGCCAATTAAAAAGGGAGATTTAAAACCAAAAGTCAAACCTGCTGTTCCAAATGTCATCTTTAACATTCCGAAAGTCGATGTGTCATGTGATCTTGTGTTTGGTAGTGTTCCGAATGTAAAGAAATCATGGGCTTCATTGTTTGAATGAATTTCTGTGATGGTTGCAGGGGCTGCCTAGGTCAATAATCTCAAAGTGGATCATGGACAGCGGAGCTTCAAGGCATATGACGGGAATGTTGGCTTTGCTCTATGACGTCAAATCTATCAACGGAGGTTACGTTGGATTTGTCGGGAATGAAGGTGGCAGGATATTTGGTGAAGGAACTCTGACGAATGGAGTCATCACGTTTGACAAAGTGAACTAAATCATAGAACTTGAGAACAATCTGCTGAGTATCTCTCAGATCTGTGACAAGTCTTTTACAGTATACTTTACTAAAAATGAATGTTTAATCATAAAACCTGGTTTTAAAATTCCTGAGGACATGGTGTTGATGCGAGCTCCACGAGAAAATGACTTGTATGTACTCGATATGAGCGTCGCAACAACAACTGATCATAAAAAACAATGTTTTGTGACAAAAACAAAGGGAACAGAAAAGGAAACAAAAATGTGGCATCGAAAGATGGGCCACATTCAGGTTTGGAAAATGAACTTTCTTGTACACAATGATTTAGTTGAAGGTGTAAATTTGAAAAATTTTTATTTGAATGTTGACTGTGTATAGTGCAAGAAGGGAAAGCAGACAAAGAAGACACACCCACAGAAGTTGCTGAATTCAATCAGAGTACCGCTTGAGAGACTCCCCATGGATCTCTTTGGGCCAGTTAATGTGTAAAGTATAAGTGGAGACTTGTACTGTTTAGTAGTCACTGATGACTTCACTAGATTTTCTTGGGTGATGTGTCTAGAGAGGAAAGATCAAACATTTGAATCACTGATGGTCTTGTTCAAGAAAATGGAAACGCTCTACAAATTGCCGATCAGGAGAATAAGAAGCGATAATGGAACGGAGTTCAAGAATAATCGCATGCTCGAGTTCTGTAATGAAAAGGGAATTCTTCATGAATTTAGTGCACCATACACTCCACAGCAAAATGGTGTAGCTGAAAGAAAGAATTGCACCTTAATTGAAACAGCTCGAACAATGCTCCCCGATTCTAAGTTGCCAATATTTTTCTGGAGTGAAGCAGTTGCAGCAACGTGTTATCCACTGAATAGAGTCCTCACAGTGAAGAAATACAAGAAAACGTGTTTTAAACTTCTTCATCGATATAAGCCGAATTTGAAGTTTTTAGAACCGTTTGGATCTCCGTGTACCTTTATAGATCCTGATGGCAAATTTGGTGCAAAATCTAATGAGGGTTTCTTTGTAGGTTACGCGAGCCCGCTGAAGAGGGTGTTTGTTCCGTGCCTGGGGAAGGTAATTCAAGTTCTGCATGTCGATTGTCAGAGATTTACATCTCCACCGCAACTTCCAAGACAAAGATTGCAGTTTGACTATGACAAACTCTGGGAGTCTTTTCAACTGCCGACCGAGCCAAGTGTAGAGGAACTCGTACTATTGTACCAACAGCAACAATCTATGTCACAAGATCAGGTGCCAAGACCGTTGGTAGTTTCTCAGCCCGCCGTGGGTACTAATGATCACGAGGCAGGTCCAAGTGGAACGACACACGAAGCCCCAGAGGAACCAGCTCCATCATTTGATAATTATGACGACTCAGAATCGGAAGACGGTTCGATTTTTGACGAGGAACCAAATGTTGCAACGATAGAAGCTGTGGATCACACCGGTGATCAAGACATCTCAAACTTGCAATCGGAAGTGAATGTGCCTGACACTGTAATGCCAAGAACTTTGTCTTATCATCCTTCAAAACAGATAATCGGCGATCTTCAGAGCGGAGTAAAAACACGGGATCAGATCAACAGAGCACTTACTTGTTTTTATACATCTGTTGCTCCTTTGCAAGTTGATTTTTCATTAAAGTGTTTCATCTCGCAGGTCGAACCTCGAACGTATAAAGAGGCTTTAACTGAAGAAAGTTGGGTAAATGCCATGCAGGAAGAATTACAGCAGTTTGAGAAGCTGGGAGTATGGAAGTTGGTAGATCTTCCTGAGAATCAGAAGCTGATAAAGACAAAGTGGGTCTTTAAATGCAAAAGGGATGATAGAGGAGTGATTGTAAGGAATAAAGCACGATTGGTAGTACAGGGATTCAGTCAGCAAGAAGGCATTGACTTTACGGAAGTATATGCACCTGTTGCTAGACTCGAGGCGATAAGAATCTTCCTGGCATTCGCGTCCTGGAAAGGATTCAAAGTATACCAACTAGATGTCAAGTCTGCATTCCTATATGGCAAAATCAAGGAAGAAGTGTACGTTGGACAACCACTGGGGTTCACAGATCCAGTACACAAAAACAAAGTCTATCTTCTGGATAAAGCGCTTTATGGTTTACACCAGGCCCCGAGAGCCTGGTACGAGACGCTTTCCCAATACCTGCTGGACAACGGGTTCATCAGAGGGACAGTTGATAGTACGTTGTTTACGAAAGATGTTGCAGGGCATCTATTGATCATGCAGATTTACGTCGACGATATCATCTTTGGATCGACGAATGATGATTTGTGCAAAGATTTTGAGAAGGTGATGAAAAGGAAATTTGAAATGAGTTCGATGGGGGAGATGAAGTTCTTCCTAGGGCTACAGGTGGAGCAGATGCCCGAAGGAATCTTCATTCATCAAACCAAATACGTGAACGATGTTCTGGAGAAGTTTAACATGTCAGAATCTACGCCAACATCAACCCCCCTAGGTCAGAATCACGGGATCTGTCCGGATGAGAGTCGAGAGAAAGTGGACGAGACGTATTATCGGTCGATAATTGGATCTTTGATGTATCTTACTGCTTCTCGCCCAAACATCATGTATCCGACGTGTTTATGCGCCCGTTATCAGTCTAGCCCAAAACAGTGATACCTGACAGTTGTGAAATGTATTTTACGGTATTTGAAAGGCTGCCCAAGCACCGGCTTGTGGTATCCTAGATCAGGTGACTTCTCTCTCACAGGTTATGCTGATTCGGATTTTTGTGGCTGCAAACAAAATGCTAAGTCCACCACTGCAGGCTGTCAGTTCTTTGGAATTCGATTAGTCACTTGGCAGTGCAAGAAACAAACCTCAGTAGCGCTTGTAACATTTGTGCTTGTAATCATTGTGAACAGTTCAGTTATCAATAAAACAATGTTATTTGATCCCAATGTTTGTTTGGTTGTGTTTTACATTTTTCATGTTTTGACTTTTGTTCAATTTCAAACTCTACATCGCTTTCTGGAGAGTTATACGCTAACTAGTACTTAAACGTACTCAGTTTAATGCGAAAAATACTCTGGAACATCAACATATATTCAACATACCTTAAATAACCTTTACATAACTTAGAAATAAGTTTTGAAGGCTTTGGTATAGCAAAAACAAGTTAATTCGCTTACAAGGACTAAAATTGACAAACTGCGAAAGTATGCCAATTTGAACTGTAACGAACATTCCGGAACATGTCCATAAGTTAAACATACCATAAATATCCTTCACATAGCTTAGAAATAGGCTTTGAGGGGTTTGGTATGCTAAAACAAACTTTTGGATCATTCAGGGGCTAAAAGTGTCAAGAAGTGCACAAGTTGCATTTTTGCGCATAACTTACGTTCGGAATACATCCGGACATCCAAAAATTTATGTAAGCATCCTTATATTATTCCTTAGTGTATGGCATGAGAAAAATCCATTCGTCGCGTCATTCGGATCATTTTTCGCGCTTATGCGCATTCCGTCGTAATTAAGCGAACATCGCGATCGAACGGCCAAACGAACCAACATCCAGAACATTTTTGAGCATGTTTCATGTCCACAATGTTTAGGCATCATTTTAGGGCCTTAAAGTTGGCTTTACGGGCCTTAGAAGTGTCAGAAATAGCTTAAACACGCAACAGGGACCAAATATGTAAATTCTGCAAGTGGTGCAGATCAGACGGGGCCAGGCGGCCCGCGTAAGTTTGGCCTGCACCTTCACGCGGGCCGCGTCAGACTAACAGATCAGATAAGATCGATTAGTCAGCGAATCTCAGCAGATTAAACCTCGTCCACATGTTTTCACTTGCCCTTTCAGCTCACTAAGGGGCATTTTCAGTAACCACAAGTTTTCGACAAGTGTACGCACGAGATTCGATCACGTTTTTCAAGAAACGATCCTAACAGTTCGGGAAATCCTATAACTACCCCCCCTTTTTGGTTAAAACCCACAAGAATCTGATCTAAGCTCTAAGTTGGAACCTTTGTTTCATACCTGAGCTATTTTGATCTAGATTAGCATTTGGGGACCCTCCGTAAGTATTCTTTCGTTCTTTTATTCGCTTTTCGAGTCCGAAAGTCAACGTTTTGTTGACTTTCTGCATTGACCAGCCTATGGTCAACCCGAAGTTCATGGAACTTCATAACGTGAGTGTGATCACGATGGTTATAGTCCGTAGTGACTATACCTACTGATTACCACGTTTTACTTCAACGACTTGTTTTGTGCATTTTACATATGGTTTAAGTTGATACATTTCGCTTACCATACATGATACATTTTGGGATACACATTACATGATTTACATTGAACATAAACACGTTGACATTGACATACACATTTGGTGGTTTACATTGAACATAAACATTTGACATGGTTTACACAATAACACTTGACATTTGGTTTATACATGAACAATTTACATGGTGGATTGGTTTGGGTAAATGGTTTGAGTAACGTGGAGTATGTAATATGAGGCAAACATGGTGGATACGCCGCTAGTACTTCCTATATATAAATGTTTGTATAATATTACGTATCTTAGCGTTATCTAAGTCATTTCTGCTTAGACGTATAACATTTTATACAAATAACATACTTTTCATAAAACATTGTCTTACAAAACAACTTATCTTATTCAACTCATTTTACTAGATTATTCATTTAACCTTACATTTATCTATACATATCATCTGATATTATCGTTTTTTTTACGGTTTACAAAGCGAGACAAATTACAAGGTTCATGACTGACTGTTATTAAACACTTCTTTAAACTCAAGTCATGAATCCCATTTTCACAAAAAACTATGTATCTCACAGGCATTTTTATGCTGACGTACCTACTTTCACATGTGTTTTCAGGAGCTATTCCATAGGATGATGATCATGACACTAGGGCGGACCTGTGCCTTTGAGAATAAAAATGAAGATAGAATTAGTTTAATTGTGTTCTGAGCTCTTTGTTTTCCTGTTTGAAACGATGTAGCACTCTTGTTTATAAATAAAATACAACTTTGTATGCCATGGTCATGAAACAATTTAATTCTGTCCCAACACTCCCCGGCGTTTCCGCCGCGGTTCCATGTTATACGCGGCCGGGGTGTGATAGAAGAGTTGGTATCAGAGCCATTGGTTATAGGGAATTAGGTTATTAGTAATGCTTTGACCTAGACTATAACTTTCTAGGACCCTAACACGAGTTATCTTGTGTTTAGAGTTTAAAACATGCACATCACCTATCCTTAGGTGATAACCACAACGGGAACTTCGGTTCCGAATCCGCTTTGAAAATTAATCATCTGTTCTAGGATGATTGATTACTAGGTTTTGAACCCTCTGTTATAAGATTTTGAACCCTCTGTTATATGGTTTTGAACCTCTTTGGATTTCAAAAATCCCGTCAAAGTTTTGGGTTAATAGTGTGAACACGTGCGAACTGGAAGAGTGAATGCCTGTACCCTGGGTTTTCTGTCTAAGGCTAGAGTGTTCGTACAAATCCACATAATCGGACCAGTCACTCTTACCTGGGAACTCTTGGGGTGAGTGTTCACTTATAGGCGAGCATGTCTTCGCGATACACTAATTCTGACCCATTTACTTTGACTAGACATTTCATGTCGCTTGTTTGCTTCGCGATGCATAACCGCCATCTTTGCTTTTGTTGATTTTGCTTCATCTCATTCTCTTCATCCAATCATCTCACTCGTTTCATTTCATGTTTTTTTCTCTTCTAGAATGTCTCCTCGACGCGACAACCAGATAGCTACTGCCGAGCTGGCAGAAATTATTGCGCAGCAGATGGCTGCTCAATTCCCAAATCTCTTTGCTCAATGGAACCTGGCCAACAACAACAACAATGGTACATGCAAATACAAGGATTTTAATTCGGCTAAGCCACTCAAGTTTAGTGGTTCTGAGGGAGCAACTGGGCTTCTTCAGTGGTTCGAGAGCATCGAGAACACTTTTCGCCACGTGTAGTGTCCTGACAATCGCAAGGTCGAGTTTTCTTTGAGTGTGTTTTAGAAGAGGGCTCTTACGTGGTGGAACGGGGTTATGAGAGATCAAGGTGCAGAAGTTGCTCTAGCTCAGACATGGGCTGAACTGAGAGCTCTTATGATGAGGGAGTTTTGTCCTCGTCATGAGCAACGAGCGTTGGAGAAAGAATTTGATGTTTTGAGGCAAGATAGTGGCGAGTACAGGGCTTATACGGATAGGTTTGAGGAGTTGAGTCTTCTTTGCCCGACTATGGTTACCCCACTCGATAAGGCCATCGAAAGGTACATCGACGGCCTACCTGACTCAGTACAAGACATCCTTACTGGTAGCAACCCTACCACACTCCGTCAGGCAATCGAGTTATCAGGACACTGACTGAGTCGCAGATTCGAAAGAATAAGCTACACAGGAAGGGTGACAAGGGCAAGAAACAGTCGGCTGACAAGGAAGATAGCAAGAAAGGTCAAAACAAGAAGGGAAAGGATTCTGGTTCCTCAAGGGGGTCAAGGAAGCGTAAGGCTTCCCAAAACTATGCTGTTACTTCCCAAGCTAACCAGGCAGCTCCCAACCAGCCTCCAGCAAAGAAGCCCTATTCAGGAAGTGCACCTTTGTGCAATCAATGCAACAGTCACCATCAGCCGCAATATTAGTGCCGTTTCTGTACTAACTGTGGGAAGTCGGGTCATCTTGCCGATGTTTGTCGGTTTGCTCAGAATCGCGCAATTCAGAACCCTGCTCAACAAGTTGCTCAGCAACAGGGTCAGGCTGCACGACCAAACTACCCACCAGGTGCTTGTTATAACTGTGGGGATCTGACCCACTACAGAAATCGGTGTCCAAGACTAGCCAACCAGAACCAGCATGCAAACCAAAATCCGGCTCAGGCTCGAGGGCGAGTCTTCAACATGAATGCTCAGGAGGCACAAGCAGACAACGAGGTGGTGAACGGTACGTTCTTTATTAATAATCAGCCAGCATCTGTTCTTTTTGATTCGGGTGCCGACAAGAGTTTTGTGTCATTGTCTTTTGAGGCAATGCTTCGCGTGTCTAGAACGAAACTAGGTAAACCTTTGACAGTAGAGGTTGCCAGTGGAGAACCCATTGTTCTTAATTCTGTTCTACGCGAGTGCCAGTTGAACCTTAATGACCATATTTTTCCTATTGACCTCACGCCAATGCAACTTGGAAGCTTCGACGTTATTGTGGGAATGGATTGGTTATCTAAGCATCACGCAGAGATAGTTTGTTCTGAGAAGATTGTTCATATACCGCTGTCGACAGGCGAGATCCTACAGGTTCGTGGTGAGAAGCCTGCCGGTGGTCTCAGACTTATGTCTTGTTTTAAAGCACGGAAGTATCTTCGGAAGAACTATGTGGCTTTCTTAGCACATGTTACAGCAGATAAAGGCAAGGGTAAGACTATTTCAGATATTCCTGTCGTTCGGGATTATTCTGAAGTTTTCCCTGAAGAGTTACCTGGTCTACCTCCAGCATGCCAAGTCGAGTTCCGTATTGATCTCGTACCTGGTGCAAATCCCATTGCCAGAGCTCCATACCGTCTTGCACCGTCAGAGATGCAAGAATTATCTAAACAGCTTCAGGAGCTCTCCGACAAAGGTTTTATCCGTCCTAGCTTTTCACCTTGGGGTGCTCCCGTTCTTTTTGTAAAGAAGAAGGATGGATCTTTTAGGATGTGTATCGATTATCGTGAGCTTAACAAGCTTACCATCAAGAATCGATATCCCCTACCTCGCATTGATGATCTCTATGATCAATTGCAAGGCGCTTCTTATTTTTCAAAGATTGACCTACGATCTGGATATCATCAACTCCGTGTGCATGAAGAAGATATTCCCAAGACAGCGTTCCGTACTCTCTATGGACATTATGAGTTCACAGTCATGCCATTTGGTTTGACTAATGCTCCTGCTGTTTTAATGGACTTGATGAATAGGGTCTGCAAGCCTTATTTGGATAAGTTCATCATCGTGTTCATTGATGACATCTTGATTTATTCTAAGACGCAAGCTGATCATGAGCAACATCTACGTCTTACTTTGGAACTCCTAAAGAAAGAGCAGCTTTTCACCAAATTCTCCAAGTGTGAATTCTGGCTTAAAGAAGTTCAATTCTTAGGACACATTGTCAACGAACAAGTTATTCATGTAGATCCCTCCAAGATCAGTGCGATTAAGGATTGGGATACACCTACTACACCTACTGAAGTTCGTTCTTTTCTTGGTCTAGCGGGTTATTACCGCCGCTTCATTGAGAATTTCTCAAAGATTGCAGTTCCTCTAACTGCTCTAACTCAGAAGAACAAGCCATTTGATTGGGGAGTCAAACAAGAGGAAGCGTTTCTGACTTTGAAACAAAAGCTTTGCAACACGCCTGTCCTAACATTGCCTGAGGGCAATGATGATTTCGTCGTTTATTGCGACGCATCTAAATTAGGTCTTGGCTGCGTCCTGATGCAAAGAAACAAAGTCATAGCATACGCATCAAGGCAGTTGAAGATTCATGAGAAGAACTACACCACTCATGATCTGGAGTTGGGTGCAGTTGTCTTCGCTCTCAAAATCTGGAGACACTATTTGTACGGTACAAAATGTGTGGTTTTCACTGACCACAAAAGTCTTCAGCATATCTTCAATCAGAAAGAGCTCAACATGAGGCAACGACGTTGGGTGGAACTTCTAAACGACTACGACTGCGAGATTCGCTACCATCCTGGTAAGGCGAATGTCGTAGCCGATGCTTTGAGTCGCAAAGAACGTACTAAGCTTCATTGTGTTCGTGTCCAATCTGTTATTCAAGCTCAAACTGATATTCAAGCCCGTATTTCTCAGGCTCAGCAATCTTGTGTTTCGCAAGGTTTGTTGGATAAGGAATTTCCTTATCACATAACACCTGCTCTTGAACTGAAGGACAATGGATCGTATTACTTCATGGACCGTTTGTGGGTCCCAAGCCAAGATGATCTTCGTACCTTGCTTATGGATGAAGCCCAAAAGTCTCGTTATTCTATTCATCCTGGCTCAGATAAGATGTATAAGGATCTTCGTATTCAGTATTGGTGGCCTGGTATGAAGAAAGACATTGCCTTATACGTATCCAAATGCCTTACTTGTCTTAAGGTTAAGGCTGAACATCAGTGTCCTTCCGGATTATTGGAGCAACCAGAGATCCCAGTTTGGAAATGGGAAAACATTACTATGGATCTCATTACCAAACTCCCGCACACAAAGAAAGGTCACGATGCCATCTGGGTAGTCGTTGATCGTCTTACCAAGTCAGCGCATTTCTTGCCAATCCGTGAGGATTTTTCTGCTGACAAACTTGCTCAAATTTACGTAGATGAAATTGTAGCTCGACATGGTGTTCCTTTGAACATCATTTCTGACAGAGATGCTCGTTACACTTCTCATTTTTGGAGAACCATGCAATCTGCTATGGGGTCTCAACTTAACCTAAGCACAGCTTATCATCCGCAAACGGATGGCCAATCTGAAAGAACAATCCAGACAGTGGAGGATATGCTTAGAGCTTGTGTGATTGATTTTGGGGGTAGTTGGGATTCACATCTTCCATTGATTGAATTCTCCTACAACAACAGTTATCACTCCAGCATCAACATGGCTCCTTTCGAGGCTCTCTATGGTCGAAAATGTCGTTCACCAGTCTGCTGGAATGAGATTGGCGAGGCTCAACTTACTGGACCTGTAGGATCGTTTTGCGACCCGAATGAGTCGATCAGAGGCGTTTTCGTCAATTACAGGTGCGGAAAACAAGTAATCAACGTAGGAATAGCTTGTAATACACTTTAAACTCTTTCTGTATTGATTTGACGGTAAATACACTCAGTTCTCGATCCGGCAACACTTCGGTACGAGATTCTACCAACGTTACAAATGAAATCGCTCATGGGGTATTTATACTGTTCTGGAACCTCTTATTGGACAGGCCCAATAAGCGGCCCAACATGACATTGGAGCGATCCAACATGTTGCCACTCGAGCGATCCACTCAACTAGTCATTCGAGCGGTCCACTAGCATGTCCATTCGAGCGGTCCTAAGACTCTAATGGACTATGAGCGATCCAATAAACTCAGACCTATACATTTTCACATTTTCTCTAATTTCATGCCCAGATCTATCATCTAAAGTCTATGACTCGATACAAAACGTAATCAGCAGATGTAATGCACCAACAGACTCCCCCTCAGATGTTGATGGAGTCGACTATCGAGTCACACCAATGCTGTGTCTTCACATCTTTAGTCTTGATCAGTCTTTGGGCTTCTAGCTCTCTATCTACAGACTCCCTGTGATAACTCGAATTTGCAAGATTTCTATTTCGCATTTATTGCACGTTCTTGTATTGTTTAGTTGATTGATTGCACAATTAGTTGCTATGGAATTGTATACGTTTTGATACAATGAAGTGTATTGTGTGATTGTGCATGGTTATGTGTTAATTGTGATAAACTTGTTAAATATGTAAACTTGGTGGTGAAACTATGAAATTGTTATGAGATGGTGTTCATGTGTAAAATATGATACTTAGGGAGGTAGAGGGTAATTAGTGAAATCTTAGAGATACTTAACCCTAATTCCCTTTTCACTAATCATTCTCACAAAAATCCAAGCACTTACTTTTCTCTAGCAATCATCACCCTCATCATCATTGGCACAAGACATTTCCGCACTTTTGATTCATCTTTCTCTAGAACCATTCAAGGTAATTGTGTAATCATCGTTTATTGATTGTGTGATTGTTAACAATGCATGATTCTTGTAATTCTTGAAAACCCTAGTTTATCATATGATGGTTCTGTGTTTTCAATTGATGTTGATTATTGTGATATGATGAATGATTAGTTGTATGGCGATAAGATTGTTCACCGAATGATTGTTGTAATCATTGAATGATTGCTTATGTAATCTGCACTTTGTATACATGAATTACGGTTTCCAGATTATATGAACTATAGAACGTAACTGATGAATGTGTAAAGTGTAACTGATACAATCACGTCGAACTTGATCATTCGTATGTATGTTGATGTTAGTCAGAGTTTTAATGAATTCACTTGTCTGAGTTTTATAATAACATGTTGTCCGACGTTTGATCAAGCACATGGAGTCTGAGTATATACATGACTTCTAGTCCGAGCTTTATGCATAAATCATATAATCCGAGTTCTTGAATAACTTATATGTCCGAGTTCTTTGTTTGTTTATGTAGTCCGACTTTTGTAAAGTAAGCATCCCAAGGTCCGAGTTTAGGGCCCTAAGGCCTTGGTCCGACTTTTAACATGCACAAGGGTGTCCGAATTTGTTAAGGGGGATACCCCTTGTCCGAGGTTGTGAAGGGGATACCCCTTGTCCGACTTTGTGAGGGGGGAGGCCCTTTGGTCCGAGTTTTAACTCCCCAAAACCCCCTTACCTGGTCCAACTTTTGACCCATGTCCCCATGTCCGAGCCTTTAACCCATACCCCTACATCTCTTGTCCGACTTTCAAGTTATATGTAACTAGTCCGACTTTTAATCACATGAACATGATCCGACTTTCATTGTTTGTGATGTCCGACTTTTATAAGATGTTTCAAAGTCCGAATTTGCTTATCATGCTTAGCCCGACTTTCTTACTTGTGATATAGTGCCGAGCTCTCATGTCTTATGCTTTGTTTAAGTGTTAAGCTTTGTTGATTGTCAGAATTGCATACGTTATGTAGAATCAGAACCTTACAAAGTGATGTATGAAGCAAGTTACCTGTAAACACAAGTGTATAGAGCCTATTGTATGTTCTGTATGTTCTGTGCATTACCGCATGCTACCGTATGTTATCGTATATGATTGTGTGATGCTGTAGATAGGAACAATCTTCATCATATCATCCTGTACACAGTGAACACACATAGCACATTGCTTGAGTATCAAAGTCTAGCAAACCCTAATTGATTTTATATACTTACGTCAAGAATGTGCAACATATCCTAGGTCGTGTGTAACGGACTTAGACATTTGATAAACTCTAGAGCATAGCATACCGAGCAAACCAAGGTGAGTTCACACCCTTACTAAGGCATGGGATTCCCAAGGGCTTGGGAATGGGATTAAAAGAATGAGATTGACTAGATTCGTACATACACTGTTACTAGACTACCATACCATCGTCCTCGGTTGTGCAGGACACATACGTAAAACCTACGTATACTTATGCTACTCGCTATCCTCGGTTGTGAAGGATACTCACGTAAAACCTACGTGAACTTATACTCACTACTGCCTTGGTTGTGTCAGGCACTTACGTAAAACCTACGTAAACCCCCGCGTACCCCTATCCTCGGTTGTGAAGGATTACTTACGTAAAACCTACGTAAACTTGTACGTGTTGCTGTTCTCGGAATATGTAGAACACTTATGGTTACGAATAGTCTAGTGGATATACAACATGGGAAGCCCCCACCAATAGAACGTACTATCGGCTCAGTAGAGCCACATGTTACATACGAACTTACTATTACGCAATTACTTTCTGTGAACTCGCTCAACTAGTTGTTGATCCTCTGTTACATGCCTTGCAGGTCGTTAGATACTTGGAGCTTGCACAGGGAGGAGCTGGTCGTTGTGGGCTTGGATCGTGATTACCTTATTAAACACTTATGACATTTCATACTTAATTATGTTGGGTTTTGATTATACGCTTCCGCTAAACAATGATAACCTACTTATGTTTTGGGACACCTTTCATATGGATTTGGTTTGGTCTAATAGCAATTACTTTTATTATACATATGTTGTTCTATATGATTGGTGGCTTGATCCTGGTCGGTCACGCTCCCAAGCGGTGATACTCTGCAGGTGGATTTTGGGGGTGTGACACTCCCCCTCTCGATTTGCTGGCATTCCTTTATTCTTTAGCAATATCTTCAGGATCGTTGTCTGGCTTTCCGTCTATCAGCTTCTCATCTTATCCTGCATAAGCTCTACCTCAAAGTAAATTTCTTTCACATATATTTCAAACATATAACTCTGCACCAATTCAGATTCTTCTTTAAACAAACACAGAGTTTGATGAACCACTTGAAAAGTTAGATTATGAAATCATTTAATTTCACACACACACTCCCCCTCAAGTATTGCTCATCATGTTTAGCACTCAGAATTTTGAAAATCAGCAACTCAACATCAATTGTCGAAAATCTTTTTGAATTTTCAAAATTTATGCTAAAACACACCAAAAATCTTTTTGGATTTTTTGAAAGAAAAATAAAATGCAGAAATAAACAATTTACAGACAATATTTTTGTGAGCTCGTACAAGAGGATCATATCAGTTATGAGACATATCACCAACACCGTTAAGCTTTAAACATTCTCAGTTCTAAACAATTTACCAAGTTTGTCAGTATGTTTGTCCACTTAAATCTTCACACAGACTTCAATTGATTCGAGATACGATATTAGTGTTTTAGAGACTTAAACTTAATTGTGTATCACTCCACTTGAATATACTCCTGTATCCAGATCCCAAATATTCAGTCTTACAGGTGAGTATACCACAGATAATATCTGTAAAGGGGTAGATGCGAAACCGTGAGAGCTCAGGTCAGAACTTCCGTTCAGCAGAGAGATGACGGCTCGACTTTTGGTGGGTCCCCTTTAGAGGATCTTTTTTACAACAGCAATGGCTATCAATTTTATTGTTTAATCAGATTGCTGAGGGCGGCGCTTTTTCAAGCTTATGCAGAAAGTATTATCCGGGAACTAGGTCAGTACTTCCATACAGCAGAAGTCCCGGGATAATACCCCAGATATCACTGAGTATAAAGACCTAGTATCTCAGAATACGGGACCTTTCAAACAAGATTTCGGGGGTTACCCATATATTCAAGAATAGTTACCCACGAATCAAGCAAGTTTGATTTAGGTTTATATCTCGTTTCAACTTACTAAATGTGCAAAAATCTACTGACACATCCGCAGTAAGTTCGTTTATCACATTTTGACTTTCCAATTCTTTAGCGTGTCGTGATAGTCCACTGATGTACTATCATTTCCTCTTTTATGCAACAAAAACTCAATTTTTGATTTTATCATGTTTTTGTCTTTTTCAAATTTTCTGATGTTTTTGGATTTTCTGAAAATTCTTACTCCCCTAAAATTCAAATACATCTAATGAAAAATTGAAAACAAACTGTACAGAACATGACAAGCGATATCAAATCACCTCAAATCGCCATTCACTAGGCATAAACAATCAGAACTCCCCCTATCAACAAACTATTTTCCCATTTTAGATTTCAAAACACTTAAGTTTGTTTTAATCAAAATGGTTTTTCCGAAAAATAAGTTTGTTTGATTTTACCAATTGTAGGTTACCATTTGTATGAATATCCAACAAATGTTCGGGGTTGTGGTTCATCATCTTGTCTATCGACCAATGTAGGAAAATACAAGTACAACTTAATGTCCTTTATTTACCATTATCAGTTCAGAAACCTCTGTACCAATTGTAAAACATCAACGAACATAAACAAACCTCTTTACCGTTTGCATAATTGACATTACCGAATAGAATTTTGAGAAAGATGCCGATTCATGCTCCACGCTTACAAACCTGGGAGCTCCGGCAAGTCCTGAGACTTACTGTTCATAATATGTACCATCCCAGTCACAAACCAGGGATGGTTCAACCTTTTCTTTCTTTGTTTTCTTCTCGTAAAATTCCTTAACCCCTTTGACTTTTCGATCAATCATTTTGCCAAAGATGTGTTTTACCTTGGGGTTAAAGACCTTCTCAGCATCAAATTCCTGTTCATCATGGAAAAATTGGTTAGAAATCTCAACTTTACCAATTCTCTTCTTGTAATTATCAGCCCGAAGTGATGGAAACTCCTCATCATTCACAATCGGAACTGATTTATCAACTTTTACACCAGCTTCACATTTTGAAACAATTTGTGGCTCAACTGACTTTGTGGAATCAGTTTCATCGCCTGAAGATAGCTCCTCTGATTTTGATCCATCAGAATCATCGCTAGAGCTTTCACCAAGACTCTTAACAACCCATTTTTGTTTATCAGATTTTGCTCTTTTCTTGTAAAACTTGTTCGAACTCTCACCAGTTTCAAAAATAGAATCTTTAAACAGTTTTGTTCTATCAAGTGGTGATTCGAACGCAAACACCTTTTCTGAGATTTTGCGAAAAACTCCCTGTTTTGATTGTATCGCCTGAGAACAATCTTTGGCGATATGTCCAACGTTGTTGCACTTGAAACAGGTTCTTGAGTCCTTCTTTTGTTCAGCTTGTTTCTTTTTCAGAAACTCATTGTTCGTTTCCCTCCAGAAACTTGTCTTTTCTTCTTCATCAGTTGACGAACCTGAAACAAATGACATTTTGGATTGAAAATCACGAACATATTTTTCATTTTTCTGTTTTTCTGTAGGAGTAAAACCTAATCCTTTCTTTTTGAAATTACCGCTATGGTTTGATCTCTTTTGGAAATCTGAACCAGAACTGTAATTCTTTTTCTTGTTTAATCTCTGTTGAACTCTTGAGGTGTATTTTTTAGGTTTTTTTTAAGACATAAGTCTTTAATTTCAGAAATATTCATTTCTGTGAGGTTGAAAACCTTGTTTATCAATTCAGTTTTGACACCTCTTAAAGGAAATTCCTCATCAGAATATAATTTGTCCGAATTATTCAAAGTATAAGCAACTTTAAACAACCCATCATCCAAATTAGACTTTGATAACAGGAATTTTCTATCATAAACTAATTTTCCCTGTTTTTCTGTTTGCACCGGAGTTTTTGACTCAGATTTTGACTCTGACGCGGACTCCGACTTTGACTCGTCACTGTCATCACTATCTAACACATGATCCACAACTTTCTTCATCAATTGAGACTGTTGATCAGTGTCAGATGATGTAAACACAACATCAATACTTTCTGGAAGATTGACCGACGACTCTGACTCCCACTGTAAATTTGTAGCCTTTTTGACTCTTTCATCGCTAGGATGTCTAGGCAAATATCCGTTTTCCAGTCGAGGTGGACATCTGTTATAACTGACACCTTGCTTCTTACCAGATGATGTCTTTTCAGTATCCTTTTTCTTGTCACTCTTCCTCTTGTCAGCAATCTTTTCTTCAATACTAACTTCAGCTGCTTTTTCTTCAGTTATCTCATCTTCTTCCCAGACCTTCATGCTCTCAACAGTCGGATAAATCCTGTCAATCACATAGGAAGTACATGAGTAACATTTCAATAAACAATTTACTCTTTCAGTTTCAATTCGTTGCAGTTCAAGCTTCTGTTCTAAAACAGCACACTTTTCAATGTAATTGTTTACAACTTTTTGTTTTGTCATAAACGCTCCCTGAAGTGTCTTCATAGCAATTGCTTGTTCTTCACTAGTTTGATTGTACTGATTCATTGTCTTGTTCAGCACATCATAAGACTCCTTCAGACTGTTTAAGTTGTAAATCAACATGCTGTTCTGCTTTTTCACAATCTCGCAGTTTTCACATTTCACCGAAACTTCTTTTGCATCAACTTGTTCTTCAACTTTAAACTTAGGCACTTCTGTCATCTTTTGCCTTCTCACCACCGGCACTTCTTCATCATCACTACTCACCGGTGTTTTAATCTTCTTCTTTTTCTTCTCCTTCTTGACTTTTTCATCTTCACTATCACTCTCAGCAAGCAACTTCATATCTTCTCTGTATTTTCTCGCCCAATACTCTGTATCATCATCACTATCATCTACAATCTTTGCTGTAAATGCAGTGTAAGCTGTGGTTTGATCAGGAATGTAATCATCCCAAGTAAAATTTGCCCAGCTAAAACCCTCTGCAAGCTTTTCATCTTCTTGATCAATCAAACAAGCTTTTCCATTTTCTGGAATGTAATTATCCCAGGTAAATGATTGCTTTTGATTTGGATTAACCACACAAGCTCTCTTTCCGGTATCTTCAATCACTTCTCTTCCATGTGCAGTCTGAGCTTGATGTTTTTGTTGTTGAGATGATTGACCAACTTGGTGATAGATGGCTTTGCGATAGTAATCGTTGTTGTTGTTGAATGGATTTTGAGCTCCACTTGCTTCTCGGTTTGTGCACTCCCTCTTGAAGTGTCCTTTTTCCCTGCACCGAGTAAACCAAGGTGAGTTCACACCCTTACTAAGGCATGGGATTCCCAAGGGCTTGGGAATGGGATTAAAAGAATGAGATTGACTAGATTCGTACATACACTGTTACCAGACTACCATACCATCGTCCTCGGTTGTGCAGGACACATACGTAAAATCTACGTATACTTATGCTACTCGCTATCCTCGGTTGTGAAGGATACTCACGTAAAACCTACGTGAACTTATACTCACTACTGCCTCGGTTGTGTCAGGCACTTACGTAAAACCTACGTAAACCCCCGCGTACCCCTATCCTCGGTTGTGAAGGATTACTTACGTAAAACCTACGTAAACTTGTACGTGTTACTGTTCTCGGAATATGTAGAACACTTATGGTTACGAATAGTCTAGTGGATATACAACATGGGAAGCCCCCACCAATAGAACGTACTATCGGCCCAGTAGAGCCACATGTTACATACGAACTTACTATTACGCAATTACTTTCTGTGAACTCGCTCAACTAGTTGTTGATCCTCTGTTACATGCCTTTGCAGGTCGTTAGATACTTGGAGCTTGCACAGGGAGGAGCTGGTCGTTGTAGGCTTGGATCGTGATTACCTTATTAAACACTTATGACATTTCGTACTTAATTATGTTGGGTTTTGATTATACGCTTCCGCTGAACAATGATAACCTACTTATGTTTTGGGACACATTTCATATGGATTTGGTTTGGTCTAATAGCAATTACTTTTATTATACATATGTTGTTCTATATGATTGGTGGCTTGATCCTGGTCGGTCACGCTCCCAAGCGGTGATACTCCGCAGGTGGATTTTGGGGGTGTGACAGATTGGTATCAGAGCCATTGGTTATAGAGAACTTGGTTTTAATAGGGGGAAACGTTTTTATTAAAACCAGACTTTAACCAGAACAGTGCTCTCAACGATCCACAACGACGCTTCGCTCCACGTGCAAGACTCAACATCCTAGGTAATAAGGTTTATGTTTATTGCCTACATGCTAGAATTGCATAGAACTTTGCTCGTAGTATGCTTAGATTACATTGCCCACTACTTGTTATTGCTTGAACACACTTGTGTGCTTACACTCTTCTGTCATCGCACTACTCGCGAACCATTCTCACTTATTTTACCTTTACTATGAAGATCATGTCCGGACGCGTGAACATGACTCAAGCCCAGTTGGCGGCTCTCATTCAAGAACAAGTTGCTGCGGCACTTGCAGCTGCAAACGCAGGAGGTATACCCTGCAGTCGTAACTCATTCTAGGATCTTTAGATCCTACGTTCCTAATCAACTCTTATGTTTAACCTCATTCTGTTCTTACACAATAGGTCAACACGTTCAGCAACCTGTGTGTACCTTCAAGAACTTTATGGATTGTCGTCCTAGCACATTTAGTGGCACTGAAGGAGCGGTTGGACTCCTCCACTGGTTTGAAAAGCTCGAGTCTGTGTTCGAGATGTGTGAATGCCCTGAGGCTCGCAGGGTTAAGTATGCCACTGGTACTTTGGAAGGGATCGCGTTAACTTGGTGGAACGCGCAAGTGCAGATCCTAGGGTTGGCAGCTGCTAACGCCACCCCTTGGAATGATTTCAAGGAACTGGTTAAACGCGAATACTGCACTCGGGAAGATATTCATAAGTTGGAAGACGAGCTGTATCATTTGAAAATGACTGGGTCAGAAATCGAGGCTTATACCAAGAGGTCGAACGAGTTGGCGGTGATGTGTCCAACTATGGTGGACCCTCCATACAAGCGTATTGAGTTGTATCTCAAGGGTTTGGCGCCAGAAATTCAGAGCCATGTGACATCGGCTAATCATGACAACATTCAGGCTATTCAACGCCTCGCTCATCGTATCACAGATCAGGCAGTGGATCAGAACAGACTGCCTAAACGTGTCAGCGTTACTGCTACCGCTACCACTGCTACTACACTTGCTACTCCCAGTGACAACAAGAGAAAATGGGATGGGGAGTCCAGCAAGGGATCAGCGTCAGTTCAGTCACAGGTTCAGCATCGAAAGACTGATAGCTACCAGAGTCCCAGTCAGCATTCTTCAGGCAGCCACAAGCAGGGCGGATATAGAGGGAACCTCCCAAAGTTTAACACCTGCAACAGACACCACAGTGGCCAGTGTAACAAGGGTCGCTGTCAAAGATGCCTCAAGATGGGTCATGAGGCCAAAGATTGTAGAAGCCCTCGACCTGCGAACCAGAATCAGCAGCAGCCACCAGCACAGCAGAATCAGCAGCAGGGCAACAAAGGGTGTTTTCATTGCGGTGCAGAGGGTCACTTCAAAAGGCACTGCCCTCAGCTGAACAGGAACCAGAACAACAACAACCATAACAACAATCAGGGAAATGGCAACAACAACAACAATGGTGGGAACAACAACGGCAATGAAGCAAGGGGACGTGCGTTTGTGTTGGGGCAGGGTGATGCCAGAAATGATCCCAACGTCGTTATGGGTAAGTTTCTTCTCGACGATATTTATGTTACAGTTTTATTTGATTCGGGTGCGGATACGAGTTATATGTCTTTGAAAATGAGTAAATTGTTAAAACGTGCACCCACACCCCTAAACACCAAGCATGTTGTAGAGTTAGCAAACGGTAAAAGTGTAGAGGCCACACAGATAGTTAAGGGTTGTAGCATTGTCTTAGCTGGTCAGACTTTCTCCATCGATCTTATTCCTATAGTTCTGGGTAGTTTCGACATTGTCATCGGCATAGATTGGTTATCTAAGCAGTAGGCAGAGATTCTATGTAAGGAGAAAATCATTCGTATTCCTCGTTCGGGTAAGGAACCTCTCGAAGTTCAAGGCGACAAGAGTGGTGCAGTGGTTGGCATCATCTCTTTCCTGAAGGCTCAGAAATGTTTACGAAAGGGTCATTCGGCTATCTTGGCACTAGTTACTGATGCAGCTTCGAAGGAGAAAAGAATAGAGGATATTCCAGTTGTACGCGAATTTCCTCAGGTGTTTCCTGAAGATTTACCTGGTCTACCGCCTCATCGCCAGGTCGAGCTTCAAATCGAACTAGCTCCAGGAGCAGCACCTATAGCTCGCGCACCGTATCGTTTAGCTCCATCGGAACTGGAAGAGCTATCAAAGCAACTACAAGAGCTCTTGGATAAGGGCTTTATTCGTCCAAGCTCTTCGCCTTGGGGAGCTCCAGTACTATTCGTGAAAAAGAATGATGGCACTTTCAGAATGTGCATAGACTACCGTGAACTGAACAAGGTCACAGTGAAGAACCGCTATCCTCTTCCTCGTATAGATGACTTATTCGACCAGTTGCAAGGGTCGAGCTATTACTCCAAGATAGACTTGAGGTCAGGGTATCATCAGCTGAGAGTCCGGGATGAGGACGTCTCCAAAACCGCTTTCAGAACTCGCTACGGTCACTACGAGTTTCTCGTCATGCCGTTTGGGTTAACGAACGCGCCTGCAGTATTTATGGATCTTATGAACAGGGTGTGCAAACCCTATCTTGACAAGTTCGTCATTGTCTTCATCGACGACATTCTGATCTACTCCAAGAGTCAGGAGGAACATGAGCAGCACTTACGCCTTATCTTGGAACTTCTTCGAAAGGAGCAATTGTACGCCAAGTTTTCTAAATGCGACTTCTGGCTTCGTGAAGTCCACTTTTTAGGCCATGTGGTGAACAGGGATGGGATTCATGTCGATCCATCCAAGGTAGATTCGATCAGGAACTAGCCTGCACCGCGTACACCAACGGAAATACGCCAATTCTTGGGTTTGGCGGGGTATTACAGACGATTTATTAAAGACTTCTCCAAGATCGCACAGCCGCTTACTATGTTGACACAGAAAGGTGTTACCTACCGTTGGGGTAATACACAAGAGACGGCCTTTCAGTACTTAAAGGATAGGCTTTGCAGCGCACCTATTCTCTCATTGCCAGAGGGCACGGATGATTTTGTAGTCTATTGTGACGCGTCGATACAGGGGCTTGGTTGTGTATTGATGCAGCGGGATAAAGTTATTGCCTACGCTTCTCGTCAACTCAAAGTTCATGAACGGAACTACACGATGCACGATTTAGAGCTGGGAGCTGTTGTTTTCGCGCTTAAGATATGTCGACACTACCTGTACGGTACCAAGTGCACAATTTACACCGATCACAGGAGTCTCGAGCATATCTTCAAGCAGAAGGAATTGAATATGCGTCAACGACGATGGGTCGAACTGCTTAACGATTACGAATGCGCTATCAAGTACCATCCAGGCAAGGCCAATGTGGTGGCTGACGCTCTCAGTCGGAAAGACACTCTACCTAGGCGTGTATGAGCCTTGCAGCTCACTATTCAGTCCAGTCTTCCCGCACAGATACGAACTGCTCAGATGGAAGCATTAAAGCCTGAAAACGTCAAAGCTGAAGCCTTACGCGGCTCAAGGCAACGAATGGAACAAAAGGAAGACGGCGCCTACTATGTAACGGGGCGTATTTGGGTCCCACTTTTTGGCGGTTTACGCGAGCTGGTAATGGACGAAGCCCACAAGTCCTGCTACTCGGTACATCCAGGGTTGGATAAGATGTACCACGATCTCAAAACAACATATTGGTGGCCTAGCATGAAAGCCCACATCGCTACTTACGTCGGCAAGTGTTTGACATGTGCCAAGGTCAAAGTGGAGTATCAGAAACCAGCGGGCCTACTTCAACAACCCAGGATACCACAGTGGAAATGGGAAGAAATTTCCATGGATTTTGTTACAGGCCTACCCAGATCCCAGCGTGGGAATGATACTATATGGGTGATCGTGGATCGACTCACCAAGTCTGCACACTTCCTGGCTATCAAGGAAACGGATAAGTTCTCCACTCTCGCAGACATCTATCTTAAAGAAGTTGTTTCGAGGCACGGGGTGCCCACCTCCATCATTTCAGATCGGGATGCACGATTCACGTCAGAGCTATGGCAAGCGATGCACAAATCTTTTGGCTCACGATTAGACATGAGCATAGCATATCACCCTCAGACGGATGGGCAGTCTGAGCGAACGATCCA
This sequence comes from Helianthus annuus, assembly GCF_002127325.2. Lineage (NCBI taxonomy): Eukaryota > Viridiplantae > Streptophyta > Magnoliopsida > Asterales > Asteraceae > Helianthus > Helianthus annuus. The sequence continues at coordinate 157,807,473 of NC_035440.2, read as the reverse complement.
GACTCTTGAAGACATGCTTCGGGCATGTGTTATCGATTTCGGCAACGGCTGGGAAAAGCATCTCCCTTTGGTGGAGTTTTCGTATAATAACAGTTATCACACCAGCATACAAGCCGCTCCATTCGAGGCATTGTACGGACGTAAATGCCGGTCGCCTCTCTGTTGGGCAGAGGTGGGGGATAGTCAGATCACAGGTCCAGAGATTGTAGTGGACGCCACGGAAAAGATTGCACAGATACGACAACGCATGGCAGCAGCACGTGACCGTCAGAAAGCCTACGCGGACAAGCGTAGGAAGCCTTTGGAATTTCAGGTCGGGGACCGGGTTTTATTAAAAGTCTCACCCTGGAAGGGTGTGGTTCGATTTGGTAAACGAGGCAAGCTCAATCCGCGGTATGCCGGACCGTTCGAGATCATTGAGAAAATAGGCAAAGTAGCCTACAGACTAAACCTACCAGCTGAACTCGGTGCAGTTCACAACGTATTCCACGTGTCGAATCTGAAGAAGTGCCTGTCAGATGAGACCCTCATAGTTCCTTTTAAGGAACTCACTATCGACGAGCGGTTGCAGTTCATCGAGGAGCCAGTTAAAATCACGGACCGGGATGTTAAGGTCCTCAAAAGCAAGAGAATCCCTCTTGTTCGAGTTCGTTGGAACTCCCGACGTGGCCCAGAGTACACCTGGGAACGCGAAGACCAAATGAAAGAAAAGTACCCCCAGTTATTCGGAACCAACGCATCCACTACTGAGACTGAAGCTACTACTGCGGAATTTCGGGTCGAAATTTCAAATCAACGGGGGGATGATGTGACACCCCAGGAAAACCAGTGAACAATACAGCTTATCTAGCTTCCTCAGTAACTGCATGCTAAATTTCGGGACGAAATTTCTTTCAAGTTGGGGATAATGTGACAACTCGAATTTCCAAGATTTCTATTTCGCATTTATTGCACGTTCTTGTATTGTTTAGTTGATTGATTGCACAATTAGTTGCTATGGAATTGTATACGTTTTGATACAATGAAGTGTATTGTGTGATTGTGCATGGTTATGTGTTAATTGTGATAAACTTGTCAAATATGTAAACTTGGTGGTGAAACTATGAAATTGTTATGAGATGGTGTTCATGTGTAAAATATGATACTTAGGGAGGTAGAGGGTAATTAGTGAAATCTTAGAGATACTTAACCCTAATTCCCTTTTCACTAATCATTCTCACAAAAATCCAAGCACGTACTTTTCTCTAGCAATCATCACCCTCATCATCATTGGCACAAGACATTTCCGCACTTTTGATTCATCTTTCTCTAGAACCATTCAAGGTAATTGTGTAATCATCGTTTATTGATTGTGTGATTGTTAACAGTGCATGATTCTTGTAATTCTTGAAAACCCTAGTTTATCATATGATGGTTCTGTGTTTTCAATTGATGTTGATTATTGTGATATGATGAATGATTAGTTGTATGGCGATAAGATTGTTCACCAAATGATTGTTGTAATCGTTGAATGATTGCTTATGTAATCTGCACTCTGTATACATGAATTAGGGTTTCCAGATTATATGAACTATAGAACGTAACTGATGAATGTGTAAAGTGTAACTGATACAATCACGTCGAACTTGATCATTCGTATGTATGTTGATGTTAGTCAGAGTTTTAATGAATTCACTTGTCTGAGTTTTATAATAACATGTTGTCCGACGTTTGATCAAGCACATGGAGTCCGAGTATATACATGACTTCTAGTCCGAGCTTTATGCATAAATCATATAATCCGAGTTCTTGAATAACTTATATGTCCGAGTTCTTTGTTTGTTTATGTAGTCCGACTTTTGTAAAGTAAGCATCCCATGGTCCGAGTTTAGGGCCCTAAGGCCTTGGTCCGACTTTTAACATGCACAAGGGTGTCCGAATTTGTTAAGGGGGATACCCCTTGTCCGAGGTTGTGAAGGGGATACCCCTTGTCCGACTTTTTGAGGGGGGAGGCCCTTTAGTCCGAGTTTTAACTCCCCAAAACCCCCTTACCTGGTCCGACTTTTGACCCATGTCCGAGCCTTTAACCCATACCCCTACATCTCTTGTCCGACTTTCAAGTTATATGTAACTAGTCCGACTTTTAATCACATGAACATGATCCGACTTTCATTGTTTGTGATGTCCGACTTTTATAAGATGTTTCAAAGTCCGAATTTGCTTATCATGCTTAGCCCGACTTTCTTACTTGTGATATAGTGCCGAGCTCTCATGTCTTATGCTTTGTTTAAGTGTTAAGCTTTGTTGATTGTCAGAATTGCATACGTTATGTAGAATCAGAACCTTACAAAGTGATGTATGAAGCAAGTTACCTGTAAACACCAGTGTATAGAGCCTATTGTATGTTCTGTATGTTCTGTGCATTACCGCATGCTACCGTATGTTATCGTATATGATTGTGTGATGCTGTAGATAGGAACAATCTTCATCATATCATCCTGTACACAGTGAACACACATAGCACATTGCTTGAGTATCAAAGTCTAGCAAACCCTAATTGATTTTATATACTTACGTCAAGAATGTGCAACATATCCTAGGTCGTGTGTAACGGACTTAGACATTTGATAAACTCTAGAGCATAGCATACCGAGCAAACCAAGGTGAGTTCACACCCTTACTAAGGCATGGGATTCCCAAGGGCTTGGGAATGGGATTAAAAGAATGAGATTGACTAGATTCGTACATACACTGTTACTAGACTACCATACCATCGTCCTCGGTTGTGCAGGACACATACGTAAAACCTACGTATATTTATGCTACTCGCTATCCTCGGTTGTGAAGGATACTCACGTAAAACCTACGTGAACTTATACTCACTACTGCCTTGGTTGTGTCAGGCACTTACGTAAAACCTACGTAAACCCCCGCGTACCCCTATCCTCGGTTGTGAAGGATTACTTACGTAAAACCTACGTAAACTTGTACGTGTTGCTGTTCTCGGAATATGTAGAACACTTATGGTTACGAATAGTCTAGTGGATATACAACATGGGAAGCCCCCACCAATAGAACGTACTATCGGCCCAGTAGAGCCACATGTTACATACGAACTTACTATTACGCAATTACTTTCTGTGAACTCGCTTAACTAGATGTTGATCCTCTGTTACATGCCTTGCAGGTCGTTAGATACTTGGAGCTTGCACAGGGAGGAGCTGGTCGTTGTGGGCTTGGATCGTGATTACCTTATTAAACACTTATGACATTTCATACTTAATTATGTTGGGTTTTGATTATACGCTTCCGCTAAACAATGATAACCTACTTATGTTTTGGGACACCTTTCATATGGATTTGGTTTGGTCTAATAGCAATTACTTTTATTATACATATGTTGTTCTATATGATTGGTGGCTTGATCCTGGTCGGTCACGCTCCCAAGCGGTGATACTCCGCAGGTGGATTTTGGGGGTGTGACACTCCCCCTCTCGATTTGCTGGCATTCCTTTATTCTTCAGCAATATCTTCAGGATCGTTGTCTGGCTTTCCGTCTATCAGCTTCTCATCTTATCCTGCATAAGCTCTACCTCAAAGTAAATTTCTTTCACATTTATTTCAAACATATAACTCTGCACCAATTCAGATTCTTCTTTAAACAAACACAGAGTTCGATGAACCACTTGAAAAGTTAGATTATGAAATCATTTAATTTCACACACACACTCCCCCTCAAGTATTGCTCATCATGTTTAGCACTCAGAATTTTGAAAATCAGCAACTCAACATCAGTTGTCGAAAATCTTTTTGAATTTTCAAAATTTATGCTAAAACACACCAAAAATCTTTTTGGATTTTTTGAAAGAAAAATAAAATGCAGAAATAAACTATTTACAGACAATATTTTTGTGAGCTCGTACAAGAGGATCATATCAGTTATGAGACATATCACCAACACCGTTAAGCTTTAAACATTCTCAGTTCTAAACAATTTACCTAGATTGTCAGTATGTTTGTCCACTTAAATCTTCACACAGACTTCAATTGATTCGAGATACGATATTAGTGTTTTAGAGACTTAAACTTAATTGTGTATCACTCCACTTGAATATACTCCTGTATCCAGATCCCAAATATTCAGTCTTACAGGTGAGTATACCACAGATGATATCTGTAAAGGGGTAGATGCGAAACCGTGAGAGCTCAGGTCAGAACTTCCGTTCAGCAGAGAGATGACGGCTCGACTTTTGGTGGGTCCCCTTTAGAGGATCTTTTTTACAACAGCAATGACTATCAATTTTATTGTTTAATCAGATTGCTGAGGGCGGCGCTTTTTCAAGCTTATGCAGAAAGTATTATCCGGGAACTAGGTCAGTACTTCCATACAGCAGAAGTCCCGGGATAATACCCCAGATATCACTGAGTATAAAGACCTAGTATCTCAGAATACGGGACCTTTCAAACAAGATTTCGGGGGTTACCCATATATTCAAGAATAGTTACCCACGAATCTAGCAAGTTTGATTTAGGTTTATATCTCGTTTCAACTTACTAAATGTGCAAAAATCTACTGACACATCCGCAGTAAGATCGTTTATCACATTTTGACTTTCCAATTCTTTAGCGTGTCGTGATAGTCCACTGATGTACTATCATTTCCTCTTTTATGCAACAAAAACTCAATTTTTGATTTTATCATGTTTTTGTCTTTTTCAAATTTTCTGATGTTTTTGGATTTTCTGAAAATTCTTACTCCCCCTAAAATTCAAATACATCTAATGAAAAATTGAAAACAAACTGTACAGAACATGACAAGCGATATCAAATCACCTCAAATCGCCATTCACTAGGCATAAACAATCAGAACTCCCCCTATCAACAAACTATTTTCCCATTTTAGATTTCAAAACACTTAAGTTTGTTTTAATCAAAATGGTTTTTCCGAAAAATAAGTTTGTTTGATTTTACCAATTGTAGGTTACCATTTGTATGAATATCCAACAAATGTTCGGGGTTGTGGTTCATCATCTTGTCTATCGACCAATGTAGGAAAATACAAGTACAACTTAATGTCCTTGATTTACCATTATCAGTTCAGAAACCTCTGTACCAATTGTAAAACATCAACAAACATAAACAAACCTCTTTACCGTTTGCATAATTGACATTACCGAATAGAATTTTGAGAAAGATGCCGATTCATGCTCCACGCTTACAAACCTGGGAGCTCCGGCAAGTCCTGAGACTTACTGTTCATAATATGTACCATCCCAGTCACAAACCAGGGATGGTTCAACCTTTTCTTTCTTTGTTTTCTTCTCGTAAAATTCCTTAACCCCTTTGACTTTTCGATCAATCATTTTGCCAAAGATGTGTTTTACCTTGGGGTTAAAGACCTTCTCAGCATCAAATTCCTGTTCATCATGGAAAAATTGGTTAGAAATCTCAACTTTACCATTTCTCTTCTTGTAATTATCAGCCCGAAGTGATGGAAACTCCTCATCATTCACAATCGGAACTGATTTATCAACTTTTACACCAGCTTCACATTTTGAAACAATTTGTGGCTCAACTGACTTTGTGGAATCAGTTTCATCGCCTGAAGATAGCTCCTCTGATTTTGATCCATCAGAATCATCGCTAGAGCTTTCACCAAGACTCTTAACAACCCATTTTTGTTTATCAGATTTTGCTCTTTTCTTGTAAAACTTGTTCGAACTCTCACCAGTTTCAAAAATAGAATCTTTAAACAGTTTTGTTCTATCAAGTGGTGATTCGAACGCAAACACCTTTTCTGAGATTTTGCGAAAAACTCCCTGTTTTGATTGTATCGCCTGAGAACAATCTTTGGCGATATGTCCAACGTTGTTGCACTTGAAACAGGTTCTTGAGTCCTTCTTTTGTTCAGCTTGTTTCTTTTTCAGAAACTCATTGTTCGTTTCCCTCCAGAAACTTGTCTTTTCTTCTTCATCAGTTGACGAACCTGAAACAAATGACATTTTGGATTGAAAATCACGAACATATTTTTCATTTTTCTGTTTTTCTGTAGGAGTAAAACCTAATCCTTTCTTTTTGAAATTACCGCTATGGTTTGATCTCTTTTGGAAATCTGAACCAGAACTGTAATTCTTTTTCTTGTTTAATCTCTGTTGAACTCTTGAGGTGTATTTTTTAGGTTTTTTATTAAGACATAAGTCTTTAATTTCAGAAATATTCATTTCTGTGAGTTTGAAAACCTTGTTTATCAATTCAGTTTTGACACCTCTTAAAGGAAATTCCTCATCAGAATATAATTTGTCCGAATTATTCAAAGTATAAGCAACTTTAAACAACCCATCATCCAAATTAGACTTTGATAACAGGAATTTTCTATCATAAACTAATTTTCCCTGTTTTTCTGTTTGCACCGGAGTTTTTGACTCAGATTTTGACTCTGACGCGGACTCCGACTTTGATTCGTCACTGTCATCACTATCTAACACATGATCCACAACTTTCTTCATCAATTGAGACTGTTGATCAGTGTCAGATGATGTAAACACAACATCAATACTTTCTGGAAGATTGACCGACGACTCTGACTCCCACTGTAAATTTGTAGCCTTTTTGACTCTTTCATCGCTAGGATGTCTAGGCAAATATCCATTTTCCAGTCGAGGTGGACATCTGTTATAACTGACACCTTGCTTCTTACCAGATGACGTCTTTTCAGTATCCTTTTTCTTGTCACTCTTCCTCTTGTCAGCAATCTTTTCTTCAATACTAACTTCAGCTGCTTTTTCTTCAGTTATCTCATCTTCTTCCCAGACCTTCATGCTCTCAACAGTCGGATAAATCCTGTCAATCACATAGGAAGTACATGAGTAACATTTCAATAAACAATTTACTCTTTCAGTTTCAATTCGTTGCAGTTCAAGCTTCTGTTCTAAAACAGCACACTTTTCAATGTAATTGTTTACAACTTTTTGTTTTGTCATAAACGCTCCCTGAAGTGTCTTCATAGCAATTGCTTGTTCTTCACTAGTTTGATTGTACTGATTCATTGTCTTGTTCAGCACATCATAAGACTCCTTCAGACTGTTTAAGTTGTAAATCAACATGCTGTTCTGCTTTTTCACAATCTCGCAGTTTTCACATTTCACCGAAACTTCTTTTGCATCAACTTGTTCTTCAACTTTAAACTTAGGCACTTCTGTCATCTTTTGCCTTCTCACCACCGGCACTTCTTCATCATCACTACTCACCGGTGTTTTAATCTTCTTCTTTTTCTTCTCCTTCTTGACTTTTTCATCTTCACTATCACTCTCAGCAAGCAACTTCATATCTTCTCTGTATTTTCTCGCCCAATACTCTGTATCATCATCACTATCATCTACAATCTTTGCTGTAAATGCAGTGTAAGCTGTGGTTTGATCAGGAATGTAATCATCCCAAGTAAAATTTGCCCAGCTAAAACCCTCTGCAAGCTTTTCATCTTCTTGATCAATCAAACAAGCTTTTCCATTTTCTGGAATGTAATTATCCCAGGTAAATGATTGCTTTTGATTTGGATTAACCACACAAGCTCTCTTTCCGGTATCTTCAATCACTTCTCTTCCATGTGCAGTCTGAGCTTGATGTTTTTGTTGTTGAGATGATTGACCAACTTGGTGATAGATGGCTTTGCGATAGTAATCGTTGTTGTTGTTGAATGGATTTTGAGCTCCACTTGCTTCTCGGTTTGTGCACTCCCTCTTGAAGTGTCCTTTTTCCCTGCACCGAAAACAAGTGACTTTAGATTTGTCAAAACCTAAAGAAGAAACATTCACATCACGAAGATCATCTCTCCCCGTGATTTGTTTAAACTTCTCAGCTCTCCGTAAAACACTAGCCAGACACCACTTTATGTCCATCAGTTCCATCTCTTCAGCATCTATCTGGTCGTAGTCTTCTTTGGTTAACATTGGATTGCCGATACGACCTGCAACAAAACAAGTGTAAGATTCCAAAACCATTCCTAATAAAGACATTTGGTTTTTGGCAATTTCCTCAGAATAATCTTGATCATTCTCAAGATTCAATACAATGTTACACTGTAATTTTCTCCCATTCTTAGTTGCTGAGATGTTTGGATCAAATGATGGAAATGAAGTAAAACTGGTTTTGCTGCTTGATCCAGATGATTGACTTTCAGATAAGCTCTTGGCACTCATACCAGTCACAATCTTTGGAGATGAATTCGACGATTTCTCATTTACCCCAGCTTTATAATATAACCCAATATCTTGTTCACCATCGAAGTCTTTCATTCTAATCACTTTCCGTTGTTCCATTTCTTGAGCTTCAATCTTTTCGATGAACTTACTGAGCGTCAGATTGCTAAAACCTTTCTTGTTTCTAAGCATCATCAAGTATGTGCCCCAATTCTCATATGGCAACACATCAGCAAGTTTGTCGATCAACTCTTCATTACTCTTTTCAATACTCAACCTTTTCATATTTGCAAGTAGATTACAATAACGTTCAATAATTTCACGTGTACTCTCATTCTTTAACCCACGAAAGAGATCAAATTCTTTCTTTAGAAGCGACTTCTTACTTTTAACCATCTCCTCACTTCCTCTAAACTTTGATCGCAAAGCTTTCCAAATCGAATAAGATATTCCATTATGCTGTAAAAGAACCATGATATCTTCTTTGACTGCCTGTTGAAGAAGACTTAGCATCATTTTCTCATTTTTGTACTTCTTCCTCTCATCATCTCTAAGATCTTTGATTGGAACTGGTTCTTCATCATCGTTCAATGGTCTCACATATTTTGTTTCTACACATTCCCAAGCATCAAGATAATTCGCTTGCACCCAATTTTCAAACCGACCTTCCCAACCTTTATATTCTTCGATATTCATTAACTTGGGAGGTTTTTGCATCGTCCCGGTTTCATTTTCCAGCATTGTGGTTTGAATAGCGGTGATTGGGGTACTAGGAGTAGCAAACGCGTTATAGAAATCCTCGTCCATTTTCATATTTTTACAAAATATTACAAACAGCCTCAAAAAACGGACCCAAATATCAAGTGTACACAAAAACGATCTAAATGTTCAAATTTGGTCACAAAAACGGTCCAATAAGAACAGATTAGTCCAAATAAGCGGTCCAAGAAGTGTTCGTTCGGATGAGCGATTCACACCCGACCGGATGAGCGGTTCAAGATGTACGAATGAGCGGTCCAAATGGATTAATGGGCCAAATAAGCGGGCCGGAGATATGGAGCGGTCCAGGTAAAATGATCAAATAAGCGATCCTAATCAAGGTCCGTATGAGCGGTTCAACCACTGTTCGTTCGAGCGGACAGACTTCAAAACCATTTTTGATCCACTTAAACTTTGAATTTCGACACCAAACTTTCAAGGGTTTGTCTCTACGTAGTTGCGCACAATCCCTGAGATTTTCAGCCAATTTTGACCGTTGAAAGTGTCTGAATCTGAAAAAGAGGGTGTAGAAGACAAAATTTTTGACGATTTCCAGCTATTCTTTGTAGAACTCCTCCTCCTGAAGCTCTGATACCAATTGTAGGATCGTTTGGCGACCCGAATGAGTCGATCAGAGGCGTTTTCGTCAATTACAGGTGCGGAAAACAAGTAATCAACGTAGGAATAGCTTGTAATACACTTTAAACTCTTTCTGTATTGATTTGACGGTAAATACACTCAGTTCTCGATCCGGCAACACTTCGGTATGAGATTCTACCAACGTTACAAATGAAATCGCTCATGGGGTATTTATACTGTTCTGGAACCGCTTATTGGACAGGCCCAATAAGCGGCCCAACATGACATTGGAGCGATCCAACATGTTGCCACTCGAGCGATCCACTCAACTAGTCATTCGAGCGGTCCACTAGCATGTCCATTCGAGCGGTCCTAAGACTCTAATGGACTATGAGCGATCCAATAAACTCAAACCTATACATTTTCACATTTTCTCTAATTTCATGCCCAAATCTATCATCTAAAGTCTATGACTCGATACAAGACGTAATCAGCAGATGTAATGCACCAACAAGACCTGCCCTCATTTTAGAGACAACAGATAAGGTAAAGAAAGTTCGTGATAACCTTCAGACAGCTAGAAGCCGTCAAAAGAGTTATGCGGACCTAAAATGCAAACCCTTGGATTTTCAAGTCGGTGATCGTGTATTACTTAAGGTCTCACCTTGGAAAGGTGTGATCAGATTTGGAAAGAAAGGAAAACTTGCACCTAGATACGTTGGACCATTCAAGATCGTCGAAAGAATCAGTAAGGTAGCCTACAGACTTGAGTTACCTCCTGAACTTGGAAATGTTCATCCAACTTTTCACGTGTCCAATCTCAAGAGGTGTTTAGCTGATGAGAACCTCCACATACCGCTTGACGAGATTCGTGTTGATAAAACACTGAAATTTGTTGAGAAACCGGTAGAAATAATGGAACGTGAAGTCAAGTGGCTTAAACGCAAGCGCATTCCTTTGGTCAAGGTTCGCTGGGAATCTAAACGTGGACCCGAGTTTACTTGGGAACGTGAAGATCAAATGAAGGCAAAATATCCGCATCTTTTTCCACGAGTTTCCTCTAAATAAATTTCGGGACGAAATTTCCACAAGTAGGGGAGACTGTAACATTTGTGCTTGTAATCATTGTGAACAGTTCAGTTATCAATAAAACAATGTTATTTGATCCCAATGTTTGTTTGGTTGTGTTTTACATTTTTCATGTTTTGACTTTTGTTCAATTTCAAACTCTACATCGCTTTCTGGAGAGTTATACGCTAACTGGTACTTAAACGTACACAGTTTAATTCGAAAAATACTCTGGAACATCAACATATACTGAACATACCTTAAATAACCTTTACATAACTTAGAAATAAGCTTTGAAGGCTTTGGTATAACAAAAACAAGTTAATTCGCTTACAGGGACTAAAATTGACAAACTGCGAAAGTATGCCAATTTGAACTGTAACGAACATTCCGGAACATGTCCATAATTTAAACATACCATAAATATCCTTTACATAGCTTAGAAATAGGCTTTGAGGGGTTTGGTATGCTAAAACAAACTTTTGGATCATTCAGGGGCTAAAAGTGTCAAAAAGTGCACAAGTTGCATTTTTGCGCATAACTTACGTTCTGAATACATCCGGACATCAAAAAATTTATGTAAGCATCCTTATATTATGCCTTAGTGTATGGCATGAGAAAAATCCATTCGTCGCGTCATTCGGATCATTTTTCGCGCTTATGCGCATTCCGTCGTAATTAAGCGAACATCGCGATCGTACGGCCAAACGAACCAACATCCGGAACATTTTTGAGCATGTTTCATGTCCACAATGTTTAGGCATCATTTTAGGGCCTTAAAGTTGGCTTTATGGGCCTTAGAAGTGTCGGAAATAGCTTAAACACGCAACAGGGACCAAATATGTAAATTCTGCAAGTGGTGCAGATCAGACGGGGCCAGGCGGCCCGCGTAAGTTTGGCCTGCACCTTCACGCGGGCCACGTCAGACTAACAGATCAGATAAGATCGATTAGTCAGCGAATCTCAGCAGATTAAACCTCGTCCACATGTTTTCACTTGCCCTTTCAGCTCACTAAGGGGCATTTTCAGTAACCACAAGTTTTCGACAAGTGTACGCACGAGATTCGATCACGTTTTTCAAGAAACAATCCTAACGGTTAGGGAAATCTTATAAATACCCCCCCCCCTTTTGGTTAAAACCCACAAGAATCTGATCTAAGCTCTAAGTTGGAACCTTTGTTTCATACCTGAGCTATTTTGATTTAGATTAGCATTCGGGGACCCTCCGTAAGTATTCTTTCGTTCTTTTATTCGCTTTTCGAGTCCGAAAGTCAACGTTTTGTTGACTTTCTGCATTGACCAGCCTATGGTCAACCCGAGTTCATGGAACTTCATAACGTGAGTGTGATCACGATGGTTATAGTCCGTAGTGACTATACCTACTGATTACCACGTTATCTAGGCTCAGTGACGAGTCGTAGTTTCGGCCAAAATGTGCATTCTTGCATATTTTGTAACCAAACTACTCGTGAGCATCAAATCCGTTTGCTTTGATGCCAAACCTGTTTTCTAAACTTAGTTAAGCATGTTCTAACATGCTTAGCTCGTCACTTTTAGTTTAGTGCTTATATAGGGTCGTAAGGTCAGCGATCTAAACCATCGCTTATACTTTCGAACCCGACCCATTTGGTCAATCATTAGGATCCGACCAAACACATTAGGTGACCATAGCTATAACCTTCCGAGGTTATACCTTGTGGTCACGATGTTAGTCGTTCCAGACGCGTTCTACGCGAACGACGTGTAAGGTAGGATAAGCTACCTAAACGGGTCGTAATGGGTCGCAAGCACTTAGGTTAGGTTTCATTTTAGTATGTAGGCTTTGTTAAACCATATTACACGAGTCTCCACACTCGTCTGGTTTACAAACCCGCATACTATCCGATCCTTCCGATTTGGTCCGGTATACTAACATAGCTACCTATTAGGTGCCGTTTGATATTCCGTGATCTAGCATTGTTTGGTTATTACACAAGAACTCCAAAGCAATCTCAGGTGAGTACATTGAACCCCTTCTTTTACTGTTTTCCAAACTGTTTTGGGGTGAAACACATGTGCCTATCTGTTACATTCATGCTTTCCATGTTTTCACATCATATGCCTGCTATGTTATTAGTACATTATAGTACACGATTTCATTACATTTCATGCTATGTATGCCCATTGTGTGCGTACTTAGTACATTAATTTACATTACATTCCTGTTGCATATGTTTACTCAGCATATGGACACATTGATTTACATGAACATTTCTGTTGCATACGTTTACTCAGCATATGGACACATTGATTTACATGAACATTTATGTTGCATATGTTTACTCAGCATATGGACACATTGATTTACATGAACATTTCTGCTTCGTATGTTTACTTAGCATACTTAGTACAATTGTTTACATCACATGCCTTCATTTTGTTATGACATTTGGTTTGTTTAACATGGGACAATACATTCATTAACATTAGCTACGCCGTTCGTTAGTAGGTAGTGGTACCATAGGAATTGACAACTCCCGTTCCTGAAATCCTGGGTTTGATAGGATTGGAAGGAATGACCGAATTCGATATACATAACTTAGATAAACCTTTAATTTGTTTAAGGGTTTATCACCACAGTCTCAAGGCTTGGATGTATGCATAGTTTACAATACCGCATAAATGTTAATATCAATAGAGCATGCATTTTTCCACAGAACATAACGTTGATTTAAACCACGTTTTACTTCAACGACTTGTTTTGTGCATTTTACATATGGTTTAAGTTGATACATTTCGCTTACCATACATGATACATTTTGGGATACACATTACATGATTTACATTGAACATAAACACGTTGACATTGACATACACATTTGGTGGTTTACATTGAGCATAAACATTTGACATGGTTTACACAATAACACTTGACATCTGGTTTATACATGAACAATTTACATGGTGGATTGGTTTGGGTAAATGGTTTGAGTAACGTGGAGTATGTAATATGATGCAAACATGGTGGATACGCCGCTGGTACTTCCTATATATAAATGTTTGTATAATATTACGTATCTTAGCGTTATCTAAATCATTTCAGTTTAGACGTATAACATTTTATACAAATAACATACTTTTCATAAAACATTGTCTTACAAAACAACTTATCTTATTCAACTCATTTTACTAGATTATTCATTTAACCTTACATTTATCTATACATATCATCTGATATTATCGTTTTTTTACGGTTTACAAAGCGAGACAAATTACAAGGTTCATGACTGACTGTTATTAAACACTTCTTTAAACTCAAGTCATGAATCCCATTTTCACAAAAAACTATGTATCTCACATGCATTTTTATGCTGACGTACCTACTTTCACATGTGTTTTCAGGAGCTATTCCATAGGATGATGATCATGACACTAGGGCGGACCTGTGCCTTAGAGAATAAAAATGAAGATAGAATTAGTTTAATTGTGTTCTGAACTCTTTGTTTTCCTGTTTGAAACGATGTAGCACTCTTGTTTATAAATAAAATACAACTTTGTATGCCATGGTCATGAAACAATTTAATTCTGTCCAAACACTCCCCGGCGTTTCCGCGGCGGTTGCATGTTATACGCGGCCGGGGTGTGACAGCGCCCTCTATATGCGAGGCTGAATATGTTTCGGCCTCAAGTTGTTGCTCTCAGATCCTTTGGATCCAACAACGGATGCGAGACTTTGGTTTGCAGTTCTTGGACACGCCTATATTTGTGGACAATGAGGCAGCGATAAACATAACAAAAAACCCGGTTTACCATTCTAAAACAAAGCATATTGAAATACGACATCATTTCATCCGTGATTGTCACGAGAAGAAATTGATTCGCATTGAACATATACACACCAATGAACAGAGGGCTGATTTTTACACCAAACCGTTTGACAAAAAGAGATTTAACTATCTTTTGAAATTAAATGGGTTTAAAAATTTGCTTTCTGGGAGGGTTGTTGAATGTGAAGCCGAGGAGGACGGCGATCTGATGTGATCCGCGTCATGTTGTCAAAGTTTTTGTACAGTTTGTTTTCTGCTTTTGATAAAACCAAAAACACAAAAATATGTTTTTGTTTTTGTTTTTAGGGCGAGAAAGTTTGCAGAAAATCCAAAAACATGATAAAATTTTAAAATCCAAAAACATTGAAAAACTGAAAAAGAGTTTGTGTAAAAAGGGGAAATGATAGTACATCAGCTAGACAGATACAGTACGCTAAAGAATTGTGTAGTTAAAAATGCGTTAAACAGTCTCGCTGATGATGTGCCGATAGGTTTTTATAAAATTAGTAGAGTTGTTTGGAATATAAACAAAAATAACAACTTGCTTTTACGTGGGGAACATTTCCAGGATATATAGGTAACCCCTGAAATCTCGTTTGAAAGGTCCTATTTCTGACATACTAGGTCTTTGTACGTGATGATATCTGGGGTATTATACGAGGACTTCTGATTTTGCGGAAGCAATAGCCTAGTCCTCGTATAATACTCTGCACATGCTTTACTCGTAAAGCATCCCCTCAGCATAAAAAATGATGAAACATTGCAAAATGCTAGTCATGTGCTGTTGTAAAAAAAGATTCCCAAAGGGAACCAACCGAAAGTCGAGCCATCATCTCTTTGTACGAACGGAAGTTCTAGCCTGAGCTCTCATGGCCTCGCATTCACCTTATACAGATATCATTAGTGTGCACTCACCTGTAAGACTGAATATAGTTATCTGGATATGGGAGTATATACTGAGGTGGGACACGCGTAAAAGTTAAGATCTTAAAACACTAAATCCGTATCCTGAACAGATTGAAAATTGTGTGAAAATTTAAGAGGATCAGTATATCGACGATCAAAGTGAATTGTTTAGTGCTGAAAATGTAATCTAAGCTTAATGGTATTTGTGTCTTGTCGGTAGCTGATATGATCCCCTAACACGCTCACCAAAAATATTGTATATACAGTTTGCTGCTTATGAAAACCCAAAAGGATTGTCTATTTGTTTAGCATTTTATAAAATCCAAAAAGATTTGCATTTCATCTTATATTAGACAACTGACGTTGGGGATCTGATGATCAAAGTCTTGTGTGCTGAACATGTTTGGATCATGAGGGTTGGGTAAGCAGAAGACTGAGAAAAAAGTGATTGATAATTGCTTGAAAGTTTAAAACTTCATTAATTTGAACGGAAATCAGTTTCAGAAAATCAGCATCTTCATAAACTGGTCGGCTAAGGTCATTAACTTGGACTTGGCAGGCTAAACAGTTGACCAAGGTCATTAACTTGGACTTGGTTAACTGGGTGTGACGGTAAAATCTCAAAAAGATAAAAAAAATTGAAAAAGTTTGAAAATTTTTGAAAAAAGGACGCTTGTAAAAATGATTTCGTTTGAACAGTTGATTCCGCACGAAACCACATCTGTGCCTATTTCATGCGAAATAGGCTCGTCTATAAATAGAGGAGTGATTTCGCTTGAAGGTATCATTCTCGTCATTTCGCACCAAACCCACTGTCAGGCGATTTCACGCGAAACACCTGAGATCATAGATTTCTAGCCGAATCTCTGCCCGATTGTTGTTTGCTATATGATTTAAGTTGGTTTGCACATCTTAGATCATGGGAAAGGTGAGCAACTGTGTTATTTTGACCCAGATCTGAACTGATTTCATGTTGTCGGCGATGAACAGAACCAAGGACTTAGATCTAGGGTTTTATAGTGATATAAAATGAACAATAATCATAACCTTGAACTCGGAATGTGTTGTAGATTCTGTTTAGGGTTTGAATTTGATTGTTTTGTATAAATTCGGTAGTTCAGGAACTTTAAACTTAGATCTAGGCCGTTTTTGTGGTTAAAAATGAACAATAAACGCACCCTCATGCTCGGAAATCATCATAGATCAAACCCATATCATCAATTTTATCATCTGTTCGTGTTTGACATGTTGCCATTTTCAAATGAAACGATGGGCTATTTCGCACGAAATCGCACACTGATGAAAGTGTCTATTTCGCACGAAATAGCTATATCGTTTGAAGATTGATTTCGTATAAAATTTAACTATTTCATTTGAAAAGTGGTTCCGCATGAACTGTGATTTCGTTTGAAATGTGATTTCGTGTGAATGAGTGTTTTCGTTTGAACTGGTTCATTTCGTTTGAAGTGCTATTTCGTTTGAATGATGTTTGTATTGAAAAATTTCAAAGTGTTTAACTTGATTGTATGTTGTTGTTTTTCAGGCATCGAATGTATTATTTGATCCACTACACAACATTTGTTGTGTTTATGATGAAGAGAATATACCAAAGATGGCCGAATTCAAGAGTATTCTAGAGTTTATGAAAAGATTGCCAATACAGAAAGCTTTGACGAATCAACATATGGTTTTCAAATCACACATTGAACAGTTCAAACGAAAAATGCAACATATGATGAAGAACACAAAACACTAAACTCGATTGTGAGCATGAATGAAGAAGACAAACCGATCATCATCACTGAACAGCTTGTACGAGAGGTGATAGACTTTCCGGACGACGAAAATTCTCCGACAAAGTTTCCTGAAAAGATGGTGAAGGGTTGCATGTTACGAATGGGTTACAATGGCCCACTGAACAAAGCAAATTATCTTAAGTCATGTTTTCCAAAGCTCTACAAGTTTCTTATACATTCAGTGTTGCATTCTCTCAGTCACAGAAAGGGAGGTTACGATGTGATGAGGGACTATCAAATGTGCATGGTGACTACACTTGTATTAAAGAAAAAGTACAATTTTTCAAAGATTGTGTTTCATTGCCTGGCAGAGAACATTACGTCAAAAAGCAAGACTTGGATTTATCCACGATTTGTACAGATGATCTTAGACCATGCGTATCCTGACTTGGAGAGAGATGAAAAGAATGATTTGTTGGTGCAGTTCCACATGGATAACTGTCACACCCCAACCGATGGCGGAATCATCGGGGCGCGGCACTGAGCGAAACAGATTGTCCAGAAGTTTCCACAACAACTATTATTACAAATTCAGTTAAGTGATACGTCCCATACCGTATCCCAAATAAATAAACAAGTTATCATAGAATTCAACAAAACAAACAGTACTGTTTTAACAACTCAGATTTAATTTATTACAAACCAAATGTTTAAAAGTACGGCGCAGAGTCATTAAGACTCGTCCGGACAAGATCTACAGACAACTAATGCCATAGATGCTTGATCGAACAACTCCAACCGCTCCATGGCTACAGTTTATTTGCTGCTAGAGACCCCTAGGTAGGCTACGACCTACAACTGCTAGATGGGCTCTAAAGCTTTATTATTGCCTCGCTTTCCTAGCAAGTAAGCATCCTAATTACCTGTCACATACGTTAAAATAAAGTCAATACATAAAATGTAAAGGTGAGCACACAAGTTTGATAATAACATATAGAGTTCGAATAGTTTACGCATAACCAGGCACGTACACAGAGGAAAACGATGCATGTTAATTATCGACATGGGACCATCGGTACCAACGACTGCGGGTTGACCGTCCGAGATGGTTCGCAATACATGATTACCACCGTAATCCATGCAAGTATTTGTCCTTAACAACCCCCGTGTGAACGGGTGCTGAGTCCAAACTATAGTACTATGTTGCTAAGGCAGGTAGATAGCACTCCACGTGTAAACATAATAAACAACATTCATTTAGTCAAATAGCACATGCAAGTTGGTTAGCGTTCGAATAGTTTGTGTTTGATTGTGATTTGATAGGCAACGTATGTAACACCCAAAAGTGCTAAAAGCAAAAAGGGATCGAGTATACTCACAGTGATTGATTGTGGATTGAAGGGAGCGCTGAGAGTAAGATTAGCCTGAACAGTTTGATAGCATAACGATGAGTAACGCGGGAAAAGTAAACAAGTATGGATGGATCGAATGGGCTGGTCGATCGAACGACAGGTTGGATCGGACGGCCTGTTCGATCGGCTGGTATATCCGATTGGACAGTCCTGTTCGATCGGCTGGTTGGCTCGATCGGCTGAACTATTCGAGTGGATTGTTTCTTCCTCTAGTGTGTTTGTGTTAGGGGATTTGAACTTTTGAAGTTTTTGTTGCAGTATTTGAGAACACTGAAGTGTTCCTACCTTTTCAAGTCGTTCGATCAAACAGGTCATTCGATCGGCTAGCTCACTCGATCGGCTAGCTCACTCGATCGACTAGGAGCTTCAAGGTTAGCCCTCAACTGAATGTCACTCGATCAAATAGTCTGTTCGATCGGCTGACATTCTCTACTACGAGCAAGTTGTGAAAACGATTAAGTGCTGAAGCACAGTATCTCATGATCCGAACAGTAATGTTTACCCATCGAGTGACCCATTCGATTGAACATTACTTCGTTAACACTATTCCTCAAAAGTTTGGGAGTGTGGGGCTAGGTGCGAGCCGATTGGCTGGCCTGGTCGATCGGCTGGCATATCCGATCGGCTGGGCTGTTCGACAGCCTAGCCGTTCGGCCAGCTTTTCTGACCTGGTCGGCCTTTCGTCTAACACTTGGTTGTTCTGCAAGAACACCATGATAACATCACCCAAGAACACTTAGATCATGGTGATTTCACGGTTAGAATCCAAGTTTTGAAAGATAGAAGGGTGTAGAATCAAGTGATGATCAAGAACGTACAAGAATTAGAGTGAAAACTTACTGGGATTGAGAGAAATCTGAGAAAAGGTGAAGAAGATGGCTGGTTCGGTCAGAGCTTTCCAAAAGTAGAAAGTATGAAAATGACAGCCCTATTTATAGGCTTCCAAAAGAGGAAAGTGGCAGCCGATCGGCTGGGAACTCCGATCGAGTGGGCTGCTCGATCGGCTGGCAAGGTGCTAGCCGATCGGCTGGCCTGTTCGATCAGGATGCTTCCTGTTCGATCCGCCACGCACTTTGAATGTTTTGCGACGATTTTCGATGTTTCGATTTCGATAGGCGATGATACGGATACGATAGAGTTCCTAGTCAAATTACTTTTAATCCCAACCACTATATCTAACATACAATCTTCCATAAGTTACGTTTCAATGTCGGTTTCGATTGAGTTCGATTGCCTTTCGAGTTTCGATTCGATTTTCGATTGATTTGATTGATTACCACACCAGACATAAAGTAAACACGCACAATTAACACATAAGGCACACACACACGTATATCAATACCTTAATTCGCATAATTCGAGCCTAGAGTTCGATTGATTGTTAGATCGGTTTGATTGCTGATTAGGTTAACTTTATCGCATTGTTACTTCCTATCATTCATAGTCGTAGATCGGTTCGCATTAAAACACGTTCGATTACTTCGATTCTAGCTGATTACAACACTTACTCCACATAATACAACTAAAACACAAAATCGACTATCTACAGTCAAAGAAAGTCAAAGTTGACTTGGACTTTGACTTTGACTTTGACATTCCAAGACACGGGGTGTTACAGCCTCCCCTTGTTTAGGGAATTTCGTCCCGAAATTAGGCTCGAAGGCTACACAGCACCGTGATTTACCAATTTGATGCTTCAGATCTATTTATTTAAACAACTGCGGGTACTTGGCCTTCATGTCGCTTTCGAGTTCCCAAGTGAACTCTGAGCCTCGTTTGCCTTCCCATCGAACCTTCACGATCGGGATGCGAGAGCGTCTAAGCTGCTTGGTCTGGCGATCCATGATTTCGACAGGCTTTTCCACGAAGTGTAATGTCTCGTTGACCTGAAGATCGTCGAGGGGTACAATTAGGTCATGATCAGCTAGGCATTTTCGGAGGTTAGAGACATGGAAAGTCGGGTGGACGTTACTGAGTTCCTCCGGTAATTCGAGTCTGTAGGCGACTTTTCCGATTCTTTCCAGAATCCTAAAAGGTCCAACATATCGAGGCGCGAGTTTCCCTTTCTTGCCGAATCGGACTACACCCTTCCAAGGTGATACCTTTAGGAGCACGTAGCCACCAACTTCAAATTCAAGGGGCTTGCGTCTTTTATCGGCGTAACTCTTCTGTCTGTTCCGAGCTTTTACCAGGTTTTCTCTTATCTGATGGATTTTGTCAGTCATTTCTTGTAGAATCTCGGGACCGGTTAGTTGCGAGTGACCGATCTCGTGCCATACAATAGGCGATCGACATCTTCTACCATACAAGGCCTCGAAAGGTGCCATTTGGATGCTGGCATGATAGCTGTTATTGTACGAGAATTCCACCAATGGCAGGTGTTTGTTCCAACTTCCACCAAAATCTATTACACACGCTCGGAGCATATCTTCAAGAGTACGGATCGTTCTTTCAGTCTGTCCGTCGGTTTGAGGGTGGAATGCAGTACTCAGATTAAGCGACGTACCAAGGGCTGCTTGAAACGTTTCCCACAATCGCGAAGTGAACCGAGCGTCTCGATTTGAAATGATGTCACGAGGCGTACCATGATTACGAATGATCTCGTCGGTGTAGATTTGGGCTAGTCGTTCCACCTTGTAGTCTTCTCGTATCGGCAGAAAGTGGGCTGATTTCGTTAGACGATCAACTATGACCCAAATACTGTCGTGACCTGATGGCGTGGGCGGGAGCTTCGTTATGAAATCCATAGCTATACTCTCCTACTTCCATATAGGTATCGGCGGTTGTTCGAGTAAGACAGAAGGTCTCTGATGTTCAGCCTTGACTCTTGCACAAGTTAAACAGCTTCCAACGTACAGAGCGATATCCCTTTTCATACCCGGCCACCAGTCCTGGTAACGCAGGTCCTGGTACATCTTGTCTGCACCGGGATGAATAGAATGCCGGGATTTGTGGGCTTCGTTCATGATAATCTTTCGCAAATCGATCCGCTTAGGGATCCAAATTTGGTCCATAAAATAGAATATCCCATCTGGTTTGCTTACTAACTGAGCTCCATCGTGATAGATTCTCTCTCTCTTCAATGTGCGCTCGTTAAAGCAAGCATGTTGAGCTTCCCGGATGAGGGTTTCAAGGTTATGCTGGGCTTGGATGTTTCGGGTATTGAGCACGTAATTCTTTCTGCTGAGCGCGTCAGCAACCACATTCGCCTTGCCTGGGTGATAACAAATCTCACAGTCGTAATCATTGAGAAGTTCTACCCATCGGCGTTGACGCATATTAAGCTCTCTTTGATTAAAGATGTGTTGTAAACTCCTGTGATCAGTGTAGATCGTACACTTAGTGCCATACAGGTAGTCTCGCCAAATCTTCAATGCAAAGAGAACCGCGCCTAGCTCGAGGTCATGGGTTGTATAGTTCTTCTCGTGGATCTTGAGCTGACGAGATGCGTAGGCTATAACCTTGTCTCGCTGCATGAGAACACAGCCGGGGCCAGGGTTAGAAGCATCGCAGTAGACAATGAAGTTGTCACTTCCGTCGGGCAGAGTAAGAATTGGTGCGTTGCACAGCATATGTTTGAGGGTTTGGAAGGCAGTCTCTTGTGCGTTTCCCCACACAAAAGGCTTGTCCTTATGGGTAAGAGCGGTAAGCGGTACAGCGATCTTGGAGAACCCTTCGATGAATCATCGATAATAGCCCGCTTGTTGATGCACGGAATGTCTGTTGACTGCGTCTACAAAAAGTCTGAAGTCAAGATTGGTCTATAGGGGTCAAAGTGTAAATATTGTGTAAGATAGACTTAGGATCGCTTATATGTCATATATCATTGTGGACCGCTTATTAGTCTCTAGCCTGGATCGCTTATAGGAACAAGTATCCTGGATCGCTTATAAGGCATGTCTTATGAGCGACCCAAGATTAGTATATATAGGGTGGAGCGGTTCATTTGTTGCAACAGTGTATGTGTGTGCTACGGTGCTGAAACTCTGCCAAAATTTCATCAGAAAGCAATAGAAAGATAAGGAATTGAAAGGATAAGCTGTTGTAACTTCATATATGTTGATTCCGCCTTCATACATGAAGATGAACTACTTCGACTGACTTTTAGGGTCATAGAACGGTCCAACAATTGGTATCAGAGCTCAGGACGAGGAGTTCATACTACGACAACATAGATCTGCAGAAATCTCTCTTTTCTACTCACTTTCTCTCATATTTTTTTCAGTTTCTAGTGGTTCCAACGGTCAAAATTGTCTGAAATTTGAGTATAACGTGTAAAACACACTATTAACAAACCCTAGAAAGAATCAGGTGAAAATTTGGACTAAAAATGGTTAAAATCAGCTAAAAACAGTCGATCGCTTTTTCGGACAATTGGATCGCTT
Source organism: Helianthus annuus (assembly GCF_002127325.2). Lineage (NCBI taxonomy): Eukaryota > Viridiplantae > Streptophyta > Magnoliopsida > Asterales > Asteraceae > Helianthus > Helianthus annuus. The sequence goes on along the minus strand of NC_035440.2, from coordinate 157,784,648 downwards.
ATTTGGACTTAAACTGTCTGGATCGCTCAAAATTCACCTTTAGGATCGCTCTTTTGGACAATTTTGCTCTTAGGATCGCTCGAACGGACTTTCTTGGACCGCTCGAACGATCACATCTGGACCGCTCATACGAAATTTGCTGAACCGCTCGAACGATCATTCGTGGATCGCTCGAACGATCATACTCGGATCGCTCATTCAAACATATTTATGACTCGCTTTTCTGACATTTGTGAACCGCTAGAGAGGTTATAGTTGGGTTCGCTTCTTTGAACCTAACCTGATTCGCTTTTCTGACAGTTGCACAGATAGGCTCGCTTTTGTGGTTCTGTTGTTTTTTTTTTCAAAATCAAAAATTTTTCTAAGTGTTGTCTGATTTTGCAGGTACGTTCACGATGGATGATATGTTCTTGAATCCATTTAGCGACATGTACGCATTTACGGGAAGTTCAGGAAACAACGATTCGACATCGAACAATACGAACGAGAATCAACCAAAAGAGAAAAAGAAAGAAGCTTGGGAGTCCGAAAGTGCATTTGGAACGTTTAACAAACCTCCTAAGTTGATGGCTATAGAAGACTACAGCAGGTGGGCAACAAAGTTCGAAGATTGGCTAATGGCATTTGCTTTCCCCAGTTGGAAGAGTATGAAAACTGGATATGCTAATGGAAAGAAGAATGGCGAAGCATTGAGATCAGCTGAAGAAATTGATGGTTTTGTCGCCGAGCAAAAGTGTGTAACTCTGTTGTTTCAATCAGTTCGGGAGGATATTATCTCATTGATAGATTATACCAATGCTAAAGACTTATGGGAAAAACTCGAAAAGAAGTGTATTGGAAGCACAGAGATTATAAAGAACAAAACAAAGTTGCTTAAGAAAGAATTTGACATGTTTGGTTGTCTAAAAAATGAATCGGTGTGTAAAATGATTGAACGATTTGGTCATCTGAAATTGGAGCTTGCACGACACAAAATCTCGTATTCTCCGGAAGAACTTGTTGACAAATTGTTCGATTCCTTACCAGAAGAAGTGGATTGGAGATATTACGCTTTGATGTTGAAGAACACTATTTCTCCGGAAAATCTGACTCTAGATTTGGTGATTGAGAAACTTGAAAGTCATGAACTTGAATTGAAGAAAACTTACAAAGTCAATCACTCATCCTATCAGCAAAACTTGGATCTTTATTATCCAAAAAGCTAGATGCCGAAAGCTACTTCTCCGAAAACTGCATTTTCTGCTGAGAATGTCTCTCCAGCAAGCAAAGAAGGTCAAAGCAGTTCAAGCAGCGGAAGCCACAGTGGATATCACAGTGGATCTACGTCTTCTATAAATCGTTCTGATGCGAAGTTTTCATGCAACACTGCTATAGATCTGAAGAACGCACAAAATTTTGATGAAGAGTCGGCCAAGCAACAAATGGTTTTTCTGGCGTCTGTGCTAGAATCCTATGAAGGTTTGGTGGCTGGAAAGATCGGGAACACAAATCTGACAAAGGAAGACTATGATCAGATAGACCCCGAGGAAATGGAGCTTATTGACATTTGTTGGGCAATGGCAAGTGCTGTTCGACGTGCTCAACGTTTCATGGAAATTACTGGGAGAAAAACGATTGGTGGTCCGTCCACAAAGTTGGGGTTCGACAAATCAAAGGTGACATGCTTCAAATGTAAGCAGAAGGGTCACTTCAAACGGGAATGTAGAAATGCGTATGCTGATGAGTCAGAGAATCCATTTCGAGACGACTACTACAAAAAGGCAATCTACCATCAGAATAAATCCGAGCCGCCTAGATTGAAGCAGTCTAATGATAACAGAGATAAATCAAGGGCTTTGGCAGTGATTTATGATGACGAGGGGTATGATTGGAGTAAAGAAGTGTTACCGGAAGAAGATGTGGTTGGTTACGCATTCATGGCAAATGATGATGAACCAATTCCATGGAAAGAAGATAGAACAGAAGAGCAACAGTATTGTTATCGAAAGATGATTGCTGAAAACAGAATTTTGAGGATCTCTCGTGTTTATCTGGAAGCAAGACGAGCAAATAGACAGGATCCAGATAGGGAATGTTATCTTGATTGTTATGGAAACATTGCGATTGATGACAGCACACTTGATATGGAAGCTATAATCAAGGAGATTAAAGAAGATGATGAGTATTGGCAGCACAAGTGGTGGGGAACACCAACGTCAAAGATGATTGAAGAAGAAAAAGAGAAAGAGAGAAAGGAGAAAGAAGAGAAAGAGAGGAAAGAAAAAGAAGAGATTGAGAAAGTAAAGAAGGTTGATACTGGTTTGATCGATACTACACAGGAATTGACAGTTGAGAACCTGGGAAATATGGCTGACAAGGTGCTAGCTGCAAAAGCACTTGAGGTAGATCCTGTTTCTGTTACTGAGTCAAAGGATCAGGTCAGTCAAAATGTGTCAATGAATGTGTCAGGTAACAAAATAGATGGAAATGCTGATTGCAAAAATTGCACTAAACAATGCAATTTTTGTAGCACTGTCACGTATCTGAACAGTGAGAAAATTAAGAATCTGACAAGGAAGGTTAGAAATGTTGAGGATCAGATTCTCAGTCGTGACAGAACAGTAAAAGCTTCAACTGAACGAATCAAAGAATTAACAACTCAAATTGAAAATGATAAAACTGAACGAGAGAAAATTAAATGTGAAAATGAAAAGTTAATTATTGAGAATCGACAAATTTCTGAAAAGTTTGAAAAATTAAAAAGCATGGTCAAAGATAGTGATGATCGAAATGGTAAAACGTATAAAGAAAATGAACATCTGAGAGCTGTTTTGAGATTAAAAGAAGAATCAATTAACAAACAACTGGATGAAATTGCTAAACTAAAACTTAAAGTTCAAGAAATTGAAATTGAAAATGAAAGAATTCAGTTAAAATTAAACAGCTATAGCTCAGCTAGCTTTGTTTTGCAGCATATTGTTCCCAAACCTATAGGGAAAAACAAAGCTGGTGAGGATGTGTTTTCTGATGGAACGGGTGTAGGGTTTCACAAAGTTCCACCACCAATTTTAGACAACTACACGAAAAAGCAGTCTAGTTTGGTGGAAATTGAGGAAGAAAGTGATGTTACACTTCCTGAGAACATTGATGTCACGTTCACGTCTTCCAATGAATAGGGTGTCCAAAATGCTGTGGTGAAAAGTGTGATAGACAAAGTGCTTAAGCCGGATTGTGACACTTCTGAGGAGGATGGGTGTTTTCTAGATAAATACATTCCGAAGCAAAAGTCCAAAAACAACTTACATGATGAATCTGATCTTGTCATGTACAAGATGTCGGGATCGGATAAGTTGTTTTCGGATTCTGAGTTTCCATTAGAGAATGTTAATTTCAACAAATTGACAAATGTTTTCAAACTGGTTGAAGTCGAGTTGTCAGCAGTGAACGATCTGAGTCGAAAGAAAGAGAGGGTTTACAACAAGAAAACTGTTTATCCACCACGTTTTTACAATAACAACAGAAACAACTGGTCGGGTGGTTATCAGGGGGGTAAACCATATCAGAAAAGAAATGTTTCAAACAAGAGGTTTGTTGAAAAGAAAAATTTTGTGAACAGTTCAAGTTCACTTGCTGATGAAGAAAAGGAAATTTTTACAAAATCAAACAAAGAATTTTTTGAGAAGAGAGCTTCACAGGCTCAGTCTGAAGGCACGAGTAGGGTAGCTGATACTCGTACTTGTTTTAGATGTGAACAGGTTGGTCATATTGCACGAAAGTGTACATATGTGAAGCCTAAGACTGAAGCTGTGAAGGATCAACAAAAGAAAGGTGATGTGAAGGGTAAAACACCGATGTATGTTGAGAAGAAAGTTGTTGGGAAGAAAAATGTTCAAATTGACAACTTGACAGTAAACACTGAACCCGTAAAGAAGTTGGTAAATCAAAATGATAAATTTTATAAGAAGGTTGCAGTAGCTCAACAGGTGTGGAAACCTAAAATTGAACCTAAAGTTGAGAAGAAAATTTCAACTTCTGAGGTGAAAAAGGCTGAAGAATCAATTACGGTTGATTATGATGCACAATATCCACCTCTTAAGTCTAAGAATTTCAAAATTCAAATTGCTAAAGTCACGGTTACACCTAAGGCTAATGAGGCCTGGGTGGACACCATGTTTGACTAAACAGTTTGAATTGCCGGAGCTTCCTGGTTCGCGAAGCATGAATCGGCATCTTTCTTGAAGTTGTTTAAATGATGATTTGTTATGTGCAGGATCTTCCAAAACTTGTATCCAGGTGGATAATGGATAGTGGAGCGTCAAGGCATATGACAGGGAAGACCGCATTGCTGTATGATGTGAATAACATTAATGGTGGTTATGTGGGTTTTGCGGGTAATCAAGGAGGCAGGATCATAGGTGAAGGAACATTATCAAATGGCATTATAACGTTTGAGATAGTTAACTACATAGCTGAGCTGGAGAACAACCTGCTGAGTATCTCTCAGATCTGTGACAGGATGTATACTACTCATTTCACTGACAAAGAATGTTTGATCTTGAAACCAGGATTTGTGATACCTGAAGAGTGGATCATCATGAGGGCACCAAGAGTTAACGATCTGTATGTGTTGGACATGAGCGTTGCTACTACAACCACGGGTCAGGCTCATTGTTTTGTGTCCAGAGCAACGGAAAAAGAGTCAAGGTTATGGCACAGAAAGATGGGGCATATTCATCTAAGGAAAATGAATCACTTAGTGCATAACGACTTGGTCATTGGAGTGAATATTAAAGGTTTTCATCTGGAAGGGGAGTGCATAAGCTGTGTCAAAGGCAAACAGAAGAAAAAGTTACACCTTACAAAACAAGTCAATTCAGTTTCAAGACCTTTGGAAAGACTTCATATGGATTTATTGGTCCAGTGAACGTCAAAAGTATAACAGGAGATTCCTATTGTCTGGTCGTGACTGATGACTACTCCAGATTTTCGTGGGTCATGTTTTTGAAAACAAAAGACGAAACCTTTGATAGTTTGATGGTATTGTTTAAGAAAATTGAGAATCTGAACCAGAGACCGATCTGTAGAATTTGAAGTGATAATGGTACTGAGTTCAAAAACAGTAAGATGGAGGAATACTGTGATGAAAGAGGTATACTGCATGAGTTTAGTGCTCCGTACACTCCTCAGCAAAATGGAGTTGCAGAACGCAAGAACCGGACGCTAATCGAGACAGCCAGAACGATGCTTGCAGATTCCAAGTTACCAATTAATTTCTGGGTTGAAGCTGTTTCTGCTGCATGCTATACTCTCAATAGAGTTCTTACTGTGAAAAAGTTCAACAAGACGTGTTTTGAGCTAATCAATAAACGCAAGCCGAATTTGAAGTATCTAGAACCGTTTGGGTCACCCTGTACGGTGATAGAGCCTAAAGGCAAGTTTGGTTCAAAGAACTTTGAAGGAATATTTGTTGGATATTCAGGTCCTACACGGCGTGTCTTTGTTCCACGTGAAAAGCGTATTATTGAAGCAGCGAATGTTGAATGTCAGGGTTATACTATGCCGCCACAGAATCCTGGTGATTCATGGCGTTATCATTATGACAAACTTTGGGAATCGTTTGACATGAGAGAAGAATCAGAGGAAGAGGAAGATTTCTTTGATGAGCTGGATATTTTACGAGAGTATGAATCGTCGCTCAGGTTTCCGGCAGAGTATTCTAGAAGACCTCGGGAGACTTCAAATGATGATGAAGTAGGTCCTAGTAACGCTGGTGAAAATGATGATGAAGTTGCTCCTGGTAATCAGTCGGAGGTGAATGATGATCAAGAAGTTGAACATATGCCAGTTTTTGACCATGGTGATTCAGATCTTGAGGGGGAGCAGATCCAGTTGTCAAGTCAAACAAACCAAGTTGGTGAACAAGATGCAGAGCAGAATGTTACTAATCTGGAAGGAAATGTAGAAGTTCCAAGCGAAGTGATGCCGCGAACTCTTTCTTATCATCCAGAGGAGTTGATAATAGGAGAATTGCAATCGGGAGTTCGCACGAGACGTCAAATTGACCAGGGCTTAACTTGTTTTTATTCTACAGTAGCACCTTTACAAACTGAATTTTCATTAAGTTGCTTCATTTCGCAGGTCGAACCGAGGACTTACAAAGAGGCGCTTACTGAAGACTCTTGGGTCATAGCGATGCAAGAAGAATTAAGTCAGTTTGAGAAATTAGGTGTGTGGAAGTTGGTTGATTTACCGGATGGTCAAAGAAAAATCAATACAAAATGGGTTTTTAAATGTAAGAGGGACGACAGAGGAGTGGTTGTAAGGAACAAAGCTGGACTCGTTGTTCAGGGCTTTAGTCAACAGGAGGGGATTGATTTTACCGAAGTCTATGCTCCTGTCGCACGACTAGAGGCTATCAGAATTTTCCTAGCATTTGCGTCTTGGAAGAATTTCAAAGTATTTCAGTTAGATGTTAAATCAGCGTTTCTTTATGGGAAGGTCAAAGAGGAGGTTTATGTTGGTCAGCCGCCGGGCTTTACTGACCCAATCCACAAAAACAAAGTTTATCTGCTGGACAAAGCGTTGTATGGTCTACATCAGGCGCCGAGAGCCTGGTACGAGACTTTGTCTCAACACCTACTCGCTAACCAGTTCATACGTGGAAAAGTGGATGCCACTCTCTTCACTAAAGTCGTTGATGGTCATCTTCTGATAGTACAAATTTATGTAGACGATATTATTTTTGGGTCAACGAATGAGAAATTATGCAAAGATTTCGAACAGGTGATGAAGCAGAAATTTGAAATGTCTTCAATGGGGGAGATGAAATTCTTTCTGGGATTACAAGTTGAACAACTTCCTGAAGGAATTTTCATTCATCAAATTAAGTACGTGCATGATATTCTGGAGAAATTTGGAATGTCAAGTTCTACTCCAGCTGCTACCCCACTTGCGACTAATCATGGGATTCACCCAGATCTCACCGGAGACAGGGTTGATGAGACACTTTATCGATCCATGATAGGTTCTTTGATGTACCTAACTGCTTCACGTCCTGACATCATGTACCCAACGTGCCTCGCAGCAAGATTTCAGTCTAACCTGAGAGAATCGCACATGATTATTGTGAAGAGGATTTTACGTTACCTGAAAGGCACACCCACATTGGGATTGTGGTATCTTCGCAAAGGCGATTTTACACTCGAAGGGTTTTCCGATTCGGATTTCGGATGCTGCAAAATCAACGCGAAATCAACAACTGCAGGATGCCAGTTTTTTGGTCCGAGATTGATCACTTGGCACTGTAAGAAACAAACATCTGTGGCGTTGTCTACATGTGAAGCGGAGTATGTTTCTGCTAGCAGTTGCTGCTCTCAGATCCTGTGGATACAGCAACAGATGCGCGACTACGGTTTGCAGTTTCTTAACACACCTCTGTTTGTTGATAATGAGGCTGCAATTAATATTACTAAAAATCCAGTACATCACGCTAAAACTAAACATATTGAGATTCGTCATCACTTTATTCGCGATTGCTTCGAGAAAAAGTTGATACGAATTGAGAAAATCCACACTGACGAACAAAAAGCTGATTTGCATACCAAAGCTTTTGATAAAATTCGGTTCCAATATTTGTTAAAACTTAATGGTATGAAATTGCTTTCGGTGTCGGATGGAGTTGTGAGCGTTGATGAGAGTACTGTTGCGGATGAAGATGAGAAACAATCTGCGATGGTTTGTCGATTTTTTCCTTGTTTTGGTATTTAGGGGGAGATAGATAGTTGTACATAGTTTATTTTGAGATAAATACAAAAACAGTAAAAAAATAAAAAATACAAAAATACAAAAACATGATAAAATTGAAAAAGAGTTTGTGTATATAGGGAAAATGATAGTACATCAGCTAGACTATTTCAGTATGCTAAAGATTTGGAAACACTAAATGAGTTAAACAGTCTCACTAACGATGTGTCGATAGGTTTTCGTACATTTAGTAGATGTATTCGGGATATAAACCTAAAACTTCAAACTGGTGAAATTTGTGGGGAACACTACTTGGATATATAGGTAACCCCTGAAATCTCGTTTGAAAGGTCTCGTATTCTGATATACTAGGCGTTTGTACTCTATGATGTCTGGGGTATTATTCCGGGACTTCTGCTGAACGGTGGTTCTGACCTAGTCCCTGGCTAATACTTTCACCAAAATGCTTGAAACATAGCATTATAGCCCTCAGCTGATTAGACAATAAAATTGATAATCAGTTGTTGTAGCTGAAAAGATTCTCTAAAGGGAACACACTGCAAAGTCGAAGCTGATATCTCTCTGCTGAACGGAAGTTCTGACCTGAGATCCCTCAGTTCTCGCATACCCTAATTTATGTACAGACATCATTGTAGTATTCTTGCCTGTAAGACTGAATATTGGGATTCTGGATACGGGAGTATATTCAAGAGGTGGGACACATGAATTGAGCTATGTTCTTAAAACACTTAAACAGTATCCTGAATAGATTGAAGTTTGTATGAGAATTTAAGATGGATCAGTATATCGACAATCGAGGTGAATTGTTTAAATCTGAGTATGTAATGTAGCTTAACGGTACTTGTAATCTGTCTAAAAAGCTGATATGATTCCCTGACACGCTTACCAAAAACAAACCTGTAAATAGTTTATTTTCTGCAATTTAAGTTTTCTGTTATTTCATTTCTTAGTTTAGATCATCTTAAAATCCAAAAAGATTTTATTTCTGCTTTATTTTAGACAAACCAGAGTGGAAAGTTGATTGTCGGATTCTAGAAAGATGAAGCAGATACAGGAGATTCTGAGCTGAAGATTGAGGAGAGCTTACATTATTGGAAATATGTTTGTTTTCAAAGTCACAAACAAGTTTATTAAGTTGATACTTGTTATTTTTCAGAAAATTGAAAAATTGTTTTACTAAATCAGTTTGTTTCGTCAAAAGATCAACCAGGGTCATTAAGTTGAACTTGGTAGATTAATCAAGTATTCAGGGTCATTAACTTGAACTTGTAAACTTGAGTGGATTTATAAAGCTGATTGAATTAGTGTTTATTGATTAAAAAGATAGATTCTAATATTATTGGTTGAGTAACAGGTTTGAACAATATTTCCCAACGGAGGCAAACTGCAAAAGCTTGAACCAGATATCTCAAGATTCCAGCATAATGAGAGGGGGAGTTAGTGAGAGGGGGAGTCTGGATCAACAGCTAATGGGAAGTATGGAGACAGTTCTAGAACCTGTAAAGAATGCTTATGAAGAGAAGACAGAGTTTGTGAAAAGACAAAGACTGAAGACTACGGATCTGAAGATGCTAAAAGACTACGTCAACATCCAAGGGAGAGTCTGTTGATGCACGGAATGTCTGTTGACTGCGTCTACAAAAAGTCTGAAGTCAAGATTGGTCTATAGGGGTCAAAGTGTAAATATTGTGTAAGATAGACTTAGGATCGCTTATATGTCATATATCATTGTGGACCGCTTATTAGTCTCTAGCCTGGATCGCTTATAGGAACAAGTATCCTGGATCGCTTATAAGGCATGTCTTATGAGCGACCCAAGATTAGTATATATAGGGTGGAGCGGTTCATTTGTTGCAACAGTGTATGTGTGTGCTACGGTGCTGAAACTCTGCCAAAATTTCATCAGAAAGCAATAGAAAGATATGGAATTGAAAGGATAAGTTGTTGTAACTTCATATATGTTGATTCCGCCTTCATACATGAAGATGAACTACTTCGACTGACTTTTAGGGTCATAGAACGGTCCAACACCGCTAGTCCGAGAAAAGAACGAACTTCTGACGGGTTCTTAGGTGTAATCCAACTTTTGACAGCTTCAATCTTCGCAGGATCGACATGGATACCTCGACTATTCACTATGTGACCCAGAAATTGAACCTCCTCCAACCAGAATTCGCACTTGGAGAACTTGGCATAAAGTTGGTTTCCCTGAAGTAACTCAAGAACTAAACATAGATGTTGCGCGTGTTCGGCTTTCGATTTGGAATAAATCAAGACATCGTCGATGGACACGATGACGAAGCGGTCAAGATAAGGCTTACACACGCGATTCATTAGGTCCATAAAAACCGCGGGTGCGTTGGTTAAACCAAAGGGCATGACAACAAATTCGTAATGGCCGTAACGGGTTCGAAAAGCAGTTTTAGGAATATCTTCCTCCTGAATCCGTAGCTGATGATATCCTGAACGTAGATCGATATTAGAGAAGCATGCTGCACCTTGTAACTGATCAAACAAATCGTCAATTCGGGGCAAGGGGTATCGCTTCTTGATGGTTAGCTTATTCAATTCCCGATAGTCGATGCACATCCGGAACGACCCGTCCTTCTTTTTGACGAAAAGGACTGGCGCTCCCCAAGGAGAGGTGCTTGGGCGAATAAAATATTTTTCGAGTAATTCCTGGAGTTGGTTCGAGAGTTCCCGCATTTCGGATGGAGCGAGTCGATAAGGGGCTTTGGCAACAGGGTTAGCTCCAGGAATGAGATCGATAGGAAAGTCGATATCACGACTTGGTGGTAGCCCGGGAAGATCGTCAGGGAACACCTGAGGAAATTCACGAACCACTGGAACATCTTTGACTTCAACTTTCTTTTTCTTTCCCTTCTCCGCTACTACAATGTTGGCCAAGAAAGCTCAGTATTCGTTGCGGAGATACTTGATGGCTTGAAGACATGACATAAGCTTGAGACCTTTCGACGTTGTTTCACCGTAAACACATAGGAAATCTCCATTCGCGAGCGAGAATCGAATCATCTTTTCAAAGCACACAACTTCAGCATGGTTTTCATGAAGAAAGTCCATGCCTATTATAACATCAAAGCTTCCGAGTTGCATCGGAATAAGGTCGATCGGAAAGATGTGATTGTTGAGTTCGAGGGTACAATCACGGAGTACTGAGTTAACGGCAATAGTTCTTCCTGTCGCAACTTCGACTTCGAATGACGAGGATAGATAAGAGCGCTTACGACTAAGGAGCTTCTCGAATTCAAATGACACAAAGCAGTTATCGGCTCCAGTATCAAACAAACATGATGCATAAATACCATTCACAAGGAACGTACCATTAACCACGTTGTTATCTGCCTGAGCCTGACGGGCGTTGAGGTTGAAAGTTCGGGCATGGCCTGCTGGCTGCTGCTGCTGAGGCTGCTGTTGTTGCTGTTGCTGCTGAGGCTCTTGCTTGACTACCCTGTTCGGGCATCGGTTGGCAAAGTGGTTAGGGTCACCACATGCAAAGCAGATTCTAGCATTGACTGCTGGTGCTGGAGTTGCGGGTTGGCCTTGAGGAGCAGGGAGTAGAGCTTGGTTGACAGTAGCTTGAGCTGGGGCTTGGCGATGACCATAACGGCAGTTCGCAGTGAAATGACCGTAGAGGTTGCAGTGAGTGCAAAAACGACAAGCTAGACCCACTGGGTGATGATACGAACACGTTGGGCAGAGCGGGTGAGGGCCTGTGTATGCACGCTTCGCTGGCGGTGCATTGATCACTGGAGCTGAACGCTGGTGGTGCTGCTGCTGAGCTGGCACTGCTTGTAGAGGAGTAGCAGTGGTTGCGGCAACACAGTTCTTGTTGCTGGAGCTGTTGTTGTTATGCTTCTTCTTCCTTCTCGATGACTTGGAGGATTGAGCAGGTGTGTCGGTGGGTGTTGCAGTAGCTTGATGCAGAGACTTGGTTTGCTTATCCCAGTAACCAGACTTGACTCGCTTATCATTGATCCCAGCGGCGAGTAAGTAGGTTCCTCGATCGTTGCTGGCTTGGCTGCGTGAACAAAATCGGCTACACAGTCGGGTAGGGCTCGGATATACTTCTTGATGGCTTGATCTGAGGTCTTGACTTGATCAGGACAGATAATGCTAAGCTGCTTGAAGCGAGCAGTGAGAGCACCGTTGTCTCCATCCTTCTGCTTGATTCCCAAAAACTCGTCCTCCAGCTTTTGGCGTTCATGAGGAGGGCAGAATTCTTCGATCATGATCGCTTTCAACTCCTTCCATGATAGTCCGTAAGCTGCATCATTCCCACGCTTGTTTCGTTCGGTCGTCCACCAGTCTAGAGCACGGGACTGGAAGACGCCTGTAGCATTGAGAGTACGGAGATGCTTAGGACATCCGCTCTGGCGCAGAGTGACTTCGACCGAGTCAAACCAGTGAAACATGGCTGTCGGACCATCTTCGCCAGTGAACTCCTTTGGTCCGCATGCTTTAAACTGCTTGAAGCTGAAAGCAGCCTTTCTGGAATCTTTAGAGATCTCGGTTCGGGATTCTTCTGACGACTTGCTAGCGTTTTCATACACCTCACTCACAGCTTTCGCCACGGTTTTGGAGATGATAGCAGCGAGACGTCGGTCTCTCTTTTCTTGGCGGGTCAGACGTTGACGTGATCCAGACGACGACATGGTCTGCAACAGACATCGTCACAGGACTCAACACAACGTAATCGAATCTCACCTCGCACATCTAGACTACTAAAGCTTAGAATCACGTCGGAACACATATCACGTAAACACATATGCACAAAACCACAGATGCACGTAGGCACAGAAGCACATAAGCACAGAGTCACATAAACACAGAGTCACATAAACACGAAAGCACGTAACCATTTAATCACAGAAGCAATCAGAAAACAGAAACCTATCCTTCAAAGCTCGCGTGTCGTTCGGGTAGTATTTCGAATAGCGTCGCGCAGTACAGCCTAACTTAGTCGCATAGCATAGCATAGCATGATATCGTCTTAGATTTGCGATAACTGGATGTCGAATTGGGATGGAATAGCAAATGCGAGTCGTGTGTGTCGATTGAATGGCAGTAAACTTGAATAATATCCAAAACACAAACATGTAAACAGGCGAGGCACATAAAAACATATAAAATCAATGAGTCATAGAGTAGGTGGTTGCGGTTCTCAGAATCGAAATACATAAAAATCGAGGGGTAGATTGTCTGCGGCTACTAGACATCGACTAACCAAGGCAATTCGACTATTCGCAGTAGACTTGTCGTCACTTTCGACTCTAAAGGTCGCGTTCCTGCCTCGATTCTCGGGCATTCCACGCGCGTTCCCTAGGTCATACTCGGGAGTTCAGGTCGTTGGAGTCCATCGAGGCCTTGGTGAGATAAATAAAGTCCAGAACAAACTGCTAAGGTTAGGGTTTCACCCCTTGGCTTAGCAATTTCTTCCTTGTTTTTAGTAAAATTAAGAAGGATTTTCATCAAAATGAGGGTTTCACTCTTGTTTTGGTATAATCCCCCTTATATGAAATTGAAAATATTAGGATGAGCATGAATAAATGAATAAAATCAACATAAGTCAGCCAATTTAGTCGGGAGTTTGCGGTTTTCACACCTATTCCTGACTGAATCGCCTGACGTTAGTTAGAAATTTCAGTGTAGTGATAGTGAAGGATTATAGAATAAGCACGTAAACTGGGTCTGATGGTTCCTAACTATAGTCTAGGTCTCTAAGACAGCGACCCGGACTAAGTCGTGTCTGCCTAATTCCCTATAGTTATGGCTCTAATACCAATCTGTCACACCCCAACCGATGGCGGAATCATCGGGGCGCGGCACTGAGCGAAACAGATTGTCCAGAAGTTTCCACAACAACTATTATTACAAATTCAGTTAAGTGATACGTCCCATACCGTATCCCAAATAAATAAACAAGTTATCATAGAATTCAACTAAACAAACAGTACTGTTTCGACAACTCAGATTTAATTTATTACAAACCAAATGTTTAAAAGTACGGCCTAGAGTCATTAAGACTCGTCCGGACAAGATCTACAGACAACTAATGCCATAGATGCTTGATCGAACAACTCCAACGGCTCCATGGCTACAGTTTATTTGCTTCTAGAGACCCCTAGGTAGGCTACGACCTACAACTGCTAGATGGGCTCTAAAGCTTTATTATTGCCTCGCTTTCCTAGCAAGTAAGCATCCTAATTACCTGTCACATACGTTAAAATAAAGTCAATACATAAAATGTAAAGGTGAGCACACAAGTTTGATAATAGCATATAGAGTTCGAATAGTTTACGCATAACCAGGCACGTACACAGAGGAAAACGATGCATGTTAATTATCGACATGGGACCATCGGTACCAACGACTGCGGGTTGACCGTCCGAGACGGTTCGCAATACATGATTACCACCGTAATCCATGCAAGTATTTGTCCTTAACAACCCCCGCGTGAACGGGTGCTGAGTCCAAACTATAGTACTATGTTGCTAAGGTAGGTAGATAGCACTCCACGTGTAAACATAATAAACAGCATTCATTTAGTCAAATAGCACATGCAAGTTGGTTAGCGTTCGAATAGTTTGTGTTTGATTGTGATTTGATAGGTAACGTATGTAACACCCAAAAGTGCTAAAAGCAAAAAGAGATCGAGTATATTCACAGTGATTGATTGTGGATTGAAGGGAGCGCTGAGAGTAAGATTAGCCTGAACAGTTTGATAGCATAACGATGAGTAACGCGGGAAAAGTAAACAAGTATGGATGGATCGAATGGGCTGGTCGATCGAACGACAGGTTCGATCGGACGGCCTGTTCGATCGGCTAGTATATCCGATTGACAGTCCTGTTCGATCGGCTGGTTGGCTCGATCGGCTGAACCATTCGAGTGGATTGTTTCTTCCTCTAGTGTGTTTGTGTTTGGAGATTTGAACTTTTGAAGTTTTTGTTGCAGTATTTGAGAACACTGAAGTGTTCCTACCTTTTCAAGTCGTTCGATCGAACGGTTCGTTGGATCGGCTAGCTCGCTCGATCGGCTAGCTCACTCGATCGGCTAGGAGCTTCAAGGTTAGCCCTCAACTGAATGTCACTCGATCGAATAGTCTGTTCGATCGGCTGACATTCTCTACTACGAGCAAGTTGTGAAAACGATTAAGTGCTGAAGCATAGTATCTCATGATCCGAACAGTAATGTTTACCCATCGAGTGACCCATTCGATTGAACATTACTTCGTCAATACTATTCCTCAAAAGTTTGGGAGTGTGGGGCCAGGTGCTAGCCGATCGGCTGGCCCGGTCGATCGGCTGGCATATCCGATCGGCTGGGCTGTTCGACAGCCTAGCCGTTCGGCCAGCTTTTCTGACCTGGTAGGCCTTTCGTCTAACACTTGGTTGTTTGTTTATCTGTTATTCTTTCAAGGTATCTTGACAACGTGTTGAACTATGATATCCCTCGTTCCCACCTGTTCCCTTGGCTCGAACAGGAATCACCCAAGTCTGGCCGGTTGAACGGTTTGGAATGCCGGTTTGTAGTTTAACTGTTATCGGTGAACCTTGTTTATAGACCCGAATCTTGAACCTCTTAACTGTTAGAATGATTTGTTAGTCGGTTCAAGCTCCGTTTCTATTGATTTGAAGGCATTTAGTGTAAAAGAGTTGAAAGAAAGTTGGAAACCCTTCTTTCCATCCTTTACATCATGAAAATGTTTAGATACATGGTGGATCTTAGCTTGTTTATATGGAAATCGGTTAGATCTAAGCTAATCATAGTGGAATGAGGCCAAAACATGATGTTCTGCAAGAACACCATGATGACATCACCCAAGAACACTTAGATCATGGTGATTTCACGGTTAGAATCCAAGTTTTGAAAGATAGAAGGGTGTAGAATCAAGTGATGATCAAGAACGTACAAGAATTAGAGTGAAAACTTACCGGGATTGAGAGAAATCTGAGAAAAAGTGAAGAAGATGGATGGTTCGGTCAGAGCTTTCCAAAAGTAGAAAGTATGAAAATGACAGCCCTATTTATAGGCTTCCAAAAGAGGAAAGTGGCAGCCGATCGGCTGGGAACTCTGATCGAGTGGGCTGCTCGATCGGCTGGCAACGTGCTAGCCGATCGGCTGGCCTGTTCGATCAGGATGCTTCCTGTTCGATCCGCCACGCACTTCGAATGTTTTGTGACGATTTTTGATGTTTCGATTTCGATGGGCGATGATACGGATACGATAGAGTTCCTAGTCAAATTACTTTTAATCCCAACCACTATATCTACCATAATCTTCCATAAGTTACGTTTCGATGTCGGTTTCGATTGAGTTCGATTGCCTTTCGAGTTTCGATTCGATTTTCGATTGATTTGATTGATTACCACACCATACATAAAGTAAACACGCACAATTAACACATAAGGCACACACACACATATATCAATACCTTAATTCGCATAATTTGAGCCTCGAGTTCGATTGATTGTTAGATCGGTTTGATTGCTGATTAGGTTAACTTTATCGCATTGTTACTTCCTATCATTCATAGTCGTAGATCGGTTCGCATTAAAACACGTTCGATTACTTCGATTCTGGCTGATTACAACACTTACTCCACATAATACAACTAAAACACAAAATCGACTATCTACAGTCAAAGAAAGTCAAAGTTGACTTGGACTTTGACTTTGACTTTGACATTCGAAAACACGGGGTGTTACAATAACGAAATGCTGAAAGTACTTGCAAGATATCATAAAAATCATCTGGAGCCAAAGACAAAAGCTGAATTTTTTGGTTTCATCAAAGACAAAGAGTATGTTGATCCAGATCCGGTTGATCATCAAAGATGGAGAAATGATGAGGAAATGAAAGAAGCAGGTTATGCAGCAGAGTTGAAGAAACTTGAAAAGTTCAAAGATACTAGAAACGAGTGGTTTGTGAAAGAGGAGAAGAAAAAGTGGAGCAGAAAAGCCACTCCTAAAGTTCAAATAGAGAAGGGATCATCTTCTCAACCACAGAAAAAACGTCAAAAGAAAAGTGTTGAGACTATGCTTATTGATGAATCAGAGGAAGAAGATGAAGCCGAAACTGAAGATGAAGCTGAAGCTAAAGATGAAGCTATAGATGAAGGTAATGCTGAAGGAGATGACGTTCGTTTATCTCCTGAATCTGATCATCTGTTGAAAGCTCTTAAAGTAAGTCTTAAAGCCGAAAAAGCAGCAGCTGGGGACGATGATGGTGACAATAGTTCATCAAGTTCATCAAGTTCATCTGAAGAAGAAATTGATGAAACTGAATGTGCGAAGAGAATTATAGCTTAAATAGAGAAAGAAAAACAGCTAAAGAGAAAGAGGAGAGAAGATAAAGATGACGAATTGTACAATCCATCTCCTGAACATGTTCTTGAATCTCAAACACCTCTATCATCTGGTGGTAGGAAGAAAGCGAGTGCAACGAAAAGTGTGATGTCTCCAAAAGCAACAAGAAGAAAATTGGTTTTTAAGATACCAAAACCAAAACCAACTACACCACCAAAACAACCTACTCCACCACCATCACCTCATCCACAAACTGAACAACATCTATCACCACCACCACATCAATCACCACTTCATTTATCACCATTACATCAATCACCACCACATCTATCACCACCACACCAAACACCAATCCAAGAACAACCTGTTTTCACTTCACAGCAAATCTTTCAAATACCACCATCCACACAACCACCTGTCCAAACTACACCTGGTTCTTCTGGATACAAAACTTTTCCACATATTCCGGAGGGTATTACTCTTAAAAAAATTGGAGATTTTGGTTTTGCTAATGATGAACAGGTGAAGAGGTTAGAAAAGAAAGTTAAAGAGGTGTTGATTGAAAACAAAAAGTTGTTAGATAGAGAAAAGAAGCTTGAGAAGCATGTAAAGACAGTCGAAGCTGAAAACTCTTCATTGTTACAAAGAGTCGAATCAGATCGAACTGAAATTGATATTCTTAAAGTGAAAGTTGCTGAGTTGGAAGAAGAGAAAGCACGCAGAGATGAACAGAACAAGTACTTCGAGTTAAAGAACAAAGAATTGGAAGCTGCTAAAGCAATGAAAGAACACGAGATATACATGATGAATAAAGTGTTAGAAAATTTGCTTGGAAAGTCTGTTGAGCAGAGATTTGAAGAGATTGAAGTAGAAGAGGTTAGAGCACGTCGTCAAGCTGAAATTGATGCTGAGATGAAGTATAAAGGCAAAGGTGTTGAAGGTACCTCTGAAGTTACTGAAAGATCAATTGTTCCATCCACTGTACTTGAATTTCCTATTCAGAATCCTCATCCATTTCTGTTGTTTCCGGTATTTTTGAGGAAGATGTATTGATTGATGAGGTTATAAATGATGAGGAAGATGTTGAAGAGGATGATGACGAAGAGCATGATGATGATGATAAAGTTGATGATGCAGATGATGTATTCTCTGCAAGTAGTCATAGTGATGACGATGATGACGACAGTCAAGGAGGTACAGGTGTTAAAGTCACCGAAGCATCGAATGAAGAGAATGTCGAAGATTATCTTCATGACGATATGAATGAAGAGCCTGAGGATGCTACAGGTGAAGGGGAGAATGTGGATGATCAAAATGTTGATAAAGTTGAAAAGTTGATTTTGCGTCTAGAGCCTAAAGTAGAGGAAGGAGAAATCAGGCATACTTATACCATGAATGATATTATTGAAATGACATGTATTGATGATCCTAACTTCAAGTTTGACTTTGAAGAAGAGTTGAATGCTTTTGATATGAATCAGCAACCCGACTATCAGTACAAGTATATTGAGGAAGCTGATAATTATGATCGAGTTGAGGTTGAAGACTATAGCGACGAAGAGAATGTAAATGCTGATACTTCTAACTTTCCAACTCTTGTTGAATTTTTCAGTCAAGAGAACATAGATGAATTAAGAAGAAAAGTGGAAGAGTGTCTGAAAGATAAGAACTTTGATGGTACAACGAAAGATGCACAGAAGGAAGAAAGAAAGAAGTGGTTTAGAAAGAGCAATGAAAGAAAATTCAAGCGACCATTGAAGTATTATAAGAGAGACCGGGATATGTCATTGGGGGATATTATAAGTTGGGGCTTTCTGCCACAAGTAAACGTTTGTGCAATAAGAAGAGAATTTGGGGTGCAATACTTTGAATACATTCAAGATATTATGTCCTTACCCTGGTGGGACATTGAGGAATTGTCGAAAGTAAGAACGTTAGATTATCCTGTTAGAAAGAATGATGTACCCATCTGGGGTCTGATGAGGATTGAAGCTTTCAGAGGATTCAAGCACTGGAAGCCTCACTATCCTAAGAAAGTAAAGAGAGTGGATCCTGAAACTGGAGTTGAAGAGACGATCTTGAATATAAAGAAGCCAAGAGTTATAAAAAAACATTCCAGTCCCGAAAATGGAACAAGATTTTCACAAGGGATTTGTGTATTGGGTGTACAGCTGTTTGACTACTAAGGCTGTGATTACTTACAGAGTTGAAGATGAAGTTAGATATATTCATGTGTATGATCCTCTGTGGCTGGTTAACTGCTCGGCGAAAGATATTGAATGCTTGTTTGTTAACAAGATAGGGTTTAAAGCTGAAGATAAAGACCAGGCTATGCAATTTCAAAAGGTTGTTTCCATTTGCTTTCAGAAAGGAGTCAACGCTGATAATAAATGGTCTTCTAAATGGCGAGAGATTGAGAAAGAGGAAGCGTTGAAGAAAGAGAAAGAAAGAAAAGCTCGTGAAGACAGAGTGTCACACCCCCAAAATCCACCATGCGGAGTATCACCGCTTGGAGGCGTGACATGACCAGGATCAAGCCGCCAATCATATTGAACAACGTAATTAAGTAAATAAAACGAACCACAATACAATTGGTGACCGAAAGAAAGTAACCAACTTTAAGTTAACAACGGAAGCATAAAACGTAAAACCCAAAACATAAGTTCAATAAGTTCATAAAGTTTAATCATTTAATATGGAACTCTACAGTCCATGTCCCACAACGACCACTCCTTCTCGTGGAAGCTCCATCTAGATACCTAACGACCTGCAAGGCATGTAACAACGAGTCAACAATAAAGTTGAGCGAGTTCACAGTTGGTTGTTTAGTTTTGCAAGTTTGTTTTGAAAACCGTAAGTTGTTTCGTAAACCACGTGTTAACCAGTATCTTTGTTTTCCCCAAACCATATCCATAATTAGTGGGGTCTTTCCCATGTGAACCACTAGACCGTTACCATATCGACAACTGACGAACAATAGTTGTGCCCTACGTCAATGTCTATCATCATTGACAGTTTGCCCAGATCCATTAGTACACGCCCATCCGAACGGCATGGTGTGAGGCTTGTTAACCCTAATAGCGCTATTAACTAATGACCCGCTCGCCATTGGCCCAGCGATTAAGTCGATATAAAAATGAGGGACTTCATGATAGAGTTTTGTCTAGTAAGTTTTAAGGTTGTTGTCCTACCCAAGGAGGACGAACGTACGTATTCTACCCAAGGAGAATACGCAGGATTAATATTGGCATCCTACCCATGGAGGATGGTGGTACATATCCTACCCAAGGAGGATATGTAGGTTTCGTTTTAATTTCTTTAACCCATTCCCAACCACCGGGAATCCCATGGCTTAGAAAGTGTGTGAACTCACCTTTGATTGCTCGGTTTGACTCTCAAAAGTAGCTAACAGTGAAGGTCGGTCAATCACGCCCTAATATGATCACCAGTTAGTCATTTAGTGTTTTCAAATAGAGCACAAAGTTCCTACATGTATCTACTACATAACATGCACTCACTTTAATAGTTCACGCCCATATAAACATTCCACCTATAGCTACTCCAGAGCAAGCATACGATATTGCACATAACACTTTCATTGAAATATAACATGCTAGATCATTCTCAGATAACGTACCCGACATTTAGACATGCAAATTACTACTTGTGTCATTTCGGCTTTAATATCTAAAACTGGGCTGTTTTCGAGCATTTTAATAAAATAGTTAACTTACTCCAAAAATTCCCAACTTTTTACAAAAGGTCCTAAACGATCCAAATATTATTGTGTAAAAATCTCGGGATCCAATTCATTACCAATATTTTATAAAAATCATTTACCAGACTGCAATCAGATTCGTCACTTTCTGACTGCAGTTCACGGAAAAATTCATCTAAAATTTATCGTAAGTCCAATTGATGAAATTCCAGTGGGAGAATTACAACGACATCAGTGTCCATCTAGAATACAAATTTCATGAGCTAATTCTACACAGATTTCAAGTTATGATGAAAAACATAACACCCTTTTTCTGCAGTAAAAATGCAGCTTTTGCTGCTGTACAAAACGACCCTTTTAAAAATAGCAAACGAAGTCCAAAAATTATGATACCAGTGCCATTAGAACCGTATTTTGAAATATCATAATTTAGACTTCAGAAAATCAATTTTTCGATTTATAACGGTCCGGTTACAGCCAGTTGAAGTTGGCTGGAAACTTTACTCAGCATGCTTTTAATAGCTTAAATGTTACTAAAACCTACAAGCAATTACCCTAAACAATTGTTTATCAAGAAATCAACAATCAAATGCCATGCATGCTTTAGTCAACCTTAATCAAACAAGATTTCATCTTTATGTAAACTTATGTTCATGATTCTTGTTCATTTTCTTTTAGTGATCTTGTGTTAAACATTAAACAACAATCTATATATCTCTTTAACCACAAAATAAGAAACAAGACTAGTAGTAAGAAACTTATGGATGGAGGTTCCTCAAGGTCTTCAAGCTTCAAAACTCCACAAGGCTCCTTCTAACTCTTGATTTGAACTTGGAAATGGAATGAATGAAAGTTGCAAAAGGGGAGGGGGTGGCGGTTATGTGTAGGCCGAGAGAGGGAGAGAGAGTGTGAGGGAGGTGAAGTGAAGTTGGGGAGTGTGAAGTTATAATGATTCCTTTTAATCCTGTTGGCCATTTTGTAATCGTGACTCTTATCTCTTGGCAACTAAATCAAGCAAGATCAACAAAAAATCAAATGAAATATATTGGTGATCAGTTTTTCCTTATTGCTACATACCAGGGACTTAAGCAGTTCATACCGGAGACAAATTTAACGAAGTCCCAAAATTATGATTCCAGTGCCATTAGAACCGTATTTCGAAATAACATAATTTAGACTTCAGAAAATCAATTTTTTGATTTATAACGGTCCAGTTACAGCCAGTTGAAGTTGGCTGGAAACTTTACTCAGCATGCTTTTTATAGCTTAAATGTTACTAAAACCTACAAGCAATTACCCTAAACAAGTGTTTATCAAGAAATCAATAATCAAATTCTATGCATGCTTTAGTCAACCTTAATCTAACAAGATTTCATCTTTATGTAAACTTATGTTCATGATTCTTATTCATTTTCTTTTAGTGATCTTGTGTTAAACATTAAACAACATTCTATATATCTCTTTAACCACAAAATAAGAAACAAGACTAGTAGTAAGAAACTTACAACTAGCTCAAGGGTTAGGGAAGACCACTAAAGAAGGATGATGAGAATGGTGGATGAGAGCTTATGGATGGAGGTTCCTCAAGGTCTTCAAGCTTCAAAACTCCACAAGGCTCCTTCTAACTCTTGATTTGAACTTGGAAATGGAATGAATGAAAGTTGCAAAAGGGGAGGGGGTGGCGGTTATGTGTAGGCCGAGAGAGGGAGAGAGAGTGTGAGGGAGGTGAAGTGAAGTTGGGGAGTGTGAAGTTATAATGATTCCTTTTAATCCTGTTGGCCATTTTGTGATCATGACTCTTATCTCTTGGCAACTAAATCAAGCAAGATCAACAAAAACTCTATGGAATATATTTTGTGATGATGACCGAATTTAGGCTAGGGGGTTAATTGTAAAGTTTGGTAATAAGTAGGTAAATATTTAGGAGGTTAAGTGTAATATCCAATGCATTAAGTGTATGTCATATTTTCTAGTGTGTTGGGGTATTCGGAGACCATGACTAGCTTAGAAATAATAAACCAATGTTTCTGAAAAAATTTTGGTGTCCCGGATAATGTCCGGTTATTCGGTTAGATACCGGTTCGTTAAAGTGCTAAGTTTTCCGTTTAGTGTCGTTTATGTATCTTTTTGTAACACTTTTAATTCCCAACACTTAAGAAAACATTCAGGACCATTTAGTCAATTTTCTGTACAATCAATAAGCACAATATAATATTAATTAATCATACGGATACACGCAATTATGAGGGTTGTCACATTCTCCCCCTGTTAAGAAAATTTCGTCCCGAAATTTAGCATGTGTTTACTGAGGAAGCTAGTTAAGTTGCGTGGTTTCCTGGTTTTCCTGGGGCATCACATCATCCCCCCGTTGGTTTGGAATTTCGTCTCGAAATTCTGCAGTATCTTCAGCCTCATTAGTGGTTGCACTTTTCTTGAACAACTGGGGATACTTGAGTTTCATTTGGTCTTCTCGTTCCCAGGTATACTCTGGGCCACGGTGGGAATTCCAACGAACTCGAACAAGAGGTATTCTGGTACTCTTGAGAATCTTAACGTCTCGGTCTGTGATTTCAACTGGTTCCTCAACGAATCGCAACTGGTCGTCGATTGTGAGCTCCTTTAAGGGAACTATGAGGGTCTCATCTGACAGACACTTTTTCAGATTTGACACGTGGAATACATTGTGAACTCCGTTGAGTTCTTCAGGTAGATTCAACTTGTAAGCGACTTTGCCAATTTTCTCAATGATTTCGAATGGTCCGACATATCGCAGATTAAGTTTGCCTCGTTTGCCAAAACGAACTACACCTTTCCAAGGTGAGACTTTAAGTAGCACTCGATCCCCAACCTGGAACTCGAGTGGTTTCCTGCGCTTATCAGCGTAGCTTTTCTGACGGTCACGAGCTGCCACCATTCGTTGACATATCTGAGTAGTCCTCTCGGTTGTATCTACTACAAGTTCTGGTCCAGTGATTTGACTGTCGCCAACCTCTGCCCAACAAAGAGGTGATCGGCACTTCCGTCCGTACAATGCCTACTGTTGTTATACGTAAACTCCACTAACGGGAGGTGTTTTTCCCAGCCATTACCAAAGTCGATTACACATGCCCTAAGCATGTCTTCAAGGGTTTTGATGGTGCGTTCAGATTGCACATCCGTATGTGCATGATATGCCGTGCTCATGTCTAATCGAGAGCCAAAGGACTTGTGCATAGATTACCACAATTCAGATGTAAAACGTGAGTCACGATCAAAAATGATGGAGGTTGGCACTCCGTGCCTTGATACTACTTCCTTTAGGTAGACGTCTGCTAGAGTAGAAAACTTGTCGGTTTCCTTGATAGCCAAGAAGTATGCAGACTTAGTCAATCGATCCACTATCACCCAAATAGTGTCATTTCCGCGTTGAGATTTAGGCAGGCCAGTAACGAAATCCATGGAAATTTGTTCCCATTTCCATGTCGGGATCTCTGGTTGTTGGAGTAGGCCTGATGGTTTCTGGTATTCGACCTTGACCCTAGCACAAGTCAAGCATTTACTGACGTAGGTTGCTATGTTGGCTTTCATGCTAGGCCACCAATACGTAGTCTTGAGGTCGTGGTACATCTTATCCAAACCAGGATGTACTGAGTAACGAGACTTGTGCGCTTCATCCATCACAAGTTCGCGTAGGTTTCCGTAAAGTGGCACCCAGATGCGTCCATTTACATAGTAGGCGCCGTCTTCCTTTTGTTCTAACCTTTTCCTCGATCCTCGTAAGGACTCAGTCCTGATACTCTCTGCCTTTAACGCTTCAACCTGAGCATCTCGTATCTTGGCAGGAAGACTAGATTGGATGGTAAGTTGTAACGCTCGCACACGTTTAGGTATAGTATCCTTTCGACTGAGGGCGTCGGCCACAACATTGGCTTTGCCCGGATGGTACTTGATCGCACATTCGTAATCATTCAAGAGCTCGACCCATCGACGTTGTCGCATGTTTAACTCCTTTTGCTTGAAGATGTGCTCAAGACTCCTGTGATCGGTGTAAATGGTGCACTTGGTACCGTACAGGTAATGTATCCATATCTTAAGTGCGAAAACAACTGCTCCCAATTCCAAGTCATGTGTAATGTAGTTCCTTTCGTGAACTTTAAGTTGGCGCGATGCGTAGGCAATGACCTTGTCACGTTGAATCAACACGCAACCAAGTCCTTGGATGGAAGCGTCGCAATAAACCACAAAATCATCTGTGCCCTCAGGCAATGAGAGGATAGGCACGCTACATAGTCTCTCCTTTAAGTACTGAAATGCGGACTCCTGTACATCACCCCAACGATAGGTGACACCCTTCTGAGTCAGTAAAGTGAGAGGGTGCGTAATCTTTGAGAAATCCTTGACAAACCTTCTGTAATATCCTGCCAAACCCAAGAACTGGCGGATTTCTGTTGGTGTACGGGGTGCAGGCCAGTTCTTGATCGAGTCATCCTTGGATGGATCAACATGAATCCCATCCTTGTTTACCATGTGGCCTTGAAAATGGACTTCGCGAAGCCAGAAGTCACATTTCGAAAATTTGGCATACAATTGCTCTGATCGAAGGAGTTCCAAAATGAGCCTCAGGTGTTGCTCGTGTTCTTCCTGACTCTTCAAATAGATCAAGATGTCGTCGATGAAAACTATGACAAACTTATTCAGGTAAGGTTTGCACACTCGGTTCATGAGATCCATGAAGACTGCAGGTGCATTCGTCAATCCGAAAGGCATGACCAGAAACTCGCAATGTCCATAACGAGTTCTAAATGCCGTTTTGGAGACGTCCTCATCTCGGACTCTCAGCTGATCGTATCCCGATCTCAAATCAATCTTAGAGTAGAAACTCGACCCTTGAAACTGGTCGAATAAGTCATCAATGCGTGGAAGAGGATAACGATTCTTCACGGTCACCTTGTTGAGTTCGCGGTAGTCAATTCACATTCTGAAGGTACCGTCTTTCTTCTTCACAAATAACACTGGAGCTCCCCAAGCTAGGGCGAATAAAACCCTTGTCCAAGAGCTCTTGTAGTTGCGAGGATAGTTCTTGAAGTTCTGATGGAGCTAGACGATAAGGTGCTCAAGCTATGGGCGCTGCTCCAGGAGCTAGCTCGATTTGAAACTCGACTTGCCGATGAGGCGGAAGTCCAGGTAATTCCTCGGGGAATACCTCAGGAAAATCGCGTACAATAGGACTGTCTTCAATTCTCTTCTCTTCCATTGATGCGTCAGTAACGAGAGATAGAATGGCAGTGTGGCCGTTTCGCAAACACTTCCGGGCCTTAAGGAAAGAGATGATGCCCACAACAGCACCACTCTTGTCGCCACGAATCACGAGGGATTCTTCACCAGAATGAGGAATGCGGACAATCTTCTCGTTGCAAAGAATTTCCGCTTGCTGATGAGATAACCAATCCATCCCAATAACAACGTCGAAACTACCTAGAACGATAGGAATGAGGTCGATAGAAAAGGTCTGATTAGCAAGATCAAGATTGCAACCCTTAATTATGTGTGTGGCCTCTAAACTTTTACCGTTTGCTAGCTCTACCATGTGTTTGGTGGTCAAAAGTGTTGGAGTACGCTTAAGCATTTGGCTAACTTTTAAGGACACCTAACTAGTATCGGCACCAATCGAATAAAACAGTAACAAAGAGATCATCCAAAAGAAACTTACCCATCACAACGTTGGGATCATTCCTTGCATCACCCTGACCAATCACGAAGGCATGACCTTGGGCGCCATTGCCATTATTGTTACCCCCTTTCTTGCCTCCATTGTTGCCTCCATTGTTGTTCCCGTTTCCTTGGTTGTTGTTGTTCTGATTCTGGTTCAGCTGAGGACAGTTCCTCTTAAAGTGACCTTCAGCACCACACTGATAACATCCCCTGTTACCCTGCTGTTGCTGCTGCTGATTCTGTGGAGCTTGTGGCTGCTGTTGACGATTCTGATTCGCAGGACGTGAGCTCCTGCAATCCTTGGCTTCATGACAAAACTTGTTACACCGCAGACAACGGCCCTTGTTGCACTGCCCACTATGATGTTTGTTGCATTGGTTGCACTTGGGGTGGTTTCCCTTGTATCCACCTTGCCCCTGACTACCCGAAGATTGCTGACCAGGGCTCTTGTAGTCGTCAGTCCTTCGCTGCTGAGAGTGAGACTGAGCTAAGGCCGAACCCTTGCTGGAGGCTCTATCCCACTTACGCTTGTTATCACTGGGAACATCAGAAGTAGTAGTAGCGCTAATACGCTTGGGCAGCTTGTTCTGCTCAACTTCCTGATCAGTGAGGCGATGAGCCAACCGGATGATTTTTTGAATGGTGCCAAGATTAGCTGAGTACACGTGGCTTTGAATTTCTGGCACTAAGCCCTTAAGGTACAGCTCGATACGCTTGATAGGAGGATCCACCATAGTAGGACACAGGATAGCTAATTCGTTAGATCTCTTGGTGTATGCCTCGATTTCAGACCTTGTCATCTTCATATTGAAAAATTCCACCTCTAGCTTGTGGATGTCGTCACGACTACAGTACTCTTCCTTGATCAATTCTTTGAAGTCATTCCATGGGGTGGCATTAGCAACTGCCATCGCTAGCAGTTGAACCTGTGCTTTCCACCAGGTTAACGCAGCACCTTCAAGTGTTCCAGTAGCAAATTTCACCCTACGATCTTCAGGGCATTCACACATCTCAAAAACAGACTCAATCTTCTCGAACCAGTGAAGAAGACCTACAGCTCCTTCTGTGCCGCTGAAGGTACTGGGTCGGCAATCCATGAACGTTTTGAACGTGCAAACAGGAGGTTGTGTAGGTTGACCTGCCGTGAGAGTAAGGAAGGACAAAGTTTATCACAAGGGTTGGTTTATAAGAGTAGGATCTAAACATCCTAGGATAGGTCGAAATAACAGGTTATACCTCCTGCTGGAGCTGCTGCGAGTGCCTCAGCAACTCGTTCATTGATCAATGTCGTCAACTGGGCTTGAGTTAGATTGATACCGCCACGTCCTCCGCGTCCGCTCATGATCTTTACAACGAAACAACGTGAGTGAGAAAAGTGTCACAAAAATGCGTAAGCGTGGGACGACAGAAGAGAGTAAGCACACAAGGCTCAAATAGCAGTTATCACGTTAACTAATGTACTATGTGAACTATCAAACAGACAATATAAACATAATTCATACCACCTATTGTGTCGAGTCTTGCATGTGGAGCGAAGCGTTGTTGTGGATCGTTGAACACTGTACAGGTTATAGTCTGGTTTTATCAAAAAGCCTTTCCCCCTTTTTAAAACCAAGTTCACTATAACCAATGGCTCTAATACCAATCTGTCACACCCCCAAAATCCACCATGCGGAGTATCACCGCTTGGAGGCGTGACATGACCTGGATCAAGCCACCAATCATATTGAACAACGTAATTAAGTAAATAAAACCAACTACAATACAATTGGGGGCCAAAAGAAAGTAACCAACTTTAAGTTAACAGCGGAAGCATAAAACGTAAAACCCAAAACATAAGTTCAATAAGTTCATAAAGTTTAATTATTTAATATGGAACTCTACAATCCATGTCCCACAACGACCACTCCCTCTCGTGCAAGCTCCATCTAGATACCTAATGACCTGCAAGGCATGTAACACTAAGTCAACAATAAAGTTGAGCGAGTTCACAGTTGGTTGTTTAGTTTTGCAAGTTTGTTTTGAAAACCGTAAGTTTTTTCGTAAACCACGTGTTAACCAATATCTTTGTTTTCCCCAAATCATATCCATAATTAGTGGGGGCTTTCCCATGTGAACCACTAGACCATTACCATATCGACAACTCGACAACTGACAAACAATAGTTGTGCCCTACGTCAATGTCTATCATCAATGACAGTTTTCCCATATCCATTAGTACACGCCCGTCCGAACGGCACGGTGTGAGGCTTGTCAAACCTAATAGCGCTATTAACTAATGACCCGCTCGCCATTGGCCCAACGATTAAGTCGATAAAAAAATGAGGGACTTCATGATAGAGTTTTGTCTAGTAAGTTTTAAGGTTGTTGTCCTACCCAAGGAGGACGAACGTACGTATTCTACCCAAGGAGAATGCGAAGGATTAATATTGGCATCCTACCCATGGAGGATGGCGGTACATATCCTACCCAAGGAGGATATGTAGGTTTCGTTTTAATTCTTTAACCCATTCCCAACCACCGGGAATCCCATGCCTTAGAAAGTGTGTGAACTCACCTTTGATTTCTCGGTTTGACTCTCAAAAGCAGCTAACAGTCAAGGTCGGTCAATCACGACCTAATATGATTACCAGTTAGTCATTTAGTGTTTTCAAATAGAGCACAAAGTTCCTACATGTATCTACTACGTAGGATGCACTCACTTTAATAGTTCACGCCCATATAAACATTCCACCTATAGCTACTCAAGAGCAAGCATACAATATTGCACATAACACTTTCATTGACATATAACATGCTAAATCATTCTCAGATAACGTACCCGACATTTAGACATGCAAATTACTACTTGTGTCATTTCAGCTTTAATATCCAAAACTGGGCTGTTTTCGAGCATTTTTAATAAAACAGTTAACTTACTCCGAAAATTCCCAACCTTTTCAGAAGGTCTTAAACGATCCAAATATTATTGTGTAAAAATATCGGGATCCAATTCATTACCAATATTTTATAAAAAATCATTTACCAGACTGCAATCAGATTCGTCACTTTCTGACTACTGACCACAAAAAAAAATCATTTAAAATTCATCGTAAGTCCAATTGACGAAATTCCAGTGGGAGAATTACAAAGACATCAGTGTCCATATACATTACAAATTTCATGAGCTAGTTCTACACATATTTCAAGTTATGATGAAAAACATAACACCCATTTTCTGCAACAAAAACGCAGCTTTTGCTGCTGTACAAAACGACCCTTTTAAAAATAGCAAACAAAGTCCAAAACTTACGATTCCAGTGCCATTAGAACCGTATTTCGAAATAACATAATTTAGACTTCAGAAAAGCAATTTTTCGATTAATAACGGTCCGGTTACAGCCAGTTGAACTTGGCTGGAAACTTTACTCAGCATGTTTTTATAGCTTAAATGTTACTAAAACCTACAAGCAATTACCCTAAACAAGTGTTTATCAAGAAATCAACAATCAAATGCCATGCATGCTTTAGTCAACCTTAATCCAACAAGATTTCATCTTTATGTAAACTAATGTTCATGATTCTTGTTCAATTTCTTTTAGTGATCTTGTGTTGAACATTAAACAACAATCTATATATCTCTTTAACCACAAAATAAGAAACAAGACTAGTAGTAAGAAACTTACAACTAGATCAAGGGCTTGGGAAGACCACTAAAGAAGGATGATGAGAATGGTGGATGAGAGCATATGTTCATGATTCTTGTCACACCCTGACTTTTGCGGAAGCGTGGATTATTTGGTGTGACTTCATAATACCATAGCAACAATCACAACAATGCTATATGATAAAAATACGTGATGGTCATTCATTAAAATAGTTAAAAAAAATGCACAACATATTGTCTTAAAACATCAATCCCAAAACGTATTACAAAGCATGACTTGTTTAAAACGAGTTCATTAGACTCAACAAAAGACTACCAACAAAAAGAGGATTAGAGACATGCAACCCGTCCAGGAAGGAGTTACACTTCCCAAACCCTATGACTCTAGATGACATCCTTATTTAGTACGCAGCTAACATGCATCACTTGCCAGATCCGATTAATTCCCCGAATTACATGAAGTTTAAAAATATCAACAAAAAGTTGAGCGAGTTCATGTGTAAGTCTGTGTGTGTAAGCCTTTAAAATAAGTCCCGTATGTATAAAAGTCCCTTGTATGTAGCAATAAAGAAAAACTGATCACCAATGGGTTGCAAAGCCAATGGTATGTGTGAAACTGGTGTAGAAAGACTCAAACCTAGCAAATATGTCTCCGGTATGGAGACATAGTCACCACTATGGGCCGCCCCGGCCTCATGGGTGTGGGCTCGCTACACCCAAATAGATCTATCACTCATGTCCCGTGGTCCTACAATGAGGATTAATGGCCTTAAGTGTTATGCCCACCGCTCACTTTGTAGGATCGGTTTGCGACCCGGACGAGTCGATCAGAAGAATTCTTGTCCAAAACAAGAGGCGGAAACTAATGTTTTGGTGCGATCTCAGCCGTATTCACTTTTAACTGTTGTTTAATTGATCAATAACGCGTTTACAATCCTGACAACACTTCGGCAGCACTTCGTGGCAACCGGAATGACTATGACACGACTAACTATATGATTTCGCTCCTAAGACATCACTATATATAGTGGTTCTAATTCCGCTCGAATGTGACACATTCAATACGAGCGGAATCACCAACAACAACTATGAGCGAAATCAGCAACATAAGAACTCTCGGGTGGAATCAGAACAATAGGGGTTTCGCTCCAAATGACAAGATGTCATTTGAAGCGGAATCACTTTCAAATACATATTCTTGGATTCCGTGCCCTGTTCTAGCCTATTCGACGCAAGACTCGATACAAGACGTAGGCGAAAGACGGATGCACCAACAAACTCCCCCTCGGATGTTGACGGAGTCTTTAGTGTCGAGTCTTCGATTGTCAACCTTCAGTCTTTATCAGTCTTCATGCTTTTCTCCGAAGTATTTTCCATTGTAAGCATCCTTTCTCAAACTTTATCATCAACAAACTATTCTCCCTCAAATGTTGAATCTTTAAAATTCATCAGCAATCTCTGAATCATAACCTGGCACTTTGTTCTAAAGACTCCCCCTCTTAATCTGCTGGGATCGTAGTCTGGAAGTCACCGATTCAGAATTCATTTCAAGATCATGACTTGGCTCTTTTCCAGCTCAGGTTATCTGCACAATCTCTACCCAACACATAAGTTTTAAAATGATTAAATCTTTAAAATTTAGAAACTATTTCAGAAAATATACAAAATGATTTGTTCACTGAAAACCACTTGTAACCATAACATCTATATACACTCTCTCCCAAACCTGTTCTTCATGTTTAGCACTTGGAATTTCGAATATCAGCTTTTCAACACCAGTTTGTCGAAAATCTTTTTGGATTTTTCAAAATTTATGCTAGAACATACTAAAATCTTTTTGGATTTTTGAATCAAAGAAAATGCAGAAATGAAATATTTACAGACAATATTTTTGTGAGTTCGTGCAAGAGGATCATATCAGTTTTTGAGACATATCACTAACACCGTTAAGATTGATTTCATTTTAAGTTCTAAACTATTCACCTAGATTGTCAATATACTGGTCCACTTAAATTTTCACACAAATTTCAACTGTTTCGAGATACGCTATTAGTGTCTTAATTACTTAATTTTATTCGAGTGTCCCACCACTTGAATATACTCCTGTATCCAGATCCCAATATTCAGTCTTACAGGTGAGTATACCACAGATGATATCTGTAAAGAGGTTAAATTGCGAGGGTCATGAGAGCTCAGGTCGATACTTCCGTATACGCAGAGAGATGACGGCTTCGACTTTTGGTGTGTCCCCTTTAGAGGATCTTTTCTTCAACAGCAATGATTATCAATTTTATTGTTTAATCATTTTTTGCTGAGGGCTTATGCTGTATTTCAAGCATTTTGCAGAAAGTATTATACGGGGACTAGGTCAGAATTTCCATTCAGCAGAAGTCCCGGTATAATACCCCAGATATCACTGAGTGTAAAGACCTAGTATCTCATAAAGAGGGACCTTTCAAACAAGATTTCAGGGGTTACCTATATATTCAAGAAGTTGTTCCCCACGAAATAAGCAAGTTTGAAATTTAAGTTTATATCTCGTCACAATCTACTAAATGTGTAAAAACCTACTGACATATCCACAGTGAGATTGTTTATCACATTTTTTACTTTACATTTCTTTAGCATGTTGTGATAGTCCACTGATGTACTATCATTTCCTCTTTTATGCAACAAAAACTCATTTTTCATTTTATCATGTTTTTTATTTTTTCGAATTTTCTAATGTTTTTGGATTTTCTAAAATTTTTCTTACTCCCCCTAAAATTCAAAAACATTTAAAAAAAATTGAAAACAAACTGTACAAAATCATGACAACTGATATCGAATTTCCTCAATTCTCCATACACTTGGCTTAAACAATCAGAACTCCCCCTCTCAACAAACTATTTTCCCATTAAGATTTCAAAACACTTAAGTTTGTTTTAATCAGAATGGTTTTTCCGGAAAATAATTTCGTTTATCAACCACTTCTAGGTTTTGGGGTCATTTCATCACATTGTTTACCAATCTTTAGAATAATAGTTAAATCAAGTTCAACTTAATGACCTTGATTAACCACTTGTAGGATCAAAAACCAAACATTTTAAACTTGTTTTTCAACCAATTACCCTCTTGTTGGTTGAATTCTCAAGGTGTCGATTCCTACTCCACACTTACTATCCTGGAGTTCCGGCAATTCATATTTCTCAATCACAACATTTTCAAGAAAAATGCCGATTCATGCTCCACGATTACCAACTTGGGAGCTCCGGCAAGTCAGGTTTCTATTCTTTGAAGAATATATCCACCCAAGCCTGACCTGCCTTGGGTGTAACAATCTCTTCTTCATCATTGCTTTTAACAGTCTTGTGAACATTCATTTTGGAAGCATAAAATTATTTGACTACTTTGGTCTTACCATTGACCATTTTTCCAAAAATGTTTTTTACATTACTGTTGAAAGCTTTTCAACATCAAACTTATTCTTTTCAGAATAAAATTGATTTGAAATTTCAACTTTCCCAACTTTAGATTTCCAATTTTTAGCATTCAGTGGTGGAAAATTCACATCATCCACTGTTAAAACTGATTTTTCATTTTTCACAACAACCTGCGGCTCCTCTGTCTTTGTGGAGACAGATTCTTCACCAGAACTGTTACCTGAACCTTTCACAACTCATTTTTGATTTTTCAAATTTTCTTTTCTTTTTAAACATTCTTTGAACATTATCCCACCTCAAAGGTTGAATTTTCAAAGCCTGTAAATTTTCGGGTTGAAAGTTCAGTTTTCTCAACAACTTTTTCTTTCAGTTTTTCAGAAACTTCCTGTTTTGGTTTGAATGCTTTGGGACAATTCCTAGCAATATGACCAGCAGTTTTGCACTGAAAACAGGTTCTTGTTTCTGTCTTTTTCCGAACAACATTCTTCTTTAATTCTTCTTGCTTCTTGGCAAGGAACTCTTGATTCGTCTGCTTTCTGAATGCTTGCTCTTTCTCAGCCTCTGTCGTTTTTCCTGAAACAAGCACAGTTTTTGGTTTATAAACTTTTTCATTTTTAAAATTTTTCGTTTGTTTAAATCCAAGACCTTTCTTTTTGAAATTACGATTATGGTTTGGTTTCTTTTGGAAACTATAACCACAATTGTAACCCATTTTCGTGTTAATTCTTTGTTGGTCTCTTGAAGTGTATTGTTTAGGTTTTCCAGAAAGATTTAAATCTTTTATTTCAGAAATATTAATTTCTGTGATTTTGAAAACCTTTTTTATCATATCAAATCTAACACTTCTTATTGGAAAAGTTTCATCAGAATATAATTTGTCAGAATCTTTCAAAGTATATGCAACTTTGACCGGTTCGTCATTCAAATTAGATTTTGATAGCAAAAATTCTCTATCATAAACCCATTTGTCCTTTTTGATTGTTGGCTTTGACATATCGGACTCAGACTTTGACTCAGGTTTGAACTCCGGTTTTGACTCCTCACTTTCATCCTTATCTAACACCTGATCGACCATATTTTTTATCAACTTTGACTCATGATCAGTGTCGGATGATGTATACGTGACATCTATATTTTCCGGCAAGTTATCTGATGGCCCAGACTCCCATTGTAAGTTAATTGCCTTTTTGACTCTTTCGAAATTTGGATTTCGAGGCGAATATCCATTTTCGACCGTGGGCGGACATCTATTGTAGATCACACTTGGTTTCTTACCAGAAATTGTCACTTTATCTTCGTCTTTTTTCACGAATTTCTTTTCTTCTAAAATCTTTACTTCTTCAAATGTCTTCAAACTCTCCACAATCGGATAAATCCTGTCAACAACAAAAGTAGAACATGAGTAACTTTCCAATAAATTTTTAACTCTCTCAGTTTCTATTCTTTGTGTTGCCAGCTTCAATTCCAGATCAGCACATTTCTTTGTGTAAAAGTTGACATCATCAAGCTGTCTCATGTAAGCTCCTTTGAGTGTATTCATTGCTACAGCTTGTTCACAGTTCGACTCAGTGTACTTGTTAATTTCTCTGTTCATTGTATCATATGATTCTTTTAATCTCTTTATGTTGTGCAATAGTTCATTGTTTTGCTTGATCAAAGAATCACAATTCAAGCACTTTTCAGAAACTTTGACTGCTTCAGTATCAACTTTGATTTCAAACTCTGGAACGTCTTTGACTGTTCTGTTTGATTGAAAAAACTCATTTCTTTTCTTTCTCTCGGCTTTCGCTTCAGCTTTTAGCCTTTCTTCTTCTTCTTCTTCTTCAATTTTTCTCCATTTTTCTTCTTCAGCTTCTCGGACTTTTCTGCATTTTTCTACCCATTTCAGATCGTAAGCATTAGCAATAAAGGCCTTAACATTTGACGTCCCTTTTGACATCTCTTTGGCCATGAACTCTTGATCTGGGCAGAAATTGTCCCAACTAAATCCTTCAGGCAACTTTTCATCATCTTGATCTGCCAAACACACTTTGCTGTTTGTTGGAAGATATCTATCCCAGCTGAAACCTCCATCCTTGCCCTGATTAACAAGACACACTCTTTTTGAATCTTCAATCACACTTCTTCCATGTGCAGTTTGTGCCTGATGCGGTGCTTGTTGTTGTTGTTGACACGGCTGTGGTGTGACTTGATGATAAATCGCCTTTTTGTGATAATCGTTGTTTCCGAAAGGGTTTTGGGCTCCACTCGCTTCTCGATTTGTGCACTCCCTCTTGAAATGCCCCTTTTCCCTGCAACGAAAACATGTAACTTTAGACTTATCAAAACCTAAAGTTGAAACATGTGCTTCACGAAAATCATCTTTGCCTGTAATCTGTTTGAATTTTTCAGCTCGTCTCAACACACTAGCCATGCACAATTTAATGTCCATCAATTCCATTTCCTCGGCATCAATTTGATCATAATCCTCTTTCGTGAGCATTGGATTTCCAATCCTTCCTGCAACTAATCCTCCATAGGATTCAAGCACAGTCACCAACAAAGACATGTGACTTTTAGCAACTTCCTCAGTATAATTCTGATCATTCTCAAGCTTTAAGGCAATGTTACATTGAAGAACTTTGCCACTCTTTGTTGTAGTGAACTGTGGATCATATGTTGGAAATGAAGAGAATCCTGTTGTGCTGCTTGATCCTTGAGATGGTTTTTCAGAAGAACCTTTTGCATTGTAAGCTGTTTCAACCTTTGGAGAAAGATTTGTCTTTTCACTAACACCACTCTTGAAATACAGACTGATATCTTGTTCTCCGTCATAGTTCTTCATCCTGGCAATCTTTCGCTGCTCCATCTCTTGAGCTTCCAAGTGTGTGATGAACTCTCCCAGTGTTAGTTTTTTATATTCTTTTCTGTTGTTTCTCAGCATCATCAGAAAAGTTCCCCAGATTTCATGTGATAGCGCATCTGCAAGTTTTTCAATCAATTCATCAGTATCCTTTTTAATACCAAGTTTTGACATATTTTTCACCAAGTTACAATATCTTTCAATAATTTGCTTGGTGTTTTCAGATTTCAAGCCCCGAAAAAGATCAAATTCTTTCTTCATGAGTGACATTTGTTTTTAAGCATATCATCGCTTCCTATAAATTTTGCTTCCAATTCAGTCCAGATCGAATAAGCACTTCCATCATGTTGAAGCAAAATCAAAATGTCCTCCTTTATTGCTTGCTGAAGCAGACTCACCATCAATTTTTCATCTCTATATTTCTTTTTCTCTTCAGCACTCATTTCTCTAATTGTTTGCTGAATATCATTTCTTGTGGGCCTAACATATGGCTCTTCAGTGTGTTCCCATGCATCCAAATGATATGCTTCAACCCAGTTTCCAAACCGTTCAGACCATGCATTGTAATCATCAATATCCATGAGCTTAGGCGGTTTCTGAGATGTCCCGGTTTCATTTTCAAGTAAGGTACTCTGAGTAATGTTCATGGGTCCAGCAAAGGCATTATAAAATTCGTTGTCCATTGTTTAGAGTTCAAAAGTTCACAAAATTTCCAAGTTCAGGCGAAATCAGATTTGGAGCGGAATCAACAATTAAGTCTCAAGCGAAATCCCAATTGTCCTTGAAGTGAAATCAACAATTAACTCTGGAGCGGGATCAAGTGTTGAGCGGAATTAGATCTGATGGTCAACTGGAGCGGAATCAAATTTTAACTTTGGAGCGGAATCCCGATTTCGAGCGAAATCAAGTTGAACCTTGGGAGCGGAATCATATTTTGATTTCAAGTGAAATCATATTGACGTCATCATTTGCACGATCGTTCTCGAGCGGAATCAAGTAAAACTCAATTTTTACATCGATTTTAGCTTCGAAACTTTCAAGGATTAATCAATACATGATTGCGAGTGTTTTGTGAAAATTTTAGCCTGTTTTACCGTGAAAAATTTTCAAATTTTAAGAAGAAGGAGTAGAAAATCAGAAAACACAGCTGAAATGGCAAGAACTCTTCCTCCTGAGCTCTGATACCACTTGTAGGATCAGTTTGCGACCCGGACGAGTCGACCATGTGACATATGTGCTTGTGATATCATTTTACAGACTCCGAACAATACAATATTAATAAAACAGTGTGTTTTGATCCCAATGTTTGCCATTTATGTTTGGTTTTGTGCCCATGTTGATATTTGATAGATTTTGAACTCTATATCGCTTTCTGGAAAGTTATACGCGAACTGATGCGTTAACACGATCAGTAAAACGCGACAAACACTCCGGAACATCATCATAAACTTAACATACCTTAAATAACCTTTACATAACTTAGAAATAAGTTTTGAAGGCTTTGGTATGGCAAAAACAAGTCTATTCGCTCTCAGGGACTATTTGCGTCAACTTGCAAAAGTCTGCCGTTTCGTAAGGCAACGTACAGTCCGGAACTTGATCATAAGTTAAACATACCATATATAACCTAAACATGGCTTAGAAATAAGCTTTGATAGGTTCGGTGTGCGAAAACATGCTTACATGATCTTACAGGGACTAAAAGTGTCAAAAACGGCGTAAGTTTGCATTTTTCGCGCATATCTTACGTTCTGGCCACATCTGGACATCCAAAATTTTTGTACACACTAAAATATTTTTATTTTAGTGATCGACATGCAAAAATTCCATTCGTCGCTCAATTTGGTTCGTTTTTACGTCCGTTTGACTTTCGTCGTAATTAACCGAACAACGCAACCGTACGCCCAAACGAGCCGACATCCGAGAATGTTCCAAGCATATTTTGAGTCCTCTAAACTTTATTGACCTTGTAGAGCCTTGAAAATGGCTTAACGGGGGACAAAAAGGCCTGAAATGGACTCGATTGCATGCAGGGACCTAAACTGTAAATATTGAAAGTTTGCTGATCTAGGGGCTCAGGCGGGGCGCGTAAGCCCAGCCCCAATTCTTACGCGGGGCGCCTCAGTAGCCCAGCGACTAGAAACTCAATTTTAGCATTCTGTTTGATTTTCAGGGGCTGTTATGTTAAATTTCTTGGTGTGTTAAGCAAGTTAAGTGGTCACCAAGGCTTTGTACCTGCTTGTGACAATTGGAGGGCCATGATTTCTTGTTTAATGGCTAATTAAAACACTTGTAATGATCTTGTTCTTCACCAACAACTATAAATAGCCACCCAAGTTCACTCATTTCTTTGCTCATTCCTCTCTTCTCCTCTCTACATCTGCTTGGAAGCTCTCTAAGCTGATTTGGGACTTTGTCTTCTTGTAGAAAAGATAGCATGGACCCTTAGTGAGCATTCTTTCATTCTTTTATTGACTTTTTTTCCTTATGTAGTGCAGAAAGTCAAACGTTTGGCCAACAGTTTGACTTTCGGTTTTGACCATCAATTGGTCAAGTCAAAGTTCAATTGAACTTTGAAACGTGATTGTAATCACGATAGTTATAATCCTTCGTGATTATAGCTACTGATTACCACGTTAGCTAGTTGTAGTGTCGAGTCGAAGTTTCGGTCAAAACGCGTTTTAGCACGCATTTTGCAACGGAACTACTTTAGGGTATCAAAACACTTTGTTTTGATACCAAATCAGTAGGTTAGACATGTTTTGACATGTCTAACTCGACACTATTAGTTTGTGCTTGTTTAGGGACGTAAGTTAAGCGGTCTAAACAACCGCTTACACTTTCGAACCCGACCCGTTTGGTCTATCTTTAGGATCCGACCAAGCACACTTAGTGATCATAGTTGCATAGGGAATAACCACTGAGATTATACCTTATGATCACATAGGATTGGTTAGTCATATGCTTGTTAGCTTGTATGCCCATAGGAAATGACCAAAATGCCCTTTTGAAGCATAAATCCGTAATTTGACTATGTGAACATATTTTTGACTTGTAATCTGATTTAGTAACATGTTTAGGGATAATTGGGCATGTAAGACTTGACATAGCACATAGATAACCATCCGAACATAGTTTTACGCTAATGACGCATTATAGTGACTTATGTTACCATAATGGGTCAAAACGGGTCAAAAGCACTTAGGTAGGCTTTCCAATCAGAATGTAGGTCCTATTAAATCATACCATATGAGTTCAATTACTCATTTGATTTATAGAACCTCATTCTATCCTATCTCCCGATTTAGGAGCCGATTATTAACATAGTTACCTATACTAGGTGTCGGTTGATTCCGTGATACTTAGAGCTTAAATTGGTCTTATTCTCAAGACTAATTAGCAATCCCAAGTGAGTACATAGTTCCCCTCTTTTACCGTTTTCAAATATTTTGGGGTGATACACATGTACATACATGTTACTTTTGTGCATTTCATGCTTTTATGACATAAACATGTTAGTTTCACCTAGTACACTTATAGTACATGTTTTCCATTGTGTTTTGCTATGTATGTTAAGCATGCTAGCACATTGATTTGTTACACATTTGTTGCATATGTTTACTTAGCATATGGAACACATTGTTTTACATGACATTTCTGCTATGTATGTTTACTGAGCATGCTAGCACATTGTTTTACATGAACATTTCTACTAGGCATGTTTACTTAGCATACCTAGTACATGGTTTTCACATGCTACATTGGTTATGACATTTGGTATGTTCAATCGGGACAATAATACATTCATTAACATTGATCACGCCGCTCGGACTATGTAATGGTACCATAGGAATTGACAACTCCCGTTTCCGACTTCCTAGGTTTGTTTGGAAGTTGGGGATGACAGAATCCGACAACATAATTTAGATAAACCTTTAATTCGTTTAAGGGTTTGTCGCCACAGTCGCAAGGCTTGAATGTATGCGATTAACATTACTGCATAAATGTTTGTAATCATAAAGCATTGTTTTTCTGCAAAACATAACATTTGATTTAAACTTAGGTTTATTCAAAAACATTGTTTTGTACATTTTCTATGGGGTTGAGTAACTTCTAGTTATTCACCATACATGACATTTGTTTTCACATTAGACATCATTACATAGTTAAGTAGATGATTTCCTACTTACTATGCATTTCATTTGGTTATACATGAAACATTTCACACATGACATTATACATGGTTTACACATACATATTTTTGACATGGAACAAGACATTTTGGTTGGTTATTGATAAGTGACTTATGTAACGGGGCTATGTGTTATATGATGAAAGCATGGTGGATACGCCGCTGGTACATCCTATATATAAGTGCTTTTATTGTATTATACATTGCTGTGTTATATGAATCACTTGGGCAAGACATGAAACATTTTATACAAGAACAAGACATTGTTTTACAAAGTACACATTTTATACAAACTCATTTTCACTCGGTTATTTATTTAACCATGCATTGTTCATTCATTATCATTTGATTTTCATATCGATTTTCGCATGATTTTACAAAGAAAAACATTTTACAAGGTTCATGACTACATTTTATTAAACTCTTCTTTCAAATACAAGTCATGAATCTGCATAAACAAAACCTATGTATCTCACAGGCATTTTTATGCTGACGTACCTATTTTTACATGTGTTTCAGGTGCTAATGCATAAGGGTGTTTGTGCTTCACTTAGGCGGACTTGGGCCTTAGTGACTTTAAAAGACAGTTATTATGTTAGTTTAGTTTGAACTCAAAGACAATGTAACTTTAATTTTAATAATACAAAACTTTGTTTGCCATGGTTGTTGAAACAATAATTCTGTCGCGACTCACCTCCCCGGCGTTTCCGCCGCGGCTTTCGTTGTTTTACCGCGGCCAGGTTGTGACAGACCAGAGGAATTCTCGTCCAAAACAAGAGGCGGAAACTAATGTTTTGGTGCAATCTCAGCCGTATTCACTTTTAACTGTTGTTTATTGATCAATAACGCATTTACAATCCTGACAACACTTCGGCAGCACTTCGTGGCAATCGGAATGACTATGACACGACTAACTATATGATTTCGCTCCTAAGACATCACTATATATAGTGGTTCTAATTCCGCTCAAATGTGACACATTCAATACGAGCGGAATCACCAACAATAACTATGAGCGAAATCAGCAACATAAGAACTCTCGGGCGGAATCAGAACAATAGGGGTTTCGCTCCAAATGACAAGATGTCATTTGGAGCGGAATCACTTTCAAATACATATTCTTGGATTCCGTGCCCTGTTCTAGCCTATTCGACGCAAGACTCGATACAAGACGTAGGCGACAGACGGATGCACCAACAAACTCCCCCTCGGATGTTGACGGAGTCTTCAGTGTCGAGTCTTCGATTGTCAACCTTCAGTCTTTATCAGTCTTCATGCTTTTCTCCGAAGTATTTTCCATTGTAAGCATCCTTTCTCAAACTTTATCATCAATAAACTCTTCTCCCTCGAATGTTGAATCTTTAAAATTCATCAGCAATCTCTGAATCACAACCTGGCACTTTGTTCTTCAGACTCCCCCTCTTAATCTGCTGGGATAGTAGTCTGGAAGTCACCGATTCAGAATTCATTTCAAGATCATGACTTGGCTCTTTTCCAGCTCAGGATATCTGCACAATCTCTACCCAACACATAGGTTTTAAAATGATTAAATCTTTAAAATTTAGAAACTATTTCAGAAAATATACAAAATGATTGTTCTCTGAAAACCACTTGTAACCATAACATCTATATACACTCTCTCCCAAACCCGTTCTTCATGTTTAGCACTTGGAATTTCGAATATCAGCTTTTCAACACCAGTTTGTCGAAAATCTTTTTGGATTTTTCAAAAATTTATGCTAGAACACACTAAAATCTTTTTGGATTTTTTAATCAAAGAAAATGCAGAAATGGAATATTTACAGACAATATTTTTGTGAGTTCGTGCAAGAGGATCATATCAGTTTTTGAGACATATCACTAACACCGTTAAGCTTGATTTCATTTTAAGTTCTAAACAATTCACCTAGATTGTTAGTATACTGGTCCACTTAAATTTTCATACAAATTTCAACTGTTTCGAGATACGCTATTAGTGTCTTAATTACTTAAACTTATTCGAGTGTCCCACCACTTGAATATACTCCTGTATCCAGATCCCAATATTCATTCTTACAGGTGAGTATACCACAGATGATATCTGTAAAGAGGTTAAATTGCGAGGGCCGTGAGAGCTCAGGTCGATACTTCCGTATACGCAGAGAGATGACAGCTTTGACTTTTGGTGTGTCCCCTCTAGAGGATATTTTCTTCAACAGCAATGATTATCAATTTTATTGTTTAATCATTTTTTGCTGAGGGCTTATGCTGTATTTCAAGCATTTTGCAAAAAGTATTATACGGGGACTAGGTCAGAGTTTCCATTCAGCAGAAGTCCCGGTAAAATACCCCAGATATCACTGAGTATAAAGACCTAGTATCTCAGAAAGAGGGACCTTTCAAACAAGATTTCAGGGGTTACCTATATATTCAAGAAGTTGTTCCCCACGAAATAAGCAAGTTTGAAATTTAAGTTTATATCTCGTCACAATCTACTAAATGTGTAAAAACCTACTGACATATCCATAGTGAGATTGTTTATCACATTTTTTACTTTACATTTCTTCAGCATGTTGTGATAGTCCACTGATGTAATATCATTTCCTCTTTTATGCAACAAAAACTCATTTTTCATTTTATCATGTTTTTTATTTTTTCGAATTTCCTAATGTTTTTAGATTTCCTGAAATTTTTCTTACTCCCCCTAAAATTCAAAAACATTTAAAAAAACACAGACGAAATGGCAAGAACTCTTCCTCCTGAGCTCTGATACCACTTGTAGGATCGGTTTGCGACCCGGACGAGTCGATCAGAAGAATTCTTGTCCAAAACAAGAGGCGGAAACTAATGTTTTGGTGCAGTCTCAGCCGTATTCACTTTTAACTATTGTTTTATTGATCAATAACGCATTTACAATCCTGACAACACTTCGGCAGCACTTCGTGGCAACCGGAATGACTATGACACGACTAACTATATGATTTCGCTCCTAAGACATCACTATATATAGTGGTTCTAATTCCGCTCGAATGTGACACATTCAATATGAGCGGAATCACCAACAACAACTATGAGCGAAATCAGCAACATAAGAACTCTCGGGCGGAATCAGAACAATAGGGGTTTCGCTCCAAATGACAAGATGTCATTTGGAGCGGAATCACTTTCAAATACATATTCTTGGATTCCCTGCCCTGTTCTAGCCTATTCGACGCAAGACTCGATACAAGACGTTGGCGACAGACGGATGCACCAACACACTTGATCGCGTAGTAAAAACCCTCCTTAAGCTAAACATACCATGTATAAAATGTCTGTAATAAATTGTAACATGTATTCCACCCCGAAGTATAAAACTAAAAATAGTTAAGAGAAAAGGGGGACATGATCTCACAGTAGTGCGTCTTGTACCGTCTCAAACTCTGTCAGCTACACGATAACCTACAACGTACTAATGTCTATTAGACGAACGGGCCGTGCCTTGGCTTAGAGTTTAAGGTTTTGAGTTACGTTTCTTATATTATTCCGAGTGATAAATTTGTGTCAAAATAATTTATATTTCAACTTAATTACATGTCGTGTTGGAATAATTGTTTATTCAATATTCTTGTCTTAATACTTCTAAAGTATTTTATATACGCGTTTCCTTCCCAAGGATGGGATATCTTACACATGTATGCTCGTATTGGAATTATATTTTTAAGTCCCTTTTAGAGAATATATATTCAACCATATTCATGTATAAAACCAACCTCCGATACTTTGTATTTTGTTACAAAAATTATGGCGAGGTTTAAGTTTGAAAAACATAGTCTAAAATGTACTAGTAAA
Source organism: Helianthus annuus (assembly GCF_002127325.2). NCBI lineage: Eukaryota > Viridiplantae > Streptophyta > Magnoliopsida > Asterales > Asteraceae > Helianthus > Helianthus annuus. Next base: position 157,740,255 of record NC_035440.2, on the reverse strand, counting down.
CACTTGTCTAGAAAATATTTACTAAGTGTTAGGATTTTCAGAAAATTTCGCCATAGTCTCCTTTGTAAATGGAGGTGTCCATGCTAAATAGCATATCATTTTCTTTAACATATATCCCGTTAGATCGTTCTCACATAACCAACCCGACATTTAGACATGCAAAATACTACTTATGTCGTTTCAGTTTAATGTTCAAAACTGGACTGTTTTCGAGCATTTTAATAAAATAGTTAACTAATTCCAAAATTTCTCAAATTTTTACAGAATGTCCTATACGATCCAAATTTTATTGTGTAAAAATATTGGGTCCAATTCATTACCAATATTTTATAGAAAATCATTTACCGGACTGCAATCAGATTTGTCACTTTCTGATTGCAGTCTACGGAATAATTCGTTTAAAATTCATCGCAAGTCCGATTGACGAAATTCCAGTTGGAGGATCATGACGACATCAGTGATCATCTAGAGTATAAATTTCAAAAGCTAGTTCTACTCAGGTTTTAAGTTATGACTAAAAATACAACACACATTTTCTGCAGTAAAAACGCAGCTTGAGCTGCTGTCCAAAAACAGTCCTTTAAAATAGTAAACGACCTCGAAAAATTACTATTCCAGCGCCATTTGATCCGTTTTTCGAAAATGCATAATTTAGGCTTCAAAAAATTCAGTTTTTCGATTTATAATGATCCAGTTACAGCCAGTTGAAGTTGGCTGAAAATGCTAATCAGCATGCCTTTTTATAGAGTAAATGTTACTAAAACGCATCAACAATTGTTCTAAAAGGGTAGTTGCACGGTACCCCTGACCGCGGAAGGGATCTCCCTTCCCAGTTCACCACCCGACAAGGATCCCTGGCGGCAAATACCCATAGCCATCAAAGAGGGGTAAGAAACATGTTTCAAACACGAGACCTCGAGTGTCCTCGGTCCGGCTTTAAAGCGGGTGTCGGTGGCCACCAAAGTGGCACTAATGGGAATTGAACTTGGGTCTCCATTGGAGAACCCAAGTCACTCCACCACTAGGCCACTTGTGGTGGTTTTTAACAATCAACAATTGTTCTAACAATGGGTTTATCAAGAAATTAACGATCAAACATCATGCATGCTTTAACCAAACTTAATCCAACCAAATTTCATCTTCATGTAAACTTATGTTCATATTCTTAGTTCATTTTCTTTTTATGTCCTTGTGTTAAACATCAACTACAATCTTTCGAATAATCAACGTAGAAGTGACCAAGAGTTAAATCGAAGACTTACAACTAGCACGAAGGCTAGGGATGAACTTGTTAACAAAGAATGGTGATGAAAATGGCGTGAGGATGCAAGGTGTGATGCTCCTTCAAGACCTCCAAGCTTCAAGCTTCACAAGACTTCTTCTAGCACTTGATTTGAGCTTGAAAATGGAACAAATGAGTGAATGTTGAAGTGATGGTGGCGGTGGCAGTTATGTGCAGCTGAGAGGGAGAGAGAGAGTGTGAAGAAGGTGAAGTGAACTTGTAATGAAATGATGAGATTGATCTTATAGCCCAACCTAATGTTATCATGGTGATTTCTTGGCAAGAGCACCTCCCAATAACAAATAAAAGGAATATTTAATAGGGGATTTGGTGATGATTAAGGGTGGGTCCCCTATGTGAGCCGAAAATTAGTGAGGGGGGGGGGGGTTAGTTGTAAGTTTTGATCTTAAGTGGGTAAATATTTAGGAGGTTAAGGGTGTTATCTAGGGTATTATGTGCATGACATATTTTTATAATGTGTTGGGGTATTTTGAGGACATAATTAGTTAAAAATAATAAAATAACGTTTCTGACCAAATTTTGGTGTCCCGGGTAGTGTCCGGTTGTTCGGTTAAGTATTGTTCCGTTAAAGTGTTAAATTTCACCGTATAGTGTCTTTTATGTACCCTTTTGTAACACAATTTATTCCCATCACTTGGGAAAGCATTCAGGACCATTTAGTCAATTCTCTGCATAATACGAGAATGTTAAAAGTTGAATTTTTGCTGAAAATGCAGAATTCTGCACTTAAAATGAGTTTTAGGCACTTTCCGGCACTCGAACTATCACCTAGTGACACAGTCTTATGGTCCTCACTTCCCTACACCCATACTAGTGTAGTACTTTGTCCCTGGCCCATACTGGGTCTCAAAACACTGTCTGTCTATGTACTGGCACTGTCAGTATATTTCTCAGTTATCCGCTTAACTATGCTAACTGTGCTTTGTGCATCATGTTTGTCACTAAGGTTTGTATGTAATGAATGGAGTGACAGTATGAAATGTGATGCATATGTATGTACGTTACAGAAATTAGAAAGCAGTTTACGTCATCAGTTGTAATTAAGCACATTCATCAAGCACGTAATTTAAAATTAATTAATCGTACGGATACCTGGTTTAGTGAGGGTTGTCACATTCTCCCCCCGTTAAGAAAATTTCATCCCGAAATTTTAAGTTCTGCTTCTAGTTGCAGGGGTCTTGGGGAATAAATGTGGGTATTTTTCCTTCATTCGATCCTCACGTTCCTACGTGAATTCCGGGCCATGTCGTGCATTCCATCGAACCTTGACGAGTTTGACACTACTCCGTCGCGTCTTGTTAATCTTCCAATCAGTGACCTCAACTGGTTCTTCGATAAAGTGGAGCGTGTCGTCAATGTGAACTTCATCGGCTGGAATGACCACTGTCTCTTGAGTTGGACTCTTTTTCAGATTAGATACATGAAATGTATCATGAACGCCATTTGGTTCAACAGGTAGGTCCAACTTATATGCTACCAAACCAATCCTTTCCAGGATTTTAAATGGTCCAATGTACCGCGGATTCAATTTCCCACGCTTCCCAAAGCGTGCCACACCCTTCCAGGGTGAAACTTTCAACAAAACCATATCTCCCACCTCAAATTCTAGAGGTTTCCTTCTTTGATCCGCATAACTCTTTTTTTTTATCACGAGCCGCCTTGATGCGCTCTCGGATCTGTGTGATCTTGTCTGTCATCTCCTGGACCACTTCCGGACCGACAAGTTGTCTATCACCGGCGTCAGCCCAACATATCGGTGATCGACACTTGCGTCCATAAAGAGCTTCGAACGGTGCGGCTTGAATGCTTGCATGATAACTGTTTTTGTATGAAAATTCGACCAATGGTAGGTGAGTGTCCCAACTTCCACCTAAATCCATTACGCAAGCTCGCAACATGTCCTCCAGCATCTGAATCGTTCGTTCGCTCTGTCCGTCTGTCTGCGGGTGAAAAGCAGTACTCAGGTTCAACTGAGAACCAAAAGCTTCTTGAAAGGATTGCCAAATCCTTGACACAAATCTTCCATCTCTATCAGAAATAATTGAGAGAGGCACTCGATGACGTGTGACAATCTCTCTTAGGTATAGCTCAGCTAACTTGCTCGTGTTGTCTTTCTCTTTAATTGCCAAAAAGTGTGCAGATTTCGTCAAACGGTCTACAATTACCCAAATTGTATCATGGCCCTTGGGCGTCCTTGGTAATTTCGTTATAAAGTCCGTTGAAATCTGTTCCTACTTCCACTGGGTATTCCAGGTTATTGTAGGAGACCTGAAGGTTTCTGGTACTCGGCCTTTACCTTGGCGCAAGTTAAACATTTGCCAACATAAACCGCTTCATCGCCTTTCATTCTTGGCCACCAATAGAAATCCTTTAGATCTTGGTACATCTTATCTGATCCTGGATGGATCGAGTATCGGGACTTGTGAGCTTCATCAAAGATAACGTCTCTCAGACCACCAAAGAAAGGAACCCAAATTCTTCCTAAGAAACATAATGTTCCATCCTCCTTTGGTACCAATTGCTTCTCCATCCCACGGAGGTATTCATCCACGAGGTTTTCCCTTTTGAGAGCTTCCCTCTGCACGGCACGAATGCGTAACGAGAGGTCTGTCTGAATAATCATTTCCAAAGCCCTAACCCTTATGGGCTTAATCCTTTCTTTCCGACTTAACGCATCGGCGACTACATTCGCCTTCCCTGTGTGGTACTTGATTTCACAATCGTAGTCGTTTAACAGTTCAACCCAGCGTCTTTGTCTCATGTTAAGCTCCTTTTGATCGAAGATGTGCTGTAGACTCTTGTGATCGGTATAGATTGTTCACCGCGTACCGCACAAGTAGTGTCGCCAGATCTTCAATGCAAACACCACAACGCCTAACTCCAAGTCATGTGTGGTGTAGTTTTTCTCATGAACCTTCAGCTGGCGCGAAGCATAGGCTATAACTTTTTGTCGCTGCATCAACACGCAGCCTAAACCTTGATGTGAAGCGTCGCAATATACCACCAAGTCGTCAGTGCCTTCGGGTAGAGATAAGATCGGTGCGTCACAAAGTTTGTTCTTCAATAATTGGAATGCTTCTTCTTGTTTATCTTCCCAATCAAACTTCTTGTCTTTCTGCGTGAGAGAGGTCAAAGGTTGAGCGATTTTCGAGAAATCCTCAATGAATCTGCGATAATACCCAGCCAAACCCAAGAATTGCCGAATCTCGGTTGGCGTTTTCGGAGACTCCCAATTCTTGATCGCCTCGATCTTTGTGGGATCCACATGGATTCCATTTCCATTTACCACATGACCTAGGAACTGAACTTTGCGTAGCCAGAATTCGCACTTTGAGAACTTCGCGTACAACTTCTCCTTCTTAAGCAGTTCTAGAATAGCTCTTAGGTGTTGCTCGTGTTCTTCCTTCGTTTTTGAGTAAATCAAAATTTCGTCAATGAACACAATCACAAACTTGTCGAGGTACGCCTTGCAGACTCTATTCATTAAATCCATGAATACTGCGGGCGCGTTTGTCAGACCAAACGGCATAACCAGGAACTCGTAATGTCCATAGCGAGTCCTGAAAGCAGTCTTGGGAATACTTTCCTCTTGTATTCTTAACTGATGATATCCTGAATGGATATCGATCTTTGAGTAGAAACTTGAACCTTGCAACTGATCGAATAGTTCGTCAATCCTTGGCAACGAATATCTGTTTTTGATTGTCAACTTATTCAGCTCTCGGTAGTCAATGCACATGCGAAAACTACCATCTTTCTTCTTAAAAAATGGACCGGAGCTCCCCAAGGCGAGAAGCTTGGCCTGATAAATCCCTTGTCTAGCAACTCCTGAAGTTGTGTTGACAACTCCTGCATCTCTGACGGTGCAAGTCTATAAGGTGCCTTAGCCACCGGCGCGGCCCTGGGACAAAGTCAATATGAAACACGAATTGTCTTAGTGGTGGCAATCCTGGCAAGTCTTCTGGAAAGACTTCAGGATATTCCCTTACGACAGGAATGTCTTCAATCTTTGGCTCAACGGCCTCCTTATTCACGATGTGTGCCAAGAAGGCAACACATCCCTTCTTCAAACATTTCCTAGCCTTCAAGCAACTAATGATCCTTAAGGGCGTATCACGCTTCTCTCCGTGTACGACAATTGTTTCTCCATACGCCATTGGAATGCGAATGGTCTTCTCGTGACATATAATTTCAGCTCTGTTGCTGGACAACCAATCCATCCCTACTACCACGTCGAAGCTTCCCAACTCGACTGGCAGTAGGTCCAGTGTAAACTCTTGCTCTCCCAGCTCTATCACGCATCCTCTGATTACTTCATTCGTTTCAACTAACTTTCCATTAGCCAGTTCAATTGAGTACGGAATATCTAACTTACTAGAAGTTAACCCAAGCATACTTTTAAATTCTAATGATACAAAGCTATAGTCGATACCAGTGTCAAATAAAACAGATGCATAGCGTTGATTTATAGGGAACGTACCAGTGATAACGTTCGGGTCCTAGCATGCTTCCCTTGCTCCAATGTTGAATACCCTTCCCTGAGCTTGATTGAGTTTTGGGCATTCGCGCTTGAAGTGTCCGATGTCTCCGCAATTAAAACATCCCGGTCCTCGACCGTTACCATTACCATTACCGCCACGATTTGCGTTAGCTCCATGGTTACCAGCTTGATTCCCATTCCCGCCATTTCCTCCCTGATGGCGGTTTCCATTCCCTCCTCCATGGCCTCTTTGATTTCCTCGTCCAACACCATTACCAGCCCAGCATGTCTCCTTTAAGTGGCCAGTCTTCCCACAAGACTCACATTTCCTGAATTTGCATGGGCCGGGGTGATGATATTGGCATGCAACACACTTTGGCAGGGTGCCCATGTATCCTCTTCCTTTGTTTTCGGCACCAGTTTTGGCCCTGGCTGGTGCACTTCCCTCTTCTTTCTTGCTGACACTGCTGGTACCCTTTTTGAAGTTTGAGAACTTCCTCTTGTTCTCACTTGGTGATGATTCAACATGTGTTCCTTCTTTTTCGGTTCAGAGATTGAAAACTTGTTCAATCTGATGGCTTCCTCTGTAAGTGCCACGCTGAGATCAATGGCTTCGGTAATCGTTGGAGGCTTGGACATTGTCACCATGCTCATGATTTGGGGTGCCAATCCCCAGATGAAACACTCAATGCGTTTAAACTCAGGCTCAACCATATATGGCACAACGCGTGACAAGTCATGGAATCTTTGCACATACTCAGCAATCTTTGGACCGTCCATTTTGAGGTGCCAGAATTCAATTTCCAGCTTCTGTATTTCTTCCTCATGAGCTCCTTCAGCTCATTCCATGTCAGAGCATACGCCGCTGCCTCCCCCAAGGTTTGTACTTGAAGGTTCCACCAGGATATGGCACCATCAAGAAAGACCCCTGAGACGTATGTAACTTGATGTTCAGGAGCACACTTGCTCATCCTTAAAACAGAGTCCGTCTTTTCCGTCCATCTCACGAAAGCAACAGCACCCCCAGTGCCGTCATATTTCAAGGGCTAACAATCCAGGAATTGTTTGTAGGTACAGCCATTGGGCGGGTTGTTGTTGTTATTTGAGGTATTTCTGCTTGTTTCGGCCCGCGAGGCCTGATAGTCTGCTATTGCCTTTGAAATACGTTCATGTAGTTCTGCTTCAGTAGTAGGCAAGTGTGTGTCTCGTCGCGGAGGCATCTTTCATAAGAAGATCGTAACAGTCAGGTCATAGTGAGTATAGTAAGTAATATGCGTATGTAATAACACTAATCAACACCATAACACATAACATCCCATGTCATAGTCATAAACAAATAAATCAACGGTGCATGAAATGAGAAGGCTGCAATTAAGCTTTGCATAAAAAAACCACCAATACAGTTTTACAATTGTATCATATGTCAAAATAGACTAAGTGCTACATCACCCTTGTCTGAGTTGTCTAACAAGTACAACAACCAATAAATCAAAAAGTTAAAAACATGGTCTCCAAAAGTCTTCATAATCATGGCTCGATCGCTGTCTTCTCACCAAGAGTAGCCTGTCTGTAGGAGATCTGGAATACCTAATGCCCCTAAGCTGATGGTGGAGGAGGAGGAGGTGGAGGAGTGAGAACTAATCTGCGTAAATGCGCCAAATCCTCCTCGAGAGCCTGGACAACGCGTATGAGGTAAGCAATCTGCTGGTCCCTGGTGAGGAAACGGACGTCAGAATCAGGGTGCAGTCCGAGAGGAGCTGGTGGTGTCGCAAAAGGCGACTGGCAATGAAAAGGTGGAGGACGTGGAATCCTCTCCAGCGCCAGACTCGTCGGCTTAACGCATCCTGCTGTAACTGCAAGGATATGATTATGTCATCCGCGGTATATCCCACGTAGAAAGGGTGATATGGGTCTGATAAAGGCATAACATTGGGCGAAGACCACATGAATGGCTCGCCCGGAGGTGCTGTAGAAGTAAAAGTTGTGTGTGCAGTCGGTGCAAACGGGGGTATATAAGGAAAAGCGGCAGTCAAGGGTGGCATGTGACCATGCGGTCCAGTAGAAGGTCCTTCCCCTGGACGGGGAGGGGGTATATCCTGAAGAAAAGTAGTGGGTAAGTCGGTGTGGTGAGTGTCAGATACGTGTGGGTTGAAAAGTAGAACATCGTCTGGTGCAGAAATAGGTGCAGCAGGTGGAGTGATGGGTAGAACAAATGGAGGATAGTCATCATCATCCTCAATCCACCCGTTACGGGTGTCGGCATATCTCGGATCAATATGTGTAGCGAAGGGTGCAAGGTCATCAAACATCGGCATGGGGTCAGGTATAGGTGCAACAACTGGGATCTCAGCAGCTGGTGGTGCAACGACTGGTGCATCAGTGACGGGTGGTGCAACGACTGGTGCATCAACAGGAATAGGGTCGGGAGCGAAAACAGGCTCTGGTGCAACTCCAAGCTCTGGATCAACTGGAGCATGCTCAACAGGTACAAACTCGACCTCCGGCTCTGGGTCAAAGTCATGGAAAACAACGGGTGCAGCAGACATCGGCATGTCTGAGTCAGTGTCGGTGGAGTAGTGCTGCACGTCCTGAGCGTGAATAGTGGCGGATGATGCAGACTCAAGCGGGTAGGAAACAGACGGATCAGGTAAGGCCTCCACAACAGGAGCCTCGATAGGTGGCACAACAAGGGCATCATTAGCAGGAATCTCAACCATAGGAACCACAGGGTCGACAACCGGGACATCAGCAAGTGGAACATCGTCCTCCATCGGGGCCCCACCATCCTGGTTACCCTCCGGGGGACCCTCGATAAGTAGATCGATGTCATCATCAGGTAACGCGTTGAGAGGCTGTTCCTCAAAGGGAACTGCTGCAAATGGGAGAGGGGCATGGATCGGGACAAGGGGTAGATCCTCACCCAGTGGACCATCAGCTAAGGGCAATTCTTCTCCGAAGACTGGTAGGGCAAAAGGCTGAAAATCATCTTCATCGGTGCTCGTGGTGTCTGAGGTATAAACCTTCGGGTCCATGGCTATCTCGTTATCCGAGGTAATGGCCATAGGATCGATCGTGTTGGACACTCCACTATCAGAAGATGCCATGGTTTCTGTAACACACCACAACATATGCACATATATTAGATAAGCATGTAAGCATATAGCAATGTAATCATGTATGCATCCTAGTCTTCCCAAACTATCCCACCCAATCTCTTAGACTGAATTCCCTAGTCTCTCAGACTAACTCCCTGGTCTCTAAGACCAACTCCCAGTCTCTAAGACAAACTCCCTAGCCTCTAAGACCAAACCTTTCCCAGTCTCTAAGACATAAACTTTTCCCCAGTCTCTAAGACTGAAATTTTCCCCCAGCCTCTAAGGCTGAACTCCCTCAGTCTCTAAGACCGAAATTATATACATAGCCTTTTTGAAATGTGTACTTGTGCCTTTTGTTTGTAAAAACGTTTGTTCCCTGGATCTAGACATTTTGTGAATGCAATGTAAAAATGTTTGAAAGCGTTTTTGTGAGAGCCCTAGTGATCATAGTCTAGACTCAAGAATGAATCATAGTTCGCTATGATCGAGGCTCTGATACCAAGCTGTCACACTCTGACGTTTGCGGAAGCGTGGATTATTTGGTGTAACTTCTTAATACCATAGCAACAATCACAACAATGCTATATGATAAAAATACGTGATGGTCATCCATTAAAATAGTTAAAAAAATGCACAACATATTGTCTTAAAACATCAATCCCAAAACATATTACAAACCATGACTTGTTTAAAACGAGTTCATCAGACTCAACAAAAGACTACCAACAAAACGAGGATTAGAGACATGCAACCCGTCCAGGAAGGAGTTACACTTCCCAAACCCTACGACTCTAGATGACATCCTTATTTAGTACGCAGCTAACATGCATCACTTGCCAGATCCGATTAATTCCCTGAAATACATGTAGTTTAAAAATATCAACAAAAAGTTGAGCGAGTTCATGTGTAAGTCTGTGTGTATAAGCCTTTAAAATAAGTTTCCAATGTATAAAAGTCCCTGGTATGTAGCAATAAGGAAAAACTGATCACCAATGGGTTGCAAAGCCAATGATATGTGTGAAACTGGTGCAGGAAGACTCAAACCTAGCAAATTTGTCTCCGGTATGAACTGCTTAATACCATAGCAACAATCACAACAATGCTATATGATAAAAATACACGATGGGTTGCAAAGCCAATGGTATGTGTAAACTGTTCCAAAGCCAAGGGTTGTCACACCCTGGCTTTTGCGGAAGCGTGGATTATTTGGTGTGACTTCTTAATACCATAGCAACAATCACAATAATGCTATATGATAAAAATACGTGATGGTCATCCATTAAAATAGTTTAGAAAAATGCATAACATATTGTCTTAAAACATCAATCCCAAAACATATTACAAACCATGATATTGTTTAAAATGAGTTCATAAGACTCAACGAAAGACTACCAACAAAATGAGGATTAGAGACATGCAACCCGTCCAGGAAGGAGTTACACTTCCCAAACCCTATGACTCTGGATGACATCCTTATTTAGTACGCAGCTAACATGCATCACTTGCCAGATCCGATTAATTCCCTGAAATACATGTAGTTTAAAAATATCAACAAAAAGTTGAGCGAGTTCATGTGTAAGTTTGTGTGTATAAGCCTTTAAAATAAGTCTTGTATGTATAAATGTCCCTGGTATGTAGCAATAAGGAAAAACTCATCACCATTGGGTTGCAAAGCCAACAATATGTGTGAAACTGGTGCAGGAAGACTCAAACCTAGCAAATTTGTCTCCGGTATGAAGACATAGTCACCATTATGGGCCGCCCCGGCCTCATGGGTGTGGGCTCGCTACACCCAAATAGATCTATCACTCATGTCCCATGGTCCTACAATGAGGATTAATGGCCTTAAGTGTCATGCCCACCGCTCACTTGATCGCGTAGTAAAAACCCTCCTTAAGCTAACCATACCATGTATAAAAATGTCTGTAATAAATTGTAACATGTATTCCACCCCGGAAGTATAAAACTGAAAACAGTTAAGAGAAAAGGGGGACATGAACTCACAGTAGTGCGTCTTGTACCGTCTCAAACTCTGTCAGCTACACGACAACCTACAATGTACTAATGTCTATTAGACGAACGGGCCGTGGCTTGGCTTAGAGTTTAAGGTTTTGAGTTACGTTTCTTATATTATTCCGAGTGATAAATTTGTGTCAAAATAATTTATATTTCAACTTAATAACATGTCGTGTTGGAATAATTGTTTATTCAATATTCTTGTCTTAATACTTCTAATGTGTTTTATATACACGTTTCCTTCCCAAGGATGGGATATCTTACACATGTATGCTCATATCAGAATTACATTTTTAAGTCCTTTTTAGAGAATATATATTTAACCATATTCATGTATAAAACCAACCTCCGATACTTTGTATTTTGTTACAAAAATTTTGGTGAGGTTTATGTTTGAAAAACATTGTCTAAAATGTACTAGTAAACACTTGTCTAGAAAATATTTACTAAGTGTTAGGATTTTCGGAAAATTTCGCCATAGTCTCCTTTGTAAATGGAGGTGTACATGCTAAATAGCATATCATTTTCTTTAACATATATCCCATTAGATCATTCTCACATAACCAACTCGACATTTAGACATGCAAATACTATTTATGTCATTTCACCTTTAACATTCAAAACTGGACTGTTTTCATGCATTTTATTAAAATAGTTAACTCATTTCAAAAATTCTCAAATTTTTACAGAACCTCCCGTACGATCCATATATTATTGTGTCAAAATATCGGGATCCAATTCATTTCCAATATTTTATGGAAAATCATTTACCGGACTGCAATCAGATTTGTCACTTTCTGACTGCAGTCTACAGAATAATTCGTTTAAAATTCATCGCAAGTCCGATTGACGAATTTCCAGTTGGAGGATCACGACAACATCAGTGATCATCTACAGTATAAATTTCATGAGCTAGTTCTACTCAGGTTTTAAGTTACGACTAAAAATACAACACACATTTTCTGCAGTAAAAACGTAGCTCGGGCTGCTGTCCAAAAGCAGTCCTTTAAATATAGTAAACGACCTCGAAAAATTACGATTCCAGTGCCATTTGATCCGTTTTTCGAAAATGCATAATTTAGGCTTCAGAAAATCAGTTTTTCGATTTATAATGATCCAGTTAGAGCCAGTTGAAGTTGGCTGAAAATGCTAATCAGCATGCCTTTTTATAGTGTAAATGTTACTAAAACGCATCAACAATTGTTCTAATAACGGGTTTATCAAGAAATCAACGATCAAACATCATGCATGTTTTAACCAAACTTAATCCAACTAGATTTCATCTTCATGTAAACTTATGTTCATATTCTTAGTTCATTTTGTTTTTATGTCCTTGTGTTAAACATCAACTACAATCTTTCGAATAATCAACGTAGAAGTGACCAAGAGTTAAATCGAAGACTTACAACTAGCACGAAGGCTAGGGACGAACTTGTGGACAAAGAATGGTGATGAAAATGGCGTGAGGATGCAAGGTGTGATGCTCCTTCAAGACCTCCAAGCATCAAGCTTCACAAGACTTCTTCTAGCACTTGATTTGAACTTGAAAATGGAACAAATGGATGAATGTTGAAGTTATGGTGGTGGTGGCGGTTATGTGCAGCCGAGAGGGAGAGAGAGAGTGAAGAAGGTGAAGTGAACTTGTAGTGAAATGATGAGATTGATCTTATAGCCCAACCTAATGTCATCATGGTGATTTCTTAGCAAGAGCACCTCGCAATCACAATTAAAAGGAATATTTAAGAGGGGATTTGGTGATGATTAAGGGTGGGTCCCCTATGTGAGCCAAAAATTAGTGAGGGGGGGGGGTTAATTGTAAGTTTTGATCTTAAGTGGGTAAATATTTAGGAGGTTAAGGGTGTTATCTAGGGTATTATGTGCATGACATATTTTTATAATGTGTTGGGGTATTTTGAGGACATAATTAGTTAAAAATAATAAAATAACGTTTCTGGCCAAATTTTGGTGTCCCGGGTAGTGTCCGGTTGTTCGATTAAGTACTGTTCCATTAAAGTGTTAAATTTCACCGTATTGTGTCTCTTATGCATCTTTTTGTAACTCAATTAATTCGCAACACATAGGAAAGCATTCAGGACCATTTAGTCAATTCTCTGCATAATACGAGGATATTAAAAGTTGAATTTTTGCTGAAAATGCAGAATTCTGCACTTAAAATGAGTTTTAGGCACTTTCCGACACTCGAACTATCACCTAGTGACACAGTCTTATGGTCCTCACTTCCCTACACCCATACTAGTGTAGTACTTCGTCCCTGGTCCATACTGGGTCTCAAAACATTGTCTGTCTATGTACTGGCACTGTCAGTATATTTCTGAGTTATCCGCTTAACTGTGCTTTGTGCATCATGTTTGTCACTAAGGTTTGTATGTAATTAATGGAGTGACAGTATGAAATGTGATGCATATGTATGTACGTTACAGAAATTAGAAAGCAATTTACGTCATCAGTTGTAATTAAGCACAGTCATTAAGCACGTAATTAAAATTAGTTAATCGTACGGATACTGGTTTAGTGAGGGTTGTCACATTGGTGATCAGTTTTTCCTTATTGCTACATACCAGGGACTTAAGCAGTTCATACCGGAGACAAATTTAACGAAGTCCCAAAATTATGATTCCAGTGCCATTAGAACCGTATTTCGAAATAACATAATTTAGACTTCAGAAAATCAATTTTTTGATTTATAACGGTCCAGTTACAGCCAGTTGAAGTTGGCTGGAAACTTTACTCAGCATGCTTTTTATAGCTTAAATGTTACTAAAACCTACAAGCAATTACCCTAAACAAGTGTTTATCAAGAAATCAATAATCAAATTCTATGCATGCTTTAGTCAACCTTAATCTAACAAGATTTCATCTTTATGTAAACTTATGTTCATGATTCTTATTCATTTTCTTTTAGTGATCTTGTGTTAAACATTAAACAACATTCTATATATCTCTTTAACCACAAAATAAGAAACAAGACTAGTAGTAAGAAACTTACAACTAGCTCAAGGGTTAGGGAAGACCACTAAAGAAGGATGATGAGAATGGTGGATGAGAGCTTATGGATGGAGGTTCCTCAAGGTCTTCAAGCTTCAAAACTCCACAAGGCTCCTTCTAACTCTTGATTTGAACTTGGAAATGGAATGAATGAAAGTTGCAAAAGGGGAGGGGGTGGCGGTTATGTGTAGGCCGAGAGAGGGAGAGAGAGTGTGAGGGAGGTGAAGTGAAGTTGGGGAGTGTGAAGTTATAATGATTCCTTTTAATCCTGTTGGCCATTTTGTAATCGTGACTCTTATCTCTTGGCAACTAAATCAAGCAAGATCAACAAAAAATCAAATGAAATATATTTTGTGATGATGACCGAATTTAGGCTGGGGGGGGGGGGGTAATTGTAAAGTTTGGTAATAAGTAGGTAAATATTTAGGAGGTTAAGTGTAATATCCAATGCATTAAGTGTATGTCATATTTTCTAGTGTGTTGGGGGTATTCGGAGACCATGACTAGCTCAGAAATAATAAACCAATGTTTCTGACAAAATTTTGGTGTCCCAGGTAATGTCCGGTTGTTCGGTTAGATACCGGTTCGTTAAAGTGCTAAGTTGTTCCGTTTAGTGTCTTTTATGTATCTTTTTGTAACACTTTTAATTCCCAACACTTAAGAAAACATTCAGGACCATTTAGTCAATTTTCTGTACAATCAATAAGCACAATATAATATTAATTAATCGTACGGATACATGCAATTATGATGGTTGTCACACAGAGACAACATGCTAAGGCATACTTTGGTTCAAAGAATGGCTGCTGAAGAAAAGAAAAAGGTTGATGCAAATGAAAAGCATAGGAAGATGTTTCAGCGAAAGCCTAAGCCGAGGGAAGAGAAATTCAAGTCACTGTGATACAAGTGCTGAAGACCTAACTGAAGACTCTGGCAATATCCAAGGGGGAGTTTATTGGTGCATAATGTCTATAGCCTACGTCTAAAGTTTAGGTCATGTCGGTAGCTTATAGTAGGGTTTACAGGGGTCAAAATGTAAATTTATGTTGTTTTGTTGTGATTTAGCATGAAATAGCATGTTGCTATTTCGCACGAAATCAATGTGTGCTATTTCGCACGAAATGACACATGGTCATTTCGTGCGAAATCAACTGCCTATATATATGGGAGTCGTGCTTCTCATTTGGTACGAAATCAAGTGTGGTGTAACGAAGTGCTATCGGATTTCCACCGTGTATTCAAGCCAATTATCAATGAGAAGCTTGTTTTAAGTGATATTCTCTGTTTCTACTCATTTCTTACACTGATTCTAGGCTGTTTGTTCGTTTCCGCCTCTCAAACAGTTCTGTGTTGACTCTGAACGACTCATTTGGTCGAAATACGATCCTACATATACTCCATATCTTCCTTTTAATCGGATTAATAACTAGTTATTTGATATAGTTATTTAATAATTTAATGAACGAAATATAATCGAGATGTGTGATGTTAAGTGGGTTCGTTTACGCGTTCTGCACCTAGCCTACCTAAAACCACCTACTCAAAACCCTAGGTATAAATGCCTAACTCCTCTTCTCCCTCATCATTTAGCAAACCCTACCCCCCATCTCTATCTCCTCCAAGGAAAACCCTAACTCCCCCCCCCCTTTTGGTGTACGATGGCAGAGGAACACCCCCTCACTCTCGATCGCTACTGTCTCTCCCTCTCTAGTCCTCTCATACTTTGATTCAAGGTTAGTGTTCTTGGTAGTTGTTCGGTTTGCAATTCTATGAGTATCTGTGGCTGCGTTTATGTTGATGATGATATACGTGTTAATGTTATGTGTTGTAAATACGTGTTGATGATGATACATACATAGGGTTGCATGATTAGTCTTGAAATGTATATATATTAGGGTTTAGGATATTGTGTGATGATGATATTGATAGATACTGTGACGGCCCCCGACCCGTTTTGCCCGGTTCGGAAGCCGTGGGACAGAACCCGTGGTATTGGTGTTTAATTGGCAGTGGAAATTTTAACAGGATCGTTTAAACCGAAAACACCAAATTATTTTATTATAAGTTTCGGGACAAACCCCGTATTTTACAATAAAGGAATTTCACTAGGAAATTTCCTGAATTACAGAAAACATGTTTATTTATTTACAAAGCCACTTTATTTAAGCTGGAGTGCTACACGTCGCTTTTCCTTTTCCTCACAGTAAATCACCTGAAACATTTTTCAAAAAAAAAATTGATCAGCGAAAAATACTGGCGAGTGCATTCAGTTTTTACAAAAGACACATTGTTATAATTTACAATATTAAGAGCGAATACAATTGCTTCTATCTTATAATTAGCTGACCCAGTTGTCAGTCGACCGGATCTGTGACTGTGGTCATATCACTATTGGATCCGTTCACCCAAAAGTGACGTTGTTATTATTTTAGGTCTGTTCACCTAAAAATGACGCTAAATAAGTAATGTATACTAAACACCATGTACTGTCAGTAATTTAAGATAACAAAGACTTAATCACTATAAATATAACTGGAAAACATTTAGGGTTTTGTACGCAACTTTGATAAAAACAGAATGACTCACATTATAGATTTAAATGATCACAGGTTGTCTACTGATTATGCTGGTAAGCCTAGTAAAATATACAATGCAAACGAAACTAGGTTAATAACTTAATTCAACATTTTTGATAATTCACCAAATCGAAACCCTCACGACGAATGACAAAGTATAGCCCAATGTGGGCATCACTTAAATATCCATCGGATCGGTTTTAATCGATCGGACATTGTATCGTAGCAGTGATCGAGTTAGTACCCTGTTATTGTAGCAGAGGTTCGGGACTGTGAATGTGTTTTTGAGAGAAACGGAGATATATCAATGTACGAATCGAAATTGTTCGTCGTAACAAACAAACAATTCAAGTGCCAATGCCCTGGGATTTATACTGGATTTTGGTCTCCCTCGCGTGTCGCGCCAGCCACCCCTGTCCCTGGCGCGTGTCGCGACGGCTACTCTTTTAGACTAGGGTAGCCTCGTGTGACACCCCAGGAAAATCAGTGAACAGTACAGTTTACCTAGCTTCCTCAGTGAGTGCATACCAAATTTCGGGACGAAATTTCCAATTAGTTGGGGATAATGTGACAACTCAAACTTTCGACTTGCTTTGATGTAACGTTACGTGTTTATGTGACACTTTGAGCTAATGAATATTACGTGATTTATGAGATGTCGTTATGTGTATTGTGTAATATACGTTGTATGTTAATTGAACCGAACCCAAACTGCACACGATAACCGGTCACACAAGCCCTTTGGGCCACACTTGAATTCGGACTCCATGAGGTAACCGAGTTGGGCTCGGCCCACTCCCCACTCGCAACACACAAAACCGAGTTAGGGGTTTTGTTTTACCACTTTTTGCAAATCACAAACACACACATAACCCTAGCTCCTCCATCTCGTCTCTCTCTCTCTCGGCTTGTTTAGGAACCGACGGCACAAGGCCATCCGATCACCCTCTTGTCCGGATCACATCTCGTTACTTGTAATCGGTTAGTATATTATCTATGATTCTGTGTTTTATATGCTTAGATGATGCCATGATAAATCGGATTGCATGATTTAGTATTCGGTTAGTATGATGTTTTATGCTTGTGAGTTAAGTGATGTTTTGATTACATGTTTAGATCGAACCGATTAGAATTTGCGTGATGATGAACTAGGGCCGGTTAGATATTGTGGTTATGTTGGTCCTCGTATTGATTGATATAAAACCGGATTTGTTGTTGATGATGTTAATGATAATGGCTTGTTGATTGGCTGTGAAGTTATGCAATTCGAGTTTAATGTTCATGAAATCGGATCATAATATGTTTGAGTGTTATGATTATTGTTATTGTTCATAAGTGTGATTATTAGGGTTCATAAGAATTGATGATTTATTTCCCTGTTTGATCGATGAATTCTTGAATGGCAAACTGTTAGTTGATAATGGATTTTTTTGGAAACTGTCAACGATGATTGAATTGCCTAAATGAATTGCATGAAATCAGGAAAGTCGTTACACACGCGGTTGCGACTCGGCATCACTCGTTGCGAGTCGGAACCCCACTCGAGACCACAACCGCACGAACCGCAACCACAGTTGCGAGTCAGATTGCGACTCGTAACCAGACCGGGATGAACCGAGACCATCGTTGCGACTCGCATCCAGCCGATACGACTCGAGATCCTCGTTGCGACTCGTAACCCCGTTGCGAGTCGAGACCACCCTTTTTCACGCACACTGTTGGGCCTTCACTGTTACGGGCCCAATCTATTGAGCCCAATGAGTTGATTTATGGGCTGTTTAATTATGGACTTGTATGTATTTGCTATTTGGGCCGATTGGGAATCTGGACTGTTTTGTTATTGGGCTGCTTATGTCTTTGGGCCGGGTATGATTGGACTTAGAACAGTTGAATCACGCATGCTATGTCTTATCTGCTTACGTGCGTACATGTATGCCATGACTATACGTGATTTCTATATACGTGCTATATACGAACCTGACCCGTATAACAACCATGATAGGACGTGAGTGACCATTTACTTGCTACTTATATTCCTTGTGTATCTGCCGAGCAAACCAAGGTGAGTTCACACAGCCAAGGCATGGGATTCCCGGGTTGGGAATTGGGTTGGATATGTTATTGTAAAAGGAGTTACTCGTACTTACGCATATACCAGACTATAGACCATCGTCCTCAGGTTAGTCAGGACACGTTACGTAAAGCCTACGTAACCCAGTTTATTTGCCGTATGTCTCCCGGGTCGGGAGGACACGTTACGTAAAACCTACGTAACCCAATACCATCTATTGGCTTCCAGGTCGGAAGGCCACGCTGCGTAAAGCCCACGTAGCCCCCACGCGTACCACTGTCCTCGGGGAAGGGCACGTCACGTAAAGCCTACGTGACCCTGTACGTATTCCTGTTCTCGGTAAAGAAGAACACATGGTCGGATGTTAGTCTAGTAAGTACCGTTAATGAGAAGCCCTCATTAGCCAGGATGAACATGGGAAGCCCCCACTAGTTAACTCACGCACTATGTTATGAACTTACTTTCTGTGAACTCGCTCAACTAGTTTGTTGATTTTTTTGCTGCATGCCTTGCAGGACCTTAGGTATACTTGGAGCTTGCACAAGGAAGGAGCAGGTCGTTGTGGGCAGATGGATCATGAACGTTATTGAACCTATAACTTTATTTGGGTTTACTTTACATTGCTTCCGCTACTTAAAACAGTATTTGGTTTTGAAACATCAATCATGTCATGGTGACTTACGTTAATTACTTTTATTATTATTAAATGCTATGTTTGATATGATTGATGGCTTGATCCTGGTCAGTCACGCTCCCAAGCGGTGGTACTCCGCGGGTGGATTTTGGGGGTGTGACAGATTGGTATCAGAGCCATTGGTTATAGAGAACTTGGTTTTAATATGGGAAAACGTTTTTATTAAAACCGGACTATAACCAGAACAGTGCTCTCAACGATCCACAACGACGCTTCGCTCCACGTGCAAGACTCGACATCCTAGGTAATAAGGTTTATGTTTATTGCCTGTTTGCTAGAACTGCTTAGAACTTTGCTCGCATTACGCTTGGATACACATGCTTTGATTTCGTGAGAACACCTATATGCCTACGCTTTTCTGTCATCGCCCTACTCGCGAACCATTCTTACGTATGTTACTTGTTACTATGAAGATCATGTCTGGACGAATCAACATGACACAAGCCCAGCTAGAGGCTCTTGTTCAAACTCAAGTTGCTGCGGCAGTTGCAGCAGCTCAAGCAGGTAGTATATCCTGCAGTATAGGCACACACTAGGATCTTTAGATCCTACATTAACTCTCGTATTTAACTTCGTCCTATTCGTACACAATAGGTCAACACGCGCAGCAGCCTGTCTGCACTTTCAAGAACTTCATGGACTGTCGTCCAAACTCTTTCAGCGGCACAGAGGGGGCAGTCGGACTCCTCCATTGGTTTGAAAAGTTAGAATCGGTATTCGAAATGTGCGAGTGCCCTGAGGCTCGCAAGGTTAAGTTTGCCACCGGTACTTTGGAAGGGATAGCACTGACTTGGTGGAACGCCCAAGTCCAGATCTTAGGGTTGGCAGCTGCTAACGCCACCCCATGGAACGATTTCAAAGAACTCATCAAGCGTGAGTATTGCACGCGGGAAGACATCCACAAGCTGGAAGACGAGCTGTATAACTTGAAAATGGTTGGATCAGAAATCGAAGCATATACCAAACGGTCGAACGAGCTGGCCGTTCTGTGTCCTACTATGGTGGACCCTCCATACAAGCGCATTGAGTTGTATCTCAAGGGATTGGCGCCAGAAATTCAGAGCCACGTGACGTCGGCTAACCTCGAAAACATCCAGGAAATTCAGCGTCTCGCTCACCGTATCACCGATCAGGCAGTGGAACAGAATAGACTGCCCAAGCGTGTTAATGCTACTGCTAATGTCACCACCTCAGTTACTCCTGCTACATCTGGTGACAGTAAAAGAAAATGGGATGGGGATTCCAGTAAAGGTTTAGCATCTGTTCAGCCACAGTCTCAGCAGCAGAAGATTGACCACTATCAGAGTCCCAGTCAGCAATCCTCTAGTGGTCACAGACAGAGGAGATATCAGGGTAGTCAACCTAGGTGCCACAATTGCAACAGGCATCACCACGGCCCATGTAACAAGGGTCGTTGTCAAAGATGTCTTAAGATGGGGCATGAGGCCAAAGACTGTAGGAGTCCACGGCCTGCGAATCAGAATCAGCAACCTCAGCAACCAGCTCCACAGAACCAGAATCAGCAGCAGCAGCCACAGCGTGGAAACCGGGGATGTTTCCAGTGTGGGGCTGAAGGTCACTACAAACGCGATTGCCCTCAGTTGAACCAGAACCGCAACAACAACAACAACCAGGGCAACGGCAACAATAACGGCGGGAACAACAACAACGGCAATGAAGCTCGTGGTCGTGCTTTTGTGCTAGGTCGAGGCGATGCAGTGAACGATCCCAACGTTGTTATGGGTAAGTTTCTCCTCGACAATATTTACGTTACTGTTTTATTTGATTCGGGTGCGGATACAAGCTATATGTCTGTGAAAATGTGTCAACTACTAAAACGTGCACCAACACTTTTACCCACCAAACATGTAGTCGAGTTAGCTAATGGTAAAAGTCTAGAAGCCACGCACGTAGTTCAGGGTTGTACTCTTATCTTAGCTGGTCAAGCCTTCTCTATTGATCTCATTCCCATAGTTTTGGGTAGCTTCGACGTCGTGATTGGGATGGATTGGTTATCCCAACACCAGGCAGAAATCTAATGCAGCGAAAAGGTTATTCGCATTCCTCGTTTGGGTCAGGAACCTCTAGAAGTTCAAGGCGACAAGAGTGGTGCAGTGGTTGGCATCATCTCTTACTTGAAGGCTCAGAAATGCTTACGTAAAGGTCACACAGCCCTTTTGGCTCTCGTTACAGACGCATCAGCAAAGGAAAAGAAATTGGAGGATATTCCAATTGTACGTGATTACCCTCAGGTGTTTCCTGAAGACTTACCTGGCTTACCGCCTCATCGTCAGGTCGAATTTCAGATCGAGCTCGCTCCAGGAGCAGCACCCATAGCTCGCGCACCATATCGTCTAGCTCCATCGGAATTGGAGGAATTGTCAAAGCAACTGCAAGAACTCTTGGAAAAGGGTTTCATACGACCAAGCTCTTCGCCTTGGGGAGCTCCAGTGCTTTTCGTGAAAAAGAAAGACGGTACGTTCAGGATGTGCATCGATTACCGTGAACTCAACAAGGTGACGGTGAAGAACCGTTATCCTCTTCCGCGCATCGACGATTTATTCGACCAGTTGCAAGGGTCGTGCTACTACTCGAAGATAGACTTAAGGTCAGGGTACCATCAGCTGAGAGTCCGGGATGAGGACGTCTCCAAGACAGCCTTCAGAACTCGTTACGGTCACTACGAGTTTCTCGTCATGCCATTTGGGTTAACAAACGCGCCTGCGGTATTTATGGATCTTATGAACAGGGTGTGCAAACCCTATCTCGACAAGTTCGTCATTGTCTTCATCGACGACATTCTGATTTACTCCAAGAGTCAGGAGGAACACGAACAACATCTTCGCCTGATTTTGGAACTCCTTCGGAAGGAGCAATTGTACGCCAAGCTTTCTAAATGCGACTTCTGGCTTCGTGAAGTCCACTTCTTAGGCCATGTAGTGAACAAGGGTGGGATCCATGTCGATCCATCCAAGGTAGATTCGATCAGAAACTGGCCTGCACCGCGTACACCGACAGAAATACGCCAATTCCTGGGTTTGGCAGGTTACTACAGACGGTTTATCAAGGATTTCTCGAAGATTACTCAGCCGCTTACGTTACTGACACAGAAGGGTGTTACCTATCGCTGGGGAGAGCCCCAGGAGACTGCTTTCCAGCACTTAAAGGATAGACTCTGCAGTGCACCTATCCTCTCATTGCCAGAGGGCACAGGTGACTTCGTGGTTTATTGTGATGCATCCATTCGGGGACTGGGATGTGTGTTAATGCAGCGCGACAA
Source organism: Helianthus annuus (assembly GCF_002127325.2). Classification (NCBI taxonomy): domain Eukaryota; kingdom Viridiplantae; phylum Streptophyta; class Magnoliopsida; order Asterales; family Asteraceae; genus Helianthus; species Helianthus annuus. The sequence goes on along the minus strand of NC_035440.2, from coordinate 157,717,734 downwards.
GGTTATCGCTTACGCCTCTCGTCAACTCAAGGTTCATGAACGCAACTACACGACGCACGATTTAGAGCTGGGAGCTGTAGTTTTTGCGCTTAAGATATGGCGACACTACCTGTACGGTACCAGGTGCACGATTTACACCGATCACAGGAGTCTCGAGCATATCCTTAAGCAGAAGGATTTGAATATGCGTCAACGACGATGGGTAGAGTTACTTAACGATTACGAATGCGCCATCAAGTATCATCCAGGCAAGGCCAATGTTGTGGCTGATGCCCTTAGTCGAAAGGACACCTTACCGAAGCGCGTGCGAGCGCTACAACTTACAATTCAGTCTAGCCTTCCTGCACGGATACGAGATGCTCAGACAGAAGCACTGAAGCCCGAAAACGTCAAGGCTGAAGCCTTACGCGGCTCACGACAACAGATGGAACAGAAGGCAGACGGCGCCTACTATGTAACGGGCCGGATTTGGGTCCCACTTTATGGCGGTCTACGCGAACTTGTGATGGACGAAGCTCACAAGTCCCGCTACTCGGTACATCCAGGGTCGGATAAAATGTACCACGACATCAGCACTACTTATTGGTGGCCTAGCATGAAGGCCCACATCGCTACGTACGTTGGAAAGTGCTTGACCTGTGCGAGAGTCAAGGTCGAATATCAGAAGCCAGCTGGTCTACTTCAGCAGCCTAAGATACCACAGTGGAAATGGGAAGAAATTTCCATGGATTTCGTTACAGGCCTACCTAGATCCCAGCGTGGAAACGATACAATATGGGTGATCGTGGATCGACTCACCAAGTCTGCACACTTCCTACCGATTAAGGAAACGGACAAGTTCTCCACACTCGCAGACGTTTACCTTAAAGAAGTTGTCTCGAGGCACGGGGTGCCCACGTCCATCATTTCAGATCGCGACGCACGATTCACGTCAGAACTTTGGCAAGCGATGCACAAATCTTTCGGCTCACGATTAGACATGAGCACAGCTTATCACCCTCAGACGGATGGGCAGTCTGAGCGAACGATCCAAACTCTTGAAGACATGCTTCGGGCATGCGTCATAGACTTCGGCAACGGCTGGGAAAAGCATCTCCCTTTGGTGGAGTTCTCATATAATAACAGTTACCATACCAGCATTCAAGCCGCTCCATTCGAGGCATTGTACGGGCGTAAATGCCGGTCACCTCTCTGCTGGGCAGAGGTGGGAGATAGTCAGATCACGGGTCCAGAGATTGTTGTGGACGCCACAGAAAAGATTGCACAAATACGACAACGCATGGCGGCAGCACGCGACCGTCAGAAAGCCTACGCAGACAAGCGTAGAAAGCCATTGGAATTTGAGGTCGGGGACCGGGTTTTATTGAAAGTTTCACCCTGGAAGGGTGTGGTTCGTTTTGGCAAACGGGGTAAACTGAATCCGCGATACGTCGGACCATTCGAAATTATAGAAAAGATTGGCAAGGTAGCCTACAAGTTGAAATTACCAGCTGAACTCGGGGCAGTTCACAATGTCTTTCACGTATCGAACCTAAAGAAGTGCCTATCAGATGAAAATCTTATCATTCCTTTTAAGGAACTCACTATCGACGAGCGGTTACAGTTCGTTGAGGAACCAGTTGAAATCACGGACCGGGATGTGAAGGTCCTCAAACACAAGAGAATCCCTCTTGTCCGAGTTCGTTGGAACTCCAAACGTGGCCCAGAGTACACCTGGGAACGCGAAGACAGGATGACAGAAAAGTACCCCCAGTTATTCGGGAACCAGGCAACCACTACTGAGGCTGAAGCTACTACTTCGGAATTTCGGGACGAAATTCCAGATCAACGGGGGGAGGATGTGACACCCCAGGAAAATCAGTGAACAGTACAGTTTACCTAGCTTCCTCAGTGAGTGCATACCAAATTTCGGGACGAAATTTCCAATTAGTTGGGGATAATGTGACAACTCAAACTTTCGACTTGCTTTGATGTAACGTTACGTGTTTATGTGACACTTTGAGCTAATGAATATTACGTGATTTATGAGATGTCGTTATGTGTATTGTGTAATATACGTTGTATGTTAATTGAACCGAACCCAAACTGCACACGATAACCGGTCACACAAGCCCTTTGGGCCACACTTGAATTCGGACTCCATGAGGTAACCGAGTTGGGCTCGGCCCACTCCCCACTCGCAACACACAAAACCGAGTTAGGGGTTTTGTTTTACCACTTTTTGCAAATCACAAACACACACATAACCCTAGCTCCTCCATCTCGTCTCTCTCTCTCTCGGCTTGTTTAGGAACCGACGGCACAAGGCCATCCGATCACCCTCTTGTCCGGATCACATCTCGTTACTTGTAATCGGTTAGTATATTATCTATGATTCTGTGTTTTATATGCTTAGATGATGCCATGATAAATCGGATTGCATGATTTAGTATTCGGTTAGTATGATGTTTTATGCTTGTGAGTTAAGTGATGTTTTGATTACATGTTTAGATCGAACCGATTAGAATTTGCGTGATGATGAACTAGGGCCGGTTAGATATTGTGGTTATGTTGGTCCTCGTATTGATTGATATAAAACCGGATTTGTTGTTGATGATGTTAATGATAATGGCTTGTTGATTGGCTGTGAAGTTATGCAATTCGAGTTTAATGTTCATGAAATCGGATCATAATATGTTTGAGTGTTATGATTATTGTTATTGTTCATAAGTGTGATTATTAGGGTTCATAAGAATTGATGATTTATTTCCCTGTTTGATCGATGAATTCTTGAATGGCAAACTGTTAGTTGATAATGGATTTTTTTGGAAACTGTCAACGATGATTGAATTGCCTAAATGAATTGCATGAAATCAGGAAAGTCGTTACACACGCGGTTGCGACTCGGCATCACTCGTTGCGAGTCGGAACCCCACTCGAGACCACAACCGCACGAACCGCAACCACAGTTGCGAGTCAGATTGCGACTCGTAACCAGACCGGGATGAACCGAGACCATCGTTGCGACTCGCATCCAGCCGATACGACTCGAGATCCTCGTTGCGACTCGTAACCCCGTTGCGAGTCGAGACCACCCTTTTTCACGCACACTGTTGGGCCTTCACTGTTACGGGCCCAATCTATTGAGCCCAATGAGTTGATTTATGGGCTGTTTAATTATGGACTTGTATGTATTTGCTATTTGGGCCGATTGGGAATCTGGACTGTTTTGTTATTGGGCTGCTTATGTCTTTGGGCCGGGTATGATTGGACTTAGAACAGTTGAATCACGCATGCTATGTCTTATCTGCTTACGTGCGTACATGTATGCCATGACTATACGTGATTTCTATATACGTGCTATATACGAACCTGACCCGTATAACAACCATGATAGGACGTGAGTGACCATTTACTTGCTACTTATATTCCTTGTGTATCTGCCGAGCAAACCAAGGTGAGTTCACACAGCCAAGGCATGGGATTCCCGGGTTGGGAATTGGGTTGGATATGTTATTGTAAAAGGAGTTACTCGTACTTACGCATATACCAGACTATAGACCATCGTCCTCAGGTTAGTCAGGACACGTTACGTAAAGCCTACGTAACCCAGTTTATTTGCCGTATGTCTCCCGGGTCGGGAGGACACGTTACGTAAAACCTACGTAACCCAATACCATCTATTGGCTTCCAGGTCGGAAGGCCACGCTGCGTAAAGCCCACGTAGCCCCCACGCGTACCACTGTCCTCGGGGAAGGGCACGTCACGTAAAGCCTACGTGACCCTGTACGTATTCCTGTTCTCGGTAAAGAAGAACACATGGTCGGATGTTAGTCTAGTAAGTACCGTTAATGAGAAGCCCTCATTAGCCAGGATGAACATGGGAAGCCCCCACTAGTTAACTCACGCACTATGTTATGAACTTACTTTCTGTGAACTCGCTCAACTAGTTTGTTGATTTTTTTGTTGCATGCCTTGCAGGACCTTAGGTATACTTGGAGCTTGCACAAGGAAGGAGCAGGTCGTTGTGGGCAGATGGATCATGAACGTTATTGAACCTATAACTTTATTTGGGTTTACTTTACATTGCTTCCGCTACTTAAAACAGTATTTGGTTTTGAAACATCAATCATGTCATGGTGACTTACGTTAATTACTTTTATTATTATTAAATGCTATGTTTGATATGATTGATGGCTTGATCCTGGTCAGTCACGCTCCCAAGCGGTGGTACTCCGCGGGTGGATTTTGGGGGTGTGACACCTCGTGTCCTGTATAGCCTGGGTGAGCTGATAACTTTCGAAAATACGTGTTATAGACTCGTTTTACGAAGATAAATCCAATTAGGGTTTCCCCCTTGAGTTTAAGGGGGCCCTGTTGCTAGTTTCGTCCGTTTTTTAAATTTTTCGGTCGCACCGTATGACTTGGGGGTTTTAATTAGGGTTTCTTAATATGCCTTTTTAGAACGGGAAATAGAAAATGTTGCAAGGGTTGTTACATCCTCCCCACCTTGTTTAAAATCTCGTCCTCGAGATTTACTAGAACAAGTAAGGATATTTTCGTTTCATTTCCAATTCCAGCTCCCACGTGTATTCAGGTCCTATCTTGGAATCCCATTTTACTTTGACCAGAATCAACCTCTTGCGTTTGAGATTCTTGACCTTTCTGTCTTCTATTTGAAAAGGTTTCTCAACAAACTTTAACTTCTCATTTACCTCTATATCTTGAAGAGGTACTACCAGTGACTCATCAGATAAACATTTCTTGAGATTAGATACATGAAATACATCATGTACACCGGCTAGTTCTTCTGGTAGTTGTAACTGATACGCGACTGGTCCTATTCGTTGGATAATTGTAAATGGTCCAACATATCTTGGACTCAGCTTTCCTTTCTTACCCAATCGAACTGCTCCTTTCCAAGGAGAAACTTTTAATTGTACCTTTTCTCCAACTTGAAATTCTAACGGCTTACGCCGATTGCCGGCATAGCTCTTTTGGCGATCTCGAGCCGTTTTTAGCCTTTCCTTGATTTGAGTTATCTTGTCGGTCGATTCCTGTATGATTTCGGGACCGGATAACTGACTTTCTCCTATTTCTGCCTAGCATACTGGAGTTCGGCACTTTCGTCCGTAAAGTGATTCGAATGGGGCAGCATTGATGCTTGTGTGATAATTGTTGTTGTAGGGGAATTATATTAATGGTAAATGGTCGTCCCAATTTCCACCGAAGTATATAACACATGCCCTTAGCATGTCTTCTATGGTTTGGATCGTCCTTTCACTTGGCCCATCTGTCTGGGGGTGGTATGCTATACTTAAATTCAATCGTGTCCCCGTTGCTTGTTGGAAACTTGTCCAAAAATGCGAAGTGAAACGACTATCCCTATTTGACACAATGGAGAGTGGAACTCCATGTAATGACACTACCTCATCTACGTATAGCTTATCTAGTCTTTCCATGCTAAAGGTTTCCTTCATTGGTAGGAAATGAGCTGATTTGGTTAATCGATCTACAATCACCCAGATTGCATCGTTACCTTTCCTGGTTTTGGGTAGCTTAGTAACAAAATCCATTGTTATTAATTCCCATTTCCATACGGGCATTTCTAACTGTTGAAGTAAACCTGAAGGTCTCTGGTGTTCTGCCTTAACTTGTGAACAAGTTAAACACTTAAAGACGTAACTAGCTATGTCCTTTTTGATTCCTATCCACCAAAAGTTATTCCTCAAATCCTGATACATCTTGTTGTTACCAGGATGCATCGTATACCTATATTTATGGGCTTCCTCTAATATCTTATCTCGTAAGTTTCCTTGTCTAGGTACCCAAATCATGTTCTTATGGAATCTCCAAATTCCATCAGTTCCTTGCTCTAATTCTTTTATCTGTCCTTTCATTCCTTTAGCATCATCCTTGATTGCTGTTTCCTGAACACTTTTCAGTTGTTCCATTAAATCTAACTGCAGATTTAATCTAAGAGCCTGAACTCATCTTTGTTTCTCATGGTACTTACGACTTAGAGAACCGGCTACTACATTTGTTTTTCCTTCGTGATATTGAATATCACAGTCGTAATCACTTAAGATTTCCATCCATCTTCTTTGCCTCCTATTCAACTCTTTTTGCCCAAAGATATATCTTAAGCTCTTATGATCTGTAAAGACTAAACTTACTCCCATACAGATAATGTCTCCAAATCTTAAGGGCAAAAGTTATTGCTCCTAACTCTAGGTCATGAGTCGTGTAATTTTCTTCGTGCTTTTTCAATTGCCTTGATGCGTAAGCAATCACCTTCATACGTTGCATTAACACGCATCCTAATCCTAACTTAGAAGCATCGCAGTAGACTTTAAAATCTTCTGTTCCTTCTAGTAGGGCAAGAATTGGGGCATTTGTTAATTTCTGCATTAGAATTCTATAGGCTTCTTCCTGCTTAGGTCCCCATGCAAACTTAACAGTTTTACAGGTTAACTTAGTTAATGGAACAACTATCATAGAAAAGTCTTAGATAAAACACCTATAGTATCCAGCTAATCCTAGAAAACTTCTGACTTCTGTAGCTGACTGCGGGACTTTCCAACTTGTGATAGCTTCTATCTTGGAAGGATCTACGTGAATGCCTTCGTGATTAACCATGTGTCCTAGAAATTGCACCTCTTATAACCAAAATTCACACTTAGAAAATTTGGCGTAAAGCTTTTCTTTTCTTAACAGGGTTAAGAGTGCATGCAGGCACTCATAGTGTTCATCCTGGCTTTTGGAATAAATATGTATATTGTCGATGAAGACAATTACAAATTTATCCAAGTACGTCTTACAGATCCTGTTCATCTTATCCATGAATGCTGCAGGAGCATTCGTTAGTCCAAATGGCATGACCGTAAACTCGTAGTGACCATACCTAGTCCTGAAAGCAGTTTTAGGTATGTCTTCTTCCTGTACCTTCAGTTGATGGTATCCGGAGCGCAAATCTATCTTAGAGAAGTACCTAGCTTCCGGGAAGTTGATCAAAAAGATCATCAATCCTAGGTAACGGGTATCGATTCTTAATGGTAACCTTATTCAATTCTCTATAATCAATACACATTCGCATCGAACCATTCTTCTTTTTCACGAACAACACCGGTGGTCCCCAAGGGGATGAACTGGGTTGTATGAACCCTTTTCCTAACAATTCATCTAACTGCTTTTTCAGTTCTAGCATTTCGGTTGGCGCTAAGCGATAAGGTGTCTTAGCTATTGGAGCAGTTCCAGGTATTAGATGAATTCTAAACTCTACTTCCCTATCTGGTGGTAATCCAGGTAGATCTTCTAGGAATACATCGGGGTATTCTGATACTACTGGAATCTCCTGAAGTTCTTTTCCTTTAGTATTAATGATTACTGAAATCATATACATTATTTCTTCTTTCTGTTCGTAACTAGCGACTTTCATTACTGAAATGAACTTCATTGGTCTGTGGGGCCTGTCTCCTGTAATTCGAATCATTTCTCCTGTTGGCACACAAACTTCTAAGGAATTCTGATCACATAGGATTCGAGCATGGTTGGCTACTAACCAATCCATTCCTAACACAACGTCGAATCCTGCTAAATTCATAGGTAGAAGACTTGCCGAGAATTTATGGCCTGAGAGTTCTATTTTTCCTTCTTGAATTACCTTATCTATACTGATAGGGTTTCCGTCTAACGTTTCTACTGTGTAAACTTGCCTAAGTTTGGTTAAGGGTTGCTTAAGATCTTGGCAGAATGAAGTATTTATAAAACTTTGATTTGCACCATAGCCAAATAATATTTTTGCATAAACGTCATGGACAAGGAACGTACCAGCTATCACGTCTGGAATCAGATCTGCTTCTTGAGTCGTCAGCTGAAAAGCTCTTCCATTCTTCTTATTATTTCCATTGGCTGCCTTTGCTTTGTTGTCAGCTAACTTGACCAATTTAGGGCAATTTAGCTTAAAATGCCTGGCTTCTCCACAATTGTAGCAGACCGTGGATTTCTTCCTGCATTCCTCCTCTCGGTGCCTTAGATTTTCCAAAACACTTTCTTTTACAGTTACTGCAAAATGGCGGGGTGGAAGACTGCCCAACTCCCTTTTTCTTGGAGTTACTATTATTACCCAAACGAAAACCTTGGGTAATTTTCTGAGCCAATTCCTTCTTCCTATTTTCTTCTCTCGTACGAACCAACCCGTCAGTTAAGGGATTGGCCAATTTGACTGCATCGTCGATCGTCCAGGGTCTAACAGCCTTGACTATGTCGCGAATCTTGCTAATCAATCCCCAAATGTAGCGAGAAATAAGTATAGGTTCTGGCAAGGCCAGAGTCGGTATTATCCTTGCATACTCGAAGAATTTCAAAGTATACTCACGACAGTTAACATCCACCATTCGCTGGTTCAGGAATCGGTTTGTCATTTATTCCTTTTCGTGGGAAGGACAAAACTTCCTTCCTACCAGTTCCTTAAATTCTTCCCAACTCATGGCATAAGCCACGTCACATCCTTTAGCTTGTAGCACCGTGTTCCACCATTCTAATGCCTCTTCTTTGAAAAGGTGGGATGCATACATCACCCTGTCTTCTTCTACGCACTTACTTATTTTAATCACAACTTCCGTCTTTTCTAACCAACGTTGTGCAGCAGTTGCTCCTTCGTTGCCTGCGAATTCGATTGGCTTACAGGCGAGGAATTCTTTATAAGTGCAACCAGTCGTTATCACTTTCCTCTTCTTAGGGAATGGGGCTTGAATTACATTATTATTAGTATTGCCTCCATTTATGCTATAACTGAAATTATCATCGTGGGTGCATTTGCTATGGTTGGCTTTAGAGGGTTCAACGGGATTCTTAACGGCTTCGACAATTGCCGGGATAGCATTTGTTATACACTGAGTAACTATATTTTCTATATCTTCTCTATTGAGAAAATGTTCCTGATTATTTGGTTCCGATTAATTAACTTCATTTGCCGATTGTTTTATTGCGTTATCCATCTGAATTATAGATATAACATACGAATTAATATCACAAAGATAGATAACAAATAAACACAACAATGCAGACAAATATTAAGTCAGCACATATAACCCAAAATCGTCGACATTGCGACATTTCTATTTTTATATATATTTATGCATCCGTACAAACCCTGTATTTACAGATGTTTTATTTATATTATTATACATTATTTTATTATTACTATTATATATTATTATATTTTTTTTCACATATTAATATTATACAAAACACCTATTCTATTGTTAATCTCTTTCAAAAGTGGAACTCCCTTTCATCGTACTTCCAGGTGAGGTTCTCCCCCACAGTCTGGATCCGGTTCCTTACATCCACCAATTCTTCGCTGTAGCGGCGCAATTCAGCAACATTCTCCGGGTTCATGGGTGGAAAAGTAGCAGGGGCTGGTTCAAACTGTGGGTAATAAGGGTTCGGATTATTCATAAGGTTTTGGAAATGCCAGTCATTGGTCCACCACTCCTCAATAGGGTCAGGCAGGGGTAATGGGTTGACAATAGGTTCAGGGATGACAGGTTCCAAATTTATAGGAAGTTCGTTTTGAACGGGAATGCTCACAAGGTTTTCATCGGCTGGCCCAAAAAGGTTTCAATTTTGCCAGCTTCTTGTCTAGTTCCTCCCAGGGTGGTAAAGTTGGGGCTTGGCCAGAACTTTCTCCCACTTCTTTCACTTTTCCTTTTGGCTCAACAGTTTTCTTCACCTTTTGAGCAGCAAGTTTCTTCTTTCTCCCCCTTTTCCAATCCAAAAGCCTCCTCCTCTTTTTGGGTTTGGGCTTTTCCTGGGATTGGAAAACCATTGGCTCCTTTGTATCAGCCTGGTAACCAGTGGTCTCCATATCAGTAGAAAGTAATGTGAAGTTTCAGAGAGCCTCCGATAATTCATTCATGTTGTTATTCATACATAAGGAAACACAAAATTCCAAATTAAATTTTAATAGTTGTAATTTAACTTTCACAGAGACACAAAATTTCTAATTAAAAGTTAAGTATATTTCAAATACTTAATTTGCTTAAACTAGTGGCTCTGATACCACCTTCTCTGTCACGACCCCGACCCGTTTTGCCCGGTTCGGAAGCCGCGGGATAGGAACCCGTGGTATTGGTATTTAATTGGCAGCGGAAATTTTAACAGGATCGTTTAAACTGAAAACACCAAATTATTTTATTATAAGTTTCGGGACAAACCCCGTATTTTACAATAAAGGAATTTCACTGGGAAATCTCCTGAATTACAGAAAACATATTTATTTATTTACTGAGCCACTTTATTTAAGCTGGAGTGCTACGTGGCACTTTTCCTTTTCCTCACAGTAAATCATCTGAAACATGTTTAAAAAAAATTGATCAGCGAAAAATAATGGCGAGTGCATTCAATTTATACAAAAGGCACATTGTTATAATTTACAGTATTCAGAGCGATTACAATTGCTTCTATCTTATAATTAGCTGACCCAGTTGTCACTCGACCGGATCTGTGACTGTGGTCATATCACTATTGGGTCCATTCACTCAAAAGTGGCATTGTCACTATTTTAGGTCCGTTCACCTAAAAGTGATGCTAAATAAGTAATGTACACAAAACCCCACGTACTGTCAGTAATTTAAGATAACAAATACTTAATCACTGTAAATATAACTAGAAAACATTTAGGGCTTTGTAACGCAACTTAAATAAAACCAGAATGACTCACATTGCAGATTTAAACGATCATAGGTTGTCTACTGATTATGCTGGTAAACCTAGTAAAATATTCAATGCAAACGAAACTAGGTTAGTAACTTAATTCAACATTTACGATAATTCACGAGATCGAAACCCTCACGACGAATGACAAAGTATAGCCCAATGTGGGCATCAGTTAAACATCCATCGGATCGGTTTTAATCAATCTGACATTGTATCGTAGCACTGATCGAGTTAGTACCCATTTATCGTAGCAGAGGTTCGGGACTGTGAATGTGTTTTTGAGAGAAACGGAGATATATCAACGTACGAAGCAAAATTTTTTGTTGTAACAAATAAACAATTCAAGTGCCAATGTCCTGGGCTTTATACTGGATTTTGGTCTCCCCCGCGTGTCATGCCAGCCTCCCCTATCCCTGGCACGTGTCGCGACGGCTACCCTTTTTGGCTAGGGTAGCCTCGTGTCCTGTATAGCCTGGGTGAGTTGATAACTTTCGAAAATACGTGTTATAGACCCGTTTTATGAAGATAAATCCAATTAGGGGTTCCCCCCTTGAGTTTAAGGGGGCCATGTTGCTAGTTTCGTCCTTTTTTTAAATTTTCGGGTTGCACCGTACCACTTGGGGGTTTTAATTAGGGTTTCTTAATATGCCTTTTTGAAACGGGAAATAGAAAATGTTGCGAGGGTTGTTACAGATACGCATGATGAATCTGATACGAAGTGATTTATAAACCTGCATTGATTTATAAGTCAGGGTAATGTTAAGACGAGACTATGATAAACGGACCCAGAAACTTGTTTTACGAAGTTATAATTGAAAACAGCTTATGTCCGAAATTTGCAGCCAACCTCCGTTGGCTATAACCGGGTCGTAATATAATTAAAACTGAGTTATCTTGAGTCCACAAAATAGAGTTTCGAAATACGGTTCAAACGGCGTTGGAATCATAATTTTCTGATGTCGTTTAGTATTTTAAATGGATTTTTTGTTACTGTGCGCTGGGTTGTCCATTTTCAGCAGAAATTGCAGGTCACAATTTAAGTCATATCTAAGGGTATAATGAGAAATAAATTATGAAATTCAAACTGTAGAAAATATGTGAGTAAACTAAAGTTCTCCAACTGGAATCACCTCGTTTGGAGACTTGGTGATTTTTAAATAAAATAAACGGTGGGTAGGGGTAGGAATCGTAACAATTCAGACTACTGTTCATTGCTCGAATTTTTACGTAAAATCTGTAAAGAATTAGACTTTTTAAATTTTACAGAAACCCACCTTTCACATGTCGTGTATTTTTTTGGTAATTTTTTGTGACCTGTAACTATTTTATAAAAATACCTGAAAACAACCTAGTTTTGGGTATTAAAGCTGAAACGTAATAGGTCGCAATGTGTGCATCTATATGTTAGTTGTGTTATCTGAGAATGATCGAACATGTTTAATGTCAACTTAAATGTTGTTTAAGTTGTTATGTGCTATGACCATCTATATATATATATATATATATATATATATATATATATATATATATATATATATATATATACCATTTGAATGAAAATATATGTGTGGAATAAATATGTATATTGTCAACATGATTGCATGATACGTGTTAGATATGTGTATGGATTTTGTGTCTTTCATGAGCACACTAATAAACTAGATGGTAATCATATTAGGACGTGATTGACCAACCTCAACTCACGAGCTATCAAAGGTGAGTTCACGGCCCTACACTTTTAAATGTTTTTAAAACACAAGGGGAGAAAGCATGCACTACATTACGGTAAAGTAATGTCATAACGTTACGGTAAGGTAACGTCACAACTGTTAGAGTTTTTGTTATATTAGTTATGGTTACAAAGTAGAATTTATCACATGTCAGTCCCCTTAAAACTTACGATGCCGTTTTATAGCGAGGGAATTTTTAGTAGTACTACTGGGCCCGACAAGCCCCACTCGAGCTAGTCGTGCTAGCTAGACCGAACGTTGATGGTCACGGGTGTAGAATTTGCCTAACACTTAGCCATGGTTGGTGATAGACCTGGCACAACAAGGGCAGCAATGTTAGCTTCGGATCGAACACTTTGTTGACATGACTTAGGTTAGCTACCTACAAATATAACAAGTAACTGCTAAACACTTCAACTTACTGTTTCGGGTTTGAAATAGTGGAAAACTCTTGAGAAACAACCTACTTTATAACTGTAATCTAAAACCTGTGAACTCACTCATCATTATGTGTTGACACTTGTTCTTGCATGTCTTTCTTAGGTTGCTAAGGTAGCACACATCAGGACTAGGATGCATTTCGGAGTTGCATTGTTTTCATCAAATATTTAGACACAACTTTAAACGACATTAGCCATTATGATTTTGTAATTGTTTACGCTTCCGCAACTAATTTGTGTAAACAGTATTTTATGATGAATGAGCAAACAGGAAAATATTTTTTTTCAAAACCCATATAGTGGTCGTTCAATATGACTAATGACTGTGATCCTGGTTTGTCGCATGCCTCGCGGTAGAACTCTACATGTGAAATTTTAGGGTGTGACAGATTGGTATCAGAGTCAATGGTTATAGTGAACTAAGTTTGCATTAGAGAGTAGACATAGTCTATAGCCTCAGACACTGCATTAGTCATACACCAACATAGAAACTCATTCATGACATATAAGAACACTCATACATAATATGTCTACGCACATGGCATCAAAACATACATTGAAATTGCCGGTATGTCAACATCATCCACCTCACTCTCTGCTGACGAGGAACACACTTGTGACTGATAAACTTATGAGAAATTGATAATTAGTGAATATTCTCTAATCGAGTGAGCAAATGCTTTCACATATAAGTTTCGTAAACATCACATGTTTTGATTATACATAACACAAAATTTATTCATGCATTTGAAAAGTTTCTCAAGAATGTCGTTTTAAAATTCTTAAAACTTCCTTATTATCCATTTGATTTATTTTCTATTCAACCTATGTAAGAAAAAGGATTATAACCTATTATATAATATAACAAATGTGATAGTCTATTTCCTTTAGCAATGCTAAGACCACAAAATTCAGGAGATAAGAATCATACACAAGAAGTTGAAGTATTGCATTCCATATCCTAATTATATAATAACTAATGTGTGATTGATGACTTTTAATACTTTTATTCCCATAATAAAACCAAATGGGTAGAAAGAATCCCTTCATTTGTGGCCTAGTGGTAAGAGATTTGGGTTTTCCAAAGAAGACTCGAGTTTCCCACTTGTGTTATATTGGGGTGAATATATAGACAATGAAGGATTTGGACTAGGCCTTGTGTAAGGTTGTCAGTTCGATTCCCGAACCCAACCGGGTTTTCGTCCCACCGTGTATTACGCCAGAGAGTTCTACATTTGTGGTGGCACAACGACTGTCAAGTGGCAGCCGGCGGTATGGTTTCCTGGAGGAACGCCCAAAAAAGCCAAACTTTAAAGCTAGCGTGAGCCCGGTTAAGACAACATAGCCTGGCTAAAGTGGGACAATATGAGGCTCTCCGATTTGGAGAGTGTGATAAACTTATACATTAAGTTCACTATTCAACAAAAGTGCGTAGAAAGAGAGTGTGATAAACTTATACATTAAGTTCACTATTCAACAAAAGTGCGTAGAAAGAAGGTTAACACAAATATATTGTGCATTCTACGTTGTTCCAACAAGACAGTATTAATGATTCCATCATCGTATGCCCATCATTTTGACTCGAAAGTTTCTGAAATAGTACTAGAGGCAGTCTCAATAAGAAATCCACTTCTCGTGCAAATGAAGATGGTGTATGGCCACCCTAACACATGCATCCAAAATTATTTCAGCAAACTACGAGAATCTCAAAGAAAGACATTTGGATGTAGTGATTTTGTTGGTAACCTGATCCTTCTACTAGGGTTTTTTGTGTTGTTGGTTTTCAGTGGTTATTATAACTCTAACACGGCATGTCTTAATGATTTAGGGGCATTACTACTTTTTTCTGTTAAAGATTACTACGCAAATAAGACCAAGGCTGTGAAGATTAAAAAGCCATCGAAAAAAGTTACCATATTTAGTGATAACTATGAGCCATATGTCTTCTCTATGACATTTTGTAGGAGGGGACCAAACTTCCACTTGTCATATATAAATATTTATATATTCCACAGAACTTCTCTATGAATCGTGAACAATCACTCTAATTCAAAGATTGTATGCACGTCATGTCTCCGTCAGTTGGTCAAATAATAATAAATAAATTAGAAACAATACTATTTGGAGGTCCTATACATCAGGCATTACTTTAAAAAAAAAAAATACATCAGGCATTTTTTACGGTGATAGTTGAAGCCCCATACTGGAAGGTATGGGAGGGTCATTTTTATGGGGATGGACCATTACGTAGACCCTTACGTAAGCAGGTCTAAGAATGGGTTTAAAAGAGATGGACCTAGGGGGTGGGGGATAAACCCCTTTATATATATGTGTATGTGTGTACATATAGGTGTGTGTGAGTGGGTGAGGCCCGGCTTGAGCGGCAAGCAACGGGCGAAGAAGACGGAGCAGGACCGGCCACGGAGATTGGGGATGGAAGGTTTCGGGCGGCGGAGAGAGGACGGGCATTGGGACGAGCCCCATACCGTCTGGTCTTAGCTGATCTAGTATGGGGTTTGGAGGAGCCCTATCATTTAGGATGGGTCTTCACATAGGCAGTCACATCATTAGAGGTCATCACATTACCAAAGTGATGGGCTTAGGATGTGAGTGATTAGCCTCCTCTTTTTTTTGATAAATAATATTCAATATATATAAAAGTAAAATTAAATACTAACATTAATAATAGAGCATACATTACATTAAAAACATAAAACCTAAACTTAAATAATAAAAATACTAGTCGTTATTGGGGTCATTGTCTGCATTGTCATTGGGTTCGTTGTTTGCGTTGTTTTAAATGTATTCTACCAAGGTTTTCATGTATGTACTTGTTATGTAGCGAGAACATTTTTAAATCTTGTTGTTCCAGACTTACCGGAACATAATTCTCGTTAACCGCATTTTCGTCGTACACACAAATCATTCTACCTTCATCTTCGATGATCATGTTATGTATCAAGATACAGGCATCCATACAGCATCGCAACTTTTTTGGTGTAAAAGCACGTGACGGGCATTCAATGATGTGCCATTTCTGTTGTAGAACCCCTAAACACTGTTTAATTTCCTTTCTTGCCGCCTCTTGAAACTTGGCAAGTTTCTTTCTTTTTTTGTCTGATGGGTGCAAAATAGTTTTTATGATTGTAGAGTATAATAGGTATATTCGATCAGCAAGATAATACCCGCGCCTGTATTCCATCCCCAAAACCGTAAATCTGGTGTCTGGACCGGTTCCTTGTATGACATCGTTGAAGATCTCTGATTGATGGATGACGTTAAGGTCGTTTTGCGAACAAGGAACATCAAAGAAAGCATGCCAAATCCACATATCTTGTGAAGAAGCAACCTCTGGTATTATTGTTGGATGTCTATGATCGTCTCGTGTAAATTGACCTCGCCATGCATTAGGGCAATGTCTATCAATGCTTCCGAGCATTTTTGAAAATCCATGCTTGTCACACCCCAACCGCGTAAAACAACAAACCGCGGCGGAAACGTTGGGGAGTGGAGCAACAGAATTACTGTTTGACAACTATGGTAATTAAAGTTTTGTTTTATTTAAGTAAAGAGTTTACATTGTCTTGGGATTTAACAAAAACATAACATAATTAACTTTATTTTAAGTCACTAAGGCCCGAGTCCGCCTAAGTGTAGCACAATCAACATCAAGCATTAGCTCCTGAAACACATGTAAAAATAGGTACATCAGCATAAAAATGCCTATGGGATACATAGGTTTTGTTTATGCAGGATTCATGACTTGTAGTTAAAAGAAGTGTTTAACAAAAAGTAGTCATGAACCTTGTAAAATGTTTTCTTTTATAAAATCATGTGAAAATTGATATGAAAATCATATGATATAAAAGAATAATGCATGGTTAAATAAATAACAAAGTAAAATGAATTTGTGTAAAACATGTCGTTTGTAAAATAATGCCTTATAAAATATGTTATTTGTATAAAAATGTTTCATGTCTTTGTAGAATTGGTTTAGATAACGCTACGATATATAATATCATAAAAGCACTTATATATAGGAAGTACCAGTGAAGTATCCACCATGCTTTTATCATATTACACATAGGCTCGTTATATAAGTCACTTATCAATAACCAACCTAAATGTCTTGTTTAAACCAATGTCAAAATGTTTATGTGTAAACGATGTTCAATGTCATGTGTAAACTATGTTATGTATAATCAAATGTAATGTTTGAACCACATGTATAATGTCAATGTGTAAACAAATGTCATGTATGGTGAACAAATAGTATTTACTCAGCCCCATAGGTAAAATGTACAAAACAATGTTTTTGAATAAACCTAGGTTTAAATCAAAAGTTATGTATTGCAGAAAACAATGCTTTATGGATACAAACATTTATGCAGTAAAGTTTATCGCATACATTCAAGCCTTACGACTGTCGGATAAACCCTTAAACGAATTAAAGGTTTATCAATTATGTATATCGGATTCTGTCATTCCCTACTTCCAAACAAACCTAGGAAGTCGGGAATGGGATTTGTCAAGTCCTATGGTACCATTACATACTACCGAGCGGTGTGATCAATGTTAATGAATGTATTACTGTCCCGTTAAACATACCAAATGTCATAACCAATGTAAGCATGTCATGTGAAAACCATGTACTAAGTATGATAAGTAAACATACATAGTAGAAATGTTTATGAAATCAATTATGCTCATATGCTGAGTAAACATATGCAGCAGAAATGTATTGTAAATCAATGTGCTAGCATGCTCAGTCAACACACATAGCAAAACATAATTGAAATCATGTACTATATGTGTAACAGGTAAAAATAGCATGTTTATGTCATAAAAAGCAATGAAAGCATGAAAGTAACAAGTATGCACATGTGTATCACCCCAAAATATATGAAAGCGGTAAAAGAGGGGACTATGTACTCACTTGGGATTGCTTATTAGTCTTGAAATAAAGACCAAATAAAGCTTCAAGGATCAAAGAATCATACGGCACCTAATATAGGTAACTACGTTAATAATCGGATCCTAATTCGGGAGATAGGATAGAATGAGGTTCTATAAATCAAATGCGTATTGGAACTCATATAGCATGATTTAATAGGCCTAACATTCTGATTTGAAAGTTTACCTAAGTGCTTTTGACCCGTTTCTGTGACAACCCGTAACTTCAGGTTAATGCCTTAACCTAGCGTAGTTAATTTTGTTATGCAATCATTTATCATTGTTGGAATTATGTGCTACTTTACGAATGATTTGACAAATACATGAACTTGATGATGAAACTGTAAATTGTATGTGTTGTGCGTGTATTATGTAATAGATAATACTTAGGGGTGTTTAGTGTTAATAATGAAGATAAAACAAAACCTCCCAACCCTAATCATTCTCACCAATTCCAATCATATGGAAGTGAAAGTTCTCTAATCATTTAGGGTTTCACCAATCTCTAAACTCTTGATCTTTGATCTTACAATCTTTCCAGAGCAAACCCCACGTCAAATCTAAGGTAATGTTTTCATCATACGTTGTTATTCTTATTCAATTGATCTCATGCAAACCCTAGTTCTCCAAACAATGATTCTGTGATTAGTTGATCTTTTAGATTGTTTGTAAGATGATTTGTAACTGTCTGATGATTTGCATGTGATTAGGATCAATCCACATGCGAGAATAGTTAAACTTTTGGTTGATTCGTATGAAAGAATAGGGTTTTGATCGTACTGAATTATTATAACTGTTGCATCAGAAACCATAATTTGGCTTGTTGATTCTTAGTGTTGTTGTTTGGGGGTTAACAGTCCGGGCATTGTGAAGTCACAAGTCTGAGTTTTGATAATTGCTCATGAGATCCGAGTTTTGGTTATTATGCATGGTCCGAATTTTTGTGATACATGAAGGGTCCGAATTTTGTGATACATGAAGGGTCCGAATTTTTGTGATACATGAAGGGCCCGAATTTTTGTGATACATGAAGGGTCCGAATTTTTTAAGGGGGTTTGGTCTGAGTTTTTATTTATATTATAAAGTCCGAATTTTTGTAAAGGGTGAACATGGTCCGAACTTGGTAAAGGGGAATGGTTGGTCCGAGTTTTTAAAGGGGGTGTTTGTCCGAGTTTCTAAGAGGGGTGTTTGTCCGAGTTTTTATATTGAAGGCAAGGTCTGAGTTTTGTGATTTATGTGTGATCCGAGTTTGTGGATGGTTCTGTTAGTGTTAACTCAACACTGTTAAATATACAAACTTTACTAAGCATGTACATTCCTGTTAAGTTATTAAGTGGTTAACTTTAATTGTTGGTTAACTCTGTTAGTTAACTACACTTAGTTAACTACACTGTCAGTTTATTATTCCGGTATGTTCATAAACCCTGTTGAGTTATTAACTTCCTTATGATTGTTAACTCACAATTGTGTTATTTAATAACCACGTTAGCACAAACTGTGAAAGACAATTATGTGAAGCATGAATGATATGAAGGCGACTATCTGTTTACGTGTTACTTGATGTTAACTATCCCGTACACTTTGAGATTTCGGTTTCATGTGGAACTTTATAAACGTGAACTGATTTAGTATACGTGCAAACTATAGGACTTGATTGATTATCTGTGAGCACTTAACTTAGCATACCGAGCAAACAAAGGTGAGTTCACATTCTTACCAAGGCATGGGATTCCCGGTGGGTAGGGAATGGGTTTGAAGGAAAAGGATTGATGAATTATTTGGATTACACTGTTACTAGACTATCTACCATCCTCCTCGGTTGCGAAGGACCCTTACGTAAAACCTACGTAATACTTGTGTGTGACACCTGTGTCACCGCGACCATCAAACAAATACCAAGCCGATGAAATATTGTATTTCATACTTGGGATCTTGTATAAATATGTGTATCTTTTGCACATATCAATTCTTGTTCAATTACAAACTCTACATCGCTTTCTGTAGAATTATACGCAAACTGGTGTGTAAACGTACTCAGTTTAAATGCGACAAATACTCTGGAACATCAACATAAACTCAACATACCTCAAATAACCTTTACATACCTTAGAAATAAGTTTTGAAGGCTTTGGTATGGCAAAAACAAGTTAATTCGCTTACAGGGACTAAACTTGACAAACTGCGAAAGTATGCCAATTCGAACTGTAACGAACATTCCGGAACAGGTCCATAAGTTGAACATACCATAAATATCCTTTACATAGCTTAGAAATAGGGTTTGAAGGGTTTGGTATGCTAAAACAAACTTTTGGATCATTCAAGGGCTAAAAGTGTTAAAAAGTGCACAAGTTTGCACTTTCGCGCATAACTTACATTCTGAATACATCCGGACATCCAAAAATTTATGTAAGCATTATAATATTATGCCTTAGTGTTTGGCATGAGAAAATTCCATTCGTCGCGTCATTTGGATCGTTTTTCGCGCTTATGCGCATTCCGTCGTAATTAACCGAACATCGCATTTGTACGGCCAAACGAACCAACACCCGACATATATTTGAGCATGTTTCATGTCCACAATGTTTAGGCATCATTTTAGGGCCTTAAAGTTGGCTTTACAGGCCTTAGAAGTGTCGGAAATGGCTTAAACATGCAACAGGGACCAAAACTGCCATTTCTGAAACTTTGTGCAGATCAGACATAGCCAGGCGGCCCGCCTGAGTTTTGTCTAATCCTGATGCGGGCTGCATGGCCCCTTCAGTTGCAAAAACTTTGTTTTCTTGCTAAAATTGGCCTTTCAAACACTCCAAAGGGCAATGCCCTTTCACCATCTCTGGGGTTAAGGTCATTTTGAGCCACCACAACATCTTGACAAGTGTACGCATAAGATCGTGGCACGATATTCAAGAAATGATCCTAACGGCTTTACTTTTCCTATAAATACCCCCCCCTTTGGTTAAAAACCCACAAAACTGATCAAAGAGCTCTAAGTTGATGCTATTGCTTCATACCTGAGTTCCTGGATCAAGTTTAGCTTTCGGGGACCCTTCGTAAGTGTTCTTTCGTTCTTTTATTCGCTTTTCGAGTCCGAAATTCAACGTTTTGTTTGACTTTCTGTGTGACCAGCCTATGGTCAACACGAAGTTCATGGAACTTCATAACGTGAGCGTGATCACGATGGTTATAGTCCGTAGTGACTATGCCTACTGATTACCACGTTATCTAGGCTCAGTGACGAGTCGTAGTTTCGGCCAAAATGCACATTCTTATGTATTTTGTAACCAAACTACTCGTGCGTATCAAAACCGTTTGTTTTGATACCAAACCTATTTTCTAAACTTAGTTAAGCGTGTTCTAACATGCTTAGCTCGTCACTTTTAGTTTAGTGCTTATATAGGGTCGTAAGGTAAGCGATCTAAACAATCGCTTATACTTTCGAACCCGACCCATTTGGTCGATCATTAGGATCTGACCAAACACATTAGGTGACCATAGCTGTAACCTTCCGAGGTTATACCTTATGGTCACGATGTTAGGCGTTCCAAACGCGTTCTACGCGAACGACGCGTTAAGATAGCATAAGCTACCTAAACGGGTCGTAATGGGTCGTAAGCACTTAGGTTAAATTTCACTTTAGTATGTGGGCTTTGTTAAACCATATTACACGAGTCTCCATAGTCGTTTGGTTTACGAACCCGCATCCTATCCGATCCTCCGATTTAGGTCCGGTATATTAACATAGTCACCTACTAGGTGCCGTTTGATATTCGTGACCTCTAACATTGTGTGATTATTACACAAGGACTTCAAAGCAATCTCAGGTGAGTACATTGAACCCCTCTTTTACTGTTTTCCAAACTGTTTTGGGGTGAAACACATGTGCCTACTTGTTACTTTCATGCTTTCCGGTTTTCACATCATATACTTGCTATGTTCGATAGTACATATATAGTACATGATTTCATTGTGTTTATGCTATGTATGTCCATTGTGTGCATACTTAGCACATCACTTTACAATACATTTCATGCTACGTATGCCCATTGTGTGCGTACGTAGTACATTATTTTACATTACATTTCATGCTATGTATGCCCATTGTGTGCGTACTTAGTACATTGTTTTTACATTACATTTCATGCTATGTATGCCCATTGTGTGCGTACTTAGTACACGGTTTTACATTACATTACATGCTATGTATGCCCATTGTGTGCGTACTTAGTACATTGCTTTACATTACATGCTCTGTATGTCCATTGTGTGCGTACTTAGTACATTGCTTTACATTACATGCTATGTATGCCCATTGTGTGCGTATTAGTACATTGCTTTACATTACATGCTATGTATGCCCATTGTGTGCGTACTTAGTACATTGTTTTACATTGCATTTCTGTTGCATATGCTCATCCAGCATATGAATACATTATACTACATTTTGAACCGTTGTAACCATTTGACTATGTGAACCGTCTTAACCCTTCGATTATATGAACCGTTTGTAACCATTGAACCGTCTAAACCAGTTGTATCCGTTGACATGATTTACATTTGACAATAGACATTTGACTATACATAAACATTTCCACAATTGTTAAACATTTCACCTTGATGGTTTGGTTTGAGTAAGTGATTAAGTAACGAGGCGTGTGTAATATGACACAAGCATGGTGGATACGCCGCTGGTACTTCCTATATATAAGTGTTTGTATGGTATTACATATCGTAGCGTTATTTGAATCATTTCAATTTGAGACATATGACATTTTATACAAATAACACACTTTTCACGAGACATTGTTTTACAAACGACTTATCTTATACAAACTCATTTTACATGGTTATCTGTTTAACCATACAGTGTTCTCTTATTTATACATATCATCTGATCTTATCGTTTTTCAAATGATTTACAAGACAATCCAAATTACAAGGTTCATGACTAAACATTTTCTCAAACATAAGTCATGAATTCCGTTTTCACAAAACCAATGTATCTCACAGGCATTTTTATGCTGACGTACCTATTTTCACATGTGTTTTCAGGAGATGATGCATAGGACTTATCAAGACATACTTAGGCGGACCTGTGCCTTAGTGACTTAAAACGAGACAAGAACTAGTTAATTTATGTTATGTATTCTTTGGTTCTTGTTTAAAGCAATATAAACTTTCATTTACCATGGATTTGAAACAATTGATTCTGTTACAACACTCCCCGACGTTTCCGCCACGTTTTGTATGTTCCACGTGGTCGGGGTGTGACAGAAAAGTTGGTATCAGAGCCAATGGTTATAGGGAATTAGGTTATTAGTAATGCTTTGACCTAGTCTATAACCTTCCTAGGACCCTAACACGAGTTTACTTGCGTTTAGTCATAAAACAATACCGTCACCTATTCTTAGGCGACGACCACAACAAGAACATAGATTTCAAAACCGCTTTGAAAACTAATCATCTGTTCTAGGATGATTGATTACTAGGTTTTGAACCCTCTGTTATAAGGTTTTGAACCCCTTTGAATTTTCAAAACTCTCGTCAAAGTTTTGGGTCCTAAATAATGTGAACACGCGCAAACTGGAAGAGTGAATGCCTGTACCCTGGGATTTCTGTCTAAGGTTAGAGTGTTCGTACAAATCCACATAATCGGACCAGTCATTCTTACCTGGGAACTCTTGGGGTGAGTGTCCACTTATAGGCGAGCATGTCTTCGCGATACACTATGAGGATCTATTTGCTTTGATTCAGCCTTGGTGTTGTTTGTTTGCTTCGTGGATTCAAACAAATGACCATCAACCATGATTATGGCCAGTAATTGTAACATCCTATTCTTACCCAATGCCATTTCATTTGTTTTCTTTCTTGTTTCTCTTTTAGAATGCCTCCTCGACGTGAAAACCAGATAGCAACTGCCGAACTGGCAGAGATCATTGGGCAGCAAATGGCTGCTCAATTCCCAAACCTCTTTGCTCAATGGAACCAAGCCAACAACAACAATCATGCCCCCTGCAACTTCAAGACGTTCAACTCAGCTAAGCCATCAAAGTTTTCTGGGTCCTAAGGAGCGACTGCACTTCTGTAATGGTTCGAGAGCTTAGAGAGCACCTTCAGACATGTTCAATGTCCAAACGAGCGAAAGGTAGAATTCGCATCTAGCGTCTTTGAGAAACGACCTTTGACATGGTGGAATGGTGTGATGAGAGATAGGGGTGCCGATGTGGCACTGGCTCAAACATGGCAAGAGCTTCGAGCTCTGATGATGAAGGAATTTTGTCCTCGTCACGAGATCAGGGCCTTGGAAACGGAGTTCGACGATCTTAAGCAAGTTAGCGGTGAGCATCGAGCCTACACGGATCGTTATGAGGAGTTAAGTTTGTTATGCCCGGATATGGTTACACCTTTGAATAAGGCAATCGAAAAGTACATTGATGGCCTCCCTGACTCAATACAAGACGTTGTGACTGGTAGCAACCCTACTACAGTTAGACAGGCCATTGAGCTATCTGCAACCTTGACTGAATCAAAGATCAGGAAAGGTAAACTTTTCCGAAAAGGTGACAAGAAACTGGTCGGGGAATCGAACCCAATCGAGGAATCAAATGTCACACCCCCAAAATCCACACGCTGAGTACCACCGCTTGGGAGCGTGACTGACCAGGATCAAGCCACCAATCATATCGAACATGTAATTAGTATCAAATATAATAAATGTAAACCAATCATTCAATACGATAGGTGTTCAAAACAAATCATAGTTTCAAAGTATAGCGGAAGCATAAGTACGAAAACCCAAATGTGTAACATAAGTTCAATAAGTTTCAAAACATAATCCATGCTCCACAACGACCTGCTCCTCCCTGTGCAAGCTCCTTAAGTATCTAACGACCTGCAAGGCATGTAACAGAGGATCAACAACTAGTTGAGCGAGTTCACAGTTAACAGTTCAGTAATAGTATAGTGTGAGTAGTAGTATGTTCGTTCGTTATGTCATGTATCGTATTAGTTTCCATCGCGGCCTCCCAGGCAGGTATGCGAAGATATTAGGGGATGTTCATCCCGAGTATTCTAGACTAGGTTTATCTGTATCGCGGCCTACCAGGCAGGTGTGCGAAGATTAGTAAATTCAGTTCGCGGCCTTCCAAAGGCAGGTGTGCGAAGTCAGTCATAATATCGCGGCCAACCCTTGGCAGGTGTGGGAAGATCAGTTCAATAAGTGTTACTAGTCTAGTCGTAGTTCTATCAGCGAAGTATATACAATAGTTCATCAAATCCCATTCCCACCCGGGAACCCCATGCCTTGGCTGTGTGAACTCACCTTGGTTTGCTCGGTATGTTATTGCTTCTAGGGTTTGTTAATCGTCTAAGTCCGTTACACACGACCTAGGATGTATTGCACATGATTCGATGTAAGTATTTTACGTTCAATTACGTATACAACTCTTTGGTGTTCAAACAGTAACATACGGTAACGTATCGCACAGTAACATGCAGTATCATTCAGTAACACGTATCATCATAATCAGACAGTATCACATAGTCGTATACAGTAGTAAACAGTAGCATGCAGTAGCAGGTTGTTCTTCACACGAAGTTCTGAACTTGGTATCAACATAACACAGTCTTTTCAACCATTAACAACAGTGAATTATGAGAGCATATATTTAAAGTTCGAACAACACATCATGCGTATGAAATTTGAGCACATATACATCATTCAAGCCTTAACAGATTCAACAACATTTATCATACAACTCAAAGCTTCATATGAACATTCACAAGGTCATGCCCCTCTCAAAAACTCAGACAAGTGTGGGGGGGGGTCTCCCCTGTTCAAAACTCGGATAGCACATGATATGTCACAAAACTCGGACAAGAGTTTCATGGATGAAACTCGGACCAATTCATGGGGGGTTTGGGGTTAAAAATTCGGACCAAAGGGTTGGGGGTTTAAAAGGTCGGACTTTTGGGGTTGGGGGCCAAAACTCGGACAACCACATAACATAACATAAAAGTCGGACCACTACTCCAAGTTTAAAAGTCGGAACCCATTTTATTCAAACATCGGACCCTTGATGTTTGATATAAAACTCGGACCACATGACAATCAATAAAGATCGGACTTAATTCCATTAACAAACTCGGACAAGAACATACACATTAAAACTCGGACCTTTTGTTTATATGAAAGTCGGACATCACAATCTTAACAAAGGTCGGACATGATCTCTTTCGATAAAACTCGGCCCTCACAAATGTTTAAGAGCTCAGACAAGGTTAACAAGGGAGAAACTCGGACCTTTGTATGATGTTAAAGGTCGGACTAGCACGATATAATAAAACTCAGACAACTAATCATTCAATAAAACTCTGACTAACAAATGATCATGCGTTCACTACGATTGCAGCAGTTACGTTTTATGTTCAACAGTTTCATTCATCGATCTAATAACCCTAGTTTCATAGACTGGCAACCATTTTAATTCAATTATCAATCATCAGTCAATCATTCTAACATGCCTTGTATCCTAACATCATGCAAATGATCATTCACTAATCAACATCATTATCATAATACTCAGAATCCAGAAACCACAATTACAGAACATCACATGAAAGCTAGGGTTTTAACATCAATCAATCATTCAACAATTAACATCAAACAATGATTAAACAATTACCTTGATTGATTCTAGATGGATTGGAAGATCAAACTTGTTGCAAAAGACTTGTGAATCCAAGAATGATGAAAAGATGGTTGTGGAGAGGATTAGGGAATGTGAGAGTACGTGTTTTGGTTTCTTGTGAATGATTAGTGAAAGGAATTAGGGTTAAGAATGATTTAAGTTTCACTATTAGCACAAAGCACCCCTAAGTATTGTCTATTACATGTAGTAGCTTCAGCCTCAGTAGTGGTGGCATTGGTTTCGAATAACTGGGGGTACTTTTCTGTCATCCTGTCTTCGCTTTCCCAGGTGTACTCTGGGCCACGTTTGGAGTTCCAACGAACTCGGACAAGAGGGATTCTCTTGCGTTTGAGGACCTTCACATCCCGGTCCGTGATTTCAACTGGTTCCTCGACGAACTGCAACCGCTCGTCGATGGTGAGTTCCTTAAAAAGGAATGATGAGGGTTTCATCTGATAGGCACTTCTTTAAGTTCGATACATGAAAGACATTGTGAACTGCCCCGAGTTCAGCTGGTAGGTTTAGCTTGTATGCTACTTTGCCAATCTTTTCTATGATTTCGAATGGTCCGACGTACCGCGGATTCAATTTGCCCCGTTTGCCAAAACGTACTACACCCTTCCAGGGTGAAACTTTTAGTAAAACCCGGTCCCCGACCTGAAATTCCAAAGGCTTTCTACGCTTGTCCGCGTAGGCTTTCTGACGGTCGCGTGCTGCCGCCATGCGTTGTCGTATCTGTGCAATCTTTTCTGTGGCGTCCACTACAATTTCTGGACCCGTGATTTGACTATCCCCCACCTCTGCCCAACAGAGAGGTGACCGGCATTTACGCCCGTACAATGCTTCGAATGGAGCGGCTTGAATGCTGGTGTGATAATTGTTATTATACGAGAACTCCACCAAAGGGAGGTGCTTTTCCCAGCCGTTGCCGAAATCGATGACGCATGCCCTAAGCATGTCTTCAAGTGTTTGAATCGTTCGCTCAGACTGCCCATCCGTCTGAGGATGATATGCTGTGCTCATGTCTAACCGTGAGCCGAAAGACTTGTGCATCGCTTGCCATAGCTCTGACGTGAATCGTGCATCGCGATCCGAAATGATGGATGTGGGCACCCCGTGCCTCGAAACAACTTCTTTAAGATAGACGTCTGCAAGAGTGGAGAACTTATCTGTTTCCTTTATAGCCAGGAAGTGTGCAGACTTGGTGAGTCGATCCACGATCACCCATATGGTATCATTTCCCTGCTGCGATCTGGGTAGGCCTGTAACAAAATCCATGGAAATTTCTTCCCATTTCCATTGAGGTATCTTAGGCTGTTGAAGTAGGCCAGCTGGTTTCTGATATTCGACCTTGACTCTCGCACAGGTCAAACATTTTCCAACGTATGTAGCGATGTGGGCCTTCATGCTAGGCCACCAATATGTAGTGCTAATGTCGTGGTACATTTTATCCGACCCTGGATGTACCGAGTAGCGAGACTTGTGAGCTTCGTCCATTACAAGTTCGCGTAGACCGCCATAAAGTGGGACCCAAATGCGCCCCGTTACATAGTAGGCGCCGTCTGCCTTTTGTTCCATTTGCTGTCGTGAGCCGCGTAAGGCTTCAGCTTTGACGTTTTCTGGTTTCAATGCTTCTACCTGAGCATTTCGTATCTGTGCTGGAAGGCTAGACTGAATCGTAAGCTGTAGCGCTCGCACGCGCCGAGGTAAAGTATCTTTTCGACTGAGGGCATCAGCCACAACATTGGCTTTGCCTGGATGGTACTTGATAGCGCATTCGTAATCGTTCAGTAATTCAACCCATCGCCGTTGACGCATGTTCAAATCCTTCTGCTTAAGGATATGCTCGAGACTCCTGTGATCGGTGTAAATCGTGCACCTGGTACCGTACAGGTAGTGTCGCCATATCTTAAGCGCAAAAACAACAGCTCCCAGCTCTAGATCGTGCGTCGTGTAGTTCCGTTCATGAACCTTTAGTTGACGAGAGGCGTAGGCAATAACTTTATCCCGCTGCATCAACACACATCCAAGTCCCCGAATGGATGCATCACAATAAACCACGAAGTCATCTGTGCCCTCTGGCAATGAGAGGATAGGTGCACTGCAAAGTCTATCCTTTAGGTGTTGAAAAGCAGTCTCCTGGGGCTCTCCCCAGCGATAGGTGACACCCTTCTGTGTCAGTAGCGTAAGCGGTTGCGCGA
This sequence comes from Helianthus annuus, assembly GCF_002127325.2. NCBI lineage: Eukaryota > Viridiplantae > Streptophyta > Magnoliopsida > Asterales > Asteraceae > Helianthus > Helianthus annuus. The sequence continues at coordinate 157,689,022 of NC_035440.2, read as the reverse complement.
TCTTGGAGAAGTCTTTGATAAACCGTCTGTAGTAACCCGCCAAACCCAAAAATTGGCGTATTTCTGTCGGTGTACGCGGTGCAGGCCAGTTTCTGATCGAATCTACCTTGGATGGATCGACATGGATCCCATCCTTGTTCACTACATGGCCTAAGAAGTGGACTTCACGAAGCCAGAAGTCGCATTTTGACAACTTAGCGTACAGCTGTTCCTTCCGAAGGAGTTCTAAAATAAGACGAAGATGCTGCTCGTGTTCCTCCTGACTCTTGGAGTAAATTAGAATGTCGTCGATGAAAACAATGACGAACTTGTCAAGATAGGGTTTGCATACCCTGTTCATAAGATCCATAAATACAGCAGGCGCGTTCGTTAACCCGAACGGCATGACAAGAAACTCGTAGTGGCCATAACGAGTTCTGAAGGCTGTCTTGGAGACGTCCTCATCCCGGACTCTCAGCTGATGGTACCCTGACCTCAGGTCTATCTTCGAATAGTAACACGACCCTTGCAACTGGTCGAATAAGTCGTCAATGCGCGGAAGAGGATAACGGTTCTTCACCGTCACCTTGTTCAGTTCACGGTAATCGATGCACATTCTGAACGTACCGTCTTTCTTTTTCACGAAAAGTACTGGAGCTCCCCAAGGCGAAGAGCTTGGACGAATGAAACCCTTTTCCAAGAGCCTTGCAGTTGCTTTGACAGCTCTTCCAATTCCGATGGAGCTAAGCGATATGGTGCGCGAGCTATGGGTGCTGCTCCTGGAGCGAGCTCGATCTGAAATTCGACCTGACGATGAGGCGGTAAGCCAGGTAAGTCTTCAGGAAACACCTGAGGGTAATCGCGTACAATTGGAACATCCTCCAATTTCTTTTCTTTTGCTGATGCGTCTGTAACGAGTGCCAAGATTGCGGTGTGACCCTTCCGCAGGCACTTCTGAGCCTTCAAGAAAGAGATGATGCCAACCACAGCACCACTCTTGTCACCTTGAACTTCGAGAGGTTCTTGACCAGAACGAGGAATGCGAATAATCTTCTCGCTGCATAAAATTTCTGCCTGGTGTTGGGATAACCAATCCATCCCAATCACGACGTCGAAGCTACCCAAAACTATGGGAATGAGATCGATAGAGAAAGCTTGACCAGCTAGGATAAGATTACAACCCTGAACTACGTGCGTGGCTTCGAGACTTTTACCGTTAGCTAACTCTACTACATGTTTGGTGGGTAAAAGTGTTGGTGCACGTTTTAGCAGTTGACACATTTTCACAGACATATAGCTTGTATCCGCACCCGAATCAAACAAAACAGTAACGTAAATATTGTCGAGGAGAAACTTACCCATAACCACATTGGGATCGTTCACTGCGTCACCTCGACCTAGCACAAAAGCGCGTCCCCTAGCTTCGTTGCCATTGTTGTTGTTGTTTCCACCGTTGTTGTTATTCCCGTTGCCCTGGTTATTGTTGTTGCGATTCTGGTTCTGGTTCAACTGAGGGCAATCGCGTTTGTAATGACCTTCAGCCCCACACTGGAAACATCCCCGGTTTCCACGCTGTGGCTGCTGCTGCTGCTGCTGGTTTTGTGGAGCTGGTTGCTGAGGCTTCTGATTCTGATTCGCAGGCCGTGGACTCCTACAGTCTTTGGCCTCGTGACCCATCTTAAGACACCTTTGACAGCGACCCTTGTTACACGGGCCATTGTGATGTCTGTGGCAATTGTAGCACTTAGGTTGACTTCCCTGATATCTCCTCTGTCTGTGACCACCAGAGGATTGCTGACTGGGGCTCTGATAGTGGTCAATCTTCTGCCGTTGAGCTTACGGCTGAACAGTCGCTGAACCCCTGCTGGAATCTCCATCCCATTTTCTTTTGCTTTCGCTAGTAGTAGCAGGAGTAGCTGAAGGAGTGACTGTAGCAGTAGCGTTGACACGCTTAGGCAGTTTATTCTGATCCACTGCCTGGTCGGTGATGCGATGAGCGAGACGTTGAATTTCCTGGATGTTGTCAAGATTAGCCGAAGTAACATGGCTCTGTATCTCTGGCGCCAATCCCTTGAGATACATCTCAATGCGCTTGTATGGAGGGTCTACCATAGTTGGGCACAGTACGGCCAGCTCATTCGACCGTTTAGTATACGCTTCGATCTCTGACCCAACCATTTTCAGGTTATACAGCTCGTCTTCCAACTTGTGAATATCTTCACGTGTACAATACTCCCTCTTGATAAGTTCCTTAAAACCGTTCCAGGGTGTGGCGTTAGCAGCTGCCAACCCAAGAATTTGCACCTGCGCGTTCCACCAGGTTAGCGCGATTCCTTCCAAGGTGCCGGTGGCAAACTTGACCTTGCGAGCCTCAGGGCACTCGCACATTTCGAATACTGATTCTAGCTTTTCAAACCAATGGAGGAGTCCCACTGCCCCCTCGGTGCCGCTGAAAGAATTTGGACGACAGTCCATGAAGTTCTTGAATGTGCAGACAGGCTGCTGCGCGTGTTGACCTGCTTGAGCTGCTGCAACTGCCGCAGCAACTTGAGCTTGAACGAGAGCCTCTAGTTGGGCTTGTGTCATGTTGATTCGTCCAGACATGATCTTCATAGTAAAAGTAACGTAAATGAGAGTGGTTCGCGAGTAGGGCGATGACAGAAAAGTGTAAGCACGTAGGGTTTCTCATGCTATAGTATCATGTGTATCTAAGCGTAATGCGAGCAAAGTTCTAAACAGTTCTAGTAAACAGGCAATAAACATAACCTTATTACCTAGGATGTCGAGTCTTGCACGTGGAGCGAAGCGTCGTTGTGGATCGTTGAGAGCACTGTTCTGGTTATAGTCTGGTTTTAATAAAAACGTTTTCCCATATTAAAACCAAGTTCTCTATAACCAATGGCTCTGATACCAATCTGTCACACCCCCAAAATCCACCTGCGGAGTATCACCGCTTGGGAGCATGACTGACCAGGATCAAGCCATCAATCATATCAAACATAGCATTTAATAATAATAAAAGTAGTTAAGGTAGTTCATCAAGACATGATTGATGTTCCAAAACCAAACATTGTTTAAGTAGCGGAAGCATAGTAATGTAATCCCGAAATAGTTATAAGTTCAAATATCGTTCATGATCCAAATCCCACAACGACCTGCTCCTCCCTGTGCAAGTTCCATAATGTACCTAAGGTCCTGCAAGGCATGCAGCAAATAATCAACAAACTAGTTAAGCGAGTTCACAGAAAGTAAGTTCATAACATAGTGCATAAGCATAACTAGTGGGGGCTTCCCATACTAGTGTGTACTAAAGGTGGGGGCTTCCCAAACCTTGTGTTTATATTACCGGTGGGGGCTTCCCACGTTTATCCTTACTAATGAGGGCTTCTCATCAGTGGTACTTACTAGACTAACTTCCAACCATGTGTTCTTCTTTACCGAGAACAGGAATACGTACTGGGTCACGTAGGCTTTACGTGACGTGCCCTTCCCCGAGGACAGTGGTACGCGTGGGGGCTACGTAGGCTTTACGCAGCGTGTCCTTCCGACCCGGAAGACAGTAGAAGGTATTGGGTTATGTAGGTTTTACGTAACGTGTCCTCCCGACCCGGGAGACAAATGGCAAATACTGGGTTACGTAGGCTTTACGTAACGTGTCCTGACTACCCTGAGGACGATGGTCTATAGTCTAGTGAATGCGTAAGTACGAGTAATCATTCCATATCCAACATATCCAACCCAATTCCCAACCCGGGAATCCCATGCCTTGGCTGTGTGAACTCACCTTGGTTTGCTCGGCAGATACACAAAGAGTACAGGTAGCAAGTAAATGGTCAACCACGTCCGGTTACAAGTAAAGGGATGTGATCCGAATGGGGAGTTGGTTCTTGTGCCGTCGGTCTCCACGCAACGAGAGAGAGAGAGAAAAGGTCTAGGGTTGTGTGTGTGTTATGAAAATTGTAACAATGAGAGAAATCAAACCCTTACCAAAAGGTTTTGTGTTTGCGAGTGGGGAGTGGGCCGAGCCCACTCGGCTGCCTAATGGATCCGCGAACAAGGTGTGGCCCGAAATGGGCTTGTGTGACCGGTTAGCCTTGTGCGATCGGGTTTTAGTGTGTGGTTTGGGCTCGTGCAACACATAACATACATACACACATAATGCACATAAACATAACATACCAAGTATTCATTCAATTAATAACGTTCTCGTAAACACGTATCGTTACACAAAGTAAGTCTAAGGTCCGAGTTGTCACAGAAACAACTTCCTTAAGATAGATGTCTGCAAGAGTGGAGAACTTATCCGTTTCCTTTATAGCCAGGAAGTGTGCAGACTTGGTGAGTCGATCTACGATCACCCATATAGTATCATTCCCACGCTGGGATCTAGGCAGGCCTGTAACAAAATCCATGGAAATTTCTTCCCATTTCCACTGTGGTATCCTGGGTTGTTGAAGTAGGCCCGCTGGTTTCTGGTATTCCACCTTGACTCTCGCACAGGTCAAGCACTTGCCAACGTAAGTAGCGATGTGAGCCTTCATACTAGGCCACCGATATGTAGCTTTGAGATCGTGGTACATTTTATCCGACCCTGGATGTACCGAGTAGCGAGACTTGTGTGCTTTGTCCATCACAAGCTCTCGTAAACCGCCATAAAGTGGGACCCAAATACGCCCCGTTACATAGTAGGCGCTGTGTTCCTTTTGTTCCATTCGTTGCCTTGAACCGCGTAAGGCTTCAGCCTTGACGTTTTCGGGTTTCAATGATTCTATCTGAGCAGCTCGTATCTGTGCAGGAAGACTGAACTGAATAGTAAGCTGTAGCGCTCGCACACGCTTAGGTAGGGTGTCCTTTCGACTGAGGGCGTCGGCCACAACATTGGCCTTGCCTGGATGATACTTGATGGCACATTCGTAGTCGTTCAGTAGTTCAACCCATCTCTGTTGACCCATGTTCAAATCCTTTTGCTTAAGAATATGCTCGAGACTCCTGTGATCGGTGTAAATCGTGCACCTGGTACCGTACAGGTAGTGCCGCCATATCTTAAGCGCGAAAACAACAGCTCCCAGCTCTAAATCGTGCGTCGTGTAGTTCCGTTCATGAATCTTGAGTTGCCGCGAAGCGTAAGCAATAACCTTATCCCGTTGCATCAATACGCAACCAAGGCCCTGTATCGATGCGTCACAATAAACCACGAAGTCATCTGTGCCCTCCGGCAATGAGAGAATAGGTGCACTGCAAAGCCTATCCTTTAGGTACTGAAAAGCGGTCTCTTGAGAACCTCCCCAACGGTAGGTGACACCTTTCTGTGTCAGCATAGTAAGCGGCTGTGCGATCTTCGAAAAGTCTTTGATGAATCGCCTGTAATAACCTGCCAAACCCAAGAATTGGCGTATTTTTGTTGGTGTACGCGGTGCAGGCCAGTTTCGTATCGAATCTACCTTGGATGGATCGACATGTATCCCATCCCTGTTCACCACATGGCCTAAGAAGTGGACTTCACGAAGCCAGAAGTCGCATTTTGAAAACTTGGCGTACAGTTGTTCCTTTCGAAGAAGTTCCAAGATAAGACGTAAGTGCTGCTCGTGTTCCTCCTGACTCTTGGAGTAGATCAGAATGTCGTCGATGAAGACAATGACGAACTTGTCAAGATAGGGTTTGCACACCCTGTTCATAAGATCCATAAAAACAGCGGGCGCGTTCGTAAGCCCAAATGGCATGACAAGGAACTGGTAGTGGCCGTAGCGAGTTCTGAATGCTGTCTTGGAGACGTCCTCATCCCGGACTCTCGACTGATGATAACCAGACCTTAGATCAATCTTGGAATTGTAACTCGACCCTTGCAACTGGTCGAATAAGTCGTTAATACGAGGAAGAGGATAGCGGTTCTTCACTGTGACCTTGTTCAGTTCACGATAATCGATGCACATCCTGAAAGTGCCATCCTTCTTTTTAACAAATAGTACTGGAGCTCCCCAAGGCGAAGAGCTTGGACGAATGAAGCCCTTATCCAAGAGCTCTTGTAGTTGCTTCGAGAGTTCCTCTAGTTCAGTTGGAGCTAATCGATACGGTGCGCGAGCTATAGGTGCTGCTCCTGGGGCTAGCTCGACTTGGAATTCGACTTGACGATGAGGCGGTAGACCAGGTAAATCTTCAGGAAACACTTGAGGAAATTCGCGTACAACTGGAATATCCTCAATCCTTTTCTCTTTCGCCGATGCATCTGTAACAAGTGCCAAAATAGCCGTATGACCCTTTCGTAAACATTTCTGAGCCTTCAGGAAAGAGATGATGCCAACCACTGCACCACTCTTGTCGCCTTGAACTTCGAGAGGTTCTTGACTAGAACGAAGAATGCGAATGACCTTTTCCTTGCATAAAATCTCTGCGTGATGTTGGGATAACCAATCCATACCGATGACAACGTCGAAGCTACCCAAAACTATGGGTATAAGATCAATCGAGAAGGTCTGACCAGCTAAAACGATGCTACAGCTCTTGATTACGTGCGCGGCTTCTACACTTTTACCATTGGCTAGTTCTACGATGTGTTTGGTGTTTAGGGGTGTTGGTGTACGTTTTAACAATTTACTCATTTTCAAAGACATATAACTTGTATCAGCACCCGAATCAAATAAGACAGTAACATAAATATCGTCGAGAAGAAACTTACCCATAACCACATTGGGATCATTCACTGCGTCACCCCGACCTAGCACAAAAGCACGACCCCGAGCTTCGTTGCCATTGTTGTTGTTGTTTCCCCCATTGTTGTTGTTATTGTTCCCCTTGCCCTGGTTATTGTTGTTATTGCGATTCTGGTTCTGGTTCAATTGAGGGCAATCACGTTTGTAGTGGCCTTCAGCCCCACACTGGAAACATCTCCGGTTTCCACGCTGTGGCTGCTGGTGCTGGTTCTGTGGAGTTGGCGGTGGGAGTTGCTGGTTCTGATTTGCTGGCCGTGAGCTTCTACAATCCTTAGCCTCATGACCCATCTTGAGGCATCTTTGACAACGTTCCCTGCGACATCTTCTGCTGTGGTGTCTGTTGCACTTATTACACAGTGGGTGAATTCCCCGATATCCACCCTGCCCCTGATTGCCAGATGATTGCTGACTCGGATTCTGGTAGTCATTTGTCTTGCGCTGCTGAGACTGAACAGAAACTGATCCCTTGCTGGAATCCCCCTCCCATTTTCTCTTGTTGTCACTGGGAGTAGCAGAAGTAGTAACAGCAGTAGTGGTAGCCTTGATACGTTTTGGCAGCCTGTTCTGATCCACTGCCTGATCTGTAATACGGTGAGCAAGGCGCTGAATAGCCTAGATGTTGTCAAGATTGGCCGATGTTACGTGGCTCTGAATCTCTGGCGCTAATCCCTTGAGATACAACTCAATACGCTTGTATGGAGGGTCCACCATGGTTGGACACAGCACAGCCAACTCGTTCGACCTCTTGGTATAAGCCTCGATTTCTGACCCAGTCATTTTCAAGTGATACAGTTCATCTTCCAACTTGTGAATGTCTTCACGAGTGCAGTATTCCCTTTTGATCAATTCCTTGAAATCATTCCAAGGGGTGGCGTTAGCAGCTGCCAACCCTAGGATCTGTACTTGCGCGTTCCACCAAGTCAACGCGATTCCTTCCAAAGTGCCAGTGGCATACTTGACCCTGCGAGCCTCAGGGCATTCACACATTTCGAACACAGATTCTAGCTTCTCAAACCAATGGAGGAGTCCCACTGCCCCCTCGGTGCCACTGAATGAGCTTGGACGACAGTCCATGAAGTTCTTGAATGTGCAGACAGGCTGCTGCGCGTGTTGACCTATTGTGTACGAATAGGACAAAGTTAAATACGAGAGTTAATGTAGGATCTAAAGATCCTAGTGTGTGTCTATACTGCAGGGTATACTACCTGCTTGAGCAGCTGCAAGTGCCGCAGCAACTTGAGCTTGAACGAGAGCCTCTAGCTGGGCTTGAGTCATGTTAATTCGTCCAGACATGATCTTCATAGCAAATGCAACATGAGTTAGAGAGGTTCGCGAATAGAGCGATGACAGAAGAGTGTAAGCACATAGATGTTCTTAAGCAATAACAAGTAATGAGCAAAAATAATGTAAGCATACTTCGAGCAAAGTTCTATGCAATTCTAGCATGTAGGCAATAAACATAAACCTTATTACCTAGTATGTCGAGTCTTGCACGTGGAGCGAAGCGTCGTTGTGGATCGTTGAGAGAACTGTTCTGGTTATAGTCTGGTTTTAATAAAAACGTTTTCCCATATTAAAACCAAGTTCTCTATAACCAATGGCTCTGATACCAATCTGTCACACCCCCAAAATCCACACGCGGAGTACCACCGCTTGGGAGCGTGACTGACCAGGATCAAGCCACCAATCATATCGAACATGTAATTAGTATCAAATATAATAAATGTAAACCAATCATTCAATACGATAGGTGTTCAAAACAAATCATAGTTTCAAAGTATAGCGGAAGCATAAGTACGAAAACCCAAATGTGTAACATAAGTTCAATAAGTTTCAAAACATAATCCATGCTCCACAACGACCTGCTCCTCCCTATGCAAGCTCCTTAAGTATCTAACGACCTGCAAGGCATGTAACAGAGGATCAACAACTAGTTGAGCGAGTTCACAGTTAACAGTTCAGTAATAGTATAGTGTGAGTAGTAGTATGTTCGTTCGTTATGTCATGTATCGTATTAGTTTCCATCGCGGCCTCCCAGGCAGGTATGCGAAGATATTAGGGGATGTTCATCCCGAGTATTCTAGACTAGGTTTATCTGTATCGCGGCCTGCCAGGCAGGTGTGCGAAGATTAGTAAATTCAGTTCGCGGCCTTCCAAAGGCAGGTGTGCGAAGTCAGTCATAATATCGCGGCCAACCCTTGGCAGGTGTGGGAAGATCAGTTCAATAAGTGTTACTAGTCTAGTCATAGTTCTATCAGCGAAGTATATACAATAGTTCATCAAATCCCATTCCCACCCGGGAACCCCATGCCTTGGCTGTGTGAACTCACCTTGGTTTGCTCGGTATGTTATTGCTTCTAGGGTTTGTTAATCGTCTAAGTCCGTTACACACGACCTAGGATGTATTGCACATGATTCGATGTAAGTATTTTACGTTCAATTACGTATACAACTCTTTGGTGTTCAAACAGTAACATACGGTAGCGTATCGCACAGTAACATGCAGTATCATTCAGTAACACGTATCATCATAATCAGACAGTATCACATAGTCGTATACAGTAGTAAACAGTAGCATGCAGTAGCAGGTTGTTCTTCACACGAAGTTCTGAACTTGGTATCAACATAACACAGTCTTTTCAACCATTAACAACAGTGAATTATGAGAGTATATATTTAAAGTTCGAACAACACATCATGCGTATGAAATTTGAGCACATATACATCATTCAAGCCTTAACAGATTCAACAACATTTATCATACAACTCAAAGCTTCATATGAACATTCACAAGGTCATGCCCCTCTCAAAAACTCAGACAAGTGTGGGGGGGGGTCTCCCCTGTTCAAAACTCGGATAGCACATGATATGTCACAAAACTCGGACAAGAGTTTCATGGATGAAACTCGGACCAATTCATGGGGGGTTTGGGGTTAAAAATTCGGACCAAAGGGTTGGGGGTTTAAAAGGTCGGACTTTTGGGGTTGGGGGCCAAAACTCGGACAACCACATAACATAACATAAAAGTCGGACCACTACTCCAAGTTTAAAAGTCGGAACCCATTTTATTCAAACATCGGACCCTTGATGTTTGATATAAAACTCGGACCACATGACAATCAATAAAGATCGGACTTAATTCCATTAACAAACTCGGACAAGAACATACACATTAAAACTCGGACCTTTTGTTTATATGAAAGTCGGATATCACAATCTTAACAAAGGTCGGACATGATCTCTTTCGATAAAACTCGGCCCTCACAAATGTTTAAGAGCTCGGACAAGGTTAACAAGGGAGAAACTCGGACCTTTGTATGATGTTAAAGGTCGGACTAGCACGATATAATAAAACTCAGACAACTAATCATTCAATAAAACTCTGACTAACAAATGATCATGCGTTCACTACGATTGCAGCAGTTACGTTTTATGTTCAACAGTTTCATTCATCGATCTAATAACCCTAGTTTCATACACTGGCAACCATTTTAATTCAATTATCAATCATCAGTCAATCATTCTGACATGCCTTGTATCCTAACATCATGCAAATGATCATTCACTAATCAACATCATTATCATAATACTCAGAATCCAGAAACCACAATTACAGAACATCACATGAAAGCTAGGGTTTTAACATCAATCAATCATTCAACAATTAACATCAAACAATGATTAAACAATTACCTTGATTGATTCTAGATGGATTGGAAGATCAAACTTGTTGCAAAAGACTTGTGAATCCAAGAATGATGAAAAGATGGTTGTGGAGAGGATTAGGGAATGTGAGAGTACATGTTTTGGTTTCTTGTGAATGATTAGTGAAAGGAATTAGGGTTAAGAATGATTTAAGTTTCACTATTAGCACAAAGCACCCCTAAGTATTGTCTATTACATGTTACATGCACAAAATACAAAATTTACATTTTCATCACCACAATCAAGTATTTGACAATCCATTCATAAACCTTATCAAATCCAAAACGTATACAGTTTCATAGCAAACCAATTGTGCAAGCAAACAATTAAACAATCAATAAATGTGCAATAAATGCGTAATAGAAATCTTGGAAATTCGAGTTGTCACATCAAAGACCATGGATGAACAGACTGAATCCCCTAAGAAGTCAAAGAAGCGAAAGGCTTCTCAGAACTTCGCCGTGGTCGCTCACAATGGTCAAGCCGTCCCCAACCAACCAGCTCAACCCCCTGCTAGAAAACCATACAATGGAACTGCACCCTTGTGCAACCAATGTAGCCTCCATCATCACGCCAATGTACAGTGCCGCAAATGCCAAACTTGTGGGCCTATAGGCCATACAGCAAGAGTCTGTCCAGCTGCAACTGCGCCAAACCAAGCTGGCAACAATCCTGCTCAAGGTCGTTTTCTACCAAGCTCTTGTTTCAACTGTGGCGAGATGGGTCATTTCCGAAGAAATTTCCCAAAGCTTGCTAATGCAAATCCAGCATAGGGATGAGCATCTGATTGACTAGAAGACAACATCGTTTAGAAATAATCACGTCTTATATATTATTTTCTTTTGTTGTCAAGGTCCAAGAAACAGTTGTTATCGTTGTTTATAAATAAATTTTTGATTTACATTGCAATGTATTTCTGTGGTTGCATGTATAAACGACATATCCCTTACAATACCGACAATCAAGAGACCGTATTCCTTGAAGAACAAACTACCCCCAAATTTCTCTCATTCTATGATCTTTTGCGTCTTCCACGTAATTCCTAAGTACCCGTTTCTTCTAAGAAAAACGAAGTACAAGGCGCAAGTTACAACACATGACGAATACCCAAAGTACCACTATAAATCCTTAATAGGGTACCTAAGGATTTTCCGTAAGTCCTTAATTGTTGTATACCTAAATTCGAATGTGATAATTCCTTGTAATCAAAAATTGAATTTTGGGAGATCTTTCTATCTTCTCAGATAGATTCCAATGAACATTGAGACCCGTCGATTGGTTTCCATATCCGTATTCAATCAATAACAAGTTAACAACGAATTATAATTAAGTTAAACAATTATGTGACTTTGTGCTTATGTGTTCCCTTATGTGTTGTTGTGTGATCCAAATTATGTTATCCAAATCTTCGTAGAATCTTACATGTCCTTGTACAAGAGATTCATAGTAGGATACCCAAAGGTATTACTTAAAATCCTCAATGGACTTTTATGTTATAGTTAAGTCCCTCGGATTATAAAGTACTACTTCATAATTAGACCCCTTGAGTGGTCTAGTTAAACAGATTGATCCAAAAATCTGGCTAGGGATATCATGTGATGATATAGCTGAAAGGACTCCTTGGTGGCCTAACTAAGAAGATCCCCTGTAGATCTAATTAAAGGGAACCGATGGAAGTCTAGTCACCCTCATCACAAGTTTGATATCCTTCCCCAAAACATTAAAAAACAAACTATGCGGACTGTGCAAGGGATTACGTAATTATGGATGCATACATTGTCACACCCCCAAAATCCACCTGCGGAGTATCACCGCTTGGGAGCGTGACTGACCAGGATCAAGCCACCAATCATATAGAACAACATATATATAATAAAAGTAATTGCTATTAGACCAAACCAAATCCATATGAAAGGTGTTCCAAAACATAAGTAGGTTATCATTGTTTTGCGGAACCGTATAATCAAAATCCAACATAATTAAGTACGAAATGTCATAAGTGTTTAATAAGGTAATCACGATCCAAGCCCACAACGACCAGCTCATCCATGTGCAAGCTCCATGTACCTAACGACCTGCAAGGCATGTAACAGAGGATCAACAACTAGTTGAGCGAGTTCACGGAAAGTAAATGCGTATTAGTAAGTTCGTTTGTAACAGGTGGCTCTACTGGGCCATTAGTACGTTCTATTGGTGGGGGCTTCCCATGTTGTATAACTACTAGACTATTCGTAACAATAAGTATCCTTCACAACCGAGGATAGTAGTAAGTATAAATACACGTAGGTTTTACGTGAGTATCCTTCACAACCGAGGATAGTAGTAAGTATAAGTACACGTAGGTTTTACGTGAGTATCCTTCACAACCGAGGATAGTAGTAAGTATAAGTACACGTAGGTTTTACGTGAGTATCCTTCACAACCGAGGATAGTAGTAAGTATAAGTACACGTAGGTTTTACGTGAGTATCCTTCACAACCGAGGATAGTAGTAAGTATAAGTCTACGTAGATTGTAAGTATGTGTCCTGCATAACCGAGGACAGTGAATAACATAAGTATGTGTCCTGCACAACCGAGGACAGTGAGTAGCATAAGTATGTGTCCTGCACAACCGAGGACAGTGGTATGGTAGTCTAGTATTAGTGTCAGTTCGAATCTATTCAACCTTAACCCTTCAATCCCATTCCCTCAACCCGGGAATCCCATGCCTTGGTAAGAGTGTGAACTCACCTTGGTTTGCTCGGTATGCTATGCTCTAGGGTTTATCAGATTGTCTAAGTCCGTTACACACGACCTAGGGTATGATGCACATAAATTCAAGATAAGTGTTGACGTTCAATTAGGGTTTACAGGTTCTTGCTGTTCAACAGTATCATACGGCATCGTATCACACAGTAACATGTAGTATCATTCAATAGCATGTAACATCCTATTAGACAGTATCACATAAACAGCTACTCACTTTTATGCAGCTTAATCTTTACATTCAGGGTTTTTCTCAGTTGTTTTAACTCAGTTATTCATCAACAGTCTTAGTAATTGAAATCGTGTTACAACATTGCTCAGCATTACCGAACTAGCATGCATAGGAGGGTTTACATACGTAACAGTGTTATCACATCAACAGTGCTAACATACTAACAGACAACGAAACTCGGCTAGGTTAACAAGCATGTGAGTTATCATTTTAGGTATCACTTAATCTATAAAAGTCGGATATTAAATATCATCTCTATAAAACAGATTAGGCTATGCATATAACAACATTCACCAAGTCGGACCTTGAATCATATCACCCAAAAGAACTCGGACCAATGTAGGCTTTAAAAGTCGGATAGGCTTCAAGCCTTATGAAACTCGGACAAGAAGTGGGGGTTTCCCTTCATAAGAAGTCGGACAAGGTGGGGGGGGCTGCCCTAGTTAAAAGCTCGGACTAGAGGGGCAAGGGTAACAAAGTCGGACTAATGTCTCACTTATAAAAACTCGGACCATATGGGGCATACAAGGTCGGACCTACATAACATTAAACAAAGTCGGACTCCCCATATCAAGGAAAGTCGGACCACACTATCCTATAACAAACTCGGACATCAATTATCATTTAAAGTCACAAAAGTCGGACCTTATTTGCTAACAATACTCGGACATCACATTGAGTTAAAGATCGGACCTTCATGTTATAATAAAACTCGGACATACATGTGTATGGGGAAGCTCGGACCTTCTTGAATTAACCTAAAGGTCGGACTAATGAAATCAACAAAGGTCGGACCTTATATAGTTGTCAGATGGTCGGACTTAACATTAAATCAAATTCGGACTCATTGCTTCTCTAAAGTTCGGACTAACAACCTTCGCAAAACTCAGACAAACATTCAATCATAATCATGCGACCATTCAACTTTATTGCAATCGTAACAGTTACATTTTTCACGTTTTCATGATTAAGAACCCTAATTTCATTTCATATAGACGGCATAAACAAAATCAATCAATCGATGATTAACAACAACAATCATCACAAGAATAATCTATCAAGCATGCAACTAATCATCATCATAATCACAATTATCCGTAATCCAATCAAAATCACAGAATATTATATGAGGAACTAGGGTTTTCATGAACACATAATCAAGAATCAAGAATTGATAATAATCAAGGATCAATAAACAATAATCATTTACCTTGCGTTGATTCTAAAGAAAGAGGAATCAAGAGTGATGATTATCTTGTGCCAATGATGATGGTGATGATGATTGCTAGAGAAAGTGAATGTACGTGCTTTGGTTTTTGTGAAAATGATTAGTGAAATGGGATTAGGGTTAAGTATGATTTAGGTTTCACTAATAACTCTTTACACCCTCAATTATTCTATTTTACAAAAGTGCACCATCTCAATCAATTTCACAGTTTCACCACCAAGTTTATGCATTTGACAAGTTTATCACAATTAACACATAGCCATGCACAATCACACAATACACTTCATTGTATCAAAACGTATATAATTCCACGTCAACTAATTGTGCAAATAATTAACTACAAAAACAATGAACGTGCAATAAATGCGAAATAGAAATCTTGGAAATTCGAGTTGTCACATTATCCCCAACTTGAAAAAAAATTTCGTCCCGAAATTTAGCATGCGGTTACTGAGAAAGCTAGGTAAGTTGTATCGTTTACTGATTTTTCCTGGGGTGTCACATCATCCCCCCGTTGATTTGGAATTTCGTCCCGAAATTCAGTAGTAGTAGCTTCAGCCTCAGTACTGGTTGCATTGGTTCCGAGTAACTGGGGGTACTTTCCTGTCATCTGGTCTTCGCGTTCCCAGGTGTACTCTGGGCCACGTTTGGAGTTCCAACGAACTCGAACAAGAGGGATTCTCTTGTGTTTGAGGACCTTAACATCCCGGTCCGTGATTTCAACTGGTTTCTCGGCGAACTGCAACCGCTCGTCGATAGTGAGTTCCTTGAAAGGAACTATGAGGGTCTCATCTGACAGGCACTTCTTCAGATTCGACACATGGAATACATTGTGAACTGCACTGAGTTCAGCTGGTAGGTTTAGTCGGTAGGCTACTTTGCCCATTCTTTCAGTGATTTCGTACGGTCCAACATACCATGGATTGAGCTTGCCTCGTTTACCAAATCTAACCACACCCTTCCAGGGTGAGACTTTGAGTAACACCCGGCCCCCGACCTGAAATTTCCAATGGCTTCCTACGCTTATCTGCGTAGCTTTTCTGGCGATCACGAGCTGCCGCCATGCGTTGTCGTATTTGTGCTATTCGTTCAGTAGCGTCAACTACCATTTCTGGACCTGTAATCTGACTATCTCCCACCTCTGCCCAACCGAGAGGTGACCGGCATTTACGTCCGTACAATGCCTCCAATGGAGCGGCTTGTATGCTGGTGTGGTAACTGTTGTTGTACGAGAACTCCACTAACGGGAGGTGCTTTTCCCAGCCGTTGCCGAAATCGATAACACACGCCCGAAGCATGTCTTCTAGGGTTTGAATCGTGCGCTCAGACTGTCCATCCGTCTAAGGGTGATAAGTTGTGCTCATGTCTAGTCGAGAGCCAAAAGCTTTGTGCATTGCTTGCCATAGTTCTGACGTGAATCGTGCATCGCGATCCGAAATGATGGATGTGGGCACCCCGTGGCTCGAAACAACTTCTTTAAGATAAGCGTCTGCGAGGGTGGAGAACTTATCCGTTTCCTTAATAGCCAGGAAGTGTGCAGACTTGGTGAGTCGATCCACGATCACCCATATAGTATCGTTCCCACGCTGGGATCTAGGCAGGCCAGTGACAAAATCCGTGGAAATTTCTTCCCATTTCCACTGTGGTATCCTGGGTTGCTGAAATAGGCCTGAGGGTTTCTGGTACTCTGTCTTGACTCTCGCACAAGTCAAACATTTGCCGACGTAAGTTGCAATGTGGGCCTTCATACTAGGCCACCAATATGTAGTTCTAATATCGTGGTACATTTTACCCGACCCTGGATGTACCGAGTACCGAGACTTATGAGCTTCATCCATTACAAGTTCTCGTAAACCGCCGTATAATTGTACCCAAATACGCCCTGTTACATAGCAGGGGCCGTCTTCCTTTTGTTCCATTCGTTGCCTTGTGCCGCGTAAGGCTTCAGCTTTGATGTTTTCGGGCTTTAATGCTTCCATCTGAGCATTTCGTATCTGTGCAGGAAGACTGGACTGAATAGTCAGCTGCAAGGCTCGTACGCGTCTAGGTAGAGTGTCCTTTCGACTGAGAGCGTCAGCCACTACATTGGCTTTGCCTGGATGATACTTAATAGCGCATTTGTAATCGTTTAAAAGTTCAACCCATCTTCGCTGACGCATATTCAATTCCTTCTGCTTGATGATATGCCCGAGACTCCTGTGATCGGTGTAAATTGTGCACTTGGTACCGTACAGGTAGTGTCGCCATATCTTAAGTGCAAAAACAACAGCTCCCAGCTCTAAATCGTGCGTCGTGTAGTTCCGTTCGTGAACCTTGAGTTGACGAGAAGCGTAGGCAATAACCTTATCCCGCTGCATCAATACACAACCAAGTCCCTGTATCGACGCGTCACAATAGACCACAAAATCGTCCGTGCCTTCTGGCAATGAGAGAATAGGCGCGCTGCAAAGCCTATCCTTTAAGTACTGAAAAGCGTTTTCCTGAGAATCTCCCCAACGGTAGGTGACACCTTTCTGTGTCAGTAGCGTAAGCGGCTGCGCGATCTTTGAGAAGTCTTTGATAAACCACCTATAGTAACCCGCCAAACCCAAGAATTGGCGTATTTCCGTTGGAGTGCGAGGCGCTGGCCAATTCCTGATCGAATCTACCTTGGATGGATCGACATGAATCCCATCCCTGTTCACCACATGGCCTAAGAAGTGGACTTCACGAAGCCAGAAGTCGCATTTTGAAAACTTGGCGTACAGTTGTTCCTTTCGAAGTAGTTCCAAGATAAGACGTAAGTGCTGCTCGTGCTCCTCCTGACTTTTGGAGTAGATCAGAATGTCGTCGATGAAGACAATGACGAACTTGTCAAGATAAGGTTTGCACACTCTGTTCATAAGATCCATGAAGACTGCAGGCGCGTTCGTAAGCCCAAATGGCATGACTAGGAACTCGTAATGGCTGCAGCGAGTTCTGAATGCTGTCTTGAAGACGTCCTTATCCCGGACACTCAGCTGATGATAACCAGACCTTAGATCAACCTTGGAGTAGTAACTCGACCCTTGCAACTGGTCGAATTAGTCGTCAATGCGTGGAAGAGGATAACAGTTCTTCACTGTGACCTTTTTCAGTCCGCGGTAATCAATTTCACATCCTGAAGGTGCCATCCTTCTTTTTCACAGATAATTGGTATCCAAGAGTTCTTGTAGCTCCCCAAGGTGAAGAGATAGGTCGGATAAATCCCTTATCCAAGATTTCTTGTAGCTGCGTCGATAGTTCTTCCGATTCTGGTGGAGCTAAGCGATACGGTGCTCGAGCTATGGGTGCTGCTCCTGGAGCGAGCTCGATTTGAATTTCGACCTGACGATGAGGCGGTAGACCAGGTAAATCTTTAGGAAACACCTGAGGAAAGTCGCATACAACTGGATGGTCTTCCAACTTCTTTTCTTTCGCTGATGTGTCAGTAACGAGAGCCAAAATTGCAGTGTGGCCCTTCCGCAAACATTTCTGAGCCTTCAAGAAAGAGGTGATGCCAACCACAGCACCACTCTTGTCGCCTTGAACTTCGAGAGGTTCTTGACCAGAACGAGGAATGCGAACAATCTTTTCTTTGCATAGGATTTCTGCTTGCTATTGCTGCTGGCAATTCCGATTTGCAAGCCGTGGGCTCCTGAATCCTTAGCTTCTGCTGTGCTCTGGTGATCACTATTCTTGCGCTGCTGCTGTGCTTGAGACCGAACGGTAGCTGAACCCTTGCTGGAATACCCATCCCATTTCCGCTTGTTGTCACTAGGAGTAGTGGGAGTAGCAGAAGTGGTAGCGGTAGTAATAGCGCTGATACAACTAGGCAGCCTGTTCTGTTCCACTGCCTGACCCGTGAGGCGATGAGTAAGACGCTGAATGTCTTGGATAGTGTCGAGGTTAACCGATATAGCATGGCTCGGAATCTCTGAGGCTAGACCCTTGAGGTACAATTCGATACGCTTGCTTGGAGGGTCCACCTTGGTTGGACACAAGATGGCCAGTTCGTTTGACCGTTTCGTATGAGCTTCAATTTCTGACCCCGTCATTTTCAAATGGTAAGGCTCCACTTCCAACTCGTGGAGGTCATCACGCGTGCAGTATTCCCTTTTAATGCATTCTTTGAATTCGTTCCAGGGGGTGGCGTTAGCAGCTGCCAACCCTAGTATCTGTACTTGCGCGTTCCACCAGGTTAGCGCGATCCCTTCCAGTGGTGTACTTGACCCTGCGAGCCTCAGGGCATTCACTCATCTTGGATACTGACTCGAGCTTCCCAAACCAATGGAGTAGTCCCACTGCTCCTTCTGTGCCACTGAATGTGCTTGGACGACAGTCCATGAAGTTCTTGAATGTGCAGACAGGTTGCTATGCATTCTGACCCGTTGCGCGAGAAAGATAGGTCAAGGTTAAGCGCGAGAGTTGGGTCACGAGAGTAGGATCTAACATCCTAGGATAGGTCTGGAATAGCAGGTTATACTTCCTACCTGTGCGGCTGCAAGCGCCGCAGCAACTTGTTCGTTAATGAGAGCCGTCAACTGGGCTTGAGTCATGTTAACACGTCCAGACATGATCGAACAGTAAAGGTAGCATAAGTATGAATGGTTCGCGAGTAGTGCGATGACAGAAAAGTGTAGGCACATAGGTGTTCTCAAGCAATAGCATATAGTGAGCAATGTAATCTAAGCATACCACGAGCAAAGTTCTATGTAATTCTAGCATGTAGGCAATAAACATAAACCTTGTGGATCGTTGAGAGCACTGTTCTGGTTATAGTCTGGTTTTAATAAAAACGTTTTCCCATATTAAAACCAAGTTCTCTATAACCAATGGCTCTGATACCAATCTTTCACACCCCCAAAATCCACCTGCGGAGTATCACCGCTTGGGAGCGTGACTGACCAGGATCAAGCCACCAATCATATAGAACAACATATATATAATAAAAGTAATTGCTATTAGACCAAACCAAATCCATATGAAAGGTGTTCCAAAACATAAGTAGGTTATCATTGTTTAGCGGAAGCGTATAATCAAAATCCAACATAATTAAGTACGAAATGTCATAAGTGTTTAATAAGGTAATCACGATCCAAGCCCACAACGACCAGCTCCTCCATGTGCAAGCTCCATGTACCTAACGACCTGCAAGGCATGTAACAGAGGATCAACAACTAGTTGAGCGAGTTCACGGAAAGTAAATGCGTATTAGTAAGTTCGTTTGTAACAGGTGGCTCTATTGGGCCGTTAGTACGTTCTATTGGTTGGGGCTTCCCATGTTGTATAACTACTAGACTATTCGTAACCATAAGTATCCTTCACAACCGAGGATAGTAGTAAGTATAAATACACGTAGGTTTTACGTGAGTATCCTTCACAACCGAGGATAGTAGTAAGTATAAGTACACGTAGGTTTTACGTGAGTATCCTTCACAACCGAGGATAGTAGTAAGTATAAGTACACGTAGGTTTTACGTGAGTATCCTTCACAACCGAGGATAGTAGTAAGTATAAGTACACGTAGGTTTTACGTGAGTATCCTTCACAACCGAGGATAGTAGTAAGTATAAGTCTACGTAGATTGTAAGTATGTGTCCTGCACAACCGAGGATAGTGAATAGCATAAGTATGTGTCCTGCACAACCGGGGACATTGAGTAGCATAAGTATGTGTCCTGCACAACCGAGGACAGTGGTATGGTAGTCTAGTATTAGTGTCAGTACGAATCTATTCAACCTTAACCCTTCAATCCCATTCCCTCAACCCGGGAATCCCGTGCCTTGGTAAGAGTGTGAACTCACCTTGGTTTGCTCGGTATGCTATGCTCTAGGGTTTATCAGATTGTCTAAGTCCGTTACACACGACCTAGGGTATGATGCACATAAATTCAAGATAAGTGTTGACGTTCAATTAGGGTTTACAGGTTCTTGCTGTTCAACAGTATCATACGGCATCGTATCACACAGTAACATGTGGTATCATTCAATAGCATGTAACATCCTATTAGACAGTATCACATAAACAGCTACTCACTTTTATGCAGCTTAATCTTTACATTCAGGGTTTTTCTCAGTTGTTTTAAATCAGTTATTCATCAACAGTCTTAGTAATTGAAATCGTGTTACAACATTGCTCAGCATTACCGAACTAGCATGCATAGGAGGGTTTACATACGTAACAGTGTTATCACATCAACAGTGCTAACATACTAACAGACAACGAAACTCGGCTAGGTTAACAAGCATGTGAGTTATCATTTTAGGTATCACTTAATCTATAAAAGTCGGATATTAAATATCATCTCTATAAAACAGATTAGGCTATGCATATAACAACATTCACCAAGTCGGACCTTGAATCATATCACCCAAAAGAACTCGGACCAATGTAGGCTTTAAAAGTCGGATAGGTTTCAAGCCTTATGAAACTCGGACAAGAAGTGGGGGTTTCCCTTCATAAGAAGTCGGACAAGGTGGGGGGGGCTGCCCTAGTTAAAAGCTCGGACTAGAGGGGCAAGGGTAACAAAGTCGGACTAATGTCTCACTTATAAAAACTCGGACCATATGGGGCTTACAAGGTCGGACCTACATAACATTAAACAAAGTCGGACTCCCCATATCAAGGAAAGTCGGACCACACTATCCTATAACAAACTCGGACATCAATTATCATTTAAAGTCACAAAAGTCGGACCTTATTTGCTAACAATACTCGGACATCACATTGAGTTAAAGATCGGACCTTCATGTTATAATAAAACTCGGACATACATGTGTATGGGGAAGCTCGGACCTTCTTGAATTAACCTAAAGGTCGGACTAATGAAATCAACAAAGGTCGGACCTTATATAGTTGTCACATGGTCGGACTTAACATTAAATCAAATTCGGACTCATTGCTTCTCTAAAGTTCGGACTAACAACCTTCGCAAAACTCAGACAAACATTCAATCATAATCATGCGACCATTCAACTTTATTGCAATCGTAACAGTTACATTTTTCACGTTTTCATGATTAAGAACCCTAATTTCATTTCATATAGACGGCATAAACAAAATCAATCAATCGATGATTAACAACAACAATCATCACAAGAATAATCTATCAAGCATGCAACTAATCATCATCATAATCACAATTATCCGTAATCCAATCAAAATCACAGAATATTATATGAGGAACTAGGGTTTTCATGAACACATAATCAAGAATCAAGAATTGATAATAATCAAGGATCAATAAACAATAATCATTTACCTTGTGTTGATTCTAAAGAAAGAGGAATCAAGAGTGATGATTATCTTGTGGCAATGATGATGGTGATGATGATTGCTAGAGAAAGTGAATGTACGTGCTTTGGTTTTTGTGAAAATGATTAGTGAAATGGGATTAGGGTTAAGTATGATTTAGGTTTCACTAATAACTCTTTACACCCTCAATTATTCTATTTTACAAAAGTGCACCATCTCAATCAATTTCACAGTTTCACCACCAAGTTTATGCATTTGACAAGTTTATCACAATTAACACATAGCCATGCACAATCACACAATACACTTCATTGTATCAAAACGTATATAATTCCACGGCAACTAATTGTGCAAATAATTAACTACACAAACAATGAACGTGCAATAAATGCGAAATAGAAATCTTGGAAATTCGAGTTGTCACATACATAATTATGGAATTTAGTGCACAGAAATCACAGCAAGTTCTGTCATGTGTCTAGAGTTAACCCCATTCATTTCTAACTCTAAGGAAGCAACCGTTGAAAATGACTCCGTTAGTTCATTTTCGTTTCTGAAGATTTGCCCGTTAAGCAAATGAATATCCGTTGTGAAATCCTTCATTTCCAACTCTGAGGAAGCAACCGTTGAAAATGACTCCGTTAGTTCATTTTGGTTTCTGAAGATTTACCCGTTGAGGAAATGAATATCCGTTGTGTAATCCTTCATTTCCAATTCTGATGAAGCAACCGTTGAAAATGACTCCGTTAGCTCATTTTCGTTTCTGACGATTTATCCGTTGGGGAAATGAATATTCGTTGTGTAATCCTTCATTTCCATTTCTGATGAAGCAACCATTGAAAATGACTCCGTCTGTTCACTTTCGTTTCTGAAGATTTGTCCGTTGAGGAAATGAACATCCGTTTACTTATTCCGTCATTTCCATTTCTGAAGAATACTCGTTGAGGAAAATGACTCCGTCTGTTCATTTTCGTTTCTGAAGAATGACCGTTAACGAAATGACAGGATATTGCCTTGCATATCGCTGGTGGGTATTTGGCAAAGTCACAAATAGACTCCTACGAATAAATTTCGGGACGAAATTTCCTAAAGTAGGGGAGACTGTGACACCTGTGTCACCGAGACCATCAAACAAATACCAAGCCGATGAAATATTGTATTTCATACTTGGGATCTTGTATAAATATGTGTATCTTTTGCACATATCAATTCTTGTTCAATTTCAAACTCTACATCGCTTTCTGGAGAATTATACGCAAACTGGTGCGTAAACGTACTCAGTTTAAATGCGACAAATACTCCGGAACATCAACATAAACTCAACATACCTCAAATAACCATTACATAACTTAGAAATAAGTTTTGAAGGCTTTGGTATGGCAAAAACAAGTTAATTCGCTTACAGTGACTAAACTTGACAAACTGTGAAAGTATGCCAATTCGAACTGTAACGAACATTCCGGAACATGTCCATAAGTTGAACATACCATAAATATCCTTTACATAGCTTAGAAATAGGGTTTGAAGGGTTTGGTATGCTAAAACAAACTTTTGGATCATTCAGGGGCTAAAAGTGTCAAAAAGTGCACAAGTTTGCACTTTCGCGCATAACTTACATTCTGAATACATCCGGACATCCAAAAATTGATGTAAGCATTAATATTATGCCTTAGTGTTTTGCATGAGAAAAATCCATTCGTCGCGTCATTTGGATCGTTTTTCGCGCTTATGCGCATTCCGTCGTAATTAACCGAACATCGCATTCGTACGGCCAAACGAACCAACATCCGACATATTTTTGAGCATGTTTCATGTCCACAATGTTTAGGCATCATTTTAGGGCCTTAAAGTTGGCTTTACAGGCCTTAGAAGTGTCAGAAATGGCTTAAACATGCAACAGGGACCAAAACTGCCATTTCTGAAACTTTGTACAGATCAGACATAGCCAGGCGGCCCGCCTGAGTTTTGTCTAATCCTGATGCGCGCCGCATGGCCCCCTCAGTTGCAGAAACTTTGTTTTCTTGCTAAAATTGGCGTTTCAAACACTCCAAAGGGCAATGCCCTTTCACCATCTCTGGGGTTAAGGTCATTTTGAGCCACCACAACATCTTGACAAGTGTACGTATAAGATCGTGGCACGATATTCAAGAAACGATCCTAATGGCTTTACTTTTCCTATAAATACCCCCCCCCTTTTGGTTAAGAACCCACAAAACTGATCAAAGAGCTCTCAGTTGATGCTATTGCTTCATACCTGAGCTCCTGGATCATGTTTAGCTTTCGGGGACCCTTCGTAAGTGTTCTTTCATTCTTTTATTCGCTTTTCGAGTCCGAAAGTCAACGTTTTGTTTGACTTTCTGTGTGACCAGCCTATGGTTAACACGAAGTTCATGGAACTTCATAACGTGAGCGTGATCACGATGGTTATAGTCCGTAGTGACTATGCCTACTGATTACCACGTTATCTAGGCTCAGTGACGAGTCGTAGTTTCGGCCAAAATGCACATTCTTGTGTATTTTGTAACCAAACTACTCGTGAGTATAAAAACCGTTTGTTTTGATACCAAACCTGTTTTCTAAACTTAGTTAAGCGTGTTCTAACATGCTTAGCTCGTCACTTTTAGTTTAGTGCTTATATAGGGTCGTAAGGTAAGCAATCTAAACAATCGCTTATACTTTCGAACCTAACCCATTTGGTTGATCATTAGGATCTGACCAAACACATTAGGTGACCATAGCTGTAACCTTCCGAGGTTATACCTTATGGTCACGATGTTAGGCGTTCCAAACGCGTCTACGCGAACGATGCGTTAAGATGGCATAAGCTACCTAAACGGGTTGTAATGGGTCGTAAGCACTTAGGTTAAGTTTCACTTTAGTATGTGGGCTTTGTTAAACCATATTACATGAGTCTCCATACTCGTTTGGTTTACGAACCCGCATCCTTTCTGATCCTCCGGTTTAGGTCCGGTATATTAACATAGTCACCTACTAGGTGCCGTTTGATATTCGTGACCTCTAACGTTGTGTGATTATTACACAAGGACTTCAAAGCAATCTCAGGTGAGTACATTGAACCCCTCTTTTACTGTTTTCCAAATTGTTTTGGGGTGAAACACATGTGCCTACTTGTTACTTTCATGCTTTCCGGTTTTCACATCATACACTTGCTATGTTCTATAGTACATATATAGTACATGATTTCATTGTGTTTATGCTATGTATGTCCATTGTGTGCATACTTAGCACATCACTTTACAATACATTTCATGCTACGTATACCCATTGTGTGCGTACTTGTTTTACATTACATTTCATGCTATGTATGCCCATTGTGTGTGTACTTAGTACATTGTTTTTACATTACATTTCATGCTATGTATGCCCATTGTGTGCGTACTTAGTACATGGTTTTACATTACATTACATGCTATGTATGCCCATTGTATGCGTACTTAGTACATTGCTTTACATTACATGCTATGTATTCCCATTGTGTGCGTACTTAGTACATTGCTTTACATTACATGCTATGTATGCCCATTGTGTGCGTACTTAGTACATTGCTTTACATTACATGCTATGTATGCCCATAGTGTGCGTACTTAGTACATTGTTTTACATTGCATTTCTGTTGCATATGCTCATCCAGCATATGAACACATTATACTACATTTTGAACCGTTGTAACCATTTGACTATGTCAACCGTCTTAACCCTTCGATTATATGAACCGTTTGTAACTATCGAACCGTGTAAACCAGTTGTATCCGTTGACATGATTTACATTTGACAATAGACATTTGACTATACATAAACATTTCCACAATTGTTAAACATTTCACCTTGATGGTTTGGTTTGAGTAAGTGATTAAGTAACGAGGCGTGTGTAATATGATACAAGATGGTGGATACGCCGCTGGTACTTCCTATATATAAGTGTTGTATGGTATTATATATCGTAGCGTTATTTGAATCATTTCAATTTGAGACATATGACATTTTATACAAATAACACACTTTTCACGAGACATTGTTTTACAAACGACTTATCTTATACAAACTCATTTTACATGGTTATCTGTTTAACCATACAGTGTTCTCTTATTTATACATATCATCTGATCTTATCGTTTTTCAAATGATTTACAAGACAAAGCAAATTACAAGGTTCATGACTAAACATTTTCTCAAACATAAGTCATGAATTCCGTTTTCACAAAACCAATGTATCTCACAGGCATTTTTATGCTGACGTACCTATTTTCACATGTGTTTTCAGGAGATGATGCATAGGACTTATCAAGACATACTTAGGCGGACCTGTGCCTTAGTGACTTAAAACGAGACAAGAACTAGTTAATTTATGTTATGTATTCTTTGGTTCTTGTGTAAAGCAATGTAAACTTTCTTGTTTGATTAATAAAACGAAACTTCATTTACCATGGATTTGAAACAATTGATTCTGTTACAACACTCCCCGACGTTTCCGCCACGTTTTGTATGTTCCACGTGGTCAGGGTGTGACATTGTGCTTACTACTGTCCTCAGGGTTCGAGGGACACTTACGTAAAACCTACGTAAACTCATACATACTAATGTCCTAGGGTTATGAAGGACACATACGTAAAACCTACGTAAACCCCCGCGTACCACTGTCCTCGGGATAAGGACACTTACGTAAAACCTACGTAAACATCGTACGTACTACTGTTCTCGGGTTAAGAAGAACACTTATGGTTACCTCTAGTCTAGTACATACACACATGGGAAGCCCCCACTAAATGAACATACAATTGACTTAGTTAATACCGCATGGTGATGCAACGAACTCACTATTGCAAACATACTTACTGTGAACTCGCTCAACTAGTTGTTGACTTTCTGTTACATGCCTTGCAGGACCATAGGTACTCATGGAGCTTGCACGGGAGGCGCGGTCGTTGTGGACATGGATTGTGGGTGTTTCGACGAAAACATTATGACTCTTTAAACTTAACACTTGTGTTGGATTTCTCATGCTATGCTTCCGCTACTTATACTATGTTTTGAAATGAACACCAATTGTATTGTGATGAATTACATTTACACTTACTTATTATTACATGTTCAATATGATTGGTGGCTTGATCCTGGTCAGTCACGCCTCCAAGCGGTAGTACTCCGTACTACCGCTTTGACTCGTTACTACGCCTAGTTAACATGGTAATCAGTAGGTATAATCGCTAAGGATTATAACCATCGTCATTACAATCACGTTACAAAGTTCAATTGAACTTTGATTTGACCAATTGATGGTTAAAACCAAAAGTCAAACTGTTAGTTAAACTGTTTGACTTTCAGCTCTAAATGGCTGAAAATAAGAACTAAGCCATGAAAGAACACTCACAACGCTCTATGGCTGAAAGATTAGACTAAATGAACTCAGGTAGGTGGCTTCCAATGATGGTTGCCTCTTTTTAGAGTCTAAAAGATGGGAATGAGCAAATGAACAAGTGAAATAGAGGGTATTTATAGTTGTGGAGGTGTTGTAGGATCATTCCATGTGGATATGTATTGCCCAAGCAGTGAATCATGGCCCTACAAGTGTAAAGGACATCCAACTTTTTCTTGGAGAGGTGTAAACTTGATGCCCACACCAAGAATTTGCAAGAAAGGCCCTCCAAGAACAAGCTGCAGCTCAAAAATGAGCATTCTGTCGACATAGGGGTGTCGCTTTCCGCGACGGCAACACCCCTTTGCTGTGGCGCGATGCTACGGCCTAGCTGTAGGTTCAGAATTTTCAAAAATGGCAGAAACACTCACTTCACACACTAACTTGCATTTTTAACGTATTTAACCTCCGTTAAGCCATTTTTATGGCTCTACAAGGTCGTGAAAGTATAGGGGACTCAAAATATGCTTGGAAATATCACGGATGTCGGTTCGTTTGGTCGTATGGTCGCGTTATGTGGTTAATTACGACGAAACTCGAACGGACGTGAAAACGATCCAAATTAAGCGACGAATGGTATTTTTGCATTCGATCACTAAAGTAAAATATTTTAGTGACTACAAAAAATTTTTGGATGTCCGGATGTGGTCAGATCGTAAGATATGCGCGTAAATGCAAACTTACACCGTTTTTGACGCTTTTTGTCCCCGTTTGATCAAATAAGCATGTTTTCGCACACCGAACCACTCAAAGCTTATTTCTAAGCTGTGTTAAGGTTATTTATGGTATTTTTAGCTTATGATCATGTTCCAGAATGTACGTTGCCTTACGAAACGGCAGACTTTTGCAGTTTGACGCAAATAGTCCCTGTGAGCGAAGAAACTAGTTTTTGCCATACCAACCCCTTTAAAACTTATTTCTAAGTTATGTAAAGGTTATTTAAGGTATGTTAAGCTTATGTTGCTGTTCCGGAGTGTTTGTCGCGTTAAACTGATTACGTTTACGCATCAGTTTGCGTTTAACTTTCCAGAAAGCGATATAGAGTTCAAAATTGATCAAAAATCAAAACGTGCAAAATGTCAAACATAAATAACAAATATTGGGATCAAAACACATTGTTTTATTGTTATTGAATTTTTCGGAGTTTGTACAATGATTACACAAGCACAGATGTCGAAACTTGTGAGAATAGATGTTGATATTTCGCTTTCATTTGATCTTCACGTTCCCAAGTAAATTCTGGGCCACGTTTAGATTCCCAGCGAACTTTGACAATAGGTATGCGCATGCGTTTGAGCTTTTTGACTTCACGGTCCATGATTTCTACAGGTTTCTCAACGAAATGCATCATGTCATCAACACGAATTTCATCAAGTGGTACGTGGAGGTTCTCATCAGCTAGACACTTTTTGAGATTGGACACGTGGAATGTTGGATGAACATTTCCAAGTTCAGGAGGTAGCTCTAATCTGTAGGCTACTTTTCCGATTCTTTCAACGATCTTGAATGGTCCGACATAGCGTGGTGCAAGTTTTCCTTTCTTTCCAAATCTAATCACACCTTTCCAAGGGGATTCCTTGAGTAGGACGTGATTACCGACTTGAAATTCTAAGGGCTTGCGTCGTTGATCCGCGTAACTCTTTTGCGTCGTTGATCTGTAGTCTCTAGAATGAGTTCAGGTCCAGTAAGCTGAGCTTCACCTATCTCATTCCAGTAGACCGGTGAACGAAATTTTTGACCGTATAAAGCCTCGAAAGGAGCCATGTTGACGCTAGAGTGATAACTATTGTTGTAGGAGAATTCGATCAACGGTAGATGTGAATCCCAACTACCACCAAAATCTATCACACAAGCTCTAAGCATATCCTCCAGTGTCTGGATTGTTCTCTCAGATTGACCATCCGTTTGAGGATTATACGCTGTGCTCAAATTAAGTTAGGTTCCCATGGCAGATTGCATGGTTCTCCAAAAGTGAGACGAGAATTGAGCATCTCTGTCAGATATAATGTTCAAAGGAACACCATGTCGGGATACAATCTCATCCACATAGATTTTAGCAAGTTTGTCAGCAGATAGATCCTCACGGATCGGCAAGAAATGTGCTGACTTTGTTAGACGATCAACGATTACCCATATAGCATCACGACCTCTATTAGTGTGTGGCACCTTGGTAATGAGATCCATAGCAATGTTTTTCCATTTCCAAACTGGTATCTCTGGTTGCTCCAATAATCTAGAGGGATGTTGGTGTTCTGCCTTAACCTTAAGATAAGTAAGGCATTTGGAAACATATAAGGCAATATCCTTCTTCATACCTGGCCACCAATACTGGGTTCGAAGATCCTTATACATTTTATCTGCACCAGGATGAATAGAATAACGAGACTTGTGAGCTTCATCCATTAGCAAGGTGCGAAGATTGTCTTGACTTGGGACCCACAAACGGCCCATGAAATAATATAGCCCCAAGTCTTTCAGTTCAAGCTCAGGTTTAAGATGATATAGTAATTCCTTACCCATCAAGTCTTGTGTAACACAAGTATGTTGAGCCTGAGAAATGCGGGTTTGAATATCAGATCGAACTTGAACACAGTGAAACTTGACATTCGCCTTACCAGAATGGTAGCGAATTTCTCAAACGTAGTCATTTGGAAGTTCAACCCAATGTCATTGCCTCATGTTGAGTTCTTTTTGATTGAAAATGTGCTCGAGGCTCTTATGGTCAGTGAAACCCACACATTTAGTACCATACAGGTAGTGTCTCCAGATTTTGAGAGCAAAAACTACTGCACCTAACTCAAGATCATGAGTCGTGTAGTTTTTCTCGTGTACTTTTAGCTGTCTTGATGCATAGGCTATGACTTTGTTTCTTTGCATGAGAACACAGCCAAGACCCAAGTTGGATGCATCACAGTATACGACAAAATCGTCGTTGCCCTCAGGTAAAGATATAATAAGTGCATCGCAGAGTTTCTGTTTTAAGGTCTGAAAAGCTTCTTCTTGTTTAGGTCCCCACTCAAAAGGTTTATTCTTCTGAGTTAGAGTAGTGAGAGGAACCGCAATCTTGGAGAAGTTTTCAATGAAGCGGCGGTAATAAACCGCGAGACCAAGAAATGAACGAACCTCGGTAGGGGTAGTAGTGTATCCCGATCCTTAATCGCACTGATTTTGGCAGGATCTACATGTATACCTTGTTCCTTAACAATGTGTCCCAAAAATTGGACTTCCTTAAGCCAGAATTCGCACTTGGAGAATTTGGCGAAAAGCTGTTCTTTCTTTAGGAGCTCCATTGTAAGACGGAGATGATGTTCATGATCAGCTCGTGTCTTAGAATAGATCAAGATGTCGTCAATGAAAACAATGATGAACTTATCCAAATAAGGCTTACAAACCCTATTCATCAAGTCCATGAAAACAGCAGGAGCATTAGTTAAACCGAAAGGCATAACAGTGAATTCATAATGACCATATCTTGTGCAAAAAGCTGTCTTGGGAATATCTTCTTCGATCAGTCGAAGTTGATGATACCCAGAACGTAGATCAATCTTTGAAAAGCAAGTAGCACCTTGTAGTTGATCAAAGAGATCATCAATGTGTGAGAACCCTGACTAAACCAGGTATCCGTACGATTTAATTAATAATTAATTGCTGCTAAATTACTGTGCTTAACTGAAATTGCCAATGAACTGCTACTTGATTTCTAGCACTTGTATATTCCTGCATCATACTTTGATTGCCGTCACTACATTATTTACACGTTGAACCTTAGTGACAAACATGATGCACTAAAGCACAGTAGCATTAGAACGGATAACCTATTGAACATGCTGATAAAGCCAGCATCAGGCAGACACTGCCTCTAAAGGCCTGTATGAGCCAGAAATATTTTACTACACCCATAGTGAGTGTAGGGATACAAGGGTTGTAAAATTGCGTCTCTAGGAATAAGATATAATGACTGGATGTGCCTAAAACGTACTCTAAGCACGAAACACAGCACTTTTATTAACATACTAGCTTCTGGCTAACTAATAAAGTGCCAAAACATGAGGGAATATTCCTGACACTTTGCAGAACAAGATGTGTCACTAAAAGTATTATTAACAACGCTTTAAAGCTTACTTAAGCACTTTAACGGATTACCATCCAACCGAACAACCGGACTATACCCAGAACATAAAAATATTGCCAAAAATATTATTGATCTTTTTCTGAGCCAGTTAGGGTCCCTGATTACCCAAACACTCGCGTTAAAGCGCATCACACAACTAACCGAGTTAACCCCTAATCTAACTTGGTTTAAAGTAACTAATCCCTAACTATAGACTTGAAATCAAACCAAGACCCCCCCCCCCCCATTAGAAATCGGCCAACTAGGGGGAACCACAAGAGTACAAGTTTGATTATTTTATTGTTTATGCCTAATATCTAGGGAGCATATAAACCAATGGATTAAGCACTTGAATTTTTGTCTATAAAATCATCACTAAACACACTAGAGATTACACTTCACAATCACCAACACACTCTTTCTCTCCTCTCCTCCCAACTCTCGGCCGAACACCCCCTTGTCTACACATCCATTTTCGGCTCTTGTTCAACCCATTCCAAGCACATACAAGTGTTCAAGGTCACGTATTAGGAGTCTTGGAGCAAACGGAAGCAGAAGGACCTCGTTACCTTGCTTTTATCCACCTCATTTTCGCCTAGAATCTTCCCTAGCCCCGAGCTAGAGGTATAACACTTAAAACTCATACTCGAACATATCTAAAGTGGTTAATAAGATTTGTAACGGTTAAAAGTCGGAAACTTATCTTTTGAATCTTTAAAGTTTACTAAAACATGAATCTTGTTGGTTAAAAGATCATAAGTTGTGTAAAAGTTGTAGTGTTTAAATATGGTGATTATTTAGGCCCGATCTACGTAGTGGTAGCTCGGATCATCGTTTAACCCAACTTTGTTAAGATCATAGATCTTGACATAAGCTTGTTTCTATCGGTACAAGGGTTAAAAGGTGAAACTCTACCACACAAGAAACATGAACTTGTGTAAAAGTATTTTTACTGGTAAAATAGTGTTTAATACTAGCGGATCTACGTATCTGCAAGTGGTATTTTCGTAGAACCAAGTGTCGAGAAAATCATGTTTTATAAAGGTCGGATGACACACTAACAAGTGTGATTTTTACAAACCACAAGTGTATAAACACTTGTGAAATGAAAAGTTTCGACAAAATAACAATCTTTGAGAAAGATGACGGGAAGTTGTAAAGGATGATTTATTCTAAAAACGAGGTTTTTACGGGATTAAGTTATTTTACGCATAGATCCACAAAATATAACGGGATCTACACTATAGTTTTTGGAAAAACCACAAGTTCATGTGATTATGCGATTTACATACTTGTCGACTAGTTTGATGTGTCGGAAATTGATTGATTGATTAAAGAAGTGTTGAAATGATTTTGTAAAAGAAAATGATACGCTTGAAAGCGTGGCCACCTCCAGTTACAGGGGAAACTCTAGCGAAATTTTTCTAAAAATATAACACTTAGAATTATTTACAAGTGTTAGAGCTATTTTTGATATGCTTTCAAAATATATTTCGCCACGACTTTATTTACAAATATTCGGAGGTGGGATTTTCACAAAACTAAACGTGATAAGTATATATTTTGTAAATATATTTTTCACCACGCTGTTTATGATTATTTTGTGAAAATACATAAATATTATTTTTAGAGTAAAAATAATATTTCGAACGATAACAAGACCCAAAGTAATACAAACGCTTACACGTCAAACATATAAGTTACAACGGTAATTATTATTACCACACGACTACTAAAACGTAACTTACGCATTATACGGAACTATTCATGAACGCGTATCTTGTCGACGCATTATTTTGGAAATATTATGTGAAGTGAAAATATAATATTTTTGAGAAAAATATTTATATTTTGGAAGTAGAAGTAAAAATATATTAAGTGGGACTTAATGATATAATACAAATACACATGTATTAAATCCCCCATCCTTGGGAAGGAGATTAACTACCAAGTACATGCAAAATATAAACACGAAATAGTTGTCTAACTATTTCCCAAAAACTTAAACTATAAAGCTAAGGCACGGTCATCCGTCTAATAGAATTAGCACATGTAGGTCGTTGCACAGCTGCCTGACATCCGGATTACTTGGTATAGTGACGCACTGACTGTGAGTTCATGTCCCCCTTTTCTCTTAACTGTTTTCAGTTTTCTAAACTGCGGGGGTGAAATACATGTTACATTGATTATGAATACTTTATACATGGTATGGTTAGCGTAAGGAGGTTTGTTACTTAGATCATGTGAGTGGGTAGGCGGAAACTTGAGGCCATTAATCCTCATGGTAGGACCGAGGGACAGGAGCGGTAGATCTATCTGGGTGTAGCGAGCCCAGCCCCAGGTCCAGCATAACGGACCTCGGGGTGACTTAGTGCCCGATGCATAAATCCGCTAGGTTTGAGTCTTCCTACTTGCACTTCACACATATCAATGGCCTTGCAAACCATTGGTGATCTCTTTTTCCTTATTTGCTACATACCAGGATTTTTGATAAATACAAAGGTTTATTTACTTACTTATACATGAACTCGCTCAACATTATTGTTGATTTTTCAACTTACATGTATTTCAGGGAATTAAAAGATCTGGCATGGTATGGCATGTTTTCCGCTGCATTAGTCACCGAGGTCATCCAGGGTTCGGGGAATGTGACTCTTTCCTGGACAAGTCACAGTCCTTGAATCATGTTTATGTTAAGAATGAATTTGTAATGTTTGGTGAACAAGTTATGGTTGTTAGGGTGTTATCCCGTTAAGACAATGTTATGGTATTTTTATTTTAATGGATGATCTTGCATATTTTAATTCATATAGCTTTGTTATGATTAAGCTATGGTATTAAGAAGTCACACCAAATTAACCACGCTTCCGCAAAGCCAGGGTGTGACAGCTTGGTATCAGAGCTCTGATCATAGCGAACTAGGATTCCTTCTCGAGTCTAGACTATGATCACTAGGGCTCTCACAAAAACATTTTTACTGCATACCACTTAAGTCCAGATCCAAAACCTTTTTATAAACAAATGTTGAGCGCATTTTATTTATTATTTTTAGGCTCAGTCTGAGAGGCTGAGGCTCGGTCTGGGAGACTGAGGCTCGGTCTGGGAGGCCGAGGCTCGATCTAATGGATCGAGGTAGTTGTCTAGTGGGACTAGGGAGTCAGTATGGGAGGCTGCGAGAATTGACTAGTGGGACTAGGGAGTCAGTCTGGGAGGCTGGGAGAATTGACTAGTGGGACTAGGGAGTCAGTCTGAGAGACTGGGAGGCTAGTGGGACTAGGAAGAGCAGTCTGGGAGGCTGGGAAAATTGGCTAGTGGGACTAGGAAAAGCAGTCTGGGAGGCTGGGAGGCTAGTGGGACTAGGAGAATTATGTGATTTTTACTTGGTGACTTATGTGATTACTTGATTGTATAACTGATTATTTGTGCATATTTGTGTTTATGTTACTGACATTATGAGTCACCTGTGCCATGCGACGTGTTTATGCGTATATGACTCGGACACCACCGGACCCCTACCTATCGTATCTGATGACCTCCCATCTTCGGAGCATGAGGTGCATACATCTGATTCCACCAGCACGGACGACGACGACTTCCAGCCCTTCGCACTACCCGAGGGTGCTGATGAGCCTGCGGATGGCCCCCTGCTGAGTACTTACCCCTAGTTGTGATTCCGGCTCCTATTCCTTTAGCCGTCTATCCCGCATATGACTTACTACTCGACGCCGAGGCTGACGGCGATATCGATCTCTTTGAGGATGAGCCTATAGAGGATGAGATCCCGGACGCAGCCCTACTTCCTGTTGGCGATCTTCTGATGATCGCTGATGCCCCTGCCGAGGACTCACCCGCACATTCACCGGTCCCAGACTCCTTTGAGTCTGTGGCATCCGCACCTTCTCACGAGGTGAGCGCACAGCACTTTGCACACGATTCGGATCCTGACCAGGCATCCTCTTCTGCACCTATTCCGAGCTTTGCGTTCGAGCATGACGATATAGAGGATTCTGACCCCATTTTTCCTCCGGGATTCGACCCGGATCATGATATCGAGTTTATCCCGATGGACCAGCTCATGGAGGATCCCGCTGATCCAATTGACCCTATTGATCCTGAGTTCGACTTTGATATGGCTTTTGATGACCATGAGCCTGCCTTGGCTCCTGAGCAGGCAGCTGCTCTAGATCCTACGCCCGAGCATGACCCCGTACATGCTGGCATCCCAGTTGAGCCCGTTCTAGCTGACCCGCCCGTTGATGATCATCTGGAGGATGATCATGTTATTGTTGTCGATCCTGTTGTTCCTCCACCTTTTGTTGCTGATATACCTGTTGAGCACATTACACCAGTTGATCCTATTGTTGCTCCCCCATTTGATCCCATTCCACTTGAGCCTGAGCACGCACTGTTTGCAGACCACATGGATCCACCGGATGAGCATGCACAGCACGGTTGGATAGCTGATGAGGACGTTCCACCCTTGCCCCCTCAGATCCCTGTTACACGACCTGTTGATTTCACTTTTTA
Source organism: Helianthus annuus (assembly GCF_002127325.2). Lineage (NCBI taxonomy): Eukaryota > Viridiplantae > Streptophyta > Magnoliopsida > Asterales > Asteraceae > Helianthus > Helianthus annuus. Next base: position 157,653,099 of record NC_035440.2, on the reverse strand, counting down.
GGTTCCTCAGTTCGTACCTCCAGCGAGGCCTGGAGAGGGCTCTTCAGCCCATCCTTTTGGGCACGTACCGATGTCTATTCCCTTCATGCCCCAGATGTCATCTGTTCCACCCTCTACTTCACCATTGCATGTGGCACCATTTGACCCCACCAGTGAGCCTTTGCTTTGGTCGACACCACCAGCCATGCCACCTACTGATCCGTACCATCCGTTTCATGTGGGACACACTATAGAGGACGTTTTGATGTCCTTCGTTCATCAGCACGAGTCACACACGCAGCGTCTCCAGGAGCTCGAGAGAGCTCAGCTGCCACCATGTCCATGCCATCGTCAGATACACTCTCCTCTTCAGCCATGTCGATCATTACCCCCAGATTATGCTGCTCGTCTCTTTACACTAGAGCAGCAGGTTGCCTCTGTCATTCGCACTCAGCAGGCTATGGAGGAGGACTGGCTTCAGCTACGCCGCTTGCTTTACACTTACTTTCCCCCTCCTACACCGCCATCTGTATAGAGCTCATCAGTACTGCTTGTGTAGGCGTTGGTGAGAGGACCGCGATTGCTTTTGATTGCATAGCATTTTGGAGACTACATGATGATACTGACTTTTGACACATACTTGATGTATTTGATGTATTTGACACTGATTTGATATAGCTTTTGGACAGGGGTGATGTAGCCCCTAGTTGATTGATGATTGTATGACACAGTGATGTACTGATACACTTACGCTGTGGTCTCGATATATATGGCAATCGCAGTATTCTCATCATATTTGATTCGCTTGATCGCTTATTTACATTATTATGACATGGGATGTTGTGTGTATATTTTTATGACATGGGACGTTGTGTGTATAATATTTGTGACATGGGATGTTGTGTGATTAGTATTTGTGAAGTATTGGTAACATGAGATGTTATGTGCTATTATTATTACTATATACGTACGCGTTACTATGGCCTGACCAACATAAACACATCTTTAGAAGATGCCGCCAAGACGTCAACCTCAGCCAATGCCTACTACTCAGGCCGAACTACAGCAAGTCATTGCTGCTGCTATTGCTCAATATGCTGCCTCTCAAGGAGGGATGAGTGGAAGCAACTCTGGCAACACTGGCAACAACAACAATCCACCTCATGGGTGCACCTACAAACAGTTCTTGGACTGCAAGCCCGTAAACTTCGATGGCACAGGAGGTGCTGTCTCTTTCGTCCGCTGGGCTGAGAAAACCGAATCCGTACTTCGCATGAGCAAATGCGCGCTGGATCAACAAGTCACTTATATCTCAGGGCTATTTTTGGATGGAGCCCTATCATGGTGGAATCTACAAGTACAGACACTTGGCGAAGCTGCTGCTTACGCGCTGACTTGGACCGAGCTGAAAGAACTCATGCGCAAGAAGTACTGTTCTCGCGCTGAAATTCAGAGATTGGAGACCGAGTTCTGGCATCTAAAAATGGAAGGTCCTAAGATAGCAGAGTATGTTCAGAGATTCCACGACTTGTCGCATGTGGTACCCTACATGGTCACACCTGAGTTCAAGAGAATTGAACGCTTCATTTGGGGATTAGCTCCTCAAATCATCAGCATGGTGACCTCCTCCAAACCTGCGACTATCACAGAAGCCATTGATTTGAGCGTGGCTCTTACGGAGGAGGCAATTCGTTTGAACAAGTTTGATGAAGTGGAGCCTAAGAAGAAGGAGACTCATGTGGAGTCATCTGGAGGGAACAAGCGGAAGTTTTCAAACTTCAAGCAGGGCACCGGGGTGGTGGTTAAGAAAGGGGAATCGAATGCGCCAGCGCAAGATACAGCTGGTAGTAGGAAGAAAGGAAAGGGATATATGGGTGCACAACCCAAGTGCAACTCATGCCAACGACATCACTTTGGTCGTTGCAGGCTAAGAGTTTGTGAATCATGTGGGAAGTCTGGTCATACGAAGGATTTTTGTTGGGCTAGTACTGGCCGGGGAGGCCAAGGCGGATTTGGGAATAGAAATAACCGTGGTGGTAATGGGAACCGCCCCCAAGGAAACCATGGAGGTGATGGGAATCGGGTCAATCATGCAAACCAAGCGGGCGCCATGAATCGAAATCATGGGAACAATCAAGCGGGAAACAATGGTGGGAACGGGCAGAGGCCCGGATGTTTCAACTGCGGTGATGTTGGGCATTACAAGAGGAATTGCCCGGAATTGAACCAAGCCTGCGGAAGGGTTTTCAACATAGAAGCAAGGGAAGCGCGCCAGGATCCCAATGTTGTCACTGGTACGTTCCCTGTAAACCAACGCTATGCATCCGTTTTATTTGATACTGGCGCCGATTATAGCTTCGTGTCGTTAGAATTTAAGAATATGCTTGGTTTAGCCGCTAGTAAGTTAGATATTCCGTACTCGATCGAATTAGCGAATGGGAAGTTAGTGGAAGCTAATGAAGTGATTCGAGGTTGCGTAATCGAATTGGGAGAGCGTGAGTTCGCTCTAGATCTACTACCAGTCCAGTTGGGAAGCTTTGACGTGGTAGTAGGGATGGATTGGTTATCGAGTAACAAGGCCGAGATAGTTTGTCATGAGAAGGTCGTTCGTATCCCGACCGATGATGGTGAGACCATTGTTGTTCACGGAGAAAAGCGTGAGACGCCGTTGAGGATTATTAGCTGCCTGAAGGCAAGAAAGTGTTTGCAAAAGGGATGTGCTGCCTTTCTGGCACACATTGTAGATAAGAAGGCTGCTGAGCCAAAGATCGAAGACATCCCTGTCGTGAGGGAGTACCCAGAAGTCTTTCCAGAAGATTTGCCTGGATTGCCGCCTCAGAGGCAAGTGGAGTTTCGCATCGATTTAGTTCCAGGCACCGCGCCTGTGGCTAAGGCACCCTACAGACTTGCTCCGTCTGAGATGCAGGAACTGTCGACACAACTTCAAGAGTTGTTAGACAACGGATTTATCCGACCGAGCTTCTCGCCTTGGGGAGCTCCAGTTTTGTTTGTCAAGAAGAAGGACGGTAGTTTCCGTATGTGCATTGACTACAGAGAGTTGAACAAGCTGACGATCAAGAATAGGTATCCTCTGCCAAGAATCGACGATCTGTTTGACCAACTTCAAGGTTCAAGCTTTTATTCAAAGATCGATCTTCGATCTGGATACCATCAGCTACGGAAACAGGAAGAGTGTATCCCAAAGACAGCCTTCAGAACTCGATATGGACACTACGAGTTTCTCGTTATGCCGTTTGGTTTGACAAACGCACCTGCAGTATTCATGGATTTGATGAATCGAGTTTGCAAGCCGTACCTGGATAAGTTCGTGATTGTGTTCATCGATGATATTTTGATTTATTCAAAGACGAGGGCTGAGCACGAGCGGCACTTAAGAGCCATTCTGGAGATGTTAAAGAAGGAACAGTTGTACGCCAAGTTCTCTAAGTGCGAGTTTTGGCTAAGAGAAGTGCAATTCCTTGGGCACGTGGTGAATGGAGATGGAATCCACGTGGATCCCACCAAGATCGAGGCGATCAATGATTGGGAAACGCCAAAGACGCCATCCAAGATCCGGCAATTCCTGGGTTTGGCAGGCTATTATCGAAGGTTCATTGAGAACTTTTCAAAGATCGCCCAACCATTGACGCTCCTCACTCAGAAGGACAAGAAGTTTGATTGGGGAATCAAACAGGAGGAAGCATTTCAGATATTGAAAGATAAGCTTTGCAACGCACCAATCTTAGCTCTACCGGAAGGTACCGATGATTTTGTGGTATACTGCGACGCATCGCGGCAAGGATTGGGTTGTGTGTTGATGCAACGCCAAAAGGTTATTGCCTACGCGTCACGCCAACTGAAGGTACACGAAAAGAACTATACCACACATGATTTGGAACTAGGCGCAGTAGTTTTTGCTTTAAAGATCTGGAGACACTACGTGTATGGTACAAAGTGTACAATCTTCACAGATCACAAGAGCCTCCAACATATATTCAACCAGAAGGAGTTGAACATGAGGCAAAGACGATGGGTAGAACTGTTGAACGATTACGACTGCGAGATTAAGTATCATCCATGGAAGGCGAATGTGGTCGCCGATGCCCTAAGTCGAAAAGAGAGGATCAAGCCCATAAGGGTTAGGGCTTTGGAGATGATCATTCAGACCGATCTTTACTCACACATTCGTGCAGCGCAGAAAGAAGCTCTCAAGGAAAGAAACCTTGAAGAAGAGTATCTCCGTGGGATGGAGAAGTGGTGTTTTGAGAAAAGGATTTGGGTTCCTCTGTTTGGTGGTTTAAGGAAGGTTATTTTCGATGAAGCTCACAAGTCGCGGTACTCTATCCATCCTGGAGCGGATAAGATGTACCAGGATCTTAAAGATTATTACTGGTGGCCTAGGATGAAAGGCGATATGGCTGTGTACTTGAGCAAATGTTTAACATGCGCCAAGGTTAAGGCGGAATACCAGAAGCCTTCGGGACTTCTGCAGCAACCAGAGATTCCCAAGTGGAAGTGGGAACAAATCTCTATGGATTTTTTTACGAAGTTGCCAAGAACGCCAAGAGGCCATGACACTATTTGGGTAATAGTGGATCGCTTAACGAAGTCAGCACACTTCCTACCTATCCAGGAGAAGGATAATACGAGCAAACTGGCCGAAATCTACATGAGAGAGATTGTTACACGCCATGGAGTACCTCTCTCAATCATCTCTGATAGAGACGGAAGGTTCGTATCGAGGATATGGCAATCCTTCCAGGAAGCTTTTGGCTCAAAGTTGAATCTGAGCACTGCTTTTCACCCGCAGACCGACGGCCAAAGCGAGCGGACGATACAGACACTAGAAGATATGCTGAGAGCATGTGTGATGGATTTGGGCGGTAGCTGGGATAAGCATTTGCCTTTGGTGGAGTTTTCATACAACAACAGCTACGACACCAGTATTGGTGCCGCGCCATTCGAAGCTTTATATGGGCGCAAGTGCAGATCGCCGCTTTGTTGGGCTGACGCAGGTGATAGACAGTTGGTTGGTCCTGAAGTGGTACAGAAACTACAGATAAGATCGCACAGATACGAGATCGCATCAGCGCGGCTCGTGACCGGCAGAAAGCCTACGCAGATCGAAGCAGGAAACCTCTAGAGTTCGAGGTTGGTGATATGGTTTTGTTGAAGGTATCACCCTGGAAGGGTGTGGCACGCTTTGGGAAACGTGGAAAGTTGAATCCGAGGTATATTGGACCGTTCAAGATCTTGGAGAGAATCGGGTTAGTAGCATACAAGTTGGATTTACCTGCTGAACTGAATGGTGTTCACGATACATTTCATGTATCCAATCTGAAGAGAAGTCCAACACAAGATACCGTTGCCATTCCTACCGACGAAATTCATGTTGACGACACGCTCCACTTCGTTGAAGAACCTGTTGAGGTCACGGATTGGAAAGTAAACAAGGCCCGCCGGAGCAGTGTCAAGCTCGTCAAAGTTCGTTGGAATGCTAGACATGGTCCTGAATTCACCTGGGAGTGTGAGGACCGAATGAAAGAGAAATACCCCCATCTATTTCCTGAGAACCCTGCTTCTACAAGCAGAGCTTAAAATTTCGGGACGAAATTTTTCTAACGGGGGAGAATGTGACAACCCTCACTAAACCAGGTATCCGTACGATTTAATTAATAATTAATTGCTGCTAAATTACTGTGCTTAACTGAAATTGCCAATGAACTGCTACTTGATTTCTAGCACTTGTATATTCCTGCATCATACTTTGATTGCCATCACTACATTATTTACACGTTGAACCTTAGTGACAAACATGATGCACTAAAGCACAGTAGCATTAGAACGGATAACCTATTGAACATGCTGATAAAGCCAGCATCAGGCAGACACTGCCTCTAAAGGCCTGTATGAGCCAGAAATATTTTACTACACCCATAGTGAGTGTAGGGATACAAGGGTTGTAAAATTGCGTCTCTAGGAATAAGATATAATGACTGGATGTGCCTAAAACGTACTCTAAGCACGAAACACAGCACTTTTATTAACGTACTAGCTTCTGGCTAACTAATAAAGTGCCAAAACATGAGGGAATATTCCTGACACTTTGCAGAACAAGATGTGTCACTAAAAGTATTATTAACAACGCTTTAAAGCTTACTTAAGCACTTTAACGGATTACCATCCAACCGAACAACCGGACTATACCCGGAACATAAAAATATTGCCAAAAATATTATTGATCTTTTTCTGAGCCAGTTAGGGTCCCTGATTACCCAAACACTCGCGTTAAAGCGCATCACACAACTAACCGAGTTAACCCCTAATCTAACTTGGTTTAAAGTAACTAATCCCTAACTATAGACTTGAAATCAAACCAAGACCCCCCCCCATTAGAAATCGGCCAACTAGGGGGAACCACAAGAGTACAAGTTTGATTATTTTATTGTTTATGCCTAATATCTAGGGAGCATATAAACCAATGGATTAAGCACTTGAATTTTTGTCTATAAAATCATCACTAAACACACTAGAGATTACACTTCACAATCACCAACACACTCTTTCTCTCCTCTCCTCCCAACTCTCGGCCGAACACCCCCTTGTCTACACATCCATTTTCGGCTCTTGTTCAACCCATTCCAAGCACATACAAGTGTTCAAGGTCACGTATTAGGAGTCTTGGAGCAAACGGAAGCGGAAGGACCTCGTTACCTTGCTTTTATCCACCTCATTTTCGTCTAGAATCTTCCCTAGCCCCGAGCTAGAGGTATAACACTTAAAACTCATACTCGAACATATCTAAAGTGGTTAATAAGATTTGTAACGGTTAAAAGTCGGAAACTTATCTTTTGAATCTTTAAAGTTTACTAAAACATGAATCTTGTTGGTTAAAAGATCATAAGTTGTGTAAAAGTTGCAGTGTTTAAATATGGTGATTATTTAGGCCCGATCTACGTAGTGGTAGCTCGGATCATCGTTTAACCCAACTTTGTTAAGATCATAGATCTTGACATAAGCTTGTTTCTATCGGTACAAGGGTTAAAAGGTGAAACTCTACCACACGAGAAACATGAACTTGTGTAAAAGTATTTTTACTGGTAAAATAGTGTTTAAAACTAGCGGATCTACGTATCTGCAAGTGGTATTTTCGTAGAACCAAGTGTCGAGAAAATCATGTTTTATAAAGGTCGGATGACACACTAACAAGTGTGATTTTTACAAACCACAAGTGTATAAACACTTGTGAAATGAAAAGTTTCGACAAAATAACAATCTTTGAGAAAGATGACGGGAAGTTGTAAAGGATGATTTATTCTAAAAACGAGGTTTTTACGGGATTAAGTTATTTTACGCATAGATCCACAAAATATAACGGGATCTACACTATAGTTTTTGGAAAAACCACAAGTTCATGTGATTATGCGATTTACATACTTGTCGACTAGTTTGATGTGTTGGAAATTGATTGATTGATTAAAGAAGTGTTGAAATGATTTTGTAAAAGAAAATGATACGCTTGAAAGCGTGGCCACCTCCAGTTACAGGGGAAACTCTGGCGAAATTTTTCTAAAAATATAACACTTAGAATTATTTACAAGTGTTAGAGCTATTTTTGATATGCTTTCAAAATATATTTCGCCACGACTTTATTTACAAATATTCGGAGGTGGGATTTTCACAAAACTAAACGTGATAAGTATATATTTTGTAAATATATTTTTCACCACGCTGTTTATGATTATTTTGTGAAAATACATAAATATTATTTTTAGAGTAAAAATAATATTTCGGACGATAACAAGACCTAAAGTAATAGAAACGCTTACACGACAAACATATAAGTTACAACGGTAATTATTATTACCACACGACTACTAAAACGTAACTTACGCATTATACGGAACTATTCATGAACGCGTATCTTGTCGACGCATTATTTTGGAAATATTATGTGAAGTGAAAATATAATATTTTTGAGAAAAATATTTATATTTTGGAAGTAGAAGTAAAAATATATTAAGTGGGACTTAATGATATAATACAAATACACATGTATTAAATCCCCCATCCTTGGGAAGGAGATTAACTACCAAGTACATGCAAAATATAAACACGAAATAGTTGTCTAACTATTTCCCAAAAACTTAAACTATAAAGCTAAGGCACGGCCATCCGTCTAATAGAATTAGCACATGTAGGTCGTTGCACAGCTGCCTGACATCCGGATTACTTGGTATAGTGACGCACTGACTGTGAGTTCATGTCCCCCTTTTCTCTTAACTGTTTTCAGTTTTCTAAACTGCGGGGGTGAAATACATGTTACATTGATTATGAATACTTTATACATGGTATGGTTAGCGTAAGGAGGTTTGTTACTTAGATCATGTGAGTGGGTAGGCGGAAACTTGAGGCCATTAATCCTCATGGTAGGACCGAGGGACAGGAGCGGTAGATCTATCTGGGTGTAGCGAGCCCAGCCCCAGGTCCAGCATAACGGACCTCGGGGTGACTTAGTGCCCGACGCATAAATCCGCTAGGTTTGAGTCTTCCTACTTGCACTTCACACATATCAATGGCCTTGCAAACCATTGGTGATCTCTTTTTCCTTATTTGCTGCATACCAGGATTTTTGATAAATACAAAGGTTTATTTACTTACTTATACATGAACTCGCTCAACATTATTGTTGATTTTTCAACTTACATGTATTTCAGGGAATTAAAAGATCTGGCACGGTATGGCATGTTTTCCGCTGCATTAGTCACCGAGGTCATCTAGGGTTCGGGGAATGTGACTCTTTCCTGGACAAGTCACAGTCCTTGAATCATGTTTATGTTAAGAATGAATTTGTAATGTTTGGTGAACAAGTTATGGTTGTTAGGGTGTTATCCCGTTAAGACAATGTTATGGTATTTTTATTTTAATGGATGATCTTGCATATTTTAATTCATATAGCTTTGTTATGATTAAGCTATGGTATTAAGAAGTCACACCAAATTAACCACGCTTCCGCAAAGCCAGGGTGTGGCACAATGCAAGGTAGGGGACATCGATTCTTGATGATAAGCTTGTTAAGCTCACGATAATCGATACACATTCGGAAAGATCCATCTTTCTTTTTCACAAAAAAGATAGGAGCGCCCCAAGGTGAAAAGCTCGGACGAATGAATCCTTTGTCAGAAAGCTCCTGAAGCTGTTTAGATAATTCTTGCATCTCAGATGGTGCAAGACGGTAAGGTGATTTAGCAATAGGATTTGCACCAGGTACAAGATCGATACGAAACTCAACTTGGCGAACAGGAGGTAAACCAGGTAATTCTTCAGGATATACCTCAGGATAATCCCGAACAACAGGGATATCTTGGATAGTCTTATCCTTGCCTTTCTCCTCCATGATATGTTCCAAGAAGGCGACATAGTTCTTTTGTAGGTATTTTTGGGCTTGGGTACAAGACATCAGTTTAAGACTACTAACGGGTTTCTCCCCACGAACTTCTAAGATCTCACCAGTTGAAAGCGGTATACGTATAATCTTCTCAAAGCAAACCACCTCAGCGTGGTACTTGGCTAACCAATCCATTCCTACTATTACATCGAAGTTCCCAAGTTGCATCGGCGTGAGGTCAATAGGAAAAAGATGGTTATTAAGATTCAACTAGAAATTTTGAAGAACGGAGTCAAGTACAACGGGTTCACCACTAGCTACTTCTACTGTCAAGGGTTTCCTAGTTTTGTTCTAGTCATCGAAAGCAGAGGCTCAAAAGCTAAGGATACAAAACTCTTATCGGCACCCAAATCAAATAGAACAGAAGCAGGTTGGTTGTTAACAAAGAACGTACTGTTCACCACTTCGTTATCTGCGCGTGCCTCGTTTGCATTCAGATTAAAAGCTCGACCACGAGCCTGTGCCTGATTTGCGTTTGCCAACTTCGGGCAGTTGTTCCTGTAGCGGGTCAGATCCCCACAATTGTAACATGAACCAGGCGGGTAGTGAGGTCGTGCAGGATTCTAGGCAGGGTTTTGTGCAGGGTTTTGAGCTGCCTGATTTTGGTTAGGAGCGAAGCGGCAGGTATTTGCAAGATGACCAGACTTGCCACAGTTTGTGCAGATGCGGCATTGCACTTGTGGTTGGTGGTGGTTGTTACACTTATTGCACAAAGGTGCATTGCCAGCGTATTACCTCTTGGAAGCAGGTTATGCAGGCTGATTAGGAGCAGCCTGATTTGTCTGAGCAGTAACAACGAAATTCTTGGTAGCCTTACGCTTCCTTTATTTCTTAGAGGACTCAGCTTTCTTACCCTTTTGTTCCTTGGTGTTATCAGATTGTTTCTGTTTCTTGTCACCCTTCCTGTGGAGTTTACCCTTTTTAACTTGAGAGTCAGTTAGGGTTGCTGCCAGTGATAATATCCTGAACATGATCTGGCAAACCGTTTATGTACTTCTCAATAGCCTTATCCAAAGGCGTGACCATTGTCGGACAGAGCAAGCTTAACTCCTCGTATCTATCAGTGTATGCCCGGTGTTCACCACTGTCTTATTTAAGGTCATGGAACTCATTTTCTAAAGCCATCTGCTCGTGACGAGGGCAAAACTCTCTCATCATAAGAGCTCTAAGTTCCTCCCAAGTTTGACCCAAAGCAACCTCAGCACCTCGGTCTCTCATTAACCCATTCCACCATGTGAGAGCCCTCTTTTGGTCTCAGGTCGTGGTTTCGGCTCTCATATAAATATATACATAATACATACATATCACACATATCATGTAAAAGTCACGTTTCCAATTAATAATAATCATATATACACAAAATATTACAAGGTGTTCGATCGGAAAAACCTCGAGTGTCACATTATCCCCAAGTTTTAAGAACTTTCGTCCCGAAAGTTGAAGCAGCCACTGCCAAGCTAGCGTGTTTTAACGGGGTGTCACATCATCCCCCCGTTAGTTTGGAATTTCGTCCCGAAATTCGGTTGTAGCTTCAGTGCTGGGGTTTTCGTTTGGGAATAACTGGGGATACTTGGACTTCATCTGGTCCTCCCGCTCCCAGGTAAACTCTGGGCCGCGCCGTGAGTTCCAACGAACTCGCACAAGGGGTATCTGGCTACGTTTGAGGGTTTTGATTTCTCGATCCGTGATCTCAATCGGTTCCTCAGTAAAGTGTAGCTGTTCGTCAATCGTCAGTTCCTTAAAAGGAATCACAAGTGTTTCATCCGACAAACACTTCTTCAGGTTAGATACGTGAAATACGTTGTGCACTGCACTCAGCTCTGCAGGCAGGTTCAATCTATAAGCAACCTTACCGATTTTCTCGGTAATTTCGAATGGTCCAACATACCGTGGATTCAGCTTGCCCCGTTTACCGAAACGGACCACACCCTTCCAGGGTGAGACTTTAAGTAGAACCCGGTCCCCGACCTGGAATTCTAATGGTCTCTTACGCTTATCAGCATAGCTTTTCTGACGGTCACGAGCTGCCGCCATGCGTTGCCTGATCTGGGAAATCTTTTCCGTAGTATCTACTACTAGTTCTGGGCCTGTGAGTTGACTATCACCGACTTCCGCCCAGCAAAGAGGTGATCGGCATTTACGACCGTACAATGCCTCAAAAGGTGCCGCCTGAATACTAGTGTGATAGCTGTTGTTGTAGGAGAATTCCACCAGCGGCAGATGTTTCTCCCAGTTCTTGCCAAAATCGATCACACATGCTCTAAGCATGTCTTCCAGGGTTTGGATGGTGCGTTCAGACTGCCCATCCGTTTGCGGGTGGTAAGCGGTGCTCATGTCCAAACGTGAGCCAAAGGATTTGTGCATAGCTTGCCACAACTCGGAAGTAAAACGAGCGTCTCGGTCGGAAATAATAGAAGTTGGCACCCCGTGCCTGGAGACTACTTCCTTTAAATAGACCTCTGCCAAGGTAGAAAACTTGTCCGTTTCCTTAATGGCCAAAAAGTGTGCAGACTTAGTCAATCGATCTACTATCACCCAGATAGTATCATTCCCGCGTTGAGATCTAGGTAGCCCTGTAACAAAATCCATGGAAATCTGTTCCCATTTCCATTTCGGGATTTCGGGTTGCTGTAGTAGGCCTGCTGGTTTCTGATACTCGATCTTGACTCTTGCGCAGGTCAAACATTTGCCAACGTAGGCTGCTATGTGGGCTTTCATGCCAGGCCACCAGTAGGTGGTCCTTAAGTCGTGGTACATCTTATCTGAACCAGGATGTACTGAGTAACGGGACTTATGGGCTTCGTCCATCACAAGCTCTCGTAGATCTCCGTAAAGTGGGACCCAAATGCGCCCTGCCACATAGTAGGCGCCGTCCTCTTTCCGTTCCAGTTGTTGTCTCGATCCTCGCAGGGACTCAGCCCTGATGTTTTCTGGTTTCAGTGCTTCAATCTGAGCATTTCGAATCTGGGTAGGAAGACTAGACTGGATGGTAAGTTGCAATGCTCGCACGCGCTTTGGTATAGTGTCTTTCCGGCTGAGGGCGTCTGCCACAACATTGGCCTTGCCCGGATGATACTTGATGGCGCATTCATAATCATTCAGAAGTTCGACCCATCGACGCTGTCGCATGTTTAATTCCTTTTGCTTGAAGATATGCTCGAGACTCCTGTGATCGGTGTAAATGGTGCACTTGGTACCGTACAGGTAATGTCTCCATATCTTAAGCGCAAATATCACTGCTCCCAGTTCCAAGTCGTGTGTTGTGTAGTTCCTTTCGTGTGTCTTAAGTTGTCGTGAGGCGTAAGCAATAACTTTCTCGCGTTGCATCAACACGCAACCGAGTCCATGAATAGACGCATCGCAGTAAACCACAAAGTCGTCCGTTCCTTCAGGTAACGAGAGAATAGGAGCACTGCAGAGGTTATCCTTAAGCCTCTGAAAAGCAGATTCCTGTGCTTCATTCCACTTGTAGGCGACGCCTTTCTGAGTGAGCGTAGTGAGGGGTTGTGCAATCTTCGAGAATCCTTGAATGAATCTGCGGTAGTAACCAGCCAATCCCAAGAATTGGCGAACTTCAGTCGGAGTCTTAGGGGTAGGCCAATTCTTTATAGAGTCGATCTTAGCTGGGTCGACGTGGATTCCATCCTTGTTAACCACGTGCCCAAGGAAATGGACTTCTCGAAGCCAGAAGTCGCATTTCGAGAACTTGGCATACAGTTGCTCATTGCGAAGGAGTTCGAGGATAAGGCGTAGGTGCTGTTCATGCTCTTCCTGACTTTTCGAGTAGATCAAGATGTCGTCTATAAACACGATCACAAATTTGTCGAGGTAGGGTTTGCATACTCGGTTCATAAGATCCATGAACACTGCAGGGGCGTTGGTCATTCCGAAGGGCATAACGAGGAATTCATAATGACCATAACGAGTTCTGAATGCGGTTTTGGAGGTGTCTTCATTACGGACCCTTAACTGATGATAGCCTGATCGCAGGTCAATCTTAGAATAGTAGCTCGATCCTTGCAGTTGATCAAACAAATCGTCGATTCGCGGGAGAGGGTAACGATTCTTGATGGTAACCTTGTTCAACTCACGATAGTCTATGCACATTCGGAACGTGCCATCCTTCTTCTTAACAAAGAGTACCGGTGCTCCCCAGGGTGATGAACTAGGACGGATAAACCCTTTATCCAATAGTTCTTGTAATTGCGTCGAGAGTTCCTTCAATTCTGCGGGGGCTAGTCGATAAGGCGCACGAGCTATAGGCGCTGCTCCGGGAGCTAGCTCGATTTGGAATTCGACCTGACGATGTGGAGGGAGTCCAGGTAATTCCTCCGGAAATACCTCGGGATAGTCGCGCACCACCGGAAAGTCTTCAATCCTCTTTTCCTTTTCCTGCGTGTTGGTAACAAGTGCTAAGATAGCGGTGTGCCCTTTTCGTAGACACTTCTGGGCCTTCAAGAACGAGATAACGCCGGAGATTTCTCCACTTTTGCCACCTTGTACAATGAGGGGTTTGCCAGAACGGCGAGGAATACGAACTGCTTTCTCTTGACAGAGGATCTCAGCACGATGCTTGGATAACCAATCCATACCAATAACGACGTCGAAGCTTCCAAGAGTAACAGGGAAAAGATCGATACTAAATGTCTGACCAGACAACTCTAGTTTGCAGCCTTTGACAACATGTGAGGCCTCGATGTTTCTACCATTAGCTAACTCGACGATATGAGGAGAACTTAGTAACGAAAGCGGACGCTTAAGCTTCTTACTAATACGTAGGGATACATAACTAGCATCGGCACCGGAATCAAATAACACAGAAACATAACGATCATCGAGTAGGAACTTACCCGTCACGACATTGGGGTCATTCCTTGCTTCACCAGCTCCAATCACGAAAGCTCTTCCTCTAGCACCATTCCCAGCATTGTTGTTCTGATTGTTGTTCCCAGCTCCCTGATTATTGTTGCGGTTCTGATTCAGTTCAGGGCAATCCTTCTTAAAGTGCCCCTCAGCTCCACACTTAAAACATGCCCGGTTGTTTCCCTGCTGCTGTTGCTGTTGGGGTTGTTGCTGATTCTGTCTTGCTGGGAACTGACTTCTACAATCCTTGGCTTCGTGCCCCATCTTGTGGCATCGCTGACACTGGCCCTTGTTACATGCCCCATTGTGGTGCTTGTTACACTTGTTGCACTTAGGGTAGCTTCCCCGGTAGCCACCCTGTTGCTGAGTGCCTTTGTTGTTGTCAGTTTTCCTTTGCTGCGCTGGGGCCTGAGTGGGGTTAGCATCCTTGCTTTGACTTCCTTCCCACTTACGCTTGCTGTCACTAGAAGTTCCGACAGTAGCACTGATCCTTTTGGGCAACCTGCCCTCTTCCACAGCCTGATCAGTAAGTTTGTGAGCAAGTCGAACAATCGGCTGAATGGTAGTGTGGTTGGCTGAAGTGACATGGCTTCGAATTTCTGGAGCCAAACCTTTGATATACAGTTCGATCCTTCGGTACATTGGTCGAGACATGTTTGGGCAAAGAGCAGCATAGTCGTTAGACAGTTTGGTGTAGGTCTCAATTTCCGACCCAACCATCTTGAGTTCATAGTACTCGTTCTCAAGCTTGTGGATATCATCCCGGTGACAATATTCATCCTTAATCATGTCCTTGAAATCCTCCCACGCAGTAGCATTTGCGGTTTCTAATCCGAACATCTGAATTTGTGCCTTCCACCAAGAAAGTGCGCTCCCTTCAAGTGTAGCAGTAGCAAACTTCACCCAGTTCGCAGGGGGACACTCACAAACAGCAAAAACAGCTTCAATCTTCTCAATCCAATGCAGAAGACCTATGGCACCCTCCGTGCCGTTGAAAGGGAGAGGCTTGCAATCCATGAAAGTTTTGAAAGTACACACTGGTGGTTGCGCAGGTGCATGCTGACCTGTTCGTGAGAAGCGAAGCGTATAGGTTTAGAGGCGAAAAGTCGATGTGGCGGTAGGATCTAAACATCCTAGAACAACGAGCTTACCTATAGGGTGAGCTGCAAAAGCCGCAGCCACTGTGTTGAGCAGGTTAGTGAACTGAGCCTGCGTCATGTTAATGTTTCCTCTTCCGCGTCCACTCATTGTCTTCATAACCAGAAAACACAGTATGAGTGTGATGCCGTAGTGTAGCGAGAATGAGATAGAAGAGAGAGGTGCATCTATCTAGTTTAGGCACACTAGTACGTATATCATAACAGGAAACATAAAGCAAACAAGTAAACACTGGTCCGAGCTATGAAGTCGAATGTGTCGAGCCTTGCACTTGGAGTGTAGTGTTGTCGCGAGTCACGGGTTATAGTCTGGTTTTCTCCAAAAAGATTTTTCCCCCTTTTTAAAACCAAGTTCACTATAACCAATGGCTCTGATACCAATCTGTCACACCCCCAAAATCCACCTGCGGATAACACCCGCTTCGGGGGCGTGACCGACCAGGATCCAGCCACCAATTATACTGAATACTTAAGTTGATAACAAAAGTAATACTTACTAATCATAAGCTTAGCAAATATTAAGTTCAGAGTTTAAAGTGTTAAGTTCAAAACAGTAATAAATAGCGGAAGCATAAGTAAGGTAGTTTAAAACAAAGTTCATGTTTCAAAATAAGGTAACACCCAACACAAGGGTGAACAGACACTACACGTTCCCAAGCTGCAAGCTCCTTCGTCACTGGTTACCTGCAAAGCATGCAGTAAGGGGTCAACAATAATGCTGAGTGAGTTCACTAGTTATCCAGTTTTAATTACCAAAAACTTTGTCTCACCGGTTAATTTATCCGTTTATACATGCTCTGGGGAGCTACCCCAAAAGTTAGCGACTAAACTGTTTTTCCAATACCGAACACTAGGTAACCGTTGCGTATCCGCAGGATGCCCCGATGTCAATGTTCTATCATCATTGACGGATTTCTGAGTTCATTAGTTCACGCCCGTCCCAAACCAGGGCACGGTGTGAGGCTGGTAAACACCTAAATAGCGCTATCAACTAATAACCCGTTCGCCTAACCCGGCGACTAATCGGTATTTGTAGTAGGGACTTGAGTGATAGAGTTTCGTTTAGTGCCGTTAGTTGCAATCCGTATAAACAGTAATTAACCAAAAGGTTTCCCAATACCCGGGAAGGAAAAGTAAGTTTCGTTCCCAATAACTAGGGAAGGTATGTAAATGGTATCCCCTTTTACCAGGGGATAGGGTTGTTAGTCTCGTGTCCCAAACCACCGGGACGCATGCTTTTAAGTTGTGAACTCACCTTGGGTTGCTCGGTAGGTTTAGGTTACTTGTCAATCACGTTGGTCACCACGTCCTAACATGGTTACCGGTATAGGTCAGGTTCGGTGTACAAGCATTCACGTAAAACACATATAGGCACGTAACTAACACGTATCAAGCATATAAGTAAACAGTGGGTTACTGGGCCGGCCTAAGAAATTAAGCAGTCAACAGCAACATATAATCCAGTCAACAGATAGTCCAAGTTAAACACATATGGGCCCAGTAACCAAAATGAACAGCCCACTCGCAACCAGCTGGTCTCGAGTCGCAACCAGGTGGTTTCGGCTTGTCACGCTGTGGTTGCGAGTCGTAACCGTGGTCTCGAGTCATCATGCTGTGGTTGCGAGTCGCAACCGACGTAGTCTCGAGTCGCAATCACGTGGTTTCGACTTGTCATGCTTTAGTTGCGAGTCGCAACGGTGTGGTTTCGAGTCGGAATGCTGTGGTTGCGAGTCGTAATGCCGTCGTTGCGAGTCGTAATCTGTCACTTTCATATACACGTGATGATGCAGATATGACAGTCCAAATTGTACACATAAAATCAGACCCAGATTAGGAAACTACCAATAAGGTTTCACTAACACTTTTCCTAATCTGCCCATTGGTAAATATAGATCAAACTTTGCCATTTTTAAAACCTTCAAACCATATTCAAACAAGTTCTTCTTATGTTCATAGTTTTCTAGGGTTTTCATGCCAACATAAACACCTATTTATGAGCCGTAAATCACATATTTTTGACAAGATCATGATGCTAAACAAGAAAACATACATTATATAGTCGAAATCTCATATTTAACAACATCATTTTGCAAGAACAATGAAGCATTCATTTTATAATCTTGAACATAGTTTTGGTTGGCATAAACATTCCTACACTACCATTTCTAACATGTTACCACATATTTGTCAAACTTTTACAAATCAACCTAAAAGTCATACAAAACTACTAATCAAGCATTTCCTTGTTCATACAACATACATACATCTTAAACACAAAAGAAAACACTAACCGGTTATGAAAAGGAGGAGCCGAAAACAAAGAGAAGAGAATGAGAGAAGATGAAGTGTCCGAGTGATCCGAGCTTGACCGAGTCCTTGTCCGAGATCCTTGCTTGAACCGAGAATTTGGAAGAGTTTGGATGTTGTTTTGGGGTTTTCTTAGTTGAGAGAAAATAAGGAGTGTATGTGTTGGTGTGTTGTGCCAAATGAAGGAAATGAAGGAAAGTGGGGGATTATATACCAAGTGTCAACAAGACTAAGGGGGTTTCGGGTTGGGCTTGGGGGTTTCGGCCCAAACCGGTTTCGGCTCAAAGGCCTACTCGAGACCGAGTGGCCCACTCGCAACCGCCCGGTTGCGAGTCATGGTCTCGGGTCGTGGTTTCGGCTCTCATATAAATATATACATAATACATACATATCACACATATCATGTAAAAGTCACGTTTCCAATTAATAATAATCATATATACACAAAATATTACAAGGTGTTCGATCGGAAAAACCTCGAGTGTCACATTATCCCCAAGTTTTAAGAACTTTCGTCCCGAAAGTTGAAGCAGCCACTGCCAAGCTAGCGTGTTTTAACGGGGTGTCACATCATCCCCCCGTTAGTTTGGAATTTCGTCCCGAAATTCGGTTGTAGCTTCAGTGCTGGGGTTTTCGTTTGGGAATAACTGGGGATACTTGGACTTCATCTGGTCCTCCCGCTCCCAGGTAAACTCTGGGCCGCGCCGTGAGTTCCAACGAACTCGCACAAGGGGTATCTGGCTACGTTTGAGGGTTTTGATTTCTCGATCCGTGATCTCAATCGGTTCCTCAGTAAAGTGTAGCTGTTCGTCAATCGTCAGTTCCTTAAAAGGAATCACAAGTGTTTCATCCGACAAACACTTCTTCAGGTTAGATACGTGAAATACGTTGTGCACTGCACTCAGCTCTGCAGGCAGGTTCAATCTATAAGCAACCTTACCGATTTTCTCGGTAATTTCGAATGGTCCAACATACCGTGGATTCAGCTTGCCCCGTTTACCGAAACGGACCACACCCTTCCAGGGTGAGACTTTAAGTAGAACCCGGTCCCCGACCTGGAATTCTAATGGTCTCTTACGCTTATCAGCATAGCTTTTCTGACGGTCACGAGCTGCCGCCATGCGTTGCCTGATCTGGGAAATCTTTTCCGTAGTATCTACTACTAGTTCTGGGCCTGTGAGTTGACTATCACCGACTTCCGCCCAGCAAAGAGGTGATCGGCATTTACGACCGTACAATGCCTCAAAAGGTGCCGCCTGAATACTAGTGTGATAGCTGTTGTTGTAGGAGAATTCCACCAGCGGCAGATGTTTCTCCCAGTTCTTGCCAAAATCGATCACACATGCTCTAAGCATGTCTTCCAGGGTTTGGATGGTGCGTTCAGACTGCCCATCCGTTTGCGGGTGGTAAGCGGTGCTCATGTCCAAACGTGAGCCAAAGGATTTGTGCATAGCTTGCCACAACTCGGAAGTAAAACGAGCGTCTCGGTCGGAAATAATAGAAGTTGGCACCCCGTGCCTGGAGACTACTTCCTTTAAATAGACCTCTGCCAAGGTAGAAAACTTGTCCGTTTCCTTAATGGCCAAAAAGTGTGCAGACTTAGTCAATCGATCTACTATCACCCAGATAGTATCATTCCCGCGTTGAGATCTAGGTAGCCCTGTAACAAAATCCATGGAAATCTGTTCCCATTTCCATTTCGGGATTTCGGGTTGCTGTAGTAGGCCTGCTGGTTTCTGATACTCGATCTTGACTCTTGCGCAGGTCAAACATTTGCCAACGTAGGCTGCTATGTGGGCTTTCATGCCAGGCCACCAGTAGGTGGTCCTTAAGTCGTGGTACATCTTATCTGAACCAGGATGTACTGAGTAACGGGACTTATGGGCTTCGTCCATCACAAGCTCTCGTAGATCTCCGTAAAGTGGGACCCAAATGCGCCCTGCCACATAGTAGGCGCCGTCCTCTTTCCGTTCCAGTTGTTGTCTCGATCCTCGCAGGGACTCAGCCCTGATGTTTTCTGGTTTCAGTGCTTCAATCTGAGCATTTCGAATCTGGGTAGGAAGACTAGACTGGATGGTAAGTTGCAATGCTCGCACGCGCTTTGGTATAGTGTCTTTCCGGCTGAGGGCGTCTGCCACAACATTGGCCTTGCCCGGATGATACTTGATGGCGCATTCATAATCATTCAGAAGTTCGACCCATCGACGCTGTCGCATGTTTAATTCCTTTTGCTTGAAGATATGCTCGAGACTCCTGTGATCGGTGTAAATGGTGCACTTGGTACCGTACAGGTAATGTCTCCATATCTTAAGCGCAAATATCACTGCTCCCAGTTCCAAGTCGTGTGTTGTGTAGTTCCTTTCGTGTGTCTTAAGTTGTCGTGAGGCGTAAGCAATAACTTTCTCGCGTTGCATCAACACGCAACCGAGTCCATGAATAGACGCATCGCAGTAAACCACAAAGTCGTCCGTTCCTTCAGGTAACGAGAGAATAGGAGCACTGCAGAGGTTATCCTTAAGCCTCTGAAAAGCAGATTCCTGTGCTTCATTCCACTTGTAGGCGACGCCTTTCTGAGTGAGCGTAGTGAGGGGTTGTGCAATCTTCGAGAATCCTTGAATGAATCTGCGGTAGTAACCAGCCAATCCCAAGAATTGGCGAACTTCAGTCGGAGTCTTAGGGGTAGGCCAATTCTTTATAGAGTCGATCTTAGCTGGGTCGACGTGGATTCCATCCTTGTTAACCACGTGCCCAAGGAAATGGACTTCTCGAAGCCAGAAGTCGCATTTCGAGAACTTGGCATACAGTTGCTCATTGCGAAGGAGTTCGAGGATAAGGCGTAGGTGCTGTTCATGCTCTTCCTGACTTTTCGAGTAGATCAAGATGTCGTCTATAAACACGATCACAAATTTGTCGAGGTAGGGTTTGCATACTCGGTTCATAAGATCCATGAACACTGCAGGGGCGTTGGTCATTCCGAAGGGCATAACGAGGAATTCATAATGACCATAACGAGTTCTGAATGCGGTTTTGGAGGTGTCTTCATTACGGACCCTTAACTGATGATAGCCTGATCGCAGGTCAATCTTAGAATAGTAGCTCGATCCTTGCAGTTGATCAAACAAATCGTCGATTCGCGGGAGAGGGTAACGATTCTTGATGGTAACCTTGTTCAACTCACGATAGTCTATGCACATTCGGAACGTGCCATCCTTCTTCTTAACAAAGAGTACCGGTGCTCCCCAGGGTGATGAACTAGGACGGATAAACCCTTTATCCAATAGTTCTTGTAATTGCGTCGAGAGTTCCTTCAATTCTGCGGGGGCTAGTCGATAAGGCGCACGAGCTATAGGCGCTGCTCCGGGAGCTAGCTCGATTTGGAATTCGACCTGACGATGTGGAGGGAGTCCAGGTAATTCCTCCGGAAATACCTCGGGATAGTCGCGCACCACCGGAAAGTCTTCAATCCTCTTTTCCTTTTCCTGCGTGTTGGTAACAAGTGCTAAGATAGCGGTGTGCCCTTTTCGTAGACACTTCTGGGCCTTCAAGAACGAGATAACGCCGGAGATTTCTCCACTTTTGCCACCTTGTACAATGAGGGGTTTGCCAGAACGGCGAGGAATACGAACTGCTTTCTCTTGACAGAGGATCTCAGCACGATGCTTGGATAACCAATCCATACCAATAACGACGTCGAAGCTTCCAAGAGTAACAGGGAAAAGATCGATACTAAATGTCTGACCAGACAACTCTAGTTTGCAGCCTTTGACAACATGTGAGGCCTCGATGTTTCTACCATTAGCTAACTCGACGATATGAGGAGAACTTAGTAACGAAAGCGGACGCTTAAGCTTCTTACTAATACGTAGGGATACATAACTAGCATCGGCACCGGAATCAAATAACACAGAAACATAACGATCATCGAGTAGGAACTTACCCGTCACGACATTGGGGTCATTCCTTGCTTCACCAGCTCCAATCACGAAAGCTCTTCCTCTAGCACCATTCCCAGCATTGTTGTTCTGATTGTTGTTCCCAGCTCCCTGATTATTGTTGCGGTTCTGATTCAGTTCAGGGCAATCCTTCTTAAAGTGCCCCTCAGCTCCACACTTAAAACATGCCCGGTTGTTTCCCTGCTGCTGTTGCTGTTGGGGTTGTTGCTGATTCTGTCCAGCTGGGAACTGACTTCGACAATCCTTGGCGTCGTGCCCCATCTTGTGGCATCGCTGACACTGGCCCTTGTTACATGCCCCATTGTGGTGCTTGTTACACTTGTTGCACTTAGGGTAGCTTCCCCGGTAGCCACCCTGTTGCTGAGTGCCTTTGTTGTTGTCAGTTTTCCTTTGCTGCGCTGGGGCCTGAGTGGGGTTAGCATCCTTGCTTTGACTTCCTTCCCACTTACGCTTGCTGTCACTAGAAGTTCCGACAGTAGCACTGATCCTTTTGGGCAACCTGCCCTCTTCCACAGCCTGATCAGTAAGTTTGTGAGCAAGTCGAACAATCGGCTGAATGGTAGTGTGGTTGGCTGAAGTGACATGGCTTCGAATTTCTGGAGCCAAACCTTTGATATACAGTTCGATCCTTCGGTACATTGGTCGAGACATGTTTGGGCAAAGAGCAGCATAGTCGTTAGACAGTTTGGTGTAGGTCTCAATTTCCGACCCAACCATCTTGAGTTCATAGTACTCGTTCTCAAGCTTGTGGATATCATCCCGGTGACAATATTCATCCTTAATCATGTCCTTGAAATCCTCCCACGCAGTAGCATTTGCGGTTTCTAATCCGAACATCTGAATTTGTGCCTTCCACCAAGAAAGTGCGCTCCCTTCAAGTGTAGCAGTAGCAAACTTCACCCAGTTCGCAGGGGGACACTCACAAACAGCAAAAACAGCTTCAATCTTCTCAATCCAATGCAGAAGACCTATGGCACCCTCCGTGCCGTTGAAAGGGAGAGGCTTGCAATCCATGAAAGTTTTGAAAGTACACACTGGTGGTTGCGCAGGTGCATGCTGACCTGTTCGTGAGAAGCGAAGCGTATAGGTTTAGAGGCGAAAAGTCGATGTGGCGGTAGGATCTAAACATCCTAGAACAACGAGCTTACCTATAGGGTGAGCTGCAAAAGCCGCAGCCACTGTGTTGAGCAGGTTAGTGAACTGAGCCTGCGTCATGTTAATGTTTCCTCTTCCGCGTCCACTCATTGTCTTCATAACCAGAAAACACAGTATGAGTGTGATGCCGTAGTGTAGCGAGAATGAGATAGAAGAGAGAGGTGCATCTATCTAGTTTAGGCACACTAGTACGTATATCATAACAGGAAACATAAAGCAAACAAGTAAACACTGGTCCGAGCTATGAAGTCGAATGTGTCGAGCCTTGCACTTGGAGTGTAGTGTTGTCGCGAGTCACGGGTTATAGTCTGGTTTTCTCCAAAAAGATTTTTCCCCCTTTTTAAAACCAAGTTCACTATAACCAATGGCTCTGATACCAATCTGTCACACCCCCAAAATCCACCTGCGGATAACACCCGCTTCGGGGGCGTGACCGACCAGGATCCAGCCACCAATTATACTGAATACTTAAGTTGATAACAAAAGTAATACTTACTAATCATAAGCTTAGCAAATATTAAGTTCAGAGTTTAAAGTGTTAAGTTCAAAACAGTAATAAATAGCGGAAGCATAAGTAAGGTAGTTTAAAACAAAGTTCATGTTTCAAAATAAGGTAACACCCAACACAAGGGTGAACAGACACTACACGTTCCCAAGCTGCAAGCTCCTTCGTCACTGGTTACCTGCAAAGCATGCAGTAAGGGGTCAACAATAATGCTGAGTGAGTTCACTAGTTATCCAGTTTTAATTACCAAAAACTTTGTCTCACCGGTTAATTTATCCGTTTATACATGCTCTGGGGAGCTACCCCAAAAGTTAGCGACTAAACTGTTTTTCCAATACCGAACACTAGGTAACCGTTGCGTATCCGCAGGATGCCCCGATGTCAATGTTCTATCATCATTGACGGATTTCTGAGTTCATTAGTTCACGCCCGTCCCAAACCAGGGCACGGTGTGAGGCTGGTAAACACCTAAATAGCGCTATCAACTAATAACCCGTTCGCCTAACCCGGCGACTAATCGGTATTTGTAGTAGGGACTTGAGTGATAGAGTTTCGTTTAGTGCCGTTAGTTGCAATCCGTATAAACAGTAATTAACCAAAAGGTTTCCCAATACCCGGGAAGGAAAAGTAAGTTTCGTTCCCAATAACTAGGGAAGGTATGTAAATGGTATCCCCTTTTACCAGGGGATAGGGTTGTTAGTCTCGTGTCCCAAACCACCGGGACGCATGCTTTTAAGTTGTGAACTCACCTTGGGTTGCTCGGTAGGTTTAGGTTACTTGTCAATCACGTTGGTCACCACGTCCTAACATGGTTACCGGTATAGGTCAGGTTCGGTGTACAAGCATTCACGTAAAACACATATAGGCACGTAACTAACACGTATCAAGCATATAAGTAAACAGTGGGTTACTGGGCCGGCCTAAGAAATTAAGCAGTCAACAGCAACATATAATCCAGTCAACAGATAGTCCAAGTTAAACACATATGGGCCCAGTAACCAAAATGAACAGCCCACTCGCAACCAGCTGGTCTCGAGTCGCAACCAGGTGGTTTCGGCTTGTCACGCTGTGGTTGCGAGTCGTAACCGTGGTCTCGAGTCATCATGCTGTGGTTGCGAGTCGCAACCGACGTAGTCTCGAGTCGCAATCACGTGGTTTCGACTTGTCATGCTTTAGTTGCGAGTCGCAACGGTGTGGTTTCGAGTCGGAATGCTGTGGTTGCGAGTCGTAATGCCGTCGTTGCGAGTCGTAATCTGTCACTTTCATATACACGTGATGATGCAGATATGACAGTCCAAATTGTACACATAAAATCAGACCCAGATTAGGAAACTACCAATAAGGTTTCACTAACACTTTTCCTAATCTGCCCATTGGTAAATATAGATCAAACTTTGCCATTTTTAAAACCTTCAAACCATATTCAAACAAGTTCTTCTTATGTTCATAGTTTTCTAGGGTTTTCATGCCAACATAAACACCTATTTATGAGCCGTAAATCACATATTTTTGACAAGATCATGATGCTAAACAAGAAAACATACATTATATAGTCGAAATCTCATATTTAACAACATCATTTTGCAAGAACAATGAAGCATTCATTTTATAATCTTGAACATAGTTTTGGTTGGCATAAACATTCCTACACTACCATTTCTAACATGTTACCACATATTTGTCAAACTTTTACAAATCAACCTAAAAGTCATACAAAACTACTAATCAAGCATTTCCTTGTTCATACAACATACATACATCTTAAACACAAAAGAAAACACTAACCGGTTATGAAAAGGAGGAGCCGAAAACAAAGAGAAGAGAATGAGAGAAGATGAAGTGTCCGAGTGATCCGAGCTTGACCGAGTCCTTGTCCGAGATCCTTGCTTGAACCGAGAATTTGGAAGAGTTTGGATGTTGTTTTGGGGTTTTCTTAGTTGAGAGAAAATAAGGAGTGTATGTGTTGGTGTGTTGTGCCAAATGAAGGAAATGAAGGAAAGTGGGGGATTATATACCAAGTGTCAACAAGACTAAGGGGGTTTCGGGTTGGGCTTGGGGGTTTCGGCCCAAACCGGTTTCGGCTCAAAGGCCTACTCGAGACCGAGTGGCCCACTCGCAACCGCCCGGTTGCGAGTCATGGTCTCGGGTCGTGGTTTCGGCTCTCATATAAATATATACATAATACATACATATCACACATATCATGTAAAAGTCACGTTTCCAATTAATAATAATCATATATACACAAAATATTACAAGGTGTTCGATCGGAAAAACCTCGAGTGTCACATTATCCCCAAGTTTTAAGAACTTTCGTCCCGAAAGTTGAAGCAGCCACTGCCAAGCTAGCGTGTTTTAACGGGGTGTCACAATTTAGACCCAAACTTTGATGAGATTTTGAAAATTTGGAAGGAACAAGGCCAAAAGAAATCATCCAAGGATAGATGATTGATTTCAAAATCATTTTGGAAATTTGTGTTCATGTTAGTGCACCTACGTCTGCTGACTACGTCTTCCATCAAGTCTTGAAGCTGAATAGATCGGAAATGACACGAAATCCTAGATTTAGTGTTTTGTATAGGGATCGCTTATATATACCTAGTCTAGGATCGCTTATGTGTCATAGTAGTGTTCAGGATCGCTTATTAGATCAGTGTGTGGATCGCTTATACGTCACATTGTAGGGTCGCTTATACGTCATGTCATATGAGCGGTCTAGATTTTCTATAAATAGGGGAGCGATCCACAACACATAGTTAACGGTGTAATCTTCCGGTTGAGCCACGAAGTGCTGCCGAAGTGCTGTTAGATCGTGTAATTGTACAAGATATCAATAAAACAGCAATATTAAAGTGAATACAGCTTCAATAGCACCGAATTATTAGTTTCCGCCTCTTAATTCGGATACGAACTTCTCTGAACGACTCAAACAGGTCGAAGAACGATCCTACAAGTGGTATCAGAGCTCAGGAGGAGGAGTTCTTGCCATTTTAGCTGCAATTCTTCTGATTTTCTACACTTTCTTCATTTTTTTAAAAATTTTTCACGGTAAAAACTGCTCAAAATCACACAGTGCACTCGGAATCATGTATTAACAAATCCTTGAAGTTTTCAGATCTAAAATCGACGTAGAAACTAAGATTTTAGGTGGTTCGTTCATTCGGATTCGCGCAAAAGGTGACATCAGCATCTGAACCGCTCAAAAATATCCATCTGGACCGCTCCAAGGATCAAATTTTGGGTTTGGATCGCTCGAAAACTTATTTCTGGACCGCTCATTCGTACTCGGTTGAACCGCTCGAACGAACTAACACTTGTGAACCGCTCGAACTAAAACTGTTGGACCGCTCGAACTAACACTTGTGAACCGCTCGAATGAACATCTGTTGGTCCGCCCGAACGACTATCTTTGGATCGCTCATTGGACAGAATTTTGGACCGCTCTTAGTGAAATTTGTCTATATCGCTCGAACGGACAGTGTCTGATCCGCTTATTTGGTAATTTGATTGGACCGCTCATTCGGACACTGTTTGATCCATTTATTTGACAATCTTATTGGACCGCTTATAGAACAGTCCGCTTTTGTGAACAGATTGCTAAAATTAGGAAATTATTGTGAATTTGTGAACAATTGTGAACAATGGATACTGAATTTTATAACGCCTTTGCTACCCCGGCCTCAATTACTCAAAGTGTTTTGATTGAAAATGAAACCGGAACGTCTCAGAAACCACCGAAACTCATCGATATTGATGATTACAACGTGTGGTCGGAAAGATTCGGAAATTGGGTAGAAGCCTATCATCTTGATGCGTGGGAACACACCGAGGAACCATATGTTAAACCCAAAAAGGACGATGTTTTGAATGGTACTCCGCTAACACTTAGAGAGATGAGTACTGCAGATAAAAAGAAATATCGAGATGAGAAATTGATGGTGAGTCTGCTTCAGCTAGCTATAAAAGAAGATATCTTGATATTGATTCAACATGACGGAACTGCATATTCAATTTGGACAGAATTGGAAGCAAAGTTTACGGGAAGTGACGATGTGTTAAAGAACAAAATGTCTCTCATGAAGAAGGAATTTGATTTGTTTCGGGGATTGAAAAATGAAACCACCAAACAAATTATTGATAGATATTGTAACTTAGTGAGAAATATGACAAAGTTAGGTATTAAGAAAGATACTGACGAATTAATTGAAAAACTTGCAGATGCGCTTCCATATGAAATCTAGGGAACATTTTTGATGATGCTGAAGTCCAACAAAGTGGAATATAAAAAGATGAAACTAGGAGACTTCATAAAGCATTTGGAAGCTCAAGAGATGGAGCAGAGAAAGATCGCTAGGATGAAGAACTACGATGGAGAGCAGGATATCAGTTTGTATTACAAGCATGGTGCTACTGATTCAACAAAGTTCTCTCCTAAGATCGAAACTGCTTACAGTGTTAAAGATTCTACTGAAAAGAAGACATCTCAGGGATCAAGCAACAGCACAAGATTTTCATCTTTTGATCCTAATATATCTGTAACAAAGAATGGTAGAAAACTTCAGTGTAACATTGTGCTAAGCCTTGAAAATGATCAAGACTACACTGAAGATATTGCAAAAAATCAAATGTCTTTGTTAGGGATGATTTTAGAGTCTTATAGTTGTTTTGTTGCAGGAAAGATCGGAAATCCAATGCTCACGAAAGAGGATTACGATCAAATTGATGCTGAAGAAATGGAATTGATGGATATAAAATGGTGTATGGCGAGTGTGATGAGACGCGCTGAAAAGTTCAAACAAATTACTGGCCGTGATGATTTTCGTGATGCAAACGTTTCAGCTTTAGGTTTTGACAAATCTAAAGTTACATGTTTTCGTTGCAGGGAGAAGGGGCATTTCAAAAGGGAATGCAAAAACCGTGAAGCTACCGGTGCCCAGAATCCTTTCGGAAACAATGATTATCACAAGAAGGCCATCTATCATCAAATCACTCAACCAGCACAGCAGCATCAGGCACAAACAGCTCATGGGAGAGATGTGGTTGATAAAAAGGCATGTGTTGTTAGTCAGGGAAAATATGATAATTTTACCTGGGAAAAGTATCTTCCGAAAGAAAGCAAAGTGTGTTTAGCTGAACAAAATGACGAGAAGTTGGCTGAAGGATTTACTTGGGATGATTTCTGTACAGATCAAGACTTTATGGCCAAAAATACTTCTCATGCTTTCTATGCTAATGCTTATGATTTGAAATGTGCAGAAAGATGCAGGAAAGTCATGGAAGCTGCTGAAGAGAGACAAAGAAAGAACAGAGAGGAGGCAGAAGAGGAAGAGAGATTGAAGGAAGAAGCAAAAGCTGAGAAATTGAGAAGAGCTCAATTTTTAAATTCAAGCAGGACAGTGAAAGAAGTTCCTGAATTTGAGATTAAAGTGGATGCTGAACCGGTCATGGTCCAAGAAAAATGCATGAACTGTGATTCGCTGATTAAACAGAACAATGAGCTGCTGCACAATATTCACAAGTTGAAAGAATCGTATGATACTATGAACAGAGAAATCAACAAATATACTAATTCTGATGGTGAACAAGCTGAAGCTATGAATACTTTGAAGATAGCTTATCTGAGACAGCTTGATACGGCAACCTTTAACATAAAGAAATGTGCAGATCTCGAGATTGAGTTGGCAACACAAAAGATAGAAACTGAGAAAGTTAAGAAATTATTAGACAGTTACTCATGTTCTACTTTTGTTGTTGACAGGATTTATCCAGTTGTGAAAGATTTGAAGACATTTGAAGAAGTGAAGATATTTGAAGAAGAAAAATCCGTGACAAAAGATGAAGAAAAGTTGAAGAATTCTGGTAAGAAACCGAGTGTATCCTACAATAGATGTCCGCCCCCGGTCGAAAATGGATATTCACCTCGAAATCCAAATTCAGAAAGAGTCAATAAAGCGATCAATTTGAAATGGGAGTCTGGGTCGTCGGATAACTTACCAGAAAGTATTGATGTCACATATACGTCATCAGACACTGATCATGAGTCAAAGTTGATAAAAAGTATGGTCGATCAGGTGTTAGACACAGATGACAATGAGGAATCAAAACCGAAGTCTAAACCCGAGTCAAAGTCTGGGTCCAGTGCGTCAAAGCCAACAGTCAAAAAGGACAAACGGGTTTATGATAAAGAATTTTTACTTTCAAAATCTAATTTGAATGATGAATCGGTCAAAGTGGCATATACTTTGAAAGGTTCTGACAAATTATATTCTGATGAGAGTTTTCCAATAAGAAGTGTCAGACTTGAAATGATTCGAAAGGTTTTCAAAATAACAGAAATTAATATTTCTGAAATAAAAGATTTCAATCTTAATGGAAAACCTAAACAATACACTTCAAGAGATCAACAGAGAATCAACAAGAAAATGGGTTACAATTGTGGTTATAGTTTTCAAAAGAAACCAAACCATAATCGTAATTACAAAAAGAAAGGTCTTGGTTTTATTCCACAGAAAAACTATAAAAATGAAAAAGTTTATAAACCAAAAACAATGTTTGTTGCAGGAAAAACTACAGAAGCTGAAAAAGAAAAATCTTTCAGAAATCAAACGAATCAAGAATTCCTTGCTAAGAAGCAAGAGGACATAAAGAAGAAGGAATATCCGAAAAAGGTTGAAAAGAGATCTTGTTTTCAGTGTAAAGTTGTGGGTCATGTTGCGAAAGATTGTTCGAAGACATTTCGACCAAAACAAGAAGTCTCAAGAAAAATGAAAGGAAAAATTGTTGAGAAAACTGAACTGTCAACCCGGAAGTTCACAGGCTTTGAGAATTCGACTTATGAAAAAGGAGAATCTTCAAAGAGTGCTTCCAAAAGAATAGACAATGCCACAAATCAGAAATAGGTTGTAAAAGGTTCAGGTAAAAAGTCTGGTGATGAATCTGATTCCATAAAATCAGAGGAGCCACATGTTGAGAAAGAGATTGTAAGAAAAGTTCCGAAAGTGGACGATGTGAATTTTCCGCCACTAAGTGCTAAAAATTACAAATCTAAAATCAGAAAAGTTGAAATTTCAAATCAGTTTTATTCTGACAAGAAGAAAATTGATGTTGAAAAAACTTTCAACGGAAATGGAAAACGCATCTTTGGAAAAATGGTCAGTGGTAAGGCCCAGAGCATTAAAGATTTTTATGCATCCAAAGGATGGGTTTACAAGTCGGTTGAAAGGAACGAGGAAAACGATGAGGTTACACCCAAGGAAGGTCAGGCTTGGGTGGATATATATTTTCAAGAATAAAAACCTGACTTGCCGGAGATCCCATGATGGTATTGCGGATCAGGAATCGGCATCTTTCTAAATCTGTTTGTGAGATTTTTTTTCAGGACTTGCCGGAATTCCCAGGTTTGTAAGCGAGGAGTAGGAATCGGCACCTTGAGAATTCAACCAAAAGATGGTAATTGGTTGAAAAACAGGTTTGATAATCTTCATTGCTAAACCTACAAGTGGATGTATGGTAGTGATTGGTGTTGGTCTTACAAGTGGTTAAATCAAGGTCATTGAATTGGACTTGATTTAATTATCATTCAAGAATTTGGTAAACAATGTGATGATTTAAACCCCTTTTTTAGAAACGGTAAAAACAACGAAACTTATTTTCCGGAAAAACCATTCTGATTAAAACAAACTTAAGTGTTTTGAAATCATTATGGGAAAATAGTTTGTTGTGAGGGGGAGTTCTGATTGTTTAAGTCAAACGGATGGAGAATTGAAGTGTTTCGATATCAGTTGTCATGTTCTGTACAGTTTGTTTTCAATTTTCATTAGATGTATTTGAATTTTAGGGGGAGTAAGAATTTTTAGAAAATCCAAAAACATCAGAAAATTTGAAAAAGACAAAAACATGATAAAATTGAAAAATGAGTTTTGTTGCGAAAAAGAGGAAATGATAGCACATCAGTGGACTATTACAACACGCTAAAGAATTGTAAAGTTAAAATGTGATAAACAATCTTACTTCAGATGTGTCAGTAGATTTTCGCACATTTAGTAAATTGAAACGAGATATAAACCTAATTCAAACTTACTTAATTCGTGGGTAACTATTCTTGGATATATGGGTAACCCCCGAAATCTTGTTTGAAAGGTCCCGTATTCTGAGATACTAGGTCTTTATGCTCAGTGATATCTGGGATATTATTCCGGGACTTCTGCTGTATGGAAATACTGACCTAGTCCCCGAATAATACTTTCTGCAAAAAGCTTTGAAACATAAAAGCGCCGCCCTCAGCAAACTGATTAAACAATAAAATTGGTAATCTTTGCTGTTGTAACAAAAGATCCTCTAAAGGGGTCCCACCAAAAGTCGAGCCGTCATCTCTCTGCTGAACGGAAGTTCTGACCTGAGCTCTCACGGTTTCGCATTTACCCCTTTACAGATATCATCTGTGGTATACTCACCTGTAAGACTGAATATTTGGGATCTGGATACGGGAGTATATTCAAGTGGAGTGATACACAATTAAGTTTAAGTCTTTAAAACATTAATATCGTATCTCGAATCAGTTGAAATCTGTGTGAAAATTTAAGTGGACAAACATACTGACAATCTAGGTAAATTGTTTAGAACTTATCATGTAATCAAGCTTAACGGTGTTTGTGATATGTTTCATAACTGATTTGATCCTCTTGCACAAACTCACAAAAATATTGTCTGAAAATATTTCAATTTCTGCATTTACTTTTATTTCAAAAATCCAAAAAGATTTTCAGTGTGTTTTAGCATAAATTTTGAAAATTCAAAAAGATTTTCGACAACTGGTGTTGAGATGCTGATTTTCGAAATTCAAAGTGCTAAACTTAAAGAACTGGTTTGGGGAATGTTTGTGTAGATGGTAAAGTTGTTTTTGATAAGAACCAGTAATCATTTCTAGAATGCAAAATCATTACTGTTTTGGTTCAACATAGTTTCTAAATTGTTGAGAAGTTCTAATTTTTGTAGGATCTTATAGTTGGGTAGAGATTGTGCAGGACTTGAGTCAGATATTGATCCTGAGAGAGAATGAAGCCAGATATCGATTTAGAACCTAATGGGAGCCATGTTAATGATCTTAGAACCAGTGAAAGTTTGAATTCCAGACTACGATCCCAGCTGTGTGAGAGGGGGAGTCTGAAGACACCAAGATAATATTCAATAGAGAAGAGTTATTGATGATGAAGATAGAGAACGAGGATTCTTGGAACGACAGATATTTCAAAGGCAGATTGTCGACTGATGAAGACTGTAGACTAACATGTGCGAAGACTCTATGAAGACTCCTTCAACATCCGAGGGGGAGTCTGTTAGTGCACTTACGTCTGCTGACTACGTCTTCCATCAAGTCTTGAAGCTGAATAGATCGGAAATGACACGAAATCCTAGATTTAGTGTTTTGTATAGGGATCGCTTATATATACCTAGTCTAGGATCGCTTATGTGTCATAGTAGTGTTCAGGATCGCTTATTAGATTAGTGTGTGGATCGCTTATACGTCACATTGTAGGGTCGCTTATACGTCATGTCATATGAGCGGTCTAGATTTTCTATAAATAGGGGAGCGATCCACAACACATAGTTAACGGTGTAATCTTCCGGTTGAGCCACGAAGTGCTGCCGAAGTGCTGTTAGATCGTGTAATTGTACAAGATATCAATAAAACAGCAATATTAAAGTGAATACAGCTTCAATAGCACCGAATTATTAGTTTCCGCCTCTTAATTCGGATACGAACTTCTCTGAACGACTCAAACAGGTCGAAGAACGATCCTACATATTGTTTTAAGGTCTAAACACAGGATAACTTGTGTTAGGGTCCTAGAAAGGTTATAGTCTAGGTCAAAGCATTAATAATAACCTAATTCCCTATAACCGTGAGCTCTGATACCAACTCTTTTGTCACACCCCGACCGCGTAAAACAACAAACCGCGGCGGAAACGTCGCGTTGTGGAGCGACAAAATTATTGTTTCACAACCATGGTAATTAAAGTTTTGTTTTATTTAAGTAAAGAGTTTACATTGTCTTGGGATTTAAAAAAACATAACATAATTAACTGTCTTTTAAGTTATAAGGCCCGAGTCTGCCTAAGTGTAGCACAATCAACATCAAGCATTAGCTCCTGAAACACATGTAAAAATAGGTACGTCAGCATAAAAATGCCTGTGAGATACATAGGTTTTGTTTATGCAGGATTCATGACATGTCGTAGCGTTATTTAAATCATTCAATTTGGACTTATACATTTTACGCAAATAACATATTTTTCACAAGACTTTGTTTTAGAAAACAACTTGTTTTATACAACTTATTTTACTTGGTTATTGTCACACCCCGACCATGTAAAACAACAAAACGTGGCGGAAACGTCGGGGAGTGTTGTAACAGAATTATTGTTTCACAACCATGGATACAAAAAGAGTTTCGTTTTATTGATAAAATTAAACATCAACATTGTCTTAACATAGAACAAACAAACTACATCTCGACTATCATTTTTATTATGTCACTAAGGCCTCGTCCAGATCCTATGTGACGGATGCATCCTAGAGTTCACATCAAGCAACAACACCTGAAACATATGTAAAAACAAAGTCAGCAAAGAAATGCTGGCGAGTACATAGGTTTTATGAGAGTATCGGAATCATGGCTTCGTTTACATGTTGCAGTACTTAATTAGACTACAAGAGTCAAAATACAAACTTTGTTTTGAAAAGTGTATTGCAACATAATTAACCAACTCAAATCAAGATGGTTATAGTTTATAAATTCTGGTAGCCATGATTCTTAACCCCAAAAACATTTGTTTTAGAAAACCAACTTGTAAAACATCTTGTAAAAACTCGTTAAAAA
Source organism: Helianthus annuus (assembly GCF_002127325.2). NCBI lineage: Eukaryota > Viridiplantae > Streptophyta > Magnoliopsida > Asterales > Asteraceae > Helianthus > Helianthus annuus. The sequence goes on along the minus strand of NC_035440.2, from coordinate 157,618,852 downwards.
CTCATATGGTTTATATCCTTTAGAAAACATCGTTGTGTGACATTGTTTCAAAATCGTTTACCCATGTGAACTAAATAATGCCACGGTATGTAACATGATGAAAACACTTATATATAAGAAGTATCAGCGGCGTATCTACCATGCCTTCATCACATTACACCCGTCCCGTTATCTAAACACTAACCAAAAACCAATCGTTTACCCTACTCGTTTAACTTGTTCAAATCGTTAACTCGTTTAAAATCGTTTAAATCATCCTTGTTTTAATTGTGAAAACTATATATGGTTGTCTCACTAATAACATTCAAACCTTTGTGACTCGACTACCTCGCGTCTCGCTTCTCGCGTTAACAAACCACCAAAGGGTAAATTTAACTAACATCAAATTCAGTCGTTACCCACAACCCCCACACATAACCATGGGTGATGTAAAATAACGGGATTTGTCAGATCCTATGGTACCATAACCTAATACTGGTCGGCTTGATCAATGCTAATGAATGTCATTTGTTATGTAACTAAAACCAACAAGTTTGTTCACTTTATTGAAATCGTTATTAGTTTGTATAAACCATCTTAATTGTTTTTGAAAAACCATCGTTTAAACTTTGAAAACCATTTTCGTACATATGAATCACCCCAAAACAATTGAAAACAGTAAAATAGGGGAACTATGTACTCACGTGAAGTGCAAAGGATCCTCGATCAAATAGAACTCCAACAAACTCAAGCAAATCAGAGAAATCAAGTAGCATCTAGTAATCGAACTACTAGTTAAACAATAGACGCCTAAATCGGACGATCGGATAGAATGAGGTCTTGTAAACTAAATGAGTGTTGGAACTCATGTGACATGGTTTAACAAAACCTACATCCTAAATTGAAACCTAACCTAAGTGCTTTTGACCCATTGCGACCCATTAAGGTAGCTTACACTACTTTAATGCGTCGCGCGCGCAATGCGCGTTTGAGACGTCTAACTAGTCCTATGACAAGTATTATATGCCCATACATGTTTAATTATGTTACATAATCAGTTACGTGACAAAAGTTTAGGTTACATATGCTTAATTACCAATTATGTATGAAAAGGGTATTTTGGTAATTTACCAAAGGCATATAAACAACCTATCATGCGACTAATTAAACCTAAGTCACCATAAGGTATAACCTCGGAAGGTTATTCCCTGCACTACTATAGTCACTAAACATGTTTGGTCGGATCCTAATGATCGACCAAACGGGTCGTGTGCGAAAGTCTAAGCGGGTGTTTAGTCCGCTTAACTTACGACTCTACACAAGCACTAATCTAAAAAAAGTGACGAGCTAAACATGTCGAAACATGTTTAGTTAAGTTAGAAAACAGGTTTTGATATCAAAACAAGCGGTTTTGATACCCTAGAGTAGTTTGGTTACAAAATACGCGTAAATATGCATTTTGGAAGAAACTACGACTCGTCACTGTGCCTAGATAACGTGGTAATCAGTAGGTATAATCACTAGGGACTATAACCATCGTGATTACGCTCACGTTATGAAGTTCAAACGAACTTCGCGTTGAACATAAACTGGTCAAAGCAGAAAGTCAAACGCAGTTTGACTTTAACGATAAAAATGAATGAAAAGAACGAAAGAATACTTACAGAAGGTCCCCGCAAGCTCTTGATCCGATTTACTTTTAGGTATGAAGCATATACTTCAACTTAGAAAGCCAAAATCAGATACAAGTGTGCTTTGGGAGGAAGTGAGGGTGGGTATTTATAGGAATTCAAGAACCGTTAAGATCGTTCATCGAAAACTGAGCTTTGATCTGGACCTTACATGTGTGCCCATGGTTTTCTAAAACCATGGGAGCCCCTAATATGAGTCATAATGGACTAGGTTCATTGAATACCAGCCCATGGTTTTGCAAAACCATTGGTTAAAACCATCAACACTTCAAAATGGACTAGGTTCATTGAATCTGGTCAGAAATTTCAAAAATGGTCCCTGCACTTGTAAAACTTGATTGTTTTTGCACTTTTAAGACCCGTTAACCCCATTTCAAGGCTCTAAAATAAAGTTAAAGTATAGGGAACTCAAAACATGCTCAAAAATATCTCGGATGTCGGTTCGTTTGGTCGTACGGTTGCATTATTCGCTTAATTACGACGGAAGTCGTAACGAACGCAAAAACGATCCAAATTAAGCGATGAATGAAATTTTATCATGCCAAACACTAAGATAAAATATTTTAATGCTTACATAAATTTTTGGATGTCCGGATATATTCAGAACGTAAGATATGTGCGAAAGTGCAAACTTGTGCACTTTTTGACGCTTTTAGTCCCAATTGATCAATAAAGTTTATTTTAGCATACCGAACCCCTCAAAGCCTATTTCTAAGCTATGTAAAGGTTATTTAGGGTATGTTTAACTTATGATCAAGTTCCGGAATGTTGGTTACTATACAAATCGGTATAGTTTCGCAGTTTGACATAAATAGTCCCTGCAATCGAACAAACTTGATTTCAACACACCAAACCATCCAAAACTTATTTCTAAGTTATTTGGAGGTTATTTAAGGTATGTTAAGGCTATTTCACTATTCTGATGTGTTTGTTGCATTAAACTGGTTATATTTACGTATCAGTGCGCGTATAACCTTCTAGAAAGCGATTTAGAGCTTGAAATTGGAATCTAATTAAATTGCAAAATCACCAAACACAAATACACACATAATAACACAAAAACACATATAATAACACCAAAGCACATAGTTTTATTGATAACCAACATTGTTTTACATTGTATAACGATTATAGAACACAGTTGTCACAGTTATTCATTTAACCATACATTATTCTTTTAAATATACATATCATCTGATTTATTATCGCTTTTCAAATGTTTTATAAAAGGAAACACTTAACAAGATTCATGACTAATTTTTATTAAACATTTTCTTAAACTTAAGTCATGAATCCTATTTTCACAAAAACCTATGTATCTCACAGGCATTTTTATGCTGACGTACCTATTTTCACATGTGTTTTCAGGAGCTGTTGCATAGGATGTTCGTGACACGCTAGGGTGGACTTGGGCCTTAGTGACTTAAAATGAAGCTAGACTAGTTAAAACATGTTATGTACTCTTGTTTTCTTGTTTAAGACAATGTATTTCACTTTTGTTTGATAAATAAAATATAACTTTGTAAGCCATGGTTGTGAAACAACAGTTCTGTTACAACACTCCCCGACGTTTCCGCCATGATTTGATGTTTTACGTAGTCGGGGTGTGACACCCACACCAAGAATTTGCAAGAAAGGCCCTCCAAGAACAAGCTGCTGCTAAAAAATGAGCATTCTGTCGACATAGGAGCGTCGTGTGCCGCGATGGCAACACCCCTTTGCTGTGGCGCGACACTAAAGCCTGCTGTATGTCACACCCCCAAAATCCACATGCGGAGTACCACCGCTTGAGGGCGTGACTAACCAGGAGCCAGCCACCAATTACACTGAGCAATTTAATTAATAGCAGAAGCATTATTCACCAACCACAAGGTTAGCAAATATCATAACCAAGTTCGAAAGTTTTAAGTTCAAATAGTAGCATAAGTAGCGGAAGCGTAGACAAAACAGTTTAAAACAAAGTTCATGGTTCAAGTTTATTTAGAACCCAACACATGGGTTAGACGACCACTACACATCCCCAAGTAGCAAGCTCCTGAGTCACTGGGTACCTGCAAAGCAATTAGTAGGGTATCAACAAAAATGTTGGCGAGTTCACGAGTTGTCCAGTTTTTAATTACCAAAAACTTGTTTCACCAGTTAATTTATCCGTTTATACATGACATGGGGAGCTACCCCATAAGTAAGCGACTAAACTGTTTTTCCAATATCGAATACTAGGTGACCGTACGTTTCCGTAGTGCCCCGTTTGTCAATGTTCTATCATCATTGACGGTTTGCCAGAGTACATTAGTTCACGACCGATCTTCTTCAGGCACGGTGTGAGGCTGGTAAGACCTAAATAGCGCTATCAACTAATAACCCGTTCGCCTGGCCCCGGCGACTAATCGGTATTAAGTAGTAGGGACTTGAGTGATAGAGTTTCGTTTAGTGTTGCTCGTAGCATTCCGTATAAACAGTAATTAACTAAGAGTCCCACACAAGGGGAGAAAATAGGTGTGTATCCCTCACAAGGGATAGCGTTGTTTTAAGTTCCGGTTTTCCCAAACCACCGGGAACGCATGCTTTTATAGTTGTGAACTCACCTTGGGTTGCTCGGCAGATTATTTTACTTGGTCAAGCAAGCTGGTCACCACGTCCTAACATGGTTGCCAGTTTGGGTCAGGCTCGGATACAGTTAAGTCACGTAGGTTTTACACATAACTAACACATAACATGCATATAACACAACATACACGCCGATAGTACATACGCTAAGTTATTGGGCCTGATCCAACAGACAGTCAAACAGTAACAATTATCACGTAGTCTAGTTAAACAGACAGCCCAAACAAAACACATTATGGCCCAATAACCAAAGTAGACAGCCCAGTCGAGACAAGGTGGTCTCGACTTAAGAATACACGGTCTCGAGTCGCAACCAAGGGTCTCGAGTAGTGCTGGCAAGAGTCGCAATCTCAGAAGTCTCGAGTCCAGTTTCGAATAGGGATTATGAGATATCGGGTCGAGACCTTCTTGGTCTCGAGTCCCTGAAGTCTTGTCTCAAGTTGGAACTCAATGATCTCGAGTCGCAATCACCACGGTCTCGAGTTGTAACTTAGAGGTCTCGAGTCGAAACCAGAGGTCTCGACTCGTTTGTCTGCTGATTCAAGCACACCTGCAAACACTTGTACTAACCAATAGAATTCCATTTTTGTGATTTGGTGTACTATCCAATTAAATCGCACAAACATGTTTTCTTGTCTGAACCTTAATCAAAACAGATCAAGCAACAAGTTTTTCAAATATTTTCATGACATTTATGTTGTTCTTTATTAGGGTTTTCATCATAAACATGTTCATACGGTTCATCATGAGATTCATCCAAATAGACACCATTCTTCTTGTTCAAAGCATATGCATACACCCTCAATCTAAAATACATATCATGCTACTTGGTCAACAAGAATCATGTAAACATTTATTCTAAACATTATGACACATTTGTCCTATAATATCAACATAAATCGGATGATCATAAATACCCTACACTATCAATCATTAGTCATTCAAATAAATTCTAGCAAGTCATTTTTACATAAGAGTTCACACTTATTAACCATCATTTCATCATTCAAAGCAACATCTTAATGATCAGTCTATTCATTCAACCAAGTAGTGTCATCATGCATTCAAAAGTTACCCAAAGATCAACAAGGTTACTAAACACTAACCGGTTGAATATGGAGGGTAAAGAGGGTTGGTGAGAGGAGTTCCGAATGACGGTAGTGAGCTTGATCCGAGAGTCTTGATGCTACCGATTGAATCCGAGAGAGAGAGAAGGAGGTGAGCCTGATTGTTAGGGTTTTAGTGAGAGAGAATGAAGGAGTGTGTGTGGGAGTGAGTGTGGGAGAATGATGGAAATGTCAAAAATGAGGAATGGTTAGCTTGGGTATGGGTTTTATACCCGTTCTAAGGTCGGTACACCCTAATGGGTTCCGAGTGGGCTCAAGTGCCCGTGGCCCAACTGTTATGGGTCACTTGAGACCGAGTGGTCTCGAGTTGGCCCGTTTTTGGTCTTGGTTCATCATACATATATGTATCTATTTATCATACGTACACATTATCAGCACAAGACTTAACACAAGGATCACATAGCATATCAAGCTCAAACACCATTTTCATTTAATAATATATATATATATATACACACGATGTCACTACAAGATAGTTGCTCGGGAAAACCTAGAGTGTCATATTATCCCCAAGTTTTAAGAACTTTCGTCCCGAAAGTTAAGGCAGCCACTGTCAAGCTGGTATAGGTAAGAACGTTTCAACGGGGTGTCACATCATCCCCCCGTTAGTTTGGAATTTCGTCCCGAAATTCAGTCGTAGCTTCAGTGCTAGGGGTTTCATTTGGGAACAACTGGGGATACTTGCGCTTCATCTGGTCTTCCCGCTCCCAGGTAAACTCTGGGCCACGTCGCGAGTTCCAACGGACTCGCACGAGAGGTATCTGGCTACGTTTGAGGGTTTTGATCTCTGGATCCGTGATCTCAATCGGTTCCTCAGTAAAGTGTAGTTGTTCGTCAATGGTGAGTTCCTTGAAAGGAATTACGAGTGTTTCATCTGACAGACACTTCTTCAGATTAGACACGTGAAAGACGTTGTGCACCGCACTCAGCTCTTCAGGCAGATTCAATCTATAAGCGACCTTACCGATCTTTTCGGTAATTTCGAATGGTCCAACATATCGCGGGTTCAGCTTGCCCCGTTTGCCAAAACGAACCACACCCTTCCAGGGTGAGACTTTAAGTAGAACCCGGTCACCGACCTGGAATTCTAGTGGTTTCCTAAGCTTATCAGCGTAACTTTTCTGATGGTCACGAGCTGCCGCCATGCGTTGTCTGATCTGGGCAATCCTTTCTGTTATGTCTACCACCAGTTCTGGGCCTGTGATCTGGCTGTCACCAACTTCCGCCCAGCAAAGAGGTCATCGGCATTTACGCCCGTACAATGCCTCAAAGGGTGCTGCCTGAATGCTGGTGTGGTAGCTGTTATTATACGAGAATTCTACTAGCGGTAGGTGCTTCTCCCAATTCTTGCCAAAATTGATCACACATGCCCTAAGCATGTCTTCTAGGGTTTGGATGGTGCGTGCAGACTGCCCATCCGTTTGCGGATGATAAGCGGTGCTCATGTCTAATCGTGAGCCAAAGGATTTGTGCATAGCCTGCCACAGCTCAGAAGTAAAGCGCGCGTCTCGATCGGAAATAATGGAGGTTGGCACTCCATGCCTCGAAACCACTTCCTTTAAGTAAATGTCTGCCAAGGTAGAGAACTTGTCTGTTTCTTTAATAGCCAAAACGTGTACGGACTTGGTCAATCGATCCACTATCACCCAAATAGTGTCGTTTCCGCGTTGAGATCTAGGTAGGCCAGTAACAAAATCCATGGAAATTTGCTCCCATTTCCATTTCGGGATTTCGGGTTGTTGGAGTAGGCCCGCTGGTTTCTGATACTCAGTCTTGACTCTTGCGCAAGTCAAACATTTGCTGACATATGCTGCTATGTGGGCTTTCATACCAGGCCACCAATATGTAGTCTTTAAGTCGTGGTACATCTTATCTGAACCAGGATGTACTGAGTAACGGGACTTATGGGCTTCGTCCATCACGAGCTCGCGTAACTTTCCATAGAGGGGAACCCATATGCGCCCGGTCACATAGTAAGCGCCATCTTCTTTTTGTTCTAACCGTTGTCTCGATCCTTGTAAGGACTCAGCCCTGATGTTCCCTGGTTTCAATTCAACTTGAGCATTTCGAATCTGAGTAGGGAGGTTAGACTGGATGGTAAGTTGCAACACTCGCACACGCTTAGGTGTAGTGTCCTTTCGACTGAGGGCGTCTGCCACGACATTGGCTTTGCCCGGATGGTACTTGATTGCGCACTCGTAATCATTCAAGAGTTCGACCCATCGACGTTGTCGCATGTTTAACTCCTTTTGCTTGAAGATATGCTCGAGACTCCTGTGGTCGGTATAAATGGTGCACTTGGTACCGTACAGGTAATGTCTCCATATCTTAAGAGCAAAAACCACTGCTCCCAACTCCAAGTCGTGCGTAGTGTAGTTCCTTTCGTGAGTCTTAAGTTGTCAAGAAGCGTAGGCAATAACTTTCTCGCGTTGCATTAACATGCAACCGAGCCCATGAATAGACGCATCGCAGTAAACCACAAAGTCGTCGGTACCTTCAGGTAACGAGAGAATAGGAGTGCTACAAAGGTTATCCTTTAGCTTCTGAAAAGCGGACTCCTGAGCTTCATTCCATTTGTAAGCAATACCCTTCTGAGTGAGAGTCGTGAGGGGTTGTGCAATCTTCGAAAATCCCTTGATGAATCTGCGATAGTATCCTACCAATCCCAAGAATTGGCGGACTTCGGTCGGAGTCTTAGGCGTAGGCCAATTCTTTTTAGAGTCGATCTTAGCTGGATCGACATGAATTCCGTCCTTTTTGACTACGTGCCCAAGGAAGTGGACTTCTCGAAGCCAGAAGTAACATTTCAAGAATTTAGCGTACAGTTGCTCATTGCGAAGGAGTTCGAGAATAAGACGCAGGTGTTGTTCATGCTCCTCTTGACTTTTCGAGTATATCAGGATGTCGTCAATAAACACAATCACGAATTTATCGAGATAAGGCTTGCACACTCGGTTCATGAGATCCATGAAAACTGCAGGTGCGTTAGTCATTCCAAAGGGCATGACGAGAAATTCGTAATGGCCATAACGAGTTCCGAATGTAGTTTTGTAGACGTCTTCATTCCGGACCCTTAGCTGATGATAACCTGATCGTAGGTCGATCTTAGAGTAGTAACTCGATCCTTGCAGCTGGTCGAATAAATCGTCGATGCGAGGGAGTTGGTAACGATTCTTGATGGTAACCTTGTTTAGCTCACGATAGTCGATACACATTCGGAATGTGCCATCCTTCTTCTTAACAAAGAGCACTGGTGCTCCCCAGGGTGACGAACTAGGACGGATAAATCCTTTATCCAATAGTTCTTGTAGTTGCGTAGATAGTTCCTTCAGTTCTACGGGGGCTAGTCGATAAGGCGCTCGAGCTATTGGTGCTGCTCCGGGAGTTAGCTCGATTTGGAACTCGACCTGACGATGGGGAGGGAGTCCAGGTAGTTCTTCAGGGAATACCTCGGGGTAGTCGCGTACCACTGCAAAATCTTCAATCCTCTTTTCCTTTTCCTGTGTGTCAGTGACGAGTGCTAAGATAGCGGTGTGCCCCTTTCGTAAACACTTCTGGGCCTTTAAGAACGAGATGATGCCTGTGACTTCTCCGCCATTGTCACCTTGAATGATGAGGGGTTTGCCAGATCGGTGGGGAATGCGAACCATTTTCTTTTGGCAGAGGATTTCAGCGCGATGTTTGGATAACCAATCCATACCAATGACGACGTCGAAGCTTCCAAGATCGACAGGGAAAAGATCGATTCTAAACGTCTGACCAGACAATACTAGCTTGCAGTGGTTGATCACATGTGAGGCCTCGATGTTTCTACCATTAGCTAACTCGACGATATGCTTAGAACTTAATAACGCAGGCGGGTGCTTAAGTTTCTTACTAATACGTAGGGATACATAACTAGCATCGGCTCCAGAATCAAATAATACAGAAACATAGCGATCATCGAGTAGGAACTTACCCGCCACGACGTTGGGGTCATTCCTTGCCTCTCCAGCTCCAATGACAAAAGCCCTTCCTCTTGCACCATTCCCAGCATTGTTGTTGTTTTGATCGTTGTTTCCAGCTCCCTGGTTATTGTTGCGGTTTTGGTTCAGTTCAGGGCAATCCCTGCGTATGTGCCCCGTTGCCCCACACTTGTAGCATCCACGGTTGTTCCCTTGATGCTGTTGTTGTTGTGGTTGTTGCTGATTCTTCCTAGCTGGAAACTGACTCCTACAGTCTTTGGCTTCATGCCCCATCTTGTTGCATCGCTGACACTGACTTTGCCACATGGCCCGCTGTGATGTCGGTTACACTTGTTACACCTGGGTTGGTTCCCTCGATAGCCACCCTGTTGCTGAGGGCCTTTGTTGTTTTCAGTTTTCCTTCACGTACGTCTGTCGACTGGCACGAAAACCTAGAAACTCATGTTTAGATAGGTTCGCTTATGTGTACATAGCTAGGTTCGCTTATGTGTCAAGGTCTAGGTCAGGTTCGCTTATATGTTCTTGTCAGGTTCGCTTATATGGCATGATTACAGGTTCGCTTATACGGACTTGACCGTATAAGCGGATCTCCTCATCTATATATAGGTACTTTTTCAAGCGAACCTAGGACACATAGTTTACGGTGTATTCTTCCGGTGAGCCACGAAGTGCTGCCGAAGTGCTGTCAGAACGTGTATTTTTGTAATTGATCAATAAAACAGCAAGTTTAAAGTGAATCCAGCTGAAATAGCACCACATCATTAGTTTCCGCCTCTTGATTTGGATAGGAATTCTTCTGATCGACTCAAACAGGGCCGAACGCGATCCTACAAGTGGTATCAGAGCTCAGGAGGAGGAGTTCTTGCCATTTTAGCTGCATTTCATCTATTTTTCTACACTTTCTTCATATTTTCAAAATTTTTCACGGTAAAACCGGCTCAAAATCACACACTGCACTCGGAATCATGAACTAGTAAACCCTTGAAATTTTCAGATCTAAAATCGACCTAGAAAGTTGGATTTTAGGGGTTCGCTTGTTCGGACTTGTGCAAAAGGTGACATCAGCAACTTGGTTCGCTTCAAGGTACAGGGTTGATTTGCTTTTGTGGACATCATTTGAGTAGGTTCGCTCGAAATTACCAGACTGGTTCGCTTCAAAGTCAGTTTACTGTTAGTTTCGCTTTAAGGAATAGAGAGATTCGCTTTTAGTGACCTATTTTGGAAAAGGTTCGCTTCAAAGTATCAGATAGATCCGCTTCAAGAGATAGACATCAATAGATTCGCTCGACTGGTCCGATTATCTGATCCGCCTGTTGGTCCGCTCATCTGGTTCGCTTATCTGGTCCGCTCGTCTGTTTTGCTTGTCTAGTCCGCTTATTGTGACAAGTGGGTTGGCTTATTGTGACAAGTGAAGATCCGCTTTTGTGACAACTTTCTGATCCGCTTATCTGGACTTAGTAGTTTCGCTTATTTGACTGATAGTATAATTCTGTAAAATTTCGAAAAATGGACAACGAATTCTATAATGCTTTTGCTAGCCTGATCTCAATGACTCAAAGCGCTTTGATTGAAAATGAAACCGGAACATCTCAGAAACCGCCTAAACTCATGGATATTGATGATTATAATGTGTGGTCTGAACGTTTTGGAAACTGGGTCGAGGCCTATCACTTAGATGCGTGGGAACACACTGAAGAGCCATATGAAAGACCCACAAGAAACAACAAAGAGTTATCAATTCGGGAGATGAGTACGGAAGACAAAAAGAAATATCGAGAAGAGAAACTCATGGTGAGTCTGCTTCAGCAAGCGATAAAAGAAGATATTTTGATCTTGCTTCAACATGATGGAACTGCTTACTCAATCTGGACAGAATTGGAAGCAAAATTCGTTGGAAGTGATGATATGCTCAAAAATAAAATGTCTCTCATGAAGAAAGAGTTTGATCTGTTTCATGGTTTAAAGTCTGAAAACACCAAGCAAATTATTGATAGATATTGTAACTTGGTGAGAAACATGTCAAAACTTGGAATTAAGAAAGATACTGATGAATTGGTTGAAAAACTTGCAGATGCGCTTCCACATGAAACATGGGGAACGTTTCTGATGATGCTGAGATCCAACAGAAAGGATTACAAGAATATGACACTGGGAGATTTCATTAAACACCTGGAAGCTCAAGAGATGGAGCAAAGGAAGATTGCCAGGATGAAGAATTACGATGGAGAACAGGATATCAGCTTGTACTACAAGGGTGGTGTTCCTGGATTAACAAATCATTATCTGAAAATCGAAACTGCTTTCAGTGTTAAAGATTCTCCTGAAAAGAAGTCATCCCAGGGATCTAGCAGCACAAGATTTTCATCATTCGATCCAAACATTTCTGTAACAAAGAATGGAAGAAAACTTCAGTGCAACATTGTTCTTAGTATTGAAAATGATCAACATTACACTGAAGAAATTACTAAAAATCAAATGTCTTTGTTGGGAATGGTTCTTGAGTCTTATAGCAGTTTTGTGGCCGGAAAGATCGGTAATCCAATGCTCACAAAAGAGGATTACGATCAAATTGATGCTGAAGAGATGGAATTAATGGACATAAAATGGTGTATGGCTAGTGTAATGAGGCGAGCTGAGAAGTTTAAACAAATCACGGGAAGAGATGATTTCCGTGATGCAAATGTTTCAACTTTAGGCTTTGATAAATCTAAAGTTACGTGTTTTCGTTGCAGGGAAAAGGGGCATTTCAAGAGGGAGTGCAAAAATCGTGAAGCTACTGGAGCCCAGAATCCTTTTGGAAACAATGATTATCACAAAAAGGCGATTTATCATCAAGTCACACCACCAGCACAGCATCAGGCACAAACTGCTCACGGGAGAGATGTGATTGATAAAAGAGCATGTCTAAGCAAATATGAAAATTTTTCATGGGATAAATATATTCCAACAAAACAGCAAAGTATGCTTGGCAGAACAAGATGATGAGAAATTGGCTGAAGGTTTTAGTTGGGATGATTTTTGCCCAGATAAAGATCTCATGGCCAAGGAGATGTCCAAAAACACTTTAAATGTTTTCTTTGCTAAAGCCTATGATTTGAAATGTGCAGAAAGAAGCAGGAAATCATGGAAGCTGCTGAAGCAAGACGAAGAAAGCTCGAAGAAGAGGAAGAAGAGGAAGAGAGATTAAAAGCAGAAGCTGAAGCTGAGAGGAAAAGAAGAGCTGAATTTTTCCAACCCGACAGAAAAATCAAAGAAGTTCCTGAATTTGAAGTAAAAGTTGATGATGAATTAGTTGGAGTTCTAGAAAAATGCATGAATTGTGATTCTTTAATCAAGCAGAACAACGAGTTGTTGCATAACATAAACAGATTAAAAGAATCATATGATACAATGAAAAGAGAAATCAACAAGTATACTGATTCGAGTGGTGAACAAGCTGTGGCAATGAATACACTGAAGATAGCTTATCTGAGACAGCTTGATGATGCAAATTTTCATATAAAGAAATGTGCAGATCTGGAGTTGGAATTAGCAACACAAAAGATAGAAACTGAGAAAGTGAAAAAGTTATTAGAAAGTTACTCATGTTCTTCTTTTGTTGTTGACAGGATTTATCCAGTTGTGGAAAATTTGAAGACGTTTAAAGAAGTGAAAACGTCTGAAGAAAGGAAATCTGTGACAAAAGACGAAGAAAAAGTGAAGACTTCTAGTAAGAAATCAAGTGTGGTCTACAATAGATGTCCGCCCCCGGTCGAAAATGGATATTCACCTCGAAATCCAAATTCCGAGAGAGTCGAAAAAGCTATAAAATTAAAATGGGAGTCTGGGCCTTCAGATAACTTGCCAGAGAATATTGATGTCACATACACGTCATCCGACACTGATCATGAGTCAAAGTTGATAAAAATGGTGGTCGATCAGGTGTTAGATAAAGATGACATTGAGGAGTCAAACATGGAGTCCAAACCCGAGTCAAAGTCAGGGTCTAATACGTCAAAGCTGACATTCAAAAAGAACAAACGGGTTTATGATAAAGAGTTTTTGATGTCAAAATCTAATTTGAATGATGAATCATTCAAAGTTGCTTATACTTTGAAAGATTCTGACAAATTATATTCTGATGAGAGTTTTCCAATAAGAAGTGTCAGATTTGAAATGATTCAAAAGGTTTTCAAAATAACAGAAATTAATATTTCTGAAATAAAAGATTTCAATCTTATCGGAAAATCTAAACAATACACTTCAAGAGATCAACAAAGAATCAACAAGAAAATGGGTTACAATTGTGGTTACAGTTTCCAAAAGAAATCAAACCATAATCGTAATTTCAAAAAGAAAGGTCTTGGTTTTGTTCCAACGAAAAACTATAAAAATGAAAAAAATATATAAACCAAAAACTGTGTTTGTTTCAGGGAAAACGTCAGAGGCTGAAAAAGAACAATCATTCAGAAAGCAGACAAATCAGGAATTCATTGCCAAGAAGCAGGAAGAACTGAAGAAGAATGAAGTTCCGAAGAAGATTGAAAAGAGAACCTGTTTTCAGTGCAAGATTGCTGGTCATGTGGTGAAGGATTGTCCGAAGACATTCAAGCCAAAACAGGAAATCTCTGGTAAAATGAAAGAGAAGATTGTCGAGAAGACTGAACTGTCAACCCGGAAGTTTACTGGTTTTGAAAATTCAACTTTTGAAAAAGGAGAATGTTCAAAGAGTGCTTCAAGAAGAAAAGATAATGTGCCAAATCAAAAATGGGTTGTGAAAGGTTCAGGTAATAGTTCTGGTGATGAATCTGATTCCATAAAATCAGAGGAGCCACGTGTTGAGAAAAAGGTTGAAAAGAAAGTTCCAACTATGAACGATGAAAATTTTCCACCTTTGCATGCTGAAAATTTTATGAAGAAAGTTGGAAAAGTTGAAGTTTCAAATCAATTTTATTCTGACAAGAAGAAATTTGATGTTGAAAAAACTTTCAACGGAAATGTAAAACGTATCTTTGGACAAATGGTCAACGGTAAGGCCAAAAGCATCAAAGATTTTTATGCTTACAAAGGACGTGTTTACAAGTCTGTTGAAAGAAAAGATGAAGAAGATGTTGTTACACCCAAGGAAGGTCAGGCTTGGGTGGATATATTTTTCAAAGAATAAAAACCTGACATCCCGGAGATCCCAAGTTAGTAATTGTGGATCATGAATCGGCATCCTTCTTAATCTGTGTTTGAGATTTTACAGGTTTGTAATTCCCAGATTTGTAATCGTGGATCATGACTTGCCGGAACTCCCAGGTTTGTAAGCGAGGAGTAGGAATCAGCACCTTGAGAACTCAACCAACAAATGGTAATTGGTTGAAAAACAGGTTTGAAGTTTGGTTTGTGCATATCTGCATATGATAAATCAAGGACATTAATTTGTACTTGAATTTTTTTCCTACAAGTGGTTGAAAATCAATGTGTTGAGTTAATCCCCAATCTTACATTTGGTAAAATCCATCAAACTTATTTTCCAGTAAAACCATTTTGATTAAAACAAACTTGAGTGCTTTGAAATCATTATGGGAAAATAGTTTGTTGTGAGGGGGAGTTTTGTTTGTTTAAGCTAAACGGATGGAGAATTGAAGCGATTCGATATCAGTTGTCATGTTCTGTACAGTTTGTTTTCAATTTTTCTTTAGATGTATTTGAATTTTAGGGGGGGTAAGATTTTTAAGAAAATCCAAAAACATCAGAAAATTTGAAAAAGCCAAAAACATGATAAAACTGAAAAATGAGTTTTAGTTGCAAAAAAGAGGAAATGATAGTACATCAGTGGACTATCACAGCACGTTAAAGAATTGTAAAGTTAAATGTGATAAACGATCTTACTGCGGATGTGTCAGTAGGTTTTTGCACATTTAGTAAATTGAAACGAGATATAAACATAAATTCAAACTAGCTTAATTCGTGGGTAACTATTCTTGGATATATGGGTCACTCCCGAAATCTTGTTTGAAAGATCCCTTATTCTGAGATACTAGGTCTTTATGCTCAGTGATATCTGGGGTATTATTCCAGCACTTCTGCTGTATGGAAATACTGACCTAGTCCCCGAATAATACTTTCTGCAAAAAGCTTTGAAATATAAGCTCGCCCTCAGCAATTTGATTAAACAATAAAATTGATAATCATTGCTGTTGTAATAAAAGATCCTCTAAAGGGGACCCACCAAAAGTCGAAGCCGTCATCTCTTTGCGTATACGAAAGTATCGACCTGAGCTCTCACGGCCCTCGCACATTACCCCTTTACAGATATCAACTGTGGTATACTCACCTGTAAGACTGAATATTGGGATCTGGATACAGGAGTATATTCAAGTGGAGTGATACACAGTTAAGTTTTAGTTTCTAAAACATTAATATCGTATCTCGAATCAATTGAAGTCTGTGTGAAAATTTCAGTGGACAAACATACTGACAATCTAGGTAAATTGTTTAGAACTTAATATGTAATCAAGCTTAACGGTGTTGGTGATGTGTCTCAAAAACTGATATGATCCTCTTGCACGAACTCACAAAAATATTGTCTGTAAATATTTCTTTTCTGCATTTGCTTCGTGTTTTTACATATGGTGTTTGTTACTTTGCTTTTAAAAAATCCAAAAAGATTTTCGACAACTGGTGTTGAAAAGCTGATTTTCAAAGTTCAAAGTGCTAAACATGAAGAACAGGTTTGGGAGAGTGAACTTGAAATTGTTATGTTTTGTTGAAAATAGCCAGTAAAAGATCCTGAATGCAAAATCATTACTGTAATTTACCAGCATAGTTTCTAAATTGTTGAAAAGATTTAATCTTTGAAGAAACTTATGGTTGGATAGAGATTGTGCAGGTGAACATTTGCCAGATAATAATCCTGAGAGAGAATGGAGTCAGGTATCGATCTTGAACCTGATGGAAGTTGTGCATGATCTGAGAATGAAGCTGTGAATTCCAGACTACGATCCCAGCTGTTTGAGAGGGGGAGTCTGAAGACACCGTATCAACATCCGAGAGAAAGGAGTTTGTTGATGATGAAGAAAGAGAACGAGGATTCTTGCTGTGACAGAAACTTCAGATGAAAATCAAAGACTGATAGTAGATTGACATTTGTGAAGACTCGAAGACTCCGTCAACATCCGAGGGGGAGTTTGTTGATGCACGTACGTCTGTCGACTACATCTTACGTCGAGTCTTAGAGTTGTTTAGATCAGACATGGCACGAAAACCTAGAAACTCATGTTTAGATAGGTTCGCTTATGTGTACATAGCTAGGTTCGCTTATGTGTCAAGGTCTAGGTCAGGTTCGCTTATATGTTCTTGTCAGGTTCGCTTATATGGCATGATTACAGGTTCGCTTATACGGACTTGACCGTATAAGCGGATCTCCTCATCTATATATAGGTACTCTTTCAAGCGAACCTAGGACACATAGTTTACGGTGTATTCTTCCGGTGAGCCACGAAGTGCTGCTAAAGTGCTGTCACAACGTGTATTTTTTGTAATTGATTAATAAAACAGCAAGTTTAAAGTGAATCCAGCTGAAATAGCACCAAATCATTAGTTTCCTCCTCTTGATTTGGATAGGAATTCTTCTGATCGACTCAAACAGAGCCGAACGTGATCCTACATTTGCTGAGTCGGGGCCTGAGTGGGGTTAGCATCCTTGCTTTGGTTTCCTTCCCACTTACGCTTGTTATCACCAGAAGTTCCATCAGTAGCACTGATCCTTTTGGGCAACTTGCCCTGTTCCACAGCCTGATCAGTGAGTTTGTGAGCAAGACGGACGACTGGCTGAATGGTATTGAGGTTGGATGAGGTCACATGGCTTCGAATTTCTGGGGCCAAACCCTTGATGTACAATTCGATCCTTCGGTACATAGGTCGAGACATGTTTGGGCAAAGAGCAGCAAAATCGTTGGACAGTTTGGTGTAGGTCTCAATCTCTGACCCAACCATCTTAAGCTCAAAGTACTCGTTTTCGAGTTTGTGGATGTCATCCCTGTGACAATACTCTTCTTTGATCATGTCCTTGAAATCTTCCCATGCAGTGGCATTAGCGGTTTCCAAACCAAGCATTTGAATTTGCGCTTTCCACCATGAAAGCGCGTTTCCTTCAAGCGTACCGGTAGCAAACTTCACCCAATTAGCAGGGGGACACTCGCAGACAGCGAACACAGCTTCGACCTTCTCGATCCAGTGCAGAAGACCTATGGCACCCTAAGTGCCGTTAAAAGGGAGAGGCTTGCAATCCATGAAGGTCTTGAAAGTACAAACACGTGGTTGCGCAGGCGCATGCTGACCTGTTGTGAGAAGTGAAGCGAAATAGGTTTAGGGGTGAAAAGACGATGCGGCGGTAGGATCTAAACATCCTAAAATAACGAGTTTACCTCCAGGGTGAGCTGTGAAAGCTGCAGCCACCGTGTTGATCAGGTAGTGAACTGAGCCTGAGTCATGTTAACGTTTCCTCTTCCGCGTCCACTCATTGTCTTCATAACCAGAAAACATAACATGAGTGTGATGTCGTAATGTAGCGAGAATGAGATAGAAGAAGGAGGTGTATCTACATAACTAGGCAAACTAGTACGTATAGCAGAACAGATAGCATAAAGTAAGCAAGCAAGTATACACTAGTCCGAGCTATGAGGTATAATATGTTGAGTCTTGCACTTGGAGTGTGGTGTCGTAATGAGTCACGGGTTATAGTTTGGTTTTTCTCAAAAAGATTCCCTTTTTAAAAACCATGTTCACTATAACCAATGGCTCTGATACCAAGCTGTCACACCCCCAAAATCCACATGCTGAGTACCACCGCTTGAGGGCGTGACTAACCAGGATCCAGGCACCAATTATACTGAGCAATTTAATTAATAGCAAAAGCATTATTCACCAACCACAGGGTTAGCAAATATCATAACCAAGTTCGAAAGTTTTAAGTTCAAATAGTAGCATAAGTAGCGGAAGCGTAGACAAAACAGTTTAAAACAAAGTTCATGGTTCAAGTTTATTTAGAACCCAACACATGGGTTAGACGACCACTACACATCCCCAAGTAGCAAGCTCCTGAGTCACTGGGTACCTGCAAAGCATGCAGTAGGGTATCAACAAAAATGTTGGCGAGTTCACGAGTTGTCCAGTTTTTAATTACCAAAAACTTGTTTCACCAGTTAATTTATCCGTTTATACATGCCATGGGGAGCTACCCCATAAGTAAGCGACTAAACTGTTTTTCCAATACCGAATACTAGGTGACCATACGTTTCCGCAGTGCCCCGTTTGTCAATGTTCTATCATCATTGACGGTTTGCCAAAGTACATTAGTTCACGACCGATCCTCTATAGGCACGGTGTAAGGCTGGTAAGACCTAAATAGCGCTATCAACTAATAACCCGTTCGCCTGGCCCCGGCGACTAATCGGTATTAAGTAGTAGGGACTTGAGTGATAGAGTTTCGTTTAGTGTTGCTCGTAGCATTCCGTATAAATAGTAATTAATTAAGAGTCCCACACAAGGGGAGAAAATAGGTGTGTATCCCTCACAAGGGATAGCGTTGTTTTAAGTTCCGTTTTTCCCAAACCACCGGGAACGCATGCTTTAATAGTTGTGAACTCACCTTGGGTTGCTCGGCAGATTAGTTTACTTGGTCAAGCAAACTGGTCACCACGTCCTAACATGGTTGCCAGTTTGGGTCAGGTTCGGATACAGTTAAGTCACGTAGGTTTTACACATAACTAACACATAACATGCATATAACACAACATACACACTGATAGTACATACGCTAAGTTATTGGGCCTGATCCAACAGACAATCAAACAGTAACAATTATCACGTAGTCCAGTTAAACAGACAGCCCAAACAAAACACATTATGGCCCAATAACCAAAGTAGACAGCCCAGTCGAGACAAGGTGGTCTCGACTCAAGAATACACGATCTCGAGTCGCAACCAAGGGTCTCGAGTAGTGCTGGCATGAGTCGCAATCTCAGAAGTCTCGAGTCCAATTTCGAATAGGGATTATGAAATCTCGGGTCGAGACCTTGTTGGTCTCGAGTCCCTGAAGTCTTGTCTCAAGTTGGAACTCAATGATCTCGAGTCGCAATCACCGCGGTCTCGAGTTGTAACTTAGAGGTCTCGAGTCGAAACCAGAGGTCTCGACTCGTTTGTCTGTTGATTCAGGCACACCTGCAAACACTTGTACTAACCAATAGAATTCCATTTTTGTGATTTGGTGTACTATCCAATTAAATCGCACAAACATGTTTTCTTGTCTAAACCTTAATCAAAACAGATCAAGCAACAAGTTTTTCAAATATTTTCATGACATTCATGTTGTTCTTTATTAGGGTTTTCATCATAAACATGTTCATACGGTTCATCATGAGATTCATCCAAATAGACACCATTCTTCTTGTTCAAAGCATACGCATACACCCTCAATCTACAATACATATCATGCTACTTGGTCAACAAGAATCATGTAAACATTTATTCTAAACATTATGACACATTTGTCCTATAATATCAACATAAATTGGATGATCATAAATACCCTACACTATCAATCATTAGTCATTCAAATAAATTCTAGCAAGTCATTTTTACATAAGAGTTCACACTTATTAACCATCATTTCATCATTCAAAGCAACATCTTAATGATCATATTCATTCAACCAAGTAGTGTCATCATGCATTCAAAAGTTACCCAAAGATCAACAAGGTTACTAAACACTAACCGGTTGAATATGGAGGGTAAGGAGGGTTGGTGAGAGGAGTTCCGAATGACGGTACCGAGGTTGATCTGAGAGTCTTGATGCTACCGATTGAATCCGAGAGAGAGAGAAGGAGGTGAGCTTGATTGTTAGGGTTTTAGTGAGAGAGAATGAAGGAGTGTGTGTGGGAGTGAGTGTGGGAGAATGATGGAAATGTGAAAAATGAGGAATGGTTGGCTTGGGTATGGGTTTTATACCCGTTCTAAGGTCGGTACACCCTAATGGGTTCCGAGTGGGCTCAAGTGCCCGTGGTCCAACTTTTATGGGTCACTTGAGACCGAGTGATCTCGAGTTGGCCCCTTTTTGGTCTCGGTTCATCATACATATATGTATCTATTTATCAGACGTACACATTATCAGCACAAGACTTAACACAAGGATCACATAGCATATCAAGCTCAAACACCATTTTCATTTAATAATATATATATATATATATATATATATACACACACACACGATGTCACTACAAGATAGTTGCTCGGGAAAACCTAGAGTGTCACACTGTAGGTTTAGAATTTTCAAAAATGGCAGGAACAGTCCCTGCACACACTAACTTGCATTTTGACATATTTAACCTCCATTAAGCCATTTTCAAGGCTCTACAAGGTCGTCAAAGTATAGGGTACTCAAAATATGCTCGGAAATATCACGGATGTCGGAAATATCACGAAAACGATCCAAATTAAGCGACAAATGGTATTTTTGCATTCCGATCACTAAAATAAAATATTCTAGTGACTAAAAAAATTTTTGGATGTCCGGATGTGGTCAGATCGTAAGAGATGCGCGTAAATGCAAACTTACGCCGTTTTTGACGCTTTTAGTCCCTGTTTGATCAAATAAGCATATTTTCGCACACCGAACCACTCAAAGCTTATTTCTAAGCTATTTTAAGGTTATTTATGGTATGTTTAGAGTATGATCATGTTCCGGAATGTACATTGCCTTACGAAACGGCAAACTTTTGCAGTTTGACGCAAATAGTCCCTGTGAGCTTATGTTGCTGTTCCGGAGTGTTTGTCGCGTTAAACTAATTATGTTTACGCATCAGTTTGCGTATAACTTTCCAGAAAGCAATATACAGTTCAAAATTGAATAAAAAATCAAAACGTGCAAAATGTCAAACATAGATAACAAATATTGAGATCAAAACACATTGTTTTATTGGTATTGAATTGTTCGTAGTTTGTACAATGATTACACAAGCACAGATGTCACAATGCTTTTCTTCGTTGAATGGATACAATTTTTGGACCTCATTTGCGTTTGGTTTTCGCAAACATTTCTTGCTATACAGCTTCACCACACATTTGCAAAAGTTGTACAAACATTCTGGTGCACTTCTTTCAGGCATCTTTAAATACTTATCCCACGCATTAGCTGTCGTCCCGTAAGCCAGTTGGCGAATTGCCGCTGTGCAGTTCTGTAAGGTGGTGAATCCCCTTTTGCCTCTAGCATCAAATCTTAATGTAAAAAGAGGGGTCAAACCTCGACACTTCATTAGCTATACGTAAGAACAGTCGACGACTCATAAGGATCCGACGTTTAAACATCATGGCAGTGTACAAGGGTTCGTCAGCGAAGTAATCGACCATCAATCTATGGTGGGATCCTACACGCACATTACAAATAAAAATATAATAACGACATAATAAGTAAGCGTAGAAATATAAACTATTAATACAAAATATAAAAGCAATATAAAATTTATAAACACAAATATAAACTAACCTTCTAGGTCTCTATTTATTGTCGGTTGCCTAGTTCGTGGTTGTGACATGGTTTCTTCCTGTTATTCCTCTGCAATGATCATATGCGTCGTCCACATTACGGCGTTACAAAAAATTGTGTGGCTCCACCCGAAAATGACGAACACGAAGATGAAGAAGACATTGGGGGATTTTTTTGGAGGGAGTTTGAGAATTTAGAGAGTGTGGGTGAGTTTTTTTTTTTTGTAAAAAAATGAATGGGTGGAATGATTTATTTATTAAATAAAATTGATTTTTTAAGAAATAGCCGTTGATCAACAACATGTAACAAAAATGGGAGCGTCGGTTTCGTCCCTTTATCGACGAATGTGACGCGACGAACCCCAAGGGGGCAATGTTGCCGAGCCAGGACGCACCGAGACGAGTCAGTGCCATCCCCACACCATTCAGCCTAATGCAACACCTCTTTTCATATGTTATTGTGTAAGAAGTGTTTTTGATGTATAATACACATGTACGCGTTATATATGTATGCCTCTCTCTCTCTCTCTCTCTCTCTATATATATATATATATATATATATATATATATGGACATTTTATATAATATAAAGAAAAAAGTATTCACATTGACGCCTATATATGTGGACATTGTATAATATAAAGTATTAACATTGAATCAACAAAAATGCCACTTTGTTGGAACCACTATAATAGAGAAAAAATTAAATAGATTAAAATTCACCTCTACATTTAAAGGGTTATATTCAACTCTTTATATTTTTTATGGGTGTGTAGGAAAGAGAAAATAATAATATAAAAAGTTAATGTGAGTAAGATAGAGGGTTGGATATTAATAAAAATTTAGAGAAATATGTATTTTTTTTATTTAAATATATAGATGGAGATGAAGTCTTCAATGTGAATGTCGTAAGTAGGATAAGAAGTGATCTTAAACTTTCATTTTTAAAATCAATGGCTAAGATGAAAATGTACTGAAAAAATGAGTGTAAGAGTATTTTTGGAATAACCTATTTGTTGACTTTCCTCTTCACATGCAAGACACATGCATATACCCACTTCATTTTTTAAACATTCATAACTTTTTATAGGACATCATTTAAAAAAAAAAACTCCACCATAGAATCGAGCTTCTTTTTATTCTTAATTTGAGTACCGTATTGCTATACAAAATATGTCAACTAAAAACACCCAAAAAATTGTGTTATATTTCTATGTTGTATTTTGCTACATTTTTGGGTTGTATTTTTTGTGCTATATTTTTGTGCTGTATTTTTGTGCTCTATTTTATGCTGAATTTTTTGTACTATATTTTTTGTGCTGGATTATTTTGGGCTGAATTTTTTGTACTAGTTTTTTTGTGCTAGATCTTTTTGTACTATATTTTTTTGTGTTGTATATTTTTAGAAAAAAGGGTGAAAGTTTGTGTTTATTGACTAAAATATCCTTCCATCCTACTTATAAGACTGTCTATTTCGGTTGAAGCCACAACCCGAATTCATCCTCTAATATTGTGACGCATGGCGCTGACTAGACGCCTACTCATCATCTTACCCACCCACACCCCCTCACTTGAGCCTGTTGTGGTTACTTAACCAATAACGCCCCAAAACACACTTGCACATGCCCAATCGCGCCAGTGATCACACTGAAGCCTCCACTCGTGCCCCCTTTACAGCCTAGACGTCGTGGTGTACGCGACCACGGTGATGTGTCCACAAGGGATAGACTAAGGAGTGCCACATATCATCGTCACAATCATTCTTGGACTACATAGGCAAAACCCATTTTGTAAAAAGGTTAAAAGTGTGAGAAGTGTGAGAAATATTGGGAAGATGACATGTGTCCTCAATCTAAATTAATTCAAAAAGGTAAAAAAGTAATTTTATCATTGATTCAATTATTTCAAAACCTTCCATAACCGTCACCTTATTTATAGGAACAGGATTTTCTTTAAAAGATCTCTATAAAAACACTACGAATAACACTACAACCACCATTCAGCACATATATAACACCATTCAATAATTATATAACATCATTCAATAAGTATATAACACCATTTTAAAGATCTCTATAAAAACACTACGAATAACACTGCAAATCACCATTCAGCACATATATAACACCATTTAAACGATCTCTATAAAAACACTACGAATAACACTACAAATCACCATTCAGCACATTTATAACACCATTCAATAATTATATAACACCATTCAATAGTTATATAACACCATTCGATATGTATATAACACCATTCAATACTTATATAATACCATTCAATAAGTATATAAAAACATTCAATAAGTATATAACACTACTAAAAACACTGCAAAACATCATTCAACAGTTCAAAACACTGTAATAAGTACATAACACTACAAAAAAGATATAACTCTATATAACACTACAACCCCGTAATGGTGGGTGTCTGAAACAGGAGCGACACGATGGGGGTGGTCGGACCGGTGGCGGAGGTGCGACAACTTGAGTGGTTCTCGGTGGGAACCGATCGGAACAGGTGGGTGGCTTGCGATGGTTGGTCGGTGGTGTCCAGCAGGTCTGATTCGGAGAAGTCGATGCTGCTGTATCGATGATGATGATGATTCGAGATGTAAACTATTGATGATAATGATTCGAGATGGATTGATGATGATGATGATTCTAGATATTTGATCTGGAGAAGAAGAGGATTCAAATTCACAGATCTGGAAGAAGAAAGAGGATTCAAAATTGTAGGGATTTGATTTACAGTTTCCTATTTCAAGTGGATATAAAAAACTCTATTACCCCTACAATTTTCAAATCAGTCAAAAAAAACACATTTTACAATTTGGTCCCTATTGATCTCAACCATTAGATGAAAGATCAAATGGCTGAGATTCTTTCTTACCCTTCTCACACTTTTGGTCTTTTTTACATGAACCTCAATCTATATATATATAGGCAAAATTTAGAGAAAACGCCTATAAGTGTGGAAACGGTGATAACACCCCTCATCCGTTGGATCAAAACAATCTATGGATTAAATTGGCACGTTTGTGTTTTCGTAAATAACATCAACTTTATTACGTGGACGCGCTTCATTAAAGGTAAGAGTGTCTTTTGACTGCTCTAATACAAAACACCAAACTCATAAGTAAAACACTATTAAAATTCCCGCTGTAAGCTACGAGCCATACACATCAGTCCCTTCCAGATGAAACGCCATCTTTTTTTGGCGTTTTTATGTTTATGTTATCTTCTATTGAATAATAAACAATATAAAGAACTGATGTTACTATCTTCCGAAAACATGTTAATGAAAACACCATAAGGTCAATATTTAACAAATAGTAAGAACTGATGTTTACAAATTAGCGCCAATATTCACTTCTAATCAGATATACGTAACCAGGTGTAAAACGCCATTGATCGTAAATAATAAGCATATACTATATCCCAAATGACAATTAACATTAATAATGAAAACACCAAATATTGAATATAGGAAGAACGCCATTGAAACATAAACGTCATTTTCGAATAATACTTTGAAAAGAACGCCACTGAAACAAGCATAAAGAACAAAACGTCATATATGTTGCATGATTTGCTGGAACACATATGAAAACGCCATCAGTATTACTTTGTAGAATGGAATCCACGGAATCCACGTTAGACGCCATAGATCTAATAAGCTTGGAGAGGAGGTAACTTTAAATTTTTGGAATTGTTTGAAACGGAATTATAACGCCATTTATTGAGTGGAACGTGGACAACGACAATCGTGCCTTGCATATCATTTAGCACCCCCTGCCACGTGTTCGACCAGGATCCGTTCTCACATTTTCACACTTCCAACTGTTTTCTCCTGATCCTGTTTCTATATATATATATAGGGGAAGGTTCAAATGAAAACCACTAGTTATTGTGAAAACTCGAAAACTAATTAAAAAAAGCCAAAAAAACATACAAAAATTTTTTTTTTAATTTTTTTTTTGCAATCAAAATTTCGCAGGTTTTTTAATATAAAAAAAATTTCAAAAAAAAAAAAATTTGTGTAGTGCACATGTGTAATACTGCACATATGTATGTGTACTACACATGTGTATTATTACACATGTGCACTACACAAATTTTTTTTTTTTTGAAAAAAAGTTTTTTTTATATATAAAAACTAGCGATTTTTATAAAAAAAAATTGAAAAAAAAAAATTTTGTGTGTTTTTTAGGCTATTTTTAGTTAGTTTTCGAGTTTTTACAATAAAAGTGGTTTTCATTTGAACCATCCCCATATTTATATAGGGGAAGGTTCAAATGAAAACCACTTTTATTGTGAAAACTCGAAAACTAACTAAAAAAAAGCCTAAAAACACACACAAAAAAAATTTTTTTTTTTCAATTTTTTTTTATAAAAATCGCTAGTTTTTATATATAAAAAAAAACTTTTTTTCCAAAAAAAAAAAAATTGTGTAGTGCACATGTGTAATAATACACATGTGTAGTACACATACATATGTGCAGTATTACACATGTGCACTACACAAAAAAAAAATTTTTTTTTTTTTTTTGAAAATTTTTTTTTATATTAAAAAACCTGCGAAATTTTGATTGCAAAAAAAAAATTAAAAAAAAAAATTTTTTTGTATGTTTTTTTGGTTTTTTTTAATTAGTTTTCGAGTTTTCACAATAACTAGTGGTTTTCATTTGAACCTTCCCCTATGGACATATTCAATATATATATATATATATATATATATATATATATATATATATATATATATATATATATATATATATATATATATATATATATATATATATATATATATATATATATATATATATATATATATATATAGGGAGCTGCTAAAATAGAAACCACCTCCAGTTGGAAGAACCGTGAAAATCACTCTCCACCAATCAGATTACAACAACAAAAAGGGTGTTTTGGTCATTTACTCCCAAATGTCTAATCTCTCTCTCTCTCTCTTCATTAATGGTACCACAGATTCTCTCCTCTCTCCTCTCTTTCTCTTTCATCTTTCTTCTTAAAAATTCAAAATCATATTCATTTTCATCTCTCTTCATTTGAGAGACACAAACCTGCAAAACCCCAACACCCCTCGTTCCCCTGTTTCCGGCAACCACCACCCACACCCCTCTTCAGTGGCGGTGGACCGACCACCACTTTGGGCGGCGACGCATCACAAACACTGGCAGGTTTCAGGATTGAGATTCGGCGCATCTCTCTGACGGCGGCTGTGGGCGGTGCACCACCGTTGACCGCTGCCGACCACCCCATCGGAAGCCCTACCTTTTAAAATGTCAGATCTTTGTTTCTCTCCTCACTTTTGAAAACTCATCCCTGATGAAGATATCTTCATCAGAGTATAGGGCGGCGGATAGATCAGAGAGAGAGAGACAGAAGGAGAGAGGTCGAAGATGATGATGCAACGGAGGTGCATCGCCGGCAGTTCAAGGCGGCGCCGCCGCTCACGGCGGCGGCAGTGGAAGAGATGGCGGTGGTGCTCGATTCAAGTTCCAGTTCAGGTAATGGTCAGTCCATCTCAGTTTTAGTGCTCAGTTTTGAGTTTGGTTCGGGTTTATACCAAATCTTAAACCCTAAATCAGTTGGATTTGTGGTTTCAACATCTTTATTTTCTATTCAAAATTGTTAGATTGTATTAATTTTTTTTTTAAATGATATTAAAATCTCATGTTAGGTTGTTAACTGTCAAAACTACCAGCTGAATCGCTCTATTTGGTTGGTTGGTTGGTTTGAATATAACAAAGGGGTGTTTTGAATGTTTGTTGTCCTGCCTAATGATCACATGTACCACTTTATGTTTTGAGTTTTCATTTAATTCATGTGGATTCTTTAGGTTCTTGAATTTGGATATAATAAAAATAAACTTTGATGCTAACTTCCATCGAGTGTTATTATATAGTTTGATGTCAGTGCTCTAATGGTTGTTTGTTTTCCTTTTCCACTCTAAAATTGTAATCGCTTTGTGAGTAGCTTGTCTGGGCACATCAGGGAAAAAAGTTGCAGTTCATGTAGTTTTGGGTTAAAGTTGGGCAGGTTTAGGGTCCGTAAGAAATTAATATGCAGTGAAAACAATGTCGGCTGTTTTGAATGTTTATTTTTTGATTGGCAGGCTCTTGTTGATGCTCCTGACATGGTGAGAGGTCAAATGAACTTTAAGAGGCTCACTCTCACAGACATCAAAATCGACATCAAAAGAGTTCCAAACAAGAAAACTCTTATTGCTGCTATGGAGGTTGCTGGTATTATTATTAGTGAAATGGTTGGTACTAGTGAAGCTATGCTTGCTGCTGTTTTGATTACCGAGTTTTATTTTGTTTATAGATGTCAAGAGCAAGTGGGAAAACAGCTCATGGGGAAGAAAACTCATTGTTCAAAAGAAGAGAGCCTCACTTAATGATTTTGACTGGTTCGGGTCAGCCGTGGGTCGAGTTTCGGGTCAGTGGGTGCGAGTTTGGCTCAACCCAGTTCGGAAGCTTCAGGTCGGCGGCCCAGTCAAACCGGGTCAGATTCAGAGTTGTTCGGGTCAAGCTTCGGCTCAGTCTCGGTTCGGGTCTTGTGGTTTAATAGCGAGTTATTATTACGTTAGTTTAGATTTTATTTAGTTAACGCGTACCGAGCTCGAACCGATACTTTAGTGACTTGTTACGTTTGGCATTTTGATAGAAATTTTATATATTGGGTTTATATTGTTGAGTTTTGAAAAGATAACGACAATTTGAGTAGTCGGCTTATTCCAAAAACAGTGGAAACTCTGTCCGTTTTCCGTAAAAACGTATAACGTAAATAGTTTAACATAAAACGTAAAACGTAAAAAAGTTTAACGTAAAACGTAAAAAGTTTAACCTAAAACGTAAAACGTAAAAAGTTTAATGTAAAATGTAAAAAGTTCAATGTAAAACGTAAAATGTAAAAAGTTTAACGTAAAACGTAAAAAGTTTTACGTAAAACATAAAACGTAAAAAGTTTTATGTAAAACGTAAAAAGTTTAACGTAAAACGTAAAACGTAAAAAGTTTAAAAAGTTTAACGTAGAATGTAAAACGTAAACTTTTATGTAAAAACTATATAACGTAAAAACGTAAAACTTTTTCTAGGTAAATTGTAAAACGTAAAAAACCGTGTGATAAAACGGCGCCTAAACAAGGGGCGTGAATACGGGGCATAAAAACGCCGCGATAAAAACGGGATGTAAAAAACGTTGCTTTAAAACGGGACTTAAAAAACGGAGCGTTAAAAAAACGACGCTTGAAAAAGCGGAGCGTAAAAAACGACGTGCAAAAACTACGCGTTAAAAAACGATGTGTGAAACGTAAAAAGTTTAACGTGAAAAACCGTGTGATAAAACAGCACCTAAACAAGGAGCGTGAATACGGGGCATAAAAACGCCGCGAAAAAACTGGGACGTTAAAAACGCCGCGTTAAAACGGGACGTAAAAAAAGGCGCTTTAAAAAAACGCCGCTTGAAAAAGCTGAGCGTAAAAAACGGCGTGCAAAAACGACGTGTTAAAAACGGTGCGTAAAAAAGGCGGGCGTAAAAACGGCGTGCAAAAACCGGCGCGCTAAATAAATTGTCTTGTTAAATCTGAATTTAAAAATGGTCTTTAATAAAAAAAAATTTGTTTAAAAAATAAAAAATAATATAATAAAACAAAAAAGTAATAAAAAAATAATAAAGACTAAAAGACAAAAAAAGGTAATTTTACTAAACTACCCATTATATTAAATATTAAAGACATAATAAGACAAAAACCATTTAATATTAATATTAACTACTTTTAATCTCACCCATTCATCTTGTTGATCTAGTGGTTAGAAAGTGGTTCTCTCTGTTCTTACAACTGGAGTTGGTTTTCATTTTAGCGGTCCCCTCTCTCTCTCTCTCTCTCTATATATATATATATATATATATATATATATATATATATATAAGGTAAGGTTCATGCGAGAACCACCCTTATTGCGAGAACCAATGTGAACACAAAATAAAATCTAAAAAAATCAAAAAAGCACTCAAAATTTTTTTTTATTTTTTTTAATATTTTTCTTAAAGAAATCGCTATATTTCGTTACAGTAAAAAAAACATTTTTTTTTTCGAGTAACAGTTATCCATGCACATGTGCATATGTATCATTACTTCGACAAATTCGGTAATACGTTATCAGGAATAGACAATTGCACTTTAAATTACAATACCATTCGTAATACACTACTTTTTACATTACCAATATTCAAAATGCACATGTGCATCATTAGGTATAACCATGATATAACGTGTTTTGGTACAAAAAGTTTGTGATTTTGAATGGAGAAGTAGGTCCATATACATGTTTTTTGGTTAGTTATCTAATGGTTGATGGTTTGGTTATAGTTGTCAATTTATGATGTAATATGTTGATTGGATGGTATAAATGGTGTTTATATACATGTAATAAAGTGAAAATATTGGTAATGGTATTGTATTATGGATGGTAGGAGGTAATGGTAGTGTATTATAGATGGTATGATAGATGAAAGGGAAAGTGCATTCAAAGTAGTGTACCAAAACACCTTATTTCATGTTGATACATATAGATGCACATGTGCATTTCTAATATTGGTAATGTAAAAAGTATTCTATTACACATGGTAGTTTAATGAAAGTGCAATTGTCTAATAATTGTAATGAATTACGGAATTTGTCAAAGAAATGACAAAAATGCACATGACAAAAATGCACCTGTGCATGTTTGTGTATTATGAATGGAATGATGGATGAAAGAGAAACTAGTGTACCAAAACACCTTATTTCATGTTGATACATATAGATGCACATGTGCATTTCTAATATTGTTAACGTAAAAAGTAGTGTATTAAACGTGGTAGTGTAAATGAAAGTGCAATTGTCTAATATTTGTAATGAATTACGGAATTTGTCAAAGAAATGATACAAATGTACATGTGCATGGATAACAGTGACACGGATTTTTTTTTTTTTTGAATTTGTTTTTTATTTTTTTATTGTAAACGAAATATAGCAAATTTTACAAAAAAATAGTAAAAAAATAAAAAAAATTGGGTGTTTTTTAAGTTTTTTTAGGTATTACTGTTTGTGTTCACACTGGTTCTCGCGGTTCTCGCAATAAAAGGTGGTTCCTAACGGATCCTTCTCCTATATATATATATATATATATATATATATATATATATATATATATATATATATATATATATATATATATATATATATATATATATATATATATATATATATATATATATATATATATATATATATAGACAGGGGACCGCTAAAATGAAAACCACCTCCAGTTGTAAGAACCATGAGAACTACACCGTACGAGGCGAGTTGGACCAAAATTGTTTTTCATAAACGTAGATGCGTGTATTATAAACACATTTGTAAAAAAAATCAAAAAAAAATATCGTGTGTGTAGTTTTGAGCACCACAAGTTTGTATTTACGGGTACCATAAATTTTAAATAAAATTTACGGTACCCGTAAAAACAAACTTGTGGTGCTCAAAACTACACTCACGACATTTTTTTTTGAATTTTTTTTTTACAAATGTGTTTATAATACACGCATCTATGTTTGTGAAAAAATTTTTGGTCCAACTCGCCCCGGATCAAAAAGTTCTCATGGTTCTTACAACTGGAGGTGGTTTTCATTTTAGCGGTCCCCTATATATTATATATATATATATATATATATATATATATATATATATATATATATATATATATATATATATATATATATATATAGGGGAAGGTTCAAATGAAAACCACTAGTTATTGTGAAAACTCGAAAACTAATTAAAAAAAGCCAAAAAAACATACAAAAAAATTTTTTTTTTAATTTTTTTTTTGCAATCAAAATTTCGCAGGTTTTTTAATATAAAAAAATTTTCAAAAAAAAAAAAAAAATTTGTGTAGTGCACATGTGTAATACTGCACATATGTATGTGTACTACACATGTGTATTATTACACATGTGCACTACACAAATTTTTTTTTTTTTTGAAAAAAAGTTTTTTTATATATAAAAACTAGCGATTTTTATAAAAAAAATTGAAAAAAAAAAATTTTTGTGTGTTTTTTAGGCTTTTTTTAGTTAGTTTTCGAGTTTTCACAATAAAAGTGGTTTTCATTTGAACCATCCCCTATATATATATATATATATATAATACATTCATAGAATATTGATAAAAATTTCACACATATATATTATGTTTAAAAACACTTAATATATATAAAATAAATTATTAAATTATGTTAAACGTATTTCTCATATAAATCTCAAAATTTCATACTTAATGCGATTTCTGATCTAATTTACCATTGTTACCGCACAAACGTCTAAACTTATCATTATTTCATATCGTCATGAATTGACTTGGTAAATCACATTACATATACTCATAATTCACATATCAATTAAAATATACAAAGTTCATCCTTTGAACAACCCGTTTTCGTGTAAGTTGAAATATGCGTAATTTATCGTTTCGGTGCTATTTTTGGGCGTCAGAAGTCACGTATGACCAACTAAACACCAAAATCATTTAATATAAGTTAGAATACTTATATTTATCATATGAAAGCAGTTTCAAATCAGATTTAAAACAGTTTTACAAAAATCACTTTAAAAGCCGATTTTTACCGTTTTTAACATAATATATGTTATCTACTGATTAAAATAAAAATTCCAACCACATATATGCAGGTCTTACAAAAAGCACAAAAATTATGCAAATATCACCCGATTTACTACTTTTCAAGCCTAAAGTACAACATGCAAGTTACCACAATTTTTATAACTTCAAAATACTTCTATTAACTTTGTTTAACATATTTATTTACTGATTTAAGTTGATGTTTAACATATCACAACAATTTCCCTTTTTATGATGATCATTAAGCATCCTACAAGTCTAAGTACAAGTGTTTTAAGCAAATTTATGTCATAATCATATTCAAGATCATTGAAACTTTATTCCTTCATTTATAATACATATGACACATTTATAACAATCATTTTGTTAAATCATTCATTCATCATACTTAAATCATCAAATATGCATTTAACTTCAACATTCAAGAACATGCATCATCCTTGAATTCTCACATACAAGACAAAAAAGTTTCGGCCATATATACACTTTTATACTCATATTATTTCAAATCAATAATCAAGTTCCATTCATTCTTTAAACATCTAACACATACACATTCAACCTTGTTTATTCAAGAAACCATCTTTCAAGCATCTTATCAAATAAAATTCAAAATACAAACATCTATACACATTCAAGATTTTCGGCCATTACCACTTATTCATATCTTCACATTTTTATTTTTATAAAAATTATTAGTTTGGTTTGATTTCAAGAATAGTGAAAATCCAAACAACCGAGAATCAAGCTCATCATCATCATCACCAAGAATGTTGTTAAAAGAAACAAGATTTTATACCTTTAAAGAATAAAGTGGATTTTGGATGATGAGATTCTTGGTGGAAATAAGCTTGTTCTTCCTTGAAATCGCTTTGAAATCAACTTTAAATCTTCAAACCACCCCGAAACTAGCTTGAAATGGCCATGATCTCCATGAAATAAGTTTGAAAAATGGAAGTGGGTGTGTTCTTGGTGGGTTTCGGCCATGAGGTATGTATAGAGGAAGAAGATGAGTTTTTTGAAAAGTTTAATCCTGGAATTGTTTGTAAAGTGGAGTGTTAGAGAAAATATAATGATTAGGTTTTACCATCTTGCAACACCTGGCACTAAGGTGTGTGTTGGTGGGCTTATGTAGCTGCCACCTACACCTTCCACACACACATTCTCTCTCCTATGTATAAGATATACACATATATAAGTCTAACACTGTCACACCCTGGCTTTGCGGAAGCGTGGTTAATTTGGTGTGACTTCTTAATACCATAGCTTAATCATAACAAGCTATATGAATTAAAAATATGCAAGATCATCCATTAAAAGTAAAAATAGTAAAACATTGTCTCAACGGGTTAACACCCGACAACCATAACTTGTCTAAACATTACAAATGCAAACTTAACATAAACATGATTCAAGGACTGTGACTTGTCCAGGAAAGAGTCACAAGCCTCGATCCCTGGATGACCTCGGGCCTAATGCAGCGGAAAACAAGCCATACCGCGCCAGATCGTTAGTTTCCTGAAATACATGTAAGTTGAAAAATCAACAATAATGTTGAGCGAGTTCATGCGAAAGTGAGTAAACAAACCTTTATCTTTATCAAAAACCTGGTATGTAGCAAATAAGGAAAAAGAGATCACCAATGGTTTGCAAGGCCATTGATATGTGTGAAGTGCAAGTAGGAATGACTCAAACCTAGCGGATTTATGCGTCGGGCACTAAGTCACCCCGAGGTCCGTTATGCTGGACCTGGGGCTGGGCTCGCTACACCCAGATAGATCTACCGCTCCTGTCCCTCGGTCCTACTACGAGGATTAATGGCCTCAAGTTGCGCCTACCCACTCACATGATCTAAGTAGTAACCTCCTTACGCTAATCATACCATGTATAAACATATTCATAATCATTGTAACATGTATTTCACCCCCGCAGTTTAGAAAACTGAAAACAGTTAAGAGAAAAGGGGGACATGAACTCACAGTGGGTGCGTCACAATACCAAGTAATCCAAATGTCCGAAAGCTGTGCAACGACCTACATGTGCTAATTCTATTAGACGGATGGCCGTGCTTTAGCTTTATAGTTTACATTTTTGGGAAACAGTTAGACAACCGTTCCTTGTATATATTTGGTAATTTAATTTCCTTCCCAAGGATGGGGGAATTAATACATGCATGTTTATAATATTAAGTCTCACTTAATATATTTTATTTCTCATTCCAAAATATAATTATTTTTCTCAAAAATAATATATTTTCTTTTTACATAATACTTTCCAAAATAATACGTCGACAAGGTACGCATTTGTGAATATTTCCGTATAAAGCGTAAGTTACGTTTTAACGACTAAATGGTAATAGTAATTACCGTTGTAACTTATATGTTTGTCGTATAAGCGTTTGTATTATTTTGGGTTCGACAAAGTTAGTAAATATTATTTTTACTCTAAAAATAATATTTATACATTTTCACAAAATAATCATAAACAGTGTTGTGAAAAATATATTTATCGAATAAATATTTATCACGTTTATTTTTGTGAAAACCCCACCTCCGAATATTTGTAAATAAAGTCATGGCGAAATATATGTCACACCCCCAAAATCCACCCGCGGAGTACCACCGCTTGGGAGCGTGACTGACCAGGATCAAGCCATCAATCATATCAAACACAGCATTCAATATAAATGTAATTAATGTAAATCATCATGACATGACTGATGTTCAAACCAAATACTGTTTTAAGTAGCGGAAGCAATATAAAGTAAACCCAATTAAAGTTATAAGTTCAATAATGTTCATGATCCATCTGCCCACAACGACCTGCTCCTTCCTTGTGCAAGCTCCAAGTATACCTAAGGTCCTGCAAGGCATGCAGCAAATAATCAACAAACTAGTTGAGCGAGTTCACAGAAAGTAAGTTCATAATGTAATGCATAAGTATAGCTAGTGGGGGCTTCCCATACTAGTGTGTACTAAAGGTGGGGGTTTCCCATGTTCATCCTGGCTAATGAGGTCTTCTCATTAACGGTACTTACTAGACTAACTTCCGACCATGTGTTCTTCTTTACCGAGAACAGGAAAACGTACAGGGTCACGTAGGCTTTACGTGACGTGCCCTTCCCCGAGGACAGTGGTACGCGTGGGGGCTACGTAGGCTTTACGCAACGTGGCCTTCCGACCTGGAAGCCAGTAGATGGTATTGGGTTACGTAGGCTTTACGTAACGTGTCCTCCCGACCCGGGAGACATATGGCAAATATACTGGGTTACGTAGGCTTTACGTAACGTGTCCTGACTAACCTGAGGACGATGGTCTATAGTCTGGTATATGCGTAAGTACGAGTAATCATTCCATATCCAACATATCCAACCCAATTCCCAACCCGGGAATCCCATGCCTTGGCTGTGTGAACTCACCTTGGTTTGCTCGGCAGATACACAAGGAATATAAGTAGCAAGTAAATGGTCACTCACGTCCTATCATGGTTATTATACGAGTCAGGTTCGTATATAGTACATATATAGCAATCACGTATAGTCATGGCAAACATGTACGCACGTAAGCAGATAAGACATAGCATGTGAGGATCCAATTGTCTAAGTCCAACCATACCCGGCCCAATGACATAACAGTTCACAATAACAAAACAATCCAGATTCTCAATCGGCCCAAATAGCAATCACATACAAGTCCATTAATAAACAGTCCACACTTCAAATCGTTGGGCTCAATAGATTGGCCCGTGACAGTGAAAGCCCAACAGTGCGCGTGTAAACGATGGTCTCGAGTCGCAACGGAGATCTCGAGTCGCAACCGGAGATTACGAGTCGCAACAGCTGGTTGCGAGTCGCAATGGAGATCTCGGTTCATCATGGTCTGGTTACGAGTCGCAATCTGACTCGCAACCGTGGTTGCGGTTCGTGCGGTCTGGTCTCGAGTGGGGTTCCGACTCGCAACAAGCGATGCCGAGTCGCAACCGCGTGTGTAACGACTTTTCTGATTTCACGCAATTCATTTAGGCAATTCAATCATCGTTGACAGTTTCCAAAAATCAATTATCAACTAACAGTTTGTCATTCAAAAATTCATCGATCAAACAGGGAAAATAAATCATAAATTCTTATGAACCCTAATAATTACACTTATGAACAATAACAATAATCATAACACTCAATCATATTATGATCCGATTTCACGAACATTAAACTCGAATTGCATAACTTCACAGCCAATCAACAAGACATTATCATTAACATCATCAACAGCAAATCAGATTAACAAACATCACTATTATCCGTACCCGCATCCAACATCAACAACCAATCAATTTTTACTAACATACTCCCTAGTTACATCGCACAACCGAATGATAGCAATCGTGGCATCACATATAATCGAACATGAATTCAAACAAACATACTAACCGGTTACAAGTAACGAGATGTGATCCGAACAAGAGGGTGATCGGGTGGCCTTGTGCCGTCGGTTCCTAAACAAGCCGAGAGAGAGAGAGACGAGATAGAGGAGCTAGGGTTTTGTGTGTGTATTCTTGTGTTGTAACAAATGAGAGGAAAACAAGACCCTTAGTTTTGGTATAGTGGTTGCGAGTGGGGAGTGGGCCGAGCCCACTCGGTCACCTAATGGACCGAATGTAAGGTGTAAAGCCCAAAGGCTTGTGTGACCGGTTTGTGTGGTTTGGGCTCGTGCAACGCATAACATACATACACACATAACACACGTAAACAAATATTCATTTAAAATCATATAATCCAGTTCTCATAAGCACGCAACGTTACATCAAAGCAAGTCTAAAGTTCGAGTTGTCACATTATCCCCAACTAATTGGAAATTTCGTCTCGAAATTTGGTATGCACTCACTGAGGAAGCTAGGTAAACTGTACTGTTCACTGATTTTCCTGGGGTGTCACATCCTTCCCCCGTTGATCTGGAATTTCGTCCCGAAATTCCGAAGTAGTAGCTTCAGCCTCAGTAGTGGTTGCCTGGTTCCCGAATAACTGGGGGTACTTTTCTGCCATCCTGTCTTCGCGTTCCCAGGTGTACTCTGGGCCACGTTTGGAGTTCCAACGAACTCGGACAAGAGGAATTCTCTTGTGTTTGAGGACCTTCACATCCCGGTCCGTGATTTCTACTGGTTCCTCGACGAACTGCAACCGCTCGTCGATAGTGAGTTCCTTAAAAGGAATGATAAGATTTTCATCTGATAGGCACTTCTTTAGGTTCGATACATGAAAGACATTGTGAACTGCCCCGAGTTCAGCTGGTAATTTCAACTTGTAGGCTACCTTGCCAATCTTTTCTATGATTTCGAATGGTCCGACGTATCGCGGATTCAGTTTACCCCGTTTGCCAAAACGAACTACACCCTTCCAGGGTGAGACTTTCAATAAAACCCGGTCCCCGACCTCAAATTCCAATGGCTTTCTACGCTTATCTGCGTAGGCTTTCTGACGGTCTCGTGCTGCCGCCATGCGTTGTCGTATCTGTGCAATCTTTTCTGTGGCGTCCACCACAATCTCTGGACCCGTAATCTGACTATCTCCCACCTCTGCCCAACAGAGAGGTGACCGGCATTTACGCCCGTACAATGCCTCGAATGGAGCGGCTTGAATGCTGGTGTGATAACTGTTATTGTAAGAAAACTCCACCAAAGGGAGGTGCTTTTCCCAGCCGTTGCCGAAATCGATGACGCATGCCCGAAGCATGTCTTCAAGAGTTTGAATCGTACGCTCAGACTGTCCATCCGTCTGAGGGTGGTATGCTGTGCTCATGTCTAGTCGTGAGCCAAAGGATTTATGCATTGCTTGCCAAAGTTCTGACGTGAATCGTGCGTCGCGATCCGAAATGATGGACGTGGGCACCCCGTGCCTCGAGACAACTTCTTTAAGATAGACGTCTGCAAGTGTGGAGAACTTGTCCGTTTCCTTAATCGGCAGGAAGTGTGCAGACTTGGTGAGTCGATCAACTATGACCCATATTGTATCGTTCCCACGCTGGGATCTAGGTAGGCCTGTAACGAAATCCATGGAAATTTCTTCCCATTTCCACTGTGGTATCTTAGGCTGCTGAAGTAGGCCAGCTGGTTTCTGATATTCGACCTTGACTCTTGCACATGTCAAGCATTTTCCAACATACGTAGCAATGTGGGCCTTCATACTAGGCCACCAATAGGTAGTGCTGATATCGTGGTACATTTTATCCGACCCTGGATGTACCGAATAGCGAGACTTGTGTGCTTCATCCATCACAAGTTCGCGTAAACCGCCATAAAGAGGGACCCAAATCCGGCCCGTTACATAATAGGCGCCGTCTGCCTTCTGTTCCATCTGTTGTCGTGAGCCGCGTAAGGCTTCAGCCTTGACGTTTTCGGGCTTCAATGCTTCTACCTGAGCATTTCGTATCCGTGCAGGAAGACTAGACTGAATCGTAAGCTGTAGCGCTCGCACGCGCTTCGGTAAGGTGTCCTTTCGACTAAGGGCGTCAGCCACAACATTGGCTTTGCCTGGATGGTACTTGATAGCGCATTCGTAATCGTTCAGTAATTCAACCCATCGCCGTTGACGCATGTTCAAATCCTTCTGCTTAAGGATATGCTCGAGACTCCTGTGATCGGTGTAAATCGTGCACCTGGTACCGTACAGGTAGTGTCGCCATATCTTAAGCGCAAAAACAACAGCTCCCAGCTCTAAATCGTGCGTCGTGTAGTTCCGTTCGTGAACCTTGAGTTGACGAGTGGCGTAAGCAATAACCTTGTCGCGCTGCATTAACACACATCCCAATCCCCGAATGGATGCATCACAATATACTACGAAGTCTTCTGTGCCCTCTGGCAATGAGAGAATAGGTGCGCTGCAAAGCCTATCTTTTAAGTGCTGAAAAGCAGTCTCCTGGGGCTCTCCCCAGCGATAGGTAACACCCTTCTGTGTCAGTAGCGTAAGCGGCTGAGCAATCTTCGAGAAGTCTCTAATAAACCGTCTGTAGTAACCTGCCAGACCCAAGAATTGGCGTATTTCCGTTGGCGTACGCGGTGCAGGCCAGTTCCTGATCGAATCTACCTTGGATGGATCGACATGGATCCCATCCTTGTTCACCACATGGCCCAAGAAGTGGACTTCACGAAGCCAGAAGTCGCATTTAGAAAACTTAGCGTACAGCTGTTCCTTCCGAAGGAGTTCCAAAATCAGGCGAAGATGCTGCTCGTGCTCCTCCTGACTCTTGGAGTAAATCAGGATGTCGTCGATGAACACAATGACGAACTTGTCGAGATAGGGTTTGCACACCCTGTTCATAAGATCCATAAATACCGCAGGCGCGTTCGTTAACCCGAATGGCATGACGAGAAACTCGTAGTGACCGTAACGAGTTCTGAAGGCTGTCTTGGAGACGTCCTCATCCCGGACTCTCAACTGATGGTACCCAGACCTCAAGTCTATCTTCGAGTAGTAACACGACCCTTGCAATTGGTCGAATAAGTCGTCTATGCGTGGAAGAGGATAACGGTTCTTCACCGTCACCTTGTTGAGTTCACGGTAGTCGATGCACATCCTGAACGTACCGTCTTTCTTCTTCACGAAAAGCACTGGAGCTCCCCAAGGCGAAGAGCTTGGTCGTATGAAACCCTTTTCCAAGAGTTCCTGCAGTTGCTTTGACAATTCCTCCAATTCTGATGGAGCCAGACGATATGGTGCGCGAGCTATGGGTGCTGCTCCTGGAGCGAGCTCGATCTGAAATTCGACCTGACGATGAGGCGGTAAGCCAGGTAAGTCTTCAGGAAACACCTGAGGGTAATCGCGTACAATTGGAATATCCTCCAATTTCTTTTCCTTTGCTGATGCGTCTGTAACGAGAGCCAGAATGGCTGCGTGACCTTTTCGTAAGCACTTCTGAGCCTTCAAGAAAGAGATGACGCCAACCACAGCACCACTCTTGTCGCCTTGAACTTCTAGAGGTTCCTGACCCGAACGAGGAATGCGAATAACCTTTTCGCTGCATAAGATTTCTGCCTGGTGTTGGGACAACCAATCCATCCCAATCACGACGTCGAAGCTACCCAAAACTATGGGAATGAGATCAATAGAGAAGGCTTGACCAGCTAAGATAAGATTACAACCTTGAACTACGTGCGTGGCTTCTAGACTTTTACCGTTAGCTAACTCGACTACATGTTTGGTGGGTAAAAGTGTTGGTGCACGTTTTAGCAGTTGACACATTTTCACAGACATATAGCTTGTATCCGCACCCGAATCAAATAAAACAGTAACGTAAATATTGTCAAGGAGAAACTTACCCATAACAACGTTGGGATCGTTCACTGCGTCGCCTCGACCTAGCACGAATGCACGACCACGAGCTTCATTGCCGTTATTGTTGTTGTTCCCGCCGTTGTTATTCCCATTGCCCTGGTTATTGTTGTTGCGATTCTGGTTCAACTGAGGGCAATCGCGTTTGAAGTGACCTTCAGCCCCACACTGGAAACATCCTCGGTTCCCACGCTGTGGCTGCTGCTGCTGCTGCTGGTTTTGTGGAGCTGGTTGCTGAGGCTGCTGATTCTGATTCGCAGGACGAGGGCTCCTGCAGTCTTTGGCCTCGTGCCCCATCTTAAGACACCTTTGACAGCGACCCTTGTTACATGGGCCGTGGTGATGCCTGTTGCAGTTGTGGCACCTGGGTTGACTACCCTGATATCTCCTCTGCCTGTGACCACCAGAGGATTGCTGACTGGGACTCTGATAGTGATCAATCTTCTGCTGCTGAGACTGTGGCTGAACAGATGCTGAACCTTTACTGGAATCCCCATCCCATTTTCTTTTACTGTCACCAGATGTAGCAGGAGTAACTGAGGTGGTGACGTTAGCAATAGCATTAACACGCTTGGGCAGTTTATTCTGATCCACTGCCTGATCGGTGATACGGTGAGCTAGGCGTTGGATTTCCTGGATGTTTTCGAGGTTAGCCGACGTCACGTGGCTCTGAATTTCTGGCGCCAATCCCTTGAGATACAACTCAATGCGCTTGTATGGAGGGTCCACCATAGTTGGACACAGAACGGCCAGCTCATTGGACCGTTTGGTATACGCTTCGATTTCCGATCCAACCATTTTCAAGTTATAAAGCTCATCTTCCAGCTTGTGTATGTCTTCCCGCGTGCAATACTCACGCTTGATGAGTTCCTTGAAATCGTTCCATGGGGTGGCGTTAGCAGCTGCCAACCCTAAGATCTGGACTTGGGCGTTCCACCAAGTCAATGCTATCCCTTCCAAAGTACCGGTAGCAAACTTGACCTTGCGAGCCTCAGGGCACTCGCACATTTCGAATACTGATTCTAGCTTCTCGAACCAGTGGAGGAGTCCCACTGCCCCCTCTGTGCCGCTGAAAGAGTTTGGACGGCAGTCCATGAAATTCTTGAACGTGCAGACTGGCTGCTGCGCGTGTTGACCTGCTTGAGCTGCTGCAACTGCCGCAGCAACTTGAGCTTGAACAAGAGCCTCTAGCTGGGCTTGTGTCATGTTGATTCGTCCAGACATGATCTTCATAGTAACAAGTAGCATACGTAAGAATGGTTCGCGGGTAGGGCGATGACAGAAAAGCGTAGGCATATAGGTGTTCTCATGAAATCAAAGCATGTGTATCTAAGCGTAATGCGAGCAAAGTTCTAAACAATTCTAGCATACAGGCAATAAACATAAACCTTATTACCTAAGATGTCGAGTCTTGCACGTGGAGCGAAGCGTCGTTGTGGATCGTTGAGAGCACTGTACTGGTTATAGTCTGGTTTTAATAAAAACGTTTTCCCATATTAAAACCAAGTTCTCTATAACCAATGGCTCTGATACCAATCTGTCACACCCCCAAAATCCACCCGCGGAGTACCACCGCTTGGGAGCGTGACTGACCAGGATCAAGCCATCAATCATATCAAACACAGCATTCAATATAAATGTAATTAATGTAAATCATCATGACATGACTGATGTTCAAACCAAATACTGTTTTAAGTAGCGGAAGCAATATAAAGTAAACCCAATTAAAGTTATAAGTTCAATAATGTTCATGATCCATCTGCCCACAACGACCTGCTCCTTCCTTGTGCAAGCTCCAAGTATACCTAAGGTCCTGCAAGGCATGCAGCAAATAATCAACAAACTAGTTGAGCGAGTTCACAGAAAGTAAGTTCATGATGTAATGCATAAGTATAGCTAGTGGGGGCTTCCCATACTAGTGTGTACTAAAGGTGGGGGTTTCCCATGTTCATCCTGGCTAATGAGGTCTTCTCATTAACGGTACTTACTAGACTAACTTCCGACCATGTGTTCTTCTTTACCGAGAACAGGAAAACGTACAGGGTCACGTAGGCTTTACGTGACGTGCCCTTCCCCGAGGACAGTGGTACGCGTGGGGGCTACGTAGGCTTTACGCAACGTGGCCTTCCGACCTGGAAGCCAGTAGATGGTATTGGGTTACGTAGGCTTTACGTAACGTGTCCTCCCGACCCGGGAGACATATGGCAAATATACTGGGTTACGTAGGCTTTACGTAACGTGTCCTGACTAACCTGAGGACGATGGTCTATAGTCTGGTATATGCGTAAGTACGAGTAATCATTCCATATCCAACATATCCAACCCAATTCCCAACCCGGGAATCC
The DNA here is from genome assembly GCF_002127325.2 of Helianthus annuus. Lineage (NCBI taxonomy): Eukaryota > Viridiplantae > Streptophyta > Magnoliopsida > Asterales > Asteraceae > Helianthus > Helianthus annuus. The sequence continues at coordinate 157,575,595 of NC_035440.2, read as the reverse complement.
CATGCCTTGGCTGTGTGAACTCACCTTGGTTTGCTCGGCAGATACACAAGGAATATAAGTAGCAAGTAAATGGTCACTCACGTCCTATCATGGTTATTATACGAGTCAGGTTCGTATATAGTACATATATAGCAATCACGTATAGTCATGGCAAACATGTACGCACGTAAGCAGATAAGACATAGCATGTGAGGATCCAATTGTCTAAGTCCAACCATACCCGGCCCAATGACATAACAGTTCACAATAACAAAACAATCCAGATTCTCAATCGGCCCAAATAGCAATCACATACAAGTCCATTAATAAACAGTCCACAATTCAAATCGTTGGGCTCAATAGATTGGCCCGTGACAGTGAAAGCCCAACAGTGCGCGTGTAAACGATGGTCTCGAGTCGCAACGGAGATCTCGAGTCGCAACCGGAGATTACGAGTCGCAACAGCTGGTTGCGAGTCGCAATGGAGATCTCGGTTCATCATGGTCTGGTTACGAGTCGCAATCTGACTCGCAACCGTGGTTGCGGTTCGTGCGGTCTGGTCTCGAGTGGGGTTCCGACTCGCAACAAGCGATGCCGAGTCGCAACCGCGTGTGTAACGACTTTTCTGATTTCACGCAATTCATTTAGGCAATTCAATCATCGTTGACAGTTTCCAAAAATCAATTATCAACTAACAGTTTGTCATTCAAAAATTCATCGATCAAACAGGGAAAATAAATCATAAATTCTTATGAACCCTAATAATTACACTTATGAACAATAACAATAATCATAACACTCAATCATATTATGATCCGATTTCACGAACATTAAACTCGAATTGCATAACTTCACAGCCAATCAACAAGACATTATCATTAACATCATCAACAGCAAATCAGATTAACAAACATCACTATTATCCGTACCCGCATCCAACATCAACAACCAATCAATTTTTACTAACATACTCCCTAGTTACATCGCACAACCGAATGATAGCAATCGTGGCATCACATATAATCGAACATGAATTCAAACAAACATACTAACCGGTTACAAGTAACGAGATGTGATCCGAACAAGAGGGTGATCGGGTGGCCTTGTGCCGTCGGTTCCTAAACAAGCCGAGAGAGAGAGAGACGAGATAGAGGAGCTAGGGTTTTGTGTGTGTATTCTTGTGTTGTAACAAATGAGAGGAAAACAAGACCCTTAGTTTTGGTATAGTGGTTGCGAGTGGGGAGTGGGCCGAGCCCACTCGGTCACCTAATGGACCGAATGTAAGGTGTAAAGCCCAAAGGCTTGTGTGACCGGTTTGTGTGGTTTGGGCTCGTGCAACGCATAACATACATACACACATAACACACGTAAACAAATATTCATTTAAAATCATATAATCCAGTTCTCATAAGCACGCAACGTTACATCAAAGCAAGTCTAAAGTTCGAGTTGTCACAATATATTTGAAAATATGTCAAAAGTAGTCTAACACTTGTAAATAATTCTAAGTGTTAGATTTTAGAAAATTTCGCCAGAGTTTCCCCTGTAACTGGAGGTGGCCACGCTTTTAAGCGTATCATTTTCTTTTACAAAATCATTTCAACACTTCTTTTAAATCAACCAATCAATTTCCAACACATTACACAAGTTTCAACACTTCAAACTTGTAGACTAGTATGTAAAATCGCATTATTACATGAACTTGTAATTTTTCCGAAAGTCGTAATGTAGATCACCTTATATTTAGTGGATCTATGTATAAAATAATTTAGTCTTGTAAAAACCCCGTTTTTGGAACAAATCATCCTTTACAACTTCCCGACAACTTTTATAAAAATTGTTATTTTGTCGGATCTTTTGTTTCACAAGTGTTTATACACTTGTAGTTTATAAAAATCATCTTTGTTAGCATGTTATCCAACTTATATAAAACATGATTTTCTCACACTTGGTTCTACGAATGTACCACTTGTACATACGTAGATCGGCTCGTTCTAAATACTATTTTTCATGTCAAAACACTTTTACACAAGTTCATGTTTCCCGTGTGGTGGAGTTTCACCTTTTAACCCTCGTACCGCTAGAAACAAGCTTATGTTAAGATACATGATCCTAACAAAGTCGGGTTAAACGATGATAAGAGCCACCACATCGTAGATCGGGTCTCTACAACCAACATATTCGAATACTACGACTTTTACACGCGTTATAAGCTTTTAACCAACAATATTCGAGTTTTAGTAGCCTTTAAAGATTTAAAAGATGGGTTTCCGACTTTTAACCGTTAAAAATCCTTTTAACCACTTTAGATACGATCAAGAGCGAGTTTTAAATGTTATACCTCTAGCTCGGGGCTAGGGAAGAATCTAGTCGGAAATGGCGTGGATAAAAGCAAATGAACGAGGTCCTTCAACTTCCGCTTGCTTCAAGCTTCCTTATACATGACCCGAATGCCTTGTGTAAGCTTGGAATGGCTAGACAAGAACTCGAAAATGGTGGTGGACAAGTGTGGGTGTTCGGCCGAGAAGAGGGGAGAGGGCAAGAGAGAGGAGTGTTGGTGATTGGAAAGTGTGATTAACTCTAGTGTTATGTGTTGATTTTATAGACAAAATTTGGTTCATCGTCCAACGGATTTTTATGCTCTCTAGATATCCACGAAATCTAATATAATAAACAAAAGGTGTACTCCCCTTGTCACATCATGGTGGCCAATCCCATTAGGGGGGTGGGGTATCCGGTTGGATCTCGATTGTTCGTTAGAGTTCAGTTACATAAAGTAGGTTACTTTTAGAGATTAACCCCGTTAGTTGTTTGACGCGTTATAAAGCGGGTGTTAGGGTAATCAGGGACCCTAACTGGCTCAGAAAAAGACCAATAATATTTTTGGCAATATTTTTATGTTCCGGGTATAGTCCGGTTGTTCGGTTGGATAGTAATCCGTTAAAGTGCTTAAGTAATCCTTTAAGCGTCGTAAATAATATTTTTAGTGACACAATTTATTCTGCAAAGTGTCAGGAATAATTCCCCATGTTTTGGCACTTTATTAATTAGCTAGAAGCTAGTGTGTTGATAAAAGTGCTGTGTTTTGTGCTTAGAGTACGTTTTAGGCACATCCAATCTCTGTATCTTATTCCTAGAGACGTAGTTATACAACCCTTGTATCCCTACACACACTATGGGTGTAGTAAAATATTTCTGGCTCATTCAGGCCTTTAGAGGCAGTGTTTGCCTGATGCTGGCTATATCAGCAGGTTCAGTAGGTTATCCGTTCAAATGCTACTGTGCTACTGTGCATCATGTTTGTCACTAGAGTTCAATAAGTAAATAATGTTGTGACGAAAAATCAAAGTATGATGCAGATATGTACAAGTATCAACAATCAAGTAGCAGTTTATCAGAAATCTCAGTTAAGCACAGTAATTAGGCAACAATTAATAGTTAATTAAGTCGTACGGATACCTGGTTTAGTGAGGGTTGTCACATTCTCCCCCCGTTAAATAAATTTCGTCCCGAAATTTTAAATTCTGCTTGTAGAAGCAGGGTTCTCAGGAAATAAGTGGGGGTATTTCTCTTTCATTCGGTCTTCACGCTTCCAGGTGAACTCAGGACCATGTCTAGCATTCCAGCGAACCTTGACGAGCTTGACACTGCTCCGGCGGGTCTTGTTAACTTTCCAATCCGTGACCTTGACAGGTTCTTCAACGAAGTGGAGCGTGTCATCAATATGAATTTCGTCGGTAGGAATGGCAACGTTAACTTGAGTTGGACTTCTCTTCAGATTGGATACATGAAATGTATCGTGAACATTATTCAGTTCGGCAGGTAGGTCCAACTTGTATGCTACGGTCCCAATTCTTTCCAAAACCTTGAAAGGACCAATGTAGCGCGGATTCAACTTCCCACGCTTCCCAAAGCGTGCCACACCCTTCCAGGGTGATACCTTCAACAAAACCATATCCCCAACCTCAAACTCCTGAGGTTTCCTTTTCAGATCTGCGTAGGTCTTCTGGCGGTCACGAGCCGCACTAATGCGATCTCGGATTTGCGCGATCTTATCTGTAGTTTCCTGAACTACATCGGGACCTACCAATTGTCTATCACCTGCGTCAGACCAACAGAGCGGCGACTTGCACTTGCGCCCATATAACGCTTCGAATGGCGCGGCACCAATACTGGTGTGGTAGCTGTTGTTGTATGAAAACTCAACCAGGGGTAAATGCTTATCCCAGCTACCGCCTAAATCCATAACACATGCTCTCAGCATGTCCTCCAACGTCTGAATCGTCCGCTTACTTTGCCCGTCGGTCTGCGGGTGAAAAGCAGCGCTCATATTCAGCTTTGAGCCAAAAGCTTCCTGGAAGGATTGCCATATCCTCGATACGAACCTCCCATCTCTATCAGAAATAATCGAGAGAGGTACTCCATGGCGTGTAACAATCTCTCTCATGTAAATCTCAGCCAATTTTGCTTGTATTATCCTTCTCGCGGATAGGTAAGAAGTGTGCTGACTTCGTTAAGCGATCCACTATCACCCAGATAGTGTCATGGCCTTTTGACGTTCTTGGCAACTTCGTAATAAAATCCATGGAGATTTCTTCCCACTTCCACTAGGGAATTTTTGGTTGTTGCAGAAGTCCCGAAGGCTTCTCGTATTCCGCCTTAACTTTGGCGCAAGTTAAACATTTGCTCACGTAAATAGCAACATCGCCTTTCATCCTAGGCCACCAGTAATAATCTTTAAGATCCTGGTACATCTTATCCGCTCCAGGGTGGATAGAGTACCGCGACTTGTGAGCTTCATCAAAGATAACCTCTCTTAATCCACCAAACAGAGGAACCCAAATCCATTTCTCAAAACACAACGTTCCTTCCCTGTTTGGCACCAATATCTTCTCCATCCCACGGAGATATTCTTCCTCAAGGTTTCCTTCCTTGAGAGCTTCCTTCTGTGCTGCACGAACGCGCGAGGTAAGGTCGGTTTGAATTATCATTTCCATAGCCCTAACCCTTATGGGCTTGATTCTCTCTTTACGACTTAGGGCATCAGTGACCACATTCGCCTTCCCTGGATGATACTTGATCTCGCAGTCGTAATTGTTCAACAACTCGACCCATCGCCTTTGCCTCATATTCAACTCCTTCTTGTTGAATATATGCTGGAGGCTCTTGTGATCTGTGAAGATCGTATGCTTTGTACCGTAAAGGTAGTGTCTCCAGATCTTCAAAGCGAAAACCATTGCGCCAAGCTCCAAATCGTGCGTGGTATAGTTCTTTTCGTGCACTTTCAGTTGTCGTGACGCATAGGCAATAACCTTTTGACGTTGCATCAACACACAACCCAATCCTTGATGCGATGCGTCACAGTATACCACAAAATCATCTGTACCTTCTGGTAGAGCTAAGATTGGCGCGTTACAAAGCTTATCCTTCAATATCTGAAATGCTTCCTCCTGTTTAATTTCCCCAATCAAACTTCTTGTCCTTCTGCGTGAGGAGTGTCAATGGTTGAGCGATCTTTGAAAAGTTCTCGATGAACCTTCGATAATAGCCAGCCAAACCCAAGAACTGCCGAATCTCGGTTGGCGTCTTTGGCGTTTCCCAATCTTTGATCGCCTCGATCTTGGTTGGGTCCACATGAATCCCACCTTCATTTACTACATGTCCAAGAAATTGGACTTCTCGTAGCCAAAACTCACACTTAGAGAATTTGGCGTACAACTGTTCCTTCTTTAGCAGCTCCAGAATGGCTCTAAGATGCTGCTCGTGCTCAGCCCTCGTCTTTGAATAAATCAAAATGTCGTCGATGAATACAATCACGAACTTATCCAGGTATGGCTTACAAACTCGGTTCATCAAACCCATGAACACTGCAGGTGCGTTTGTTAATCCAAACGGCATAACGAGGAACTCGTAGTGTCCATATCGAGTTCTGAAGGCTGTCTTCGGGATACTCTCCTCCTGTATCCGTAGCTGATGGTATCCAGATCGAAGATCGATCTTTGAATAGAAGCTTGAACCTTGAAGCTGGTCGAATAGGTCATCGATTCTTGGCAAAGGATACCTATTCTTGATCGTCAGCTTGTTCAATTCTCTGTAGTCAATGCACATACGGAAACTACTGTCCTTCTTCTTCATAAACAAAACTGGAGCTCCCCAAGGCGAGAAGCTTGGTCGGATAAAACCCTTGCCTAACAACTCTTGAAGTTGTGTCGACAGTTCTTGCATCTCAGACGGAGCTAGTCTGTAAGGTGCCTTAGCCACAGGCGCGGCGCCTGGAACTAAGTCGATGCGAAACTCCACTTGCCTTTGAGGCGGCAAGCCAGGCAAGTCTTCTGGAAAGACTTCTGGGTATTTCCTCACGACAGGGATGTCTTCGATCTTCGGCCCAACAGCCTTTTTATCCACAATGTGTGCCAGAAAAGCAACACATCCTTTCTGCAAACACTTCCTTGCTTTCAGGCAGCTAATCATCCTTAACGGCGTCTCACGCTTCTCCCCATGAGCAACAATGGTCTCACCATCATCGGTCGGGATACGAATTGTCTTCTCGTGACAAACTATCTTTGCTTTGTTACTCGATAACCAATCCATCCCTACTACCACGTCGAAGCTTTCCAACTGGACTGGTAGTAGATCGAGAGCAAACTCACGCTCTCCCAACTCGATTACGCAACCTCGAGTTGCCTCGTTAGTTTCTACTAACTTCCCATTCGCCAATTCAATTGAGTATCTAATTTACTAGCAGTTAAACCAAGCATATTCTTAAACTCTAATGATACGAAGCTATAATCGGCACCAGTTTCACACAAGATAGATGCGAAAGTTTTGGTTGTTAAAGAACGTACCAGTAATCATGCCTGGATCCTGGCATGCTTCACAAACTCCGATGCTGGGTGTTCTCTCACGGCCTTGTTTCAATTCCGGGCATTCTTTCTTAAGATGTCCAATGTCCCCACAATGGAAGCATCCTAGCACTCGGCCATTTCCTTTCCTGCTTCCACCTTCAACGTTGTTACGATTTTCTCCTTGTTTGGGACTCTTCATCCCACAACCATCCTTGTTGTGCCTTTTCCTCCCGCACCTAGGCTTCCGACATCCACATTCATGGTGATACTTGCACCCAGCACGTCTTGCTTTAGTTTCCAAGCAAATCTTATCATTGGCCTGTCTGTTGTTAGGGCAATCTTTCTTGAAATGCCCTTTGTCTCCGCAGTCAAAACAACCTCGAATAGATCTTTGTTCATCATTATTTGTTCGGGTATCTTCGGTAAGCTTCCTTTTGTTCTTTCCAGATGACTCTACCTGAGTCTCCCTATCAGGGTTTGCAAGTTTTTCTAGTCTAATGGCTTCCGTAACGAGTGCCAAACCCATCTTGCTTGCAGCAATAGTTGTTGGTGGCGTAGATGCTGCCATTAAGCTCATGACTTCTGGTGCCAGTTCCCAAATGAACTGTCCCAATTTCCTCATTTCTGGTTCCGCTAAGTGGGGAATAACTCGTGCCAAGTCATGAAGTCTTTGCATGTATCCCAACATTTTTGGACCTTCCATTATCAGGCTCTGGAATTCCCCTTCCAACTTCTGGGTTTCCTCTTTGGAGCAATACTTCTCATGCATCATTCCCTTCAGTTCATCCCATGATAATGCATATGCTGCGGTTTCGCCCTTCATTTGAACCTGAAGGTACCACCATAGTCGAGCTCCATCTTGAAACAACCCAGAAACGTATAGGACTTGTTGTTCTGGCGTACAACCACTCATTCGAAAGATGGAATCCATACTTTCAATCCATTTCACAAAAGCTATGGCACCTCCAGTACCGTCGAACTTCGGAGGCTTGTAGTTGAGGAAGTGCCAGTAGGGACAACCGTTATTTTCCGAGGTACCTCCGTTGCGCTCGGAGTGATGGGCCTCGTATTGTGCGATGACTGCAACAATGATTTCCTGAAGTTCCACCTCGTTGGTGGGTATGCGCATTTCGCGTCTTGGTGGCATCTTCTAAAAGATGTTTCACATAGGTTAGGTCGTAGCAGGTAAAATGTACGTATGTATTCAACAATATCAGCACATAGCATCTCATACTATCAATAAATCAGCCACATAACATCTCATGTCATAGAACATAAACCATAGATCAAACATCACAAGTGATGAGAATACTGCGATTGCATTACCACAAATCGAGACCATAATGTAAAGCTTATATGTACATAACTGTATCATACAACAATAATGACTTAGTAGGGGACGACCCTAGGCAAGTCGTGCGATTTCTAGACATGTTAAGGAATCTCGGGTCTCTCCATTTTCAAATTCCAGAACTCCACCTTAAGCTTCTGAATTCCAGTCCTAGAACAACATTTCTTCTCAATCATTTCCTTGAGCTCGTCCCAGCTCAGTGCATAAGTAGCATCCGTGCTAAGGGCCTGAACATGATGGTCCCACCATGAGACTGTGCCGTCTAGTAATGACCTTGAGGTAAAGGTATCACTCCATTTGGGGTGAACAGTTTGTCTTTCTTAGAATGGAGTCAATCTTTTCGGGCCAACGAACAAATGCAATGGCGCTTTCTGTTTCGTCGAAGTTCAAAGGCTTGCAGTTTAGGAACTGCTTATAGGTGCGGTCAGCTAGGGATTATTTCCAATAGTGCCATTGCCGTGCTAAAGGCGGAGAGCTTCATGTCGTGCAATTGCCTGTGAGTTGCGTTATTGCAGCTCGGCTCCTATCCTTGGCAACATACTGGTGTTTGTGTCACGCCTGGGTGGCATTCTCTTCTGCCGGAATGGCATGAAGTGGGTTAGACAACTTTCCAATTGTCTATGAGATACATAGCACCGTAAGCCATCATGTACTCACCCAATTTTACACATAAATATACTCAATGTATGGGTGGGGAAATAAATTTTCTGAGCCTCCACATAGGCTTGCCAATTTGGCTTGTTGTTTGAAATAGAATGAACTCGAGGCTTCATCGCCTTGGTCATTCGTGTTTGAGTTATTTCCTGCTACATTGGTTTTCATTAGCTTGACCCGCAGAGTCCACCAGGATTTCTGTGCACTACAAGTCGTTATTACGTGGGCCCCCGTAATAATAAATTGTCTTGCACAGTTACCCCAGGTTTTCTCTCGTCCAAGCAGATGATCAATCAAGGAGCAACAGCAGGTGCATCGGCATGAACAGAGTCATGCTCCAATGCGGTGTTAGGAGCAACGCCTGGCTCAGGGGCCACGGCTGGCTCCGGATCAACAAACTCCATCTCAAAATTAGCTGGATCAACCATCATGGAGGGTTACAGGATCCTCCAAGGGCTGGTTTAAGTGTATGAACTCAAGGTCAGGGCCTGGATCAAAATCGGGTGGAAGAACAAGATCACCCTCAGTACTGTGATCAAACTCAAAGCTGTGTGCGAGAACCGGTGCAGCTGATGATGCCGTATCGGGGTCGGCGTCGTGTGAATGGTGCTGCACTCCCTGTATGCGAAAATGCGGATGTCAGGAACTCAAGTGAGTCTGGGACAGGGGAATGGGCATAAGTTTCCCCTGCAGGAGCGTTCGCAAGCAGTAGGTTAATACCAGCAGCAATAGGGCCTCGCCCTCAAATGGGTCCTCTTTCTAGTAGATCGTTATCGTCGTCAGAGGCCACGTCGGGGGGCATATCAACAGTAGGGTAAGCGGCAAGGGACACAGGAACAGGGATCACCGCGAAGGGTAAATTCCCAACAAGATGGCCATCAGTAGGCTCTACTACGACATCAGGCAGCGTAAAAGGGTCTGAAAGTCGTCATCGTCTATGCCGGTAGTATCGGAAATGTACACCTCGTGCTCCGCTGCAACTATGTCGTCTGATACTATGGCCATGGGATTCGTAGTGTCCATCCTTCTAGTACATGGTGAAAGCATGACGTTTGTAACACAAATACATATACGTATAATAATCAATCATATATTCATGTAAACATGTAAGTCAACAATAAACAATCAAATAATTCTCCTAGTCCCACTAGCCTCCCAGTCTCCTAGACTGACATTCCTAGTCCCACTAGCCAAATTCCTCCCAGTCTCTAAGACTGCTCTATCATCCACCTCGACCTCTTAGATCGAGCCTCGGCCTCCAAGACCGAGCCTCAGCCTCCAAGACTGAGCCTAAAACAACAAACATCTACCTCGATCTCTAAGATCGAGCCTCGGCCTCCAAGACCGAGCCTCAGCCTCCAAGACTGAGCCTAACATAAATAACATCTACCTCGATCTCTAAGATCGAGCCTCGGCCTCCAAGACCGAGCCTCAGTCTTCAGGACTGAGCCTAATAATGAATAAATGAAATGTGCTCAACATTTTTTTGTAAAAACGCTTTGGATCTGGACTTAAGTGGTATGCAGAAAATGTTTTCGTGAGAGCCCTAGTGATCATAGTCTAGACTCGAGAAGGAATCCTAGTTCGCTATGATCAGAGCTCTGATACCAAGCTGTCACACCCTGGCTTTGCGGAAGCGTGGTTAATTTGGTGTGACTTCTTAATACCATAGCTTAATCATAACAAGTTATATGAATTAAAAATATGCAAGATCATCCATTAAAAGTAAAAATAGTAAAACATTGTCTCAACGGGTTAACACCCGACAACCATAACTTGTCTAAACATTACAAATGCAAACTTAACATAAACATGATTCAAGGACTGTGACTTGTCCAGGAAAGAGTCACAAGCCTCGAACCCTGGATGACCTCGGGCCTAATGCAGCGGAAAACAAGCCATACCGCGCCAGATCGTTAGTTTCCTGAAATACATGTAAGTTGAAAAATCAACAATAATGTTGAGCGAGTTCATGCGAAAGTGAGTAAACAAACCTTTATCTTTATCAAAAACCTGGTATGTAGCAAATAAGGAAAAAGAGATCACCAATGGTTTGCAAGGCCATTGATGATATGTGTGAAGTGCAAGTAGGGATGACTCAAACCTAGCGGATTTATGCGTCGGGCACTAAGTCACCCCGAGGTCCGTTATGCTGGACCTGGGGCTGGGCTCGCTACACCCAGATAGATCTACCGCTCCTGTCCCTCGGTCCTACTACGAGGATTAATGGCCTCAAGTTGCGCCTACCCACTCACATGATCTAAGTAGTAACCTCCTTACGCTAATCATACCATGTATAAACATTTTCATAATCATTGTAACATGTATTTCACCCCCGCAGTTTAGAAAACTGAAAACAGTTAAGAGAAAAGGGGGACATGAACTCACAGTGGGTGCGTCACAATACCAAGTAATCCAAATGTCCGAAAGCTGTGCAACGACCTACATGTGCTAATTCTATTAGACGGATGGCCGTGCTTTAGCTTTATAGTTTACATTTTTGGGAAACAGTTAGACAACCGTTCCTTGTATATATTTGGTAATTTAATTTCCTTCCCAAGGATGGGGGAATTAATACATGCATGTTTATAATATTAAGTCTCACTTAATATATTTTATTTCTCATTCCAAAATATAATTATTTTTCTCAAAAATAATATATTTTCTTTTTACATAATACTTTCCAAAATAATACGTCGACAAGGTACGCATTTGTGAATATTTCCGTATAAAGCGTAAGTTACGTTTTAACGACTAAATGGTAATAGTAATTACCGTTGTAACTTATATGTTTGTCGTATAAGCGTTTGTATTATTTTGGGTTCGACAAAGTTAGTAAATATTATTTTTACTCTAAAAATAATATTTATACATTTTCACAAAATAATCATAAACAGTGTTGTGAAAAATATATTTATCGAATAAATATTTATCACGTTTATTTTTGTGAAAACCCCACCTCCGAATATTTGTAAATAAAGTCATGGCGAAATATATTTGAAAATATGTCAAAAGTAGTCTAACACTTGTAAATAATTCTAAGTGTTAGATTTTAGAAAATTTCGCCAGAGTTTCCCCTGTAACTGGAGGTGGCCACGCTTTTAAGCGTATCATTTTCTTTTACAAAATCATTTCAACACTTCTTTTAAATCAACCAATCAATTTCCAACACATTACACAAGTTTCAACACTTCAAACTTGTAGACTAGTATGTAAAATCGCATTATTACATGAACTTGTAATTTTTCCGAAAGTCGTAATGTAGATCACCTTATATTTAGTGGATATATGTATAAAATAATTTAGTCTTGTAAAAACCCCGTTTTTGGAACAAATCATCCTTTACAACTTCCCGACAACTTTTATAAAAATTGTTATTTTGTCGGATCTTTTGTTTCACAAGTGTTTATACACTTGTAGTTTATAAAAATCATCTTTGTTAGCATGTTATCCAACTTATATAAAACATGATTTTCTCACACTTGGTTCTACGAATGTACCACTTGTACATACGTAGATCGGCTCGTTCTAAATACTATTTTTCATGTCAAAACACTTTTACACAAGTTCATGTTTCCCGTGTGGTGGAGTTTCACCTTTTAACCCTCGTACCGCTAGAAACAAGCTTATGTTAAGATACATGATCCTAACAAAGTCGGGTTAAACGATGATAAGAGCCACCACATCGTAGATCGGGTCTCTACAACCAACATATTCGAATACTACGACTTTTACACGCGTTATAAGCTTTTAACCAACAATATTTGAGTTTTAGTAGCCTTTAAAGATTTAAAAGATGGGTTTCCGACTTTTAACCGTTAAAAATCCTTTTAACCACTTTAGATACGATCAAGAGCGAGTTTTAAATGTTATACCTCTAGCTCGGGGCTAGGGAAGAATCTAGTCGGAAATGGCGTGGATAAAAGCAAATGAACGAGGTCCTTCAACTTCCGCTTGCTTCAAGCTTCCTTATACATGACCCGAATGCCTTGTGTAAGCTTGGAATGGCTAGACAAGAACTCGAAAATGGTGGTGGACAAGTGTGGGTGTTCGGCCGAGAAGAGGGGAGAGGGCAAGAGAGAGGAGTGTTGGTGATTGGAAAGTGTGATTAACTCTAGTGTTATGTGTTGATTTTATAGACAAAATTTGGTTCATCGTCCAACGGATTTTTATGCTCTCTAGATATCCACGAAATCTAATATAATAAACAAAAGGTGTACTCCCCTTGTCACATCATGGTGGCCGATCCCATTAGGGGGGTGGGGTATCCGGTTGGATCTCGATTGTTCAGTTAGAGTTCAGTTACATAAAGTAGGTTACTTTTAGAGATTAACCCCGTTAGTTGTTTGACGCGTTATAAAGCGGGTGTTAGGGTAATCACGGACCCTAACTGGCTCAGAAAAAGACCAATAATATTTTTGGCAATATTTTTATGTTCCGGGTATAGTCCGGTTGTTCGGTTGGATAGTAATCCGTTAAAGTGCTTAAGTAATCCTTTAAGCGTCGTAAATAATATTTTTAGTGACACAATTTATTCTGCAAAGTGTCAGGAATAATTCCCCATGTTTTGGCACTTTATTAATTAGCTAGAAGCTAGTGTGTTGATAAAAGTGCTGTGTTTTGTGCTTAGAGTACGTTTTAGGCACATCCAATCTCTGTATCTTATTCCTAGAGACGTAGTTATACAACCCTTGTATCCCTACACACACTATGGGTGTAGTAAAATATTTCTGGCTCATTCAGGCCTTTAGAGGCAGTGTTTGCCTGATGCTGGCTATATCAGCAGGTTCAGTAGGTTATCCGTTCAAATGCTACTGTGCTACTGTGCATCATGTTTGTCACTAGAGTTCAGTAAGTAAATAATGTTGTGACGAAAAATCAAAGTATGATGCAGATATGTACAAGTATCAACAATCAAGTAGCAGTTTATCAGAAATCTCAGTTAAGCACAGTAATTAGGCAACAATTAATAGTTAATTAAGTCGTACGGATACCTAGTTTAGTGAGGGTTGTCACAAACACATGTATTTAACTTATTACCGGGTATTTTATTTCGCGTTTAATCGGCGTTTTAAGGCATTTAAAATTATTTTTAACATTCTATAAAATAAAATTCACCAAAATATTACTACATAATATTTCATTCACCTAAACTGGCTGCGTCGTCCACGTTTCGCAGTATACGCACTATATTACGCAGTACACGCTTAAATTCGAAAAATAAGATTTTTAAGCGTTCTAACTCATTTTTCTTCACGAATATGATTAAAAATAGGGTTTTAATCATAACAGAATATTTTTCGGATTTTGACGTTATCCGGACAGTCACCGACGTTCGTTTCACATTTCGTTCGTTACGCGATAAGCGTTTAACTTATTATTGCCAATGTAATTTTTAGTAAAGTTTGAGTTTATCAAACTTTCAAAAACTTCATATTAATGTCCAATTTATTAATTTGATGCCTATATATACTCATAATGTGTGTCGTATCAGTACAGTGCCAGCTTGGAATAGTCGGGTGTCTCAGAAAGGAACGAGCCAAGACACTAAGGGTTCGAGCTTTAGAGATGATGATTCAAACGAACCTTACCACATGTATTCATGACAAGCAGCAGGAAGCACTCAAGGAAGAAAACATCAAGGCCGAACTCCTCCGAGATATGGAGAAACAGCTAGTGCCAAAAGAAGATGGAACTTTATATCATGGGACGCATTTGGGTTCCACTTTTTGGCGGAATTCGAGAGGTTATCTTTAACGAAGCACATAAGTCAAGGTACTTGATCCACCCAGGATTGGACAAGATGTACCTAGACTTGAAGGAGTACTATTGGCGGCCTAACCTCAAAAAAGACATCGCTGCTTATATCGGAAAGTGCCTGACTTGCGCAAAAGTTAATGCCGAGTATCAGAAACCCTCAGGCTTGCTGCAACAACCCAAGATTTCCGTTTGGAAGGGGGAACGAATATCTATGAACTTTATAACAAAATTACCCAGAAACTCGAGAGGTCACGACATAATATGGGTAATTGTCGATAGGCTAACCAAGTCCGCACACTTCCTGCCGATACGGGAAAAAGATAGTATAGAAAAGCTTGTTGAACTGTATCTTAAAGAAATAGTAGCTCGCTATAGAGTGCCTATTTCGATAATCTCGGATCGAGATGGTCATTTTGTATCGAGAATTTGGAAATTTTTTCAACAGGACTTTTGATCTCGCTTAGATCTAAGCATGGCCTTCCATTCACAAAATGACGGCCAGAGCGAGCGAACCATTCAAACCGTTGAAGACATGCTTCGTGCATGTGTGATGGACTTAGGCGACAATTGGGATACTCACACCCACCCTTGGTTGAGTTCTCCTTATAACAACAACTACCACACAAGCATTCAGGTCGCACCGCTCGAAGCTCTTTATGGTCGGAAGTGTCGCTCTCCAGTATGTTGGGCGGAAGCTGGAGATAAACAGTTAATCGGTCCCGAGTTAGCCCAGGATACGACCGATAAAATCTTCCAGATCCGAGACCGTATCAAGGTGGCTCATGATCGACAAAAGATCTACGCTGATAGGAGACAAAAGTCGTTATCTTTTGAGGTAGGATACAAAGTCTTGTTAATGGTCTCACGTTGGAAGGGTGTAGGCAGATTTGGGAAGCGTGGAAAGTTAAATCCACGATATATTACGCCATTTGAGATCTTGGAAAAGATCGGTACTGTTGCTTACAAATTGAAGCTACCGGATGAACATAGTGGCGTACACGACACATTCCATGTGTCGAACTTCAAGAAGAGTCCAACACAAGAGATAGTCATCATCCCTGCGGATGAAATACATATCGACGACAAACTCCGATTCACTGAAGAACCCGCTGAGGTTATCGACTGGAAGGTCCAGAAAACAAGGAGAAGTCGCATCAAGTTGGTCAAAGTCCGTTGTTAGTCTCGACACGGACCCGAGTATACTTGGGAACATGAGGATCAATTCAAGGCACAAATACCCCCACCTGTTTGAGAAGACTCCTGCAACGGATAAATAAGATAGAATTTCGGGACGAAAATTTTTTAACGAGGGGAGTATGTGACAAACGGCATAATCCGGTAAATTCCGTACCATTAGATAATTATTTATTTTCTGCAATTATGTGTTTTAAACGTCAACATTTTATGATTGCATGTTATACATTTCAATCATGCATATCAAGCATATCATACATTTCGTTCATCGCATTGGGAAACAATTTAAGCGTCGTGTCAAAAAAATTAGTAAACTCACTAGTTAGATAGGCTGTGTCAGCACAGCCTCAGTACTCAGCTAAATGATAGATTTAGGACTTAAATGTAGGTCCGGCATAAAAAATATATCAAATCCCAAGTGGGAAAACAAGTATAATAGTTAACACATTCCGCAAAAATTTAACAAACTTAAAAGTGTCCGTTTTGGACCATAAAAGACCATTTTTCGCATGATTCAGAATCCGACAAATTATACAAGTCCAGAAATGTTGTTAAACATCAAAACGACTTAAATAGCATTGGGGATATCATTAAAAGACAAAAGCATATAGTACCTTATAAATTACATAACTTAACTTTTTAGCAAACCGAAAGCGAAAGAAGCACCAAACACTTATCCGGACACTACCAAAACCCCCCAAATATGGACTAGTAACATTGTTTTAATGTTCTAGCACTAATGTTGGCCATATAACACTTAGTTACACATAAAAACATCTAAAAACAATTAACACATAATTAAACCCTCAATATACATTCAAACCCCAAAACTTTTGAAACTTGACACTTAACCCCCCTGCAAAATGATGGTTCCATGAGGGCCCACAAGCCCCCATGTTGTCTCTTGATATTGTAGTTTGGATGTTGGATCATAAGGTGTATTGGAGAAAGTTGTGCACATGGTTATAATTAGAAGACTTTATCCTATCCTTATCATTCCAACCTCAAAATTTCAAACTCCATTTCTCCTCTTCTTTCCCCTCCACATTCGGCCAAGATAACACCAAGAACACCTCCACTTTCTCTTGCTCATCAAGCCATTCCAAGAGTTCACAAGGGTGTAAGAAGGTTATCTAAGGAAGGTTCAAGTGTTGGAAGCTCAAGGACTACTCGAGGAAGCTATTAACCACCATCTTCATCCTCTTATCGTCTTCTTGTTCTTGTGTCCTCTTCCCCAGCCACTAGTGCTCGTTGTGAGTCTTCTAATCTCTTGTTTTGATGTTCATTAGTAGTATAATGAAGATGTACAAGTTAAACCATTAAGAAAACTAAACTTTAAAAGTATGAACAAGTAAAGAAATAACAAGATCTAACATGAATAAGTAATTGTTGGTAATATATGAAGATTGTTATGAAGATGTTGTTGTTCGTTTTGTGATTTGGATTAAATCAATCACATGCATGCTTGTTAGAAGTGTAGATCTAACAAGTATACACATGGATCTTGAAAGACCCATGATGAACATGTTAGTGGACTTGAAGATCTTGAAATATGAACTTTTAAGTGTGTTTAAAATGACATGTTTATGTTTATAAGCTTACTAACAAAGTGGATATTATGTATAATATTTACTAGTATACAAGTAGGGTCAAAAACTACAAAATACACACAAAAGAATACAAATATAACATACACCCAAAAATACCACAAAATACAACTAAGTATAAAAATACTTCTACTTGCCCAAGTGGGTGTACGGACAAAAATACAAAATATATACTTATATATATTTCCTTACCAAGAATTATAGACATATGGACATTGGACTTTATGGACAAATACATATATATGAGGAAGCAAAATATATTTATTTAACTAGTGTGATAAAATATATATTTTCAACAAGCCTTAAAAATATATTATTTTTAAGAAATATAATTCCGGAAAGTATAAAATCATAAGAAATGATTGTTGACAGTAAATACAAAATACATAGGTATTTATACCTAAATACATGTATACTTGCCTAAGTATACATTTGGTAAAATCACAAATATATTTATACTATAATAATATTGAAAATATTATTTATTAAAAGTATAAATCGACGTTGCTTAGTCAAACAAATATGAGGACAAGAATACAAAAAATAATACAAGAATACATATACAAAGATAAGTATATTATTTATTTTTAACACATATCATATACAGAAATTTAATATATATAATTATTTTATTAAAGAACAAAAACAAATATATATATATATATATATATATATATATTTACGAATAGAAAATACAATTTAAAATAACGAAAAAACGCGATGAACGGGTGAGACCCGACTACACTGGGCACGACCCACACATGTCTCGGACATGCACATCTTACCCGTGCGAGGCACGAAGCCGCAAGAGAAATTAGATCCGTTAACACAACTCACGAGTATACAAAACTATATATATTTTGTAGGTTATATAATATCAACTCTAGAACATATACACCTAAGACACAACAAATACATAAACAAGATGGATAACTTGTACATAGTAATCGTAAGCTTAGCTGGTTAACATATTTAGAACACTTATAAGTTACGTCGCGAACCAAGAGGAGTGCTGGTGAAGTTATTACGCAACAAGACGCAAAATTGTGAGTTCATTTCCCCTCTTTTAAACGTTTTCTAGTTTTCTAAAGTTTTGGGGAAAATACATGTACAAATGGTATGCTAGATTAAGGAAATGAAATAACTAGATCATGTGCAAATAGGGTTGTACTTAAGCACCATTAATCTAAGTTTAGACCAAGGAATGTAAGGGTAGATCTATTGGGTTTTGACAAGCCCCACTCTTGGTCGACATTGACTCACACGGAAGAGTGCTTTTGTGTCCCAGTTGAAGGAAAATCATCACAAAAATCGTCAAGGTTTAGATTGCTTCATATGTCGTCACACATAGTAATGTCCTCGCAAAACATTAATGATCACGATTTCATTTACGTTTACATACCGCTTTTCATACAAATACATCTCACATTTTACAAATGTACATTTAATACAAAATTAACTGCATAAATTCACCAACTTTGTTGATGCTTTTCAAACTTAGATGTATTTCAGGAAATTAGTGGAATCTTTAGTGGAACCTTGCTTTCAAGATGTCAAGCGTCGTAACTCCGTGCCACTTTTGTTGGGTTGTTCGTTATATCCCGCCTCCTTGCGGTGGTATGTGGAACAAACCCTTGATCTTTTAAACTTGAACTATGTTTTTAACTTTTTAAAACTTAGTTTATTTTGAAGTGATGTAAACACTATTATTAACTCATGTTTATGTTTGAAACTTATGAATGGCATTTGAAGTTTATTTTAATCATATAGTATGTTTGCTAATTCATATTCAATGAGAATCAATCACGATCACACCCCGTGCTTCCGCCTATGACCGGGTGTGACACGTTGACCTGTGTGCATTTTGAGGCATATAGCTGTTGCAAGTAGGCGTTGGCTATATTTTTTCTCCATTTTACACATTATAAACATCACCCTACTCTTCTTATTTTAACGAAACCAAACCAAACCATATCAAATCCATACCATTTCTAACTTCCAACAAAAATGGATTACTTATCTTCTTTGTCTTGTAGCGATGATAGCACGTCTCCGGATTCTTACAAGATATCGGAGGCGATTACAAGTGTGGTTCAATTGGCGGTAGAGTTCATGCAAGACTTTAGGCGTCATTTTAGAATGAATAAACATTTATTTTTATGTATTACAAACAATTTGGAAGGAAACTATGATCACTTCAGGAAAAAAACCTGACGTAAGAGGAAAGACGGGATGCACAGCAATACAAAAGTGTACTTCTGCTTTACAAGTGTTAGCATACGATAAAACAACTGACTTGTGGGACTAGTACTTTAAGATTGCGGATAAAGCTCAAGAGACGCTTTAGCAAATTTTACCAAAGGTAACTTTTTCCTATTATATGTTACGTCTTTATAGCTTAAGTCATATATTATTTTTCTATTTACATAAAAGTGCAGCTTTTTTGTTAGATTAAAGGTGTGATTGAACTATACGGTAAATGATATATGCGAAAGCCGACATGGAAAGATTTACAACATATATATGATGTGCATGAGAACCAACACGATTTACCCGGTATGATTGGTGCCATTGACTGCATGCACTGGGGTTGGAAAAATTGTCCAATGGCTTGGAGAGGTGCACGTCCTCGGGGTGACCAGAAAGGACCAACACACATCCTACAATTTTTTTCTTCTTACGATCTATGGATATGACATGCTTTTTTTGGTATCCCTTGATCAAACAATGACATCAACGTATTTGAGCAATCGCCAATTGTTGAGGATCACATAGCAGCAAAGTAACTGTCTCATCTTTTTGGGTAAACATTATTTGAGCAATCGCCAATAGTTAAGGATCACATAGCAGGCAAAGTAACTGTCTCATCTTTTTGGGCAAACATAAATGAGTACCCACACGGGTATTTTGTGGCTGATGGTATATATCTAGAGTACACGCTTATTGTAAAGACCTTTAGAGACCCCATCTACGATAGAAGAGCTCATTTCAAAAAGGTTTAAAAATCGGCGAGAAAAGATATAGAAAGGGTATCTGGCGTTTTACAACAACGTTGACATTCTGTGAGAAACCCTTGTCGACTATGGCACAAGGATAAGGTTAGAAATGCTATGTATTGTTGCCTAATTTTACACAATATGATTCTTGAGGACGAGGGGAAAATGATTTGCCAATATTATGACCCGGAATTGGTAGAAGCAAAACAAACTGGAGTACCTATTGAACAAAGGTTGGTGAATTCCGCTTGGATGCGAAGCTCTCAAGTTCTCCAAACTCTAATGGCGGATTTGGTACAACACGCTTGGATGAGACAATAGGACGACGAGGACATTGAAGAAAAAGGAAGAAAACGAAGACGATTAGTTATATGTATTTTTTCTATATTTTTATGAATTGCTATTTTTTGGTTTAATGTAAACTCGTTTTTAGGTTATGTATGTTTTATTTTATATTGAATAATTATAAAGAAAATGAAAAAACAAAAAAAATCAATCATTAGGTAATTAATAAATAATCATTAAAGAGGTGGGTGAACCACTACACCTTTTTTGCATGTGGTTTGGCTAGAGTGATGTGGCAACCACATGACAAAAAAGTGTATTTGGTTTACCCTTCCACTACACATGACCTAAGTTATGTTTAGGAGCACTATGGATTCGCTCTGAGGATCGAATCTTTAACTGATGAATACGATGAACACATATCTTGTGTGGAATCCAAGTACGTGTGTGAATTGAACACAAAGAAGTAATTAACTGTTGATTTCTGTTGATGAAAAACGTTTAAAGAACCACGAAATCAAACTGACAGAGTTTCCCCTCTAAGTTAGCAAAGTTGTCAAATGAACAAGACACACTAGTTATATAGTAAAAGCTCATCCGGACTAAGCTGACCTCCATCCGGACGGATGGACTATCTATGAATATACAAAGAACATTACGGATGGGCATAGCATATCTGAACGGATGGACTCCAATGCGGATTCCTCCGAATGGACTCTGTGTCCATTCATACGAATGGGCTTCACCATGTATGAAATTTATGATATTTTCGGTTCAGCACCATTCTTGCTTTATCTGATTAAGCTACGATACGTGATTGACGGAACTGATAGACATACTACACTTATATACTCCCCCTTAGATATTACTACAGTCAGTCTCGTAGCTTTCTATCTCTCTCTGAGTCTTCACGAAACTTTGACATCTTTAGCTCCACATACTCTCCCTTTTCACTCTAACATACTCCCCCTTACTGTGAACTCTTTCCCCGGGCTCCCCCTTTCTTTAAGCTCCCGGCGGCTTTTCAGGATCGTCACCTAGTTCTATCTCTACAAGCTCCCCCTTACTTTGAGCTTGTCTTCAGACTCCCCCTTAGCCTCAGCTACCAGGATCGTAATCTGCTTATCATCTGAAAAACTAACAACTTCAAACCACTTGAAAAATATTTAACGATTTAGATTCAATATCTATGTCCATATATCTGAGAGATGTTCCCCACGCGATAAGCAAGATATTGTTTGAGTTCGTGTTAGAGGATCATACCAATGTATGACAAATCACTAGGATCGTTGAGCTATAAACACTTCAAGTTTTAAACGGTTCACTTAGATTGTTAGTATACTTATCCACTTAAATTTTCACACAAACTTCAACTGATTCGAGATACGAGATTTAGTGTTTTAAGCATTTAAATTATTTGCGTGTCCCACCTCAGAATATACTCCCGTATCAAGATTCCCTAGATTCAGTCTTACAGGTAAATATACTATATTGATATATGTACTCTGGGTTAGTGCGAGGCCTTGAGAGCTCAGGTATGAACTACCGTTCAGTCAAAGAGATGAAGGCTCGACTTTAGTTGTGTCCCACTAAGGGATCTTCTTTACAACTGCACTTGATTTATATCTTTCGATATTTTCTCAATTTTATGCAGAGGGAAAGCTTTTTAAAGCACACAAAGTATTATACGAGGTCTAGGCCATTGCTAATGCAAAATCATAAGACCAGGTATAATATCCCAGATATCAAACAGCATAAAGACCTAGTATCTCAGGATTAGGCAACCTCTCATACGAGATTTCAGAGTGCCAAGTCCATTATCCGAGAGATGTTTCCCACGAGATAAGCAAGATATTGTTTTTATGTTTATATCTCGAAACCAATTTACTGAATGTGTAAAAACCTACTGGCATATCATCAGTGAGATTGTTTATTTGCATTTTGCTTTCTATTTCGTTTGCATGATGTGATTATCTTAATAATGTACTATCATTTCCTCTTTTTACACAAAAACTCATTTTTAAGTTTTTCTCATGTTTTTTACTTTTTCAAATTTTCAAATGTTTTTGTATTATCAAAATTCTTACTCCCACTAAAATCCAAAACATTTAAAAAAATTTGACAAACCGATGTAGATAGCTTCATCTCACCGTCCATTTTTTGCTTGGCATGTTATTGTAGAAAGTACCCCTTGATTTACAACACATTGATTTTTAACAATGTTAAAACCATTTTCAACCAATTGCGAAATTAATCATGTTTGTTCATGTGTGAGGGTTTCGGCATATTCAATCAACGTATTTTTGAAAATTTTTTATTTTTGACAAATTTAAAAACAAACATATTTTTTCATTTTTCATGTTTTGACAAAATAAAAACATATTTTTTTAGTTTTTAAATTTTTCTATTTTTAGGGTTTTTGATTTATGATTTATATATATACAAAACAAGCAAACTCCCTGTTTCTCAGATGCAGGGATCTGCTGCCTCCCGTGCCAGGCTGCCCCGCTTCTCCTCTTGTTGACATTCATCCGTCTTCAGGAGCACATGCACATTTAAACAACTCAATCACTTGAATAATGCAACCCAAGCATGTTTGACCTTGGGTATTGTAACATAATAAGAATCCTTCAACTTCGGAAAATCTTTATCATTTTTAACAAAAACTTGTTCATTCTTATTTTCAACCTTCTTGGTTGAATCGATTTTCCTATTTGCACTCACAGAAGTCGTTTGTTTTTTTTCCACCCAAATTTGACCTGTTGAAATATTTCTTTGATAAAATCGTGAATCATTTTGAATGTTTCGTTTGTCAAATCAATTTTTGGTTTCCAGATTTGGTTTGGTTCAAACTTGGAAGTTTTTTATTTCCAGTTTTGCTTTGATTTTGACAAATCAACTTTTTGTTTCCAAATCTGTTGTTGCACAACTTTGGGTGTCTTTGATTTTGGTTTCCAAGTTTGTTGTGATTAAAACTTGGGTGACTTCTGTTTAACAACTTCAGTTTGCTGTTTCTTCTGTTCAACATCAACAGGCTTCAGATTAGGACATTTGCGACCAACATGTCCAATTTGATCACATTTAAAACATGTTTTCTTTGAAACATCTTTGACATGTTGTTGCTTTTTCTAAGTATAGAACTCTTCATTAGACTGTCGTCTAAATTGAAGTTCTTTCTCTTCCTCAGAACTTTTTTCGTGAACAAAGTTCGTCTTTTTTCTGAAGATTTGAATTTTCAGTCCTTTTTCTTTGATTTTGTTTCTTTTTGTAACCCAACCCAGCATTCATGTTTTTCTTCTTATAACTACATTTGTTATAAAAAGTTTTCTTACTCTTACCAGCTAATTTTTCAATTTCAGCTTTTTCAATTTCTACCATTTTAAAGACTTTGTCAATCTTGTCCGACAACACATTCTGAATCGGAAACTCAACATCTGAGAATAATTTGTCCAATCCAATCATGGTATATGCCAATCCTATTGGATAATTGTTTTGGTCAAAAATTACCTAAGCAATTTAGTGATCAAATTAGTTAAGTGAGGTAGTGTGCTAGAAAGTGTTATTGAAAATGTGCTTGTTAAGTTGTTTATAAAATCAGTATTCGGGATACGGCTCAGGATATCGAGCTGTATCAATGATCAAACAATGAACAGAAAGTAAAGTAAATGACACGAGATGTACGAGGAAAGCCCTTGATCAATTTAGATCGCCGGCATAAAACCTCGGGAGCTGACAATCGCAGCTGCCTTGTTCTTCTATTGCTTCAAATATTGGGATACGGTGCAGGATGTGGTGCGGATCGACTAAGTGTTACAACGTGAGTTGGATACAAGTGTGGTGATTGCAGTGATCTAGAGAGCAAGATTGTACGAGAGTGTTGGTGAAAGAGTGTGTGCCTTAAACTGATCCGCCACATCTATTTATAGTAAAGATAAATTAACTAACTATCCTAAACTTGCGGGATCCACCGAATATTCCTTCATTGAACGTTGTAGACCTGGTCTTTCGGGCTCAACGTCTCTTCTTCAACAAATTCGTCCGAGTCTTGAGGAGAAGAAGTCCTTTCGACCGTTAGTAAGTCATAACCTTCAACCTGCACGTGGTTAATAAATCTCAGGATATTACCCAAGATGTCAGCAATATCCTCTTCCAGCATCCTGGTCACAAACGAACAAACAAAGGCAGGATATTGGTCAGGATATGTATGTTTAGAAAATGACCCATAAAGATTGTCCCCAAATATATCTGTTGGTGTACCAATCCAACGGATATATTTCGAAAATCTTATCCCATAACTCATGGTATTTAAAATGAAGCGACGGTCAAGATCACATCGTAACTTCCAACGCGTTTTTTACTCAATGGAGATTTACGATGCCCCTATATCTTCTCTCTTCTTGTTTGAAAAGCAGATATCTCCAACAGAACCTTCAGGTAATTTCTTCATTTCAAATTTTCTTCCTGTCAATTTACTTTATTTCACTTGCAATGGATACCGAGACCTTCATTCAGCAGAATCTCCTTAAAAATCCCGAAAAGGAAATCTGCGCTTTTTGACAACGCGGACATCGCAGCTTTAAGAGCTTCCGGCGCTTTCCCCGACAGCACAGTCTTCAGATCATTCGATCGGTCAACCCGATCGGATGTTTCTTCTACCGAATGGATTTGTTTTCCGGCATATCCCTTTTCACTAGGTCTTCGGTACCCTTTTCCTGAATTCATGATGCAATTCTTTCGAACCACCGGCATCTCTTTTGCTTAAACCATGCCCATTGTTTGGAGAGTACTGATTGTACTTAATCAAATCAAAAATCTCCACTGTTCCGACCTCCGCATCGAGGATTTGCCTATTGCTTATCGTCTCCGATCCCACGACTCTAGCCGATTCTTGCTTTTCTCGACATCCAGCAAACCCTTGATTCTCAAAGCCACAAAAAACGAAGACGGATGGCAACGCAAATTTTTCTTTGTCAAACGAGATTCCATTGCCGAGGGTGCCAACCTTCCGGTGGAGTGGTTAACCACCGGTAGGATCATAAATATCCTCATAGACCATTTAATTGTTATCTTCTATTAATACTCTTCTTTTTGATCTTTATGCAGTGAACTTTAAGGAAGTTGCTCCCCCTAGCGCTGATTCAGAAGAGAGAATCAGTACCATTTACCGGTTACCTGCAATAGATAGAACCTTCACCACACACGTCCCGAGTTCCAGCCAATACTCATCATCCGAGATGTCTGGTAAGAATTTCTTTTAGAATAATTAGTCACAATAGTATAATGATAAAAATAAAGATTAAAACTTTTCCCTTTTATGCAGCACCAGCTAAGATCCCTGAAGTCTTTGATCTTGACGAATTGGACAGCTATTCTGATCAGATCCAGGTCAAGAAAGAGCCTAACCCCAAGACCACAGCTACATCCAAACCCAGCAGCTCCAAAGCCATCGTCATACCTAAACCTTCACCGGCCACCAAACCCCGGAGTTCAAGCTCTCGCAAAAGGAAAGAACCTGATTCCCCTGTCATTTCTGACACATTTCCTTATGAGAAGCACGGGTTCATTGAAGCTAGCGGGTTTATGACTTCTTTTCTTAACCAAGTCAGTATTCTCATACCATATCCTACTATCAAAGGTTTATCAATATTAATACCTATCTTTTTACCTTTGTAGGGTCTCGAGCGTATGGTTAACTTATATCAAGAATCCTGCAAGCTCAACAAGACACTCGAATCTAAATTAAAGGAAGCAGAAGTCACGATCTCCGACCAAGGTATGATTGCAGCCGCCAAATCTCGTCATTACGAGGAGAAATACAAAGCTATGACCCAAGAACACCAAGCTGCTCTTAACCAAGCCACTCTTCAAGCCTATGCCGATCTAGAAGCCGCCCATGTGCAGTACGAACGGGATATGGTCAGCGACGGGAGAGCCTCAAAAGTTTCGTTGTTATTTCTCTCCTTCAAGCCAGGTTGAAGATGGCTCACGAAGCCAAAACATTAGGCTTTGACTGTCCTTCCTGGGATGTTGGTGCTTGGGAGACCAAGCTAAAGAACCTCGGCGGCACCTTATCCAAATCAAATGTCGATGAATCTTCCAAAGCGGCCGAAAAAGCAACCGATGCTGAGAAGGATGCTGAGGCGGATTCCAAGACGGATGCCGCTGAAACCACTATGGACCAAGAAGGCACTACCACCTAGAACTTATTTCCTTTGAATTATTCGAACAATTTTATGTTTCTAAGAACAATTTATATTTCCGTATCTAAACAATCCGATAGCCGAAGGTGGATGGGTCCTGGGTTTCAGGATGAAACCTTCGGTTATCAAAGAATAATTTCATCTCTTTATATTTCTAAGTATAAATTTTAGCTTTGCAAAAATTCCATACTGTTATCTTATAAAATATCCTGATCAGTATCCTCAGCGATATACTGTAAAACTTTTTATTAGATAGAACTTACAAACATCCCTTCAACTTTGTAGAAAGTTTTTTTTGATTAATATCCAGTTTTAAATGATCAAAGTTCCAAACTATTACTAGTTTCAAACATCCTAATCAAATATTCTGAAAAAGACTTTGAGAATATATCAGGATACTTGTCCTTTTATAAAACATAATATTGCAAAAAACTTAAACGATGTTTACAAAGGAAAGATCATACCAGAAATAGGGTGTAAACCTATTACCAGACTTTAGTCTCTTTGCAATTCTTCCCATAAAGATGTCCCCTGTACGAGGTACTTAGTGCATTAGTCCCATCCTTTCAGCTCTGTAGCACCACCTTAGTGGGAATGTCCCCTGTGTACAATGCCTTCAAATGCTTTAGATATCTTCTGAATGTCAGTTTCCATTGTATAGGCAATTTTTACGTCCCAAAGGTAAAACCCAAGGATGTACTGGAGATAAATCCCTTGTATCCTGGGGAAAATCCCAAATTTTCATGCGCTACAGGCGGGAGTGTATAAACTCCAAGACTTAGAAAGGTGAAAACCTTTAAACCTTAGAGAGTATGAAAATACCCTTTCGAGAGAGAGGGTGATCAATCCTCATATACCTTTAGGATTCAGGATATAGCCAACAGTAACGAAATTGTCAGCCACTTTTACATGGACTGGTCCCGCCACCTTGAACTATCCCTGAATAACTTGCGCTCCAGGCGGGGTGTTTAAACCCAATTCGGAAGAAAGGTGAATACCTTTAAACCTGTGAAGGGATCAGTATCCCTTAAACGTGAGAGAGGGGGCCAATCCTCTAATCTTCCGATTTATCCTGAGTACATATCCTAGAGCTGCATCCTGAAACATATCTTACAAAACAATTGTAAACTAAGGTGGGTGTTAGCTTGGCTAACACCCCTCCGATGCTTAAGTCAGTATTGGGTTCAAATAAAATAAAATAAAGTATATTCAAAAGAGACAGAACTCATACCATCTTGAGTTAAGAATTAAATTCTAAACTCACGTGAAATAGGCTTTGAGATGTATAGCATTCCAGGATCTTGGTAGTATATCCCCCTCCATATTCTTGAGCTGGTATGCTCCCTTTCCGGATTCTGATTCAATCTCATAGGGTCCTTCCCATTTTGGGGCCAACTTTCCATCAGCGGGATTCGTAGTATTCTGAAAAGCCTTTCTTAACACCCAATCTCCAACCTTAAATCTTCTGGTCCTGATATTCTTGTTATATGCTCTGGATACTCTTTGTTGGTATGCTGCCATTCTCATCTTTGCCGCATCCCTTGCCTCATCAATAGTATCTAATTCTTGACATAGGGCTTCAGGATTCTTCTCAGGATCCCTGAGGTTGGATCTTGCTGTAGGTATCACCATCTCTGTCGGGATTACTGCCTCTGCTCCAAATACTAAGGAAAATGGAGTTTGCCGAGTAGCATTCTTCACAGTTGTCCTGTCAGCCCATAGGACAAATGGTAATTCCTCTGCCCATCTTCCCTTCTTAGCCCCAAGTCTCTATTTCAAATTGTTGACAATTATCTTGTTTGAGGATTCTGCCTGCCCATTCGCTTGAGGGTGTACTGGAGTAGATGTTATCATTTTGATCCCCCAACTCTTGTAGAAATCAGTGGTCCTCTTGCTTATAAACTGGGACCCATTATCACAGATGATTTCAGCTGGTACCCCAAACCTGGTCAGGATATTCCTTTTTATGAAGGATACCACTTCTTGGTCTCTAACTTGGACAAACGCTTTAGCTTCAACCCACTTAGAGAAATAATCCGTCATTGTTAGCATAAAGACTTTTCCTCCCGGGGCCTGTTGGGGCTGGATTTTACTATAAATGATCCTTATACGTGATCCTGACCAGTGATCCTTGTTTCTTTAGCAGATAGTGATCCTCAGCCAGACTTCAGGATCAGGATCATGGGACGATATGGTGATCCTTACACTAACGGTCACTTCCACTTATTACAAAATTGTTTTGCAGGAACACCTAGCAGGATATGCCCTACACATCATGATCCAGGGACGCGTTTTCACAAATATGGCAAGAGCAAAATTGGAGATAGACGTTGTACCGGATATGGAAACTTAGCTTGATTAATGGGCAGCAATTTAGGCTAGATTATCTTTATTTCTAAAGGGGTAATGAGCTGATTAGTGGTCTATCTACCTAAAATAAGTTACCTACACATGTATAAATACCACTCTTCCTCATTCGGAAGAACACACACAACATACGACACCACTCTCGAACACTTAGACACTCAGTGATCCTTGTACTCAGCTCATTATCATCCGAAGTTGTAACTACATTTTTATTATATTGAAGTTGGTGATCGGTAGTTGCCATCACCCGAGGTTTTTTATGCCGGAGATCGTACATTGATCAAGGGCTTTTTCCTCGTATAAATCATTGTGTCTTTGCATCTTCATCACTGAAGTGATCCTTTACTTTCATAGTTAACCAAGCATCATACCCCGTTTTCATAAAGTTTGGTTACATTATCCTTGTGTGATTTTTGACCAAAACAGTTTGGCGCCCACCGTGGGGCAATTGGTGCTTCATTCATAAAGAAAATCTTTTGTCCGAAATCATTTCAAAGAGTTACATGGCTTCATCATTGAAGAACACCTCCACGGCGATGTCTGCAGTCACCTCAGCACAAACCACTCTACCTCCTCCACCGGCAGGATCCCAGAGAAATGC
This sequence comes from Helianthus annuus, assembly GCF_002127325.2. Taxonomy (NCBI): domain Eukaryota; kingdom Viridiplantae; phylum Streptophyta; class Magnoliopsida; order Asterales; family Asteraceae; genus Helianthus; species Helianthus annuus. Next base: position 157,545,756 of record NC_035440.2, on the reverse strand, counting down.
TGAGAAGAGACCAACCCCTTCTTTCTCTAAACCTCCATCTTCTTCTGCTATGAATTCTTCTATTCCCAGTACTAGTGATGTGTTTGCTTTAATTTTGCAGATGAAGGATCGTATGCAGCGGCAGGATGAAACTAATGACAGGATCCTCAGGGAGATTGGAGATCTCAAAAGACAAAAGAAAGCGGCAGAGGATCATTCCCCACTGATGCCAAAATCCTTGAGTTTTGAGACTCCAATGGTCACCTCTCAGCCATCAGGGATCCCAGATGTACAGATCACAGGGGAGACGAGAGGATTACATCTCAAGTCAGCAGCAATGACTCAGACATCGGGCTCGTATTTTCAGCCAGCAGGATCCTATCCTCAGTATATGGGATCCTTTATGAATTCAGGAATATATCCGGGTGCACAGCAATTTCAAGGATCCTACTTCGTTCCGGGCTTATCCCAGGTTCAAGGATCCTCCCTTGTTCCAGGATCATCCCAGGTTCAAGGATCCTCCTTTGTTCCAGGATCTACTCAGACCCCAGGATCCTTCCTGATGCCAGGATCCCTAAAAAGTTTGCAAACAGGGAGTCTAGATGTCCATCAAGGAGACTTCATTCCAATGCAGACCATTGCTTCCACTGGTCCCTCCGTTGTTCCAGAATCCCAGCAATATGGATTCCCTAACTTGAACCCAATGGGAGGTAACACTTTAAATAATTATCCTACCACTAACCATGGATTCATGCAGGATACAGGTACCAATCACGCTATGGCCAGGGAATTACAGAAACTAAAGGACATGATCTCAAGTGTTCCAGGGGTAGTCAAGCCTATCCCAGAGATTGCAGATGGAAGCCACAAGGTATCTCGCTTTGCACCACCAATTTGTGATGCAGAGGTGCCCAAAAGGTTCCATATCCCTACCATGAAGCTGTATGATGGCACAACGGATCCAGAGGAGCATATAGCACAATACAGGGAAAGGATGGAAATCAATCCTATCCCAGAAAAGTTGAAGGAAGCATGCCTATGTAAAGGATTTGGATCCACTCTAACTGGATCAGCTCTTAAGTGGCTGCTAAGTCTTCCCCCTTACTCTATTACTTCATTTGCTAATTTAGTTAATTTATTCAATAACCAATTCTCTTGTAGTAGAAAATTTGAAAAATTAACTAGTGATTTGTACAGGATAACTCAAAATAATAATGAATCATTAAGGGATTATATAACTAAATTTAGTAAAGAATCCTTGGATATTCCCAACTTGGATATGGCTACGGCTGTTGAAGCCTTCAAAATGGGACTTCTTAAGGATTCATTATTCTATGATGATCTTGTTATGACACCTTGCAGGAATTTAGATGAAGTAAGAACTCGAGCACTCAGGTTTATCCGGCTAGAGGATGACAAGAGGATCCAGGAGAGACAAGTAGGATCCTCAAAACAAGATAAGCAAGGATCCTCCTTCAAAAACAACAAGTTCAAATCCTACCATAGAAACGAGAACAAGAATGTGCATGCTGTCGACCAAGAAGAGGATGATGAAGAATATCCTCCAATCTCAGAATATTGTTTTTCCGTTGATAATCATGAACTAATCCTTGCAATGCAGAATCTAGGTGAAAAGGCTAGGTGGCCCAGGAAGAATGATAAACCATCCGGGACTAAAGACAAGTCCAAATGGTGTGCATACCATGAGGATTTCGGCCATCTGACTGAAGATTGCATAGCCTTAAGAAAGGAAATTGGATACCTGCTAAGCAAGGGGCATCTAAAAGAATTGCTGGGGAGAAAAAAGCAAAGGACCCAGGATCCTGAAAGGATCCCCGAAAAGGCCCCAGCACCTCCGGCAAATGCACAAGTGATCAACTTTATATCCGGAGGATCAGACATCTGTGGTACATCCTTCTCAGCGGCCAAAAGATATGCAAAAGAATCAAAAATGGATAATGGAGAAAGGCCTATTAGAACCTCAAGCGTCTCAGAAGGGAAGATGATAACATTTGATGAGGATGATCGCGTCAATGTTCAGGATCCTCACCATGATAGTTTAGTTATTACTCTCTTTATTTCTAACCATTTTGTCCGCAGGATCCTTATCGATGGAGGAAGCTCAGTGAACATTATCCAGCTTGATGTACTGAAGAAAATGGGTATCCCAGAATCAGACATCACACCAAGATCCTCCGTGCTTGTAGGATTTAGTGGAGAAACGAAGAAAACTCTGGGGGACATCAAACTCCCAATCTACGTGGAAGGATTACATAATTACCAAAAATTTTGTGTTATTGACTGTTTATCTTGTTGCAACGTTATCCTTGGCAGGCCTTGGATACATGACATGAAAGCAGTTCCATCTACCTACCATCAATGTGTAAAGCTCCCTAGCCCATGGGGGATAATCAAGATCGACAGTGATCAGCAAGAGGCTAAGGATTGCTATACCTCATCCATGAAGCCAACCTCGAAGCCAAGAGAGCAACAGCAATTACAGTATCCTCCGAGGAATGTCTTGGAGGCAAGGGAACAAGATGTAGATGAAATCCTCTTGGATCCTAGTGATCCAGAATCAAAAATCTATATCGGATCAGGGATCCTTGGCAACATGAAAGAAGACATGATATCCTTCCTCAAAAGAAGAAAATCTACCTTTGCTTGGAAACATGAAGATATGACAGGTATATCTAAGGATATTATTACTCACAAACTTGGCATTGACAGGTCTATCAAACCAATCCATCAAAAAAGGAGGAAGTTTGCACCAGAAAGGAATGCCATTATCCAAGAAGAAGTAGAGAGACTACTTCGAGCAGGTATGATCAGAGAGGTAAAATATCCTAAATGGTTAGCCAATGTGGTTGTTGTCCAAAAGAAAAACGGAAAGTGGAGGGTATGTGTCGATTTCACTGATTTGAATAAGGCATGTCCCAAGGATCCTTTCCCATTACCCCACATTGACTCCATGGTGGATGCAACAGCGGGGCATGAACTGTTGACCTTTATGGATGCATCATCTGGGTTCCAACAAATCCAGATGGAACCATCTGACCAAGAGGATACAGCCTTTATGACCCCAACCGGTTTATATTGTTATATTGCCATGCCTTTTGGACTAAGAAATGCAGGTGCAACATACCAAAGGCTGGTAAATATGATGTTCAAAGATCAAATTGGAAAAACTATGGAGGTGTACATAGATGATATGGTGGTCAAGTCAAAGAAAGCTGAGGATCACCTAAGGGACTTGGAAGAAGCATTCGATATCCTTGATAATTATAACATGAAACTAAATCCTTCAAAATGCCATTTTGGTGTTAAGGCAGGAAAGTTCTTAAGATACATGGTAACCCAGAGGGGCATTGAAGCAAGTCCGGAACAAATCAAAGCATTAATAAATATCAAATCTCCTGCCAATGCCAAGGATGTTCAAAGACTAACAGGCAGGATAGCAGCTTTGAACAGGTTCATATCGAAATCCTCAGAAAAGTGCAAAGAATTCTACGATATCCTAAGGAAGAATAAGAAGTTCGAATGGACTGAGAAGCATGAAAATGCTTTACAAGCCCTAAAAGAGTATATGTCCTCAGCACCAGCCTTAGCAAAACCGGAAAAAGGAGATGTGTTATCCTTATATCTGGCGGTATCCTCAACCACTGTAAGTGCTGTCCTTGTTAAGGATCACGAAGGTACACAATATCCTATCTACTATGTAAGTAAAAGTCTACTTGATGCCGAATCCAGGTACTCACACCTCGAAAAACTCATCCTTGCATTAATCATGGCATCCACTAAGTTAAGGCACTATTTTGAAACCCATACTATTGTTGTTAAAACTAATTTTCCAATTAAGAATGTCCTCAGGAAACCGGATATGTCAGGGAGAATGGCTAAGTGGGCAGTAAAGCTTAGTGCCCATGATATAAGATACGAACCAAGAACAGCCATTAAATCTCAAGCACTAGCTGACTTTGTGGCTGATTTCAGTAGTGATCTACAAAAGGAAGCAGAATTGGAGGTCCAGCAGCTGGATGAGACCAAGGATCCTTGGATCCTACACACTGACGGATCCTCAAACATCAAAGGCACAGGGCTAGGGATCCTACTAAAATCGCCACAGGGGGACATAATACCCCACTCCATAGCCTGTGAGTTCCAAGCAACTAACAATGAGGCTGAATATGAAGCCTTAATTGCTGGCTTACAGATTGCTAAGGATATGGGGGTAAGATATCTCGAAGTATATGTAGATTCATTATTGATCACCAATCACTTTAATGGATCCTATGCTGTTAAAGGTGAAAAACTAACCAAATATTTAGAGATAGTCAAAGAATTGGCACTCTCTTTTGTTTCTTTTGGCTTAACACAGGTACCAAGGGAGGATAACACGGAAGCTGATGCATTGGCCAACCTAGGATCATCCTTGAAGATTCCAGAAGATATAAGTATCCCTATCATCCATATCCTGGCTCCTGCTATTGAAAATCAGGTGGCCATGGAAATAGAAGAGGATACTGCAATGATCCCTAGTGAAGAAGCCCAATCTTATTCAGGATCATGGATCTCACCAATCATGAGATACTTGCAACATGGGGAGATTCCAACGGGAGAAAATCCTAGAGCTTTCAGGATTAAGGTATCTCAATTTGCAATCTTAAATAATGTGCTATATAAACGATCCCTTGCAGGACCATATTTAAGATGTATTGAAGATCCTGAAATCGAAGAAGTGTTGAGAGACTTCCACGAAGGAGATTGTGGAAACCACACTGGGGGCAGGGCATTATTCTCAAGGATCCTCAGAACAGGATACTACTGGCCAACCATGAAAAGGGATGCTATAGACTATGCTAAGAAATGTGATCCTTGCCAAAGACATAGCAATATCCTTCACCAACCAGCTGAATTCTTACACCCAATACCATCCTCTTGGCCGTTCATGAGATGGGGAATGGATATAGTTGGCAAGCTTCCTAAAGCACCTGGAGGAAAAGTATTTATGCTCGCCATGACTGACTATTTTTCCAAGTGGATAGAAGCTGAAACCTTTGCTCAAGTCAGAGAGAAGGAAGTTATATCCTTTATCAAAAGAAACATTATAACCAGATTTGGCATTCCCTCTGAAATTATATGTGATAATGGTTCTCAATTCATTGGAAGGAGAACCACTAACTTTTGTGACAGTTGGGGAATCAAGATGATAACATCAACACCAGTTCATCCACAAGCCAATGGTCAAGCAGAATCATCCAATAAGATCATCATCAACAATCTGAAGAAAAAGCTAGGATCCAAGAAAGGGAAATGGGCAGAAGAATTGCCTTATGTGCTATGGGCTGATAGGACAACTCCCAAAAACGCCACTGGTCAAACACCTTTCTCTTTAGTATTTGGGGCAGAAGCAGTGATCCCAACAGAAATGGTGATCCCAACTGCTAGAACAAGTGCTCGTGATCCTGAAGAAAATGCTGCAATTCTAGCTCAGGATTTGGATACTATTGAGGAAATCAGGGATCTAGCCAGAATAAGGATGGCAAGCTACCAACAAAGAATGGCTGGTGCCTACAACAAAAATGTCAGGATAAGGAAGTTCCAAGTTGGAGACATGGTATTAAGAAAAGCATTTCAAAATACTATTAATCCTGCTGACGGGAAGCTAGCACCAAAATGGGAAGGTCCCTACTTAATTGAAGCCGAAGCAGGAAAGGGGGCATACAGGCTGTTAACCATGGAAGGGAACTTGTTGCCAAGAGCATGGAATGCTGTTCACTTAAAGAAATATTTCATGTGAACATGATCCTTCATGCATGTGATCCTTACATTGTAGTATCCTTGAAGGATCCCGGTGCCATCGATGATCCTCATTCTGGTAATATGCTTATCCTAGAAACTATTATATTTTCCTATTTTTTACCTAAGGATAAGGATCACGTATCCTTCATCCTCTACTCACAAACCATTTGAGTTATGATAGTTCAGGTATCTTCAGCAAATCTTCAGAGATCTCCAAAAGCACCAAAGATCCTTGGGTCCAACCCCAGTTATCCTTGGGACTATCCCCAGTTTCCGCCAAGCAGCGCACGATGATCCTGATATAGTTCACGTCTTTGGGATCAGTACCCACTTCCGGGGCTGGCGACCTCATCGTACTGGCTATACCCAGGATCCTACGTATAATGGTGGACGCACCATACATCCGTTCCTAAGGTTTCTAACGTTTTCACGTTAGCTAAGGTTTTGACATTTTCATGTCACTAAGTTTGGATAGTTGCCAGAAAGGGCCATACTCCAGTTTACATATGATCCTTTGGGCTTGTCCCCAGTGATCCTCCGGGATCATCCCCAGTTATCCTTTGGGCTTGTCCCCAGTGATCCTCTGGGATCATTCTCAGTTATCCTTTGGGCTTGTCCCCAGTGATCCTCTGGGATCATTCTCAGTTATCCTTTGGGCTTGTCCCCAGTTACTAACTTATCCTTTATATTGGCTTAGTCCCAAGTTGTATTCCATTTTTTCAGGTTTTCGAAGTTAAACAATTAAGGATCCTTAATCCTTATTATCCATTAAAGTTTTACCTATGGTGATTCCGATTAAAGGTTAGGATCCTAACTTGGATCCTCAGGTATGATCCTTAACTATTTTTAATTTCATTATTCATTATCCTAACCAACCCTGATACTTTGACAACCGAACCTATGATCCTTGAACTAAAATACTTTGAATAATTCCAATATGAGGATATTTGATCTAGGATCATATCCTAAGTTTATCAAACACTTTTTCAACTCTCATTATTTTAACAAATATAGCAATTAAGAAATAAGAGGATTATTGAAAGATAACAACACAAGATAAGCCAGAAAAGTTAAGTTATATTATTTAACAAAAGGATCATTAACCCTTTCAAAAAGTTGTCAAAATTGCCAACCCACATTTCTACCAGCAAAACGTGGCCCGTCCACATGGGTTGGCAAAGGGTGTCCATTGTCTATGCGGTCTTAGCATTTTTGCAGGAAAGTAAAAGCGGCAGGATCACAAAGGCTTCATCCCCCAAACAGAGGATCCCTCCACCTTTTGTAATCCTACCTATTGTCTAAAAGGATCCAGGATCCTTAACCCTAAGAAACTATTGTTTAAATTACAGACCATAATTGTTCACAAACCATCAACCACAAACCACTACCAAAAAACCTAAAAAATTGGGCTCCGGCCTAGTCAACAATATCCATCATCGCCCAATCATGCAGCTTACTTCTTCGCTGCTTCATCACCACCAGCATCTCCACCTTGATCCTTCTCAACATCACCTCCCTCCAGCATTGGAATATCCTCAGCATCATCGTCATCTTCCAACTCTGCTAGCCTTGCCTTCCAGCCTTCAACATCCCATATGCTCCTGTCAAAGGAAGGATCCTGAGCCTCCGTAGCCATCTGCAGTTGTATCTTGTACATGGTTACCGCGGCAGAGACCTTAGCGTCTTGGGTAATGTCATGCTTCTCATAATCAAACTTGATCAACGCTTTAACAGCCTCATCTTTGACTGCCCGGATCTCCTTCTCAAGATCGGCAATCTTAAGATCCTTCAGCCCACACGTCTGTTGAAGGTCAGCAATTTGACGATCCTGATCCTCAACCTGATTGACGTAAGTCTCCATTTCGGAGAATTTCTAAAGAAGACAACAGGAAAGCAACATCAGACACATGTGATCCTCGGACTTGTCGAAGACAATTAACAGGGGCAGTGATCCTAACCTCATCAAAATAGTCAAGAAATTGCTGACGAAGGAGAGGGAATCCTTGGAGTTCATCAGAAGCTTTCCTCTTTTTTCCCTTGCCCCGGATAGATGCTTTAGGAGCTGATGCTGAAGGACTGGCAGCAGGAGCCTTCTTCTTCTTTGAAGACGTGACATTGGCAAGATCACTTATCCCAAACTTAGAAGCGGATTTAACAGACCTGGCAGACTTTCCGGCACCTACACAATTCAAAAACAAGATAAGTTCCCTTGTTAAATTAAATACTTTCACATAAAACTTATTTGCTATGAGGATACTTACTTGACATTGTGGCAGATGCAGAGGATATCTCTTGAGAATCTTGGATAATGATTTGGAAGCTTCTGACTTCAGAATTAAGCTTCTTGAAGGCTAACACTCTTTCTTTGGCAGCAGGGGTCAACTTTAAGTGAGCAACAGAGATAGCTGCAAAAAAGAAAAGACATCAGTGATCCTCATCATATGAGACAGAACTGATAGTGATCCTTCAAGGATCCTCTATCCTACCATGAGTGGCCCATTCCTTGGGCAGATCCTTCCCGTCCGGGATGGAATCCCTCTTAACAAAGAAAAATCGACGTTTCCAGTTGGTATCATTCTTGGTCACTTTGAAAATAGGGTGATCCTCCCCAGCTTTCCGTTTCAGCAGATACCGGTGGGAACCAAACGTAGTAAGATCATAGAGCTCGGCCAGCTCTGCCATCCCCAGATCAATCCCTTCTTGCTCGATGATCCTCTCGAAGGTATATAGAACCCTCCAGATCATCGGCATAGCTTGGATATATGAGATGCCGGTAAGAGAAAAGAAAGATTGGGTGAACATCGGAAAAGGATATGAATACCCAATGAGGAAGGGAGTAGCAGGAAAAGCCACCCAGACATCTGAGATAAGATCGCTCAAAGCAGTAGGATCAAAGGGTTTGAAAACAACATTCGCTGGGAAACAATGGCGAATCTTGTCTATGTGGACATCAGTAAAGCAGCATCTCTCCACGAGAGAATCCTTGATAATTCCCTGGCTCTTTAAGGGACTCTCCTTCTTGGGACTCTTGTGCGGAGAATTACGGAGCAGCATATTTGAACAAAAAACAGAGTAAAAGCACGAAAGAACAGAGCAAAGAAGAGAAAGAAGAAGATGATACCTGATCAAGCCTTCGGTGACGATTATAAAGGGAGATACTTCGAATTTAAATACAAAATGATCCTAACCCTATCTCCTATTTATAATGATGATTCGCAGGGATTGTCACATCAGTGACGTAAATATCATAACGGCTAGTCCATGTGCAACGGCTAGTAAATCGGAATCGTCCGTTAGAGATAAGCTCAAAACAAAATATAACTCATCTATTTACAATTAACTCCTTATATTTTGGGGGCAATTGTTGGGGCTGGATTTTACTATAAATGATCCTTATACGTGATCCTGACCAGTGATCCTTGTTTCTTTAGCAGATAGTGATCCTCAGCCAGACTTCAGGATCAGGATCATGGGACGATATGGTGATCCTTACACTAACGGTCACTTCCACTTATTACAAAATTGTTTTGCAGGAACACCTAGCAGGATATGCCCTACACATCATGATCCAGGGACGCGTTTTCACAAATATGGCAAGAGCAAAATTGGAGATAGACGTTGTACCGGATATGGAAACTTAGCTTGATTAATGGGCAGCAATTTAGGCTAGATTATCTTTATTTCTAAAGGGGTAATGAGCTGATTAGTGGTCTATCTACCTAAAATAAGTTACCTACACATGTATAAATACCACTCTTCCTCATTCGGAAGAACACACACAACATACGACACCACTCTCGAACACTTAGACACTCAGTGATCCTTGTACTCAGCTCATTATCATCCGAAGTTGTAACTACATTTTTATTATATTGAAGTTGGTGATCGGTAGTTGCCATCACCCGAGGTTTTTTATGCCGGAGATCGTACATTGATCAAGGGCTTTTTCCTCGTATAAATCATTGTGTCTTTGCATCTTCATCACTGAAGTGATCCTTTACTTTCATAGTTAACCAAGCATCATACCCCGTTTTCATAAAGTTTGGTTACATTATCCTTGTGTGATTTTTGACCAAAACAGGGCCTTTGGTAATTTTCCTACTATATCCATCCCCCACTTCATAAATGGCCAAGGGGAAACAATAGGATATAATGGTTCAGCAGGTTGATGCAGTATGTTACTATGTCTTTGACACGCATCACATCTTCGAGCATACTCTGCGGCATCTTTTCTCATTGTTGGCCATTAATATCCCGTCCTCAATACTTTTGAGAATAATGACCTGCCCCCAGTATGGTTACCACAATCCCCTTCATGTATATCCTGAAGTACTTCTCTGGCTTCAGGATCCTCCAAGCATCTCAAATATGGTCCTGCAAGAGATTTCTTGTATAAAATGTTATTTATAATAGTGAACCGTGATACCTTCATCCTAAATTGCCTTAGGATTTTCATCTTCGGGAATATGTCCTTCCTTGAGATATCTCATGATTGGGGCCGTCCAGGATACAGGATCCTCTTCAGGATACACCGCTTCGGGATCCTGAATACCTGCTACTTCTTTATCCTGAGTATTCGTTGCAGGATACAGGATCCTCTTCAGGATACACCGCTTCGGGATCCTGAATACCTGCTACTTCTTTATCCTGAGTATTCGTTGCAGGATACAGGATATGTAATATCGGTATTGGGGTTCCTTCTGGTATCCTGATTGATGATCCCAAGTTTGCCAATGCGTCTGCTTCGGCGTTATCCTCTCTTGGTACCTGTTCAAGTGTAAAAATATCGAAATATCCTGCTAATTTTTTAAGAATACTGAGGTATTCAATTAATTTCTCACCCTTGACTGCATAGGATGCATTAAAATGATTAGTAATTAACAAGGAATCAACATATACTTGCAAATTCTTGATATTCATATTCTTAGCCAATTCTAATCCTGCAATTAAAGCTTCATATTCTGCCTCATTGTTAGTAGCAGGGAATTCACATCTAACAGCCTGGGGTATTATGTCCCCCTGTGGCGATTTTAGTAGTATACCTAAACCTACACCCCTTACATTAGATGCACCATCAGTATATAATGTCCAGGATTCTAAGTTTTCTCCTAGTTGTTGCACTTCTAGGTCTACTTCATTTTGAATATCACTACTGAAATCAGCCACAAAGTCCGCTAGAGCTTGAGACTTTATTGCATTTCTAGGTTCATATATTAAATCATAGGCACTTAATTTTACCGACCACTTAGCCATTCTACCCGACATCTCCGGTTTCCTAAGCACATTCTTAACAGGATAATTAGTTTTAACATGAATCCTATGTGTTTCAAAATAATGTCTAAGCTTTGTTGATGCCATTACTAGAGCCAATATTAGCTTTTCTAGGTGAGAATATCTAGTTCAGCATTTAACAAACTTTTGCTAACATAATAAACAGGATACTGCTGACCTTCGTGATCCTTTACGAGTACTGCACTTACTGCATTCCCTGATACTGCAAGATACAGGGATAATGGTTCACCATCCTCAGGCTTCATCAATAGAGGCGCGGTTGAGAGATACTACTTCAAATCCTGCAGGGCTGCTTCATGCTTCTCACCCCATTCAATTTTTTTATTCTTTTTCAGGATATCATAGAATTCTTTACACTTTTCCGAGGATCTTGAAATAAATCTATTTAAGGCTGCCACTCGTCCTGTTAACCGTTGAACATCCTTCATATTTGAGGGTGACTTTATATCCATGATAGCTTTAATCTGCTCCGGGCTTGCCTCTATCCCTCTTTTTGTCACCATGTATCCAAGAAACTTTCCTGCCCCCACTTCGAAATGGCATTTAGCAGGATTCAGCTTCATGTTGTATTGATCCAGGATATCAAATGCTCCCTTGATATCCCGGAGGTGATCCTCAGCCTTTTTAGATTTCACCACCATATCATCGATATATACTTCCATGGTGTCCCCCAGTTTGTCTTTGAACATCATGTTCACCAATCTCTGGTACGTTGCACCTGCATTTTTTAAACCAAAAGGCATAGCAGTATAACAGTAAATACTTGTTGGTGTCATGAAAGCAGTATCCTCCTGGTCTGAAGGTTCCATTTGAATCTGCTGGAATCCTGAGGATGCATCCATGAAGGTTAACATTTCATGACCGGCAGAGGCATCCACCATCGAGTCTATATGAGGCAGAGGGAATGGGTCTTTTGGACAAGCTTTGTTCAGGTCTGTGTAGTCTACGCAGACTCTCCACTTCCCATTCTTCTTTTGAACCACTACCACATTTGCTAGCCATCTAGGGAATTTGACTTCTCTAATCATCCTAGACTTCAATAATCTTTCAACTTCCTCTTGGATAATCGCATTCCGTTCAGGGGCGAATTTCCTTCCCTTTTGTTGTATAGGCTTATATGACCTGTCAATTCCAAGCTTGTGAGTAATAATGTCTTTTGATATACCTGTCATATCCTCATGCTTCCATGCGAATGTTGACATCCTGCATTTCAGAAAGTTAGTTAATTGTTCTTCAATATCCTGAGGGATATTGGTTCCTACGAGCACCGAGATATCAGGATTATCCTGGTCCAGGATAACTTTTTTCACATCCTGCTCCGAATTCTCCACGATATCCTAGGCCCGCACCTTTAATTGCTATGCTGGACTCGGTTTTGCCGAGGATTTCATTGAGGATGAGTAACATTCTTTCGCTTCTTGTTGATCACTATCGATTTTGACAACTCCCCAAGGGGTAGGGATCTTGATGCATTGGTGATATGTTGATGGAACGGCCTTCATATCGTGAATCCAGGGTCTTCCCAGGATGATATTATAGCAGGATAGAGAATCCATCACACAAAAACGTTGCATCTTGTTGACTCTTTCAACATATACGGGCAGCTTTATCTCTCCCACTGTGTTCCTAGCTTCTCCACTGAAACCAACGAGCATAGTAGACTTCGAAGTGATATCCATCGGAGACACATTCATTCTCTTCAGAGTCTCCAGTTGGATTATGTTGACGGAACTGCCATTATCAACCAGTATCCTGCGTACAAAATGGTTAGCCACATATAACGTTATTACCAGAGCATCATGGTGAGGATCCTGGACAGTATCCCTGTCATCAGCATCAAACGTGATCATTTTGTCAGTTGTGAGGGTAGTCATCCTGACAGGTTTGTCTCCCCTCTCAGCCTTAGCTTCTTTTGCATGTCTCTTCGCCGCCGAATACGAAGTCCCACAAATGTCTGATCCTCCTGAAATAAAGTTGATTATCTTGGCATCTGGGAGAGGTGAGGTCGCTCGTTCAGGATCCTTTTCAGTATCCTGTCCTTTATTCTTTTTTCTTCCCAAGAGATCTTTTAGATATCCCTTGCTCAGAAGATAGCTTATTTCCTTCCTCAATGCAATGCAATCCTCCGTAACATGTCCGAAGTCCTCATGGAAGGCACACCATTTGTATTTATCCTTCCAATCAGCTTTTTGTTGATTCTTCCGAGGCCACCTGGCTTTATCTCCCAGACCCTGCATAGCATACATTAGTTCAGGTATATTAACAGAAAAACAATATTCAGATAGTTCAGGATATTCTTCAGGATCCTCGTCTTCAACAGCGTTCACTCTCTTGTTATCATTTCTGCCATATGGCTTGGAGCGACATGGCTTATATGAGGATTCTGACTTCCTGTTAGTCGATTCGTATGTCGAGGATGCATTCATCCTCTCTTGCATTTTCTTGTCATCCTCCAATCGAATATATCTTAGAGCCCTGTTACGAGCCTCGTCGAGATTCCTGCAGGGATTCATTACAAGATCCTGATAAAACTGAGAGTCCTTTTGCAACCCCATCTTAAAGGCTTGCACCGCTGTTGCAACATCAAGATGTGGGATATCCAAGGATTCCCGACTGAATTTGTTCACATAATCCCTCAAGGATTCCTGAGGTCCTTGAGTTATCCTGTAAAGATCACTGGTTAGTTTTTCAAAACTCCGACTGCAAGAAAATTGACTATTAAATAAATTCACTAAGTGGGCAAATGATGTAATCGAATGCGGAGGAACATTTAACAGCCATTTTAAGGCTGATCCTGTCAGAGTAGAACCGAAACCCTTGCACAGGCAAGCTTCCTTGAGATCCGGAGGGATAGGGTTGATCTCCATCCTTTCCCTATACTGGGCAATATGCTCTTCAGGATCCGTGGTTCCATCGTAAAGCTTCATGTTCGGAGTTTGAAATCTTTTTGGGATTTCAGCATCACATATAGGATGTACGAACCGAGATATCCTGTGGCTATCCTGGGATACTTCAGGAATTGGCTGCACCACCCCAGGTACACTGGATATCATATCCTTTAGCTTCTGAAGCTCCCTGGATAATTCTGACGTTACAGTTGTATCCTGCAAAGATCCAACACTGTTAGTGGCAATAGCATTATTATTATTAGATACGTTACCAGTCGGATGATTCTGCCCATATCTCGAAGCATATCCTGAGCTCCTCACGGTTGACATCCTAACCGAGGAGGGTATTTCAGGAGTAGGATTCTGAGGAAGGCTGGGCACAATATTCCCCCTATTATCCTCAGTATACACGGCTGAACTAAAGTTCAAAGCTCTAGGCAGTAATGGAGTGACGATATCCTCAGCAGGTCTGCTCGAGCCAGACTTCAGGAGTTGTATCTCCCTCAACAGCATCTGGTTTGTTTCCTGTTGCTGCCTCATTTGTTCCTGCACACTCCCAAATAAGGTTAGAATTTCATCATTAGAAGCCAAAATCGGAGCAGATCCCTGAACAATCCGAGTAGGGATAATGTCTTGGGGTTGCGAAGAAGATTGCATCCTTGGAGGAGATGGTGGAAGCACTGGACCAGTAGTAGCAGAAGTTGTAGCAGACACGGTGGAGGAACTCATGTTTGATCTTGAGGCCATTATGGACAATGTGGCAAAAAGTTTTGAAAATAGAAAACTGATTAGCGATTTGACAAAAATTTTTAGTAAAGAGAGCACGACTTGCCCCACGGTGGGCGCCAAATTGTTTTGGTCAAAAATTACCTAAGCAATTTAGTGATCAAATTAGTTAAGTGAGGTAGTGTGCTAGAAAGTGTTATTGAAAATGTGCTTGTTAAGTTGTTTATAAAATCAGTATTCGGGATACGGCTCAGGATATCGAGCTGTATCAATGATCAAACAATGAACAGAAAGTAAAGTAAATGACACGAGATGTACGAGGAAAGCACTTGATCAATTTAGATCGCCGGCATAAAACCTCGGGAGCTGACAATCGCAGCTGCCTTGTTCTTCTATTGCTTCAAATATCGGGATACAGTGCAGGATGTGGTGCGGATCGACTAAGTGTTACAACGTGAGTTGGATACAAGTGTGGTGATTGTAGTGATCTAGAGAGCAAGAGTGTACGAGAGTGTTGGTGAAAGAGTGTGTGCCTTAAACTGATCTGCCACATCTATTTATAGTAAAGATAAATTAACTAACTATCCTAAACTTGTGGGATCCACCGAATATTCCTTCATTGAACGTTGTAGACCTGGTCTTTCGGGCTCAACGTCTCTTCTTCAACAGATTCGTCCGAGTCTTGAGGAGAAGAAGTCCTTTCGACCGTTAGTAAGTCTTAACCTTCAACCTGCACATGGTTAATAAATCTCAGGATATTACCCAAGATGTCAGCAATATCCTCTTCCAGCATCCTGGTCACAAACGAACAAACAAAGGCAGGATATTGGTCAGGATATGTATGTTTAGAAAATGACCCATAACAATAATCATTCGCATCTTTCTCAGATTTTGAATTTTTCAGATAGTTTTTGTGAAAACTTTCCTTATTTTAATTATGTGATTCAGACTTATCTGTTTGGGTAGACTCATCTTTCAGAACGCTTTCAACAACCTTACCTACCACCTCTGAATCACCAAGATCATCAGATTTGGTATAAGCCACATCAATATTGTCAGGTAATTGGTTAACCATATTAATTGCTTTGTCCACCTTTTCGTTATCATAGAATGTATAATTATTCTCCAACGGTGGTGGAACCTGATGATATTCTAATCCAATTCCCTTTTTGTTCTTTTCGGACTCTTTACCATCTGGTGTGATATTGAAAATACGTTCCAGAATGTACGAAGAAGCATGATAACTTTGAAGTTTTATTAACCAACTTTTCTTTTTCAGCCAGTTCTTGTTTAAGTTTAGCAACTTCATCAACATATTGATTTAAAACCAGTTGTTTTCCTTCATATCTTGCTTCAATAAGTTTAGTTTGTTTTAAACATGCTGACACTCTATCATCTAGACTTTTAACTTTACTCTTCAAAGTTTCATAAGCTTCTTTTATAGTATGATATGACAATTTCATTCCATCATATTCTATTTGCAACTCTTGAATAATTTTATCCTTTTGAACACATTAGTTGCAATCAGCTAAACACTTTTGTTTTAAAACTTTGTTTTCTTATTCAAGATAATCACATTTCTGTGTCAGCTCTTCTTCTTTTTGTTTTAAAAATTTCTCGTTTTCAAGCATTTCAAAAAACTTTTCTTTAAAAATATGTTCAGTTTTAGTAAATTCAATGTCTCTGGATCTTAAGTTTTTATCCTTCTCAGTATAAGCACTACATGTTTCCATGCATTTTCTGCACTGCTCTTCAGTTTTATGTTCAGATTTATTTGATTATATAGAAGATTCAGTTTTAGTTATTACCTCAGTATTTGGCACCGTGGCTTCTTTTGCCATCTGATTCTGATCTTCTTTAATCACTTGTTGTTTCTCAGCAACAGCTTCCTCTACTGAATTCTTCAGCTTCTCATCACCAGCTTTTCTGTTGTTTTCTTCAACTCATCCACCATCATCTTGCTTTCATCAACAATTTCCTCTACAGTCTTCTTCTTCTTCTTAACACTGGCATAGATCACCTTTCTTATGCCCTCCTCTACTTCTTTCTTGTAGTTCGTATTCTCTCTCAGCCCTGTAGCCCATACTCCTGCAGTTGGAATAGCAGCAACAAGTGCTTCAAAATTTACCTTTTGAGGATCAACTGTCGGATTTCCTTGAAGATCAACAAAACATTCTCTCTGACCATCCCATCAATTTGCACTTTTTGCTTCCATGAATATTTCATACACTTTGTTCAATTCCATTCGTGCATGATGTTCCTCTCAGCTCTGTCTCATCTCAGCAACCAAAGCAAATTTCTCTTTCGAAATATATTTATTCCAATTGAAACCTTCATCCTCTTGACTTGTTAACAAAGCTTGTTTTCTTTGTTTGGATGGCCCTTCATCGATCTGGTTTTGGTTTGTCCTTGATGGCTGCTCATTGGTGCGATGATAGATAGCTTTCTTGTAATAGTCTTCATGAAATGGATTCACACTATCATCAGCTTGCCGATTGGTACATTCTGTTTTAAAGTTTCCTTTTTGTTTGCACTTGAAACAAGTGACCTTAGCTTTGTCGAATCCCAGCTTAATATCAAGACCTTCACGGCATTTCCTTCCAGTTATCTCCATGAACCATTGAGCCCTTTTGATGACACTAGCCATACACCAACTGATATCCATGAGCTCCATCTCCTCTTGATCTACCTGATCATAATCCTCTGTCATATTTTGATTGCTGATCTTTCCTGCGACCAAGCTTTCATAAGACTCTAGAATGGAAGCTAAGAAACTCATATGCTGTCTAACAAAATCAGTATTCAAGTTCGGAGAATCTTTCCAATTCTGATTTAGACTGGATTTGGATGATGCAGAAGATGAATCATATCCAGAATCATAGCTTGGAGATTTAATCTTTGAAGAATCACCAGTGTTTTTCGCACTAAACGTTGTACTGATCTTTGGTGCCTGATTGTTCATCAGAATATTTCTCCGATAATAAAGATCAATATTCTGCTGATAACTTGAACTGGTCATTTTTTTTATTTCTGTAACTCTCCGATCATGACCTTCAAGTTTTTCAATCAAACCATCTAAATTGATTTCATCAAACTTGGCATCATTTTTCAAAACCATCACAAAGGTTTCCAATCATCGATGTGTGGTGATCCCTCGATCAATTTGTCGATAATCTCTTCTCTGTCCTTCTTGATTCCAAACCTGTCTAGCTCGATTTTCAAATGACAGCTGCTTTCTATCATTTGTCAGACAGTTTCTCCTTTCATACATCCAAACAGATCAAACTCTTTTTTCAACAAAGAAATTTTGTTCTTCTTGATATCTTTTCCACCTTCAGCTTTCACTTTTAGTGCTTCCCACATTGATTTGGACGTTTCACCATGTTGAAGCAAGAACAGAATATCCTCTCTAACAGATTGTTATAATAATGTTACCATTCTTAGCTCATTAGAGTGATCCTTTTTATCATTATCTGAAAATTGTTTAATATGAAGTAGTTCATTTTTATCGTTTATTGGCTTTTCATATCCAAACGTTAACATAACCCAACTATCATAAGCGTCAGCCTTCACCCAGTTTCCAAATCTAGTGCTCCACCAATGATAATCTTCGATATTCATTAGTTTTGGTGGCTTTTGATGATTTCCGTAAACATTATCATAGTTCAAACTCTCGGAAATAGCACTTGAAGCAGTCTTTGTTATGGGTGTTTCTTCGGTTGTGAATGCATTGTAAAACGTGTTGTAGAATTCTTCAGCTATGATCTTGAAAATTTGAATAACCTGCAAACACACAATTAGACACTTGAATTTACTTTCAAAACCAAACAACACAAACACTCGATTCGGATGAATGAGAAATATGGGGTCACTATTTCCGAATGGGTTTATTTGGACGGATGGACTTTATGTCTATCCGGACGAATGGAAGATAAGTCTATCCGGACGAATGAACGACGAGTCTATCTGGACGGATGGGTAATGAGTCTATCCAAATGGATGGACCTATGTGGATCTGTTCGAAACTCTCTGAGCACAACCACCCATGTTTTTAATGATTTGATGATGATTTTCTTAGAATTCTGACCTGAAACTGTTGGGATTGAACCCTATCAGAGGAACAGATAATTAAAGCCAAAACTGGATCAGGGCAGTGGATCCAGAATAAGCAGATGTTATGCTTCAAATCTCTCCCCTTGAAAGTGGTTTCAACATCTGCTGACCTCCAATCTACTGATCTTTACAAACTGCTGACCAACAACTGCTGCCCAAGTTAAAGACTGATGGAAGACTAAAGCTCTACTGTTCAATCTACTGCTATGAGTCAAGCTCTGCTGGATATGTAAAGCGCTGCTGGGTTCACATCAGTGGAAGGATGCGACAGTAGTTTAGTTTACTTTATGAATTGTATTGTAATAAATGTTGTTAGCATAGCAGAGTTTGTATAGGTCAGATGTTAGAGTTTGTTAGGAGGTTAGATGTCACTTTCATGGTGACGTCAGCAAAGATGCTCAGTGGTTTCTCTCGTGCCTATAAATAGAACAGTGCTCTGTACAGTTCTATTAGCTCTTCACCATCTTCTTCCAGCACGAACAAATTACTAAGCTCAGGCTGAGGGGGAGTTTGTAAGCATACATGCAATTGTAATCAGTGTTTGAAATAAATTTAAGCATTCGGTTCTTTGTTGAAAACAATTCTCCTGTTTGATTGTGAAAAGTTTGTTTCCATCTAAATTCCGCTGCACTACTCTTTCATTGTTCATCTTATTTCAAACGTAAAACACAATCAATCCAAACTCAGATCCTAACAATTGGTATCAGAGCTCAGACAGTCAAATTTGATTTAACAATCATTTTGACATAAATAGTTCACCTCGTAACCATTGATACCGATAGTTTATTTGTTTTGTTGAAAAACAGAGTAAGGTTTAATCACCATTAAAGTTGATTAATCAGTGCCTGCAAAACAACCAGGATGACGTCACAATCACAAGATGATAAAAATCACAAGGTGAGACTGTCATTATAATTAACTCTTCTCTAAAGGGTAAAGCTGTCAAAATAACACCACAATCCATCTCGGAAGTCTTTCAACTCGATGATCAGCAAGGTAAAACTTCCTTCCCTAAAAACGAGTTAAAAATTGACTTTCTTGAAAGAGGGTATGCAGACACAATGATGAAGAGGGATACCTTACAAAAAGGTTTCTTCCCTCCTGCAACAAGGTTTTTATTTCATACCCTCCTAATGTGTGTTTCAAACAAAACCACTGCTTTTAATGAAATACCATTAAAGATTCAAAATTTGGGATATGCTATTCTTCAAGAAGAAAATTTTAATTATTCTCAGGAAATCTTTAATGATCTGGTTAAAAATGTTGAAACAAAATCATTCTTACTGTTTCCAAGATTTTTAAGTTATTATTTTGAAAAGAAACTTGGTAAGGATGATGCTTCTGCAATAAAACAAGGTGAATCTTTTCAAATGAACAGCTTAATTGCTGAAACTTTTACAAGAATGTTAACACCTTGCAAAACACAAGCAAAGGTGCCTGAGCAGAAATTAGCAGCTACCACTGCTCCTCAGGTATCTGCTGCTGAGCCCACTGCTTAAGGTGATCAAAGCAGCAAAACAACTGCTTTGAAACCCACACCTTCTATCCACAAAAAGCCAAAACAAAAGAAAATTCAAAAACCCCCCAAACCTATCAAAAAGGCAACTCTGGAGGATGAGATACCAGAGCAGCTGCCTGTGACAACACAAAAGTCACAAGAAACCACTGCTGCTACTTCCTCACAGCAGTTGGTAGAAATATCTCAAACCATGGCTGAAACTCCTCCTGCTTCTTCTCAAAAAGAACAGGTTGTACAAATAGGGACACCACAATATGATGCTCTGGAATCACTTGCTTCCATCATCCACACCAATGCCCGGGGCCAATTCTCTTTCCACACCCAACCCCACATCCACACTTCCACCACAAACAAAGATTTTGTTGGATGCAATTGATTTGAACCAGGCACAAACCAGTCCTTCTCAATCACCTGTCAATGAGAATATGCCTCAACAAATGACTGGGCTTGATGTATCACTCTTTGCTAACCCACCAACACAACCTGAGGAGGTTACACCTCTTGAGTTACAAGTAACTCTTGGTGGTAATCCAAGTGAAGCAGCCACTACAAGTGTTGAACCCACTGGTTTACATTTGGACAGTGGTTACATCAATAAGACTTCCTTGGAGGCAATTCCTTCTATAGCACCTCTGATATCCACTAGTGAGTTTGTTTTGACCACTGGTACCATCAAAAGGTTATCAAGTGCTAAAGGAAGAAGACCCCAGTACCAAGAAAAAGGAGCATCAGTGGATAATGCTTGGAGTACACTCCCTGCATCAACCACTGATACAACCACTGTTAGTGGGAAATCAAATGATCCCATTAAGTTGGGTGATGGCTTAAAGTACCAAGATTTGAGGCCAGAGTTGAAAAACTAGATACTTCAGTTGCAGAAATCAAAGAAATGCTGCATCAGTTGTTGAAGGTACCAAAGGTGCAACCCACTGCTGTTCCACCTCAAACACTTGCTCCACCATAAGCATCTGCTGAAAAAGAGTTATGGAGCTTATTTCAACCTTTTCTCCAACAGCAAAAACAAATGGCTGATCAGCAACATGTTATACATGTACAAGAGCTGAGAAACATGCTGGAGTCCAGGTTTAGAAACACTCAAGCTAATATCAAGGCTATAAAGGCCCATATCTTGAACACCACTGACGCTGCTCTTCCCATTGTTCTCTTCATCGATGAACTGCCCCCAGATAATGCCAAAAAGGGGGAGAAAATCAAGGAGTGGAAGAAGAAAGGTATAGATGATGGTCCGTATGTTGAACCAGAAAAGGATGCTATGACCAGAAATATTCCTTTGCCAGATGGCAGCAAAAAGGTTGATGTTACCCAAAATGCACTTGATGAAGCTATAGCAAGTGTAAAAAGGGATAGAGCGGCAAAGGATATGTCAAGGTGGAATGAGGTGAAAAGAGCTTACATGGAGCTGAATGCGCAGGGTTATTTTGAGCCAGAGGATGTTCAAAATCCTGTGCCAAAAAGAAATCCCACTAGAAAAGTGAGGGAACCCAAATCCATACCATCTAGACCCACAAAGCATACTCCAAAACCACCATCCAAAAGCCCCCAACATCAAACTTCCACCCAAATTGTTGTTGTAACACCTGCTGTGTCAACAGTTGCTGATACTTCAGTGGTTTCAACAACTGTCAGCCAAACATCTGCCATCACTTCAACACACACCAGTACAACACACACCACTACCACTGCCTTACAACCAAAAATCACTTCACCTCAAAAAAAACAGCCACTCCCTCGTCACCTCCTGCCAAAAAGCAGAAGACATCAGATGGTACAACATCTGTTGTAATGACAACAGTGGTTGAAACACCAGTTGTTTGTTTTAACAACTGTTAGTCAATCACAAACCACTGCCACTCAAATCACAACCACTGATCCACCTAAAACATCATCAACCTCTCCTCAACTAAAAAGGAGAAGGTTAATCTTGAAAGATGATGACATTTCACCACCACCAATATCTTCAAAACCTCTATCACTTGTCACAATTCCAAAACCCATTCCTCTCTCTTCAGCTCAATTTCAAAAGCCATTACCTCATGCAGGTGTTCAATTTCCTCTAGAACTTATAGCAGTTAGAGAAGAAATCAAATCTTTCTATTATGAGGATGACCCTGCTAAAAGGAGTTTGCCATCAGTTGAAGCATATCCCAGACCTAACAATATTGAAGAATATTTGAAAATCAAGGCTAAGCAAACTGAGGATATCTCAAAAAGAAATACACAAGGGAAATCTGATAGAGAAATTCAGCAGAGCTATTAGTTTCTACTTACACAAGTCAGATCTTTGGAATAATTTGCTAAAAATATATGTCAGCAAATCTCAGAAAGGGCAGATGAGACCTTGAGAAAGGACTACATTGAAAACATCATGACTTACAAGAAATACAAAGGAGAGAAACACATGTATAAAGACTGGACCATTCCTGAGCTTGAAAGTGAAGCAGCCAGGATTCAAGAAATGATCAAAAATAAGGTCAAACATACTTCTCCTGAAAAATTCAAAAAGAATGTACCTGACAAGGCTTTAGAGTTGAAGAAAATGAAAGAGGAGCTGATAGCATTCGGTTCTTTGTTGAAAATGTATGTTGAAAGCAATTCTCCTGTTTGATTGTGAAAAGTTTGTTTCCATCTAAATTCCGCTGCACTACTCTTTGATTGTTCATCTTATTTCAAACGTAAAACACAATCAATCCAAACTCAGATCCTAACAGAAACTTTGTAGGATTGATTAAAACTGGTTTTCACGCAACATATTTAAAATTTCGCCAATTTTAACCGTGAAATCTTTGTAGATCTGAGTTTTAAATTAAAAAAGAATGTGAGGAAGAAGTGTAGAAGAAGATATGAAAAATATTATGAAATTTGTCTCTAGATCTGATGAAGAAGCTTGAATCTTTGTGTCTTCAATCCGTGCAAACAATCACCCGCTCTGATACCACTTTTGGACTCGCTCCGAGGATCAAATCTTTATCTGTTGAATGCGATGAACACGTATCTTGTGCGGAATCCAAGTACGTGTGTGAATTGAACATAAACAAGTAATTAACTGTTGATTTCTAATGATGATAAACGTTTACAGAACCATGAAATTAAACTGACAAAGTTTCCCCTCTAAGTCAGCAAAGATGTCAAATGAACAAGACACGCTAGGTATATATAGTAAAAGCTTATCCGGACAAGCTGACCTCCATCCAGACGGATGGACTATCTATGAATACACAAAGAACATTACGGATGGACATAGCAGATCCGAACGGATGGACTGCAATGCAGATTCGTCCGAATGGACTCTGTGTCCATTCGTACGAATGGGCTTCACCACGTATAAAATTTATGATATTCCCAGTTCCGCACCAGTCTTGCCTCATCTGATTAAGCTACGATACGTGATTGACGGAAGTGATAGATATACTTCACTCACAAGCACAAGGAAATTATAACTAAAATGAAGTAATCACATAATGGCCCTGATGTTCACATATTCCATGTAGTAATTATTTGTTTTTCACATTTATAGTGTCCGATGATAAATGATGAATCTAAAGAAACTTTAATTAAGAAATTTTAACAAACATAAACATGTGATGCATCAACTCTAGGCAGTATATACAAACAACAACAGTCCCTCCAGCTAAAAGATCAACCACAGGCCCTGTTCCAATATACTTCTTGTTCTTTCTCACCCTGAAATTTTTATATAACCTGTGAATATTTAATTAATTATTATACTTGTCTTTCTGAGTTTTTGTTCAAGTGGATCTGATTATACTACTTGGATGGTACTCTTCAATCAAAGTTAAGTATTCAAATTATATTAGTATACAAGATCTTCGAGATCTTCTACAAACTCCAATATATTTATATCTAACTAGATAGGTCACAATCCCGTGTATTACACGGGATGATAAATGTAATTTAGTGTTATATAATTAGTAATAAAAAGTTATTTTAAAAATAGCATATACATTACACGGTTGAATAAACTCGTATATTATACTAAATGAATATATAAAATTTAATGTATTTAAAAAAAATGAACATGGACATAAAACTTATAAATTTTGTTAAGTTTGTTAAACAGTCGTCGAGATATGTATTTAAAAAAATAGAACATTGACATGACAGTTATAAATTTTGTTAAATTAATTTTCTAAACATTATTTCTTTCAAATGGATATTAACTTTATTTTTTAATACCACCTATTTTTTTATTATATAACATAATTTATTATTCTTACCATCCAACCGCATTCGATGTTTATTTTCTTTTAGAAATCACTTATAAAAACACTTATCGTCATTATTCTATGATTTTTAATATTTTAAACACCGTAATTTTGAACTTTGTGAAGCTATTAAGTAAAAAGTATAAGTTTGTTTAAAAAAATAATAATTCTATATTTAATTCATTGGTTAATGATATTATAACTATATTTAATTAAAAAATATGTGCATTTAAAGTATGAGAGAGATCGGCGGGAAAAACAAAAGCTAGATTACTCTGATGGATGACATATGCCCCCAATAAGTTTTCTTTTGTTATACAATATTAGTAGTAAGACCCGTGTGCAAACACGGGTGGTTTTTAAAAAAACCATGAATAACACATTTTAATAGAAAGTAAAGATAGGTATATAGAAATTGTATCAAAACGTGTTATTTATTATAGCTAATAGACAACAATAAACATAGATCATTGGTTAATATATCAGTTACATACGATTATTTCCATTCTCGTTTCCTAAAAAAAGAGGACCCACTTATTGATAATGTAAACTGCTTATAGACTTATGTGCATATAAAAGAGGTCTAACAAACTTAATAGAATTTGAATACAACTTAAGTTTCAACAAACATTAACTATGAACACACGAGCTAAATAGAACAGTACAGGCACTTCCTTATTTTGAATTTTATTCTCTCATC
Organism: Helianthus annuus; assembly: GCF_002127325.2. NCBI lineage: Eukaryota > Viridiplantae > Streptophyta > Magnoliopsida > Asterales > Asteraceae > Helianthus > Helianthus annuus. The sequence continues at coordinate 157,520,493 of NC_035440.2, read as the reverse complement.
AACCTTTCCCAGATTTGCCCTTTCAATTGGAGCTCAAAATCCAAGGAATCAGTATCATCTTCATCCCTATGAAGGTGAAGGTTCAAAAGATCTTGGAGGTCAACTGCATTCAGACCAAGTGCATTCTCCCTTGATATCTTTTCAGCACTACCATCAGACCTAAGTAAAGTCAATACGTGGGTCTGTTTGTCAGACTTCCACTTTAGTATTTTTGGGTCTGATGGGTTTCTTGGGAGAAGTTTTATTTGACAGGAGTTTGACGAGTGAGGTCTGCTTGCCAACCTTTGAAGTGTTTGAGCAACTTGAGCTTGTAGTTACAACGAAGCCTCGTCCAATCCATATCGTAACTGATTTCTGATAGCCTCTTTTCTGATTTCAACTTCTCTCTTTTCATCTTCCTCATCAATCAGTTGTTGTCTTTTTATTTGGTTCAAGACATTGATGGATACATCTTCTGATGAGAACAACTTTTTAGAGTGAAGGGTCTGCTGAGATCTAACAGTGGTTTCATCTTTGTATACTAGCTTTTTGGGAAGGGATGGATCTGTCTTTCTTTCTTTGTTCTTTTAACTTCTTGTAAATTTGATCGATATACTGCCTAGACCATCTTGAAATGGCTCTAGTAGTCCTATACTTAGCTACTACAAGTTCTGCCCTCAATCTCTTATACTTCAATGCCACATCCACTTCAACCTTCTTGTATAGTTATAGTTGGGAGTAGATTTTTGCATTTGGGGATCCTTTTTCATCATTTTAAATCTATCAACTTCCTCTTTAAGAGCTTCAAGGGGCCAGTCTTTGAAATCAGACTTGTAGGCTTTATAGGGCTTGGTATCCATGATAATGTTCAAGAAATCATCCATTACTGTCTTTTGTAGCTCATCATATGATGGCAGATTTGACATTTTCTTACTCAGGTCTCTAGAAAAGTCTTCTAACTTCTTGACTTTACTAAGCGCATGTTGCATGCGACCTGATAAGTTGCTGTCTCCTAGCCCTTTATTCTCTTCTTTTGGCTGATATTCTGCTTGCTTGGCCTTTAGCTTCAGATATTCATCAATATTCTTTGGAGTTCTGAATCCATGAAGAGATGGGAAGGTTCTTTTGGATGGATCATCTTCTGTGTAAAATTGAATCATTTCATCTTGAACTGCAAGTAGTTCCAGAGGAAAATTTACTGTCAATGGAATGTTTTGTGGAGTGTAACCAGCGGGTGGATGTTTGATTGGGTTGAGTTTTGGTGATGGAGGTGGAATGAATGTTTGGGTGAAGTATGAATGAATGGAGTAGATGATAATCGAATTGGTGCAGGTATATCTTTTTCTTCCTTTTCTTCTTCATGCACCATGAATTTTATTTTTCTTGTGTAAACAGATTTTGGAGAAAGAGGGGTTTGTGAAGGAGAATGTGCTATGGGTGTAAGGGTTGATTGTGATGGGAATTGAAATTAGGTAGAATCAGTGGATTGACTAACAACTGATGAAACAACTGATGTCTCAATCGTTGTTGTCTTAACATCTGTTGAAGCATTTGTTTCATCAACAATTGTTGCAGTGGAGGTTAGTAGTGGTGATGAGGGTTTTTGTTTTCTGCTTTTTGAGAGGTGGTTTTAGTGGTGAGAGTTGTGGTTTAGGTGTCTCAGTGTTTGGCTTTTTAGGTTCAGCAGTGGTTTTAGGTTTGGCAGCAGTGGTTGGTTTTTCTGGTGGTGATTTTGGTTTAGGAAATATGGCAATAGGAGGTTTGTTGTGTTCGTGTGATTTTCTTTTATTTGAAGTTCCAATGTTCAGCACTTTGTTTTCTTTGTTCACTTTTTTCAATAACTCTTGCCACAACACATCTGTTCTACTTTCTTTTCTATCCTTTCTCTTCTGCTTTGCTTCAATCTCCTTATCTGTCTGCTTGTTAAGGGTATACCCAATTCCCTTTTTCTTACCAGTGTCAGATTTTTGAGAAGATTTTGAAGAAGTTTTCTTGGCAGGCTTTGGATTTTGTTTTGGCTGATTCCTTGGTTTGGTTTGCCAAAGTTTTTCATGGAATCCTTCCCCCCCCCCTTTTGGCATCATCTTCATCATCTTTTTCAAAGATAGGTGCAGAGGTAGTGCCAGTTAACATTGCAATGGATTCTTTTATGCCCTTGATGTCAACCTGTGTGTCTTTGTATCTTGCTTCAACCATAACTCTAATTAGCTCCATGTGGGAATTATGTTGAAGCTCAGCCAGTTCCCTTTGAGCTGCAAGAATGGGTTGTACCGAGTTCCAAAGCTCTTGGGATAACTACTGATGAGAAGGTTAACTTTTGAAAGCATCCACCAACTGCTTCATTTGATCTTTCATATCAGCAACAGTTGTTTCAATGTTGGATATCCTCTCCGTCAAATCCTGGTATTTTAATCCATCACCTAACTTAATAGGATCATCTGAATTCCTACCAGAGGTGGTTGTATCTGCTTTTGAAACAGGAGGTGTCTCCAAATTTTCATTAGCAGATGCCACTTGTTCTTGGTTCTGGGACTTCCCTTTGCATCAGTGGTTTCCTTAGTGATTACACCAGTGGTTAACTTGAACTCACCAGTGGATACCTTGGTAGACACAGCAGTGGTTGCCTTCAAGGGAGTCTGACTGATGAAACTACTGTCCAAATGTAGATCAGTGGATTTGACATTTGTAGTAGATGCTCCACTTGAAATACCATCAAGAATTTTGTGAAATTCAAGAGGTGTAGCCTCCTCAGCTGTTCGTGGGTTAGCTAATTGAACAGGTTCAGACACAGCTATTGTTGAATTTAAACTCTCAGTAATGTGTTCGTGGGAGGGGCTGCTATGGGTCTGAATGTCAATAGCTTCAAACAGTGTTACAAAGGTTGGTGGAATAGAAGATGAAGGGATTGGTGTGGAAAGAGACTTTGCCCCGAGAGAAGGGCTTTTAAGCATACTCTCAAATAAGGGTATGACATCATATTGTGGTGTCCTTGTGAATACAACATGTTCCTTTTGTGAGGAATCATGAGGTGTTTGGTTTAAGGGTTGAGATCTTTCCACATGTTGTGAGGAAGTAACAACAGTGGTTTCTAGTGACATTTGTGTTGTCACAGGGTTAACCTCTAGGATCTCATCTTCCAGAGGACCCATTTTTGTGGTTTCAGTTGGCTTTTTGGGTTTTGTTGGTGGGGGTTTCACAGCAGTGGTTGTAGTGTTGTGATCACCAAGAGCAGTGGGCTCAGCAATAGAGGTTTGAGGAGCAGTTGTGGACTCATCTAAAATTTGCTCATTCCGCTTTGCTTGTGTTTTGGAAACATTTAACTCTTTAGCCATAAGGCGAGTAAAAGTTTTAGATGTTAGACTATTCATTTTAAAAGATGTACCTTGTTCAAAAGCTTTTTGAGAAATATGTTTTTGCAGGTAGTAGCTTAATAGTCTAGGAAACATAAGAAAAACAGTATTTTTCCCGTTTTTAATGTTTTTCAAATTTGTAACCAAGTCAGTAAACAGTGCTTGGGAGTAGTTAAAATCAGTATTTGTCAAAATTGCATACCCCTAGTACTGAATTTTCAAAGGTATTTCATTAAAAGAAGTAGTTTTAATTGAGAGACAGGTTAAGAGAGTATGGAACAGGAATTTCATTGGTGGTGGAAAATTTGCCTTATACATAGTTGACTTATTCAACTGTCCATCATATCCCCTCTCAATCAACTCTGTTTGAATCTCATTTTTCAGGAAAGATGTCTTACTTGCCAAGTCGTTTACCCCACTGTTGATATGGTTGTGGCGGTAATAATGACAGATTCACCTCCAACTTTTGAAGTTATACTGAGCATTTTCCCAGAAATCACGGAGTGTTTCTTGGTAAATGGGTGCATCGGCAGTAAGAATGGCCTTATATTTTGATGATGTAAGAACATCAATCATTGAATGATAGAGAGTATTTTTCTCGGTTGTCTCAAAAATAGCCAGGTAGTTATGGTGGTTTTTCATTGTCAGAGCCATCGTCGGAATTGAAACTTGCGAGATGTTGATGAAGAAGTGTTGAAGAAGAAGGTGGAAACCGCTTTGATGAATTTTAAATTCGAGACGACAGCAAAACCTCTGTTTGGGGATGAAACAGGGTTTTATAAAGTGAAAAAGTGAATGCTGACGTGGCAGAAGTTACAAAGATCTGATGGCTAGCATCTGTCCACGTCAGAACCTCTGTTGTGATAATAGATGACAGTTGTTTGGAAACCTCTGTTGGACAACAAACGATGTTGGCAACAGTGGCAAGTCAATAGTCGTTAGATTAAACAGAACTTATGAGAGCAGACAATACCCTTCAGCAGTGGATGAATTTTTAGGCAAACATATGTTTAAAAAACAGTTGTTTTCAATAGATTTTTAATATAAACATATAAATTCATATTTCAAAATATAAATTAAAATATCAGCAGCCACTTAAAAACAACAGCCATTTAATGCAAAACATTTTAAAAATAAATTTTCATAGGAAAACTATAAAATTAAATATCAAGAAACCGAAAAGACAAATTTTAAACCTCTGGCATAAAAGAATAATAAAAAAACCTCTTCATTTAAACACCAACAATACTCTACATGGCAAACACATGCTTCTACCACTTCATCGGACACAGATGTTGGAAACCTCTGTTGGGCAACAACAGATGTTGGGAACACTGCTAAGTCAACAGTCGCTAGAATAAACAGAACTTATGAAATCAGACAATACCTTTCAGCAGTGGATGAATTTTTAGCCAAACAAAGGTTGATTCAAAACATCAACAAATACTATAAAAGACTGATGATTAGTTTGATTCAAAACATCAACAAATGTCTTTTAAAAACTTGTCCTCTCAAAAAACAAATCAAAATCTGCAACACCAACAATACTCTACATACACTACCCTTTAGCAGTGATGAATTTTTAAAGAAACAGAAATTTGAAAAACAGTTGTTTTCAACAAACTTTTAATATAACATATAAATTCATATTTAAAAATATAAATTAAATATCGGCAGCCATTTAATGCAAAACATGTCAAAAAATAAATTTTCGTGGGAGAACTATAAAATTAAATATCAAGAAATCGAAAAGACAAATTTTAAACCTCTGGTATAAAAACAATAAACAAATCTCTTCATTTAAACACCAACAATACTATACATGGCAAACACATGCTTCTACCACTTCATCGGACACAGATGTTGGAAACCTCTGTTGGGCCATAATAGATGTTGGGAACAGTGGTAAGTCAACAGTCGCTAGGATAAACAAAGCTTATGAAAATAGACAATACCTTTCAGCAGTGGATGAATTTTTAGCCAAACAGAGGTTGATTCAAAAGATCAACAAATACTACAAAAGATTAATGATTAGTTTGATTCAAAACATCAACAAATGTCTTTTAAAAACCTATCCTCTCAAAAAACAAATCAAAATCTGCAACACCAACAATACTCTACATACAATACCCTTCAGCAGTGGATGAATTTTTAGACAAACAGTGGTTTGAAAAATAGTTGTTTTCAACAAACTTTCAAGGATTTTTCAAAATATTTTTTAAAAAATAGCTATTTTTTAAGAATGAACTTTTGATGTTTTGAAGACATTTTACAAACATCTGATGGCTAACATCTGCCCACTTCAGAACCTCTCTTGTGATAATGGATGACAGTTATTTGTAAACCTCTGTTGGGCAACAACGTGGCAAGTCAACAGTCGTTAGATAAAACAGAACATATGAGAACAGACAATACCTTTCAGCAGTGGATGAATTTTTAGCCAAACAGAGGTTTCAAAAACAGTTGTTTTCAACAGACTTTAAAGGATTTATGAATTTTTTTTTAAATAGCTATTTTTTAAAAATGGACTTTTGATGTTCTGAAGACATTATAATGCTTTCATCATCAGCAGATTATAATTTCAAGTATATGTTTCAAAAACAGTTGTTTTCAATAGACTTTTAAGGATTTATGAATAAAATTTTAACAATAGCTTTTTTTTAAGAATGGACTTTTGATCTTCTGAAGACATTATAATGCTTTCATCATCAGCAGACGATGATTTCAAGCAGATGTTTCAAAAACAGTTGTTTTCAACAAACTTTTAAGGATTTTTAAATAAAATTTTAAAAATAGCTATTTTTTTAAGAATGGACTTTTGATGTTCTGAAGATATTATAATGCGTTCATCATCAGCAGACGATGATTTCAAGCAGATGTTCTCTTTTAGCAAACTTTAACTTTGAAAGACCTTTACAATAGCAGATATTGACTCAAACAACTGTTCATGCTAAAATTAATAAAAATAAAACGCTCCACAAAGATTAATAGGATTTAAATTTATTTATGATATTAAAGATCAACAATTACATCGAGCACTGAATAACAAAACTTTAAAATCTAACATATACACCAAGAAATTTAAGAATCTAACAGCAAGGATTAAGAAATTTTAGCTTCAACTCAATCGAGTACTGAACTTCTCGATGTATATCTTTGAGCATCGCCATGACTCCACGTCTCTATCACCACACTCTATATTACTGACAACACAAAGGTCACGAACGGAAGTTGAAGGCATCACCATCAGGTTTCTCAAAACCTGGTCTCTCGTGAACAAACCAAGATGCAGTCCATCAAAACACCTCTTCAGCTCTGGAAGGGTAGCCTATCCTCATATACTTGATTCTCAAATTGCTTGATAAAGCGCTGTTTTAAATCATCAGAGTCTACAGAAGTGTATGGTGACATTTTAAGTTATATATTACTCAACTGATGGGAAAGAAGGATATGTTGGTAGTAAAACGTGATGAAAAACAGGTGAACTGACAATGATATTATATAGTGAAATAGCTAACAGCCCAAATGTCAGATTTAATTTCACTGTACATTTAATAATCTAGGAGGCAAAAACGTGTACATTTAATATAAACATATAAATTCATATTTAAAAGCATCAGCCATTTAATGCTAAACCTTTCAAAAATAAGTTCTCATGGGAAAACTATAAATTTAAATATCAAGAAACCGAAAGGACAAATTTTAAACCTCTGGCATAAAAAAAGACAGGTTATCATAATTACGATTAACCTCTTCATTTGCCATAATGATGCATTTTAAACACTATAAAAGACAAATGTTAGCATGATTCAAAACATCAACAATTGTCTTTTAAAAACCTGCCTTCTCAAAAAACAAATCAAAATAATCAACACCAACAATACTCTACATAGCAAACACATGCTTCTACCACTGGTCGGACACAAACAATGTTAAACTGCAATTTTCTAGATGCTTGCTGGAAGAAAACAGAGCTGATGAAGAACTAAACAGAAAAATCGACATCATCAGTGATAATAATTAAAAGAAAACCTGAAGCAGCATCGGATTACTTCATGAAGTACTCCACTCTCCTACATCAGACTTCAAGAACAATGAAGAAGAGTTTACCACTGGTCGCTCAAAGAAAAGAAAGCTGAAATATATCAAAACTTTAAAATAAAAATTATCAACATTACCAACAGTTTAAAAGAATCCACAAACCTAAAATAACCCGCAACTGATTGTATGAAGTTCAAACAACTCTGATTAGGCTGAAATATAAAGCAAGAATTAGAAGAGATCAGTTCAAAATTTAAAATTCAAAATTACAGAAAAAAAAAACATACTCTTAACAATGTTGGAACAATGATGTTGGAAGAATTATGTGAATTACAAAGATCTGTAATCGGAGATAAACTGACTGAATATGAAAATTCTGCATTTGAGAGAGAGAGGGAGAGAGAGAGAGAGAGAGATTGTTCGCGGATATGAGTGAGAGAGATAAATTGAAATTTGAATGTGGAGTCAGAATCAGTTGTGTTATATATGTATATGTGTATTTGATGTGCACAAAATGCAACATATAAATTACATCAATTGTGGCATAAAACTAACCCTTTTTTAGTACTAATTTTGGAAAAAAGTGTGTTTTTGTCTTCCTTTTGTATTTTTAGGATTAAATGAGCTCAAATAAACAAAAGAAGCAAAAAGGAAGCTAAATCTAACATAAATACAAGAAAATGAACAAATGTGGCATGACCGACCCCCCCCCCCGACAACATCTTCCCAAGCAAAACAAACAGAACAGAAGGCTGAACACGCCCCGTGCTCAGTGAGCACGGGGGCGTGCCCAAGTGTCAGCAGAAAAGACAAAGTTGTAGAAGCTTCTATCGCCCACCACGGGGCCGTGGTCAATTATAAGATTCGCAGAATCCAGGCAAATCTTGATAGTACAGATACGCTTCTGCACACGGGGTCGTGCTCAGCAGACACGGGGGCGTGGTCAACTAATGCAGACAAACTGCAATTAATGAAGAAAGAGAGAAGGATGGACACGGGGCCATGCCCAACGGACACGGGGCCATGCCCGAGCTTCTGTTCAGCCTATAAATAGGAGTGGTTGGATCACTTGCAACTCATCCCTTGGCACACCACCTCTCTCACACTTAACCCACCACCCACCACCATCACAACACCATCATCCACCACCATCATCCATTGTCCATCATAGAGTGTGTGAGTCGTCTCGAGATCCAAGATTGATCGTAAGAGTTCTTGACAATCAAAGGCCATGTTTGCCTAAGTCTTTTACATCACTTGGTGAAGACAAGTGTTTAGTGTAATACTTTTTATTTTTAATCTTTTCGCACTTTTTATTTGGTTATGTATTAATGACATTAATAACTAGTTTCTTATGTTGAAGGTGATTCTTCCTTATCGTTTGTCCGTGGTGTCTTGCCCATTATTTTACTGTCTATATAAAATAAAAGATTTTCACCATTCATATCTCCACGGTCTATATAGAGATATGTTGGCTACCTGGTCGGGGTCTAAGGGAACGATTTGGTAAGAGTCTTGCCATTTTTCAGTGTATAGATCCTGTAAAGGACCTGGGTCAAATTTAGTAGGACCTCCTTCAATACCCACCGGTATTGGATGGCGGGGGTCCAAACTCTTTGATCCCCTCATAAGTTAAACTACTATTAAAAACTTAACCCGGCTACTTAGGACTGTATCCCTGCTGACTCAGACTACTTAGCCGAGGGTAACGTCACCTTCAAAAGAGGGGCCTACCACATTATGCATTAATAACTTAATTATCTTTCAATAATCCGACCCTTTAGGATTGTATCCTTGCTGACTCAAACTACTGGGTTGAGGGTAACGTCACCTTCAAAAGAGGGGCCTACTACAATAACTAAGATAATCTCTTAAAATGTGTAAAAGTGCGGAAATAATCAAAGGTTACACTACACACGAGTCGGATCCAAGTGATTCATCTTGTCTATCTATTTTTACTTTTATTTTATTTTTCAGCATATTAGTTAGTTTTATTTTTCTAGTTTAAAAACCTTTTTCTAACTTTTTGATTTGATTAGACGTTGAGGATAAACCGGTACTAAAAGCTCTTGTGTCCTTGGACGACCTCGGTATCTTACCAACACTATACTACGTCCACGATGGGTGCACTTGCCCATATGTGTGTTTAGTGTTAGTAAATATCGTGTTTTATAAATTTAAAACTTGGCTAAAAAGTGTAAAAAGGGCTTAAAATATACACCTAATATATATAACACTACACACGCATCATATTTTTGGCGCCGTTGCCGGGGACACAAGGATTTTAAGAAAGTTAGGAATCAACGGCCTAATCGTTTTTTCTAAATTTTTCTTTTATTTTTAGATTTTTCTGAATTTTTCAGTTCCTGCAGAGCTCAGCACGGGCCGTGCCTGGTCAGACATGGGTCGTGCCCTACGTTGTTATTAGCAGTTTTTATTTTCCGAGTTACAGAGAGCTGATCACGGGGCCGTGTCGGTGCAACACGGGGCCGTGTCCAACTCCCCAGTAACAGGGATCCGGAAAACGATCACTGTATCTCCGACCATGTGTCGTGTTCATCTGAGCACGGGGCCGTGGTGAACCTTCTGACCAACATTCTTTTCTATTTTTTATTGCAGGACTTGGAACTCAGGCGTCACATTTGCATTCTCCACGTAGTGTATGAGCTCCAGTTCCAGTAGAGACATAAAAGAACCCCTAGACGAACCCGAACGCTTTCTACGAAAGAGACTCAAAGCTAAAAACCAAGAGAAAGTTTCGGGGGACCTACTTCCAATGGCGGACCAACGTACCCTCATGGATTACGTACGACCCACAGTAGGTAATCTAGGCGCCGCTATCAATGCACCGAATGTCAAAGCCAACAACGTCGAACTTCGGCCACATTTGATACAAATGCTTCAAAACTCCGCAACCTTCCATGGGCTTGCGGGCGAGGATCCCCATCTACATATTACTAATTTCTTAGAAATGTGTGATAACTTTCGGATCAATGGAGCATCCAACGATGCCATCCGCCTTCGAATGTTTCCATTTTCACTAAAAGACCGAGTTAAGGCTTGGCTCAACGCCCTCCCAGTTGGCTTGGTAAACACCTGGGATGAACTGGCCCAAAAGATTCTATATATGTATTTCCCTCCTGCTAAAACGGCTAAATTAATGGTTGAAATTAATACATATTTACAAGAGGATGGGGAATCCTTATATGAAACTTGGGAAAGGTTCAAGGAGCTACTAAGAAAGTGTCGTCATCAAGGTCTTGCGGTGTGGCAACAAGTATCCACGTTCTACAATGGATTGTTACCACACACAAGACAAACACTTGACTCTAGCTCCGGGGGACTTTTAGGTAATCGCCGCCCAAATGAAATACATAATCAAATTGAGGAAATTGCTCAAACCAATTTTCAGTGGCACACTCCCCGAGTCAATAAATCTATTGCCCCGGGCGCCCATAAGGTTGATGAAAGCACTTCTTTACAAGCCCAAATCGAGGCCCTCTCTTCAAAAATCAAAAAACTAGAAATGACAAAAACCGCCTTGGTTATGGCTTGTGAAGGGTGTGGTGGGCCACACGAAAATTGGAGTTGTATGAAAGAGTTAGATGATCAAACAGAGTCGGTAAACTACATTGATAATAGACCTAGGCCGTCGGGTCCTCCAACGGGTACCTACAACCAAGGATGGCGTAACCACCCTAACCTTGGCTGGAGAGAACCCGGCAATAGTGGTAACCAACAAAATTTAAACCAACGAACAAACTTTCAACAACCAAGAAACGAGTAACAAAATTTCTCTCAACAACAAAGTGGACGAGAAAGGCTTGAAGATACTGTATCTCGCCTCATCTCCGACACCGAAAAGAAAAACTCGGAACGATTTCAACAATTGGAATCGAATTTTAGAAATCAACAAGCTAGTATACAAAACATTGAAAAACAATTAAATCAAATAGCTCAGAATTTCTCCGAGAGACCACAAGGCGCGTTACCAAGTAATACCGAAACCAACCCGAAAGCACAAGTCCATCTCATAACATTGAGAAACCGTACCTTAGGTTTCGAAGAGGCTCCGCCACCGCCAACTGAAAGAAGCACAACTCCGTCCCAACAAGAGAAGGCTTCTCCGCCAATTCAAGAGCCTACTAAGGCTCCTCCGGTTCCATACCCCGGTCGGTTAATTCGTCAAAAGACCGATGAGCAATTCGCAAAATTTAAAGATTTATTAAAACTATTGCATGTTAATATTCCATTTATCGAAGTCCTAACTCAAATGCCTAAATATTCAAAATTTATGAGGGACTTCCTCACTCATAAAAGGAAAATTGAATTGCAATTAGTTAACTTAGGCGAAGAATGCTCCGCCTTACTACTCAACAAACTTCCGCAAAAGAAGATTGATCCTGGAAGCTTCATAGTTCCTTGCTCAATTGGGGAATCCCCCATTCGCAATGCACTAGCCGATCTTGGGGCTAGCATAAACCTCATGCCCGCTTCAATGTTCCAACGACTCGGCCTAGGAAAAACAAGCCCTGCGAAGATGAGCATACAACTTGCCGACCGATCCGTCAAATATCCACAAGGTGTCGCTGAAAATCTATTGGTCAAAGTCGAAAATTTCGTCTTCCTGGCCAACTTTGTCATACTAGACATGGAAGAAGACGCTAAAGTCCCTCTCATCCTAGGGAGGCCATTTCTAGCCACAGCACAAGCAGTGGTAGACATGAATGACGGAACACTAACATTGAAGTTTGGGGAAGAGGAAGTGAAGTTTGGGGTTAGAAAAAGAGTAGAAGACGAAGATCCGGTCAACTACATGAAGGTCATCAACTCAAGCTTGGATGATGCTCTCCGACGGTGTAGCATGGGATGCAAAACATCCCACTTGGGTAACAAATGACCAGGCTTTGGGTCTAGCCAAGGACCCTTATAAACGTGGCGCACCACGAAGGCATTCCGCGAAACTATCCTTAGTTTAGAATAATCTTTATGTTTTCTAGTTTAGTTTTAATTTTCAGGAATAAAAAACACTCGGGATGGTGAAGGATAACAAGGGAAACTTGCACCAGCGCCCCATGCACGAAAACAGGACCATCCGACAAATTTTTCTTCGTTACAGCAAGTTCAGCACGGGTCGTGCCCGCCCAACACGGCCCCGTGCTGCACAATCGGCAGAAAATGCCTAGTTCAGGTAAACTGGACACGGGGCGTGCTCACTAAACACGCCCCCATGTCCAGGCTTCTGTCTCTTTTTACAAATTTTTGTTACTGGCACCTGAACACGGGGCCGTGTCCAGACGCCCAGTAACATAAAATTTTGCTTTTTCACATCTTTTTACACATTCAATCAACCTAAAAACTTATTTTTGGGACACATTGAGGACAATGTGTAATTTAAGTGTGGGGGGGGGGGGGAATGCTAAAACCTTGAATCTTGCAAGTCCTAATTAACAAGCCTTACACAAAACTCTATTGGAACCGCTAATCACCCAAATTTTTTTCAAAAAATTTTCATTTTTTTACTAGTCTAGGTTTAAGTTGGGAATTTCAAAATTCTAAAAATGTTATATTTTTACAAATTTACAACCGATAGCGTCGTGATAAAAAGAACCAACATAAGAAAATTATGAAACGGCATGACAAACTTAGTTAAAATTTGATTATATATACTTGATCACACAAAAACCCATTCCCACAAAAGTGAGTTTTGAGTCTTTATCGAGCATACAAATACATATCTTTAAACAAATGCTCATTTTTCGTTTCTTGTGTGAATAGCCGCTTGGTTCTTACAACTCGAGAACTTGCCACGACGATACATTCCCGGTCCTTACCAACTTAAACCCGAGTAAGTAAATGATGGAGGCATTAGGACTAACCCTTTTTATTTTGACACCATTATTTTTTTTCTACCACCTACCCAAAATCCCCCTAGTTAACCCCTTTGAGCCTAAACCTTTTCGTTTCTTAACCCAAAACCAAACACCCTTTTACCCACCTAAACCTTTTTCCTTTTAAACCCTTTATTTTAGTAACAAAGCTCGGTTTTTCTTATGACTTGAAAAAAAAATAATAATAATAATTGAGGATGAAGCCAAAGAAATAAACAAACAAGTTTATCAAAAATAACTTTGTTTGAAATGCTTCATCAAAATAAAAAAAATATGAAAAATATCGAGTCTTATGAAAACCAACGCTTTTTACGTTTTTCGCCATTTTACTAACCACTAACCCAACCACCCACCTTTAGCCCAAGCCTAACCCTTCAACCAAAAAGTCCTTTTGATATTTACAAAGGTGTATAGTTAAAAACGAGGAGGATTGATTGCTTGGCAAGCTTATGGTAGGAGTAAGTTCCATGCCGCTCTCGAGTGATTCACTAAAAATACACATTCGGCCGAGTGTTAAGTGATCCACCGTGAGGTATGTGAACTTGTATATAAATGGAATTTTAAAAAGGCATGTTATGCCCTAATAAGTAATTTATCTTTTGAAACGTTTTTAATAAATCATGACGAATAAGATTGTAAATAAATGAAAATAAAACTTAATAACGAATATTGGAAATCCCGACACTCTATGACAAGTCCAAAAAAAAAAAAAAAAAAAAAAAAAAAAACCTTCTCTTCTACCCATTCCATTTGGGAGTGTAAAGCCACATTATAAAGAGTTTTGCTTGAGGACAAGCAAAGATTCAAGTGTGGGGGTATTTGATGTGCACAAAATACAACATATAAATTACATCAATTGTGGCATAAAACTAACCCTTTTGTTAGTACTAATGTTGGAAAAAATGTGGTTTTGTCTTCCTTTTGTATTTTCAGGATTAAATGAGCTCAAATAAACAAAAGAAGCAAAAAGGCAGCTAAATCTAACATAAATACAAGAAAAGGAACAAACATGGCATGCCCGAACCCCCCCCCCCCCGACAGCATCTTCCCAAGCAAAACAAAGAGAACAGAAGGCTGAACACGCCCCGTGCTCGGTGAGCACGGGGGCGTGCCCAAGTGTCAGCAGAAAAGACAAAGTTGTAGAAGCTTCTATCGTCCACCACGGGGCCGTACTCAGCGGACACGGGGTCGTGGTCAACTATAAGATTCGTAGAATCCAGGCAAATCTTGATAGTACAAATACGCTTCTGCACACGGGGTCGTGCTCAGCGGACACGGGGGCGTGGTCAACTAATGCAGACAAACTGCAATTAATGAAGAAAGAGAGAAGGATGGACACAGGGTCGTGCCCGAGCTTCTGTTCAGCCTATAAATAGGAGTGGTTGGATCACTTGCAACTCATCCCTTGGCACACCACCTCTCTCACACTTCATCCACCACCCACCACCATCACAACACCATCATCCACCACCATCATCCATTGTCCATCATAGAGTGTGTGAGTCGTCTCGGGATTCAAGATTGATCGTAAGAGTTCTTGACAATCAAAGGCAATGTTTGCCTAAGTCTCTTACATCACTTGGACGACCTCGGTATCTTACAAACACTATACTACGACTACGATGGGTGCACTTGCCCATATGTGTGTTTAGTGTTAGTAAATATCGTGTTTTATAAATTTAAAACTTGGCTAAAAAAGTGTAATAATAGCTTAAAATATACACCTAATATATATAGCACTACACACGCATCAGTATGGTTTAAATTTTGAATCTGAAGCCAGAATTTTGAATTTTGAATTTAGGAGTTTTCAATTTCTTATGCATGAATACATATATATGAGCAGAGGTTTGATGGCAGTGTTTTAAATAGATTTTAAATATTTAGACTTATGTCGCTGAGATTTCTTTTTTTTATAGAAAGTATAGATAGATATAGATTTAAACCATTTGATGGTTTGTTTCGTTTTCTTTAATTCAATATAGCGTAGCATTTCGGTTTAGTTGTATGGTATTGTTGATTTTGTAACCGAAACCCAACCAAAGAAAACCATTTATAAAAAATTAAAGACCGAAGCATCGTTTTTCATATAGATAAGTTAATTGACTTTTTCCCTGCACTAGTAGGAAACTAGGTACGTACCATATTTTTAGTTGTATTTTGTCGCAAATAGGATTCTGCGGTACAAAATGCAGTTGCAAAACTAGGTATTGGCCATTTTGCAACCAGAGATTACTTTGCGACTAAATTTAGCGATCACATTTCCTGTGGACACGGTGTTTGTTAATATTTTAGTAATTTTGTATTTATGTGTAAGCAGCCATGAGCTTAAATTAATAGAAACGTGACAACTGTTGTGATGAAAATATTAATGGCGACGTCTAGGGATTTGACTGATCGAAAGACTATGACAGAAAATACATGATAGATTAGATCAATAGCTTTTGATTCCATAAATTGATGTGCACTGGTCCAGGTTCAATGGCCCTATATAAAAGTCCATGCATTCTAAATTGACTTTTCTTTTATAAAAAAAACGTCAAGCACCACAACTGCTCATGCGTCATGCATAAACTCATAAACAATACACAGAAACGACGTCGTAATTAGGTAATATTATTATTATTTTTTTTTTTGCTATTTATAATTGTATTATTGGTTGTAGATCTTCAGTTACGTATATGGTTAATGTTATTTTTTTTATTACCATGTAAGGCTTTCTACGTAAATGGTTGAAGTTAATTTTTAGAGTAAGCTGTAATTTTGGTCCTTGAGGTTGTCATTTTGGTCCTTTTGGTAAGTTTTGCCACTTTAATTCAAATCTCAAATTTTTTGCATCTGTGTCCTTGTGGTTTCGGTTTTATTGTCATTTTGTTCTAAATCTCAAATCAGGTCAGATTTCTAAAGAAAAACTGGTTTTTGTCCTTTTCCTCAGGGGCATTTTGGTCTTTATGAGCAGTGCCGGAGTTTAACCAAAAGTTTCGAGGGGGCGTAAAGTGATGGGACCCAGTTTTTCTTTTCCTCTCGTTATGTTTTAGGTCAGGTCGGGTTGGCTATTCAATTCAAGTCGGGTCAAATAATAATAGTTCCAAATAAAACAAAGTGTATATTTACCAAATTACCCATCATTTATATACAAAGTTTATAAATCTTTAGGATATACAATTTAGGAAAACAGAAATCGGGGGGGGGGGGGATCCAATATAATTTTAAAATTTTCGGACGAAAAATCGAAACTTATACACTTTTAACCGAAACATTGGGATGGCCGGGTGCACCCCCGGGCACCCACAATAGTTCGCCACTGTTTATGAGGGCACTTGAGTTATTTTATCTATTTATTTAGAAAAAATATAAATATGCACACATCACCCACTTCACTCTCAAAATGACAGTTTATACATTGCTCAAAATCCACCCACTACCACCACTAAATCCAGCCACCACCTGAACTGAACAAACACCACCACCACACGAGTACCACCCATCTGCTAACTCACTTCACTCTCGAAACCCTAAACCACGAGAACAAACCACATAATTACACCCTCCCCAAAACCACCCTCACCGTAGAGAGAGTGATTGGAAGAGAGAGAGAGAGAGTGACGGAGACAATGACGGCCGGTTTCTAATCATCAACCACCAATGAAGACGAATCACAGATCAGAGAGTGACAACCGCTTTCTAACGCCGCGGTACTACGGCTCCGGTGGTCCGATCGGGTCTCCGACGACGGCGGTTGTGGTGATGATCTTTTTTGGGTTGTTTTGTCACCACATCTTTTGATGAAATTTGTTGATGCATTGAACGAATGAATGAATATGATCTTATCTTTTGTCGATCTACGTGTAGAAGAGTTAGGGTTTGGATTAGGGTATTTAGTCCAATGTGTTTGGGGAAGATGAAGACATGGGTGAGGAGGTAGTGGTGGCGATGGTGAGAAGGAGGTGGTGGTAGCGGCTGTGGTGAGGAGGTAGTGGTGGCGGTGGTGAGAAGGGAGGAGGAGGTGGCGGTGGTGCAGTTGAAGGTGGCTGTGGAATTAGGGTTTGGGTTGAGGAAGGAGATGGGCTTTTATAAGGTCAGGTTATAATATTTTAGTTTTATTAATTTTAATTGATAATCGGTTATAATAAAACGTAAATGACAAAAATACCCCTATGGAAAAGGACAAAAGTTGAGGGTTTGATTAGGTTAATCTGACAAGATTTTACTTTTGGACCAAAATGACAATAAAAATAAAACCTCAGGAACCCAGATACAAAAAGTTTGAGATTTGAACTAAAGTGACAAAACTGGCCAAACCTCAAAAACCAAAATGGCAGTTTACTCTAATTTTTAGGCCATGGGGTATGGGGCTTGGGTTGGGGCGTGGCCCTTGGGGCTTGGCTTTCAAGCCGGGCGTGGGGCGGGCTAGCAACGTGACATGGCAGACTCTCAATGGCCAAACCAATCTAGCCATTTCACATGCCCCCATGTGTCAACTCATACCCCCAACCCAAGCCCTCAACCCAAGCCCCACCATACCCCATCCAAAGTGGGTTTGAGAATTGAGTTTTGAAATTTACACGTGTCAACCAATGCCCCAACCCAAACCTACCATACCACACGTTCTTATATTACTATGTAAGGCTTTCGATAGCTTCTTAAATTTGTTTGATTAGAAGGTGACTAAGTGAAATTCATGGGAAACTTCAATTTGTCAATAAACAAGATATGTAAGATATATATGTTTGTCATTTTTCACATTTCACAATATTAAAAAAATGCAATTTGGAATGATTTGAATATCAGCGGCTAGAAATGAAATAAAACGTATGCCTTCGTCTATCTATGTGCGCGCATCTTCTAATGTGGGTTGGACTCTTACGGAATTAATAAGTATGGGTTTTGATTCAAGAAACAAAATCATATAGCATAATTCTTCTGTCTTCAAACATAAAGTAACATCTTTGCGAAAAACTTGAATTTCTTTTAGTTTATTTTAATGGAGATTTAAGTTTTGGTAACCATTAGAATCCGTTTTTAGGAGACTCGCGTGCCTTATCAATGCCTTACTAACAAAAAGACGAGATAAATTGTAGTTCGTAATGGCATGTGACCTATAAGAGATTATGGCAAAAACCCTGTTAAGGTAATGATCATTCAAACTTAAAATCTATAAAAGAGAAAACATGTGATGTACTTACCATTACATCATTTGATATATAGGTTATGGATGTGTAATTTCGAAATTAAAAGATTGAGATGACTAGATTTGATAAGATTAGAGTTGTATTTTCATAAAGGCTTGAGATGTGGCATTATACAAAACATAATTTTGTTTTTTATATAACCTTATATGATGTAAACTTAATGTAAAGACATTTTTTACTTTTTATTTTATTTATTACTTATTTTTATTATTTTTTTTATTTTTTTGCATTTTTCGGGTCAAGTTTTGCTATTATTAACGTTTTTTATCGTTAAGAACTCGCTAAAAATCTTATAAATAGCTATATAAAGAACTTTTTTTTGGAAATTCCTTTATAGGTTAAACTAACTGGAAACTAAAATTTATATATTTTTGATAGGTTTAAAACGGATTTTAGCTATTAAATCAAATATATGCATATTTTTGGGTTCTTTAAAAACCAAAAATCCAAATAATTAAATACCTAAATCTTTCAATAAAAATTGAAAATTTATTTATATTATCAAATGATCATACTAAAAAAGCCTGGGACATTGTCAAACTTATTTTGAACAAAGTTTCTCGTTTTTCTTATTTTTGCAAAGTTTGTTTACTTTTAAGATTTACGACAACCAACCATTTTAGTGATCAAAACCAAATATGTAAGGGTGTTGCTAAATATGCTCCCATAAGATTTACGACAACCAATCATTTTCGTGATCAAATCAAATATGTAAGGGTGTTGCTAAATGTACTCCCATTTTTTTTTTAATTTTACTGGTTGCACTTCTCCCTGAAGTTTGTAAATAAATACAATCAACTTTTGTATTTTCTAATTTTTAAATAACTGTTTTTCTAATAAAGAAAAGTATTATGATTTTTTTTTCAGTTTTTGTTTTAGGAAGTGCTTTCGATGTTATTAAATTTTTTTAAAATAACGTTTTTACTAAAAAAAGCATTATTTTTTTTCAATTTTATTTTAGAAAGTGTTTTCGATGAATAAAGTTGACTGGGAGTAGGGATTGAAGATGATTATAACATTTTTTTCCACAAAAACTGTTTTTTTTTTTTTAATTTTCGTTTTGAGTAGGGGTTGTAAACGAATCGAACGAACATGAACGAGGTCATGTTTGCGTTCGTTCGTTAAGATAATGCAAATGTTTGTTAACTGTTCACGAACACAAGTCAAACAGAAGTTTATGTTCGTGTTCGTTTGTTAAGATAAAAAAGGGGGAAAACAAAACTTAAGAAGGAAAATCAAACATTATAAAACATTTAAAACTTTTAACAAATCAACAAAAACGAACGAACATATTATTGTACGTTCACGAACACAGTCGAACGAACGAGACATTTGTTCGTGATCGTTCATTTAATTAGTCGAACGGAATATCTTGTTCGTTCATTTAAACGAACGAATTTAAACGAACTTATTTTGTGAACGGCTCAAACTGTTTACTGAACGTTCGGCTCATTTACAACCCTAGTTTTAAGTAGATTCTCGAATAGAGACAAAAAAAGGAAAAAAAAGAAATACCTTATGGATTTATTTAAATATCTCTTTAAAGTAAATTATACAAACAATATTTTATTCAAATGTGATTTAGTTGTTTATCATGCAACAAATATTAAAGATCGTTGTGTGCTGCAAACATGTGTGAAAGTCTGGTGGTGAAATCATAATACATAAACAAAATTGAGGATTAATATATATAGGGGGCTGCTAGAATGAAAACCACCCCGATTTGTAAGAACCGCGAGAACTACACCCCATGGAGCGCCGTTCGCCATGATTTTTTACGGCTCCGTGGGGTGTAGTTTTTTACACCACAAGTTTGGTGTTTTTAATTTTTTTTCTTTTTTCTTTTTTTTTTTCGCCAAACTTGTGGTGTAAAAAACTACACCCCACGGAGCGCCGTTCGCCATGATTTTTTACGGTTGTGTTTATAATACACACATCTACTTGTAAAAAAAATAATGGCGAACGGCGCTCCGTGGGGTGTAGTTCTCGCGGTTCTTACAACTCGAGGTGGTTTTCATTCTAGCGGCTCCCTATATATATATATATATATATATATATATATATATATATAAGAGAATGATCCGTTAGGGTGTAAGGGGTGCTCACCTAAGAGGTGAGTCCCCTCTCTTACGCCCAACCAACCAACTAGTGCCACGTCCACTCCCCTCTTAAACTCCCCTAACACCCCTTTTTGATGGCGGCACTCCCCTCTTAGGTGAGTTTGGTTTTTTTTTTTTTTTTTTGGTAAAATTATGCATGTTTATAAATTAAATAAAAGACATTTCATTAAATTTAAAAAAAAATACATTCAAACTAGAAAATAAAAATCACATTCAAACTAGAAAATAAAAATTACATTAAAACGAGAAAATTAAAATTTTAGAAATCGCATGGCCACCCGTACTTGTTAGCGAGTTGCACCGCTCGAACCACCACGAGACGGTTTCGAGACCCGCCCCTTAGTTTTTTTCTTGGCCTCGCGGGGTTGGTTCTCCATTGCTCGGTGTGAAGGGGGTGTGGTTTGAGAGTATAAAAAATAAAAAGTGAAGTGGGTGTGGTTGGAGAGTATAAAAAATGTGTGAGAATGATATGGTTTGAGTATAAAAAAATGTGTGAGAATGATGGTTATTTATATATGTTTTAGAAAAGTGATTTTTTTTTTTAAATCGGACCGTTGCCTCATGACCGTTCCTCAATTCTCGTGCACAAAACAGCGGTGAGTCTACACCGGATGACCCCCCCGATTCGGGTCCCCGCATTGATGGCGGCGGTGTTCCCGATCGGGGACAAGGGTCACCGCTCCCCTTCCCCGAGAACGCCCCGTACACCCTTAGGAACCACCCTATATTGCGAGAACCGCGAGAAGAACCAAGTTGAACACAACTTAAAATACTTAAAAAATCAAAAAAACACATAATTTTTTTTAATATTTTTATCAAAAAATCGCTACATTTCGTTATTAAAAAATAAAAAAAGACTATTTAAAAAAATTATTTTCCTAGTGATTTGTTTAAAAAAAAACTTTTTTTTTGCTACTAGAAATAGCGATTTTTTCATAAAAAAATATAAAAAATTGTGTGTTTTTAGATTTTTAAGAGTTTTTTTTTGGTTTTTAGGGGTTTTGTTTTTAGCATTTAGCTTGGGTGGGGGTGGGGGTTAGGTTTTGGTGGTGTAGTGGGTTTATTTTGTTGTGTTCACATTAGTTCTCGCGGTTCTCGCAACAAAGGTGATTCTCGCATGAACCTACCCTGTATATATATGTATATATATATATGTATATATATATAGGGGAAGGTTCAAATGAAAACCACTAGTTATTGTGAAAACTCGAAAACTAATTAAAAAAAGCCAAAAAAACATACAAAAATTTTTTTTTTTGCAATCAAAATTTCGCAGGTTTTTTAATATAAAAAAAATTCAAAAAAAAATTTTTTTTTTATGTAGTGCACATGTGTAATACTTCACATATGTATGTGTACTACACATGTGTATTATTACACATGTGCACTACACAAATTTTTTTTTTTTTTTTTTGAAAAAAAGTTTTTTTATATATATAAAAACTAGCGATTTTTATAAGAAAAAAATTGAAAAAAAAAAAAAATTTTTGTGTGTTTTTTAGGCTTTTTTTAGTTAGTTTTCGAGTTTTCACAATAAAAGTGGTTTTCATTTGAACCATCCCCTATGTCCATACTTATGCATATATGTTATGAAGCGCAACTCGTAGACATATATTGCGAATAAGTAGACATGATAAAGAGTCACCAACAAAAATCGTTAGCATTGTGAAAACCTTAATACGTATATGTATATGGAATTACATATATATATATATATATATATATATATATATATATATATATATATATATATATATATATATATATATATATATATATATATATATATATATATATATATATATATATATAAATGCCAACATAATTTAATATAAAGACTTCTCTTAAAAATCCTCAAAAATATGAGAAAATCCTATATAACAGAGAAACTTGATTGTTTTTAGAACAATTCGTTAATAAATTGTTTCCATCTAAATTAGGATATGTGAATTTGATCCAAGGGATTGCGATAATTTAAAAACGCACCCAAAGGTGAGTGTTACAGAACCGCACTTTTTACTGTTTTATTAACTTTTTTCGGGGTAAAGAACACGTCTTTAATAAGAGTGAATATATGTTTTCGTGTAAAACATGATTTAAAATAAATGTATTTTAGTGAGAATTCACTAAAACGTCATTTTACCATCTTATATAATGTGTTCAGAGAAAAACATGTTATTAAAAGCTAAGTATATGTTTTCATTTAAAATATGCTTTTAAATTATATAAAAATGTATTTTCATCGAGAATAGGATTTTTATAGTATCATAACGCGTTTATGAACTCAAAAAGATGTACAACTTAAACTGTTTTCGAGAAAAACGGGTTTAAAAATATATTATACTGGTTTCAGGGAGGAAACTGGGTGAATAGACGATGTTAGGGGCATAACGATCGTAAAGATTAAAAAACAAAGTTTTAAATCTAAGTTGGAACAAATTCACTAGTCCTTAGAGTGTAAGTAACGGAATAGGCTTACGTCACATGAGAGTGTAAGTAACAGAATAGGCTTACGTCACATGGATACAATAGGGATTTGTACAACATTCAATATTAAATTGTTATTCAGTATGTTATATGTATTAGTGAATTGAGGACATGCATTAGATGCATCATAGCCGTTTTAATCTCTTAAGAATACGCGTGGAATCGTTGATAGATCTATCGGGTTGACTACCCCATCGTGATCGGTCGCTCCGATCTACATAGCAACGAATTCGCATTACATTAATAGTCTAGCATGGATTAATCCCTCGATCTTATTATATAGCTTGTAAAGTCTTGCAAACATACGAAACCGACATCATAACGAAAATTTAATATTATTCAATCAAAGTCGTGAGTATAAGTTTTCATCGGAAACAGGCTTGCAGAGTTATTTCGGATGAAACCTTCCGTGGCATTTTTAAGTGAAATAGGATGTAATCCGATATCAAATCATATTATGACGACATTATTTTCATCAAAATGAATGTCTTATTTTCAAACACATGAAAATGTTTTTAAATATGTAATTGTTTACAGACCTTTAAAGGGACAAATAAGGAAGTTTCCACAAATAAAACATTACGGAAAAATTACATGTGAACTCACCCTCCTTTTTATTGACACTTGATTTTTAACGTGTCTACACGTATATGATTTTGGCTTCGGAGAATTTTGGCTAGTGATGTCATGTTGTCACACCCTGGCTTTGCGGAAGCGTGGTTAATTTGGTGTGACTTCTTAATACCATAGCTTAATCATAACAAGCTATATGAATTAAAAATATGCAAGATCATCCATTGAAAATAAAATAGTAAAACATTGTCTTAATGGGTTAAACACCCAACAACCACAACTTGTCTAAACATTACAAATGCAAACTTAACATAAACATGATTCAAGGACTGTGACTTGTCCAGGAAAGAGTCACAAGCCTCGAACCCTGGATGACCTCCGGCCTAATGCAGCGGAAAACAAGCCATACCGCGCCAGATCGTTAATTCCCTGAAATACATGTAAGTTGAAAAATCAACAATAATGTTGAGCGAGTTCATGCGAAAGTGAGTATATAAACCTTTATCTTTATCAAAAACCTGGTATGTAGCAAATAAGGAAAAAGAGATCACCAATGGTTTGCAAGGCCATTGATATGTGTGAAGTGCAAGTAGGGATGACTCAAACCTAGCGGATTTATGCGTCGGGCACTAAGTCACCCCGAGGTCCGTTATGCTGGACCTGGGGCTGGGCTCGCTACACCCAGATAGATCTACCGCTCCTGTCCCTCGGTCCTACTACGAGGATTAATGGCCTCAAGTTGTGCCTACCCACTCACATGATCTGAGTAACAAACCTCCTTACGCTAACCATACCGTGTATCAAGTATTCAAAATCATAGTAACATGTATTTCACCCCCGCAGTTTATAAAACTGAAAACAGTTAAGAGAAAAGGGGGACATGAACTCACAGTGAGTGCGTCACAATACCAAGTAATCCAAATATCCAACTGCTGCGCAACGACCTACATGTGCTAATTCTATTAGACGGATGGCCGTGCATTAGCTTTATAGTTTACATTTTGGGGAAACAGTTAGACAACCGTTCCGTGTATATACTTGGTAGTTAATCTCCTTCCCAAGGATGGGGGAATTAATACATGCGTGTTTATAATATTAAGTCTCACTTAATATATTTTATTTCTCATTCCAAAATATAATTATTTTTCTCAAAAATAATATATTTTCTCTTTACATAATACTTTCCAAAATAATACGTTGACAATATCCGCATTCGTGAATATTTCCGTATAAAGCGTAAGTTACGTTTTAACGATTAAATGGTAATAGTAATTACCGTTGTAACTTATATGTTTGTCGTAAAGGCGTTGGTATTATTTTGGATTCGACAAAGTTAGTAAATATTATTTTTACTCTAAAAATAATATTTATATATTTTCACAAAATAATCATAAACAGTGTGTGAAAAATATATTTACCGAATATATATTCATCACGTTTAGTTTTGTGAAAATCCCACCTCCGAATATTTGTGATAAAGTCATGGCGAAATATATTTTGTAAACATGTCAAAAGTAGTCTAACACTTGTAAATAATTCTAAGTGTTAGATTTTTAGAAAATTTCGCCAGAGTTTCCCCTGTAACTGGAGGTGGCCACGCTTTCAAGCGTATCATTTTCTTTTACAAAATCATTCCAACAATTTCTTTAAATCAACCAAATCAATTTCCGATACTTCAAACTAGTTTCAACACATTAACTCGCAGACTAGTATGTAAAATCACATTATTACATGAACTTGTAGTTTTTCTAAAACTATTGTGTAGATCTCGTTATATTTAGTGGATCTATGTATAAAATAGTTTAGTCTTGTAAAAACCCCGTTTTTGGAACAAATCACTCTTTACAACTTCCCGACAACTTTTATAAAAATTGTTATTTTGTCGGATCTTTCGTTTCACAAGTGTTTATACACTTGTACTTTGTAAAAATCATATTTATTAACTTGTCATCCAACTTTTATAAAACATGATTTTCTCGACACTTGGTTCTACGAATATACCACTTGTACATACGTAGATCGGCTCGTTTTAACTACTATTTTTCATGTCAAAACACTTTTACACAAGTTCATGTTTCCCGTGTGGTGGAGTTTCACCTTTTAACCCTTGTACAAAAGAAACAAGTGTATGTCAAGATTCGGGATCTTAACAAAGTCGGGTTAAACGATGATAAGAGCCACCACAACGTAGATCGGGCCTCAGCAATCAACATATTCAATTACTACGACTTTTACACGCGTTATATGCTTTTAACCAACAATATTCGAGTTTTAGTAGACTTTTTAGATTCAAAAGATGGGTTACCGACTTTTAACCGTTAAAAATCCTTTTAACCACTTTAGATACGATCAAGAACAAGTTTTAAATGTTATACCTCTAGCTCGGGGCTAGGGAAGATCTTTGGCGAAAATGGCGTGGATAAAAGCAAGTGAGCGAGGTCCTTCAACTTCCGTTTGCTTCCGGCTTCCTTATACGTGATCCCCGACACTAGTATATGCTCGGAATGGCAAGACACGAACCGAAAGTATGGTGGATGGTGGTGGGTATGTTCGGCCGAGAGGGAGGGGGCAAGAGGGAGAGAAAGTGTGGGTGTTGGTGTGTGTGAGTTTGTGTGGTGTGTGTGTGTATTTATAGAGAAATTTAGTGCTATCGTCCAACGGTTTCAAGTCGTCTAGATATCCACGAAATCTAATATAATATTCAAAGTTGTACTCCCTTGGTCCCACCTAGTTGGCCGATTCCATTGAGGGGGAATGCCATCCGGTTCGATCTCGATTGTTCAGTTAAGGTTCAGTTTGGTTAAGTCGGTTAACTTTAGGGATTAACCCCGTTAGTTGTTTAATGCGTTATAAAGCGGGTGTTAGGGTAATCAGGGACCCTAACTGGCTCAGAAAAATACCAATAATATTTCTGGTAATATTTTTATGTTCCGGGTATAGTCCGGTTGTTCGGTCGGATAGTAATCCGTTAAAGTGCTTAAGTAATCCTTTATGCGTCGTAAATAATATTTTTAGCGACACAATTTATTCTGCAAAGTGTCAGGAATAATTCCTCGTATTTTGGCACTTTATTAGTTAGCTAGAAGCTAGTGTGTTGATAAAAGTGTTGTGTTTTGTGCTTAAAATACGTTTTTGGCACATCCAATCTCTGTATCTTATTCCTAGAGACGCAATTATACAACCCTTGTATCCCTACACACACTATGGGTGTAGTAAAATATTTCTGGCTCATTCAGGCCTTTAGAGGTAGTGTTTGCCTGATGCTGGCTATATCAGCATGTCAAATAGGTTATCCGTCTAAATGCTACTGTGCTTTTATGCATCATGTGTGTCACTAGAATTCAGTAAGTAAATAATGTAGTGACGGAAAATCAAAGTATGATGCAGATATGTACAAGTATCAACAATCAAGTAGCAGTTTATCAAAAATCTCAGTTAAGCACAGTAATTAGGCAACAATTAATAGTTAATTAAGTCGTACGGATACCTGGTTTGGTGAGGGTTGTCACATTCTCCCCCCGTTAAATAAATTTTGTCCCGAAATTTTAAATTCTGCTTGTAGAAGCAGGGTTCTCAGGAAATAAGTGGGGGTATTTCTCTTTCATCCGGTCTTCACGCTCCCAGGTGAACTCAGGACCATGTCTAGCATTCCAGCGGACTTTGACGAGCTTGACACTGCTCCGGCGGGTCTTGTTAATTTTCCAATCCGTGACCTCGACAGGTTCTTCAACGAAGTGGAGCGTGTCGTCAATATAAATTTCGTCGGTAGGAATGGCAACGTTAACTTGAGTTGGACTTCTCTTCAGATTGGATACGTGAAATGTATCGTGAACATTATTCAGTTCGGCAGGTAGATCCAACTTGTATGCTACGGTCCCAATTCTCTCCAAAACCTTGAAAGGACCAATGTAGCGTGGATTCAACTTCCCACGCTTCCCAAAGCGTGCTACACCCTTCCAGGGTGATACCTTCAACAGAACCATATCCCCAACCTCAAACTCCTGAGGTTTCCTTTTCAGATCTGCGTAGGTCTTCTGACGGTTACGGGCCGCACTAATGCGATCTCGGATCTGTGCAATCTTATCTGTAGTTTCCTGAACTACATCGGGACCTACCAATTGTCTATCGCCTGCGTCAGACCAACAGAGCGGCGACCTGCACTTGTGCCCATATAACGCTTCGAATGGCGCGGCACCAATACTGGTGTGGTAGCTGTTGTTGTAAGAAAATTCAACCAGGGGTAAATGCTTATCCCAGCTACCGCCTAAATCCATCACACATGCTCTCAGCATGTCCTCCAACGTCTGAATCGTCCGCTCACTTTGGCCGTCGGTCTGCGGGTGAAAAGCTGTGCTCATATTCAGCTTTGAGCCAAAAGCATCCTGGAAGGATTGCCATATCCTCGATACGAACCTCCCATCTCTATCAGAAATAATCGAGAGAGGTACTCCATGGCGTGTAACAATCTCTCTCATGTAGATTTCAACCAATTTGCTTGTATTATCCTTCTCGCGGATAGGTAAGAAGTGTGCTGACTTCGTTAAGCGATCCACTATCACCCAGATAGTGTCATGGCCTTTTGGCGTTCTTGGCAACTTCGTAATAAAATCCATGGAGATTTCTTCCCACTTCCACTGGGGAATTTTTGGTTGCTGCAGAAGTCCCGAAGGCTTCTGGTATTCCGCCTTAACTTTGGCGCAAGTTAGACATTTGCTCACGTAAATAGCAACATCGCCTTTCATCCTAGGCCACCAGTAATAATCTTTAAGATCCTGGTACATCTTATCCGCTCCAGGGTGGATAGAGTACCGTGATTTGTGAGCCTCTTCAAAGATAACCTCTCTTAAACCACCAAACAGAGGAACCCAAATCCTTTTCCCAAAACATAATGTTCCTTCCCTGTTTGGCACCAAAATCTTCTCCATCCCACGGAGGTATTCTTCCTCAAGGTTTCCCTCCTTGAGAGCTTCCTTCTGTGCTGCACGAACGCGTGAGGAAAGGTCGGTCTGAATTATCATTTCCATAGCCCTAACCCTTATGGGCTTGATTCTCTCTTTACGACTTAGGGCATCAGCGACCACATTCGCCTTCCCTGGATGATACTTGATCTCGCAGTCGTAATCGTTCAACAACTCGACCCATCGTCTTTGCCTCATATTCAACTCCTTCTGGTTGAATATATGCTAAAGGCTCTTGTGATCTGTGAAGATCGTACACTTCGTACCGTAAAGGTAGTGTCTCCAGATCTTCAAAGCAAAAACCATTGCGCCTAGCTCCAAATCATGAGTGGTATAGTTCTTTTCATGCACTTTCAGTTGGCGTGATGCGTAGGCGATAACCTTTTGACGTTGCATCAACACACAACCCAATCCTTGACGCGATGCGTCGCAGTATACCACGAAATCGTCAGTGCCTTCTGGTAGAGCTAAGATCGGCGCGTTACAAAGCTTATCCTTCAATATCTGAAAGGCTTCATCCTGTTTGATTCCCCAATCAAACTTCTTGTCCTTCTGCGTGAGGAGTGTCAACGGTTGAGCGATCTTTGAAAAGTTCTCGATGAACCTTCGATAATAGCCAGCCAAACCCAAGAATTGCCGAATCTCGGTTGGCGTCTTTGGCGTTTCCCAATCTTTGATCGCCTCAATCTTAGTGGGGTCCACGTGGATTCCATCTCCATTCACCACGTGTCCAAGGAATTGCACCTCACGTAGCCAAAACTCACACTTAGAGAACTTGGCGTACAATCGTTCCTTCTTTAGTAGCTCCAGAATGGCTCTAAGATGTTGCTCGTGCTCGGCCTTCGTCTTTGAATAAATCAAGATGTCGTCGATGAATACAATCACGAACTTATCCAAGTACGGCTTACAAACTCGGTTCATCAAATCCATGAACACTGCAGGTGCGTTTGTCAAACCAAACGGCATAACCAGAAACTCGTAGTGTCCATAACGAGTTCTGAAGGCTGTCTTCGGGATACTCTCCTCCTGTATCCGTAGCTGATGGTATCCAGATCGAAGATCGATCTTTGAATAGAAGCTTGAACCTTGAAGCTAGTCGAACAGATCATCGATTCTTGGCAGGGGATACCTATTCTTGATTGTCAGCTTGTTCAACTCTCTGTAGTCAATGCACATCCGAAAACTACCGTCCTTCTTCTTCACAAACAAAACTGGAGCTCCCCAAGGCGAGAAGCTCGGTCGGATAAAACCCTTGTCTAACAACTCTTGAAGTTGTGTCGACAGTTCTTGCATCTCAGATGGAGCAAGTCTGTAGGGTGCCTTAGCCACAGGCGCAGCGCCTGGAACTAAGTCGATGCGAAACTCCACTTGCCTTTGAGGTGGCAAGCCAGGAAAGTCTTCTGGAAAGACTTCTGGGTAATCCCTCACGACAGGGATGTCTTCGATCTTCGGCTCAGCAGCTTTCTTATCCACAATGTGTGCTAGAAAAGCAACACATCCTTTCCTCAAACACTTCCTTGCCTTCAGGCAACTAATCATCCTTAACGGCGTCTCACGCTTCTCCCCATGAACAACAATGGTCTCACCATCATCGGTCGGGATACGAATAATCTTCTCGTGACAAACTATCTCCGCTTTATTACTCGATAACCAATCCATCCCTACTACCACGTCGAAGCTTCCCAACTGGACTGGTAATAGATCGAGAGCAAACTCACGCTCTCCCAGCTCGATTACACAACCTCGAATCACTTCGTTAGCTTCTACTAACTTCCCATTCGCTAATTCGATCGAGTAAGGAATGTCTAACTTACTGGCGGCTAAACCAAGCATGTTTCTAAATTCTAGCGATACGAAGCTATAATCGGCACCAGTATCAAACAAAATGGATGCACAGCGTTGGTTTACAGGGAACGTACCAGTGACAACGTTGGGATCCTGGCGCGCTTCCCTGGCTTCCATGTTAAACACTCTTCCGCGTGCCTGGTTTAATTCTGGGCAATTCCTCTTGTAATGCCCTTGATCTCCACAATTAAAACATCCGGGCCTCTGCCCGTTCCCACCATTGTTTCCAACTTGATGGTTTCCCTGGTTCCGATTCATGGCGCCCGCTTGGTTAGCATTATTAACGCGGTTCCCATCACCTCCCTGATTTCCTTGTGGGCGGTTCCCAGCACCACCCCGGTTGTTCCTATTCCCATTTCCTCCTTGGCCTCCCCGGCCAGCACTAGCCCAGCAAAAATCCTTCGTATGACCAGTCTTCCCACATGATTCACAAACTCTCAGGCTGCAACGACCAGAGTGATGTTTTTGGCATGAGTTGCACTTGGGGTGTGCACCCATGTATCCCTTCCCTTTCTTTCTACCACCAGCTGAATCCTGAGCTGGCGCACTCGATTCTCCCTTTTTAACCACCATCCCGGTGCTCTGCTTGAAACTCGAAAACTTTCGCTTATTACCACCAGATGACTCCACATGAGTCTCTTTCTTCTTGGGCTCAACCCCATCAAACTTGTTCAACCGAATCGCCTCTTCGGTGAGAGCCACACTCAGATCAATGGCTTCTATGATGGTTGCAGGTTTGGAAGAAGTCACCATGCTGATTATCTGAGGAGCCAATCCCCAGATGAAGCGTTCAATCCTCTTGAACTCCGGGGTAACCATGTAGGGTACCACGTGCGACAAATCGTGGAACCTCTGGACATACTCAGCTATCTTGGAACCTTCCATCTTTAGGTGCCAGAATTCGGTCTCTAACCTCTGAATTTCAGCACGAGAACAGTACTTCTTGCGCATGAGCTCTTTCAACTCTGTCCAGGTCAGTGCGTAAGCTGCGGCTTCGCCAAGGGTCTGGACTTGTAGATTCCACCAGGATAGGGCTCCATCCACAAATAGCCCTGAGATGTAAGTGACTTGCTGATCCACAGCGCACTTGCTCATGCGAAGTACGGACTCGGTCTTCTCTGCCCAGCAGACGAAAGCAACAGCACCTCCTGTGCCATCAAAGTTTACGGGCTTGCAGTCCAAGAACTGTTTGTAAGTGCACCCATGGGGTGGATTGTTGTTGTTGCCAGTGTTGCCAGAGTTGCTTCCACTCATTCCTCCTTGAGAGGCAGCATATTGAGCGATAGCAGCAGCAATGACTTGCTGTAGTTCGGCCTGGGTCGTAGGCATTTGCTGTTGTTGACGTCTCGGCGGCATCTTCTAAAGATGTGTTTACGTCGGTCAGGCCATAATATAACGTACGTATATATTAATAGTAATAGCACATAACATCTCATGTTATCAATACTTCACAAATACAAATCACACAACATCCCATGTCACAAATATTATACACACAACATCCCATGTCATAAATATTATACACACAACATCCCATGTCATAAAAATATAAATAAGTAATCAAGCGAATCAAATATGATGAGAATACTGCGATTGGCATATATATCGAGACCACAACGTAAGTGTATCAGTACATCATTGTGTCATACAATCATCAATCAACTAGGGGCTACATCACCCCTGTCCAAAAACTATATCAAGTCAGTGTCAAATACAACAAGTATGTGTCAACAAAAGTCAGGATCATCATGTAGTCTCCAAAAATGTTGTGCAACCAAAAGCAATCACGGTCCTCTCACCAACGTCTACACAAGCAGTACTGATGAGCTCTATACAGATGGCGGTGGAGGAGGGGGAAAGTAAGTGTAAAGCAAGCGACGTAACTGGAGCCAGTCCTCCTCCATAGCTCGCTGAGTACGAATAACCGAAGCAACCTGATGCTCTAGTGTAAAGAGGCGAGCAGCATAATCTGGGGGTAATGATCGACATGGCTGAAGAGGAGAGTGTGTCTGACCATGGCACGAACATGGTGGCAGCTGAGCTCTCTTAAGCTCCTGGAGACGCTGCGTGTGTGACTCGTGCTGATAAACGAAGGACATCAAAACTTCCTCTATAGTGTGTCCCACATGAAATGGATGGTAGGGATCAGTAGGTGGCATGACTGGTGGTGTCAACCAAAGCAAAGGCTCACTGGTGGGGTCAAATGGTGCCACATGAAATGGTGAAGTAGAGGGTGGAACAGATGACATCTGGGGCATAAAGGGGATAGACATCGGTATGTGCCCAAAAGGATGGGCTGAAGAACCCTCTCCAGGCCTCGCTGGAGGTATAAACTGAGGAACCTGAAAAGAAAAATCAACATGTCGTGTAACAGGGATCTGAGGGGGCAAAGGTGGAACATCCTCATCAGCAGGTATCCAACCGTGCTGTGCATGCTCATCCGATGGATCCATGTGGTCTGCAAACAGTGCGTGCTCAGGCTCAAGTAGAACGGGATCAAATGGGGGAGCAACAACAGGATCAACTGGTGCAATGTGATCAACAGGATGGTCAACTGGTATATCAGCAACAAAAGGTGGCTCAACATGATCGACAGCAATGACCTGATCACCCTCTAACAAAGGAACATCCATAGGAAGATCACCAACAGGTGGGTCAGCTAGAATAGGCTCAACTGGGATGCCAGCATGTACGGGGTCATACTCGGGCATAGGATCTAGAGCAGCTGCCTGCTCAGGAGCCAAGGCAGGCTCATGGTCATCAAAAGCCATCTCGAAATCGAACTCGGGATCAATAGGATCAACTGGATCAGCGGGATCCTCCATGGGCTGGTCCATCAGGATAAACTCAATATCGCGGTCAGGATCAAATCCTGGAGGAAAAACGGGATCGGAGTCCTCAATATCGTCGTGCTCAAATACAAGGCTCAGAATGGGGGCGGCAGAAGATGCCTGATCAGGGTCCGAGTCATGAACAAAATGCTGAATGCTCACCTCGTGAGACGGAGCAGAAGCCACAGACTCAAAGGAGTCTGGGACTGGTGAGTGGACGGGCGAGTCTCCAGCTGGGGCATCAGCAATCATCAAGAGACCGCCAGCGGGTAAAGGGGCTGCATCAGGATCCTCGTCCTCAAAAGGCTCGTCCTCGTAGAGATCAATGTCGCCGTCAGCCTCGGCGTCTGGTAATAGCTCGTGTGCTGAGTAAGAAGCAAGAGGAATCGGAGCTGGAATCACAACAAGGGGAAGATACTCAGCAGGATCGCCATCAATAGGCTCATAGGCACCCTCGGGTAAAGCGAAGGGCAAGGAGTCATCAGTATGCTCATCAGCGTCGTCCGGTAGAGCGAACGGCTGGAAGTCATCATCATCCGTGCTCGTGTAGTCTGAGGTATGCACCTCACGCTCCGATGACACAATGTCATCCGACACTATGGGTAGAGGTCCAGTAGTATCTGAGTCTCCGGTGCCTGATGTATCCATGTGTCTGTAACACAATCACAAGTATGCACAAATAATCAGTAAATCAGGCAATCACATAAGTTACCAAATAATAATCACATAATCCACCTAGTCCCACTAACCTCCCAGCCTCCCAGACTGTCCTTCCTAGTCCCACTAGCTAACTTTCCCAGCCTCCCAGACTGACTCCCTAGTCCCACTAGCAAACCTTCCCAGCCTCCCAGACTGACTCCCTAGTCCCACTAGCAAATTCTCCCAGCCTCCCAGACTGACTCCCTAGTCCCACTAGCCAACTACCTCGATCCATTAGATCGAGCCTCGGCCTCCCAGACCGAGCCTCAGTCTCCCAGACCGAGCCTCAGCCTCCCAGACTGAGCCTAAAAATAATAAATAAAATATGCTCAACATTTGTTTATAAAAACGTTTTGGATCTGGACTTAAGTGGTATGTAGTAAAAATGTTTTCGTGAGAGCCCTAGTGATCATAGTCTAGACTCGAGAAGGAATCCTAGTTCGCTATGATCAGAGCTCTGATACCAAGCTGTCACACCCTGGCTTTGCGGAAGCGTGGTTAATTTGGTGTGACTTCTTAATACCATAGCTTAATCATAACAAGCTATATGAATTAAAAATATGCAAGATCATCCATTGAAAATAAAATAGTAAAACATTGTCTTAATGGGTTAAACACCAAACAACCACAACTTGTCTAAACATTACAAATGCAAACTTAACATAAACATGATTCAAGAACTGTGACTTGTCCAGGAAAGAGTCACAAGCCTCGAACCCTGGATGACCTCGGGCCTAATGCAGCGGAAAACAAGCCATACCGCGCCAGATCGTTAATTCCCTGAAATACATGTAAGTTGAAAAATCAACAATAATGTTGAGCGAGTTCATGCGAAAGTGAGTATATAAACCTTTATCTTTATCAAAAACCTGGTATGTAGCAAATAAGGAAAAAGAGATCACCAATGGTTTGCAAGGCCATTGATATGTGTGAAGTGCAAGTAGGGATGACTCAAACCTAGCGGATTTATGCGTCGGGCACTAAGTCACCCCGAGGTCCGTTATGCTGGACCTGGGGCTGGGCTCGCTACACCCAGATAGATCTACCGCTCCTGTCCCTCGGTCCTACTACGAGGATTAATGGCCTCAAGTTGTGCCTACCCACTCACATGATCTGAGTAACAAACCTCCTTACGCTAACCATACCGTGTATCAAGTATTCAAAATCATAGTAACATGTATTTCACCCCCGCAGTTTATAAAACTGAAAACAGTTAAGAGAAAAGGGGGACATGAACTCACAGTGAGTGCGTCACAATACCAAGTAATCCAAATATCCAACTGCTGCGCAACGACCTACATGTGCTAATTCTATTAGACAGATGGCCGTGCATTAGCTTTATAGTTTACATTTTGGGGAAACAGTTAGACAACAGTTCCGTGTATATACTTGGTAGTTAATCTCCTTCCCAAGGATGGGGGAATTAATACATGCGTGTTTATAATATTAAGTCTCACTTAATATATTTTATTTCTCATTCCAAAATATAATTATTTTTCTCAAAAATAATATATTTTCTCTTTACATAATACTTTCCAAAATAATACGTTGACAATATCCGCATTCGTGAATATTTCCGTATAAAGCGTAAGTTACGTTTTAACGATTAAATGGTAATAGTAATTACCGTTGTAACTTATATGTTTGTCGTAAAGGCGTTGGTATTATTTTGGATTCGACAAAGTTAGTAAATATTATTTTTACTCTAAAAATAATATTTATATATTTTCACAAAATAATCATAAACAGTGTGTGAAAAATATATTTACCGAATATATATTCATCACGTTTAGTTTTGTGAAAATCCCACCTCCGAATATTTGTGATAAAGTCATGGCGAAATATATTTTGTAAACATGTCAAAAGGAGTCAAACACTTGTAAATAATTCTAAGTGTTAGATTTTTAGAAAATTTCGCCAGAGTTTCCCCTGTAACTGGAGGTGGCCACGCTTTCAAGCGTATCATTTTCTTTTACAAAATCATTCCAACAATTTCTTTAAATCAACCAAATCAATTTCCGATACTTCAAACTAGTTTCAACACATTAACTCGCAGACTAGTATGTAAAATCACATTATTACATGAACTTGTAGTTTTTCTAAAACTATTGTGTAGATCTCGTTATATTTAGTGGATCTATGTATAAAATAGTTTAGTCTTGTAAAAACCCCGTTTTTGGAACAAATCACTCTTTACAACTTCCCGACAACTTTTATAAAAATTGTTATTTTGTCGGATCTTTCGTTTCACAAGTGTTTATACACTTGTACTTTGTAAAAATCATATTTATTAACTTGTCATCCAACTTTTATAAAACATGATTTTCTCGACACTTGGTTCTACGAATATACCACTTGTATATACGTAGATCGGCTCGTTTTAACTACTATTTTTCATGTCAAAACACTTTTACACAAGTTCATGTTTCCCGTGTGGTGGAGTTTCACCTTTTAACCCTTGTACAAAAGAAACAAGTGTATGTCAAGATTCGGGATCTTAACAAAGTCGGGTTAAACGATGATAAGAGCCACCACAATGTAGATCAGGCCTCAGCAATCAACATATTCAATTACTACGACTTTTACACGCGTTATATGCTTTTAACCAACAATATTCGAGTTTTAGTAGACTTTTTAGATTCAAAAGATGGGTTACCGACTTTTAACCGTTAAAAATCCTTTTAACCACTTTAGATACGATCAAGAACAAGTTTTAAATGTTATACCTCTAGCTCGGGGCTAGGGAAGATCTTTGGCGAAAATGGCGTGGATAAAAGCAAGTGAGCGAGGTCCTTCAACTTCCGTTTGCTTCCGGCTTCCTTATACGTGATCCCCGACACTAGTATATGCTCGGAATGGCAAGACACGAACCGAAAGTATGGTGGATGGTGGTGGGTATGTTCGGCCGAGAGGGAGGGGGCAAGAGGGAGAGAAAGTGTGGGTGTTGGTGTGTGTGAGTTTGTGTGGTGTGTGTGTGTATTTATAGAGAAATTTAGTGCTATCGTCCAACGGTTTCAAGTCGTCTAGATATCCACGAAATCTAATATAATATTCAAAGTTGTACTCCCTTGGTCCCACCTAGTTGGCCGATTCCATTGAGGGGGAATGCCATCCGGTTCGATCTCGATTGTTCAGTTAAGGTTCAGTTTGGTTAAGTCGGTTAACTTTAGGGATTAACCCCGTTAGTTGTTTAATGCGTTATAAAGCGGGTGTTAGGGTAATCAGGGACCCTAACTGGCTCAGAAAAATACCAATAATATTTCTTGTAATATTTTTATGTTCCGGGTATAGTCCGGTTGTTCGGTCGGATAGTAATCCGTTAAAGTGCTTAAGTAATCCTTTATGCGTCGTAAATAATATTTTTAGCGACACAATTTATTCTGCAAAGTGTCAGGAATAATTCCTCGTATTTTAGCACTTTATTAGTTAGCTAGAAGCTAGTGTGTTGATAAAAGTGTTGTGTTTTGTGCTTAAAATACGTTTTTGGCACATCCAATCTCTGTATCTTATTCCTAGAGACGCAATTATACAACCCTTGTATCCCTACACACACTATGGGTGTAGTAAAATATTTCTGGCTCATTCAGGCCTTTAGAGGTAGTGTTTGCCTGATGCTGGCTATATCAGCATGTCAAATAGGTTATCCGTCCAAATGCTACTGTGCTTTTGTGCATCATGTGTGTCACTAGAGTTCAGTAAGTAAATAATGTAGTGACGGAAAATCAAAGTATGATGCAGATATGTACAAGTATCAACAATCAAGTAGCAGTTTATCAAAAATCTCAGTTAAGCACAGTAATTAGGCAACAATTAATAGTTAATTAAGTCGTACGGATACCTGGTTTGGTGAGGGTTGTCACACATGTGGTAGTATGATGCTTGTGTAACAAAGCTATGTTGGATGATGTGGTAATCTTAAAAATTATGGGTCAAACTGCTAAGACTTGCTTATGATGATGTGGTAATCTTAAAAATTATGTTTTAAAAATAACGAAATGTCCAAACCAACCAAAGAATCAACCACTAAGACTTATATGGGTATCAACCTCCATCACCACTACATTTGTATTTCCGCTGTGACGTTTTTGGGGTGTGACAGAAGTTGGTATCAGTGCCAATGGTTGTTAGCGAACTAGATGCTTTCTTGGAAAACACTAGACTTTGACCAAAGAATTTTGAGAATTTAGGATTCCAAAATTCACGAAGCCAGAGATTCAAAACAGGAATGAATCTTAACCATGTAATAGGAATATTAAGAAATTATGTGTTTACGTGTTAAATTGTTTATCTGTGCCTTATGTGACAATACATATACATATACTCATTGTGAGCACGCACTTACCTAGTACAGTTACATTGTGTCACAGATGTCGCACTTGCATCAGACTATCGTGATTCATGACTCAGAGAGTGAGCCAGATTTCGAGACCTCTCAACCATCAGAGCCACACACTATCATTCAGCCATCAGATACGCCCAGCCTCACTTTGTCATACTACACTGATACCACTACCTTCGCCAGTCAGATAGACACGCGTTATTCACACATGAGTAACGGGTGGATAGATGACGATGATTCTATAGTTCCTTCATCAGTCTATGTGTCGGGACAATTATTAGGCTTGGCACCGGTATTCAACGGGATAGGCATGACACGTCATTGATTGAGGGATCACTCGGGGTAGCACCAGCTGTGGACGCCACTATTGTTGTTGCATAATGTCTATCGCCTACGTCATCAGTCTATGTCGTGTCAGTTATATGTAAAAAGTCAAAATGTCAAAGTTATATATGTATTTGGCCAGTTCGCACGAACTGATGTGTAAAAGGTCAGGTCGCACGAACTGGAAGTTGCCAGTTTGTGCGAAGTGGTCATGATATTTGGTGCGAACTGGTCAGCCTAAAAATAGGCAAGTTGTGTTTTTCATTTGTAACATTCCAGAGAATTTTGCCAAGAAGTGCTGTTGGATTCTCTCTGTACCTGAACGTTTAATATCAATGAAAAACATGTTTAAAGTGACTTTCTACTCTTCTACTCCTATTCTAACACTGATTGACGGTTTCTAGTCTGATTCCACCTTTCTAGAGACCAGATTTGACTCAGATTGACTCGTATTGGACGAATCCTCGATCCTACAAGTGGTATCAGAGCTCAGGATGAGTCAAATCTGTTGATATCAATGTTTTGAATGGTTTAGAACTCTATACTTCTACTCTTTCTTGGATTTTCAGACGAATTCACGGATAAAATGGACTGAATTTTGGATATTGTGTGTAAAACATCATTTAAACAATGATACAAAGTTACAGACCATAAATCGAACTAAAACTGATCCAAAATGTCAAAATTGTTCAAATTGTGTGAAAATGTTGCTCAAATCGTGTGAAACTGATCAGATCGCATGAATTTTTGTCAAACCGTTTGAAATTCTGGTCCAGATCGCACGAATTGGACCAGATCGTGTGAAAATTGTTCAGTCCACACGAATTGAGTGACCAGGTCGTGTGAAATTGATTCACCTCGTACGAACTGAAAATTTTTTTACTCATCTCGCACGGTTTGGACGATCCAGGTTGTTTGAAATTCAGATAGTTTGAAACTGTTCAGGTCGTTTGAGATAGTCCAGGTCGCTGGAACTTCAAATCGTTTGAAAGTTTAGGTCGTTTGAAAAGTCCAGTTTGTTTGAAAGTCCAGATAGTGTGAAAGTCCAGTTCGCTTGAAAGTCTAATTTTTGAAAACTGAAAAATTTTTCGAAACATTTTTCAAAGTATAAAATGGACAATCAAGAGTTTTACAAAGCGTTTTTCGGAGGAAGTACGACTGTTCAAACTCCAGCAAGTATAGCCCAGAATGTGAACATGGAGAACGAGCTAGGAACCATGCAAAAACCACCGAAACTGCTCAACATTGAAGATTATTCGGGGTGGCAAGATAGATTTCGCACGTGGGTTCAGGCGAATCATCTCGAATGCTAGATGAAAGTTGAAACAAAATATGTAGCTTTTATGAATGATGCTGGTCTTCCGAAAACACTTAACTCGTTAACTCCGGCTGAACAAGAAAACTTTAAAGCCGAGAAGAAGATGGTTAGTATATTGCAACAGGCAATTAAGGGAGACATTTTGGTACTGTTACAGCATCAGAATGACGCACAATCTATTTGGAATGCTCTTAAACTCAAATTTCTTGGAACTGCTTCAGTGATCAAAAGCAAAAAGGCGCTACTGAAAAAAGAATTCAACATATTTACTGCTATCATTGGAGAATCAATGAAAGAATTAATTGAGAGGTATTGTCACTTAGTACTAGAGATGAAACATTTGAGTATGGATAAAACATATGAAGAGTGGGTTGATAAGTTGGCTGACGCACTACCACAAGAAGAGTGGGGCACGTTCTTATTGGTTTTGAAGAACAATTTGGAGTACGTGGGTTTCAACTTGAGTACGTTTATCGAGATAATTAATGGTCATGAGCTTGAACTTCGAAAGATGAGAAAAATGAAATCTGCAAACGTACAGCAAGATGTTCAGCTTTATTACAAAGGAAACTCATCTGTTACATCTACTCTGAGTCCAAAGATTCAAACGACATTCAGTGCAGATTCTTCATCGGGAGTATCTCAAAGCATGCCTAACAACAATGTTTCACCGTTTTCAAATTACGAACCGAATCCTAAGGTTCAGAGTTCTCAAGAACAAGTTTCTTCTCAAGGTTCTTCAGGTTCGAACAATTAGAGTTATAGTCATGGGATATTGTGCAATATCGCTGTTAATATAAAAAACGGTCAAGATTTTACCGAGACAGCCGCAAAGCAGCATATAGCACTTCTAGCTTCTGTACTTGAGTCTTACGAGAGTCTAGTAGCCGGACGAATTGGTAACCCAGACATGACAAAAGAAGATTACGATCAAATTGATCCAGAAGAACTAGAAATCATCGACATCAAATGGGGTATGGCGAGCATTGTAAGAAGAGCTCAAAGGTTCATGGAAATTACCAGAATAAGTAGTCTTGCAGGTCCTGATCCTAAACTTGGATTTGACAAATCAAATGTGACTTGCTTCAAGTGTAAAGAAAAGGGGCACTTCAAGCGCGAATGTACGAATAGAGAAGTTAATAACCACCAGAATCCATTCGCCAACAATTATTACCGACAGGCCATCTATCATAAAAACAGTCAACAACCATTCAATCCAAGGCCTCAAATCGAGAACAGTCCATCCAAACAAACAGAAAAAGCTCTTTTGGTAAATCAAGATGATGAAAAGATTCCAGAAGGTTTCAGTTGGGATAAGTATGTTCCAGGAAGTGGTCTTGCAATGATGGCTGAAATTGTTGAAGAGCCAGAACCAGAAATCGGGGAATGTGTTCCTGAAGTTGAAGAAGTCAGTGAAGTGATGACTGAAGAAAATTTTGCAGATCTTGAAGAGGCAGTAGCAGTGGCTACTATTATCAGTCTAAAAAGGAGGTTATTATTAGCGCATTTAAATCTATAATGCCTTCTACTGTGTTTGATTCTTTTGCAGGTTTCTTTAGTGGACCGACTACGGGTTTTTGCCCACAGTACGAAGTTGAACAAACTCCAGTTCAAGAGATCATTGATGTCTCAAAGGAAATGAATGAAGAGACTTTGAAAGAAATAGCAGACAAAGCTCTTATGGTCAAGATACAAGAGGTAGAACAAAATAAAACACCTTCTGATAACAATGAGACCAAAGATACAACTCAAAAGTCAGTGTCAGTTGAAAAGGAGTCAAATGAGAAGTCCGAGTCCGATGAAAAATCAGAAAATGTGAAGTCGAAGTCCGATGGCAAATCAGAAAATGTGAAGTCCGAATCCGGAGAGAAATCTGAGTCTGAGTCCGGAAAGTTTGGTAAATCGGAAAGTAAAGATGATAAACAAGAAAATGATTTTGAAAAAGTTGATCAAATTCTTGAAAAGCCATGTGAAAACTGTTTAAAACCATGCATGGATTGTCTTGAAAAAGACAAACAGTTTCAAAAGTTAAAAAAGTTTCACAACAAATTAAAATTTGATTTTAATGATGTTAAAGAAGCTTATGACACTCTGTCACGATCAATTAAAGCAATTCACACTGAGAGTAAAGAAAACGATAAAATTGTTACTTTGCTCAAAGTTACGGTCATGGATAAGCAAATGTCGATTAACATGTATCTGGACATAATCGCATCTCTAAAGAAGGAACTTGAACTGATGCGCATTGAGACAGAAAGTGTGGACAAAAAGTTGACCAGTTATCTTTCATCTTCATATGTGATTGATCAGATCGTTCCTCAACAAACTGAAGTTAAACAAGCTTACAAAAATGTTCCACCCCCAATGTGGAATCATTATACTCAGAAATATCCAGACGGGGTGGAAGAGGCATTGAATCTCAAACTGAGAACATAAGAGAATGAGTTACCGGAAAACATAGATGTTACATTCTCTCCGTCTGACACCGACAACGAGTCACAACTAGTTAAAATAGTTGTAGACCAAGTGTTGGATGAAGAGAGTGGTAACACTAATTTCGAAACGGTTAAAACTCATTTTGAGAATTCCAGTTCAGATTCTGAAGATGACAGAAACTTTCTTGATAAGTTTATCGCAAAATCAGATAAAGTTTTGGATGACGATTCGATCATTGTGGTTTACACGATGACCGGAACTAACAAACTTTACACTGATTTTGAGTACCCGATTCAGAATGCGAACCTGGAAAATGTTGAAAAAGTTTTCAAACTTGTGGAAATTGACATCTCAGCGGTTAACAACTCGTTTCTTTCAAAACCGAAAAAATCTTTTGTTAAACAACAATTGACAAACAACTGGGGAAAGAAAAATGACTGGGTGGGCAAAAATGGTAATAACAAGATACATGGTAATGATTACAAAAAGAAAGGTGTTGGTTTTGAGAAGCAAATGGCTAAGAAACAAGTTAAGCCAAAAGAAAAATTGAGTGAAGTGTTTGTGGCTGGTAATAATACAGAAGTCGAAAAGGATTATATCTTTAGTAAGAAAGCAATTGACGATTTTATTGCGGCAAAAAAGATAAGAGATGAGACCAACAGATCCACTTTTGTTGAATATGACAAAAGAATCCGTTATCGATGCAATGAAATCGGTCACATGGCCAAACAATGTGTCAAAACGATAATCAAACCAGTTTTCCATAAATCAAAACAAAAAATTTCAAACGATGTTAATGGAAAATCACCTATGGTATCCCCCGTGCGTATTCTTAAACGCGGTGAATCATTGAAGTCAGAAGACAACCCAAAATCAACTTTTGAAATTGGTGAATCTTCAAAATCACAAAAGACTTCAAAGGTTTATCCTAAAAAAAAGACTTCCCAAAGTCAATCATGGGGGGAGAAACCTAAACGTTCTTTTGAAGAAAAGAAAATGGAAGAGGTTTTAAAATCTGAACCGAAATTTTTTGCAACCACTGTTGAAAAAATTGAGTTTGAGTTAGATAAGTTGATTGAAGAATTTCCACCTATCAAGGAAGGAACTCTAAAATCAAAACCAGAACCTGATGTTCCAAATGTTGTCTTTAACATTCCAAAACTTGACAAAGTAGCTCATGATATTGTCTTTGGTAGTACACCAAATGTTGAAAAAATTTTGGTATCATTGTTTAAGTAAATGTCTTTTGATGTGTGTAGGTGCTTCCAAGGTCTATCATTTCTAAATGGATAATGGATAGCGGCGCCTCGCGGCACATGACAGGGATGTTAGCACTGCTATACGACGTCAAATCAATCAATGGAGGTTATGTCGGGTTTGCTGGAACTCAAGGTGGAAGAATTGTTGGAGAAGGAATACTCACTAACGGGGTCGTCTCATTCGATAAAGTGAATTACATTGCCGAATTAGAAAATAATATGTTAAGCATTTCTCAGATTTGTGATAAGTCGTTTACTATTCATTTCACAAAAGATGAATGTCTGATTCTTAAACCAGGGTTTAAGATACCCGAAGAAATGGTGTTGATGCGCGCTCCTCGTGAAAATGATCTCTATATACTAGACATGAGCGTTGCAACAACGACAGATAAAAAGGCCCAATGTTTTGTGAGTAAAACGAAGGCGACTGAAAAAGAATCCATCATGTAGCATCGTAAAATGGGGCATATTCATGTGAGAAAGATGAACTTTTTAGTTCATAATGATCTTGTAGAAGGCGTTAATTTGAAAAGCTTCCATCTTAACGATGATTGTATTGAATGCAAGAAAGGGAAGCAGACGATGAAATCGCACCCGAAAAAGCTCTTGAACTCCATCAGATTACCGCTCGAAAGACTCCATATGGATCTTTTCGGACCGGTAAATGTGAAAAGTATAAGTGGAGATCTATATTGTTTAGTTGTTACTGACGACTTTACAAGATTCTCCTGGGTGATGTTTCTAGGAAGAAAAGACGAAACGTTTGATTCTTTTATGAAGCTATTAAGAAAGATGGAAAACCTTTACAAACTGCCAATCAGACGTATTCGAAGCGACAATGGCACATAATTCAAGAACAACCGTATGCTCAAATTTTGAAACGATAAGGGTATTCTTCATGAATTCAGCGCACCCTATACTCCACAACAAAACGGTGTCGCAAAAAGAAAAAATCGTACGTTGATCGAAACGGCTCATACCATGTTACCAGATTCGAAATTACCGCTATATTTTGGGAGTGAAGCGGTTGCTACGGCATGTTACACACTCAATAGGG
This sequence comes from Helianthus annuus, assembly GCF_002127325.2. Classification (NCBI taxonomy): domain Eukaryota; kingdom Viridiplantae; phylum Streptophyta; class Magnoliopsida; order Asterales; family Asteraceae; genus Helianthus; species Helianthus annuus. The sequence goes on along the minus strand of NC_035440.2, from coordinate 157,475,794 downwards.
TTCTTACGGTGAAGAAGTACAAGAAAACTTGTTTTGAATTGCTACATCTTTACAAACCAAATCTGAAATTTTTAGAACCATTTGGATCACCATGCACGTTCATTGATCCAGACGGTAAATTTGGTGCAAAAGGTAATGAAGGTTTTTTTGTAGGTTATGCAAGTCCGTTGAAGAGAGTTTTTGTTCCTAGTTTAGGGAAGATCATACAAGTTCAACACGTTGACTGTCAACGGTTTACTGCTCCGAGTCAACTTCCCGAAAACAGGTTGCTATTTGATTAAGAAAATCTCTGGGAGTCATTCCATCTACCGACAGAGACGAATAAAGAGGAACTGGCGTTCTTATGCCAACAATAGCAGTCTCTTTCACAAGAACAAGTGCCGAGACCATTGGTAGTTTCCTCGCCCACCGTGGGTTCAAATGATCATGAGGCTGGTCCTAGTGGAACTGCACATGTACCCCAGAAGAAACAGCTCCAATATTTGATCAATCTGACGACTCAGAATCGGTAAACGATCCAATTTATGACGAGGAACCAAATATTGCGACTTCAAATGCTGATGATCACACGGGTGATCAGAATATAACAAATTTGTAATCGGAAGTGAGCGTACCGGATACAGTCATGCCAAGAACGTTATCTTACCATCCTTCAGAGCGAATCATTGGTGACCTTCAAAGTGGAGTGAAAACCCGCGAACAAATAAACAAAGGGCTTACATGTTTTTACGCCTCTGTAGCACATTTACAAGAAGAATTCTCATTAAAATGTTTTATCACGCAGGTAGAGCCGAAAACGTATAAAGAAGCATTGACCGAAGAAAGTTGGGTAAATGCAATGCAAGAGGAGCTACAACAATTTGAAAAGCTTGGAGTGTGGAGGTTGGTTGATCTCTCGGAAGATTAGAAGTTGATCAAGACCAAGTGGGTCTTCAAATGTAAAAGCGATGATAGAGGGGTTATAGTAAGAAACAAAGCACGTTTGGTAGTCCAAGGATTTAGTCAGCAAGAAGGGATTGACTTTACTGAAGTATATGTGCCCGTTGCTCGACTTGAGGCAATCAGAATCTTCTTGGCGTTTGCGTCATGGAAGGGATTCAAGGTCTACCAACTGGATGTCAAATCTGCATTTCTCTACGGAAAGATTAAAGAAGAAGTGTATGTCGGAAAACCAACGGGTTTTACCGATCCTGTGTACAAAGACAAGGTGTATCTACTCGACAAGGCATTATATGGATTACACCAGGCCCCGAGAGCCTGGTACGAGACGCTTTCCCAGCATCTGCTGACCAACGGGTTCATCAGAGGGACTATCGATAGTACCCTGTTCACTAAAGAGGTTGCAGGACATCTACTTATCATGCAGATTTACGTGGATGATATAATCTTCGGTTCAACAAACGATAAGTTGTGTAAAGAGTTTGAGAAAGTCATGAAAAAGAAGTTTGAAATGAGTTCAATGGGGGAGATGAAGTTCTTTCTCGGGCTACAAGTTGAGCAACTTCCCGATGGAATCTTCATACACCAGAACAAATATGTGAATGATGTGTTGGACAAATTCAATATGTCCGAATCATCTCCCATATCAACCCCCCTGGCGTTGAATCATGGCATATGTCCGGATGAAAGTGGTGAGAAAGTGAATGAAACGCAATATCGGTCAATCATAGGATCGCTAATGTATCTGACAACATCACGACCGGACATCATATATCCAACTTGCCTCTGCGCCCGGTACCAGTCAAGTCCGAGACAATCACACATGGTGATAGTGAAGAGAATTTTACGGTATCTCAAAGGTTGCCCAAGCACCGGCTTGTGGTATCCCCGATCCGGTGACTTCTCTCTAACTGGATATTTTGACTCTAACTTCGGGTGCTGTAAGTTAAACGGTAAGTCCGCAACTGCTGGTTGTCAGTTCCTCTGAACTCGGCTAATCACTTGGCAGTGCAAGAAACAAACCACAGTCGCTCTTTCGACTTGTGAGGCTGAATACATTTCGGCTTCCAGTTGTGGTTCCCAGATCCTCTGGATCTAACAGCAAATGAGGGACTATGGTTTGCAATTCTTAGACACACCAATTTTTGTGGACAATGAGGCAGCCATTAATATTACTAAAAATCTGGTTCAACACTCAAAAACGAAACATATTGAGATTCGACATCATTTTATTCGTGATTGCTACGAAAAGAAATTGTTCGAATTGATTATATTTACACAAATGATCAGAGAGCTGATTTTTACACAAAACCCTTTGATAAAACAAGATTTAATTATCTTTTGAAATTGAACGGGTTAAAGAATTTGTTTTCTGGGAGGGTGGTAGAGTGTGTGGCCGAGGAGGATGACGATCAGAAGTGATCTGCGTCTAGTTGTCATGTTTTCTGTACAGTTTCTTTACTGCTTTTGATAAAACCAAAAACACAAAAATATGTTTTTGTTTTTAGGGGGAGAAAGTTTATAGAAAATACAAAAACATGATAAAATTTCAAAAATTCAAAAACAATGAAAAAATCAAAAAGAGTTTTGTTGTGAAAAAAGAGAAAATGATAGTACATCAGTGGACTATCACAAGATGCTAAAGAAATGGAAAGTCAAAATGATTTTAAACAAGTCTCACTGATGATGTGTCAATAGACTTCCATGAATAGTAGATTGAATTTGAGATATAAACCTAAATATCAATACTTGCTTATCTCGTGGGGAACATCTCTCGGATATATAGGTAACCCCCGAAATCTTGTTTGAGAGATTGCCTGATTCTGAGATACTAGGTCTTTATACTTTTTGATATCTAGGGTATTATACCTGGTCTTCTGATATTGCGGAAGCAATGGCCTAGACCTAGTATAATACTTTACGCGCTTTTAAAGCTTACCCTCTGCATAAAAATTGATAAAATATCGAAAGATACAAATCAAGTGCAGTTGTAAAGAAGATCCCCAAGGGGAACACACCTAAAGTCGAGCCTTCATCTCTTTGATTGAACGGTAGTTCATACCTGAGTTCTCAAGGTCTCGCACTAACCCAAATACAAATATCAGATTGGTATACTCACCTGTAAGACTGAATCTAGGGAATTTTGATACGTTAGTATATTCCGAGGTGGGACACGCAAGTAAGCTAAGTCTTTTAAAACACTAATCCGTATCTTGAATCGATTGAAACTTGTGAAGAAGTTTAAGTGGACAACAATACTGACAATCAGAAGTGAATTTGTTTAAGATTTAAAGTTAAATCAAGATCAACGGTGTTAGTGATAAGTCTCATAAACTGATATGATACTCTTACACAAACTCACAAAAAGATGTCAGTAAATATGTTTGTACAGTTTCTTGTTTCTTAAATCCAAAAAGATTTCCTGTTTGTTTAGCAAAATGTTGAAAAATCCAAAAAAGGTTTGATATTTCATCTTATTTTCGACAACAGACATTGGGGATCTGATGATCAAAGTCTCACAGTGCTAAACATGTTGGATCATTTGGGTTGGTTAAGAAAAAGTTTGAGAAAAGTGTTGGTAATTGCTCAAAATGTTCAAAAGTTCAATAATTTGAACTTAAAATGTTTCAAAAATTGTCAGCAAGATCATAATTTGGACAGCCAAGGTCATTAACTTGGGCTTGGCAGGCTAAACAGTTGACCAGGGTCATTAAATTGGACTTGGTTAACTGAATGTGTTTGTAAATTGTTAAAAAATAAAAATTAAAAATTAAAAAATTGAAATTTTGAAAAAATAAAGTTTCACACGAAGTGATCAACTCGTGCGAACTGGCCAAACAGTGTCAAACCAGGCCAGTCCGCACGAACTCCTCAAAATGTTTCAGCATTCAACTCATGTGAACTGGCTCCCTCTATATAAAGGGGAGACCAGATCGCATGAAATCATTTATGCTTCCACACCGCACCAAACACACATCTTCGAGTGATTCAGGCGATCTGAGTGATTTCTGTGATTTCAAGCCATAATCTGTTGATCTTGTGATTCGTAATCCTTATATAAGTTGGTGTACACAACTTATATCATGGGAAAGGTACTGTTTGATGTTCAATTGAACCGAATCTCATGAAATCGTATGACATCGAATGAACAGGAACTTTGAACTTAGATCTAGGCTTGTAAAATGGATGAAATCGAATAAAAAACACACCAACATGATCGGATTTTGATATAGAACAGATCTATGGTTTCAATTTCATGATAAAACCAAGATTTGAAAACCTGTAAATCACTGTTCATATTTGTTCATTCAAACGAAGTGACGATTCAGATCGCACGAGATGGCCACATGGTTGGAATGTTCCCGACCGTGTGAAATTGTTTCAGTTCGTTTGAAATCCAATTCGTTTGAAATTCTAGATCGTTTGAAACATCAAACCATACGAGTTGGTCAGACCGCATGAAATGGCCACTTCGTATGAAGGCCAGATCGTGTTAATGATGGTTTGTCTTGAAAAATGTGCAAAATGTTTAACTTGTGTATATTTGTTTGTGTTTCAGGCATCGAACGTAGAATTTGAACCGTCGCACAATATTTGTTGTGTCTATGATGAAACTCTACCAAAGATGACTGTGTTTAAGGAGATTTTGCCGTTCAAAGCGTTTACCAATTCAGAAAGCTTTGACGAATCAGCACAAAGTATTCAAATCTCATGTTGCTCATTTATGGAAGAATGCGAGTTATGATGAAGTGAATGATGTGATTAATTCAAGTGTCAGTACAGATGGTGAAGATAAAGCAGTCATAATCACAGAACAGCTTATACGAGAAGTGTTAGAGTTTCCAGATGATGATAATTCGCCAACAAGGTTTCCAGAAAGAATGGTCAAAGGTTGTATGCTGAGAATGGGATATAATGGTCCATTGAATAAAGCAAATTATCTGAAAGCATGTTTTATGAAGCCATACAAGTTCTTTATTCATTCAGTGATCCATGCGCTAAGTCACAGGAAAGGTGGATATGATGTTATAAAATATTATCAAATGTGTATGGTGACGGCGTTGGTGCTAAACAAGAAATACAACTTTTCAAGAGTCATTTTTCACTACATGAAAGATAATATTATTTCGGGTAGTAAAAGTTGGGTGTATCTGATGTTTGTGTAGATGATGCTGGATCATGCTTATCCGATGTGACACCTGTGCCTCCATGGCCATCAAACAGATACCAAATCAATGAAATATTGTGTTTCATACTTGAGATTTGTAAAAAAAATTGTGTATCGTCTGCACATATAAATTCTTGTTCGATTTCGGGCTTTAAATCGCTTTCTGGAAGGTTATACGCGATCCGATGCGTAAATATAACCAGTTTAATGCAACAAACACTCCGGAATAGTGACATAGGCTTAAGATACCTTAAATAAGCTTTACATAACTTAGAAATAAGTTTTGGATGGTTTGGTATGCCGAAATCAAGTTTATTCGCTTACAGGGACTAAATTCGACAAACTGCGAAAGTATGCTGATTAGTACTGTAACGGACATTCCGGAACTTGATCATAAGTTAAACATACCATAAATATCATTTACATAGCTTAGAAATAGGCTTTGAGGGATTCGGTGTGCTAAAATAAACTTTATGCTCATTCAGGGACTAAAAGCGTCAAAAAGTGCATAAGTTTGCATTTTCGCGCATAACTTACGTTCTGGATATATCCGGACTTCCAAAAATTTATTTTATCATTAAAATATTTTATTTTAGTGATTGGCATGATAAAATTCCATTCGTCGCGTAATTTGGATCGTTTTTCGCATTCGTTCGTGTTTCGTCGTAATTAACCGAACAACGCAACCGTACGACCAAACGAACCGACATCCGAGATATTTTTATCATGTTTCATGTTCCCTATACTTTAACTTCATCTTAGAGCCTTGAAATGGGATTAACGGGGCTTAAACGTGTCAAAAATGCATCAAAAACCATGTTTTGCACATTCAGGGACCAAAATTGACATTCTGTCATAGTTGTCTTAGGAAGGGACCAAAATGAAAAATCTAAATTCCAGCTTGTTCCAGCTATTCCCCTCATTTTCACATGGTTTTAATAAAACTAGGGGCTCCCATGGTTTCACAAAACCATGGGCACATGTGTACGGATGAGATCGAAGCTCGTTTTACGATGAACGATCTTAACGGTTCTTGTTTTCCTATAAATACCCAACCCCATTTGCTTCAAAACCCACACCTTGATCTGATTGTTCTCTAAGTTGAAGTGCTTACACTTCATACCTGAGAATAATCGGGTCAAACTTCCGTTGTTGGACCTTTTTTAAGTATTCTTTCGTTCTTTTACGCGTTTTTAGCGTGAAAGTCAAACCTTGTTTGACTTTCTACATTGACCAGTTTATGGTCAACACGAAGTTTGTTTGAACTTCATAACGTGAGCGTAATCACGATGGTTAAAGTCCCTAGTGACTATACCTACTGATTACCACGTTATCTAGGTTTAGTGACGAGTCGTAGTTTCGGCCAAAATGCGTATTCTTGCGTATTTTGTAACCAAACTACTTTTGGGTTTCAAGACCCTTTGTCTTGATATCAAACTTGTTTTCAAACCTCATTAAACATGTTTTTAACATGTTTAAATCGTCACTTTTAGATTTGTGCTTATATAGGGTCATAAGGTAAGCGATCTAAACAATCGCTTATACTTTCGAACCCGACCCATTTGGTCGATCATTAGGATCTGACCAAACACTTTAGGTGACCATAGTTATATAGGGAATAACCTTCCAAGGTTATACCTTATGGTCACTTCGTTTAAATAGTTGTATGATAGGTAGTTTATATGCCTTAGGAAAATTACCAAAATGCCCTTTTTACGCATAAATTCATTTTAAGCATATGTAACATAATTTTTGACATCTAAAATGATTAGGCAACATTGTTAGACATGTTAAGGCATATAATACTTTTCATAGGGCTGGTTAGGCGGTCCGAACGCGTTTTACGCGAACGACGCGTTAAAGTAGCGTAAGCTACCTAAACGGGTCGTAATGGGTCGTAAGCACTTAGGATAGGTTTCCTTTTAGAATGTAGGCTTTGTTAAATCATATTACATGAGTTTCTATACTCATTTGGTTTAGCAAACCTCATTCTATCCGATCTCCCGATTTAGGTCCGGTTATTTACACAGTTACCTATATTAGGTGCCTTTGATTCCGTGATCCCTCTAGCTTTGCTTGGTTGTTATTCAAGACTTCTAAGCACCCTCAAGTGAGTACATAGACCCCTATTTTACTGTTTTCAAACTGCTTTGGGGTGAAACACATGTGCCTACTTGTTACTTTTGTGCTTTTCATGTTTTCATATCATAGACTTGCTATGTTCATAGTACACTATTAGTACATGATTTCATTATGTTTTATGCTATGTATGTCCATTCAGTGCATACTTAGTACATTGATTTACATCACATTTCTGCTATGTATGTTGACTGAGCATGTTAGTACATTGTTTTCCATTACATTTTATGCTTTGTATGTTAACTTAGCATACTTAGTACATTGTTTTAAATTGCATTTCACGCAATGTATGTTCATTTGTCGCATTTGCTTGTCTAGTATATATGGACACATTGTTTTATACATTTTGAACCATTTGAAGCTGATTGATATATGTGAACCATTTGTAACCTTTTCATTTATGTGAACCATTTGTAATTGTTTGAACCATTGGGATTAAGGGAAATGGTTAGGTAACGGGGCGAGTGTAGGATACGCCACTGGTACTTCCTATATATAAGTGCTTTTAACACATTATACATTGTTGCGTTATCTAGATCACTTGGGCAAATGTTATCAAAACAAAGTTATAATACAAGGTTTTTCTATCAATAAATATATACCATTTGAGTTTTATTTCAAAAACGATTTACAGGTTGGGTTTATATAAACAAATGTTTTGGAGTTAAGAATCATGGCTACGAGATTTTATAAATTATAATCAACTTGATTTGAGTTGGTTATTATATCGCAACACTATACTTTTCAAAACATGGTTTTTATGTAAGTATTCCAACAAGTAAAACGAGCCATGAATCTGACACTCATATAAAACCTATGTACTCGCCGACATTTTTATGCTGACGTATTTTCACATGTGTTTCAGGTACAATAGTTGATGATATTTGATGATGATACTTGTGTACGCTCACATAGGAATGGACGAGGCCTTAGTGACTTAATAACAATGAAAGTTTATTTATTCCTGTTTTGTTTCTAATTCCAATGTAATATAATACATTTAATTCAATAAAATGAAACTATTAAATCCATGGTTGTGAAACAATGATTCTGTTACAACACTCTCTGATGTTTCCGCCACGTTTTGTTGTTTTACGTGGTCTGGGTGTGACATCCGAATCTGGTGAAATATGAACAAAATGATCTCATGGTGTTGCATCACATGGATAATGAAACGTTAATCAGATTATCCAAGTACACAAAGAATTGGCCAGAACCGAAGAAGAAGACAAAGTTTTTCGGATTTATCAAAGATGAGAAATATGAAGATCCAGATCCAATAAATCATTTGAAGTGGAGGAATGATGCGGAAATGAAAGAAAAAAGTGCAATTGATGAATTAACAAAGTTAGAAGATTTTAGTGAAACTCGAAATGATTGGTATATAAAGGTTGAAAAAGAAAAGAAAAGAAAAGAGGTGGAAAGAGAACTCCTACTCCGAAAGTTCAAGTTGAAGAAGGATCATCTTCTCAACCGCAAAAGAAGCGTAAAAAGAAAGTAGTTGAAACAATGTTGGTTGATGAACCAGAGGAAGATGAGACAGAAGCTAACGTTGAAATAGATCATGATCAGTTATCTCCTGAAACTGAGCGGTTGATGATAGATATTGATGATACTTTGGAAGCTGGGAAATCATCTAGTAAGGTAGTTGTTGATGATGAAGAAAAGAGTTCATCTGGTTCAGATGATGATGTTGATGCTGAAGTTGATCGTTGGATCAAGGAAAACTATGATCCAAGAGATAGAGAGCAACAAAAGAAAAGAAAGAGGAGTTCGGGTGACGATGATGATGAAACGTATGTTCCACCAGAGAATATTCAAGTTGTATCACCACCATCTTCTGGAGGTAGAAAGAAATCAACCTCAAGAAAACGTGTCCAAACTCCAGCAGCGCGAAAGTTAAAATTCTAGCTGAACTTAAAATCTATCCAAGGTCCTAAATCTCCATCACTACCACCAGAACCTCAATCTAAACCACCATCACCACCACCACAACAACCATTATCAGAACCTTTACAATCACCACAATCATCACCACAACATCAAACTTCATTACCAATTCATGAGCAACCTCAAATAACTTCACCACACAACCTACAAACACCACCAATCCCATAACCACCAGTTCAAACTACTCCTATATCATCTGGTATTGCAAATTTTCCACCTATTCCAGAGGAGATACCTCTTGAAAAGCTTGATGATTTTAGCTTTATGAATGATGATCTTGTAAAGAAGTTGCAAAAGAAGGTGGATGAGGTGTCAAGTGAGAAAAAGAAGTTAGAAAAACGTATCAAGTCTGTTGAAGCTGAAAATTCATCTTTGTTGAAAAAGGTTGAAGCTTATCAAGCCAACATAGATATTCTGAAAGTTCGAATAGCTGAATTGGAAGAAGAAAAGGCTCGGAGGGATGAGCAGAACGAATACTTTAAGTTGAAAAACAAAGAGTTAGAAGCCAATAATGCTAAGAAAGAACAAGAAGCGTATATGTTAAAGAAAGTGTTGGAAAATTTGATTGCAAAGCCGATCAAACAAAGATTTGAAGAGATAGAACTTGAAGAAGTAAGAGCAAGACGTAAAGCTGAAATTGAAGCTGAAATGAAAGATAAGGGAAAAAGTGTTCCAGTTGAAGATGTTGCTCAAGTAACTGAAAGGGAAATTGTTCCATCAAAAGTTCTCGAATCGTCTATTCTAGAACCTTGTCCGAAACTTCAGTACCAGATGAAGTGTATTATGTTCATAGTGATGCAGATGAAGTGTATTATGTTCATAGTGATGATGATGATGATGGCAATGGTGATAATGATCAAGGTACATCGGGTATCAAAGTGACTGAAGCGTCAAATGAAGAGAATATTGATGATTATCTTCAAGATGATGCAAATGAAGAATCAGAAAAAGCAGGTGGAGAGGGGAAGCATGGTGATTCTGAAAAAGTTGATGAGAATGTTGATAAGGGTACAGGTTTAATTCTACGTCTTGAACATGATGTAGAAGAAGGTGAAATTGTCACACCCCCAAAATCCACACGCGGAGTACCACCGCATGGAGGCGTGACATGACCAGGATCAAGCCACCAATCATATTGTACATTATATAGTAAATGAAATTCAACCCATCAATATAAAAGGTGTTCAAAACCAAACATAGTTTACGTATTCAGCGGAAGCATAATTGTAAAAATTGTGCATAAGTATCAAGTTCACAAAATGTAAATGTTTAACATGGAACTCAACAGTCTATGTGCCCACAACGATCAAGCCTCTCGTGCAAGCTCCATCAGTACCTATGGTCCTGCAAGGCATGTAACAGAAAGTCAACAACTAGTTGAGCGAGTTCAAAGTAAGTAAGTTCGTTGCATCACCATGCGTTATTAACTAAGTCAATTGTATGTTCATTTAGTGGGGGCTTCCCATGTGTGTATGTACTAGACTAGAGGAAACCATAAGTGTTCTTCTTAACCCGAGAACTGTAGTACGTACGAGGTTTACGTAGGTTTTACGTAAGTGTCCTTCTTATCCCGAGGACAGTGGTACGCGGGGGTTGCGTAGGTTTTACGTGGTGCCCTTCACAACTCGAGGCAGTAGTGAGTATAAGTTTACGTAGGTTTTACGTAAGTGTCCTTCGCAACCTGAGGACAGTGATAAGTTACAAGTATACGTAGGTTTTACGTATGGGTCCTTCGCATCCGAGGACGATGGTATATAGTCTAGTAACAGTGTAAGTACAAGTAATTGTTCAATCCCATTCCCTACCCACCGGGAATCCCATGCCTTGGTATGAGTGTGAACTCACCTTGGTTTGCTCGGTATGCTAAGTATGCGCTCACAGTTAATAAATCACGTCCTAAAGTACGCACGTATACATAATCAGTTTATGTTCACTAAGTTCACGTATAAGCACAACCATAGTGGATATTGCATCACGGATCACCAAGTAACACGTATCACGTAATCAAAATCATACAAGTCTTGTATAGCATTTAACAGCACTTAGTTAACTCAGTTAACTTTAACAGGATTTAACCAAGTTACAGTGTAGGTTAACCCTTGACGAAACTTACTTGTTTCGTCGTAGGTTAACCCTTGACGAAACTTACTTGTTTCGTGTGTAACCCCCCGGCAAAACGCCCTCCGTTTCGTCATAGTCCCTACGGCGAATCACATCCTGTTTCGTCAATTACCCTCGGCAAAACACCCTCCCGTTTCACCGTGAATTCCGTTTGGTACATATGTCAGTTATGTCATGAATCAATTACGATTGCAGAAAACCCTAATCATTTGGAACAGCCGTATCACTCTGAAATCGATCAAACAATTAACACGTAACATCAAGGTCATCGATTATCATATAGAAAGTCACATAACAACATAATCGGTCACACAAATCAAGTGCACATTTGAACACATGATCAATAGCAATCAACCGAACCTAAACCATGGCCTAGATATCGGGTATACTCATTAACACAGTACGCACAGAAGTATGGGTTTCCTCATCAACAATAATGAATCCTGATCAAACATTTGTCAATCATCAATTAACACATCGGAATCGTCAAGCATTCAAGAACAACATCACATATATTACCACCCCATAAATCTGAATTCGTATTGTTTGCTAACCCTAGCTTAAACACATAAGGGCATCAATTAACGGATATACATGCGATAGGGTTTACACTAACCGTTTTGAGATGAACAAATAAGGATTCATGAGAGAAAGATGATGATGCAAGATGGTTGTTGCCGTCACACAGTGGAGAAGCTCCTAGGGTTTCTTATTTGTCTAAAGGTATGAAACAGAGAGTCGTTCCATGTTTTAAACACGAATTAACGTTTTGGGCCCGTAATGGGCTTCGGTGTAACTGGGCTCGGCGAAACACATCCGTTTCGTCGGGATGCTTGTGACGAATAAATCTCTGTTTCGTCGTTCTGGTTTATGGCGAAACACTTGTGTTTCGTCGGATATGATCATGGCGAAACAATTGTGTTTCGTCGGGTCATTCCAAGTTAATAGTTTACAAATTCATGTTCATGCAATCAAAACACTTTGCTCACGTTAAGCACATAATATATCAATAAATGTTCTTATTATTCAGTGTACAGTTACAAGTCAAACAGTCAAGCAACTAAACAGTTAACGCGCAATAAATATGAATAAGGAATCTTGGAAACTCGAGTTGTCACATTATCCCCAACTTGAAAGAAATTTCGTCCCGAAATTTAGCATGCGGTTACTGAGGAAGCTAGATAGAGTGTATCGTTCACTGGTTTCCCTGGGGTGTCACATCATCCCCCGTTGATTTGGAATTTCGTCACGAAATTCTGTAGTAGCTTCAGCCTTAGTAGTAGTTGCATTGTTTGCGAACGACTGGGGATACTTGAGTTTCATTATTTGATCTTCTCGTTCCCAGGTGAACTCTGGGCCACGACGAGAGTTCCAACGAACTCGAACAAGAGGTATCCTGGTGTTCTTGAGGACCTTAACATCCCGGTCCGTGATTTCAACTTGTTCCTCGACGAATCGCAGCTGTTCGTCGATAGTGAGTTCCTTCAAAGGAATTATGAGGGTCTCATCTGACAGACATTTCTTCAGATTCGATACGTGGAAAACGTTGTGAACTGCACCGAGTTCTGCTGGTAAGTTCAGTCTGTAGGCCACTTTGCCTATTCTTTCAATGATTTCGAACAGTCCGACATACCGCGGATTAAGTTTGCCCCGTTTGCCAAAACGAACCACACCTCTCCAGGGTGAGACTTTAAGTAGCACTCGATCCCCAACTTGGAACTCGGGCGGTTTCCTGCGCTTATCAGCGTAACTTTTCTGACGGTCACGAGCCGCCACCATGCGTTGCCGTATCTGTGCAATCCGTTCAGTAGCATCAACTACCATTTCTGGACCTGTGATTTGACTATCGCCTACCTCTGCCCAACAGAGAGGTGACCGGCATTTACGTCCGTACAATGCCTCAAATGGAGCGGCTTGGATGCTGGTGTGGTAACTGTTATTATACGAGAACTCCACTAATGGGAGATGCTTTTCCCAGTGTTGGTGCAGTTGTCTGTCGACTACATCTTAGTTCGAGTCTTAGGTTAGGGATGATTGTACAGTGAATGGAAATCAAGAAACACATAAGATTAGATAGGTTCGCTTATATGTCAATATTGTAGGTTCGCTTATGTGTCCTTGATAGGTTCGCTCATTTGTCACTTGATAGGTCCGCTTTTATGGTCATGTCCATATAAGCGAACCCATCAGCCTATAAATAGGTGTCTGATGAGCGGATCTATAGAGCAGATGTATATGTGTTACGGCGAAGCCCTGTCAGTTTGTCTCCAGCTCTTGTACTTGTTTGAAGATTAATAAAAGAGACGTTAAATAGTGAAATCAAGCTGAACAAAGACAGAATCAATGAATTCCGCCTCTGATTCTGTCTGAGTACTCTTCTGATCGACTCGTCAGGTCATCTAACGTTCCTACATGTGGTATCAGAGCTCAGGAGGAAGAGTTCTTACAGTTTAGCTCGTTTTCGCTCAAAAATTCTGATTTCTACACCTTCTTTTATCAGTTCAGGGTGTTTTACCGGACAAAATGGACTGAAAATTTGCCATAAGGTGTAAAACTAAATAATAACAAACCCTTGAGAAGATTAGGCTCAAATTCAGCTTAAAAGTGTCCCAAAACAGCTCGAGAAAGTGGTTCGCTTTTATGTCAGTTATGAGGTTCGCTCCTGAGAACCGCTCGTAAAGTCATATTGAGGGGAGATTCGCTCTAATGGTTCGCTCATAAGTCCATCAGTGTAGCAGATTCGCTCTTGAGATCCGCTTTTAGGCACATGTTTGTTGGAGGTTCGCTTGTTAGGTTCGCTTGTGGGTTCATCTAAGTGAGGTTCGCTCTTAAGATTGTTATCTGGTTCGCTCATTGGGTTGTTAATCTGGTCCGCTCACAGGATTGATTCTGGTTCGCTCAAACAGTGAGGTTCGCTCCAAGTGCACAGAAGCAGGTTCGCTGTTGTATAGGTTCGCTTTTGTGGTCCACTTCAGTGAACAAAGTGGTTCGCTTTGGTGTTTTAACACTGGTTCGCTCATAAGGACATAAGGTGGTCCGCTTGGTTGAACAATCTGGTCCGCTTTTTGTAACAGCTGAAGTTCCGCTCTTCTGTCACATTGGTGTCTCGCTTTTGTGAACAACAAAAATTTGTTGGGATTATTTGTAAAATGACAATGAGGTTTGATGAGCAGGAAAACAATGATCTTAAAAGGTTGAATGATTGGTATCGAGGATATCTTAGTAGTTCTTATCAGAAATTGCCTAAAGAGGTTTGGAATGAACGTTTCGAATGTTTTCTGAGTAAGAAAGATGAAAACTTGAATGATTTGGAGAAACGTTTTGATCGCTTGATTGACTATTTGAAGGATAATCAAATAGTAATAACAGAAGCTGATAAGACATCAAAGTTTGCTAATGGATTATCAGCGGAATGGGATAATTGCTTGAAAACTTTGAGAGAAAATTATAATTTTTCACAATTATCTCTGAATAAATTCATTAGAAAACTTAAAAATCACCATTATGAGAATTATCAAATGAAGAGAAAAATATTGGATAAGATAAAAATGAATTTGTTAGATTTGAGTTTAGATGTGATAAAAGAAATAAACAAAAGAATCAATGTTTGTTGGGCAGCAAAAAGAAATTTGATATATGATATGAAAAGAGGTTGTTATATTGATGATAATGAAAATCCTATTGATTTTGTTACAATCTTTGGTGCAGGTACATATAAGATAGAGAAAGAACAAGTGCCAAAGGTTGAAGAATCTTTGAAGTATGAAACTTCAAGTTCGGCATTAGTGTGCTTCAAATGTGACAATTTTAAGACTGACAATGACAAACTCGTGAAAGATGCGGAAAGTTTGGCATTGGAGATCAAGAAGTTGAACGATGAAAAACAAACTGATGATAAGCAGATTCTTATGTTGCAGGAAAATTGTGAGAAACTGAAAGCTGAAAATGACAAACTGTTGGATGGGTTGAACAGTTTGAAATCTGAAAACAAGTTTTTGAAAGAAAAAGAAAAAGACTTTGAAAGTAAAAAGAAATCGTCAGAAATTGAAGATTTCTGGATAAAACTAGAGAATAAAAATCTGAAAGCTAATGAGACAAAATTTCAAGAACAGATAAAAGTTTTGGAAAGTGAAAAGTCTGTTCTTGAAAACTTGAAGAATGTGAATGAAAAATCAATCAAGTCTCATCTTGAAAGAATATCTCAGCTTGAAAATGAAGCCGAGAATTCAAGAAACAAGATTGATGAATTTGAAAAGAAATTGATAGGTTTTGTGACTGCATCAGACAGTGTGAATTTTCCCTGTCCAAAACCAATCAATTCAGTTCCAATAATTGACAATGTCACAAACTTTGACAATGTCAAAGTTGAAGATTGCGATGAGAAATCTGATGATGTAAATGAAAAATTAGAAAAACAAAAATTGTTTCTGAAATTAAAAGAAAAATTTCAGAAAACTGTTCTACAATCGACTGAAAAGGGAGAATGCTCTAAGCAAAAACCTTTGAAGAAGAAAGTGGAACAAAAACAAAAAGATAAAAATTTGAAAAATGTTTAAAAAGATAATAAAAGTTCATCAGATCGATCATCCAATCGCAATGAAAAATTACAAAAAGTAAAAAATGAAAACTCAAAAATTGTTGGAAATGAGTGGTGCAGGTTGGACCACAGTGCTCAAAAGCAAAATCCAGCAACCATGAGGAAGGAATATCACCAAGCCAGACAATGCTATGATCTGAGCGTTTGGTGTAAAGGTGATATACGGTACAATAACAGAGTGTGTTACCGATGCGGTTATCAAGGACACATTGTTGTTAACTGCCGGAATTGGAGTTATGAGACTAGAAGATGCTACAATTGCCAAATCAAAGGTCACATTGCCAGAGAATGCCCAAGGAAATCGAATGACAGATTGAGGGTTAATTCTCAGAGAGTGGCAAAAATTCCAGTCAAAGTCAAGCCCCATGAACAGAAGGTTCTAAAACCTAAAGTTCAAGAACAGACAATTCAAGAAAAGAAAGTTAAACTTTCACAGGGGCAGAAAGACAGACTGAGGAAAAAGAGGAAGAAGGCGAGAGAATATCTCGAGAAGATGTTGTCCTCAGGTTCACCGAACAGATCGAATAAGAGTTCTAATGAATCAACTTCCGCAAATGCAAAGTCAAGCAAGACGAATTCATCAGATACAAATCTGAGGACGAAAGAGGAAAAGAAGAAGATGAAAGGTGTCGGCGATGAATCTTGTTCATCTAAATCAGACAAGCCACACTCAGGCAATGATACTGGTTTGTCAAAGCCAGAGGAGCCATTGGTTGAGGTAAAAAAGGAGAATTCAGGTTTAACAATGGATGATGCAAACTTTCCACCGTTGTGGAACAAGAATTCGAAATCACCCAAGGATCGTCAGGCTTGGGTGAATCTGTTTAAATGAAAAACCTGACTTGCCGGAGTTCCCAAGTTGGTAAAAGTGGAACATGAATCGGCATATTTCTTGAGAAATTTCACTCTGGTGATTTTTCGCTTTACATGTGGTGAATCAGGGACATTTAGTTGTACTTGATTTTCTACAGATGGTTTATGGTAAAACTGGAAATGATAAATCTTTCAAATGTTTGGAGAAAACAAGATGATGAGATAACCCCGAACCTACAAATGTTTGGTAAACAAACTAATGTTTCCGGAAAAACCATTATGATTAAAACAAACTTAAGTGTTTTGAAATCATAATGGGAAAATAGTTTGTTGAGAGGGGGAGTTCTGATTGTTTATGCCAAGTGGATGGCGAATCGAAGCGATTCGATATCATGTTGTCAAACTTTGTACAGTTTTGTTTCAAATTTTCCCAGAAAATCAAAATTGAAACATATTTTGATTTTAGGGGGAGAAAATTTTAAAAAATTAGAAAATTTGAAAATGTCAAAAACATTGGAAAATTAAAAAAGAGTTTTGGTGCGAAAAAAGGGGAAATGATAGTACATCACCTAGACTGGCATAGTACGCTAAAGATTTGTAATGTATAAATACAATTAAGGAGTCTCGCTAAAGATGTGCCGGTAGGTTTTCGCAGAATTAGTAGATCAGTTTGGGATATAAACATAAATTTCACTTGCATCTACGTGGGGAACACCTCCAGGATATATAGGTAACCCCTGAAATCTTGTTTGAAGGGTCCCGTATTCTGAGATACTAGGTCTTTATGCTCAGTGATATCTGGGGTATTATCCCGGGACTTCTGCTGTATGGAAGTACTGACCTAGTCCCCGGATAATACTTTCTGCAAAAAGCTTTGAAATACAAGCTCGCCCTCAGCAATTTGATAAACAATAAAATTGATAATCTTTGCTGTTGTAACAAAAGATCCTCTAAAGGGGACCCACCTAAAGTCGAAGCCGTCATCTCTCTGCGTATACGGAAGTATCGACCTGAGCTCTCACGGCCCTCGCACATAACCCCTTAACAGATATCTTCTGTGGTATACTCACCTGTAAGACTGAATACTGGGGTCTGGATACGGGAGTATATACTGAGGTGGGACACATGTAGATGTTTAAGTTCTAAAACACTAATTCAGTATCCCGAACAGGTTGAACATTTTGTGAGAATTTAAGTGGATCAGTATATCGACAATCAACGCGAACTGTTTAAAAGCTTAAAATGAAATAAAAGCTTAACGGTGCTAGTGTCTTGTCAACAGCTGATATGATTCTCTTGCACAAACTCACAAAAATATGTTTGTATATATTTCATTTCTGCATTTAATTTTTTTTGTTATTGCATTTATGTTTCATTTTTGAAAAATCCAAAAAGATTTTCAACAATTGACGTTGGAGAGCTGAAATTCAAAATGTTAAAGGCTAAACATGATGAACTGATGGTTTGGTTGAATTAGTGTAAAATTTTTAACCAAATTATTGAAAGGTTGATAAGTTTTAAATGTGAGAAATTTTCGAATGCTTAGTTGATTCATTAAGTTGAATCACAATTGTGTTGGTTTGTGATAGAGTGTTTGAGTTGTGCAGGTTTCTGATCCTGTTGCTACGGAAAGCCAGGAGATACTTCAGAACCTGAGAAGAAGTTTAAACTGATAAAGCCAGGAGTTGATTTCAATGGTGATAACGATTTCCAGACGGCGATGTCAGCATGATGATAGGGGAAGTCTGATGAAAGTTAGAGCCAGAGAAAGATCCAGGTACTTAATTCCAGGAAGAGTTCCTGAAGAAGACCAATTAAGAGTGAAGAGCTGTCAATGTTTGAAGACTCTCACTGAAGATTCCGTCAACATTCAAGGGGGAGTCTGTTGGTGCAGTTGTCTGTCGACTACATCTTAGTTCGAGTCTTAGGTTAGGGCTGATTGTACAGTGAACGGAAATCAAGAAACACATAAGATTAGATAGGTTCGCTTATATGTCAATATTGTAGGTTCGCTTATGTGTCCTTGATAGGTGTGACAACTCGAGTTTCTGACTTTCACTTTCGCATTAAATGCGCGTTGACTTTGACTGTCTAGCTGTTTGAATTATGGATTTGTAATTGTACTCGTTGTGTTTTAGTGAGACATATAGTCATTGTGCCTATATGTGATGACTTGCTGTGGTAGAATATAATATTAGATTTATTATTAAAAACACTTAGTCTAGATCACGAAGCATGGCACACAGTTCGAAGGATCTCGAAACATATCCTTCGACTCGAAGGATCAGCTTCCGGTTCGAAGGATCTCGAAACATATCCTTCGACCAAAGACTCCATCCTTCGACATCTTTCGGCCCAGCCTTTCTAATGGGCTTGGCCCATTTCTGTAATACGTTTAAATACGTGATGCATGTAACCGGCAGTTAGTTTCTAAAAACCCTAATACCTTTCCCTCTCTCTCGAAGTCTTGGAGTCGGCTGAAAGTTCTTGTGCACCCGAAACCCCACTAGTTTCAATCCCCTAATCCGGTTAGTGTTTCACTATCATCGTTGATGACATGATGTTATTATTATTACATGCTTTGATTAAGAACGACTCGAATTGATTGTATGTTGAATGATAGGAATCGTATAAAGATGATCTTGTAGTTGTATGGCATGATAATAAGTTTAAATCGATTCAATGGTGCTTGTTATGTTACTGTGACGATGTATGCTCCGGATTGATAACTTGTTGATATATTAGTGAAATCGGGTTATTATGAAATCAGTTTACATGAGGTTGTTATGTCTTGATAGTAATCCGAATGAATATGGTTATTGTTCATGATTTCGGTTAGGGTTCTTGAGATTGAATATATGAAATGTGCTTGTTAATGATGATGACGGCTGTAGATGATTAGGGTTTCTGTTTCTGTAATTGACTGCATGATATCCGTAACTGATTGTGATCAAACGTAACTGTTAATTGTCGAAAGATATTGCTACTCGAAACATAGTTGTGGTCGAAAGATGCTTGTTAGTCGAACCATAGTAGTGTTGACCGAAGGATAGCATTGACCGAAACATAATTAAGTTGACCGAAAGATGACAGTTGGTCGAAAGATGGCATTGGTTCGAAACATAACTTTCGGTCCGAAGGATAACTGTGATAACTGTGTATCGAAAGATCACTAATGTACCGAAAGATAAGGGTGGATCGAAAGATATATAATTATGAACATATTTTAATGTTGGAATGTATGTTTGATTTATTTGGCATGCCATGATTAGTGATGAATGTTAACATTGGTATTCGTGTACACTAGCTGATGGTTTGATGTGAAACAATACGTGTTGTGCCGATATGCAAATTGACTGCTATGTGAACCAATTAATTGCATGCGTAACATTTCGAGCATGAACTGATTTGCTATACGTGTATACATAGGACGTGATTAATTAACTGTGAGCACTTATTTAGCATACCGAGCAAACCAAGGTGAGTTCACACTCTTACCAAGGCATGGGGTTCCCGGGGTGTTGGGAATGGGATTGAAAGGTTGATTAGATACTCTATTGACACTATGACTAGACTACCACATCACTATCCTCGGTTGTGAAGGATACCTATAGCTACGAGTAGTCTAGTGGTTAGGAAAACGTGGAACACCACCACAGGAAAACGTGGAACACCACCACAGGAAAACGTGGAACACCACCACAGGAAAACGTGGAACACCACCACAGGAAAACGTGGAACACCACCACAGGAAAACGTGGAACACCACCACAGGAAAACGTGGAACACCACCACAGGAAAACGTGGAACACCACCACAGGAAAACGTGGAACACCACCACAGGAAAACGTGGAACACCACCACAGGAAAACGTGGAACACCACCACAGTAAAATATACAAACGGCCCAGTAGAGCCACCTATTACAAATGAACTTACTATTACGCATTTTCTTTATGTGAACTCGCTCAACTAGTTTGTTGATCATTCTGTTACATGCCTTGCAGATCGTTAGGTACTTGGAGCTTGCACACGGAGGAGCTGGTCGTTGTGGGGCTTGGATCGTGATCACCTTGTTAAACACTTTTGTTGTTTGATACTTATTTGCTTTGGGTTTTACAATAATACGCTTCCGCTAAACAATGTTAACTTACTTATGTTTTGGAAACACCTTTCATATGGAAATGGTTTGGATTATAATGTGTTTACTATTACTTTATACAATGTTCTGTATGATTGGTGGCTTGATCCTGGTCAGTCACGCTCCCAAGCGGTGATACTCCGCAGGTGGATTTTGGGGGTGTGACAGATTGGTATCAGAGCCATTGGTTATAGAGAACTTGGTTTTAATATGGAAAAACGTTTTTATTAAAACCAGACTATAACCAGAACAGTGCTCTCAACGATCCACAACGACGCTTCGCTCCACGTGCAAGACTCGACATCCTAGGTAATAAGGTTTATGTTTATTACCTGCTTGCTAGAATTTGCATAGAACTTTGCTCGTAGTATGCTTACATTACCTTGCTCACAACTTGACATTGCATGAGAATACTTATGTGCTTACACTCTTCTGTCATCGCACTATTCGCGAACCTTTCTCACTTATGTTGCCTTTGATGTGAAGATCAATGGCCGCACGAATTACCATGACTCAAGCCCAGCTAGAGGCTCTCGTTGCTGCGGCAGTTGCAGCCGCCCAAGCAGGTAGTATACCCTGCAGTATAGACACTAGGATCTCTAGATCCTACATTAATTCTCGTACCTAACTTTGCCCTATTCGTACACAATAGGTCAACCCGCTCAGCAACAACCTGGGTGCACATTCAAGAATTTCATGGACTGTCGTCCTAGCTCGTTCAGTGGCACGGAGGGGGCAGTTGGACTCCTCCACTGGTTTGAAAAGCTCGAGTCGGTTTTCGAAATGTGTGAATGCCCTGAGGCTCGCAGGGTGAAGTTCGCCACTGGCACACTTGAAGGGATTGCGCTCACTTGGTGGAACGCACAAGTGCAGATTTTAGGGTTGGCAGCTGCTAACGCCACCCCATGGAACGACTTTAAGGAACTCATCAAGCGTGAGTACTGCACGCGTGAAGATATTCATAAGTTGGAGGATGAGCTTTATAATCTGAAGATGGTCGGATCGGAAATTGAAGCGTATACTAAACGGTCGAATGAGTTGGCTGTGTTATGTCCAACTATGGTGGACCCTCCTTACAAGCGTATTGAGTTGTATCTCAAAGGTTTGGTGCCAGAAATACAGAGCCACGTTACCTCGGCTAACCTCAACAATATCCAGGAAATACAGCGTCTCGCTCATCGCATCACCGATCAGGCAGTGGATCAGAATAAACTGCCGAAGCGTATCAGTGCTACCGCTACCGCTACTGCTATTACTACACTTGCCACTCCCAGCGATAGTAAGAGAAAATGGGAGGGGGATTCTAGCAAGGGATCAGCATCGGTACAGTCGCAGTCTCAGCAGCGAAAGACGGACAGCTACCAGAGTCCAAGTCAGCACTCCTCTAGCAGTCATAAACAAGGAGGGTATCGAGGAAACCTTCCAAAGTGTAACACCTGCAACAAACATCACAGTGGCCAGTGCAATAAGGTTCGTTGTCAAAGATGCCTCAAGATGGGTCATGAGGCCAAAGACTGTAGGAGTCTACGGCCTGCAAATCAGAACCAGCAACTCCCACCGCCAGCTCCACAGAACCAGCAGCAGCAACCACAGCGTGGAAACCGGGGATGTTTCCAGTGTGGGGCAGAAGGACACTACAAACGCGATTGTCCTCAGTTGAACCAGAATCAGAACCACAACCATAACCAGGGCAACGGGAACAACGACAACAACGGGGGAAACAACAATAACAATGGCAACGAGGCAAGAGGTCGAGTTTTCATGTTAGGAGGAGGAGACGCAATGAACGCTAATTGAACTTATGACTTCTTTTTGGGGTTTTTCATTATTATGTTTCCGCTATTCGAACAAAGTTTGGTTTGAACATCAAATGTTTTGGGTTTTATGAATTATTTCAACTACTATATTTTATGATTGATGTGATAAATGGTTTGGATTATAATGTGTTTACTATTACTTTATACAATGTTCTGTATGATTGGTGGCTTGATCCTGGTCAGTCACGCTCCCAAGCGGTGATACTCCGCAGGTGGATTTTGGGGGTGTGACAGATTGGTATCAGAGCACACCCGCCGTATTTATGTGATAAATGGTTGGATATTATTGAACACACCCGCCGTATTTATGGACATTACGAACAGAGTGTGCAAACCCTACCTAGACAAAATGTTCTTGACTCCATCAACGACATTCTGATCTACTCCAAGAGTCAGGAGGAGCACGAGCAGCATCTTCGTCTTATTTTGGAACTCCTTCGGAAGGAACAGTTGTACGCCAAGCTTTCTAAATGCGACTTCTGGCTTCGTGAAGTCCACTTCTTAGGCCACGTAGTGAACAAGGATGGGATACATGACGATCCATCCAAGGTAGATTCGATCAGAAACTGGCCTGCACCGCGTACACCGACAGAAATACGTCAATTCTTGGGTCTGGCAGGTTACTACAGACGGTTTATTAGAGACTTTTCAAAGATCACGCAACCACTTACGCTACTGACACAGAAGGGTGTTACCTATCGCTGGGGAGAGCCCCAGGAGACTGCTTTTCAGCACCTAAAGGATAGACTTTGCAGTGCACCTATCCTCTCATTGCCAGAGGGCACAGACGACTTCGTGGTTTATTGTGATGCATCCATTCGGGGACTGGGATGTGTGTTAATGCAGCGCGACAAGGTTATCGCTTACGCCTCTCGTCAACTCAAGGTTCACGAGCGCAACTACACGTCGCACGATTTAGAGCTGGGAGCTGTTGTTTTCGCGCTTAAGATATGGCGACACTACCTGTACGGTACCAGGTGCACGATTTACACCGATCACAGGAGTCTCGAGCATATCCTTAAGCAAAAGGATTTGAATATGCGTCAACGCAGATGGGTTGAACTTCTAAACGACTACGAATGCGCCATCAAGTATCATCCAGGCAAAGCCAATGTTGTGGCTGATGCCCTCAGTCGAAAGGACACTTTACCTCGGCGCGTGCGAGCGCTACAGCTTACGATTCAGTCTAGCCTTCC
Organism: Helianthus annuus; assembly: GCF_002127325.2. Taxonomy (NCBI): domain Eukaryota; kingdom Viridiplantae; phylum Streptophyta; class Magnoliopsida; order Asterales; family Asteraceae; genus Helianthus; species Helianthus annuus. The sequence goes on along the minus strand of NC_035440.2, from coordinate 157,451,914 downwards.
TGCACAGATACGAGCTGCTCAGACAGAAGCACTGAAGCCCGAAAACGTCAAGGCTGAAGCCTTACGCGGCTCACGACAACAAATGGAACAGAAGGCAGACGGCGCCTACTATGTAACGGGGCGTATTTGGATCCCACTTTATGGCGGCTTACGCGAACTTGTGATGGATGAAGCGCACAAGTCTCGCTACTCGGTACATCCAGGGTCGGATAAGATGTACCACGATATCAGAACAACTTATTGGTGGCCAAACATGAAAGCTCTTATCGCAACTTACGTCGGCAAGTGTTTAACTTGTGCAAGGGTTAAAATCGAGTACCAGAAACCATCAGGCCTGCTTCAGCAGCCTAAGATACCGCAATGGAAATGGGAAGAAATTTCCATGGATTTCGTTACGGGCTTACCTAGATCCCAGCGTGGGAATGACACTATTTGGGTGATCGTTGATCGGCTCACAAAGTCTGCTCACTTCTTGGCTATCAAAGAAACGGATAAGTTTTCTACCCTAGCAGACATCTACATGAAAGAAGTTGTTTCGAGGCACGGAGTGCCCACCTCTATTATTTCGGATCGCGATGCACGATTCACGTCAGAGCTATGGCAAGCAATGCATAAATCTTTCGGCTCACGTTTAGACATGAGCACAGCATATCATCCTCAGACGGATGGGCAGTCTGAGCGAACGATTCAAACACTTGAAGACAGGCTTAGGGCATGCGTTATCGATTTCGGCAACGGCTGGGAAAAACACCTCCCATTGGTGGAGTTTTCGTACAATAACAGTTACCATACCAGCATTCAAGCCGCTCCATTCGAGGCATTGTACGGACGTAAATGCCGGTCACCTCTCTGTTGGGCAGAGGTGGGGGATAGTCAAATTACGGGTCCAGAGATTGTAGTGGACGCCACAGAAAAGATAGCACAGATACGACAACGCATGGCGGCAGCACGCGACCGTCAGAAAGCCTACGCGGACAAGCGTAGAAAGCCTTTGGAATTTCAGGTCGGGGACCGGGTATTATTGAAAGTCTCACCCTGGAAGGGTGTGGTACGTTTTGGCAAAAGGGGCAAACTGAATCCGCGGTACGTCGGACCATTCGAAATCTTAGAAAACATTGGCAAAGTAGCCTACAAGTTGAACTTACCAGCTGAACTCGGAGCAGTTCACAATGTCTTTCATGTGTCGAACTTAAAGAAGTGCTTATCAGATGAAACCCTCATCATTCCTTTTAAGGAACTCACTATCGACGAGCGGTTGCAGTTCGTCGAGGAACCAGTTGAAAACACGGACCGGGATGTTAAGGTCCTCAAGCACAAGAGAATCCCTCTTGTTCGAGTTCGTTGGAACTCCCAGCGTGGTCCAGAGTATACCTGGGAACGCGAAGACCAGATAAAAGAAAAGTACCCCCAGTTATTCGAAACCAATGCAACCACTACTGAGGCTGAAGCTACTACTACTGAATTTCGGGACGAAATTCCAAATCAACGGGGGGATGATGTGACACCCCAGGGAAAACCAGTGAATAATACAGCTTACCTAGCTTCCTCAGTGAGTGCGTACCAAATTTCGGGACGAAATTTCTTTCAAGTTGGGGATAATGTGACAACTCGAGTTTCTGACTTTCACTTTCGCATTAAATGCGCGTTGACTTTGACTGTCTAGCTGTTTGAATTATGGATTTGTAATTGTACTCGTTGTGTTTTAGTGAGACATATAGTCATTGTGCCTATATGTGATGACTTGCTGTGGTAGAATATAATATTAGATTTATTATTAAAAACACTTAGTCTAGATCACGAAGCATGGCACACAGTTCGAAGGATCTCGAAACATATCCTTCGACTCGAAGGATCAGCTTCCGGTTCGAAGGATCTCGAAACATATCCTTCGACCAAAGACTCCATCCTTCGACATCTTTCGGCCCAGCCTTTCTAATGGGCTTGGGCCATTTCTGTAATACGTTTAAATACGTGATGCATGTAACCGGCAGTTAGTTTCTAAAAACCCTAATACCTTTCCCTCTCTCTCGAAGTCTTGGAGTCGGCTGAAAGTTCTTGTGCACCCGAAACCCCACTAGTTTCAATCCCCTAATCCGGTTAGTGTTTCACTATCATCGTTGATGACATGATGTTATTATTATTACATGCTTTGATTAAGAACGACTCGAATTGATTGTATGTTGAATGATAGGAATCGTATAAAGATGATCTTGTAGTTGTATGGCATGATAATAAGTTTAAATCGATTCAATGGTGCTTGTTATGTTACTGTGACGATGTATGCTCCGGATTGATAACTTGTTGATATATTAGTGAAATCGGGTTATTATGAAATCAGTTTACATGAGGTTGTTATGTCTTGATAGTAATCCGAATGAATATGGTTATTGTTCATGATTTCGGTTAGGGTTCTTGAGATTGAATATATGAAATGTGCTTGTTAATGATGATGACGGCTGTAGATGATTAGGGTTTCTGTTTCTGTAATTGACTGCATGATATCCGTAACTGATTGTGATCAAACGTAACTGTTAATTGTCGAAAGATATTGCTACTCGAAACATAGTTGTGGTCGAAAGATGCTTGTTAGTCGAACCATAGTAGTGTTGACCGAAGGATAGCATTGACCGAAACATAATTAAGTTGACCGAAAGATGACAGTTGGTCGAAAGATGGCATTGGTTCGAAACATAACTTTCGGTCCGAAGGATAACTGTGATAACTGTGTATCGAAAGATCACTAATGTACCGAAAGATAAGGGTGGATCGAAAGATATATAATTATGAACATATTTTAATGTTGGAATGTATGTTTGATTTATTTGGCATGCCATGATTAGTGATGAATGTTAACATTGGTATTCGTGTACACTAGCTGATGGTTTGATGTGAAACAATACGTGTTGTGCCGATATGCAAATTGACTGCTATGTGAACCAATTAATTGCATGCGTAACATTTCGAGCATGAACTGATTTGCTATACGTGTATACATAGGACGTGATTAATTAACTGTGAGCACTTATTTAGCATACCGAGCAAACCAAGGTGAGTTCACACTCTTACCAAGGCATGGGGTTCCCGGGGTGTTGGGAATGGGATTGAAAGGTTGATTAGATACTCTATTGACACTATGACTAGACTACCACATCACTATCCTCGGTTGTGAAGGATACCTATAGCTACGAGTAGTCTAGTGGTTAGGAAAACGTGGAACACCACCACAGGAAAACGTGGAACACCACCACAGGAAAACGTGGAACACCACCACAGGAAAACGTGGAACACCACCACAGGAAAACGTGGAACACCACCACAGGAAAACGTGGAACACCACCACAGGAAACGTGGAACACCACCACAGGAAAACGTGGAACACCACCACAGGAAAACGTGGAACACCACCACAGGAAAACGTGGAACACCACCACAGGAAAACGTGGAACACCACCACAGTAAAATATACAAACGGCCCAGTAGAGCCACCTATTACAAATGAACTTACTATTACGCATTTTCTTTATGTGAACTCGCTCAACTAGTTTGTTGATCATTCTGTTACATGCCTTGCAGATCGTTAGGTACTTGGAGCTTGCACACGGAGGAGCTGGTCGTTGTGGGGCTTGGATCGTGATCACCTTGTTAAACACTTTTGTTGTTTGATACTTATTTGCTTTGGGTTTTACAATAATACGCTTCCGCTAAACAATGTTAACTTACTTATGTTTTGGAAACACCTTTCATATGGAAATGGTTTGGATTATAATGTGTTTACTATTACTTTATACAATGTTCTGTATGATTGGTGGCTTGATCCTGGTCAGTCACGCTCCCAAGCGGTGATACTCCGCAGGTGGATTTTGGGGGTGTGACAATAGGTTCGCTCATTTGTCACTTGATAGGTCCGCTTTTATGGTCATGTCCATATAAGCGAACCCATCAGCCTATAAATAGGTGTCTGATGAGCGGATCTGTAGAGCAGGTGTATATGTGTTACGGCGAAGCCCTGCCAGTTTGTCTCCAGCTCTTGTACTTGTTTGAAGATTAATAAAAGAGACGTTAAATAGTGAAATCAAGCTGAACAAAGACAGAATCAATGAATTCCGCCTCTGATTCTGTCTGAGTACTCTTCTGATCGACTCGTCAGGTCATCTAACGTTCCTACACCCAGCTGTTGCCGAAGTCGATAACGCATGCACGTAACATGTCTTCCAGAGTTTGGATAGTGCGCTCAGACTGCCCATCCGTCTGAGGGTGATAGGCTGTGCTCATGTCTAGCCGTGAGCCAAAAGATTTGTGCATAGCTTGCAACGGTTCTGAGGTGAATCGTGCATCATGATCCGAAATAATGGAGGTTGGTACTCCGTGCCTTGAGACAACTTCCTTGAGATATATGTCTGCTAGAGTGGAGAACTTATCCGTTTCCTTGATAGCCAAGAAGTGTGCAGACTTTGTGAGTCGATCCACGATCACCCAAATGGTATCATTCCCACGTTGAGATCTAGGTAGGCCAGTAACAAAATCCATGGAAATTTCTTCCCATTTCCATTGTGGTATCTTTGGTTGCTGGAGTAGGCCTGATGGTTTCTAGTGTTCCGATTTGACTCTCGCACAAGTCAAACATTTGCTGACGTAGGTTGCTATGTGGGCCTTCATGCTAGGCCACCAATATGTAGTTATGAGATCGTGGTATATTTTATCTGAACCTAGATGCACCGAGTAGCGGGACTTATGAGCTTCATCCATCACAGGCTCGCGTAAGTCGCCATAAAGTGGGACCCAAATACGCCCCGTTACATAGTAGGCGCCGTCTTCCCTTTGTTCTAATCGTTGCCTTGAGCTGCGTAAGGCTTCAGCCCTTACGTTTTCTGGTTTCAATGCTTCCACCTGAGCATCTCGTATCTGTGCAGGAAGACTAGACTGAATAGTAAGCTGTAATGCTCGCACGCGTCTAGGTACAGTATCCTTTCGACTGAGAGCGTCAGCCACAACATTGGCTTTGCCTGGATGGTACTTGATGGCACATTCGTAATCATTGAGTAACTCAACCCATCGACGTTGACGCATGTTCAATTCCTTCTGCTTGAAGATATGCTCGAGGCTCCTGTGATCGGTGTAGATAGTGCACTTGGTACCGTACAGGTAGTGTCGCCATATCTTGAGCACGAAAACAACAGCTCCCAGCTCTAAATCATGTGTGGTGTAGTTGCGTTCATGAACTTTAAGTTGGCGCGAAGCATAAGCAATAACCTTGTCACGCTGCATTAATACACATCCAAGACCCTGGATGGATGCGTCGCAATAAACCACAAAATCGTCTGTGCCCTCTGGCAGTGAGAGAATAGGTGCGCTGCAGAATCTATCCTTTAAGTGTTGAAAAGCTGTCTCCTGGGTATTACCCCAACGATAGGTAACACCTTTCTGTGTCAGTAGTGTAAGCGGCTGTGCAATCTTTGAGAAGTCTTTAATGAACCGTTTGTAATAACCCGCCAGACCTAAGAATTGGCATATTTCCGTTGGTGTACGTGGTGCAGGCCAGTTCCTGATCGAGTCTACCTTGGATGGATCGACATGAATCCCATCCTTGTTTACCACATGGCCTAGAAAGTGGACTTCACGAAGCCAGAAGTCGCATTTTGAAAACTTGGCATACAGGTGTTCTGTTCGAAGGAGCTGCAGAATGAGTCGTAAATGCTGCTCGTGTTCCCCCTGACTCTTGGAGTAAATCAGAATGTCGTCGATGAAAACTATCACAAACTTGTCTAAATAAGGCTTGCACACTCTGTTCATTAGATCCATGAAGACTGCAGGTGCGTTCGTTAACCCGAATGGCATAACTAGAAACTCGTAGTGGCCGTAATGAGTCTAAATGCTGTTTTGGAGACGTCCTCATCCCGGACTCTCAGCTGATGATATCCTGACCTCAGATCTATCTTGGAGTAGTAGCTCGACCCTTGCAGCTGGTCGAACAAGTCATCTATACGTGTAAGTGGATAGCGATTCTTCACAGTCACTTTGTTGAGTTCACGATAATCTATGCACATCCTGAAGGTACCGTCTTTCTTTTTCACGAATAGTACTGGAGCTCCCAGGGCGAAGAGCTTGGACGAATAAAGCCCTTATCCAAGAGCTCTTGTAGTTGCTTAGACAGTTCTTCCAGTTCTGTTGGAGCTAGTCGATACGGTGCGCGAGCTATAGGTGCTGCTCCAGGAGCTAGTTCAATCTGGAATTCGACTTGGCGATGAGGCGGTAGACCAGGTAAGTCTTCAGGAAACACTTGAGGAAAATCGCGTACTACTGGAATGTCCTCCAATCTCTTCTCTTTTGTTGATGCGTCAGTAATAAGCGCTAAAATAGCGGTGTGGCCCTTTCGCAAACACTTCTGGGCTTTCAGGAAGGAGATGATGCCAACCACGGCACCACTCTTGTCGCCTTGAACTTCGAGAGGTTCTTTACCAGAATGGGGAATACAAACAATCCTCTCCTTGCATAAGATCTCTGCTTGCTGTAGGGATAACCAATCCATACCAATGACGACGTCGAAACTACCCAGAGTTATAGGAATGAGATCGATAGAGAAAGTCTGACCAGCGAGGATAAGATTACAACCCTGAACTATGTGTGTGGCCTCTAGACTTTTACCATTAGCTAACTCTACGACATGCTTAGTGTTTAGAAGTGTGGGTGTGCGTTTCAGCGTTTGACTAACTTTCAGAGACATATAACTGGTATCCGCACCCGAATCAAACAAAACAGTAACATAAAAGTTGTCGAGAAGAAACTTACCCATGACCACGTTGGGATCATTCCTGGCATCACCCTGCCCCAGCACAAATGCACGACCCCTAGTGCCGTTGTTCCCATCATTGTTATTTCCCCCGTTGTTGTTTCCGTTGCCTTGGTTATTGTTGTTGTTGTTGTTGTTGTTGTTGTTGTTGTTGTTGTTGTTGTTCTGGTTTCGGTTTAACTGGGGGCAGTGCCTTTTGAAGTGACCTTCAGCGCCACAATGAAAACATCCTTTGTTGCCCTGTTGTGGATTCTGTTGTGCTTGCTGTTGCTGCTGATTCTGAGTTACAGGCCGCGGGCTCCTACAATCCTTGGCCTCATGACCCATCTTGAGACACCTCTGACAACGACCCTTGTTGCACTGGCCACTGTGGTGTCTGTTACAGTTGATGCACCTGGGGTGATTTCCGTGATAAACTCTCTACTCGCGACTACCAGAAGACTGCTGACTAGGGCTCTGGTAGTGGTCAGTCTTTTGCTGCTGAACCTGAGACTGAACTGTAGCTGAACCCTTGCTGGAATCCCCCTCCCATTTTCTCTTGTTGTCACTGAGAGTAGCAGGAGTAGCTGAAGTGGTAGCGGGAGTAGTTGCACTGATACATTTCGGCAGCCTGTTCTGATCCACTCCCTGATCCGTGAGGCGATGAGCTAGACGTTGAATATCCTAGATATTATCGAGGTTAGCCGATGTCACATGGCTCTGAATTTCTGGTGCTAGACCCTTGAGATATAACTCAATGCGCTTGATTGGAGGGTCCACCATAGTTGGACACAAGATGGCCAGCTCGTTTGACCGTTTCGTATAAACTTCAATTTCCGACCCTGTCATTTTCAGAGGAAAGAGCTCCACTTCCAACTTGTGGATGTCATCACGTGTGCAGTATTCCCGTTTGATAAGTTCCTTGAAATCATTCCAAGGGGTGGCGTTAGCAGCTGCCAGCCCTAATATCTGAACTTGCGCATTCCACCAAGTCAGCACAATTCCTTCTAGAGTACCAGTGGCGTATTTCACCCTGCGAGCCTCAGGGCATTCACACATTTCAAATACCGACTCGAGCTTTTCGAACCAATGGAGGAGTCCAACTGCTCCTTCAGTGCCACTGAACGTGCTAGGACGACAGTCCATGAAATTCTTGAAAGTGCAAACAGGTGGCTGAGCGTGTTGACCTGTCGTGTATAGGAACAGGACAAGATTAAATACAAAAGTTGGTTTAGGAGCGTAGGATCTAAGGATCCTAGAGTGAGTTACGACTGCAGGGTATACCTCCTGCTTGTGCAGCTGCAAGTGCCGCAGCAACTTGTTCGTTAATGAGAGCCATCAACTGGGCTTGAGTCATGTTAATACGTCCAGCCATGATCTTCATAGCAAAGGTAACATAAGTAAGAGAGGTTCGCGAATAGTGTGATGACAGAAGAGAGTGAGCACACAAACATTCTCAAGCAATAGGGGTTACGTGTATCTAAGCATACCATGAGCAAAGTTCTATCTAATCTAACAAGTAGGCCATAATACATAAACCATATTACCTAGGATGTTGAGTCTTGCACGTGGAGCGAGGTGTCGTTGGGGATCGTTGAGCAATATTCTGGTTATAGTCCGGTTTTAATAAAAAAGTTTTCCCCATATTAAAACCAAGTTCTCTATAACCAATGGCTCTGATACCAATCTGTCACACCCCCAAAATCCACACGCGGAGTACCACCGCACGGAGGCGTGACATGACCAGGATCAAGCCACCAATCATATTGAACATTATATAGTAAATGAAATTCAACCCATCAATATAAAAGGTGTTCAAAACCAAACATAGTTTACGTATTCAGCGGAAGCATAATTGTAAATATTGTGCATAAGTATCAAGTTCACAAAATGTAAATGTTTACATGGAACTCAACAGTCCATGTGCCCACAAGGATCGCGCCTCCCGTGCAAGCTCCATGAGTACCTATGGTCCTGCAAGGCATGTAACAGAAAGTCAACAACTAGTTGAGCGAGTTCACAGTAAGTTCGTAATAGTAAGTTCGTTGCATCACCATGCGTTATTAACTAAGTCAATTGTATGTTCATTTAGTGGGGGCTTCCCATGTGTGTATGTACTAGACTAGAGGTAACCATAAGTGTTCTTCTTAACCCAAGAACAGTAGTACATACGAGGTTTACGTAGGTTTTACGTAAGTGTCCTTCTTATCCCGAGGACAGTGGTACACGGGGGTTACGTAGGTTTTACGTAGGTGCCCTTCACAACCCGAGGCAGTAGTGAGTATAAGTTTACGTAGGTTTTACGTAAGTGTCCTTCGCACCCTGAGGACAATGATAAGTTACAAGTATACGTAGGTTTTACGTATGGGTCCTTCGCATCCGAGGATGATGGTATATAGTCTAGTAACAGTGTAAGTACAAGTAATTGTTCAATCCCATTTCTTCAATCCCATTCCCTACCCACCGGGAATCCCATGCCTTGGTATGAGTGTGAACTCACCTTGGTTTGCTCGGTATGCTAAGTATGCGCTCACAGTTAATCAATCACGTCCTAAAGTACGCACGTATACATAATCAGTTTATGTTCACTAAGTTCACGTATAAGCACAATCATAGTGGATATTGCATCACTGATCACCAAGTAACACGTATCACATAATCAAAATCATACAAGTCTAGTATAGCATTTAACAGCAGTTAGTTAACTCAGTTAACTTTAACAGGATTTAACCAAGTTACAGTGCAGGTTAACCCTTGACGAAACTTACTTGTTTCGTCATGTAACCCCCCGGCGAAACGCCCTCCGTTTCGTCATAGTCCCTACGGCGAATCACATCCTGTTTCGTCAATTACCCTCGGCGAAACACCCTCCCGTTTCGCCGTGAATTCCGTTTCGTACATATGTCAGTTATGTCATGAATCAATTACGATTGCAGAAAACCCTAATCATTTGGAACAGCCGTATCACTCTGAAATCGATCAAACAATTAACATGTAACATCAAGGTCATCGATTATCATAAAGAAAGTCACATAACAACATAATCGGTCACACGAATCAAGTGCACATTTGAACACATGATCAATAGCAATCAACCGAACCTAAACCATGGCCTAAATATCGGGTATACTCATCAACAATAATGAATCCTGATCAAACATTAGTCAATCATCAATTAACACATCGGAATCGTCAAGCATTCAAGAACAACATCACATATATTACCACCCCATAAATCTGAATTCGTATTGTTTGCTAACCCTAGCTTAAACATATAAGGGCATCAATTAACGGATATACATGCGATAGGGTTTACACTAACCGTTTTGAGATGAACAAATAAGGATTCAAGAGAGAAAGATGATGATGCAAGATGGTTGTTGCCTTCACACAGTGGAGAAGCTCCTAGGGTTTCTTATCTGTCTAAAGGTATGAAACAGAGAGTCGTTCCATGTTTTAAACACGAATTAACGTTTTGGGCCCGTAATGGGCTTCAGCGTAACTAGGCTCGACGAAACACATCCGTTTCGTCGAGATGCTTGTGACGAATAAATCTTTGTTTCGTCGTTCTGGTTTATGGCGAAACACTTGTGTTTCGTCGGATATGATCATGGCGAAACACTTGTGTTTCGTCAATAAATGTTCTTATTATTCAGTGTACAGTTACAAGTCAAACAGTTAAGCAACTAAACAGTTAACGCGTAATAAATACGAATAAGGAATCTTGGAAACTCGAGTTGTCACAGAAATCTTGCATACTTATACTAGAGCTGAAATCGTAAAGATGTTGGTTATTGAAGACAGTGAATTTAACTTCGATTTTGAAGAGGAGTTGAACAAGTTTGACATTAATCATCAACCTGAATATCAGTATAAGTATGTTGAAGATGCTGATAATTATGACAAAGTGGAAGTAGAAGACTGGAGTGATGAAGATCAGTCTGAGAATGTTAATGTTGATACTTCTAGCTTTCCAACTCTTGCTGAGTTTTTCTATCAAGCAAATGAGGATGAGCTAAGAAGAAAAGTGGCTGAAAGTGTTAAGAATACGAGTTTTCAAGAAATGTCAAAAGAAGAACAACGTGAAGAAAGAAAGAAGTGGTTTAGGTAGGATACAGAAAGAAAATTCAAAAGACCACTGCAGTATTACAAAAGAGATAGAGATGTTTCTCTGGGTGATATCATAAGCTGGGGTTACTTGCCACAAGTCAACGCCTATGCAATCCGAAGAGAATTTGGTGTTTAATATTTCAAGTACATTCAAGATATAATGTCTCTTCCTTGGTGGGATGTTGAAGAATTGCCCAAAGTCAGAACGTTATCTTATCCAGTCAGGGTTCATGATATGCCTACATGGGGCTTGATGAAATTTGAAGCTTTCAAAGAATTTCGTCACTGGAAGCCACAATATCCAAAGAAAGTTAAGAAGACAGATCCTGTTACAGGAATTGAAGAAATAATTTTGCAAATCAAGAAGCCCAGGGTGTTGAAGAATATTCCATTGCCGAAGATGGAACATAATTTTCATGATGGTTTTGTATGTTGGGTGTATAGCTGCATGACGACCAAAGCAGTGGTTGTGTACAAAGTTGGGAATGAAAGCAGATTCATTCATCTGTATGATCCGATGTGGTTGGTGAACTGCTCTGCAAAGGATATTGAATGTTTGTTCGGGAACAAGATTTGGTATAAAGCTGAAGATAAAGATCAAGCTCTGCAGTTTCAGAAAGTTGCTACAATTTGTTTTCAGAAAGGTATAAATTTTGAAAATATGTGGTTATCAAAATGGAGAAAGATTGAAAAGGAAGAGTTTCTGAAAGCTGAGAATGAAAGAAAAGAGTGTGAAGAGAAAGACAGAATTGCTAGATTTACATGTGTGCAAAGACTTGCTAAAGAAGAAAAGAGAGCTGCAAAAGAGAAAGAACAGCTCAGGAAAGCATTATTGAAGAAGCCAAAGCGTCATGAGGAGAAGTTCAAGTCTTTGTGAAGAAAGTTTTGAAGACAGGCTGACTGAAGACTGTGGCAATATCCAAGGGGGAGTTTGTTGATGCATAATGTTTATCACCTACGTCATCAGTCAATGTCGTATCAGTTATATGTAAAAGGTCAAAATGTCAAGGTTATATATGTATTTGGCTAGTTCGCACGAACTGATGTGTAAAAGGTCAGGTCGCACGAACTGGAAGTTGCAAATTCATGCGAAGTGGTCATGATATTTGGTGCGAACTGGTCAGCCTATAAATAGGCAAGTTGTGTTTTTCATTTGTAACATTCCAGAGAATTTTGCCACGAAGTGATGTTGGATTCTCTCTGTACCTGAACGTCTAATATCAATGAAAAATATGTTTAAAGTGACTTTCTAATCTTCTACTCCTATTCTAACACTGATTGACGGTTTCTAGTCTGATTCCACCTTTCTAGAGACCAGATTTGACTCAGATTGACTCGTATTGGACGAATCCTCGATCCTACAACTATCATCACGACTCTACCTCTAGAGTCGTTACCCACTCCACATACTGATACCGTAGAGCGTACCGTTGAGATTCCTCCACCTATTGTGCCAGAGTCAGACATACCTTAGTTAGGATCGTTAGCGTCCGTTGTACCACCGCTAGTTCTCATACGTCCTGGAAAGAGACTTCGCACTTTAGAGAACACAACATATACCTCCAGGGATGAGACTAGGGATGAGACTGGGACTGCATCGAAGAAGCTGAAGGGAATCTGGGTGGACAGATGTTCCCATTGCGATCGTCAGATTTCCACATTGCAAAGAGAGTTAGTGTCGACGAAGAGTGCGATGCAGGACTTAGGAGGACGGGTGGATGCTTGTGAGGACATTCAAGGATTAGAAGACATCGTGAGAGACCACATGGCCTAGAGGATTGCGGAGCTGGAGCAGTTGGTTGCATTGTCGTTACAGTATTTGGGATTTTGGTGATTGTATAATTGTTGAACAATTTTTATATCTTTTGGTTATCTTTTGTTTAAGCATGGGTGATGCTTAGATATTTTAGGGAGAAATTTTTGATAAACTTGTTATGGTGTTAAATTCTTCTACACCAAATTTTGCTACAAACAAGTGATGTAAATTTCTGCCGTGAAATATCAAACAATGAATTTTGGTTTGAATTATCCAAATTTTTATGTGATGATGGTTACATGTGCTATGTTAAATCCGTTTCACATTTAATGATTGAATTATTCAAATATTGACTCACATTGTTATTATTGCTTCAATAATAGAAAGTCAATATGCCACCAAAAGCAAGAGCGAGTTCTTCTGCCGATGGAATAGGATTTTCTATCACTCCCGAGGAGTTAGCACGAATGGTTGCTCAGCATGTTATCGATGATTTGGAAAAACGAGGAATTATTCGAGTTGTAAACCTTGGACATGGTTGCAAGGAGAAGGAGCACGTTCAGGGAGAAGTGCCAACTGAGAACATAGCAGGTAGAATAATGATTGGAAAATTTTGTGAGTTTCCTATGTTATGATATAATCTAAGAGTAATCTTGATTTTCATTAACTTGGTAAACAGTACACGGATGTATGCATGAAACATTCCAGGGCCCTAACCCAAGATCATTAGCCGGTATTGCACGAGATGAAGAGATGGTGTCTCATGAGCAGTCGGGAAGTTTCAGCAGCATGATTGTTATGATCATCCAAAGTATTGAGTATAAAGATAGAGATGTGAGAAAGAACGAAGCAGAGAATTCAAGGAAGAATTCGGAAGGGAAGCGTGAGACAGAGCTAATAAGTCAGTTGTGGACAGAGCTGGTAATTCTAGAAAGAAAGCGGGTAAGAAGGGTAAGGATAGTGTCGGTAAAGGAAACCCCTGTCGACAAGCCAAAGGTATGTAGTCGATGTGGACGAAACGGACATGACACTCAACAGTGCTATGCTAAAAGCATGATAGAGGGAGTCAAATTGATGGGATGTTACCAGTGTGGGAAACAAGGATAACTCATAGAGTAGGAGTTATTAAAATATTCATGTGAAATTCCATTAAAGAAAACTGGGAAGCACTTAAGGTTACGATACATTACATTTAAGGAATCTCTTAAGTAGGACTATGTTACAGACCTAGGCTAAGGGTTGTCTTTGATGGTTTTAGTCTAACTTTTGTGTTCTGAGGTTGCAGACTTGTACAAGTCCAAACACTTTAGATTATTTGAATAATGTGTGTAATAAATTTCAATATGTGTAAAAAGATATGTTTAGGATATATGTATCATAAAGTTCGATATGTGTATGATAAATTTTTAAATGTGTAGTATAAGGTGTTTTTGGCTAATTAATAAGAGAAAAATTTTAATACGATGAGTTATTAAGTATTTATTGTTTTATCTAAAAAAATCCAAAAAACCCACAAATTTCTTTAAAACGTTTTTCTAATAAAAATCACTATATTTCATTACAAAAAAAAAACATTTTTTTTTTCGAGTAACAGTTATGGATGCACATGTGCATATGTATCATTTCTTGGACAAATTTCGTAATATATTATCAGTAGTAGAAAAATGCACTTTCATTTACATTACAATCCGCAATACACTAATTTTTACAATACCAATATTAAGAATGCACATGTGCATCATTATGTATAACCATCATATAATGTGTTTTGGTACAAAAAGTTTGTGATTTTAAATGATGAAGTAGGACCACATACATGTGTTTTGTTGTTATATCTAGTGGTTGATGGTTTGATTATATTTGTCACTTTATGATGTAATATGTTGTTTGGATGGTATAAAGGGTGTTGATGTACATGTAATAAAGTGAAATCTTGGTAATACTATTGTATTATCGATGGTAAAAGGCAATGGTATTGTATTACGGATGGTAGGGGGTAGTGTATTATGGATGGTATGACAGATGAAAGGGAATGTGTATTCAAAGTGGTGTACTAAAACACGTTATAACATGTTCATATATATAGATGCACATGTGCATTTCTAGTGTTGTTAATGTTATAACAAGTTCATACATATTGATACATGTGCATTTCTATTATTGTTAATGTAAAAAGTAGTGTATTATGAATGGTAGTGCAAATGAATGTGCAATTGTCTGATATTAGTAATGTATTACGAAATTTGTCAAAGAAATGATACATATACACATGTGCATGGATACTTGTTACTCGATTTTTTTTGGGTTTTTTTTGTGACGAAATATAGCGATTTTTTTATAAAAAATAGTAAAAAAATATTTTTTTGAGTGTTTTTTGATTTTTTTACGTATTTTTTGGTTGTGTTCACACTTGATTCTCGCGGTTCTCGCAATAAAGCGTGGTTCCTGACGGATCCTTCTCATATATATATATATGTAGGGATGTTTCAAATGAAAACCACTTTTATTGTGAAAACTCGAAACTAACTAAAAAAGCCTAAAAAACACACAAAATTTTTTTTTTTTCATTTTTTTATGAAAATCGCTAGTTTTTATATATATAAAAAAACTTTTTTTCAAAAAAAAAAAAAAAATTTGTGTAGTGCGCATGTGTAATAATACACATGTGTAGTACACATACATATGTGCAGTATTACACATGTGTACTACACAAAAAATTTTTTTTTTTCTTTTTTGAAAATTTTTTTTTATATTAAAAAACCTGCGAAATTTTGATTGCAAAAAAAAAAAATTTTGTATGTTTTTTTGGCTTTTTTTAATTAGTTTTCGAGTTTTCACAATAACTAATGGTTTTCATTTGAACCTTCCCCTAGATATATATGTACATATATATAGGGGATGGTTCAAATGAAAACCACTTTTATCGAGCAAACTCGAAAACTAACTAAAAAAGCCGAAAAACACACAAAAATTTTTTTTTCAATTTTTTTATTAAAATCGCTAGTTTTTTTATATATAAAAAAACTTTTTTCAAAAAAAAAAAAAATTGTAGTGCATATGTGTAATATTTCACATGTGTAGTACACATACACATGTACACTACAAATTTTTTTTTTGAAAAGTAGTTTTTTTTAGATAATTTAAATAGCGAAAATTGGTATGCAAAAAAAAAAATTTGGTATGTTTTTTAGGCTTTTTTAGTTAGTTTTCGAGTTTTCGCGATAACTAGTGGTCTTCATTTGAACCTTCCCCTATATGTATATATATAGGGTAGGGATAGTGTACAAAATGTCTAAAGTGTGAGAAATGTAAGAAGTATTTTACACTATTAGATCTTTGATCTAATGGTTGAGATCAATAGTGACTAAATTATAAATTGTGTTTTGTTTAGTTGGACTGATTTGAAAATTGTAGAGGTAATAGTGTCTTTGTATATGTTTCAGATTAGGTAAGTTTTGCATTTTTTTGGTCAAGTTTTGCTATTATTATTAACGTTTTATCGTTAAGAACTCGCTAAAAATCTTATAAATAGCTCAATAAAGAACTTTTTTTTTGAAATTCCTTTATAGGTTAAACTAACTGGAAACTAAAATTTATATATTTTTGATAGGTTTAAAACGGATTTTAGCTATTAAATCAAATTTATGCATATTTTTGGGTTCTTTAAAAACCAAAAATCCAAATAATTAAATACCTAAATCTTTCAATAAACATTGAAAATTTATTTCTATTATCAAATGATCATACTAAAAAAGCCTGCGACATTGTCAAACTTATTTTGAACAAAGTTTCTCGTTTTTCTTATTTTTGCAAAGTTTGTTTAGTTTTAAGATTTATCACAACCAACCATTTTTGGTGATCAAAACCAAATATGTAAGGGTGTTGTTAAATGCACTCTCATTTTTTTTTAATTTTACTGGTTGCACTCCTCTCTGAAGTTTGTAAATAAATACAATCAACCTTTGTGTTTTCTATTTTTTAAATAACTGTTTTTCTAATTAAGAAAAGCATTATTATTTTTTTCAGTTGTTGTTTTAGGAAGTTGTCGCAACCCCCGTCCCCTAATTACCCGGGAACGGGTGGCCACGGCCAGTTTCAGTGGTATCGGTGTTTATCAGTTTGGCAGCGGAAATTACATCAGGACCGTAGTTAGAAAATATTGTATCAGATTAAGATACCACACTTTTATAATATTAAACACGTGGGAAAATCCCAAGTTTTCAGTACACACATTTTCATAGGGATAAACCCTATTTTATTTAAATAAAACATCTCTTTATTTAGGTAACTTCTATAGCCACTTTTCCAAGCCTTCAGTGCTGTCCAGCTGACTTCTATTTGGCTTTCACATTTTGTTACATGAAACGCGTTTAAAAACATTTTGTCAGTGGGAAATACTGGTGAGTGAATCACAGTTTAATCAAGATAGGTAAAAACCGTTTACAACATTGAGTTGTTTATTTTCTACTTTAATGACCACCCACGGTACTGTCAACCCGACTTGTAGTTATGTTACTACTCACAGTGTAGTAAAAAATTTTGTATACAAAACCCCAACATACCGACGATAATTGTATAATACAAATACTTAATCACTGTTTAATATAATGTAAATCAATTGAGGTTCTTATAAATATTGACACTCCCCAAATTATAGCTGGTGAGCATGATCGGCTGGGGTGGAAAGATCTGGATGGTAATCTTCAGCATTTTGAAACCAAGGTGGTTTGGAATAGCTTACGGAATAGAGAGGATAAGGTTTTATGGGTTAAATCGGTTTGGTTCGCTCAATGCATTCCTAGACATTCATTCCACTTGTGGCTGGTTATCAAGAACAAGCTAAAGACTCAAGACAGGTTGACCGTTTGGGAAGCTGGCAGTGCTACTAACTTACAGCTTATGTGCTGTCCTTTATGTAAATGTGATCGTGACTCTAGAGATCATCTTTTCTTCCAATGTCATTTTTCATCGGAGGTTTGGGGATCGGTTAGGAAATACATTGACATGGGGGGTGTTTTGAACACCTGGTCATCGATTATTCAATGGATGGAGCTCGTTTCTAATTCTAGAACGCTAGAGCATATTATCTGCAAGATCCTGGTTGCGGCTACCACGTATTTTATTTGGCAGGAAAGAAACAACCGTCTATTTTCTACTCTTGTTCGAAATGCTGAGGCTCTCTCGAAGATCATTATTGATACGGTTCGGCTTAGAATTATGGGATTCAAGGTGAGTGGGGAACCAAAGTATGACAAGATTCTGGAAAGGTGGCTGATCTCGAAGAATATGGCTTTGGAGCCGGGCTAAGGAGGTTTTCTAAGTTCGGCTGTGTGTCTTGTTTTGGGCTGTGTTCCCTTGGTTTTTATTTTTCTTTTGGTTTTGACGGTTGTCGGGTTTGTGTCTTTATTTGTGTTGCTAGGTTTGGTATGCCAACCCTAGAAGTGTGTGTTCTTGTCTTAACACACCCTGTTTTTGTTTGTTGGTTGATATAAAATTTCACCGGGGTAACCCTTTACCCAAAAAAAAAATCAATTGAGGTTTTGTAAAAACAGTTTGCAAAAAAAAAAAAAAAAGAGGATTACTCACATTGCTAACTTAGGGTTTTCCTTTGTGATTTCCTAGTGATTATCTATTAATTACACAATGCACACGCGTTAGTATGATAACCCAATATTTACATTAGTAATACCCTCCCCGAGACAGAACTCCAACGACTACGTCGAGCAGAACCTCGACAGCCGTTACGGAATCCTAAATCAATCGGGCAGCGTATCTAATACGTAACCGGGGGTTAAAATACTTACAACGAGGCAAAGCTTCGCTAATGGGGGGGGTATAATACCCGGGTATTGTGATTACACTACAGAAATTTAGAGAGAGAATTTGTTTTGGTGCGAATTGTGAACTGAGGCCAACGACCTGTATATATAGTGCCTGATTTCGAGTTTGTTGCGCCCCGCGTAAGAGAAGGGGAAGGCCTACGCGGCCCGCGAGCTAGGGTGGGTAGGCCCTAGCTTGTCCGGGTCACCCCACTAGCCTTGACACGATTGTGTCACGTGGCGGCACAGGGCTGTGCCTCGTAGCCAGGCGCTCGCGGCCCGCGATGACTCAAGGTCAGTCTGTCGCGGCCCGCGACAGACTTGTTTTCATTATTTTTATTTTATTTTTAATTATATAAAGGTATTTTCGGCTATTTCTCGCATATGGTGTGTATTTTAGGACATATTGGGGTATTTTAAATATATTAGGGGTGTCGAAAAATTTGGAGGGTTGTTATATCCTCCCCACCTTGTTTTAGAACTCGTCCTCGAGGTCTACTGGAATAAGTGCGGATATTTCCTTTGCATTTCTGATTCAAGCTCCCAAGTGTACTATGGTCCTCTCTTGGAGTCCCATTTTACTTTGACCAGAACTAATCTCTTGTGTTTGAGATTCTTGACTTTTCTGTCTTCAATCTGTAGCGGTCTTTCCACAAACTTGAGCTTCTCATTTACCTCTATATCATTAAGAGGCACTACTAGTGATTCATCGGCTAAACACTTTTTGAGATTAGATACATGAAATATATCATGTATTTCTGCCATTTCCTCTGGCAGTTGTAGCTGATAGGCTACAGGTCCTATTCTTCTAATAATCTCAAAAGGTCCAACATACCTGGGGCTTAGCTTTCCCCTTTTGATGAATCTTACCACTCCTTTCCAAGGAGAAACTTTTAATAATACCTTGTCTCCTACTTGAAATTCCAACAGTTTGCACCTGTTATCTTGCATAACTCTTCTGTCGATCACGTGCTGCTTTTAGTCTTTCCTTGACTTGCACAATTGTGTCGGTTGTTTCTTGTACTATATCTCAGGTCCAGATAGTTGCTTTTCTGCAATTTCTACCCAACAGACTGGAGTTCGGCACTTTCGTCCATAAAGTGCTTCGAATGGTGTAGCATTGATACTGGTATGATAGCTATTATTGTATGAAAATTCTATTAATGGTAAGTGATCGTCCCAATTACCTCCGAAATCAATTACACAAGCCCTAAGCATATCCTCCATTGTCTGGATTGTCCTTTCGCTTTGTTCGTCCGTTTGAGGATGATAAGCGGTGCTTAGATTCAACTTGGTTCCCATGGCTTTTTGGAAACTTGTCCAAAAATGAGAGCTAAAACGGCTATCTCTATCAGACACAATTGATAAAGGATTTCCATGTAATGAAACTATTTCATTTACGTACAACTTAGCTAGTTGTTCCAGACTGAAAGTTTCCTTCATTGGTGGGAAATGAGCTGACTTAGTTAGCCTGTCTACAATCACCTAGATTGTATCATTACCTTTTCTTGTCTTGGGTAATTTGGTAACAAAATCCATTGTTATCAATTCTCATTTACATACTGGCATTTCTAACTGCTGCAACAAACCTGAGGGTTTCTGATGTTCAGCTTTAACTTGTGAACAGGTTAAACATTTAGAAACATAAGCTGCGATATCCTTTTTCATTCCTATCCACCAATTTTTTTTTCTTAAGTCCTGATACATCTTACCACTTCCAGGATGCATTGTATATTTAGACTTATGGGCTTCCTCTAGTATACGGTGGCGTAGGTATCCTAATTTAGGTATCCACATTCTTTTCTTATGGAATCTCCAAATTCCATCTGTTCCGTGCTCTAATTCCTTAATCATTCCTTTCAACTTTTATGTATCATCCTTGATTACTGATTCTTGTGCTTCTCTAATTTGTTCATTTAAATCTACTTGTAGGTTTAATTTAAGAGAACACACTCTTTTTCGTTTTTCGTGATATTTCCGACTTAAAGCATCAACTACTACGTTAGCCTTTCCTGCATGATACTGGATATTACAATCGTAATCACTAAGAATTTCCATCCAACGTCTTTGCCTCATATTTAACTCCTTTTGTCCGAAAACATATCTTAAACTCTTATGATCAGTGAAAATGGTAAACTTACTACCTTAAAGATAATGTCTCCAAATCTTAAGGGCAAAAATTATGGCTCATAATTCCAAATCATGGGTAGAATAATTCTCTTCATGACTCTTAAGTTGTCTCGAAGCATAGGCTATAACCTTTTGACGTTGCATCAACACACATCCATAACCTAACTTAGAAGCGTCACAATAGACTACAAAGTCTTCAGTTCCTTCTGGTAACGCTAATATGGGTGCATTGGTTAATCTTTTCTTAAGAATTCTAAAGGCTTCTTCCTGTTTTGGTCCCCATTTAAAATTAAAAGATTTACAGGTTAGCTTAGTTAAGAGAATGGCTATTCTAGAAAAATCCCGAATAAATCTTCTATAATAACCAGTCAATCCTAAGAAACTTCTAACCTCGGTTGGTGATTCAAGGGTTTTCCATTTGGTAATTGCCTCAATCTTTGTGGGATCCACATGAATTCCTTCATGATTGACTAAATGCCCAAGAAACTGCACTTCTTCTAACCAAAATTCACATTTCGAAAACTTAGCATAAAGCTTTTCCTTTCTCAATAAACTTAGAAGTGTGTGCAAATGCTTTGCATGTTCCTCTTTACTCTTAGAGTAAATGAGAATATCATCTATAAAGACAATTATAAATTTATCCAAATATCGCTTACATATTCGGTTCATCATGTCCATAAATGCAGCTGGGGCATTGGTTAAACCAAATGGCATGACAGTAAATTCATAAATGGCCATTCCTTGTTCTGAAAGCGGTTTTAGGAATGTCCTCTTCCTGTACCTTTAATTGATGATATCCTGACCGTAAATCGATTTTTGAGAAAAATCGAGCTCATTGCAGTTGATCAAACAAATCATCGATTCTCGGTAATGGGTACCGATTTTTAATCATGACTTTTTCAATTCACGGTAATCAATGCACATTCGCATTGACCCGTCTTTCTTTTTAACGAACAGTATCGGTGCTCCCCATGGCAATGAACTCGGCTGTATGAATCCTTTCTCCAACAATTCGTCTAATTGTTTCTTTAACTCTTGCATTTCTGCTGGTGCCAAACAGTAGGGTGCTTTGGCAATTGGTGCTGTTCCTGGTAGTAGATGGATTCTGAATTCAACTTCTCTATCTGGCGGTAACCCTGGTAATTCTTCTGGAAACACATCTGGAAACTGAGATACTACTGGAATATCTTTTTGTTCCTTTCCTTTAGTGTTAATGATTATGGAAATCAAACACACTAATGATCCTTTTCTTACATAACTGGTTGTTTTCATCACAGAGATGAATTTCGTGGATGTAGATGGTTTATCTCCTTTAATTGTGATCTTTTCACCCTTTGGTGAATTTACTTGGATTGACTTTTGATCACATAAAATACTGGCCTCATGGGCTATTAACCAATCCATTCCTAATACAACATTAAATCCTGCCAGATTCATTGGGTAAATGTTTGCAATAAACTTTTGATTTAAAAACTCTATTCTTGCTCCTTGCAAGATTTCAGAAATCTTAATGGTTTCCCCATTTGCTGTTTCTACTAGACACTCTTGTGGGAGTTTAGTTAATAGTTGGTTGAGCAGTTTGCAAAACGAAGTATTAATAAAACTTTGGTTTGCACCAGAGTCAAATAATACTTTAGCAAAAACATCATTAACTAAAAACGTAACGACAATCACGTCCGGGATCATCTTTGTTTCTTCTGCAGTCGAAACATATGCCCTAGCATTTTTAGTAGCCTTGTTGTTCATGGCTGGAGCTAGTTTCGGACAATGTGGCTTGATGTGCCATTTTTCTCCACAGTTGAAGCATACTCCATTACTAGGTTTCTTCCTACAATCTTCTTCCTTGTGTCCTGGTAATTTGCAGAAGTTACAGTAGGTGGAGCATCTTCCTAAATGTTTTTTCTTGCAGGCTTTACAGTAAGGTGCAGAGGTAGAACCTACATTTTTCCCACGATTGGAATTTCCATAGCGAAATTCCTAGGTAAGCCTTTGAGCTAGGTTCCTCCTCTGGTCCTCTTCTCGTGTACGTACTAATTCATCGGTCAAGGTGTTTGCTACTTCTACGGCTTCTTCTATAGTTTGGGGTCTAGCTGCCTTGACTACATGCCTAATCTCACTAATTAATCCCCAGATGTAACGGGAGATTAATACTAGTTCTGGTGATGCAAGGGTTGGCACTATTCTAGCATATTCAAAGAATGTAGTATTGTACCCCTTACTATCCACTCTAGTCACTCTAAGGTTTAAGAACTTATTTGCTATCTGTTCTTTCTCACTAGGAGGGCAGAATTTCCTTTCTACCATATTCTTAAACTCTTCCCATTCCATATTGTAAACCCTGTCACTTCCCCTAGACTGGAGGATAGTGTTCCACCATTCTAAGGCTGAGTTCTTATATAAATTGGAGGTGTTGAAAAATCCTTCAACACGCGGAGCAGCTCATATAAACTAACCGGATCTCTTTGACCCGTTTTACTCAAATGGATCCAATATATACTTTCTTTCACTCAATCTAAACCCTAAATTCATTTCATTCACATCCGCCCCCATCCTTCTTCTTCTTCTCTCTCTCTCTCTCACTAGACGCGGTGTCTGCATGCGACGGATTTCACCGGCGATTTCACCATCCTTCTTCTCAGGTATCGTCTTTTTAGCGTTATCGGCATTTTTTTGTGAAATTTTAGGGTTTGACTTAGATCTATGAAATTTTAGGGTTTCTTTCTCCGGTGGAAAAAAGATCCAGGTACTTTTTTTTGGCCAAATGTTTTCTTAGATCTATCATACCACCGTCGACTTAGAGGTTGTTTTGTTTGTTCTGTTATAGATGAAGATGGAGCGGTGGAGATACCGTCGACTTAGATCTACCTTACCACCGTCGAGCCAGGTAATTTTTTCTGCTGAAATTTTTCTCAGATCTACCTTCATTTTTTGAGGATTTTTGATGAATATTGACATATCTGAGGTTACACGACTTGTAGATCTGAGTTCTTAGAGGAATATTGACAGCCCGGATCTGGTATGTTTGTAGCTGATTTACATGCTTATGTTACTGATTATGTTTGTTACAGATCTGGTATGTTTGTAGTTGATTATATTTGTTATAGATCTAATGTTACTGATTAAATATGTGTACTTTTTGTTAAATTCAAACATTTTATGATATGGGTCTCGCAGTATGTGGTGTATTTTGGTCCATTTTATGAAATTACGGATGGGTGGTTCAAGATTTTAATAGATTTCATTATCAGGGTTAAAAGATAATTGTTTGGATTATAAGTAATAGTTGGTTTTAGATAAAATTGTTCATATAAAATATATATCTGTTAGTATAGTCTCACGATGATGATGAAAAAAATGCAATTGAGATGCTGATATTGCTGTTACAGTCTTATGTTTATCGTGTTTTGGTCAATTTTCATATGCCACATGTGTTTTGCACTGTTCATGGTAAACTGGATATTTAACAATTATCATTTGTCACAAAATGTTTAAGAGGTTTGTGGTGGGATAGAATGGGAGATTCAGTACTTTGAGATAGTGAATAGGACTATTTTTTATGCCTTTAGGTTTTAATCTTTGAGATAGAACAATGGGTCAGTATACGAAATTGATTATTTCCGTTTCCGATGTTCGTATAATTGGGTGCTGTTAGGACTTATTATGTCGCATTTGATAAAAAATGTCCCAAAAAAATTGTATTTTGCAGATGCTACAGGTAGCTAGCTGAGTATCATGCACGTGCTGTTGTTTCTGTGAATTCTCAAAAACGCCCTTCGTTAAGAGCGCGAAAGCAGAAATTGCTTAGTTTGTTTGAATTTGCTGATAATTGAAACCTTTGCTGATATTCAACCACAAGCACCGACTCAATCTGTTCAACTGGCAGTTTCAGCACCAACTAAATATGAACCAGAGGCTTCCAGCATCATTTCATCAGCAGAGAGCTATGCTAGAGGCTTCATCAAGTAAGTTATAGACACACATGTTAATCTCATACTTTGTTTTTGAAGTGAGCTTAT
Organism: Helianthus annuus; assembly: GCF_002127325.2. Lineage (NCBI taxonomy): Eukaryota > Viridiplantae > Streptophyta > Magnoliopsida > Asterales > Asteraceae > Helianthus > Helianthus annuus. Next base: position 157,427,317 of record NC_035440.2, on the reverse strand, counting down.
TATAAATTAGTTTCAAGAGTATGTTAAGTGTTTAACTTTTTTTTTTGTTTTGTTCTGTAGGATCTTTAGATTCCACAGCTCAGACAGGAAATTCAAACGGTGGAGATTGTCAAGAAGAGGTGTATCAAAAGGTGCTGTAATTTTAAAGACAAATGAATAATACAATTATGGATCTCCTTTTATTTACACAATTTGAACAAGCAACTACAATTTTCCATTTACAGGTGAAAGCTATGAAGGATCAGTATTTTCAAGGGCTGGCTGATCTGTACCCGAAAATTTTAGGCAAATTGCAGCAGGTAAGTTTCTTGGTCATATCCATTTTAAGCACTGATACAACCCTTTGAAGTTACAATTTCATGTATGACTATTGTTGACCAGGTTGTCCTACTTTTGAATGGAAGTCTCTATCTAAATCTTGTTAGTATCGAGTCACAATGGTTGGATCCTGTGAGTCTAAAGCCTCTATTCTATGTTATTTTTATAGTTTGTTATTCATATGGTGAACTTCTGTGAAATTGTAAGTAACTATTATTTTTTTATTTAGTTCAAAAAAGCTGAGGTTTGCCTTCGTATCAAGTCGGAGCAAAGTCAAAAGTCAGGTAACAGAAATATTACTTTCTAGATATTTGCATCTTCAAGGTGTTTTTTCTTTATCTGTATTATTTTCTAGATATGTCATCTCAATGCTTTATGTAGGGTATGTCTCGGATAGATAGAGTTTTATGTCACGCTAGATATATATTGCGAGTCTAAATGTGATTCGAGTTTTTATTTTTTATTATGGAACATGTGAGATGCTTATGTAAACTATATATAGTGCACATGGCATATTCAAAGGTTAGAAAAATAGAGAATTATGTAAACAACAGTAAATGGATCATTAATCTCTCCAAGTTCTAAAGGACGTGTCTTTTAAATACGCCAACTAGCAATCTGTTTTTTAAATTTATTTTGTTGCTTTATGTGTTTTAAGTGCTTAACGATATAATAGGCATTCTATTTGTATTTCAACTGATTTTTGGTTATACATTTGTAGACCATATATTTTATACTTTTAACCTGTGTATGTACTGATTGCAAAGTGATCCGTGAGTTTTTTCATATTTATGAATGGCAACAATTAGGTGTTATTTGCATGTATTTTTACTTGCATCTCAGGAAGTAAAAGTTAAATGTAGCGGACTGGTTTTATAACCAATTTCTGAAAGTTAAATTTGAACAACTTTTTAACCAAAAACTGTTTAAAACCGAAGCAAATTACATATTCGGTTTTATGGTTTGGTTTTCGGTTTCAAAAGTTTGAAACCGTTATAAACCTGAACAGAATTACATGTTTGTTTTTTTTCGATTTAGTGTTAGAAGTCTAAACTAAACTTGTTTTAAAATCTAAACAGTCAAAATATTTTTTGACCAATTTTTTAGTTGGTAAACAAGAAACCAATATCTTGTTGGTTTTAAACAAGAAACCAATATCTTGTTGGTTTTGTACTAATATTTGAACAAGCCCCAACTGACAACTCCTTATCCTCACGATGTTATGTGCACAGGTTGAAAAGAGGTGAACAGTGGTGAAAAGAGGGAATAGTGGTCAACAGTGATCAGAAGGGTGAAAAGAGGTGAAAGTGGTGAAAAGAGGGAACAGTGGCCAGAAGCATGCTTCCTGTACAACATCTACTTTTGTCAACTGTACAGCTGGGTTGAAAAGTAGATGTCAAAAGTACAGCATCTACTTTTGACATTATATATAGTCAGGTTGAAAAGTAGATGTCAAAAGTACAACATCTACTTTTGACATTATTTGTGTATTTTGTTTAATTTGTTTGAAGGTTCAAATTCCGATTGTGATTCTTGTTTGAACGGTTTTGATTGGATCAGTCGGTTGTTTACCAGAAGCAAATGATTGGTTTCTACTTCTGATGTGGTATATGTATGCTGTTAAATTTGGATTTGGTATGAGTTGCAAGGTATTGTTTCAATCCTATGTGTATTGGATGGTATATGATAGTGTTGTTATGCCGTTTGAAAATTTGAATAAGATAAAACTCTAAAAGATGTAAGGTTCTTTAGGTGAAATGTGGAGTGTGACACTGGATTGTATGGTGCCTTAGCTTACCTTAGGGTTTATTAGTGTGGTTTATTACTTATTTCATAAATAGAAGTTTGAATATCTTACTTAAATGGTTTGGTTTATATGTGAGGAGATGCTAGGTTTGTGGTCAATTTCATGAAGTAACTTGACTAATGATTGTGATTGTTTCATGGATGTTAAGATGTCTAACTTTGAAGCTTATATGGTTATGATAGATTTGGGTGAAAGACATATGGGGAAGATGTATGCCATGCATCAGAAGTTAGAGCCGAATGTATGGGCCAATGCAGACTTGCAGCTTTTGAATCCTCATGAAAGAGAAAGACAACTAATCAAATAGAAGAAACACAGATGCCAGGACATGAAGAAGATGTATGGCATGGCAATACTTATTATTTAAAACCTTTTATTTTTTTAATTTATTTATTAATACTAAAGATGTTATTTTGGTGGAAACGTACATGTGAAACACTGTTTTAATAAACTTGTGCTTGATCATCTTTTTGATGTAGCAAGGATTAAATCCATGTTAACTCAGCCTCCATCGGCAAAATGAATAATGGACCTCGCATGAAGTAGACCTGGCAAAACATGTGGGTTGGTCAGGTGGGGTAACAGATTAGAATGCGCCAGTCTGAATAAGGTCATTGCGGTTTGGGTTAGAATGGGTTTTGACAAAAATGGGTACGGGTCAAAACAAGTTTTAATAAAAATGGTTGTTTTGCTACCAAAGTTATCTGCAGATGCACTAATGGTTTTTGCATTAACAAATCCAAGATCTGATCATGCCAAGTTAAGATGGATGCACATTTCCTACCCCAAAACTGTTGCTTGCCAATTTACAAATCGAAGATCTGATGATGCCAGTCAACTTGATATCTTATTTGAGTAAAAAGCCAAAAAAATAAGACACAAACCCAATCCATTTTACAACAAAAGCTTTCTTTATATCGAAGCAGTTTATGCATCATGTGATTTAGGATTATGTACATTGAACATGAGAAATAGATTATTAAATGAAATAAAGGAATGAATTGGTAGGATATTTTAAGAGAGGTTCACTATTTTCTAACTTGAATAATAGAAATGACCGAAGTAAAAAATTTTGGTTGTCCCACATCGATGGGAAAAACAAAACCAAGTATAAAAACAAGGCCTCACGTAAATTATGACCAAACCTTGTGCTTTTTGGCCATAATTAATTAAGTAGGGGTAAATGAAGTATTTTTTGGGGTTTAAACTTAGTGAAAAGTATATTTGTTTAAAAACGAGTCTTTTGTTAGTTTTTTTTTTAACTTGAAATGAAATTTTTAAATGTTTAGTAGGAGGTGGTTAAACGAACCGAACTAGCCTCAGTAACCAATTAATCAAAACCGATTTAGCATCACTAACTGGTATCAATCTAGCCTCACTAATCAATTTATCAATTAATCAAAACCTATCTAGCATCACTAACTGGTACCGATCTAGCCTACTCACTAAGTGATATGTTTCAAACCGAATCACCCCGTACATAGCCCTAAACTCACCAACCTAAGTGATATGTTTCCCGCCGCATTACGCGGGTACACGACTAGTATATATATATATATAGGGAGGGGCTCATGCGAGAACCATCCTTATTGTGAGAACCTTGAGAACCAATGTGAACACAACCTAAAATAACTAAAAAAACCTAAAAAAAAAACATAAAAAAACCTAACCCCCACCCCCCCTCCCCAAAAAACCTAACCCCCCCCCCCCCCCAAAAAAAAAAAACCTAACCCCCCAAAGCTAACCCCCCCCCCCCCCCAAAGCTAAATGCTAAAAACTAAAACCCCCAAAAAAACCTAAAAAAAACCTAACCCCCCCCCCCAAGCTAAAATGCTAAAAACTAAACCCCCAAAAAACCTAAAAAAAATCTAAAAAAAATCTAAAATTTTTTTTAATATTTTTTATGCTCAAATCGCTACTTTTAGTGGCAAAAAAAGAAAATTTAAAAAAAAAATTACAAAAATTTTTTTTGGCTTCGAAAAGTAGCGATTTTTATATAAAAAATATTAAATTTTTTTTTGTGTGATTTTTAGCTATTTTTAGGCATTTTTGGTGTGTTCACATTGGTACTCGCGGTTCTCACAATAAGAGGTGGTTCTCGCATGATCTTCTCCCTATATATATATATATATATATATATATATATATATTACTACTAATGATAGGGGTTCATCCAAAAGTCCATATTACGCTCGTCATATTTCCAGAAGAGTCGTTCCCCTATTTGTCTTATTCTCTCACTTCCTTCTAAAATCTCCTTACCAAAGGTTCGAAGTTCTTGCACATTCTCAGTGCTCATTGGTAGTGCGGGTGCTGGTATTGGGTTTGGGAACTGGAGCATGGGTTCCTCAGGTGGGTACGGGTTCTCTAGAATTTCCCTGATTTATTGGTCGTTATCATAATATGGGTCTAGAGGCTCCAGGTTTGGGTAGGCTGCTAGGTTTGGCATGGGTTCGTGTGGTATTGGGTAGCGTTGTTCATAATCTCATGGTCATCAAACCAAGGTTATAGTCTGGGAGATGGGGTGCTGGTACTCTAGGTATTTCAGCTGGGTCAAAATCATGCATTGGGATTTGGTCTACAGGGTTTGGTTTCAAATCCATAGGTTGTGTGGGAAATAGTGGTAATGGTTGGGGTGCTATAAGTTGTTCAAGATTAGGTCTGCAGCTATAGTTGCTAAGATATGAAAATTTGCTAGACTCCTATTGAGCATATCCTGTGTGTGAGCATTTGTTTCTGTATTAGCGGCTGCTAAAGCACACTGCTGCTGAAGTTTTCTCATTCTTTTTCTACGTTCATGGGCTCCTCTGCTGAACCATCCTCTTTTCTTCGGAGGGAATGACTCTTTAGATTGCGCTTTGAACACGAAAATCCTATCTTCAGTGTCAGCCGAATACCCTGAGAGGGTAGGCTGTGAAGAGGTGCCTTCGTCCCTAGGTGAGCTGGACAACTGACAGTAAGCGTCTGAAGGTCCTTCGTCGCTCATACTGTAAACTAACAAATTGTCAAATAACACACAACAATAATATACATATATGCACGTAGTTCCGTAGATAGTTTCCTAACATTTTGAATAATATTTTGGTGTCAGGGAACACTTCTGTGGCTGAATCAGTGACTTAGCTCTGATACCACCTTCTGTCGCAACGCCCCTCCCCTAATTACCCGGGAACGGGCGGCCGCGGCCAGTTTCAGTGGTATCGGTGTTTATCAGTTTGGCAGCGAAAATTACATCAGGACCGTAGTTAGGAAATATTGTATCAGAGTAAAATACCACACTTTTATAATATTAAACACGTGGGAAAATCCCAAGTTTTTAGTACACACATTTTCATAGAGATAAACCCTAAACATCTCTTTATTTAGGTAACTTTTATAGCCACTTTTCCAAACCTTCAGTGCTGTCCAGCTGGCTACTATTTGGCTTTCACATTTTGTTACCTGAAACGCGTTTAAAAACATTTTATCAATGGGAAATACTGGTGAGTGAATCCCAATTTAATCAAGATAGGTAAAAACCGTTTACAGCATTGAGGGCGGTCGCGCAATTACATTTGTTTATTTTCTACTTTAATTACCACCCACTGTACTGTCAACCCGACTTGTGGTCATGTTACTACTCACAGTGTAGTAACAAATTTTGTATACAAAACCCCAACATACCGACGATAATTGTAGAATACAAATACTCAATCATTGTTAAATATAATGTAAATCAATTGAGGTTTTGTAAAAACAATTTGCAAAAAAAGGAGGATTACTCTTTAAGTAGTTAATGCGGTAAAATATCGGATATCGGTCAAGGACCAATATTTGAGATATCGGTTATCGCGGTGGGATATCGGTAATTTTAATATCATGCTAAATTTATATATATCGCAATTTAACACTAACAATTGTAACAAGTAAGAACTGACTAAGACTTAAAACACTAACATTTAACAGTAACAACTAATAATTAAGACTTAAAACACTAATAGCAGCAATAAGAAGAAAAATGAACCGTAGAAGTAAGAAGAATGGTACTGATATCGGGAAAATCGGTGATTTATCGATCAAATATCGGTCCTATATCGGTCAAATATCGGACAATATCGCTGATATTATCGGTACCGATATTCTGACCAATATTTTGTACCGCTATCTCGGCAGGGGACCGATAACCGATATATCACTGATATATCGGTTGATATATCTGGATATTAACTACATAGCAGGCAGCGTATCTAATACGTAACCGGGGGTTAAAATACTTACAACGAGGCAAAGCTTCGCTAGTTAGGGGGGTATAATACCCGGGTATTGTGATTACACTACAGAAATTTAGAGAGAGAATTCGTTTTGGTGCGAATTGTGAATTGAGGCCAACGACATCTATATATAGTGCCTGATTTCGAGTTTGTAGCGCCCCGCGTAAGAGAAGGGGAGGGCCTACGCGGCCCGCGAGCTAGGGTGGGTAGGCCCTAGCTTGTCCGGGTCACCCCACTAGCCTTGACACGATTGTGCCACAGGGCGGCATAGGGCTGTGCCTCGTAGCCAGGCGCTCGCGGCCCGTGATGACTCAAGGTCAGTCTGTCGCGGCCCGCGAAAGACTCGTTTTCCTTATTTTTTTATTTTTAATTATATAAAGGTATTTTGGGCTATTTCTCGCATATGGGGTGTATTTTAGAACATATTGGGGTATTTTAAATATATTAGGGGTGTTGAAAAATTTAGGAGGGTTGTTATAGAAGTGCTTTCAATGTTATTAAATTTTTTTTTTAAAATAACGTTTTTTCTAACTAAAAAAAGCCTTAATTTTTTTCAATTTTGTTTTAGAAAGTATTTTCGATGAATAAAGTTGACTGGGAGTTGGGATTGAAGATGATTATTGCCTTTTTGTTCACAATTTTTTTTTGTTTTCGTTTTGAGCAGAGGTTTGTAAACGAATCGAACGAACATGAACGAGGTCATGTTTGTGTTCTTTCGTTAAGAAAATGTAAATGTTCGTTAACTGTTCGTGAACACATGTCATACAGAAGTTTATGTTCGTGTTCGTTGGTTAAGATAAAAAAGGGGGAAAATCAAACTTTTAAAACATTTAAAACTTTTAACAAATCAACAAAAACGAATGAACATATTATCGTACGTTCACGAACGCAGTCGAATGAACGAGACATTTGTTCATGTTCGTTCATTTAATTAGTCGAACGGAATATCTTGTTCGTTCATTTAAACGAACGAACATAAACGAACTTTCTTTTTGAACGGTTCGAACTGTTCACCTATTCGGTTCGTTTACAACCTTAGTTTTGAGTACATTCTCGAACAGAGACAAAAAAGGAAAAAAAAGGAAAAAAGGAAACACCAAATAGATTTATTTGAATATCTCTTTAAAGTAAATTATACAAACAATATTTTATTCACATGTGATTTAGTTGTTTATCATGCAACAAATATTAAAGATTGTTGCGTGCTGCAAAGATGTGTGAAAGTCTAGTGGTGAAATCATAATACATAAACAAAATTAAGTATTAGTATATATATATATATATATATATATATATAGGGAGAAGATCATGCGAGAACCACTTCTTATTGCGAGAACCGCGAGAACCAATGTGAACACAACCAAAAATGCCTAAAAATAGCTAAAAATCACACAAAAATGGTTTTTTAATATTTTTTATATAAAAATCGCTAATTTTCGAAGCAAAAAAAATTTAAATTTAAAAAAAAAAATTTTTTTTTAAAAAAAAAAATTTTTTTTAGCCACTAACAGTAGCGATTTGAGCATAAAAAATATTAAAAAAAAATTTTTTTTTAGATTTTTTTTTGAATTTTTTAGATTTTTTTAGGTTTTTTGGGGGTTTAATTTTTAGCATTTTAGCTGGGGGGGGGGGGGGGGTTAGTTTTTTGGGGGGTGGGGGAGGGTAAGGTTTTTTTTAGGTTTTTTGTGGGTTTTAGTTTTTAGCATTTAGCTTGGGGGGGGGGGTTTCGGTTTTTTTTTTTGGGAGGGGGGGTTTAGGTTTTTTTTAGCTATTTTAGGTTGTGTTCACATTGGTTCTCGCAATAAATGGAGTTATATATATATATATATATATATATATATATATATATATATATATATATATATATATATAGGGTCAGGATTTAGAGAAACCGGTGCAAAGTGTGAGAACGCTTATGAATCGTCCGATCAAAACAATCTATGGACTAGATTGGCGCGGTGGCGTTTTCGTAAATAACATCAATTTTATTACGTGGACGCGCTTCATTCAGGGTAAAAATGTCTTTTGACTTCTCCACACAAAACACCATCTCATGAAATAAAACGCCAAATAAATAGCACACACCATTCTAACTAAAAACGCCATTAGATATAAAACGCCAAACTTAATTATAATAAAATCCTGCCTAAAAAAACCGCCAAAAAATCCTCTATATATAACATCTCAGACCTTCAATTAAAAACACACACAAAACCTCAAACGCCATATTTAATATATACAATTCGTCTTAGAAACGCCAAAAACCCAAACATCAAATATTTTCTAAACCAAAACGTTTTTTGAAATTCAGTTGGTTGTCTGTAAGGTTTCACTCAATGTAATGGACAAAAATCCTTAAGTGAGGATATTGTCCATTTTATTGAGTAAAATCTTATTTACTTTATCGTTAACTTCTATCCAATTTATAACGCCAAAACATACAAAAACATTATTGAGGTTTGTTGTCAATAAAGTTTAGCTGTATGGGGTGGACAACATTGTCAGTAATCTTTCTTAACCGAGGATTAACAATGTTGTCCATCTCATACAACAAAACATTATTGATTTTAGCATGATCAAATTTTGAGGTTTAAGGTGCTTTTATTTAGTGGCGTTCTTTTTATGGTTAAAACGCCAAAATTAAAAAATCAAACATCGTTCATTGGAAAATTCAAGATTGTTGGCTGAAGTGTGTAAACTCAATAACATTTTGCTGGATGAGAAGGACAAATCTTCAAGAAAAAGATGTTGATGTCAGACTTTGTGCTTCCAAACGGCCACAAAAAAAAAACTACTTGAAAAACAACAAAACAAAATGAATCATACGAAAGTCGAACCAGCCAGTTAAGATGATTCAAAAAAGAAGAAAGAGACTAGTGACAAAGATCAATTGTTTATATATTCTTTTTTTAATTTTCTTTTTCAGTTGATTGTTATATAATAAAAACGGCATATATAATAAAAACGTCAGACAACAAATGCTTGTTAAAACGCTATCATGCCGTAAAATGCCCCAAAAACTCCCAAACTATAATAAAATTATTTTGGAAAAGTATTATAAAAACCCAAAAAATAAAAAAAAATAAAAACCAAACTTGAAAATGTAACTAGAAACAGTAACTACAAAACAGTAAAAATGAAGAGACGGATAATTTATTATATCAGAATCTAAAACGCCAAACTTGAAAGACGGGACGTGTTACACACTTCAGAGATAAAAGCTTATAAAAACAATAATTACAAACAGTAACTGAAACGACAAATAGTTTATTATAATAATGCATCGCCTAACCTACGCCGCCTAAAAAATCCTATAAAATAATACCTCTCAGCAACTTTCATTTAATCAAAAAAAAAAAAAAAACGCCAATACAACTAAATACCACTCACTGTAAAACGCCAAAAAAATAAAAAAATCAAAGATAGCTAATATGCTTTCTTGGATATTCAGTATTGTTCTTCCTGAAGTTTCTGTCACACCCCCAAAATCCACCATGCGGAGTACCACCGCTTGGAGGCGTGACGTGACCAGGATCGAGCCACCAATCATATTGAACAACGTATTTAAGTAAATAAAACCAACCACAATACGATTGGTGACCAAAAGCCAGTTAACCAAGTTTTAAATTAAACAGCGGAAGCATAATACGTGATACCAATATATAAGTTCATAGTCCAAAACGCAAGTTTAATAAGTTCATAAGGATTTAAATATTAAGCACGGAACATAACAGTCCGTACACCACAACGACTCCTTCCTCGTGCAAGCTCCAAGCATTTAACGACCTGTAAGGCATGTAACAACGAATCAACAACAAAGTTGAGTGAGTTCACGTTTGGTTGTTTAGTTTTAAGTTGTTTCCAAAAATGTGGTTTGTCTTTCGTTGGCGTAATTGCCGTGGGGGTTACCCCGTAGTTGAAAGAAAATTTAACCAGTTCATTCTTTATTACCCATACCCTGTCCATGATTAGTGGGGGCTTCCCCATGTGAACTACTAGACCGTATGATATCGACTACTACGCAAGTAATTTGTGCCCTACATCAGTGTCTATCATCACTGATGGTTTGCCATAGTCCATTAGTACACGCCCGTCCGACTGGCACGGTGTGAGGTTTGTTAAACCTAATAGCGCTATTAACTAATGACCCGCTCGCCATTGGCCTCGGCGATTAAGTCGATATAAAATGAGGGACTTATGATAGAGTTTTGTCTAATAAGTTTAAGGTTGTTGTCCTACACAAGGAGGACGAACGTACGTAGTTCTCCCAAAGAGAATACGCAGGATTAATACTGGCATCCTACCCGAGGAGGATGGCCGTACATATCCTACCTAAGTAAGATATGTAGATTCCGTTTTAATTCTTTAACCCATTCCCAAACCACCGGGAATCCTATGCCTTAGAAAGTGTGTGAACTCACCTCGGTTTGCTCGGTTAGATTCTCAAAGATAGCTAACAGTCGAGGTCGGTTAATCACGTCCTAGTATGATTACCACTTAATTTATTAGTGACTTCAAATAAGCACAAAATTCCTACACGCATCTAACACATAACATGCATCACTTTAACGGTTTATGCCCGTATCAGCCTCCCATCTATTCCCGTTCATAAGCAAGCATATGATATTGCATATAACACTTTTATTGACATATATCATGTTAGATTATTCACAGATAGCATACTCGACATTTAGACGCGCAAATTACAACTTATGTCGTTTCAGCTTTTATACTCAGAACTGGGATGTTTCGGGGATTTTAATAAAATGGTTATCTTATTTCAAAAATTCTCAACTTTTTACAGAAGATGCTAAACGACCCAAATATTATTGTGTAAAAATCTCGGGATCTAATTCATCACCAATATTTTATTAAAAATCATTTTCCGGACTGCAATCAGATTCATTATTTTCTGACTGCAGTCTACAGAATAATTCATTAAAAATTCATTGTAAGTCGGATTGACGAAATTCCAGTGGAACAATTACTACGACATCAGTGTCTATCTACTGTACAGATTTCATGGGCTGATTCGACACAGAACTCAAGTTATGACTAAAAATATATCGCCCATTTTCTGCAGTAAAAATGCAGCTCTAGCTGCTGTTACAAATCAGGTCTTTAAAAATAGTAAACGAAGGCCAAAAATTATGATTCCAGTGCCATTAGAACCATATTTCATAATACATAAATCTAGACTTCAGAAAATGCATTTTTTCGCTTTGTTAAGGTTCGGTTACAGCCAACTGAAGTTGGCTGTAATCACTAAACAACTTTCTGTTTTTCAGCTTTAACATTCTAAAGCGAGTTATATTGGTTCCGTTAACATGCATAATGATCAACAACATTTCTAGTAATCAATATTAGCAAGTATTCAGTAAGAAATCAGTAACATCTCAAGATAACATCATACTAACATAAATACATCATGTTTCATCTTCTTGTTTAAACCCTTTTTGGTGTTCTTGTAGATTTAACATATTACATCTTTTAATCACGAAACAAGATGAACAAAGGTGACATAAGGAACATACTACTAGCTTAAAGCTAGGGATGATTCTTAGTGAAGAAGATGGAGAAGGTGATGGTGAAAAGCAAGTGAAAGAAGCTCCTTAGAAAGTCCTTCAACTTGCAACCTCCATGGATCAACTTTGAAGCTTTGAATGGCACTTGATGTTGGAGGAGATGAAGATGTTGAGGGGTGGTGGTGGTTTCGGTTTGGGGGAGGCCGAAAGTGAGAGAGGGAGAGAGTAGTGAAGAGAGAGAGTGATCTTTGAGGAGATATGGTGGAGATATGAAATGATGGCATGCCTTGGGAATCATATATGTAGAGATTCTTGAAGGATTTTGCTCAAGATTACAAGCAACATAATAATAAAATAATCAACATCATGATTATGGTGTGGGTCCCCTAGGTGGGCCGTAAATGGAGGGGGGGGGGGGTTAATTGTAACATTTTGATGGTAAGTGGTAAATACTAATTCAAATCCAAGCATATGGTTACATATGTTAGTTAGTGAACATTTTAGTGGGTGTTATGGTGAACGGGGATCATAACTAGCCAAAAATAATTAAATAACGTTCTTGACAAAAATTTAGTGTCCCGGGTAATGTCCGGTTGTCCGGTTAAATATCGTTTCGTTAAAGTGTTTAATTATTCTGTAAGGTGTCTTATATATATATTTTTGTAACACAACTAATTCCTAACACTCAGGAAAACATACCGGACTATTTAGTAACTTTTCTGTATACTACTAGTATGTTAACACGCACATGTAAGTATGACACAGAAACAGGAAACAGTTATGTAGTTCAACACAGTCACTAAGCACTTTAATTATCATAAATAAATTGTACGGAATACATGGAATTTTGAGGGTTGTCACAGTTTCACTGAATAGATTGTTAGGTGAGGGGAGTAACTCAGTAAGATTTTGCTGCATGAGATGGACAAATCTTTAAGAAAAAGATACTGCTAACAATCGAATGTCATTTTGTGTTCTTAGTTCTTGAATAAGGTTTGGATGAGGAGAAGAGATCAAAGACACTGAAGAGTGGGATGATTATAAAGATCGGGATCAAGATGAAGAAAAAGCGAAAAACCCACCCACACGTCAGAGATCCATGTCCCCAAACATCCACAAAAAGCCACTTCAACAGACGAGCAGGCAAAATTATCAAACCGATGGGTTTGTTAAGTTTTACATAAAACGCCATATATTTGGTGACAGTTCTTGTACTATTAAAGAAGAGAGAGACTGATGACAGTGAAGATTGTGAAGAGAGATCCGATTAGGATTTTTAATTTATTTTATTCGCTTCTATTTTTTCCATGTGGTTGTAATATAATCGTACAATTGTAAAACGCCAAGATACCACAAACGCCAAAATGTATATAAAAAATAAAAAGAACAATGGGCCATCTTGTTTAAAACGCCTTGAAAAACGCCATTCAGATAGATTTCCTGACCCCCCTAGGGTTCCAATGGCATATGATTTGAAAAAACGCCATAAATGCCATAAACACCAAGATGTTAATACAATGAAATCATTAAACGCCATTAATTATTGAATTTGGTTAACGCCAAAAATCTTAAACCCCAAAAAATAAAACAATATTGTGAAAAGCGGAACTAGAAAAGCAGAAGATAAAATGTCAAAAAAACCCATACGCCCTAATTATATCGCGCGCCACGTGTTGGGCCAGGATGCGTTCTCACCGTTCTCACACTTTTGAGCGTTTTCTCCTGATCCCGTTGTAGAAACTGTGAGAACGCTTATGGATCGTCCGATCAAAACAATCTATGAACTAGATTAGCGCCGTGGCGTTTTTGTAAATAACATCAATTTTATTGCGTGGACGATCTTCATTAAGGGTAAAAAAGGTAAAACATCATTGCTCACATAAAACGCCATTGAAAAATAAAACGCCAAATAAATACAAAACGCCAATTTTATCACTGCGTACTTTTTCTGTGTTTTTATTTAAGCTCTCTACTACAAAAATGCCACAAAATATAAAACACCATAATATATAACGCCAAACCTTACATCCGGATCATGTTAATTACATTTTCTGTTATAAAAATAATATCCCGCCTAAACTACGCGTAAAAAGAAATCTACAAATAGAAACGTCTCACCACCTTCCATTTATCACACCAAAAAAACACACAAAAAACACAGTGGTTCCTAAAAAACTACAACTTAATGTAAAACGCCAAAAAATACAACGATGGCAAACATCTTTTCTTTGATACTCAGTAATGTTCTGCATGAAGTTTCGCTGAATGATTTGTTACGTGAGTGTAGTAAGATTTTGCTGCATGAGATGGACAAAATTCAAAAAAGAGGGACTGATGACACCCAAAGTACCAGTGTAAATGCTACTTTGGCCTCGATGATTATAATGAAGACGACGGGCAGATAGCATCCACCCACAAAGGGTTCATCTACATCTCCAACATCCACAAAGACACTTCAACGCATGAAAAAAGAAAATTGTTGGACCCAGTATGGCCTTAACAACTTCTTTTTACGTATTATGGCAAGTGATTTCAGTATATGTGAAAAAGATGTGCGGAAATGGAAATCAGACTTTCAAAAAACAAGACCTACAGAATTATCAAGTTTATATCACTTTGAAACAAATTAGTTTAACAAGGTGATTGTAAGATTATTATCTAATACAAATGAATCTTGATTTCTGTGGGTGAGAAGGGCAGTTGGAGTTTGAGCGTTTGTATGTGAATGATAAGCTTCAAACTCAAGTATCTTCTGCCTCTCGAGCCTTCTATTTATAGACGGCTGTGGACATGAATAAACAATTGTTTATTCATGCAATAAGTCCTACATAAAGTAGCAATTTGACATATTCATTGAATCCATCGTTCAAGTTGCATTTGTAATCATGAAAACCAATAATGTCATGCTTCGGTCATGGGTGGCAGGATAGAGTTGTGATTTTAGACAAGTGGGTCTGTTATCAGAATTTCTGATAAGCCACTTCATCAGAAATTCTGGTGAACAAATCATCCAAAAGTTTGATCATCAGATCCATCAGAAACGACCTTCTCTGATAATCCAAATCAACTCTTTATCAACTTGAGATTCTTTGTAGTAGATACTTTGCTTTTCAGTTGTCCCAACTATTTTTCTTCATCGTGCTGTGTTCTTCAGGACTGTTATCTTCTTCAGAGATCCAGTTGACTGAGATTTTCTTCAATACTTACAAATAACGTTTCCTAACAGTTTCCCCCTAAGTATTGTAGGAAAATGAACTATCTCTATGTCCAAATGTAAACAACTTTTAACTAATTCTTGAAAAAGAAAGGTCAAGTGACTATGTCCCACAGACATAAAGCATAAAACATAAAAGTTAAAGCATAGACCATCCAACGATTTGTAAAAGAAAAAAAACAACTTCTAAATATTGTTCAAAAAAAATTTCTATCTCATCAATTCATTCAATTGATCTTCACTCCACTTCTGTGTTTGTCTCCTGGTTTCAGCTTCTTCTTGTGATCAATTATCTTTTGAGTTGCCTTGTACATCCATTTATATCATTCTCTTGCTTCCATCCAATCTTCAATGCAATCTTCAATTTTCTTTCTCAGCTGCTCATTGTTCTTTCCTTTCATCATGAGTTGCTCTTGTTTATCATTTATGCAGTTTCTTATATACTTTAAAGTTTGGTTTGAGTACCTGAAAATTTCACTGATTCTGAATAGAGCCTTCTCATTATGAGCATCTTTGAAGACTACACAGATTTCTGGTGTATCAAAGATTGCACCAGTTCTTGCCAATTTTGAAGGGATTTAAGCTGGAATACTTGTGTTGGGTGGAGGTATTAACACCTTAGTGCTATACTCGGAATTGATACACAGATCAAAATCTGCTAATGCTGCTCTTTTGTATAATTTAGCTCCTGCATTTTTAACACTGTCAAGGGCTCTTCTGATCACTACTGAACCACCTTTCCATTCATCAATGATGTTCTTCATCTTGACTATGTCCATTGGATGAACTTCATCAGCCAGGTCTACATCAGTAACTTTTTGAACATATTTGTCTTTTCTGACTAGGGTGTACTTGTTTTGACTTTCATTCCCTAGTAAGCCTCCTCCAGTAGTCAAAGTATCAACTCTTCCAATTGATACTATTGGAATGATCAATTTGTTGTGCAATATCACCCAGCTGCCATTTTTTTTTTGTTCATAAATACCTGTACTCATTGGTGAGAGTGGCCTTGTTGGGTTGTCTTCTGGAACTTTCCAATAGTAGTGCTTCAGATGTTCTTCTGGATACATGATTGTGTGTAGATCACCTTCCAGCACTTCTGATTCTTTGATGTTGCCTTCTGAGTCTTCTCTCATTATTTTTCTTGGCCTTTTTGAGGAGGTCACTTCATGTTCCATTCTTTGCTTCTCTTTTGTGTCCATCCTTATGCTAAATTCTGTTTCTCCAATGATGGTTGTAGTTGATGGTTGAGCTAAAGTGTATTCTTTATGTTGGAAACTTGAAGTGTCTGGCTTTGATATGCTTGGTAGAGGACCCATGGGTAATTTTGTTTATCTGGTGGTGGACCCATGGTCTGTTTTTATTTTTGGACTGTTACAGTTTCTGTTTGCTTTATTTGTTCTTGTTGGATGGTTTCTGGTTGATGTTGGGGACTTTCTGACTCTTTTGATTGTCTTTCTTGTGGAATTGGAGTCTTTAGTTTATGAAGATCAACTTTTGCCAGTGTGGCAACATTGTATTGCAATCTTTTTACTAGCAAGTGAATGTTAGTAAGAGATTGACTGTTTGTTTCTTCTTGCTTCTTTATCTTCTGAAACTCCTGATTTTCTTTACTTCTTTGTTCATTTAATTCCAGTACCAACTTTTCAAAAGCCTCAGTTAGACTGCTGCTGTTGGCTCTGAGCAGTTGTATTTCTTCAAGAAGCCTTCCTGAACTTGAACTTTCTCCTGCAGTTGCAATCACTGTCATCTTTTTCTTGATATCACGCAGTTCTTTAAGAGCCTTTTCCATTTCTGAAGAAGTTCCTTTGTTTTCTGATGACTTTTGTATTTCTTTGAGAGCTGCACTATTTTCTTCAGTTTGTTTCTGCACAGCTTTGACAGTCTCTGATAGAGCTTTGACTTCTGATTTTTGATTTCTGATTTCTTCCAGTATCAGATCAAGTTTTTCGTTCATGACTGTTTTCTCAGCAACAGCTTCATCTTCAAGTTCTTTATGAAGTTGTTTTAGAGACATAGATGGTTGTTCTTG
Source organism: Helianthus annuus (assembly GCF_002127325.2). Lineage (NCBI taxonomy): Eukaryota > Viridiplantae > Streptophyta > Magnoliopsida > Asterales > Asteraceae > Helianthus > Helianthus annuus. The sequence goes on along the minus strand of NC_035440.2, from coordinate 157,410,171 downwards.
GGAAATAGGAGAAACAACAGATGTTTCCCTTCTAACACCACCAGAAAACACATTTTCTGATGTTCTGAGGTTAAGAGGATTGGAAGTATCCAAATTCTCTGTTTCCTCACCAGAAATTTGAAACAAATTCAAGTCCTGGTTTTCCCTCACATCCTTGAACCTTTTCAAGTTCTCCATGAGTTGTTGAGAAACTTTTATTTTTCTCATCCAGGTTTCCTTGATCAGTGAACTGATCTCCACCTTTTGTTACCACATTTTCCTCCTCAGAGTTTGACTCAGAAAATGGGTCTTTTGTTTCACTCACATTTTGTTTTGTAAAAATAGTGCTTCTTTGTAATATTTCATATCCTGGTTGAATTGATTCATCAGAATCACTTTCAGAAGTATAAAATATATTGAGTTTAGATTTTATTGCACCTGTTTCTCCAATGTGTGAGCCTTCAGCATGATGTTCTTCTGTTTCGTGAGTCATATGCACATCTTTATCAGCTGGATGTGGATCAGATTCATCCTACTGCTCTATTCTTGGTGTGCTTGATTCTTCTGCATCATGCTCCATGGGTGACACCTTTTCAAATCCTTCTTTTGTCTCTGCTTGTCTACTTAACATTCTCATGTATTCTGCTCTGTATGATGAATTTTCTGGTACAAGATCCATCATATTTTCTGGTAGAACAGGTACATCAAAGTCTGACTTCCATGACCCTGCAGCACTCCAAGGTCTCATAATTTCTGATTTCCACATATATTTTGATTTTGGAGTTTGCAGATTTCTTTCAGAAAAAGCATCAGAAATTATGATGGATAAAAATCTGGGAAAAGGTAGATGTGAATCTATCTTTCCAGTTTTGGTCAGAATTGATCTTTTGATCAGATTAAATATTTCTGTTCCAAAATCAATATTCAACCCAGTTATAAGGCTGAACATGATTGTTAGAATATTCATATTTATCTGATCCGTAACTCCGATCTTGGATGATAAGCATTTATTCAATATTTCCATCAATACTTGCCAGAAGGCAGGTAGCTTGTTCCTCTTGAACTCGTTGATTTTTGAAATCTTTGCCTTGCATCCCATTACAGCATCAAGTTGTTCAAACATGTCTTCTTTTGGTGGTGCTTCTTCATACTCTTGATTCAAGGGTAGTTCCAAACATTCCCTTATTTTCTCCGGTGTGATTTTGATGAAGATATCTTCCCATACATGTGCTGTTAGCTCCATATTTGTACTATGTGCTTTGAGAGTGTGTACAACTTGTTATATCAATCTTTCTGGTACCTCTCTGATCTTTGTAAGAGCATGAGCTATTGGGCTTTTGATCAGAAACTCAATGAGAATTTGACACTTCACATCATATTGTTCGATATTGGTGTTCATTGCTTCATTGTTGTTCTTCAAAGGCAGATATTCAGCTTCAGTGATTAGGGGAACATAGTGTTCAGCTGGAGGTGGACTGGTGTTTGAGGCAGCCATTAAGGATTTGGGTTTCTTGCTTTTGAAAAGGGTTTTTAGGGTTTTGAGAATTGAGATTGAAGATGGACGTCTCTGTTGTTGGAGAGGATATTTATAGTGAGCTGAGACAGAGATTTTTGAGTGTTTTTAGTGGGTTGTTTGTATTCAAGGTGTTTTATGACACCTTAATGATGTTTTAATCTTTTAAAGAAACAACCGTTTTTGAAAAACCCTTGGTTTATCTCTAATTTAATGTATATCTCATTCAAGACAGTTAGAGATTCCAATGATTTTTAAAAGATAAACACTAGTTTCCAACTTGCACCTTTTTATGTGGGACCCTTTTTGATTTCAGAATTGGTCCAATCAAAAGCCTTTTCTTCAATTGAGTGTTTTCCCATGTTGTCCTTTTGATGATATATATAAGATCTCTAAATGTTTCATAAAGAGTTGAATTTTCCTATATTTATATCATCAGAAGACATTTGATTCATTTATAGGAGTCTAAATCAAGACAATTTTTTTTTAAGATGAGAGGGAATGAGTGGAGTATGATAAAATTTCTTACCTTGATCTTGTGTACTCCACATTTAGTTCTGATGCATCAGGAAGTCTCTTTCATATAGCTTGTTCCAGTCCCCAGAAAAAAATTGAGAGAAACATATCTAAAAAATAATCTAGCTTTTTTTTTTGTTTCTTTGCATCTGATTTCTGATGTTTTAATGAAATTTCTGATAAATTTTATCAGATTCTGATGATTTATCATATCTTATCAGATTTCATTTGATTCTTACCAGATTTTCCTTGTTATCATCAGATAAGATTTCTTAGTTCCCCCTGGACCTATTGATATATTTATCTAACATTTAATTAAGAAAAACTGAATATATTACTGAACAAAAGTGGGTTAGAACACAAAACAACAAAAAAATTAACAAGCTAAACCAAACACAGACAGACCTAACTACTCATCATCTTCATCCAACACGTTATACATGCACTTCACATATAACCAGAGACTGGTTATTCTTCCTGTATGAAAGGTTGATGGAACCAGGGAAGCAACTCTTAAGTTTTCTTGAAGTGCCAGTTTAGCTCTTGTATAACAACTTCTCACACCACCAAAGTCAAGTTGACTTGTGATTACTTTGGTTACGAAACGAGGGTATATCAGAAAAGGATTACGGTCATGGACGTTTCCTTCTAAGTCTCTCATGAGAAACTTAGCATAATTGTAAGGTTTTTCCTGTACAATAGCATGCGCCACTTCCATCATCCTGTAAGACAGCTCATTAAAGTGTCCTGTCTTTTTCGAAAAGCAGACACTCAGCTGTGTTACCAAATATTGAAAAGGTGGTATGAACCCAGATTTGCAAATTTGCCTTGACACATTGCTTGAATTGTAGCCCATTTCAGTCAAGGTCTTTTGCACTTCTGCCTTTTCCAATATACTGATCCTTCGATAGTCACCCAATTTGAGGACATCTCTGAGTGTTTCCTCTTTTAGGGTGATCTCTACCCCCATAACCTCACTTCTTATCCACATAGAAGTGCCACTCATAACAACTTGGGCATTCCACCAGAACTCCTGAAGAAGTTCTGGATATATGGTGGACATGTGTAGACATGGCAAAGCCCAAAGGACTTCTCATGATCATATTATACACAAACCTGCAGTCCTCCCATGCAGGTCCTTCTAAGTTGGATCTTAATCTGAGATTATGATGTTCGTAAAGTTTGAGAGGAAATTGGTTGGATTCCATTGATCTTGGGTGGTTCATTTTGAAATAAGAAGTTTTTCTGATGGTAGGCTTTTGAAGAGAAGATTTTGTTGTGAAGAATGTCTTTTTCAGATTGTTAATATTTATAGGTGAAAGTGATAGTTTCATATTAACAAAAAAAAATTCTTCTCTTCATTTAAGACGATATCTATTGTAGTGAATATGACAGTCTACTGAGCCTTTTATGTGAGTAAGCATTCAATAGGTGGGCGGCTACTTTCATAGCTCCTAATGATATTGGTGCTTACGTGTTTCTGTTAAACTCCTTATAACCGAATGACGTTGCATGTGCAAAAAAAAATCCCCTTTTTTTTAAATATTTGTGACGATTGAATTCTTTGGATTTAATTTTATCTTCATGCATGTCATGCTTCCCCCCCCCCCCCTTTTTAAACAAAAAACAAAAAAAATAAAAGAAATTTATACAGATGGTATATGTATGAAGATATGGACTTTTGATGATTACTGATTATTATGCACAATTTAAACAAAAGTTCCTGATGTAAATCAGAATTTCTGGTAAATCATCACATTTTGTTGATGATTCATTAGATCTTCTGATTTTTCATCAGATAGATGAATTTCTGTATCAGAATTTTGTTTAATTGTCCTTTCATTCTCAGTAACTTGATGATTATCAACTTGGTTTTCATTTTGTTTTGTTTTTATTTCTGAAACATTTTCATCTCTTATGTTGACCATGCCAAGTTTGCTGTTTAAAAAATTATGTCTCTTTTCATCAAGAAGTTTTGTGAATATATTAGCAATTTGGTTTTCAGTTGGAACAAAATACATTTCAATGTTACCTTTCTCCACATGATCTTTTATGAAGTGATATCTGACATCTATGTGTTTGGTTCTTGAGTGATGAACTGGATTTTCTGTTATTGCAATTGCACTCTTTGAATCACACAGAATTGGTATTGTTGTCAGATTTACTCCATAGTCCTTCAGTTGAGTTTGCATCCACAGCACTTGTGAACAACAGCTTGCTGCTGCAACATATTCTGACTCTGCTGTTGATGTGGCAACACAGTTTTGCTTCTTGCTTGCCCAACATACGAATTTTCCCCCAAGATTTGACAAGCACCAGATGTGCTTTTTCTGTCAATCTTACACCCTGCATAATCTGCATCTGTGTATGCACTTAATTCAAGGTTTGTATCCTTTGGATACAGAGACCAAGTTCTGAAGTGCCTTTTAGATATTTGAAAACCCTATTTACAGCTTTTAAATGAGATTCCTTAGGGTCACATTGATATATGGCTAGAAAACATGTAGCAAACATGATGTCTGGTCTACTTGCAGTTAAGTATAACAGTGACCCTATCATCCCCCTATAGGTTTTAATATCTACACTTATTCCATCTTTATCAGAATCCAATTTGTTCCCTATTGCCATGGGAGTTTTTGAAACTGAGCAGTTTTCAAGTGAATATTTTTGTAGAATTGTTTTGACATATTTTGATTGACTCAAAAATATTCCATCAATTCTTTGTTTGACTTGTAACCATAAGAAAAAGGTTAATTCACCCATCATGCTCATTTCAAAATGGCTGGTCATTAACTTTTGAAACTTTTTGCAAAATTTTTCATTTGTTGATCCAAATATAATGTCATCAACATATATCTGAACTAACAAGGTATGGTTTTTGTGTGTTTTGAGAAACAGTGTGGTGTCAATAGTACCTTTGGTAAATCCAGAATTGAGTAAGAAGTTTGATAATGTTTCATGCCAGGCTCTTGGAGCTTGCTTCAATCCATACAAGGCTTTATTTAATCTATAAACATGATTTTGAAATTTTGGATCAACAAAGCCTTCAGGTTGTTGCACATAAACTTCTTCTTCAATTTTACCATTTAGGAAAGCTGATTTTACATCCATTTGATAAACTTTGAAATCCTTGGATGCAGCATAAGCAAGAAAAATTCTCACAGCTTCTAATCTAGCTACTGGTGCAAAGGTTTCATCATAATCAATACCTTCTTGTTGACAGTAACCTTTGACTACTAACCTTGCTTTGCTCCTTGTGATTATGCCATTTTCATCAGATTTATTCCTGTATAACCATTTTGAGCCTATGACAGATTTGTTGTCACACCCCCAAAATTACCACCTAGGGAGTGTCCCTGTTAGGCGTGTGACGACTAGCAATGAGCCACCAATTACATTGAATCACAAGTTTGAAATAAAACTTCGTTATTTAAAGATACTAAAATCCCAACATACGTTATTCAAAACCATACGTTTAGCGGAAGCGTTAATGTAGCGTAATATAAACGTTATCCAAACAAACATAGTAAATAAAAGTCTGATAATATATCCCTCGAGCAACCATGACCACTCGCGCCCTCCAGCCAACAAGTTCCTGCTTTCTAAGCACCTAAGGACCTGCGAGCATGTAACAAACGTATCAGACAAAGCTGGCGAGTTCACAGTTTTAGAAAACGTTTGTTACCCGGTGTATGTAAAACAGTTTAATACCCAATGCAAGTAATATTGTTAATATCTCATTTCCAAACACGGACGGCTCACGGACTGCCCTTCCCACGTACTCCTATCTAGTACTGGGCCAGACTGGGTCATTAGTTCACCTCCGTCCTCTACAGGCACGGGGTGAGGGTGCCAAACCTAAGTAGCGCTACTAACCAATACCCGATGAGGGACTTACAAAAGATGATAGGTGAGAATATTAACCAATATACCCGTTTTTACCCAAACCACTGACTGTCCCCAACCACTGGGACGCATGCTCGAATGTAGTGAACTCACCTTGGTTTTGCTCGGTTGGATTGTTTACTTGATTAACAGTTGAACAAGCGTGTCCTAAAAGGATTATCGGTAACAGTCAATTTTACATGCATTTCACATACAACTAATTCATGTATTCAAGGTTCACGTCAAGCATTTGCATTGCTCACGTACGCACACATGTAGTTCACATATGATTCGAGTAGCAAACACATATCCTTATACTACTGTAACAGTTAATCACGTCATGAAATCAATACACACATAAAGATATCACATAGTTACTGTTTAATTTTCCAAATATCCGTTTATTGGCATGATCATGTTAGGAATCGCATCTTTCACAATATGTTAATTTCATGATATGCCTAAGGCCTAACACCAATTTCCCAATCCAAAACAACAAACCTCCTGAAGCACCCGACCCGAAACAATTTATTTTCAATTCATGTGTACGGTCCGTTATGTGCCAGCCGCCCAATTCATGTGGACATACGGTTCACTGGCGTCAAACCAGGCCAGCAACAACAACTACCCAGCCCAAGTTGCAAAATAAAGTTCTCCGCCCACTATCCCATTTACCGGTTACGTGAACAGTTCACGGCTTGCTATGTACTCGACACCTTTAAACTTTTACTTATTGTGATGTCATAAATTTGTTTCCAGTAGCCCACCGACACACACATGGTATTTCGGTCCAATCCCTTATCCCACAACAGTACATGGTCGGTTCTTATTACTAATTTGTTATATGGTTATTATTTGTTTGACTAAAATTCTACACCCAACCCTATGAAACCAATAATAACCCTTTGCACTTTGTTTGATGCTCTGACACAATTTCAGATGTGCACATGCTTACTCTTACAATAATTAACAACATTGGACCGATTCCCTGTCATCCCTTTTCTCTTATATCATGTGCATAAAACAATAATATACATGGATATTGTTTTCATGCCATTGGACCAATTTTCTTGTATATCATGTGCACAGTTATCACACTACATATGGAATATCACACACTAGTTTCACTTAGATGTACAATTATTAAATAATCAAGTAATTCCAATGATCACAAGAAACACTAACCGAATGACTAATGGAAGTAGATGGTGATGATCACGACAGGGGTTTTGCTACGGCCGCCCACACTTGGTTAGGGTTTGAGATATGATTATGCTAATCATTATAAGAAAACTAGGAGTAAATATAAGCTAAACCAATGGCCAGCCCTTAATCGATGCCCACTTGGGCTCAACCGAACCCAATCGTACAATCAGGTAATGAAAATGAGTTTAGTTTGGGCTTTGGTTGATGTTGGGCTTGGGTGGTGTAACTTAAGGTAGTTCGTAAGTATGAGCCGGTTATGATGTTAATAAACGTGACCCACAGACCCACCTATACTAGTTGCATGCTAAGACGCGGCCAAAACACAAAAGATACGAGGAACAAGTTAGAATACTAGCACAACGCGTTTAATCACGATTAAGAGAGATGAATAGCAAGAAGCTAGAATTTGATGAGTAACGCTACTAACCTCGGAAGTTTTGAGTTGTCACATCATCCCCAGCTTGAAAGAAATTTCGTCCCGAAATTTGACAAGTAAGCATGAAAGGATGAAGTGAGGAGTCAAGGTTGTTGCGGATTTTGCTCGGGTGCCACATCATCCCCAACTTGAAGGGGAATCTCGCCCCGAGATTCACCAGTCTTGCTTGACTCTTCTATGCCTTTGGGGAAGAGGTGAGGGTACTTTAGTTTCATCTGATCCTCGCGCTCCCACGTGAACTCCGGTCCACGTCTTGAGTTCCAACGAACCCTAACGATGGGAATACGACTGTGTTTACGCACTTTGACCTCCCGGTCCATGATTTCGACGGGTTCTTCAACAAATTGCAGCTTGTCGTCGATTTTTAACTCTTGAAAGGGTACCGTTAATGGGTCGTCAGCATAGCACTTCTTCAACTGCGACACATGAAATACATCGTGAACATTACCCAGCTCAGTAGGTAACTCCAATCTATAAGCCACTTTACCAATACGCTCCAGAACCTTAAACGGCCCAACATATCGTGGATTCAGCTTGCCACGTTTCCCAAAGCGCACAACCCCTTTCCACGGTGAGACTTTCAACATAACTCGGTCATTCACTTCAAACACTACCTCCTTGGAACGCTTGTCTGCATAGGCTTTCTGACGATCACGAGCAGCTGCCATACGTTCTCTGATTTTCACGATTTTCTCTGAAGTTTCGAGTACTATCTCAGGACCTGTGATCTGACTATCACCCACTTCAGCCCAGCAAAGAGGTGAACGACACTTCCTCCCGTACAGTGCCTCAAATGGTGCCGCCTTGATACTGGTGTGGTAGCTGTTATTGTAGGAAAACTCGACTAACGGCAAGTGCTTCTCCCACCCCTTTCCAAAATCAATAACGCATGCCCGCAGCATGTCTTCAAGTGTCTGAATAGTGCGCTCACTCTGACCATCCGTCTGTGGGTGGTAAGCGGTGCTCATATCAAGTTTCGAACCGAACAATTTGTGCATAGACTGCCATAATTCGGAAGTAAAGCGCGGATCTCGATCTGAGATAATAGAAGTCGGCACTCCGTGCCTAGAAACCACCTCTTTAAGGTACACCGCTGCGAGCTGCGAATATTTATCTGTCTCCTTGATCGCTAAGAAGTGTGCTGACTTTGTGAGACGGTCGACAATCACCCATATAGTATCGTTCCCAGCCTGCGTTCTCGGTAACCCCGTAACAAAATCCATAGCGATCTGTTCCCATTTCCACATGGGTATCTCCGGCTGCTGAAGTAGACCCGAAGGTTTCTGGTACTCTGCTTTGACCCTAGCGCAAGTCAAGCACTTACTCACATATGTGGCTATGAGGGCTTTCATATTCGGCCACCAATACATAACCTTAAGATCGTGATACATCTTGTCCGATCCCGGGTGAATAGAATATCGTGACTTGTGTGCTTCATCCATCACAAGTTCTCTAAGATCACCAAACAGAGGAACCCATACTCTTTCCATGATGTAGTAAATACCATCAGATTTCTGTTCAAGCTGCTTTTCCATACCGCGTAAACCCTCAGCTTCGATGTTCTCTTCCTTCAATGCCTCAGTCTGAGCCGTACGAATTTATCAGGAAGGTTGGAATGAATAGTGAGTTGTAGTGCGCGAACACGTTTAGGTTTTGTCTCTTTGCGGCTGAGTGCATCAGCTACCACGTTAGCTTTACCTGGGTGGTATTTGATGGCACACTCGTAATCGTTGAACGACTCTACCCAGCGACGCTGTCGCATATTCAATTCTTTTTGGTCAAAAATGTGCTGAAGGCTCTTGTGGTCGGTATAGATGGTGCATTTCGTGCCATATAGATAGTGTCTCCAAATTTTCAGGGCAAACACCACTGCTCCTAACTCCAAGTCGTGTGTCGTATAGTTTTTCTCGTGAACTTTCAATTGTCGAGAGGCGTAGGCTATCACCTTCTCGCGTTGCATCAACACGCAACCGAGACCCTGAATCGAAGCATCACAATAAACTACAAAATCCTCAGTACCATCCGGTAGAGATAAGATGGGTGCGCTGCATAACCTTTGTTTCAAAAGCTGGAAAGCCTCCTCCTGTTTCGTCCCCCAAGAGTAAACTACTTTCTTCTGTGTTAACGAGGTTAGTGGCTGTGCAATCTTTGAGAAATTCTGAATGAAACGACGATAATACCCTGCTAGGCCGAGAAATTGCCGCACCTCCGAAGGGTTCTTTGGTGCCGCCCAATTTCTAATGGCGTCAATCTTGGCAGGATCCACATGAATGCCTACCTCATTGACTATATGCCCCAGAAAATGTACCTCCCGTATCCAGAAATCGCACTTAGAAAACTTTGCGTACAACTGCTCCCTCCTCAGGAGTTCTAGAATAAGGCGTAGGTGCCGCTCATGATCCTCCTTGTTCTTGGAGTAAATTAGAATATCGTCAATAAAAACGATAACGAAGTCATCAAGGTATGGCTTGCACACGCGGTTCATGAGGTCCATGAAGACTGCTGGTGCGTTGGTTAACCCGAATGGCATAACCAAGAACTCATAGTGACCGTATCGCGTCCGAAACGCGGTTTTGGGAACGTCTTCCTCTCTGACTCGCACTTGATGATAACCAGACCTTAAGTCGATCTTAGAGTAAAAGCTCGACCCTTGTAACTGATCAAACAGGTCGTCAATACGAGGCAAAGGATATCGGTTTTTGATCGTCATCTTGTTGAGCTCGCGATAATCTATACACATTCGTAAGGACCCGTCCTTCTTTTTCACAAATAAGACTGGGGCTCCCTAGGGGGAAGAGCTAGGTCGGATGAAACCCCTATCCAACAGCTCTTGGAGTTGGTTTGATAGTTCCTGCAGTTCTCCTGGCGCCAGACGATAAGGAGCACGAGCAACTGGGGCTGCCGCTGGGGCGAGATCAATCTGGAATTCCACCTGACGATGTGGAGGTAACCCAGGGAGTTCCTCAGGAAATACATCAGGATATTCCCGAACAACTGGAAGATCCTCGATCTTCCTTTCATCAGACGATGAATCGGTAACAAGAGCTAATATAGCAGGATAGCCCTTACGCAAATACTTCTGGGCCCTCATTGCCGAAACAATACTGACTGGGGTCCCGCTGCGATGACCCTGAACTGATAGAAATTCCCCACTGGGAAGGGGAACACGTATGATCTTCTCCTTACAGAGAATCTCCGCTTGATACTTGGACAACCAGTCCATACCAACAATCACGTCGAAGCTTCCAAGAGTAATAGGAATCAAGTCAATGTCGAAGACTTGACCCAGAAGATCGATTTTACACCCAAACAGAACATGTGTAGCTTCGATTGTTTTACCATTTGCGATTTCTACTATGTGTTTCATTACAAGAGGTGTAGGACTTAACCCTAATTGAGAGCTAAACTCTAAAGACACGTAACTCCAGTCGGCACCAGAATCAAATAAAATAGAAGCAATAACACCGTTTACTGAAAACGTACCAGTAACTACGTTGCCGTCGTTCCGCGCTTCCCCAGCTCCCAGCACAAACCCGCGCCCACGCGCAACATTACCCCCGTTGTTCCCTGCATTGTTATTCCCGTTACTACCCCCTGTGTTCTGTCTCAGCTGAGGGCAGTCTCGCTTGAAGTGCCCCTCGGCCCCACACTGATAACACCCTTTCTGATTACCCTGAGTTTGCTGAGGCTGTTGCCTACCCGCCTGCTGCACTGGCTGCTGCTGAGCTGGAAGTGTGGTCCTACAATCCCTGGCCTTGTGCCCCGGTCGATTACACCGATAACAAACTCGAGTACACTGCCCCTTGTGATGAAGATCACACTTGCTGCACAAGGGTAGCTTCCCCGCATATGATCCCTGCCCTGATCTGTTACTCGAGTTCTGATTTACTGATGCTGTCTGGCTGAAACTGCGGGTGCTGCCAGTATCCGTCTTCTTCTGAGGCTGTGTAGAGTTGGACCCCTTGTCCGTATCGTTCCACTTACGTTTGCCATCTGCAGCAGATACAGTGGAAGTAGTGGCAGCTGTGGTAGTGCTAGAAATACGAGGTGGCAATGAGTCGCTCTCCACCTCCTGGTCAACGATTTTATGTGCCAATCTAACAATCTGGGTTAGGTTATTGAGGTTCGCTGCTGTAACTAAACCCTTCACCCGTGGAGGTAACCCCTTAATAAACAACTCGATTCTTCGAGGCATGGGTCGGGACAAGTTCGGACACAAATCAGCTAACTCATACGACCGCTTCACATACGCCTCGATTTCAGATCCCACCATTGTCAGATGATAGTACTCATTCTCTAACTTCGCTATTTCATCTCGAGGACAGTATTCCTCTCTCATCAGTTCCTTGAAGTCATCCCACGTAGTGGCGTTCGCCGCCTCAATACCTAGCAGTTGGACCTGGGCATTCCACCAGGTCAAGGCACCATCCTGAAGCGTGCCTGCTGCAAACTTTACCCTATCCCCAACTGGGCAGTTACATATCGCAAACACTGATTCCGCCTTTTCGAACCAACGTATAAGTCCTACAGCCCCTTCAGTGCCACTGAAGGTCTGTGGGTTGCAATCCATGAAAGTTTTAAAAGTGCAGACCGGTGGGTGAGGCTGGTTTTGTGGCGCCGGCTGACCAGCCTGATAAGCTGCCAAGGCTGCAGCCACCTGGGCATTGAGTAATGCCTCTAGCTCAGCTTGAGTCATATGAATTTCGCCTTGTCCGTCACCACGGCCTCCACCACGTCCACCGCGTCCACCACGACGACCTCCACCACGTCCGTTCATGATTCTATAAGTATGGAAAGAGGTAACAAATTAACAGACCATTGCAGGCGAGTGTCAAGTATTGCTATAGCATTCACAGTTTTCGAGGTTCTAATACAACATTGACTAACAACGCGGGATTCCTTTTTCACACTAGTCGAGATTTACTGGGACTCACATGCACCTCACGTTGTTATTATGTGTGCACCCATAATAATAACCTGATTTGCATGCTTATCTCAGTTCCTCCCTACTCATGTTAGAAGGTTTCCCCTAATTCATACAGTACGACCGTCGATATCACAACATAGCGCATGCAAACACAAGTAGAGTCCTACTCTTAAAACACGTAGTATAGACAGGTAGCATAGCAATTCATATCGTAACATCATATGTGCGTTCGAGTGTGATACCAATCATGAGTATATACTAACTATGCCCTACAATAGTAAACAAGAGACGAACCTTGCTGCCTGGAGCTGAGTGTCATGGTCCATGTCGTATCGGTATGTCGTATCAGTTCAGTTATAGTCTGGTTTTATAAAACATTTTTTTAAAACCAATTCACTATAACCAGTGGCTCTGATACCAAACTGTCACACCCCCAAAATTACCACCTAGGGAGTGTCCCTGTTAGGCGTGTGACGACTACCAATGAGCCACCAATTACATTGAATCACAAGTTTGAAATAAAACTTCGTTATTTAAAGATACTAAAATCCCAACATACGTTATTCAAAACCATACGTTTAGCGGAAGCGTTAATGTAGCGTAATATAAACGTTATCCAAACAAACATAGTAAATAAAAGTCTGATAATATATCCCTCGAGCAACCATGACCACTCGCGCCCTCCAGCCAACAAGTTCCTGCTTTCTAAGCACCTAAGGACCTGCGAGCATGTAACACACGTATCAGACAAAGCTGGCGAGTTCACAGTTTTAGAAAACGTTTGTTACCCGGTGTATGTAAAACAGTTTAATACCCAATGCAAGTAATACTGTTAATATCTCATTTCCAAACACGGACGGCTCACGGACTGCCCTTCCCACGTACTCCTATCTAGTACTGGGCCAGACTGGGTCATTAGTTCACCTCCGTCCTCTACAGGCACGGGGTGAGGGTGCCAAACCTAAGTAGCGCTACTAACCAATACCCGATGAGGGACTTACAAAAGATGATAGGTGAGAATATTAACCAATATACCCGTTTTTACCCAAACCACTGACTGTCCCCAACCACTGGGACGCATGCTCGAATGTAGTGAACTCACCTTGGTTTTGCTCGGTTGGATTGTTTACTTGATTAACAGTTGAACAAGCGTGTCCTAAAAGGATTATCGGTAACAGTCAATTTTACATGCATTTCACATACAACTAATTCATGTATTCAAGGTTCACGTCAAGCATTTGCATTGCTCACGTACGCACACATGTAGTTCACATATGATTCGAGTAGCAAACACATATCCTTATACTACTGTAACAGTTAATCACGTCATGAAATCAATACACACATAAAGATATCACATAGTTACTGTTTAATTTTCCAAATATCCGTTTATTGGCATGATCATGTTAGGAATCGCATCTTTCACAATATGTTAATTTCATGATATGCCTAAGGCCTAACACCAATTTCCCAATCCAAAACAACAAACCTCCTGAAGCACCCGACCCGAAACAATTTATTTTCAATTCATGTGTACGGTCCGTTATGTGCCAGCCGCCCAATTCATGTGGACATACGGTTCACTGGCGTCAAACCAGGCCAGCAACAACAACTACCCAGCCCAAGTTGCAAAATAAAGTTCTCCGCCCACTATCCCATTTACCGGTTACGTGAACAGTTCACGGCTTGCTATGTACTCGGCACCTTTAAACTTTTACTTATTGTGATGTCATAAATTTGTTTCCAGTAGCCCACCGACACACACATGGTATTTCGGTCCAATCCCTTATCCCACAACAGTACATGGTCGGTTCTTATTACTAATTTGTTATATGGTTATTATTTGTTTGACTAAAATTCTACACCCAACCCTATGAAACCAATAATAACCCTTTGCACTTTGTTTGATGCTCTGACACAATTTCAGATGTGCACATGCTTACTCTTACAATAATTAACAACATTGGACCGATTCCCTGTCATCCCTTTTCTCTTATATCATGTGCATAAAACAATAATATACATGGATATTGTTTTCATGCCATTGGACCAATTTTCTTGTATATCATGTGCACAGTTATCACACTACATATGGAATATCACACACTAGTTTCACTTAGATGTACAATTATTAAATAATCAAGTAATTCCAATGATCACAAGAAACACTAACCGAATGACTAATGGAAGTAGATGGTGATGATCACGACAGGGGTTTTGCTACGGCCGCCCACACTTGGTTAGGGTTTGAGATATGATTATGCTAATCATTATAAGAAAACTAGGAGTAAATATAAGCTAAACCAATGGCCAGCCCTTAATCGATGCCCACTTGGGCTCAACCGAACCCAATCGTACAATCAGGTAATGAAAATGAGTTTAGTTTGGGCTTTGGTTGATGTTGGGCTTGGGTGGTGTAACTTAAGGTAGTTCGTAAGTATGAGCCGGTTATGATGTTAATAAACGTGACCCACAGACCCACCTATACTAGTTGCATGCTAAGACGCGGCCAAAACACAAAAGATACGAGGAACAAGTTAGAATACTAGCACAACGCGTTTAATCACGATTAAGAGAGATGAATAGCAAGAAGCTAGAATTTGATGAGTAACGCTACTAACCTCGGAAGTTTTGAGTTGTCACATTTGTCTTTGGGCTTGGGTACCAGATCCCACACCGTGATCTTTTCGAATTGATCCAGCTCTTCTTGCATAGCTTGTATCCAATCTGGATCATTCAGAGCTTCTTTGGCAGATTTGGGTTCTATTGTGCTTAAGAACCCAGCATATGCACATTCATGTGCAGTTGCAGATCTTGTTCTCACACCATCAGCTGGATTGCCAATGATATTAGAATGAACATGCCCTTTGATCCATCTTAACCTGTTTTGAACAATTGTTGGTTCTGATGGATTTGAAGTTTCCCCCTGTTCAGTTACCTCTGTTTCATGTAAAGCACCAGAATTTTGATTTTCTGTTGTGCTATGTACTTGTTCTTCAGGGTTAGTACATGATATTTCTGATGATTTAAATTTACAAGCTTTATCATGTTCTAAAAGATCTTCTGATATCATTTCAAAGAGATGCTCATAATTTTCTTGTTTGTCAGAAAAGTTTATTTCTTTCATGTATTCATTAGAAACTTCAGTCTCTGATGAGTTATCAAATGAGACATATAAACTTTCTCTGATTATCCTTGTATTAAGAATAAAAATTCTATAAGCTTTTGAGGACAATGAATATCCAAGAAAAATACCTTTTTCTGCTTTTCTGTCAAATTTTTCAAGGCTTTCAAAATCATTGAAAACAAAACATCTACAACCAAATGTGTGTAAAAATTTCACACTTGGAATTCTATTATTTATTATGTTGTAGGGTGTTTTGTTTAGCCTTTTGTTGATGAGAGTTCTGTTTTGAGTAAAACATGCATTTGCAATTGCTCCTGCCCAAAAGTGAGAGGACATTTTGGCATATGCAAGCATTGTTCTGGCAGCTTCTACTAAGGTCCTATGTTTTCTTTCAACAACCCCATTTTGTTGAGGGGTTCTGGGAGCAGAAAAGTCATGAGAGATTCCTTTGTTTACATGGAAGCTTTCAATTTTAGAATTTTTGAATTCTGTCCCATTGTCTGATCTGATCCTTCTTACTGTTAGTTTTAACAGATTTTCAATTTTCTTTATAAAATTAATGATCAAATCAGATGTTTCACTTTTCTTTCTCAAAAATTCAACCCATGTGTATCTGGAAAAATCATCAACTATTACTAGTATATATTTCTTTCCAGAAAAACTTTCTATACCTATGGGTCCACATAAATCCATGTGTAAAAGTTCCAAATTTTGTGTAATGGAATAATCAGAAATTGACTTGTGAGAGCTTCCTTTTGACTTTCCCATCTCACAAGCATCACAAATTTTATCCTTTTTAGAGGATATGGGAGGTAACCCTTTTACCAGACTTTTACTTGCTAATTTGTTTAGGTTTTGAAATTTAAGTGAGCCAATCTTTTATGCCATAACCAACTACTTCCTTTGTTAATTTTTGAAAATAAACATAGTTTAGGATGTTCATTTTCTTCTTTAAAGTCAAAGTAATAAATTGATTGTCTTATCCTCCCACTCAATATACTTTATTATCATCCATACCTATTAGCAAGCATTTTTCTGGTAAAAATGTTACCTGAAAACCTTTGTCACAGAATTGATCACAGCTCAGCAAATTATATTTTAAGCCTTCAACATAAGCTACTCTTTCAATGGTCAAACATCCATACCTGATACATTCGTATCCCATTATCCTTCCTTTCACTCCGTTTCCAAAGTTCACCATTTTACCCAGCTTTGAGACAAAGTTGCTGAGTAAGCTCCTATCTCCAATCATGTGCTTGGAGCTTCCTGAGTTGTAGTACCAGATCAGCTGCACATGATGGTCCTGAAATGAAATGATTAGAGGGATTTAGGTACCCAGGCATGCTTGGGTACACTTTCTGATGATATTCTGGTTCTATTAATTCTTCTAGATGACCTTTCATCAGAATTTCTGTTGGATGCTGAGCCATTAACAGAATTTTGTTTTTCTTTTAGAGATAGTGTTGAACAAGCTTCAGTATTTCAACACACATACAGGAATCATCAGAAATTTCTGATTTTCCTTCTTGTGATGGAATGAAGGGATAGTTTTGAAAAGATGAGTGAACTGCTTCTGGAGTTTTTACAAACTCTTGACTGCATTCACTTCTTTTTGGTTCAAAATTTGGCTTGTCAAAGGAGTATTCAGAACATGTTGATTTGCAAGTTTCAGAATCAGATTCTGATAAGTATTTATCAGAATTCTGTTGAGTAGCTTTTACAAAGACAGTAGGTTTGTTATTGTTTGTTCTTACATAACCCAACCCTTCTCCTTTGTTCTTTGGAGTGGACTCTATGAAATTTATGAATTCTTTTGCTTCTTGAAAACCTCTTACATTAATTTCTTTGTCATTGATTTTCTTGTAAAGATCTCTTCTTTCATTTTATAGAACTCAATTTTAGCTCTTTGATCTAAACTTTATTCTATTAGTAATTGGTTTTCAAGAATGATTTTATTCAAGGTCCTCTGCAACTCATCAGATTTTTTACCATCTGATTGATGTTTAACTTGCAGGTTTAAAAAATTTGACATGAGCTCATTTAGCTTGTGTTCAAGATCAAGATTGTCTAAACTTACCTGTTGTCCTGAAGTCTATGGTATGTCATCGGAAAGTACCATGAGACAGAAGTTGGCCATTTCTTCTTCTTCTTCATCAGAAGAGTCATCAGATAACCATGTATCTGTTCCAGCAATTAAGCTGACTTGTTGTTGTTGCTTCTTAGCTTCCTCAAGCTTCTTTTCATAGTAAGCAACATCTTTCAACTTCTTGGTCTTACACTCAGATGCATAATGACCTCTTTGCTTGCACTTGTAACACACCACCTCAGCCTTTCCTTTATCCTTAGATCTAACATCTTCTTTAGATCTATCATCCATCCTCCTTCTATCACTCCTCTGGTACGTCTGGCCTCCTCCCCTCAACCTTTGCTCAAATGTTTTGGTGAGCAGTGCTATTACATCAGCAAAGGCTGAAAAATCTGATATGAATCAGAAGTTTCAAAGGCCTGGCTGCTTGATGGTTGTGGATCATTGGAAGTTGTTTGTCTTTGTGAGTTAGAGATAAGAGCTGAAGATCCCCCTCTTTGAATGGTTTCTTCAAATATTTCTTCCTATCTGGGGATCAAGATGCTGTATAAGTCGTGAAGACTCATGTTTCCTAGTTCTAAGGTTGAGGACAAAGTCATTGTGAGACTTCTCCATTCTCTAGGTAAAGCATCAAGAAATTTAATGTTTCTTTCATCATTTGATTTAGTTATTCCAAATTTCTTTAGTTCATTTAAAAGTTTTGTGAACCTTTGATATGTGTCATTTAACTTTTCATTAGGTAAACTTTTAAACCTTTCATAGGATGAGACGTTGTTTGTTCTCTTGTTTCTTTTCATCCTTTCTCCTCCTTCACAAAGATTTTCCAACTGATCCCATATTTCCTTGGCTGATGCACAAGCATCAACTTGTGAAAATATATCATTAGGGATGGCCATTATTAAGAGTGATTTTGCTCTTTCATCCTTAACCACCAGATCCTTGTCTTCCGGGCTCCAGTTTATTTCACTTTTGGGAGCACGAGAGGCAGGGATTCCTGGTGTTTGGTAAGTTGCTGGAATTGCTGGTATTTCAGTCATTGGTATATGTGGACCCCTTTCAATGGATTGATGTAACATTTGTGCTTGTAATCATTGTGAACAGTTCAATTATCAATAAAACAATGTTATTTGATCCCAATGTTTGTTTGGTTGTGTTTTACATTTTTCATGTTTTGACTTTTGTTCAATTTCAAACTCTACATCGCTTTCTGGAGAATTATACGCAAACTAGTGCGTAAACGTACTCAGTTTAATGCGACAAATACTCTGGAACATCAACATATACTCAACATACCTTAAATAACCCTTACATAACTTAGAAATAAGTTTTGAAGGCTTTGGTATGGCAAAAACAAGTTAATTCGCTTACAGGGACTAAACTTGACAAACTGCGAAAGTATGCCAATTTGAACTGTAACGCACATTCCGGAACATGTCCATAAGTTAAACATACCATAAATATCCTTTACATAGCTTAGAAATAGGCTTTGAGGGGTTTGGTATGCTAAAACAAACTTTTGGATCATTCAGGGGCTAAAAGTGTCAAAAAGTGCACAAGTTTGCACTTTTGCGCATAACTTACGTTCTGAATACATCCGGACATCCAAAAATTTATGTAAGCATCCTTATATTATGCCTTAGTGTATGGCATGAGAAAAATTCATTCGTCACGCAATTTGGATCGTCTTTCGCGCTTATGCGCATTCCGTCGTAATTAACCGAACATCGCGACCGTACGGCCAAACGAACTGACATCCGGGATATTTTTGAGCACATTTTAAGTTCTCTATACTTTAACTTCATTTTAGAGCTTTGAAATGGGGTTAACGGGGCTTAAACGTGTCAAAATGCATCAAATACCAAGTTTTGGAGCTGCAGGGACCAAAACTGTAAATCTGCCAAACTAAGGGCTTACGGACTGTAAGCCAAAACCCATGCGGTCCGTAAGGGGTCCCCAGTACAGCAGATTCATTGAACCCACTTGCAGTTGGCCTTTCATTCATTCAAGGGGCAATGCCCTTTCACCCAATCAAGAGCCAAGGGCCATTATTCAGTAACCACAATAATTCGACAAGTGTATGGGAGAGATCGTGGCACGGTATTCGATAAACGATCCTAATGGTTATGCTTTTCCTATAAATACCCCCCCATTCTTGCAAAAACCCACAAGAATCTGATCTAAAAAGCTCTAAGTTGAAGTATTTCTTCATACCTGAGTTCTTTGATTAAGATTAGCTTTCGGAGATCCTTTGTAAGTGTTCCTTCGTTGTTTTATCGCTTTTCGAGTCCGAAAGTCGAACTATGTTTGACTTTCTGCATTGACCAGTTTATGGTCGATGCGAAGTTCGTTGGAACTTCATAACGTGAGCGTGATCACGATGGTTATAGTCCGTAGTGACTATACCTACTGATTACCACGTTATCTAGGCTCAGTGACGAGTCGTAGTTTCGGCCAAAATGTGCATTCTTGCATATTTTGTAACCAAACTACTCGTGAGCATCAAAGCCGTTTGCTTTGATGCCAAACCTGTTTTCTAAACTTAGTTAAGCATGTTCTAACATGCTTAGCTCGTCACTTTTAGTATAGTGCTTATATAGGGTCGTAAGGTAAGCGATCTAAACCATCGCTTATACCTTAGAACCCGACTCATTTGGTCGATCATTAGGATCCGACCAAACACATTAGGTGACCATAGCTATAACCTTCCGAGGTTATACCTTGTGGTCACGATGTTAGGCGTTCCAGACGCGTTCTACGCGAACGACGCGTAAGGTAGCATAAGCTACCTAAACGGGTCGTAATGGGCCGCAAGCACTTAGGTCAGGTTTCATTTTATTATGTAGGCTTTGTTAAACCATATTTCACGAGTCTCCATACTCGTTGGTTTACGAACCCACATACTATCCGATCCTTCCGATTTGGTCCGGTATATTAACATAGCTACCTATTAGGTGTCGTTTGATATCCCGTGATCTTTAGCATTATCTGGTTATTATACAAGAACTTCAAAGCAATCTCAGGTGAGTACATAGAACCCCATTTTCTAATATTTTACAAACTGTTTTGGGGTGAAACACATGTGCCTATCTGTTACTTTCATGCTTTCCATGTTTTCACATCATATGCCTGCTATGTTGTTAGTACATTATAGTACACGATTTCATTACATTTCATGCTATGTATGCCCATTGTGTGCGTACTTAGTACATTGATTTACATAACATTTCTGTTGCATATGTTTACTCAACATATGGACACATTGATTTACATGAACATTTCTGTTGCATATGTTTACTCAGCATATGGACACATTGATTTACATGAACATTTCTGCTGCATATGTTTACTCAGCATATGGGCACATTGATTTACATGAACATTTCTGTTGCATATGTTTACTCAGCATATGGACACATTGATTTACATAAACATTTCTGCTGCATATGTTTACTCAGCAAATGGGCACATTGATTTACATGAACATTTATGCTTCGTATGTTTTGTGACAACCCGATATTTCAAGATACACCCACAATTACTCAACGGTGAATAAAGGTTTTTTTTCGTCACAACTTCCTCCTCGGCGGGACACTGGGAGTTTCGTCGACCAGTTAAGTTTGTCGTTGGCGATATGCAAAAACCGAATCACTCAACGACGCTATTTTGATGTCTGTATTAAACCGTAGACTACGGTTGATGATATATATATATTGACGGCAGTTGGACATGTCTTGGGAGATAAACTCACGTGAAGAAGAGAGCACAAAAGTCAACAAGAAAATCAAAGCTGGCCGACAACTGTTACATTCTATAAATGCTTATTGATATCCTATTTGACCAACTAATATCACATGCAAATAATATTGCTATTGGACCGAGATTATTCCTCACATATTGTGCCTCTTCACTTGATCTGATATAATGAAAATATGGTTCTAAAAAGGAGTCATGGAGCACGTGAAAGTGGGCCTGTTGGATTATGTTGATTGGGCCGCACTCCAAACCAATGAGGCCGCCCCTTGATCGTTGGATTTGGCAGCTCATTTAGTGCCCATTTACTTGGACTTAAGCCCGTTACTTCGGCCTATTGAGGGAACCGCCTCAAGTTGTGTTATATAGATATACGTAGCATGTAACAAACAGAATCTCATACTTAAAATCAAACCCTACACCCCCCTCTCTTATTATTGCGATCGGCAGTAGCTACCCCTCCTCACCGTCGCAACTTTTCCCTTCTCACTCAAGATCCTACGACGAATCGGCCACCACCATCGTCTTATCCGGCAAGTTCAGTCTCCACCGAGCACCGGTAAGATCATTCACCTTCCTCTCGTTCATAATTCTAGTAGGAGACTTGTCACGGTTCCGTTTACGTGTAGCCGATTTATTGCGATATATGGGTTTGATGATATCGATACCGCGCTCGAATGTTTATGATATGCGAACATGTATAAACCTGTGAATGCTTATGTACCATGATCAATGAATATGTGTATATATGTTGTTAGATATATGAGCATCAATAGACATGAATGTGTAGTCATGAAAGCAAATTTGTGTGTATTATGTATGCATAACCATGTATGTGAATATATATATATATGTCTGTACATTATATCTGAATGAAAACGTAGGGAGTATGTTCCGGTTCGACTTCGATTTAATAACCTGAACGCCTACATAAACCGGTGTGAAGATTTACGAGACTGCGTATGTATAACGTGCTCGGTTGATCGTGGATAGTTACAGAGTATCAGAAGCTTTTAAAGTTGGATGCATATGAGTGATTTATATATGTATGTATGACTGTGATCGTGTGTAACCATGGAGGCAAAGTTGTTTTTGGATCTTTTATAAATGCTGGCTATTTGTTTAAGCTATGATGATTGTGGTGTGGGTCGAGTAGCATGTGCATGATTGGTATTGTTTATGCATGATAGTGATTCTGATTTAGATCTAGTGTTTTGTACAAATTATATGAAATAGGGATTTTGGTGAATTGTTGCTTGCATATAAATACCTGAGGATATAAATTAAAAATTCATAGTATAAGTAACATAAAATCAGATTTGGGGCTGCACATATTGGGCCGATCTAGTAACAGGCTGCCCATGACACTTGGGCCACTTGATAGAAACTAGCAATTATTGGGCTGGTTACTATAATATTAATAAGATGTTAATAAGTTGTTACCATTGAAATATGATAGTATCGATTTGGCCGCACACCTCATGAAAACGTTGTGTTTTATTTTTCTGTTAATGGACTGTGAATTAGTTTTGGGCTATAGGTTTATCACATGAATACTACACTGTTGAGATGTGGGATTTTAAATGTAGTTATATAAACAGAAGGATACTTGCACATTATTAACTTATAGTACTTGAATAATATGTGGTATAACATGCGTTATGTGATTATTACCAGTTTATGGTATGCTATATAATAACGCTAAGTGTGATCATGAAACTGTTTGTGAAACCGTATGTGTGTAAATGGGTGGGTACACATGTGGAACGTGATAGTGTATGCTACTTGACTTGTGACTTGTACCAATACGTAAAATATTAAATACGAATTAAATTAATTGAGACGTGATAATTATTACAGGGCGGGATTGACCAAATTGGTTGACAATTAAGATTTCCTGCCGAGCAAACCAAGGTGAGTTCACACAGCCAAGGCATGGGGTTCCCAGGGTGGGAATGGGATTGAATGAATTATACGTACATACTTAGTTAACGAAACGTAATGATATGAGTCCTCAGGGTGAGGATGGTGAATGATAAGATACGGCTAGACTAGTATACCTATTGGAACAGATCTTCGCACACACGCCAAGGGTTGGCTGCGATAATTATGACTGATCTTCGCACACATGCCTCGGGAAGGCTGCGAACTAAACATGTTAGAACTTCGCACACATGCCAGGGTGGCCAGCGATACAAATATACATAGTCTAGGATATTTGGGAGTATTAACCCAAATCTTCGCATACATGCCGAAAGAGCCCGCGATGGAAACCAATACTATACATGAACAATGAACGAACTAATACGATGCATTATTAGATGAACGAACGCAATGCTTGCTATACCATTTCTATTACTGAACTTACTTTCTGTGAACTCGCTCAACTAGTTGTTGACTCTCTGCTGCATGCCTTGCAGGACCTTAGGTACATAATGGAGCTTGCACAGGGAGGAGCAGGTCGTTGTGGGCAAAGGATCGTGAATGCTATTTCAACACTTATGATATTTCATACGTTAACACTTATGTTTGAGTTTTGCTTAAATGCTTCCGCTATACTTAACTATAATACACGTTCAATATGATTGGTGGTTAAGATCCTGGTCAGTCACGCCTCCAAGCGGTGATACTCCGCGTGTGGATTTTGGGGGTGTGACAGATTGGTATCAGAGCCATTGGTTATAGAGAACTAGGTTTTAATATGGGAAAACGTTTTATTAAAACCAGACTATAACCAGAACAGTGCTCTCATCGATCCACAACGACGCTTCGCTCCACGTGCAAGACTCAACACTTCAGATGGTATGGTCTATGTTTATGTTACCTACTTGTTAGTTACATTTGCATGGTGCGTTGTTTATGGTCTGCTTAGTTAACGTAGTAGCATGATTGCCCTTATTAGCCCTAGTGTGCTTGCTTTGACACTCAACTGTTTACTTTAAACTTGACAAGTAGTGATCAAATTCTTTTCCTGTTTTCTCCTCACCCCAATACGACAACTGTTTTATGCGTTCTATTTATCCATACGACTGTCTCGACATGACGTCGCCATCTGACCCTCCGTACATTCGGATTGTACGCCAACATTCACGAAGACCAGACCTGGCTCAATTGAACTCGGGTTTAGTAGGACTATACCCATGCATCCCTGTTGACGAACCTTATCATCTCCACTGGTCGTCTATACCAGAAGCGAAGCAGCCACAGTTACACGCGTTTGTCGTTTTGCAAATCGCAACCTTACCCACCAAACTCTGTTTTGGATAAACGGTACACTCGCGCGACTACGATGTAACGAATTTCCCTGTTGTGCCATGCCGCCATGCACCACTGCTGGAAATTATTTCTAGACAATAGATTAGCTGGTCGAATCCTTCGGTTATTAATGGACCCCTGTTTTCGCTCGATTCTTCGTACGAACCTCATTAATTCTCTGTTTCTTTGATTGGCAACTGATATAACGAAACGCTAACAACCATACCATGATTTCCACTGATCACAAGATTAGCCCCCCCCATGCGTTGTAAGGTATCTATAGATCGAGTTCGTCAGAAATCACTTCAAGCCATTGTTTTAGAACAATTTTCGGGACGAAAATTCTTTCAAGTAGGGGATAATGTGACACCCCGCGAAAACGCTCAACAAAACTAGCTTCCTCAGTGACTGTTTTCTAAATTTCGGGACGAAATTTCTTTCAACTTGGGGATGATGTGACAACCCGAGATTTCAAGATGCACCCACAATTACTCAACGACGAATAAAGGTTTTTTTTCGTCACAACTTCCTCCTCGGCGGGACACTGGGAGTTTCGTCGACCAGTTAAGTTTGTCGTTGGCGATATGCAAAAACCGAATCACTCAACGACGCTATTTTGATGTCTGTATTAAACCGTAGACTACGGTTGATGATATATATATATTGATGGAAGTTGGACATGTCTTGGGAGACAAACTCACGTGAAGAAGAGAGCACAAAAGTCAACAAGAAAATCAAAGCTGGCCGACAACTGTTACATTCTATAAATGCTTATTGATATCCTATTTGACCAACTAATATCACATGCAAATAATATTGCTATTGGACCGAGATTATTCCTCACATATTGTGCCTCTTCACTTGATCTGATATAATGAAAATATGGTTCTAAAAAGGAGTCATGGAGCACGTGAAAGTGGGCCTGTTGGATTATGTTGATTGGGCCGCACTCCAAACCAATGAGGCCGCCCCTTGATCGTTGGATTTGGCAGCTCATTTAGTGCCCATTTACTTGGACTTAAGCCCGTTACTTCGGCCTATTGAGGGAACCGCCTCAAGTTGTGTTATATAGATATACGTAGCATGTAACAAACAGAATCTCATACTTAAAATCAAACCCTACACCCCCCTCTCTTATTATTGCGATCGGCAGTAGCTACCCCTCCTCACCGTCGCAACTTTTCCCTTCTCACTCAAGATCCTACGACGAATCGGCCACCACCATCGTCTTATCCGGCAAGTTCAGTCTCCACCGAGCACCGGTAAGATCATTCACCTTCCTCTCGTTCATAATTCTAGTAGGAGACTTGTCACGGTTCCGTTTACGTGTAGCCGATTTATTGCGATATATGGGTTTGATGATATCGATACCGCGCTCGAATGTTTATGATATGCGAACATGTATAAACCTGTGAATGCTTATGTACCATGATCAATGAATATGTGTATATATGTTGTTAGATATATGAGCATCAATAGACATGAATGTGTAGTCATGAAAGCAAATTTGTGTGTATTATGTATGCATAACCATGTATGTGAATATATATATATATATGTCTGTACATTATATCTGAATGAAAACGTAGGGAGTATGTTCCGGTTCGACTTCGATTTAATAACCTGAACGCCTACATAAACCGGTGTGAAGATTTACGAGACTGCGTATGTATAACGTGCTCGGTTGATCGTGGATAGTTACAGAGTATCAGAAGCTTTTAAAGTTGAATGTATATGAGTGATTTATATATGTATGTATGACTGTGATCGTGTGTAACCATGGAGGCAAAGTTGTTTTTGGATCTTTTATAAATGCTGGCTATTTGTTTAAGCTATGATGATTGTGGTGTGGGTCGAGTAGCATGTGCATGATTGGTATTGTTTATGCATGATAGTGATTCTGATTTAGATCTAGTGTTTTGTACAAATTATATGAAATAGGGATTTTGGTGAATTGTTGCTTGCATATAAATACCTGAGGATATAAATTAAAAATTCATAGTATAAGTAACATAAAATCAGATTTGGGGCTGCACATATTGGGCCGATCTAGTAACAGGCTGCCCATGACACTTGGGCCACTTGATAGAAACTAGCAATTATTGGGCTGGTTACTATAATATTAATAAGATGTTAATAAGTTGTTACCATTGAAATATGATAGTATCGATTTGGCCGCACACCTCATGAAAACGTTGTGTCTTATTTTTCTGTTAATGGACTGTGAATTAGTTTTGGGCCATAGGTTTATCACATGAATACTACACTGTTGAGATGTGGGATTTTAAATGTAGTTATATAAACAGAAGGATACTTGCACATTATTAACTTATAGTACTTGAATAATATGTGGTATAACATGCGTTATGTGATTATTATCAGTTTATGGTATGCTATATAATAACGCTAAGTGTGATCATGAAACTGTTTGTGAAACCGTATGTGTGTAAATGGGTGGGTACACATGTGGAACGTGATAGTGTATGCTACTTGACTTGTGACTTGTACCAATACGTAAAATATTAAATACGAATTAAATTAATTGAGACGTGATAATTATTACAGGGCGGGATTGACCAAATTGGTTGACAATTAAGATTTCCTGCCGAGCAAACCAAGGTGAGTTCACACAGCCAAGGCATGGGGTTCCCAGGGTGGGAATGGGATTGAATGAATTATACGTACATACTTAGTTAACGAAACGTAATGATATGAGTCCTCAGGGTGAGGATGGTGAATGATAAGATACGGCTAGACTAGTATACCTATTGGAACAGATCTTCGCACACACGCCAAGGGTTGGCTGCGATAATTATGACTGATCTTCGCACACATGCCTCGGGAAGGCTGCGAACTAAACATGTTAGAACTTCGCACACATGCCAGGGTGGCCAGCGATACAAATATACATAGTCTAGGATATTTGGGAGTATTAACCCAAATCTTCGCATACATGCCGAAAGAGCCCGCGATGGAAACCAATACTATACATGAACAATGAACGAACTAATACGATGCATTATTAGATGAACGAACGCAATGCTTGCTATACCATTTCTATTACTGAACTTACTTTCTGTGAACTCGCTCAACTAGTTGTTGACTCTCTGCTGCATGCCTTGCAGGACCTTAGGTACATAATGGAGCTTGCACAGGGAGGAGCAGGTCGTTGTGGGCAAAGGATCGTGAATGCTATTTCAACACTTATGATATTTCATACGTTAACACTTATGTTTGAGTTTTACTTAAATGCTTCCGCTATACTTAACTATAATACACGTTCAATATGATTGGTGGTTAAGATCCTGGTCAGTCACGCCTCCAAGCGGTGATACTCCGCGTGTGGATTTTGGGGGTGTGACAGATTGGTATCAGAGCCATTGGTTATAGAGAACTAGGTTTTAATATGGGAAAACGTTTTATTAAAACCAGACTATAACCAGAACAGTGCTCTCATCGATCCACAACGACGCTTCGCTCCACGTGCAAGACTCAACACTTCAGATGGTATGGTCTATGTTTATGTTACCTACTTGTTAGTTACATTTGCATGGTGCGTTGTTTATGGTCTGCTTAGTTAACGTAGTAGCATGATTGCCCTTATTAGCCCTAGTGTGCTTGCTTTGACACTCAACTGTTTACTTTAAACTTGACAAGTAGTGATCAAATTCTTTTCCTGTTTTCTCCTCACCCCAATACGACAACTGTTTTATGCGTTCTATTTATCCATACGACTGTCTCGACATGACGTCGCCATCTGACCCTCCGTACATTCGGATTGTACGCCAACATTCACGAAGACCAGACCTGGCTCAATTGAACTCGGGTTTAGTAGGACTATACCCATGCATCCCTGTTGACGAACCTTATCATCTCCACTGGTCGTCTATACCAGAAGCGAAGCAGCCACAGTTACACGCGTTTGTCGTTTTGCAAATCGCAACCTTACCCACCAAACTCTGTTTTGGATAAACGGTACACTCGCGCGACTACGATGTAACGAATTTCCCTGTTGTGCCATGCCGCCATGCACCACTGCTGGAAATTATTTCTAGACAATAGATTAGCTGGTCGAATCCTTCGGTTATTAATGGACCCCTGTTTTCGCTCGATTCTTCGTACGAACCTCATTAATTCTCTGTTTCTTTGATTGGCAACTGATATAACGAAACGCTAACAACCATACCATGATTTCCACTGATCACAAGATTAGCCCCCCCCATGCGTTGTAAGGTATCTATAGATCGAGTTCGTCAGAACTCACTTCAAGCCATTGTTTTAGAACAATTTTCGGGACGAAAATTCTTTCAAGTAGGGGATAATGTGACACCCCGCGAAAACGCTCAACAAAACTAGCTTCCTCAGTGACTGTTTTCTAAATTTCGGGACGAAATTTCTTTCAACTTGGGGATGATGTGACAACCCGAGATTTCAAGATGCACCCACAATTACTCAACGACGAATAAAGGTTTTTTTTCGTCACAACTTCCTCCTCGGCGGGACACTGGGAGTTTCGTCGACCAGTTAAGTTTGTCGTTGGCGATATGCAAAAACCGAATCACTCAACGACGCTATTTTGATGTCTGTATTAAACCGTAGACTACGGTTGATGATATATATATATTGATGGAAGTTGGACATGTCTTGGGAGACAAACTCACGTGAAGAAGAGAGCACAAAAGTCAACAAGAAAATCAAAGCTGGCCGACAACTGTTACATTCTATAAATGCTTATTGATATCCTATTTGACCAACTAATATCACATGCAAATAATATTGCTATTGGACCGAGATTATTCCTCACATATTGTGCCTCTTCACTTGATCTGATATAATGAAAATATGGTTCTAAAAAGGAGTCATGGAGCACGTGAAAGTGGGCCTGTTGGATTATGTTGATTGGGCCGCACTCCAAACCAATGAGGCCGCCCCTTGATCGTTGGATTTGGCAGCTCATTTAGTGCCCATTTACTTGGACTTAAGCCCGTTACTTCGGCCTATTGAGGGAACCGCCTCAAGTTGTGTTATATAGATATACGTAGCATGTAACAAACAGAATCTCATACTTAAAATCAAACCCTACACCCCCCTCTCTTATTATTGCGATCGGCAGTAGCTACCCCTCCTCACCGTCGCAACTTTTCCCTTCTCACTCAAGATCCTACGACGAATCGGCCACCACCATCGTCTTATCCGGCAAGTTCAGTCTCCACCGAGCACCGGTAAGATCATTCACCTTCCTCTCGTTCATAATTCTAGTAGGAGACTTGTCACGGTTCCGTTTACGTGTAGCCGATTTATTGCGATATATGGGTTTGATGATATCGATACCGCGCTCGAATGTTTATGATATGCGAACATGTATAAACCTGTGAATGCTTATGTACCATGATCAATGAATATGTGTATATATGTTGTTAGATATATGAGCATCAATAGACATGAATGTGTAGTCATGAAAGCAAATTTGTGTGTATTATGTATGCATAACCATGTATGTGAATATATATATATATGTCTGTACATTATATCTGAATGAAAACGTAGGGAGTATGTTCCGGTTCGACTTCGATTTAATAACCTGAACGCCTACATAAACCGGTGTGAAGATTTACGAGACTGCGTATGTATAACGTGCTCGGTTGATCGTGGATAGTTACAGAGTATCAGAAGCTTTTAAAGTTGAATGTATATGAGTGATTTATATATGTATGTATGACTGTGATCGTGTGTAACCATGGAGGCAAAGTTGTTTTTGGATCTTTTATAAATGCTGGCTATTTGTTTAAGCTATGATGATTGTGGTGTGGGTCGAGTAGCATGTGCATGATTGGTATTGTTTATGCATGATAGTGATTCTGATTTAGATCTAGTGTTTTGTGCAAATTATATGAAATAGGGATTTTGGTGAATTGTTGCTTGCATATAAATACCTGAGGATATAAATTAAAAATTCATAGTATAAGTAACATAAAATCAGATTTGGGGCTGCACATATTGGGCCGATCTAGTAACAGGCTGCCCATGACACTTGGGCCACTTGATAGAAACTAGCAATTATTGGGCTGGTTACTATAATATTAATAAGATGTTAATAAGTTGTTACCATTGAAATATGATAGTATCGATTTGGCCGCACACCTCATGAAAACGTTGTGTCTTATTTTTCTGTTAATGGACTGTGAATTAGTTTTGGGCCATAGGTTTATCACATGAATACTACACTGTTGAGATGTGGGATTTTAAATGTAGTTATATAAACAGAAGGATACTTGCACATTATTAACTTATAGTACTTGAATAATATGTGGTATAACATGCGTTATGTGATTATTATCAGTTTATGGTATGCTATATAATAACGCTAAGTGTGATCATGAAACTGTTTGTGAAACCGTATGTGTGTAAATGGGTGGGTACACATGTGGAACGTGATAGTGTATGCTACTTGACTTGTGACTTGTACCAATACGTAAAATATTAAATACGAATTAAATTAATTGAGACGTGATAATTATTACAGGGCGGGATTGACCAAATTGGTTGACAATTAAGATTTCCTGCCGAGCAAACCAAGGTGAGTTCACACAGCCAAGGCATGGGGTTCCCAGGGTGGGAATGGGATTGAATGAATTATACGTACATACTTAGTTAACGAAACGTAATGATATGAGTCCTCAGGGTGAGGATGGTGAATGATAAGATACGGCTAGACTAGTATACCTATTGGAACAGATCTTCGCACACACGCCAAGGGTTGGCTGCGATAATTATGACTGATCTTCGCACACATGCCTCGGGAAGGCTGCGAACTAAACATGTTAGAACTTCGCACACATGCCAGGGTGGCCAGCGATACAAATATACATAGTCTAGGATATTTGGGAGTATTAACCCAAATCTTCGCATACATGCCGAAAGAGCCCGCGATGGAAACCAATACTATACATGAACAATGAACGAACTAATACGATGCATGATTAGATGAACGAACGCAATGCTTGCTATACCATTTCTATTACTGAACTTACTTTCTGTGAACTCGCTCAACTAGTTGTTGACTCTCTGCTGCATGCCTTGCAGGACCTTAGGTACATAATGGAGCTTGCACAGGGAGGAGCAGGTCGTTGTGGGCAAAGGATCGTGAATGCTATTTCAACACTTATGATATTTCATACGTTAACACTTATGTTTGAGTTTTGCTTAAATGCTTCCGCTATACTTAACTATAATACACGTTCAATATGATTGGTGGTTAAGATCCTGGTCAGTCACGCCTCCAAGCGGTGATACTCCGCGTGTGGATTTTGGGGGTGTGACATGTTTATTTAGCATAATTAGTACAATTGTTTACATCACATGCCTTCATTTTGTTATAACATTTGGTTTGTTTAACATGGGACAATACATTCATTAACATTAGCTACGCCGTTCATTAGTAGGTAGTGGTACCATAGGAATTGACAACTCCCGTTCCTGAAATCCTGGGTTTGATAGGATTGTAAGGAATGACCGAATTCGATATACATAACTTAGATAAACCTTTAATTTGTTTAAGGGTTTATCGCCACAGTCTCAAGGCTTGGATGTATGCGTATTTCACAATACCGCATAAATTTTAATATCAATAGAGCATGCATTTTTTCCACAGAACATAACGTGGATTTAAACCACGTTTTACTTCAACGACTTGTTTTGTGCATTTTACATATGGTTTAAGTTGATACATTTCGCTTACCGTACATGATACATTTTGGGATACACATTACATGATTTACATTGAACATAAACACGTTGACATTGTGGAACAGCCCAGCGTAACCACACCATGATATTGTCCGCTTTGGGCAAGCACGCCATCGGCGTCCGCCCCACACAGTTTTCAAAACGCGTCATGATGGTGAAGGTATCCAACCCCTTATAAGGAAGCCTTTGTTCCCCTTCACAACCGATGTGGGATGTCATAATCCACCCCCCTTAAGGGATCCAGCGTCCTCGTAGGACCTGGCACCACCGGTCCGGCCCTGGCTCTGATACCATCTGTAACAGCCCAGCGTAACCGCACCATGATATTGTCCGCTTTGGGCAAGCACGCCATCGGCGTCCGCCCCTCACGGTTTTCAAAACGCGTCATGATGGTGAAGGTATCCAGCCCCTTATAAGGAAGCCTTTGTTCCCCTTCACAACCGATGTGGGATGTCACACATTGACATACACATTTGGTGGTTTACATTGAACATAGACATTTGACATGGTTTACACAATAACACTTGACAATTGAGTTATACAAGAACAATCTTACATGATGGATGGTTTGGGTAAATGGTTTGAGTAACGTGGAGTATGTAATATGATGCAAACATGGTGGATACGCCGCTTGTAACACCCCAACCCGGAAGGGCTGACGTGTCACAATAACGGTAACATAAACAAAAGTCATAATTCCATTTATTTATTTGATAAGGATATAACCATACGACCATTAAAATTAAGATTAATATACAAGCGGAGACATTCATCTTAATTAACTAACATCTTCAGATTTATTCCTAGGCTTTATTCTTCTCTCTTTTCCCCTCCCAAAGTAACCTGTGGACCTGTATATACAAAAAGTTTACGGAATGAGCCGAATGCTCAGTACGGAATTTTAGGCTCAAATAACAGATAATGCTTTATATGAAATCTTATCCGGATGGAACTTTATGATACGATGCAAGAACATAATTTCATAATCATATCTTACGGATGTACCCATGAGCAAACTTAAAACGTGACAATACACAGGTAGCTACTCCTGCATAATTATCACATGAGATGGCGAATTGGCATACCCGTTATCCACCTCCTTATACTTAAATCCTAGGATCGATCCATACGCCTCCTAATAGCGTTATGTACCACACTTGTACTTAAGAGACGCCGTGAACTGATCTCTCCGTCACGGTTGGAGCACATGATGTCGATGCCACAACAACATGCTCGTGGGACACTCCACGAGAAGCGATACTCAGGGTATCAGAGTACAAACGGTCTTATTCACATAACTTATAAAACTTATTTTCATAACAAAACGAGACATATATTGGAACATGCGATAATGAGTACAACTAACATAATACTATCGCATGACATGAAAACTAAATCAAAAGTTATGATTAGAATAGTAATCAAACGGACTGTCAAATGAATCGATAATCAAAGACGTGATGAGGTTGAAAAGATATACGAATTCAACGGGTTTATAACAATTGAATATCAAACAACAAGAAGTGGGGTAAGGATCCGTACCTTAATAACTCCAAAGTGAAGCTACCTTGTGCTAATATTTTAGATTTATACAGGCAGAGTTTAGACTACTGATTAATCTTTTAACCTAATTTAAATAACATGCACACAAACTAGGTTAGTAACTTAATACAGCATTTACGTCAATTCACGAGATTAAACCCTCACAATGATTAACAAGTGCAATACTTAACAATTCAATTGGATTCACAACGAATAACAGAGCATAGTCCGAATTCGAACGGCACTCAAATATTCAAGTTGAAATCACGACGAATAATCAAAGTACAAGCTCAATTTGAGCAGCACTCGGACAATCGTTGGATAGTTATAATTGATCGGACGTTGAATCGTAATAGCGATCGAGTTATTACCCTGATTGCGGCAACAATGCGAGATCGGTGTGTGTTGTTGGACTATTTAGACGATATCTCAGCTTACAGAGAGAGTTTTCTCGTCGTTCAAATGCCAAAATCTAAGTCCCAAAGCCCTCTATTTATAGCTGGAAAATCGTCCCCTTCGCGTGTCGCGACAGGGAAACCTAGTTCTGTCGCGTGGCGCGACGGGTTGCTTTTTAGCATAGGGTTGCCATGTGTCCCGGTAGCCTAGCTATGTCGACAGCTTCTTAAAATTCTATGTTGACAATGAATAATTAGGATAATCGTCAGGTAGGAAATACCCCTCTGAGTTTTTAGGGGCCCTGATCCTAATTCTGATTGTTCTGAAACTTTCAGGGTTTGTGCAGAATCACCTGGGGATCTTAATTTGGGTTTTCTAGTGGTTTATAATTACTATTATTCTCTTTATTTCTAGAATAATGATTTTAAATTTATGGGCATTACAACTATTACCCCCTTAAAAGAAATTTCGTCCTCGAAATTTTTCAAATAAGAATATAACCTATTGCATAAGTAACAGAAACGAAACTTTTATAGCAGAGTTACTAACTTATATAACCAGAATCTCCTAACCACACATGTGTATCTGAAATTCATAACTAAGGTCATGACTATACTGGTCAATTACCTTATATATGTGCCCTAATGGTCCTTTTATAACGTATCTTAATAAAATATCTTACCGTACGAAAAGTCAATAGAGACTTACGGATTCTTAGAGTGACTATTAGTACTGATATTTCCTACATAGATATGCTTAGTCATAGCTAAAATATATTCACATAAGGTAAAGCGTAAATGACCGTAAATAGAAACAAATGAACATATGTCAAAGAGCAAGATTTACCGTTACTAAAATTCTATTGCGAGAATAGATTAGGGTATAGAGGAACGAATTGATTCTTCCCTATTTCTCTTCTTTATTATCCCTAGTTCGAGATAGGAATTCTTTCCTTTCGAATTCAAAAGTTTTGATTGCATCCGTAACTTCGGTGATATCCTTATATTTCATGTACATGATCGACTTCCGAATTCGATCATTAACTGCCCACTTGCATTTTTCTGCCTGGACTTCTGCCGATCCAGCAACATCTCCTACAATACTAGCCAACCTTGAAAATCGAGTAATGAACTCAGAGGCTGGTTCATCACTCCCCTGTCGAATTATTGCATACTCCCTGATATAAGCTTCTTTATCAGCGGTCGAAAAATACTTGTCGTAAAAGATATTACGAAAGTCGACCCATGAAAGATTGGCGTCAAAATCATCCCCTCCTTTGACTTGCTTATATCATTCCCACCAAGTTTGTGCGTCATCTTCAAATTTGTAGGTAGCCAGTCTAACTTTGTATTGCTCCGGAACTCCAAGAACTCCGAAGATCTTTTCAACATGAGCTATCCAGTTTCTTGCTTCGACTGGATTAGTAGCGTGACTAAAGGATTTCGGCTTTTGTTTTTGGAATTTACTAATCCATATGTCTATGCTATAAGTAATATTGTTCGTGGTATTCTCACGAATTTCACCACTAGAGGTTGGATTAGTGTTAGTGCGTTCTGGATGACGAGTTTGTTGAATAACGGCCTCAGCTGTTTGAGCAACGAGGTTTGGAAGCAACCCAGCAACAGCCTGGTTGATAGCATTAATTATGTTTGGATCAACTGGAGTCTCATTCGAAGAAGTGTTGTTACGTTCATGGTTAGTACGAGTATTCCTACGTGGCGGACGACGAGGAGGCATCTATAAGAATAAACATAGGAGTTACACTAAATAAGAGATCAAGTTGAATCCTATCATAGATATCTACCCATTCCTCACAGGTCTTAATTACTATCTTCAAGTTTTCTACAGGAAAGAGCCTTTGCTCTGATACCATAGCTGTAACACCCCAACCCGGAAGGGCTGACGTGTCACAATAACGGTAACATAAACAAAAGTTATAATTCCATTTATTTATTTGATAAGGATACAACCATACGACCATTAAAATTAAGATTAATATACAAGCGGAGACATTCATCTTAATTAACTAACATCTTCAGATTTATTCCTAGGCTTTATTCTTCTCTCTTTTCCCCTCCCAATGTAACCTGTGGACCTGTATATACAAAAAGTTTACGGAATGAGCCGAATGCTCAGTACAGAATTTTAGGCTCAAATAACAGATAATGCTTTATATGAAATCTTATCCGGATGGAACTTTATGATACGATGCAAGAACATAATTTCATAATCATATCTTACGGATGTACCCATGAGCAAACTTAAAACGTGACAATACACAGGTAGCTACTCCTGCATAATTATCACATGAGATGGCGAATTGGCATACCCGTTATCCACCTCCTTATACTTAAATCTTAGGATCGATCCATACGCCTCCTAATAGCCTTATGTACCACACTTGTACTTAAGAGACGCCGTGAACTGATCTCTCCGTCACGGTTGGAGCACATGATGTCGATGCCACAACAACATGCTCGTGGGACACTCCACGAGAAGCGATACTCAGGGTATCAGAGTACAAATGGTCTTATTCACATAACTTATAAAACTTATTTTCATAACAAAACGAGACATATATTGGAACATGCGATAATGAGTACAACTAACATAATACTATCGCATGACATGAAAACTAAATCAAAAGTTATGATTAGAATAGGAATCAAACGGACTGTCAAATGAATCGATAATCAAAGACGTGATGAGGTTGAAAAGATATACGAATTCAACGGGTTTATAACAATTGAATATCAAACAACAAGAAGTGGGGTAAGGATCCGTACCTTAATAACTCCAAAGTGAAGCTACCTTGTGCTAATATTTTAGATTTATACGGGCAGAGTTTAGAGTACTGATTAATCTTTTAACCTAATTTAAATAACATGCACACAAACTAGGTTAGTAACTTAATACAGCATTTACGTCAATTCACGAGATTAAACCCTCACAATGATTAACAAGTGCAATACTTAACAATTCAATCGGATTCACAACGAATAACAGAGCATAGTCCGAATTCGAA
Organism: Helianthus annuus; assembly: GCF_002127325.2. Taxonomy (NCBI): domain Eukaryota; kingdom Viridiplantae; phylum Streptophyta; class Magnoliopsida; order Asterales; family Asteraceae; genus Helianthus; species Helianthus annuus. The sequence continues at coordinate 157,372,782 of NC_035440.2, read as the reverse complement.
CAGCACTCAAATATTCAAGTTGAAATCACGACGAATAATCAAAGTACAAGCTCAATTTGAGCAGCACTCGGACAATCGTTGGATAGTTATAATCGATCGGACGTTGAATCGTAATAGCGATCGAGTTATTACCCTGATTGCGGCAGCAATTCGAGATCGGTGTGTGTTGTTGGACTATTTAGATGATATCTCAGCTTACAGAGAGAGTTTTCTCGTCGTTCAAATGCCAAAATCTAAGTCCCAAAGCCCTCTATTTATAGCTGGAAAATCGTCCCCTTCGCGTGTCGCGATAGGGAAACCTAGTTCTGTCGCGTGGCGCGACGGGTTGCTTTTTAGCATAGGGTTGCCATGTGTCCCGGTAGCCTAGCTGAGTCGACAGCTTCTTAAAATTCTATGTTGACAACGAATAATTAGGATAATCGTCAGGTAGGAAATACCCCTCTGAGTTTTTAGGGGCCCTGATCCTAATTCTGATTGTTCTGAAACTTTCAGGGTTTGTGCAGAATCACCTGGGGATCTTAATTTGGGTTTTCTAGTGGTTTATAATTACTATTATTCTTTTTATTTCTAGAATAATTATTTTAAATTTATGGGCATTACACCGCTGGTACTTCCTATATATAAATGTTTGTATAATATTACATATCTTAGCGTTACCTAAATCATTTCAGTTTAGACATATAACATTTTATACAAATAACATACTTTTCATAAAACATTGTCTTACAAAACAACTTATTTTATTCAACTCATTTTATTAGGTTATTCATTTAACCTTAAATTTATCTATACATATCATCTGATATTATCGTTTTTCAAATGGTTTACAAAGCAAGACAAATTACAAGGTTCATGACTGACTGTTATTAAACATTTCTTTAAAAACTCAAGTCATGAATCCCACTTTCACAAAACCTATGTATCTCACAGGAATTTTTATGCTGACGTACCTACTTTCACATGTGTTTTCAGGAGCTGTTCCATAAGATGTTGATCATGATACTAGGGCGGACCTGTGCCTTAGAGACTAAAAGTGAAGATAGAACTAGTATAACTATGTTTTGAATTCTGTACTTCTTTCTAAGACAATGTAACACCCGTGTTTGATAAATAAAATGTAACTTTAATTTCCATGGTTGTATAACAATTAATTCTGTCCACAACACTTCCCGATGTTTTCCGCCGCGGTTGCATGTTACACGCGGTCGGGGTGTGACAGAAGAGTTGGTATCAGAGCCATTGGTTATAGGGAATTAGGTTATTAGTAATGCTTTGACCTAGACTATAACTTTCTAGGACCATAACACAAGTTATCTTGTGTTTAGATCTTAAAACATGCACTTCACCTATCCTTAGGTGATAACCACAACGAGAACTTCGGTTCTGAATCCGCTTTGAAAATTAATCGTCTGTTCGAGGATGATTGATTACTAGGTTTTGAACCCTCTGTTATATGGTTTTGAACCTCTTTGGATTTCAAAAATCCCGTCAAAGTTTTGGGTTAATAGTGTGAACACGTGCGAACTGGAAGAGTGAATGCCTGTACCCTGGGTTTTCTGTCTAAGGCTAGAGTGTTCGTACAAATCCACATAATCGGACCAGTCACTCTTACCTGGGAACTCTTGGGGTGAGTGTTCACTTATAGGCGAGCATGTCTTCGCGATACACTAATTCTGACCCATTTACTTTGACTAGACATTTCATGTCGTTTGTTTGCCTTGCGATGCATAACCGCCATCTTTGCTTTTGTTGATTTTGCTTCATCTCATTCTCTTCATCCAATCATCTCACTCGTTTCATTTCATGTTTTTGTCTTCTAGAATGCCTCCTCGACGCGACAACCAGATAGCTACTGCCGAGATGGCAGAAATTATTGCGCAACAGATGGCTGCTCAATTCCCAAATCTCTTTGCTCAATGGAACCAGGCCAACAACAACGACAATGGTACATGCAAATACAAGGATTTTAACTCGGCTAAGCCACTCAAGTTTAGTGGTTCTGAGGGAGCAACTGGGCTTCTTCAGTGGTTCGAGAGCATCGAGAACACTTTCCGGCATGTGCAGTGTCCTGACAATCGCAAGGTCGAGTTTTCTTCGAGTGTGTTTCAGAAGAGGGCTCTTACGTGGTGGAACGGGGTTATGAGAGATCAAGGTGCAGAAGTTGCTCTAGCTCAGACATGGGCTGAACTGAGAGCTCTTATGATGAGGGAGTTTTGTCCTCGTCATGAACAACGAGCGTTGGAGAAAGAATTTGATGTTTTGAAGCAAGATAGTGTCGAACACAGGGCTTATACTGATAGGTTTGAGGAGTTGAGTCTGCTTTGCCCGACTATGGTTACCCCACTCGATAAGGCTATTGAAAGGTACATCGACGGCCTGCCTGACTCGGTACAAGACATCCTTACTGGTAGCAACCCTACCACACTCCGTCAGGCGATCGAGTTATCAGCGACGTTGACTGAGTCGCAGATTCGAAAGAATAAATTACACAGGAAGGGTGACAAGGGCAAGAAGCAGTCGGCTGACAAGGAAGATAGCAAGAAAGGTCAAAACAAGAATGGAAAGGAGTCTGGTTCATCAAAAAGGGCAAAGAAGCGTAAGGCTTCCCAAACCTATGCTGTCACTGCCCAAGCTAACCAGGCAGCTCCCAACCAGCCTCCAGCAAAGAAGCCCTATTCAGGAAGTGCACCTTTGTGCAATCAATGCAATAGTCACCATCAGCCGCAATATCAGTGCCGTTTCTGTACTAAATGTGGGAAGACGGGTCATCTTGCCGATGTTTGTCGGTTTGCTCAGAATCGCGCAGTTCAGAACCCTGCTCAACAAGTTGCTCAGCAACAGGGTCAGGCTGCACGACCAAACTACCCACCAGGTGCTTGTTATAACTGTGGGGATCTGACCCACTACAGAAATCGGTGTCCAAGGCTAGCCAACCAGAACCAGAATGCAAACCAAAATCAGGCTCAGACTCGAGGTCGAGTCTTCAACATGAATGCATAAGAAGCACAAGCAGACAACGAGGTGGTGAACGGTACGTTCTTTATTAATAATCAGCCAGCATCTGTTCTTTTTGATTCGGTTGCCGACAAGAGTTTTGTGTCATTGTCTTTTGAGACAATGCTTCGCGTGTCTAGAACGAAACTAGGTAAACCTTTGACAGTAGAGGTTGCAAGTGGCGAACCCATTGTTCTTAATTCTGTTCTACGCAACTGCCAGTTGAACCTTAACGACCATATTTTTCCTATTGACCTCACGCCAATGCAACTTGGAAGCTTCGACGTTATAGTAGGTATGGATTGGTTATCTAAGCATCGCGCAGAGATAGTTTGTTCTGAGAAGATTGTACGTGTGCCGCTGTCGACAGGCGAGATCCTACAGGTTCGTGGTGAGAAGCCTGCCGGTGGTCTCAGACTTATGTCTTGTTTTAAAGCACGAAAGTATCTTCGGAAGAACTATGTGGCTTTCTTAGCACATGTTACAGCAGATAAAGGCAAGGGTAAGACTATTTCAGATATTCCTGTCGTTCGGGATTATTTTGAAGTTTTCCCTGAAGAGTTACCTGGTCTACCTCCAGCACGCCAAGTCGAGTTCTGTATTGATCTCGTACCTGGTGCAAATCCCATTGCCAGAGCTCCATACCATCTTGCACCATCAGAGATGCAAGATTTATCTAAGCAGCTTCAGGAGCTCTCCGACAAAGGTTTTATCCGTCCTAGCTTTTCACCTTGGGGTGCTCCAGTTCTCTTTGTAATGAAGAAGGATGGATCTTTCAGGATGTGTATCGATTATCGTGAGCTTAACAAGCTCACCATCAAAAATCGATATCCCCTACCTCGCATTGATGATCTCTTTGATCAATTGCAAGGCGCTTCTTACTTTTCGAAGATTGATCTACGATCTGGATATCATCAGCTTCATGTACATGAAGAAGACATTCCCAAGACAGCGTTCCGTACTCGTTATGGACATTATGAGTTCACAGTCATGCCATTCGGTTTGACTAATGCTCCTGCTGTTTTCATGGACTTGATGAATAGTGTCTGCAAGCCTTATTTAGATAAGTTCATCATCGTTTTCATTGATGACATTTTGATATATTCTAAGACGCGAACTGATCATGAACAACACCTTCGTCTTACGTTGGAACTCCTAAAGAAAGAGCAACTTTTTGCCAAACTCTCCAAGTGTGAATTCTGGCTTAAAGAGGTTCAATTCTTAGGACACATTGTCAACGAACAAGGTATTCATGTAGATCCCTCCAAGATCAGTGCGATTAGGGATTGGGATACACCTACTACTCCCACTGAGGTTCGTTGAGAACTTCTCAAAGATTGCAGTTCCTCTAACTGCTCTAACTCAGAAGAACAAGCCCTTTGATTGGGGATTCAAGCAAGAGGAAGCTTTTCAACACTTGAAGCAGAAACTTTATGACGCGCCTGTCCTAACTTTGCCCGAGGGTAATGATGATTTCGTCGTTTATTGCGATGCATCTAAATTGGGTCTTGGCTGCGTCCTGATGCAAAGGAACAAAGTCATAGCATACGCATCGAGACAGTTGAAGATTCATGAGAAGAACTACACCACTCATGATCTTGAGTTGGGTGTAATGGTCTTCGTGTGACACCCCAGGAAAACCAGTGAACAGTACAGCTTACCTAGCTTCCTCAGTGAGTGCGTACCAAATTTCGGGACGAAATTTCTTTTAAGTTGGGGATAATGTGACAACTCGAATTTTCAAGATTTCTATTTCGCTTTTATTGCACGTTCTTGTATTATTTAGTTGTTACTCGCACAATTGATTGTCATGGAATCTTATATGTTTTAATTGTGTGATTGTGCATGACTATGTGTTAATTGTGAAACTTGTCAAATGTGTAAACTTGGTGGTGGAACTATGAAATAGTTATGAGATGGTGTGCATGTGTAAAATATAATACTTAGGGAGGTAGAGTGTAATTAGTGAAATCCTAGATACTTAACCCTAACCTCATTTCACTAATCATTTGCACACAAATCCAAAGCACGTACTTGTAACTCTCTAATCCTCTAGCAAGCATCATCACCAAATCATTTGGCACAAGAAAATCATCACACTTGATTCCTCTTTCTCTAGAATCATTCAAGGTAATTGTTAATGATTTGTGCTTGATTGTTTATTGATTTCTTGATTCTTGTGTTCATGGAAAACCCTAGTTTCTCATGTGATATTCTGTGATTAAATCCTGGATAGTTGAGATTACGATGATGATTAGATGCATGCTTGATAGGTTATCATTGTGATGATTGTTGTGGTTTAACATCGATCGAATAAACTTGTTATCTGCCGTCAATACAATTGGAATTAGGGTTTGTTTGAATGATATGCGTAACTGTTCTGATCGTATTGATTCTGTGCAAATTGAAATTCACGTATGTAACTGTCTGAGTTTAGGTGTTATTGGTCCGAGTTTAAAGTGTTAGGACCGAGTTTATTAAGTTGCTTGTTTGGACCGAGTTTAAGAGTTATGATCTGAGTTTATAAAGTTCACCTTGGACCGAGTTTAGTAAATATGGCATTGGGTCCGAGTTTAATGTTAGAATACCATGTCCGAATTTAATGCATCTCAAGTGGTCCGAGTATAATGTAAGCAAGTGGTCCGAGTATAATGTAAGCAAGTGGTCCGAGTTTAAGGGGTTGTTAATGGACCGAGTTTAAAGTGATATCACAGGGTCCGAAGTTAATGTATTTCAAATGGTCCGAGTTTAATTCATGGGCTAGGGTCCGAGTTTATTAAATTGTTTTGGACCGAGTTTAAAGACAAATCATTGGACCGAGTTTAAACATGATCAACCATGTCCGAATTTATATGTTGATTTTATGTCTGAGGTTGTATGATGATTACATGTACCACCCGAGTTTTGAACAGGGGAGACCCCCCCCCTATACTTGTCTGAGTTTTTGAGAAATGCAAGATCCTGTAAATGTTCATATGAATTACGTGAATTGTATGAATGGGTTAACTGTTATGTGATACCTGATTGATGCATGATATTGGCTATCAAGCATTATGTGACATTTAATTACATGCGTATCATTGCGAACATGAACTGATTTGTTATACGTGCATACAATAGGACTTGATTTATTACTTGTGAGTGCATAACCTAGCATACCGAGCAAACCAAGGTGAGTTCACACTCCTACTAAGGCATGGGATTCCCGGATCGTGGGAATGGGATAAAGGTTACCATTGACTAAGAACGTAAATATGCTTTTCCTAGACTATCACCTACCATGGTCCTCGGATGTCAGGACGGTTCCGTAGGTTAGGATAACACCTACGTGGTCATATGCCAATTACTGCCTCGGATGTCAGGCACGCACGTAAAACCTACGTGTACGCATTACTTCTATCCTCGGTACAAAGGACGGTTCCGTAGGTTAGGATAACACCTACGTGGTCATATGCCAATTACTGCCTCGGATGTCAGGCACGCACGTAAAACCTACGTGTACGCATTACTTACTTCTATCCTCGGTTGTGAAGGATACGTGCGTAAAACCTACGCACACCCCATACGCGCTACTGTTCTCGGAAGAAGAACAGGGATGATACGAGTAGTTGATACGAATAGTCTAGTGGTCACATAACATGGGAAGCCCCCACCTGTATAACTTACTATTGGCCCAGTAGAGCCACCCGTTACTTACTGTTACGCACTTACTTACTGTGAACTCGCTCAACTAGTTTGTTGATCATTCTGTTACATGCCTTGCAGATCGTTAGGTACTTGGAGCTTGCACTGGAGAAGCGGGTCGTTGTGGACAAGGATCGTGGTTTCTACGTTGAACTATTATGACATTTAAAACTATTAACTATTGTTGGATTATTTACTATGCTTCCGCTACACTTTGAAACTATGGTTATGTTTTGAACACCTATCGTATTGGATGGATGGTTTACATTTATTTTACTTAATATTAATTACATGTTCAATATGATTGGTGGCTTGATCCTGGTCAGTCACGCTCCCAAGCGGTGATACTCCGCAGGTGGATTTTGGGGGTGTGACAGATTGGTATCAGAGCCATTGGTTATAGAGAACTTGGTTTTAATATGGAAAAACGTTTTTATTAAAACCAGACTATAACCAGAACAGTGCTCTCAACGATCCACAACGACGCTTCGCTCCACGTGCAAGACTCGACATCCTAGGTAATAAGGTTTATGTTTATTGCCTACATGCTAGAACTGCATAGAACTTTGCTCGTAGTATGCTTACATTACTTTGCTCACTACTTGTTATTGCTTGAGAACACATACGTGCTTACACTCTTCTGTCATCGCACTATTCGTGAACCATTCTTACTTATGCTACCTTTACTGTTCGATCATGTCTGGACGTGTTGACATGACTCAAGCCCAGTTGACGGCTCTCATTAACGAACAAGTTGCTGCGGCACTTGCAGCCGCAGAAGCAGGAGGTATAACCTGCTATTCCAGACCTATTCTAGGATGTTAGATCCTACTCTCGTGACCCAACTCTCGCGCTTAACCTTGACCTATCTTTCTCGCGCAACGGGTCAGAACGCATAGCAACATGCCTGCACATTCAAGAACTTCATGGACTGTCGTCCAAACACATTCAGTGGCCCAGAAGGAGCAGTTGGACTACTCCATTGGTTTGGGAAGCTCGAGTCGGTATTCGAGATGTGTGAATGCCCTGAGGCTCGCAGGGTCAAGTACGCCACTGGTACTTTGGAAGAAATCGCGCTAATCTGGTGGAACGCGCAAGTACGGATACTAGGGTTGGCAACTGCTAACGCCACCCCATGAAACGAATTCAAAGAACGCATTAAAAGGGAACACTGCACACGTTATGACATCCACAAGTTGGAAGTGGAGCTTTACCATTTGAAAATGACGGGGTCAGGAATTGATGCTTATACGAAACGGACGAACGAATTGGCCATCTTGTGTCCAACCATGGTGGACCCTCCAAGCAAGTGTATCGAATTGTACCTCAAGGGTCTAGCCTCAGAGATTCAGAGCCATGATACATCGGCTAACCTCGACAATATCCAAGACATTCAGTGTCTTGCTTATCGCCTCACGGATCAGGCAGTGGAACAGAACAGGCTGCCTAGTTGTATCAGCGCTATTACTACCGCTACCACTTCTGCTACTCCCGCTACTCCTAGTGACAACAAGCGGAAATGGGATGGGTATTCCAGCAAGGGTTCAGCTACCGTTCAGTCTCAAGCACAGCAGCAGCGCAAGAATAGTGATCACCAGAGCCGAGTCAGCCAACTTCGGGTGGTGAGGGGCAGGGTGGATATCGGGGAATTCACCCAATGTGTAACTAATGCAACAGACACCACGGTGGTTAGTGCAACGAGGGACGTTTCCAGAGGTGTCTCAAGATGGGCCATGAAGCTAAGGATTCAGGAGTCCACGGCCTGCAAATCGGAATCGCCGGCAGCAACAGCCAGCAGAAATCCTATGCAAAGAAAAGATTGTTCGCATTCCTCATTCGGGTCAAGAACCTCTCGAAGTTCAAGGCGACAAGAGTGGTGCTATGGTTGGCATCACCTCTTTCTGGAAGGCTCAGAAATGTTTGCGGAAGGGCCACACCGCAATTTTGGCTCTAGTTACTGACGCATCAGCAAAGGAAAAGAAGCTGGAGGATATCCTAGTTGTACGTGACTTCCCTCAGGTGTTTCCTGAAGATTTACCCGGTTTACCGCCTCATCGTCAAGTTGAGTTTCAGATTGAGTTGGCTCCTGGAGCAGCACCAATAGCCCGCGCACCGTATCGTTTAGCTCCAACCGAACTAGAAGAACTGTCGAAGCAGCTACAAGAGCTCTTGGAAAAGGGCTTTATTCGTCCAAGCTCTTCGCCTTGGGGAGCTCCAGTGTTATTTGTAAAGAAGAAAGACGGTACGTTCAGAATGTGCATCGACTACCGTGAACTCAATAAGGTGACGGTGAAGAACCGTTATCCCCTTCCGCGCATAGATGACTTATTCGACCAGTTGCAAGGGTCGTGTTATTACTCCAAGATAGACTTGAGGTCAGGTTATCATCAGCTGAGAGTCCGGGATGAGGACGTCTCCAAAACCGCTTTCAGAACTCGTTACGGTCACTACGAGTTTCTTGTCATGCCATTTGGGCTTACAAACGCGCCTGCAGTCTTCATGGATCTTATGAACAGGGTGTGCAAACCTTATCTTGACAAGTTCGTCATCGTTTTCATCGACGACATTTTGATTTACTCCAAGAATCAGGAGGAGCAACTGTACGCCAAGTTTTCAAAATGCGACTTCTGGCTTCGTGAAGTCCACTTCTTAGGCCATGTGGTAAACAAGGATGGGATTCATGTCGATCCATCCAAGGTAGATTCGATCAGGAACTGGCCTGCACCGCGCACACCGACTGAAATACGCCAATTCTTGGGTTTGGCGGGTTACTACAGACGATTCATCAAAGACTTCTCCAAGATCGCGCAGCCGCTTACTATGCTAACACAGAAAGGTGTCGTTTACAGATGGGGTAATACGCAGGAAACTGCTTTTCAGTACTTAAAGGATAGGCTTTGCAGCGCACCTATTCTCTCATTGCCAGAGGGCACAGATGACTTCGTGGTTTACTGTGACTATTCTCTCATTGCCAGAAGGCACAAACGATTTTGTGGTCTATTGTGACGCATCGATACAGGGGCTTGGTTGTGTATTGATGCAGCGGGATAAAGTTATTGCCTACGCTTCGCGGCAACTCAAGGTTCATGAACGAAACTACACGACGCACGATTTAGAGCTGGGAGCTGTTGTTTTCGCGCTTAAGATATGGCGACACTACCTGTACGGTACCAGGTGCACGATTTACACCGATCACAGGAGTCTCGAGCATATTCTTAAGCAGAAGGATTTGAACATGCGTCAACGACGATGGGTCGAGTTACTTAACGACTACGAATGCGCCATCAAGTACCATCCAGGCAAAGCCAATGTTGTGGCTGATGCCCTCAGTCGAAAGGACACTTTACCTCGGCGCGTGCGAGCGCTACAGCTTACGATTCAGTCTAGCCTTCCTGCACAGATACGAGCTGCTCAGACAGAAGCACTGAAGCCCGAAAACATCAAAGCTGAAGCCTTACGAGGCCCAAGGCAACAAATGGAACAAACGGAAGACGGCGCCTACTATGTAACGGGGCGTATTTGGGTCCCACTTTATGGCGGTTTACGCGAACTTGTAATGGATGAAGCTCACAAGTCTCGCTATTCGGTACATCCAGGGTCGGATAAAATGTACCACGACATCAGCACTACTTATTGGTGGCCTAGTATGAAGGCCCACATCGCTACGTACGTTGGAAAATGCTTAACCTGTGTGAGAGTCAAGGTTGAATATCAGAAACCAGCTGGTCTACTTCAGCAGCCTAAGATACCGCAATGGAAATGGGAAGAAATTTCCATGGATTTTGTTACAGGTTTACCTAAATCTCAGCGTGGTAATGATACAATATGGGTCATAGTTGATCGACTCACCAAGTCTGCACACTTCCTGCCGATTAAGGAAACGGACAAGTTCTCCACTCTCGCAGACGTCTATCTTAAAGAAGTTGTTTCGAGGCACGGAGTGCCCACCTCTATTATTTCGGATCGCGATGCACGATTCACGTCAGAGCTATGGCAAGCAATGCATAAATCTTTCGGCTCACGTTTAGACATGAGCACAGCATATCATCCTCAGACGGATGGGCAGTCTGAGCGAACGATTCAAACACTTGAAGACATGCTTAGGGCATGCGTTATCGATTTCGGCAACGGCTGGGAAAAGCACCTCCCTTTGGTGGAGTTTTCGTACAATAACAGTTACCATACCAGCATTCAAGCCGCTCCATTCGAGGCATTGTACGGACGTAAATGCCGGTCACCTCTCTGTTGGGCAGAGGTGGGGGATAGTCAAATTACGGGTCCAGAGATTGTAGTGGACGCCACAGAAAAGATAGCACAGATACGACAACGCATGGCGGCAGCACGCGACCGTCAGAAAGCCTACGCGGACAAGCGTAGAAAGCCTTTGGAATTTCAGGTCGGGGACCGGGTATTATTGAAAGTCTCAACCTGGAAGGGTGTGGTACGTTTTGGCAAAAGGGGCAAACTGAATCCGCGGTACGTCGGACCATTCGAAATCTTAGAAAAGATTGGCAAAGTAGCCTACAAGTTGAACTTACCAGCAGAACTCGGAGCAGTTCACAATGTCTTTCATGTGTCGAACTTAAAGAAGTGCTTATCAGATGAAACCCTCATCATTCCTTTTAAGGAACTCACTATCGACGAGCGGTTGCAGTTCGTCGAGGAACCAATTGAAATCACGGACCGGGATGTTAAGGTCCTCAAACACAAGAGAATCCCTCTTGTTCGAGTTCGTTGGAACTCCCAACGTGGCCCAGAGTACACCTGGGAACGCGAAGACCAAATGAAAGAAAAGCACCCCCAGTTATTCGAAACCAATACATCCACTACTGAGGCTGAAGCTACTACTACTGAATTTCGGGACGAAATTCCAAATCAACGGGGGGATGATGTGACACCCCAGGAAAACCAGTGAACAGTACAGCTTACCTAGCTTCCTCAGTGAGTGCGTACCAAATTTCGGGACGAAATTTCTTTTAAGTTGGGGATAATGTGACAACTCGAATTTTCAAGATTTCTATTTCGCTTTTATTGCACGTTCTTGTATTATTTAGTTGTTACTCGCACAATTGATTGTCATGGAATCTTATATGTTTTAATTGTGTGATTGTGCATGACTATGTGTTAATTGTGAAACTTGTCAAATGTGTAAACTTGGTGGTGGAACTATGAAATAGTTATGAGATGGTGTGCATGTGTAAAATATAATACTTAGGGAGGTAGAGTGTAATTAGTGAAATCCTAGATACTTAACCCTAACCTCATTTCACTAATCATTTGCACACAAATCCAAAGCACGTACTTGTAACTCTCTAATCCTCTAGCAAGCATCATCACCAAATCATTTGGCACAAGAAAATCATCACACTTGATTCCTCTTTCTCTAGAATCATTCAAGGTAATTGTTAATGATTTGTGCTTGATTGTTTATTGATTTCTTGATTCTTGTGTTCATGGAAAACCCTAGTTTCTCATGTGATATTCTGTGATTAAATCCTGGATAGTTGAGATTACGATGATGATTAGATGCATGCTTGATAGGTTATCATTGTGATGATTGTTGTGGTTTAACATCGATCGAATAAACTTGTTATCTGCCGTCAATACAATTGGAATTAGGGTTTGTTTGAATGATATGCGTAACTGTTCTGATCGTATTGATTCTGTGCAAATTGAAATTCACGTATGTAACTGTCTGAGTTTAGGTGTTATTGGTCCGAGTTTAAAGTGTTAGGACCGAGTTTATTAAGTTGCTTGTTTGGACCGAGTTTAAGAGTTATGATCTGAGTTTATAAAGTTCACCTTGGACCGAGTTTAGTAAATATGGCATTGGGTCCGAGTTTAATGTTAGAATGCCATGTCCGAATTTAATGCATCTCAAGTGGTCCGAGTATAATGTAAGCAAGTGGTCCGAGTATAATGTAAGCAAGTGGTCTGAGTTTAAGGGGTTGTTAATGGACCGAGTTTAAAGTGATATCACAGGGTCCGAAGTTAATGTATTTCAAATGGTCCGAGTTTAATTCATGGGCTAGGGTCCGAGTTTATTAAATTGTTTTGGACCGAGTTTAAAGACAAATCATTGGACCGAGTTTAAACATGATCAACCATGTCCGAATTTATATGTTGATTTTATGTCTGAGGTTGTATGATGATTACATGTACCACCCGAGTTTTGAACAGGGGAGACCCCCCCCCTATACTTGTCTGAGTTTTTGAGAAATGCAAGATCCTGTAAATGTTCATATGAATTACGTGAATTGTATGAATGGGTTAACTGTTATGTGATACCTGATTGATGCATGATATTGGCTATCAAGCATTATGTGACATTTAATTACATGCGTATCATTGCGAACATGAACTGATTTGTTATACGTGCATACAATAGGACTTGATTTATTACTTGTGAGTGCATAACCTAGCATACCGAGCAAACCAAGGTGAGTTCACACTCCTACTAAGGCATGGGATTCCCGGGTCGTGGGAATGGGATAAAGGTTACCATTGACTAAGAACGTAAATATGCTTTTCCTAGACTATCACCTACCATGGTCCTCGGATGTCAGGACGGTTCCGTAGGTTAGGATAACACCTACGTGGTCATATGCCAATTACTGCCTCGGATGTCAGGCACGCACGTAAAACCTACGTGTACGCATTACTTCTATCCTCGGTACAAAGGACGGTTCCGTAGGTTAGGATAACACCTACGTGGTCATATGCCAATTACTGCCTCGGATGTCAGGCACGCACGTAAAACCTACGTGTACGCATTACTTACTTCTATCCTCGGTTGTGAAGGATACGTGCGTAAAACCTACGCACACCCCATACGCGCTACTGTTCTCGGAAGAAGAACAGGGATGATACGAGTAGTTGATACGAATAGTCTAGTGGTCACATAACATGGGAAGCCCCCACCTGTATAACTTACTATTGGCCCAGTAGAGCCACCCGTTACTTACTGTTACGCACTTACTTACTGTGAACTCGCTCAACTAGTTTGTTGATCATTCTGTTACATGCCTTGCAGATCGTTAGGTACTTGGAGCTTGCACTGGAGAAGCGGGTCGTTGTGGACAAGGATCGTGGTTTCTACGTTGAACTATTATGACATTTAAAACTATTAACTATTGTTGGATTATTTACTATGCTTCCGCTACACTTTGAAACTATGGTTATGTTTTGAACACCTATCGTATTGGATGGATGGTTTACATTTATTTTACTTAATATTAATTACATGTTCAATATGATTGGTGGCTTGATCCTGGTCAGTCACGCTCCCAAGCGGTGATACTCCGCAGGTGGATTTTGGGGGTGTGACACTTCGCTCTTAAGATCTGGAGACACTATTTGTATGGTACAAAATGTGTGGTTTTCACGGACCACAAAAGTCTTCAGCATATCTTCGATCAGAAAGAGCTCAACATGAGACAACGACGTTGGGTTGAAATTCTAAACGACTACGACTGCGAGATTCGCTACCATCCTGGTAAGGCGAATGTCGTAGCCGATGCATTGAGTCGCAAGGAACGTACTACGCTTCATTGTGTTCGTGTCCAATCTGTTATTCAAGCTCAATCTGATATACAAGCCCGTATTTCTCAGGCTCAACAATTTTGTGTTTCACAAGGTTTGATGGATAAGGAATTTCCTTATCACATAACTCCTGCTCTAGAACTGAAGGACAATGGATCGTATTACTTCATGGATCGTTTGTGGGTGCCGAGCCAAGATAATCTTCGTACCCTGCTTATGGATGAAGCCCATAAGTCTCGTTATTCTATTCATCCTGGCTCAGATAAGATGTATAAGGATCTTCGTATTCAGTATTGGTGGCCTGGTATGAAGAAAGACATTGCCTTATACGTATCCAAATTCCTTACTTGTCTTAAGGTTAAGGCTGAACATCAGCGTCCTTCCGGATTATTGGAGCAACCAGAGATCCCAGTTTGGAAATGGGAAAACATTACTATGGATCTCATTACCAAACTTCCGCGCACAAAGAAAGGTCACGATGCCATCTGGGTAGTCTTTGATCGCCTTACCAAGTCAACGCATTTCTTGCCAATCCGTGAGGATTTTTCGGCTGACAAACTTGCTCAAATCTACGTGGATGAAATTGTAGCTCGACATGGTGTTCCTTTGAACAACATTTCTAACAGAGATGCTCGTTTCACTTCTCATTTTTGGAGAACCATGCAATCTGCTATGGGGTCTCAACTTAATCTGAGCACAGCTTATCATCCGCAAACGGATGGTCAATCTGAAAGAACAATCCAGACACTGGAGGATATGCTTAGAGCTTGTGTGATCGATTTTGGTGGTAGTTAGGATTCACATCTCCCGTTGATTGAATTCTCCTACAACAACAGTTATCACTCCAGCATCAACATGGCTCCTTTCGAGGCTCTCTATGGTCGAAAATGTCGTTCACCAGTCTGCTGGAATGAGATCGGCGAGGCCCAACTTACTGGACCTGCCCTCATTTTAGAGACAACAGATAAGGTTAAGAAAGTTCGTGATAACCTTCAGACAGCTAGAAGCCGTCAAAAGAGTTACGCAGACCTAAAACGCAAGCCCTTGGATTTTCAAGTCGGTGATCGTGTATTACTTAAGGTCTCACCTTGGAAAGGTGTGATCAGATTCGGAAAGAAAGGAAAACATGCACCTAGATACGTTGGACCATTCAAGATCGTCGAAAGAATCGGTAAGGTAGCCTACAGACTTGAGTTACCTCCTGAACTTGGAAATGTTCATCCAACTTTTCACGTGTCCAATCTCAAGAGGTGTTTAGCTGATGAAAACCTCCACATACCGCTTGACGAAATTCGTGTTGATAAAACACTGAAATTTGTTGAGAAACCGGTGGAAATTATGGAACGTGAAGTCAAGTGGCTCAAGCGCAAGCGCATTCCTTTGGTCAAGGTTCGCTGGGAATCTAAACGTGGACCTGAGTTTACTTGGGAACGTGAAGATTAAATGAAGGCAAAATATCCGCATCTTTTTCCACGAGTTTCCTCTAAATAAATTTCGGGACGAAATTTCCACAAGTAGGGGAGACTGTAACATTTGTGCTTGTAATCATTGTGAACAGTTCAATTATCAATAAAACAATGTTATTTGATCCCAATGTTTGTTTGGTTGTGTTTTACATTTTTCATGTTTTGACTTTTGTTCAATTTCAAACTCTACATCGCTTTCTAGAGAATTATACGCAAACTAGTGCGTAAACGTACTCAGTTTAATGCGAAAAATACTCTGGAACATCAACATATACTCAACATACCTTAAATAACCCTTACATAACTTAGAAATATGTTTTGAAGGCTTTGGTATGGCAAAAACAAGTTAATTTGCTTACAGGGACTAAACTTGACAAACTGCGAAAGTATGCCAATTTGAACTGTAACGAACATCCCGGAACATGTCGATAAGTTAAACATACCATAAATATCCTTTACATAGCTTAGAAATAGGCTTTGAGGGGTTTGGTATACTAAAACAAACTTTTGGATCATTCAGGGGCTAAAAGTGTCAAAAAGTGCACAAGTTTGCACTTTTGCGCATAACTTACGTTCTGAATACATCCGGACATCAAAAAATTTATGTAAGAATTCTTATATTATGCCTTAGTGTATGGCATGAGAAAAATCCATTCGTCACGCAATTTGGATCGTCTTTCGCGCTTATGCGCATTCCGTCGTAATTAACCGAACATCGCGACCGTACGGCCAAACGAACCGACATCCGGGATATTTTTGAGCACATTTTAAGTTCCCTATACTTTAACTTCATTTTAGAGCTTTGAAATGGGGTTAACGGGGCTTAAACGTGTCAAAAATGCATCAAATACCAAGTTTTGGAGCTGCAGAGACCAAAACTGTAAATCTGCCAAACAAAGGGCTTACGGACCGTAAGCCAAAACCCATACAGTCCGTAAGGGGTCCCCAGTACAACAGATTCATTCAACCCACTTGCAGTTAGCCTTTCGTTCGTTCAAGGGGCAATGCCCTTTCACCCAATCAAGAGCCAAGGGCCATTATTCAGTAACCACAATAATTCGACAAGTGTACGGGCGAGATCGTGGCACGGTATTCGATAAACGATCCTAACGGTTATGCTTTTCCTATAAATACCCCCCCATTCTTGCAAAAACCCACAAGAATCTGATCTAAAAAGCTCTAAGTTGAAGTATTGCTTCATACCTGAGTTCTTTGATCAAGATTAGCTTTCGGAGATCCTTTGTAAGTGTTCCTTCGTTGTTTTATCGCTTTTCGAGTCCGAAAGTCGAACTATGTTTGACTTTCTGCATTGACCAGTTTATGGTCGATGCGAAGTTCGTTGGAACTTCATAACGTGAGCGTGATCACGATGGTTATAGTCCGTAGTGACTATACCTACTGATTACCACGTTATCTAGGCTCAGTGACGAGTCGTAGTTTCGGCCAAAATGTGCATTCTTGCATATTTTATAACCAAACTACTCGTGAGCATCAAAGCCGTTTGCTTTGATGCCAAACATGTTTTCTAAACTTAGTTAAGCATGTTCTAACATGCTTAGCTCGTCACTTTTAGTATAGTGCTTATATAGGGTCGTAAGGTAAGCGATCTAAACCATCGCTTATACCTTCGAACCCGACCCATTTGGTTGATCATTAGGATCCGACCAAACACATTAGGTGACCATAGCTATAACCTTCCGAGGTTATACCTTGTGGTCACAATGTTAGGCGTTCCAGACGTGTTCTACGCGAACGACGCGTAAGGTAGCATAAGCTACCTAAACGGGTCGTAATGGGTCGCAAGCACTTAGGTCAGGTTTCATTTTAGTATGTAGGCTTTGTTAAACCATATTTCACGAGTCTCCATACTCGTTGGTTTACGAATCCACATACTATTCGATCCTTCCGATTTGGTCCGGTATATTAACATAGCTACCTATTAGGTACCGTTTGATATCCCGTGATCTTTAGCATTATCTGGCTATTATACAAGAACTTCAAAGCAATCTTAGGTGAGTACATAGAACCCTATTTTCTACTGTTTTACAAACTGTTTTGGGGGTGAAACACATGTGCCTATCTGTTACTTTCATGCTTTCCATGTTTTCACATCATATGCCTGCTATGTTGTTAGTACATTATAGTACACGATTTCATTACATTTCATGCTATGTATGCCCATTGTGTGCGTACTTAGTACATTGATTTACATAACATTTCTGTTGCATATGTTTACTCAGTATATGGACACATTGATTTACATGAACATTTCTGTTGCATATGTTTACTCAGCATATGGACACATTGATTTACATGAACATTTCTGCTGCATATGTTTACTCAGCATATGGGCACATTGATTTACATGAACATTTCTGTTGCATATGTTTACTCAGCATATGGACACATTGATTTACATAAACATTTCTGCTGCATATGTTTACTCAGCATATGGGCACATTGATTTACATGAACATTTATGCTTCGTATGTTTATTTAGCATACTTAGTACAATTGTTTACATCACATGCCTTCATTTTGTTATGACATTTGGTTTGTTTAACATGGGACAATACATTCATTAGCATTAGCAACGCCGTTCGTTAGTAGGTAGTGGTACCATAGGAATTGACAACTCCCGTTCCTGAAATCCTGGGTTTGATAGGATTGTAAGGAATGACCGAATTCGGTATACATAACTTAGATAAACCTTTAATTTGTTTAAGGGTTTATCGCCACAGTCTCAAGGCTTGGATGTATGCATATTTCACAATACCGCATAAATGTTAATATCAATAGAGCATGCATTTTTTCCACAGAACATAACGTGGATTTAAACCACGTTTTACTTCAACGACTTGTTTTGTGCATTTTACATATGGTTTAAGTTGATACATTTCGCTTACCGTACATGATACATTTTGGGATACACATTACATGATTTACATTGAACATAAACACATTGATATACACATTTTGTGGTTTACATTGAACATAGACATTTGACATGGTTTACACAATAACACTTGACAATTGAGTTATACAAGAACAATCTTACATGATGGATGGTTTGGGTAAATGGTTTGAGTAACGTGGAGTATGTAATATGATGCAAACATGGTGGATACGCCGCTGGTACTTGCTATATATAAATGTTTGTATAATATTACATATCTTAGCGTTACCTAAATCATTTCAGTTTAGACATATAACATTTTATACAAATAACATACTTTTCATAAAACATTGTCTTACAAAACAACTTATTTTATTCAACTCATTTTACTAGGTTATTCATTTAACCTTACATTTATCTATACATATCATCTGATATTATCGTTTTTCAAATGGTTTACAAAGCGAGACAAATTACAAGGTTCATGACTGACTGTTATTAAACATTTCTTTAAAAACTCAAGTCATGAATCCCACTTTCACAAAACCTATGTATCTCACAGGCATTTTTATGCTGACGTACCTACTTTCACATGTGTTTTCAGGAGCTGTTCCATAAGATGTTGATCACGATACTAGGGCGGACCTGTGCCTTAGAGACTAAAAGTGAAGATAGAACTAGTATAACTATGTTTTGAATTCTGTACTTCCTTCTAAGACAATGTAACACCCGTGTTTGATAACTAAAATGTAACTTTAATTTCCTTGGTTGTATAACAATTAATTCTGTCCACAACACTCCCCGACGTTTTCCGCCGCGGTTGCATGTTACACGCGGTCGGGGTGTGACAATTGAAACAGAGCTCGGTCATGACCATTAAGGAAATTGACCATCCTGATTTTCCATTGCGGTATTCCTCTCTGACCAGAGTTGGAGGTTTGGACATAGAACCAATGTTAAAAGCATTATTCCAGGTTTGAAAGCTGGCCATATTTAGAAAAAAGAAGAAGAGCAATTGATCGTTTGAAAATAATTTATTCAATCAGCTCTGATACCAATTGTTGGACCCAGTATGGCCTTAACAACTTCTTTTTACGTAATATGGCAAGTGATTTCAGTATATGTGAAAAAGATGTGCGGAAATGGAAATCAGACTTTCAAGAAACAAGACCTACAGAATTATCAAGTTTATATCACTTTGAAACAAATTAGTTTAACAAGGTGATTGTAAGATTATTATCTAATACAAATGAATCTTGATTTCTGTGGGTGAGAAGAGCAGTTGGAGTTTGAGTGTTTGTATGTGAATGCTAAGCTTCAAACTCAAGTATCTTCTGCCTCTCGAGCCTTCTATTTATAGATGGCTGTGGACATGAATAAACAATTGTTTATTCATGCAATAAGTCCTGCATAAAGTAGCAATTTGACATATTCATTGAATCCATCGTTCAAGTTGCATTTGTAATCATGAAAACCAATAATGTCATGCTTCGGTCATGGGTGGCAGGATAGAGTTGTGATTTTAGACAAGTGGGTCTGTCATCAGAATTTCCGATAAGCCACTTCATCAGAAATTCTGGTGAACAAATCATCAGAAAGTTTGATGATCAGAATTTGTCAGAAACTGATGATATTTCATCAGAAATATCATCAGATCCATCAGAAACGACCTTCTCTGATAATCCAAATCAACTCTTTATCAACTTGAGATTCTTTGTAGTAGATACTTTGCTTTTCAGTTGTCCCAACTATTTTTCTTCATCTTGCTGTGTTCTTCAGGACTGTTATCTTCTTCAGAGATCCAGTTGATTGAGATTTTCTTCAATACTTACAAATAAAGTTTCCTAACAAAAATAAACCACGTCAAACCCAAAACGCCATTTTTTGTGACAGTTCTTGTAGTTTCAAAAGAAAAAAGAGACTGGTGACACTGAAGATTTAGATCATAAATTGCTTCTATTTTGTTTTTTTTAATTTTCTTTATCTGTTGTTTGTTTTGTAATTTCAGTTAATAAACAACAAAAGTACATTAATACTATAATGAAAAATATAATAAAACGCCAAAATGAGCAAATGCTTGTAAAACGCCATGATGCCATAAAAACACCCCTAAAAAACAACCAAACTATAATAAAATTACTTTGAACAACTACTATTAAAAAAAAGCGTGAAACAATGTGCCTAAAATATAAAACAAAAAAAGTCCGATCGTTATCTAAACACCATTGGAAAACAAAACGCCATAATTACAGCCGTTAAGATTAGATGTGTTACACCATAAAAACAGTTGATTCTGAAAACAAAACACGGTAACGGCAAAAACAGTAAAATGAAACGATGGAAAACATAATTACTAACCTTTATTATATGGAAACCAAAATACATGGGGAATTAAATTTATTAATATTTTTCAAAACACCATAATTACTTGTAATGCGCGGGAAAAAAAGTCAATATAAAAGAAGACCATGAGAACACAAGCTCAAACACGCCTAAAACATTGACTAAATCGCCACATATTGTCCAAAACGCCAAAAACTTTAAAAATGGCTAAGGTTATTGCATGGAGGTTTGAAAGAAAAGAGAAACGATTCATCATAAAGTTCTCTGATAGGAGAGGGGTAAAGGTAAGGACAATCAAAGCCATGCTTGGAATGAATGAAGCGGTTCAGAGGGATATCCTGGCCCTTGGGTTTCCAATGGCCAACGATTGTAAAAGAACCCAAAATGTAATAAAAAGACTGAAGAGAAATTTTTGGCAGAAGATAATGATGACATTGACGATACTCCTCTACCAAAACTTAGCAGTTGGGTGATGCATGAGGAAGAAGGAACGCTTGAAGTGACTTATAAAAACGGGGTGCAATATTCATTGACAATGGAAGAAATGTTGAAGACATGGTTGCTATCTATCATTGAACAACTCTTTGATTTAGCACCTTCAAACGATCGAAAATCCAAGGATGCAGTGATATTCAAGAATATGATGCAGCAAAGAAGAGACGAGCTAATGGCGTTATACGCAAATCTAAAATTTGATGATGATGAATCTGAAGAAAGTGATGAACAAAGCTATGGGTACATCTCTGATGTAATCCCACCCATGGAAGACTATTAGTTTATTTTGATTTCGTATTATTGTAATTTTATAAAATATTAATCTATGGTAATCAATTATTAACAAAAAGACCCAAAACGCCAAAAAATGACAGGGAAAAAGCCATAACGCCAAAAAAATTAACTATGTGACATAAAAAGAATTAATTCAATGAGAAGAAATCTGAGAAAAACAGTAAAACGCCAAGTAATTAATGATTCTAGATAACGCCAAAATTATCTTGCACGCAAAAAATAAAGAAGCATGTCTAACGCGAAAATCGGGAAAGGAGAAGAATACTAAAAAGACAAAAAAACCCCTCCGACCCTGATCATGTCCCGCGCCACGTGTTGGGCCAGGATGCGTTCTAACACTTTTTGCGGTTTTCTCCTGATCCCGTTCCTATATATATATATATATATATATATATATATATATATATATATATATGAGAAGGATCCGTTAGGAACCACCCTTTATTGCGAGAACCGCAAGAACCAATGTAAACACAACCAAAAATACCTAAAAAAATCTAAAAAACACATAATTTTTTTTAATATTTTAATAAAAAAATCGCTACATTTCGTTATTAAAAAAATTAAAAAAATATTTTTCTTTTTCCATTACCCACCAAAACTTTTTTCTTTTCAACCCATTTGTTTTAGTAAAAAGCTCAGTTATCTTGTGACATGAAAAAAAAAATGAAAGTCTTGCAATAAACAAACAAGTTCCTCAAAGAAATCTTGTTTGAATGTGCTTAGTTTGAATAAAATTCACAAAAACAAAAATTTTTACGACAACCGACACTTTTTACGCTTTTCACCATTTTTACTAACCACTAACCAAAAACCACCTGTCACACCCCGGCCGCGTGTAACGTGCAACCGCGGCGGAAACGCCGGGGAGTGTTGTGGACAGAATTAGTTGTTTCATAACCATGGTAATTAAAGTTTCATTTTTATTTATTAAACACGAGTGTTACATCGTTCCAAAACAAGAAACACAAAGTTCATAACATAATTAAACTAGCCTATCTTCATTTTTAGGCTCTAAGGCACAGGTCCGCCCTAGTATCATGATCATCATCTTATGGAACAGCTCCTGAAAACACATGTGAAAGTAGGTACGTCAGCATAAAAATGCCTGTGAGATACATAGGTTTTGTGAAAATGGGATTCATGACTTGAGTTTAAAGAAATGTTTAATAACAGTCAGTCATGAACCTTGTAATTTGTCTTGCTTTGTAAACCATTTGAAAAACGATAATATCAGATGATATGTATAGATGAGTGTAAGGTTAAACGAGTAACCCGGTAAAATGAGTTGAATAAGATAAGTTGTTTGTAAAAATAATGTCTTGTGAAGAGTATGTTATTTGTGTAAAATGTAATGTGTCTAAACTGAAATGACTTGGATAACGCTACGATATGTAACATTATACAAACATTTATATATAGGAAGTACCAGCGGCGTATCCACCATGTTTGTATCATATTACATACGCCACGTTACTCCAACCATTTACCCCAAACCAACCACCATGTAAATTTGTTCATGTATAAATCAATTGTCAAGTATTGTGTAAACCATGTCGAAATGTCTATGTTCAATGTAAACCACCAAGTATGTATATCAATGTCAAAATGTTTATGTTCAATGTAGATAATGTAATGTGTACCCAAAATATATCTTGTACGGTAAGCGAGATGTATCAACTCAACCATATGTAAAATGCACAAAACAAGGTGTTGAAGTAAAACATGGTTTAAATCAACGTTATGTTTCGTGGAACAATTCATGCTCTATTGATATAAACATTTATGCGGTATTGTGAAATATGCATACATCCAAGCCTTGAGACTGTGGCGATAAACCCTTAAACAAATTAAAGGTTTACCTAAGTTATGTATATCGAATTCGGTCATTCCTTCCAATCCAAACAAACCCAGGATTTCAGGAACGAGAGTTGTCAATTCCTATGGTACCACTACCTACTAACGAACGGCGTAGCTAATGTTAATGAATGTATTGTTCCATGTTAAACAAACCAAATGTCATAAAAAATGAGGGCATGTGATGTAAGTATGCACACAATGGGCATAAATAGCATGAAATGTAATGTAATGTAAAGCAATGTACTAAGTACGCACACAATGGGCATACCTAGCATGAAATGTAATGTGAAACAATGTACTAGTACGCACACAATGGGCATACATAGCATGGAATGTAATGTAAAACAATGTACTAAGTACACACACAATGGGCATACATAGCATGAAATGTAATGTAAAGCAATGTACTAAGTACGCACACAATGGGCATACATAGCATGAAATGTAATGTATAGCAATGTACTAAGTACGCACACAATGGGCATACATAGCATGAAATGTAACGAAATCATGTACTATAATGTACTAACGAATATAGCAGGTATATGATGTGAAAACATGGAAAGCATGAAAGTAACAAGTAGGCACATGTGTTCCACCCCAAAACAGTTTGGAAAACAGTAAAAGAGGGGTTCAATGTACTCACCTGAGATTGCTTTAGAGTTCTTGTATAATAACCAAATAATGCTAGAGATCACGGAATATCAAACGGCACCTAATAGGTAGCTATATTAATATACCGGACCAAAATCGGAAGGATCGGATAGTATGCGGGTTCGTAAACCAAACAAGTATGGAGACTCGTGTAATATGGTTTAACAAAGCCTACATACTAAAATGAAACCTAACCTAAGTGCTTGCGACCCATTACGACCCGTTTAGGTAGCTTATGCTACCTTAACGCGTCGTTCGCGTAGAACGCGTTTGGAACGCCTAACATCATGACCACAAGGTATAACCTCGGAAGGTTATAGCTATGGTCGCCTAATGTGTTTGGTCGGATCCTAATGATCGACCAAATGGGTCGGGTTCGAAAGTATAAGCGATGGTTTAGATCGCTTACCTTACGACCCTATATAAGCACTAAACTAAAAGTGACGAGCTAAGCATGTTAGGACATGCTTAACTAAGTTTAGAAAATAGGTTTGGCATCAAAACAAACGGCTTTGATGCTTACGAATAGTTTGGTGACAAAATACGCAAGAATGCGCATTTTGGCCGAAACTACGACTCGTCACTGAGCCTAGATAACGTGGTAATCAGTAGGTATAGTCACTACGGACTATAACCATCGTGATCACGCTCACGTTATGAAGTTCCATGAACTTCGTGTTGACCATAGGCTGGTCAATGCAGAAAGTCAACAAAACGTTGACTTTCGGACTCGAAAAGCGAATAAAAGAACGAAAGAATACTTACAGAGGGTCCCCGAATGCTAATCTAGATCAAAATGGCTCACGTATGAAACAAAGGTTCCAACTTAGAGCTCTTGATCAGATTGTGTGGGTTTTTGCAAGAATGGGGGGGGGTATTTATAGTATTTCCCGAACCGTTAGGATCGTTTCTTGAAAAACGTGATCGAATCTCGCTCGTACACTTGTCGAAAGGTTGTGGTTACGGAAAATGTCCCTTAGTGAGCTGAAAGGGCAAGTGAAAACATGTGGTTGTGGTTTAATCAGCTGAGATTTGCTGACTAATCGATCTTATCTGATCTGCATGTCCCACGCGGCCCGCGTCAATGTGCAGGCCAAACTTACGCGGGCCGCCTGGCCCCGTCTGATCTGCACGACTTGCAGAATTTACAGTTTAGGTCCCTGTTGCGTGTTTAAGCTATTTCCGACAATTCTAAGGCCCGTAAAGCCAACTTTAAGGCCCTAAAATGATGCCTAAACATTTTGGACATGAAACATGCTCAAAAATGTGTCGGATGTTGGTTCGTTTGGCCGTACGATCGCGATGTTCGCTTAATTACGACGGAATGCGCATAAGCGCGAAAGACGATCCAAATGACGGGACGAATGGATTTTTCTCATGCCAAACACTAAGGCATAATATTAGGATGCTTACATAAATTTTTGGATGTCCGGATGTATTCAGAACGTAAGTTATGCGCGAAAGTGCAAACTTGTGCACTTTTTGACACTTTCAGTCCCTGAATGACCCAAAAGTTTGTTTTAGCATACCAAACCCCTCAAAGCCTATTTCTAACCTATGTAAAGGATATTTATGGTATGTTTAACTTATGGACATGTTCCGGAATGTTTGTTACAGTTCAAATTGGCATACTTTCGCAGTTTGTCAAGTTTAGTCCCTGTAAGCGAATTAACTCGTTTTTGCCATACCAAAGCCTTCAAAACTTATTTCTAAGTTATGTAAGGGTTATTTAAGATATGTTGAGTATATGTTGATGTTCCGGAGTATTTGTCGCATTAAACTGAGTACGTTTACGCACCAGTTTGCGTATAACTCTCCAGAAAGCGATGTAGAGTTTGAAATTGGACAAAAGTTAAAACATGAAAAATGTAAAACACAACCAAACAAACATTGGGATCAAATAACATTGTTTTATTGATAATAGAACTGTTCATAATGACTATAAGCACAAATGTTACAGTCTCCCCTACTTGTGGAAATTTCGTCCCGAAATTTATTTAGAGGAAACTCGTGGAAAAAGATGCGGATACTTTGCCTTCATTTGATCTTCACGTTCCCAAGTAAACTCGGGTCCACGTTTAGATTCCCATCGAACCTTGTCCAAAGGAATGCGCTTGCGTTTAAGCCACTTGACTTCACGTTCCATGATTTCTACCGGTTTCTCAACAAATTTTAGTGTTTTATCAACACGAATTTCGTCAAGCGGTATGTGGAGGTTCTCATCAGCTAAACACCTCTTGAGATTGGATACGTGAAAGGTTGGATGAACATTTCCAAGTTCAGGAGGTAACTCAAGTCCGTAGGCTACCTTACCGATTCTTTCGACGATCTTGAATGGTCCAACGTATCTAGGTGCAAGTTTTCCTTTCTTTCCGAATCTGATCACACCTTTCCAAGGTGAGACCTTAAGTAATACTCGATCACTGACTTGAAAATCCAAGGGCTTGCGTTTTAGGTCCGCGTAACTCTTTTGATGGCTTCTAGCTGTCTGAAGGTTATCACGAACTTTCTTTACCTTATCTGTTGTCTCTAAAATGAGGGCAGGCCCAGTAAGTTGAGCCTCGCCAACCTCATTCCAGTAGACTGGTGAACGACATTTTCGACCATAGAGAGCCTCGAAAGGAGCCATGTTGATGCTGGAGTGATAACTGTTGTTGTAGGAGAATTCAATCAACGGAAGATGTGAATCCCAACTACCACCAAAATCGATCACACAAGCTCTAAGCATATCCTCCAGTGTCTGGATTATTCTTTCAGATTGACCATCCGTTTGCGGATGATAAGCTGTGCTCAGATTAAGTTGAGACCCCATAGCAGATTGCATGGTTCTCCAAAAATGAGAAGTGAAACGAGCATCTCTGTCAGAAATGATGTTCAAAGGAACACCATGTCGAGCTACAATTTCATCCACGTAGATTGGAGCAAGTTTGTCAGCCGAAAAATCCTCACGGATTGGCAAGAAATGTGCTGACTTGGTAAGACGATCAACGACTACCCAGATGGCATCGTGACCTTTCTTTGTGCGCGGGAGTTTAGTAATGAGATCCATAGTAATGTTTTCCCGTTTCCAAACTGGATCTCTGGTTGCTCCAATAAACCAGAAGGACGCTGATGTTCAGCCTTAACCTTAAGACAAGTAAGGCATTTGGATACGTATAAGGCAATGTCTTTCTTCATACCAGGCCACCAATACTGAATATGAATATCCTTATACATCTTATCTGAGCCAGGATGAATAGAATAACGAGACTTATGGGCTTCATCCATAAGCAAGGTACAAAGATTATCTTGGCTTGGGACCCACAAGCGGTCCATGAAGTAATATGATCCATTGTCCTTCAGTTCTAGAGTAGGAGTTATGTGATAAGGAAATTCCTTATCCATCAAACCTTGTGAAACACAAACTTGTTGAGCCTGAGAAATACGTGCTTGGATATCGGATTGAGCTTGAATAACAGATTGGACATGAACACAATGAAGCTTAGTTCGTTCCTTGCGACTCAAAGCATCGGCTACGACATTCGCCTTACCAGGATGGTAGCGAATCTCGCAGTCGTAGTCGTTTAGAAGTTCCACCCAACGTCGTTGCCTCATGTTGAGTTCTTTCTGATTGAAGATATGTTGAAGACTTTTGTGGTCTGTGAAAACCACACATTTTGTACCGTACAAATAGTGTCTCCAGATCTTAAGAGCGAAGACAACTGCACCCAACTCAAGATCATGAGTTTTGTAGTTCTTCTCATGTATCTTCAACTGCCTTGATGGGTATGCTATGACTTTGTTTCTTTGCATCAGGACGCAGCCAAGACCTAATTTAGATGCATCGCAATAAACGACGAAATCATCATTGCCCTCAGGCAATGTTAGGACAGGCGCGTCGCAAAGCTTTTGTTCCAAAGTCAGAAACGCTTCCTCTTGCTTGATTCCCCAATCAAATGGGTTGTTCTTCTGAGTTATAGCAGTTAGAGGAACTGCAATCTTTGAGAAGTTCTCAATGAAGCGACGGTAATAACCCGCCAGACCAAGAAAAGAACGAACTTCAGTAGGAGTAGTAGGCGTATCCCAGTCCTTAATCGCACTGATCCTGGAGGGATCTACATGAATACCTTGTTCGTTGACAATATGTCCTAAGAATTGAACTTCTTTAAGCCAAAATTCACACTTGGAGAATTTGGCGAAAAGTTGCTCTTTGTTTAGGAGTTCCAATGTAAGACGAAGATGTTGCTCATGATCATCTCGCGTCTTAGAATATATTAAAATGTCATCGATGAAAACGATGATGAACTTATGCAAATAAGGTTTGCAGACCCTATTCATCAAGTCCATGAAAACAGCAGGAGCATTAGTCAAACCAAATGGCATGACTGTGAACTCATAATGTCCATAACGAGTGCGGAATGCTGTCTTGGGAATGTCTTCTTCATGCACACGAAGCTGATGATATCCAGATCGTAGATCAATCTTTGAAAAATAAGAAGCGCCTTGCAATTGATCAAAGAGATCATCAATGCGAGGTAGGGGATATCGATTCTTGATGGTGAGCTTGTTAAGCTCACGATAATCGATACACATCCTAAAAGATCCATCCTTTTTCTTGACAAAAAGAACGGGAGCACCCCAAGGTGAAAAGCTAGGTCGGATAAAACCTTTGTCAGAGAGCTCCTGAAGCTGCTTAGATAACTCTTGCATCTCAGACGGTGCAAGACGGTATGGAGCTCTGGCAATGGGATTTGCACCAGGTACGAGATCAATACGGAACTCGACTTGGCGTGCTGGGGGTAGACCAGGTAACTCTTCAGGAAAAACTTCAGAATAATCCTGAACGACAGGAATATCTGAAATAGACTTACCCTTGCCTTTATCTGCTGTAACATGTGCTAAGAAAGCCACATAGTTCTTCCGTAGATACTTCCGTGCTTTAAACAAGACATGAGTTTGAGACCACCGGCAGGCTTCTCACCACAAACCTGTAGGATCTCGCCTGTCGACAACGGCACACGAACAATCTTCTCAGAACAAACTATCTCTACGCGATGCTTAGATAACCAATCCATACCCACTATAACGTCGAAGCTTCCAAGTTGCATTGGCGTGAGGTCAATAGGAAAAATATGGTCGTTAAGGTTCAAGTGGCAGTTGCGGAGAACAGAATCAAGAACAATGGGATCACCACTGGCAACCTCTACTGTCAAAGGTTTACCTAGTTTCGTTCTAGACACGCGAAGCATTGGCTCAAAAGACAATGACACAAAACTCTTGTCGGCACCCGAATAAAAAAGAACAGATGCAGGCTGATTATTAATAAAGAACGTACCGTTCACCACTTCATTGTCTGCTTGTGCCTCTTGAGCATTCATGTTGAAGACTCGCCCTCGAGCCTGAGCCTGATTCTGGTTTGCATTCTGGTTCTGGTTGGCTAGTCTTGGGCACCGGTTTCTGTAGTGGGTCAGATCCCCACAGTTATAACAAGCACCAGGTGGGTATTGTGGTCGTGCAGCCTGAACCTGTTGCTGAGCAACAGCCTGAGCAATTTGTTGAGCAGGGTTCTGAACTGCGCGATTTTGAGCAAACCGACAAACATCGGCAAGATGACCTGACTTCCCACAGTTCGTACAGAAACGGCACTGATGTTGCGGCTGATCGTGACTGTTGCATTGATTGCACAAAGGTGCACTTCCTGAATAGGGCTTCTTTGCTGGAGGCAGGTTTGGAGCTGCCTGGTTAGCTTGGGCAGTGACAGCATAGTTTTGGGAAGCCTTACGCTTCTTTTCCCTTTTTGATGAACCAGAATCCTTTCCATTCTTGTTTTGACCTTTCTTGCTATCTTCCTTGTCAGACGACTGTTTCTTGCCCTTGTCACCCTTCCTGTGTAATTTATTCTTTCGAATCTGCGACTCAGTCAGTGTCGTTGATAACTCGATTGCCTGACGGAGTGTGGTAGGGTTGCT
Source organism: Helianthus annuus (assembly GCF_002127325.2). Lineage (NCBI taxonomy): Eukaryota > Viridiplantae > Streptophyta > Magnoliopsida > Asterales > Asteraceae > Helianthus > Helianthus annuus. The sequence continues at coordinate 157,342,606 of NC_035440.2, read as the reverse complement.
ACCAGTAATAATGTCTTGTACCGAGTCAGGCAGGACGTCGATGTACCTTTCGATAGCCTTATCGAGTGGGGCGACCATAGTCGGGCAAAGTAGACTCAGCTCCTCAAACCTATCAGTATATGCCCTGTGCTCGCCACTATCTTGCTTCAAATCATCAAACTCTTTCTCCAACGCTCGTTGCTCATGACGAGGACAAAACTCCCTCATCATAAGAGCTCTCAGTTCAGCCCACGTCTGTGCTAGAGCAACTTCTGCACCACGGTCTCTCATTACCCCATTCCACCATGTAAGAGCCCTCTTCTGAAACACGCTTGAAGAAAACTCGACCTTGCGATTATCCGGACACTGCACGTGGTGAAAAGTATTCTCGATGCTCTCGAACCATTGAAGAAGCCCAGTTGCTCCCTCAGAACCACTAAACTTGAGTGGTTTAGCCGAGTTAAAGTTCTTGAAATTGCATGTACCATTGTTGTTGTTGTTGGCTTGGTTCCATTGAGCAAAGAGATTTGGGAATTGAGCAGCCATCTGCTGCGCAATAATTTCTGCCAGCTCGGCAGTTGCTATCTGGTGTTCGCGTCGAGGAGGCATTCTAAAAGAGGAAAAACATGAAAGGAAACGAGTGAGATGATTGGATGAAGAGAATGAGATGAAACAAAATCAACAAAAGCAAAGATGGTGGTTACGCATCGCAAAGCAAACAAGCGACACGAAATGTCTAGTCAAAGTAAGTGGGTCAAAATAATGTATCGCGAAGACATGTTCGCCTATAAGTGAACACTCACCCCAAGAGTTCCCAGGTAAGAGTGACTGGTCCGATTATGTGGATTTGTACGAACACTCTAGCCTTAGACAGAAAACTCAGGGTACAGGCATTCACTCTTCCAGTTCGCACGTGTTCACACTATTAAAACCCGAAAACCTTGACGAGATTTTGAAAATTCAAAGGGGTTCAAAACCATATAACAGAGGGTTCAAAACCTAGTAATCAATCATCCTAGAACAGATGATTAATTTTCAAAGCGGATTCGGAATCGAAATTCTCGTTGTGGTTATCACCTAAGTATAGGTGATGTGCATGTTTTAAAATCTAAACACAAGATAACTTGTGTTAGGGTCCTAGAAAGTTATAGTCTAGGTCAAAGCATTACTAATAACCTAATTCCCCGTAACCATTGGCTCTGATACCAACTCTTCTGTCACACCCCGGCCGCGTGTAACGTGCAACCACGGCGGAAACGCCAGGGAGTGTTGTGGACAGAATTAATTGTTTCATAACCATGGTAATTAAAGTTTCATTTTTATTTATTAAACACGAGTGTTACATCGTTCCAAAACAAGAAACACAAAGTTCATAACATAATTAAACTAGCCTATCTTCATTTTTAGGCTCTAAGGCACAGGTCCGCCCTAGTATCATGATCATCATCTTATGGAACAGCTCCTGAAAACACATGTGAAAGTAGGTACGTCAGCATAAAAATGCCTGTGAGATACATAGGTTTTGTGAAAATGGGATTCATGACTTGAGTTTAAAGAAATGTTTAATAACAGTCAGTCATGAACCTTGTAATTTGTCTTGCTTTGTAAACCATTTGAAAAACGATATCAGATGATATGTATAGATGAGTGTAAGGTTAAACGAGTAACCCGGTAAAATGAGTTGAATAAGATAAGTTGTTTGTAAAAATAATGTCTTGTGAAGAGTATGTTATTTGTGTAAAATGTAATGTGTCTAAACTGAAATGACTTGGATAACGCTACGATATGTAACATTATACAAACATTTATATATAGGAAGTACCAGCGGCGTATCCACCATGTTTGTATCATATTACATACGCCATGTTACTCCAGCCATTTACCCCAAACCAACCACCATGTAAATTTGTTAATGTATAAATCAATTGTCAAGTGCTATTGTGTAAACCATGTCGAAATGTCTATGTTCAATGTAAACCACCAAGTATGTATATCAATGTCAAAATGTTTATGTTCAATGTAGATAATGTAATGTGTACCCAAAATATATCTTGTATGGTAAGCGAGATGTATCAACTCAACCATATGTAAAATGCACAAAACAAGGTGTTGAAGTAAAACATGGTTTAAATCAACGTTATGTTTCGTGGAACAATGCATGCTCTATTGATATAAATGTAACATTTGTGCTTGTAATCATTATGAACAGTTCAATTATCAATAAAATAATGTTATTTGATCCCAATGTTTGTTTGGTTGTGTTTTACATTTTTCATGTTTTGGCTTTTGTTCAAATTCAAACTCTACATCGCTTTCTAGAGAATTATACGCAAACTGGTGCGTAAACGTACTCAGTTTAATGCGGCAAATACTCCGGAACATCAACATATACTCAACATACCTTAAATAACCTTTACATAACTTAGAAATAAGTTTTGAAGGCTTTGGTATGGCAAAAAAACAAGTTAATTCGCTTACAGGGACTAAACTTGACAAACTGCGAAAGTATGCCAATTTGAACTGTAACGAACATTCCGGAACATTTCCATAAGTGAAACATACCGTAAATATCCTTTACATAGCTTAGAAATAGGCTTTGAGGTGTTTGGTATGCTAAAACAAACTTTTGGATCATTCAGGGACTAAAAGTGTCAAAAAGTGCACAAGTTTGCACTTTCGCGCATAACTTACGTTCGGAATACATCAGGACATCCAAAAATTTATGTAGGCATCCTTATATTATGCCTTAGTGTTTGGCATGAGAAAAATCCATTCGTCGCGTCATTTGGATCATCTTTCGCGCTTATGCGCATTCCGTCGTAATTAAGCGAACATCGCGATCGTACGGCCAAACGAACCAACATCCGGAACATTTTTGAGCATGTTTCATGTCCACAATGTTTAGGCATCATTTTAGGGCCTTAAAGTTGGCTTTACGGGCCTTAGAACTATCAGAAATGGCTTAAATACGCAACAGGGACCAAAACTGTCATTTTTCAAAGTATATGCAGATCAGACGGGCTCAGGCGGCCCGCCTGAGTTTTTGCATATCCTGACGCGGGCCGCGTGGGACTGTCAGACAGATTCAATGTATGCATTTAATGCAGTTGGCCTTTCGTTCGATCAAGGGGCGATGCCCTTTCACCCAATCAAGAGCCAAGGGGCATTTTCTGACTTACCACAACATTGCGACATGTGTACGCTCGAGATCGCGGCACGATATTCGATAAACGATCCTAACGGTTCCACTTTTCCTATAAATACCCCCCCCCCTTTTGTGTAAAAACCCACAAGAATCAGATCTAAAGCTCTAAGTTGGAACCATTGTTTCATACCTGAGCTATTTGATCTAGATTAGCACTCGGGGACCCTCCGTAAGTCTTCTTTCGCTCTTTTATTCGCTTTTCGAGTCCGAAAGTCAACATTTTGTTGACTTTCTGCATTGACCAGCTTATGGTCGATGCGAAGTTCATGGAACTTCATAACGTGAGCGTGATCACGATGGTTATGGTCCATAGTGACCATACCTACTGATCACCACGTTATCTAGGCTCAGTGACGAGTTGTAGTTTCGGCCAAAATGTGCATTCTTGCATATTTTGTAACCAAACTACTCGTGGGCATCAAAGCCGTTTGTTTTGATGTCAAACCTGTTTTCTAAACTTAGTTAAGCATGTTCTAACATGCTTAGCTCGTCACGTTTAGTATAGTGCTTATATAGGGTCGTAACGTAAGCGATCTAAACCATCGCTTATACTTTCGAACCCGACCCATTTGGTCGATCTTTAGGATCCGACCAAACACATTAGGTGACCATAGCTATAACCTTCCGAGGTTTTACCTTGTGGTCACGATGTTAGGCGTTCCAGACGCGTTCTACGCGAACGACGCGTAAGGTAGCATAAGCTACCTAAACAGGTCGTGATGGACTGTAAGCACTTAGGATTAGTTTCATTTTAGTATGTAGGCTTTGTTAAACCATATTACACGAGTCTCCATACTCGTTTGGTTTTCAAACCCGCGTACTGTCCGATCCTTCTGATTTGGTCCGGTATATTAACATAAGCTACCTATTAGGTGCCGTTGATATTCCGTGATCTTTAGCACTATCTGGTTATTATACAAGGAACTCAAAGCAATCTCAGGTGAGTACATAGAACCCCATCTTTTACATGTTTTCGAGGAGTTCATGTGAGTACATTGAACCCCTCTTTTACTGTTTTCCAAACTGTTTTGGGGTGAAACACATGTGCCTATCTGTTACATTCATGCTTTCCATGTTTTCACATCATATGCCTGCTATGTTGTTAGTACATTATAGTACACGATTTTATTACATTTTATGCTATGTATGCCCATTGTGTGCGTACTTAGTACATTGATTTACATGAACATTTCTGCTGCATATGTTTACTCAGCATATGGGCACATTGATTTACATGAACATTTCTGCTGCATATGTTTACTCAGCATATGGGCACATTGATTTACATGAACATTTCTGCTTCGTATGTTTACTTAGCATACTTAGTACAATTGTTTATATCACATGCCTTCATTTTGTTATGACATTTGGTTTGTTTAACATGGGACAATACATTCATTAACATTAGCTACGCCGTTCGTTAGTAGGTAGTGGTACCATAGGAATTGACAACTCCCATTCCTGAAGTCCTGGGTTTGATAGGACTGGAAGGAATGACCGAATTCGATATACATAACTTAGATAAACCTTTAATTTGTTTAAGGGTTTATCGCCGCAGTCTCAAGGCTTGGATGTATGCATAGTTTACAATACCACATAAATGTTAATATCAATAGAGCATGCATTTTTCCACAGAACATAACGTTGATTTAAGCCACGTGTTACTTCAACGACTTGTTTTGTGCATTTTATAAATGGTTTAAGTTGATACATTTCGCTTACCATACATGATACATTTTGGGATGCACATTACATGATTTACATTGAACATAAACACGTTGACATTGACATACACATTTGGTGGTTTACATTTGAACATAAACATTTGACATGGTTTACACAATAACACTTGACATTTGGTTTACAGATGAACAATTTACATGGTGGATTGGTTTGGGTAAATGATTTAAGTAACGTGGCGTGTGTAATATGATACAAACATGGTGGATACGCCGCTGGTACTTCCTATATATAAATGTTTGTATAATATTACATATAGTGGCGTTATCTAAGTCATTTCAGTTTAGACACATTACATTTTACATAAGTAACATATTCTTCACGAGACATTATTTTCACAAACAACTTATCTTATTCAACTCATTTTACTTGGTTATTCATCTAACCTTGCACTTATTTATACATATCCTTTGATGTTAACGTTTTTCAAATGGTTTACAAAGCAAGACAAATTACGAGGTTCATGACTGACTGTTATTAAACATTCTTTAAACACAAGTCATGAATCCCATTTTCACAAAAACTATGTATCTCACAGGCATTTTTATGTTGACGTACCTACTTTCACATGTGTTTTCAGGAGCTGTTCCATACGACGATGAACACGACACTAGGGCGGACCTGTGCCTTAGAGCCTAACAATGAAGATAGGCTAGTATAAATATGTTATGAACTTGGTATTTCTTGTTTTGAAACAATGTACTACTCTTGTTTATAAATAAAATACAACTTTGCATGCCATGGTTATGAAACAAATTAATTCTGTTCACAACACTCCCCGACGTTTTCCGCCGCGGTTGCATGTTATACGCGGTCGGGGTGTGACAATAAACATTTATGCGGTATTGTGAAATATGCATACATCCAAGCCTTGAGACTGTGGCGATAAACCCTTAAACAAATTAATGGTTTATCTAAGTTATGTATATCGAATTCGGTCATTCCTTCCAATCCAAACAAACCCAGGATTTCAGGAATGGGAGTTGTCAATTCCTATGGTACCACTACCTACTAACGAACGGCGTAGCTAATGTTAATGAATGTATTGTTCCATGTTAAACAAACCAAATTATATAACAAAATGAAGGCATGTGATGTAAGTAATTGTACTAAGTATGCACACAATGGGCATAAATAGCATGAAATGTAATGTAAAGCAATGTACTAAGTACGCACACAATGGGCATACCTAGCATGAAATGTAATGTGAAACAATGTACTAGTACGCACACAATGGGCATACATAGCATGGAATGTAATGTAAAACAATGTACTAAGTACGCACAATGTAAAACAATGTACTAAGTACGCACATAATGGGCATACATAGCATGAAATGTAATGTAAAGCAATGTACTAAGTACGCACACAATGGGCATACATAGCATGAAATGTAATGTATAGCAATGTACTAAGTACGCACACAATGGGCATACATAGCATGAAATGTAATGAAATCATGTACTATAATGTACTAACGAATATAGCAGGTATATGATGTGAAAACATGGAAAACATGAAAGTAACAAGTAGGCACATGTGTTCCACCCCAAAACAGTTTGGAAAACAGTAAAAGAGGGGTTCAATGTACTCACCTGAGATTGCTTTGGAGTTCTTGTATAATAACCAAATAATGCTAGAGATCACGGAATATCAAACGGCACCTAATAGGTAGCTATATTAATATACCGGACCAAAATCGGAAGGATCGGATAGTATGCGGGTTCGTAAACCAAACGAATATGGAGACTCGTGTAATATGGTTTAACAAAGCCTACATACTAAAATGAAACCTAACCTATGTGCTTGCGACCCATTACGACCCGTATAGGTAGCTTATGCTACCTTAACGCGTCGTTCGCGTAGAACGCGTTTGAAACGCCTAACATCGTGACCACAAGGTATAACCTCGGAAGGTTATAGCTATAGTCGCCTAATGTGTTTGGTCGGATCCTAATGATCGACCAAATGGGTCGGGTTCGAAAGTATAAGCGATGGTTTAGATCGCTTACCTTACAACCCTATATAAGCACTAAACTAAAAGTGACGAGCTAAGCATGTTAGGACATGCTTAACTAAGTTTAGAAAACAGGTTTGGCATCAAAACAAACGGCTTTGATGCTTACGAGTAGTTTGGTTACAAAATACGCAAGAATGCGCATTTTGGCCGAAACTACGACTCGTCACTGAGCCTAGATAACGTGGTAATCAGTAGGTATAGTCACTACGGACTATAACCATCGTGATCACGCTCACGTTATGAAGTTCCATGAACTTCGTGTTGACCATAGGCTGGTCAATGCAGAAAGTCAACAAAACGTTGACTTTCGGACTTGAAAAGCGAATAAAAGAACGAAAGAATACTTACGGAGGGTCCCCGAATGCTAATCTAGATCAAAATGGCTCAGGTATGAAACAAAGGTTCCAACTTAGAGCTCTTGATCAGATTGTGTGGGTTTTTGCAAGAATGGGGGGGGGAGTATTTATAGTATTTCCTGAACCGTTAGGATCGTTTCTTGAAAAACGTGATCGAATCTCGCGCGTACACTTGTCGAAAGGTTGTGGTTACTGAAAATGTCCCTTAGTGAGCTGAAAGGGCAAGTGAAAACATGTGGTTGTGGTTTAATCAGCTGAGATTTGCTGACTAATCGATCTTATCTGATCTGCATGTCCCACGCGGCCCGCGTCAATGTGCAGGCCAAACTTACGCGGGCCGCCTGGCCCCGTTTGATCTGCACCACTTGCAGAATTTACAGTTTAGGTCCCTGTTGCGTGTTTAAGCCATTTCCGACACTTCTAAGGCCCGTAAAGCCAACTTTAAGGCCCTAAAATGATGCCTAAACATTTTGGACATGAAACATGCTCAAAAATGTGTCGGATGTTGGTTCGTTTGGCCGTACGATCGCGATGTTCGCTTAATTACGACGGAATGCGCATAAGCGCGAAAGACGATCCAAATGATGGGACGAATGGATTTTTCTCATGCCAAACACTAAGGCATAATATTAGGATGCTTACATAAATTTTTGGATGTCCGGATGTATTCAGAACGTAAGTTATGCGCGAAAGTGCAAACTTATGCACTTTTTGACACTTTCAGTCCCTGAATGACCCAAAAGTTTGTTTTAGCATACCAAACCCCTCAAAGCCTATTTCTAAGCTATGTAAAGGATATTTATGGTATGTTTAACTTATGGACATGTTCCGGAATGTTTGTTACAGTTCAAATTGGCATACTTTCGCAGTTTGTCAAGTTTAGTCCCTGTAAGCGAATTAACTCGTTTTTGCCATACCAAAGCCTTCAAAACTTATTTCTAAGTTATGTAAGGGTTATTTAAGGTATGTTGAGTATATGTTGATGTTCCGAAGTATTTGTCGCATTAAACTGAGTACGTTTACGCACCAGTTTGCGTATAACTCTCCAGAAAGCGATGTAGAGTTTGAAATTGGACAAAAGTTAAAACATGAAAAATGTAAAACACAACCAAACAAACATTGGGATCAAATAACATTGTTTTATTGATAATAGAATTGTTCATAATGATTACAAGAACAAATGTTACACCGCCTACCCTTAGCTCAAGCCTAACCCTTCCCCAGCTCCTCCTGATATTTACAAAGGTTTATAGTTAAAAAGGAGGAGGATTGATCGCTTGGCAAGCATATGGTAGAAGTAAGTTCCACGCCGGTCTCGAGTGTTTCACAAAAATATATCTTCGGCCGAGTGTTGAGTGATCTCCCGTGAGGTATGTGAAGTTGTATATAAATGGAATTTTAAAAAGGCATGTTGTGCCCAAATAAATAATTTTTCTTATAAAATGTTCTAAATAAATCATGATGAATAGGATTGTAAATAAAATAAGAATAAAACTCAATAAAGATCTTGGATTCCCGACACTCAAGATAAGCCCAAAACTTCTCCTCTACCTCTTCCATTTGGGTGTGTAAGCCACATATTAAAGAGTTTTGCTTGAGGACAAGCAAAGATTCAAGTGTGGGGGTATTTGATGTGTGCAAAATGCAACATATAAATTACATCAAATGAGGCATAAAACTAACCCTTTTTAGTACTAATGTTGGAAAAACATGTTTCTTTCATCCTTTTGAATTTACAGGACAAAATGAGCTTAAAAGAACAAAAGGAACAAATAAGCAGCCAAATACCAACTTAAATACAAGAAGAAGGAATAACGTGACATGCCAGACCCCTCGGCAGCATCTCCCAAAGCAAAAACAAGAAGACAGAAGTTGACCACGGGGCTGTGCCCAGCTCACCACGGGGCGTGGTCAGCTCACCACGGGGTGTGGTCAGTCCTGACATAAGAAGACAAAGCCTGTAGAAGCTTCTACGCCAACCACGGGGCCGTGCCCAACTCACCATGGGGCGTGGTCAACTCTAAGATTTACAGAATCTTTATAGTACAACGAAGAGTTGACCACGGGGCCGTGTCCAGAGGCCACGAGGGCGTGTGGGGCCCTCTGCTGACAGCTGCAATTAATTAAGGAAAAGAAAGAAGTGACCACAGGGCCATGCCTAGCGGGCACGGGGCCGTGGTCAGGGCTCTGATCTGACTATAAATAGGGGTGCTTGGTTCCTTTCAAAGGCATCCCTTGGTAAACCACTGCTCTCCCACTTTGCCACCACCTCACCACCACTACAACACCAACACCCACGACCATCATCCATGTAACACCTCGTAAAAATCATGACCAATAATGTGAAGACACGTGTCCTAAACTCTAAACGTATGAAAAGTTGATTCTGAAGGACTAAAGTTGACAAATAGTGAAAAGATGTATGCGGAGGGACCAAAAGTGTCAACATGCTAAGCTTATGCCTCTAAATGACCTTATGCGATCTCCGTATTCTCAAACAAGTCAAATGTTGGACGTAAGAAGCCGTTTGTGAAAAATAAATGAAGTTTAGGGTAACAAAAGGGTTAAAAGTGTCAACATGTAATTCTTACCTCTGAGTGACTTTCAACAAACCCAGAACTTCGTAATGTTCAATTATACTTCCGAGAATACTTGATATTAATTATGAAAAGTTTCGGTATCGTTACCTGATAAAACGTGCAAAATTTCAAGAAGAAGGGCTAAAAGCGTCAACGAGAGAAACTAGTGTTTTCGGGTGATCTTTAACCAAACAAAAGCTTAACAACGTTCGAATACACTCCCGGGAATAATTATAATCCATCTCGAAGACTAAATCTGCCAAATATATACCTTAAAGTGCCTTAGAGGGGTTTAATATGTCAAAAATGAAACTATATAAAGGTTTTTAGGGACCGGGGGTTAAAATCGACACCCCCTATTCACTCTGGCGTGACGCGACGTCTATGTTTTCAAAGAAACTTGTTGCCAGCTGCTTGTTTCTTCTCCTTGGTCGCCACTCAAACTTCTTACACTCTTGAACTCAAATCTATGGATCCTTGGATGCTTTTTAAAATCATTTTAGACACCTGGGATGATCTCTGGAGTGTCCTAACACCTGTCATGATCTTAGAGTTCCATCTTCAACTATAAATAGAGGCATTGGGTTGCCTTTCTTCCTTGCTCATTTCATAAATTCATCTCTTCTCTCTTTCTTTGGCATTCTTAGAGGTTCCTGATAAAAAAAGGAAGCTCCCCTAAGTTCAATCTTCGAGCTAGGACTTGTTGTAAGTGTCCTTAGCCACTCTAGTTTGGTTTTTATGCATTTAAAAGCCGAAAGTCAAAGTTGCCGCTAAACGGCTTTGACTTTCGGTTTAGACCTAAATGATCCAGCCATTGTTCGAGGCGAATATGGGTACGTAATCGTAATTAGGTAGGTCTTAATCACTCAAAAGGGCACCTCCTAATTACCTCGTTTACTTAGTTAATTGTCGGGTCAAAGTAATTAAAATAAAAAGTCAAACGGGTCAGTTTTTAAATAAATTCAAAACTGATAATGTAGAAGTTATAAAACATGTTTATCACTCTAATAACTTGGTAAACATTATTAGAACATGTCTAAACATGTTTAACCCAACAATTCTGAGTTTAAGCTCGGTTCGCAACCGAAAGTCGCAAAAGCTTGACTTTTGCTTTGACTTTCAGTTCTGACCCTAATTAGCTTAATTCCTTTATGCATTAAGGTTCCTTTGTGACCATATTATGTTGTAGCATAACCCTCTGAGGTTATATTACAAGGTCATACAGTAATCTGAGTTAATATGCATGTTTCTGTTATTATGCTCTATGTTGAGTAGTATGCCCTTTTATCTAAGAAAAAGGTTTTTTTATTATAAATGAACATGCAAATGAACTAAGTACTGATTAGTAAACATATTTAGAATATTTTGACACTTACATTCTGGTCATAAACTGAAGTTATGTAATAAATCGAATTTTATGATTTTATAAGGACTAAAATGCCCTTTAGCATGCAAATCAAGTTTTAAACATAATTTTAACATGAAACTCTTTACCTACTATTATGATATCATATTTAGGATCTATTGGGATGTCGTGTTAGATAAGATACAGACCTGAACCTTGAGTTCTTGTACAAAGCTTGTAAATGACGATAATACCCTTTTGATACACTTAGCTCTGAATGAATTCTAAAATCACATTTTTTTTTGTATATTTTGTTATACTCCCAAAAGTATAGTTTGATATGCTCTCATGTGTGATAATGTACAAAACAACATATATATTGTTAATTACTAAAACATAGTTAATATGTTATTTACCAAAACCAAAAGCATAGTTTGATATGTTAATTATAAAACCAAAGCATAATTTAATATGTTATTAATAAAACCAAAGTATACTTTTGATATACTACTGAAAACTATTATTTTGATGACTAAAGTATATTTAATATACTATCTGTTTAACTATTTTGAAACTAAAATATATTTTAATATATTACTTATTTGACTTTCTTAAAACCAAAGTGTATTTCTATATATACTACAAACCTTTTATCAAAATATTGTTATACAAACTCATTTTACTTGATTATTTATTTATGCATCTTTCTTTATATCATCTGATTTCATATCACTTGTTATATGATTTATAAAGAAAACATTTTTAAGTTCATGACTATTTTTGATAAACATTCTTTTACACTTACAAGTCATGCATCCTGCATTAATAAAACCTATGTATCTCACAGGCATTTTTATGCTGACGTACCTATTTTTACACATGTTTCAGGTGCTGCTATATGATGATTGTTGATATATGTGTTGATGCACGAATGTCTAAAGCCTGCGTCTTAGTCTTAGTCAAGCTTGTATAGGGTCTAGGGGTCAAATATGTGAATTATGTATAGTATAGGGGCTGTTTTGTAATGTTTATGTTGTAAAGTGCTGATTCCGCTCGAAATGACATTGTGTCATTTGGAGCGAAATCAGTTACTTCTGATTCCGCCCGAAATGACACGATGTCATTAGGAGCGGAATTAGACCCCTATATATAGTTGTCTTGTTTTCTCATTTTGTAACTGAATGTCGAATGTGTAGCCGAACTGCTGCCAAATTTTTCTAAGAAGAATTAGTGAGAAAACGTGTTTAAAGTGATCTGCATTCTATTTCTACTCCATTCCTTTGATTCAAGCTGTTTGTGTATTTCCGTTGCATAAATAGTGGTGTTCATGCTCTGATTGACTCATTCGATCGTCAATAACGATCCTACAATTGGTATCAGAGCCAGTTATGAGCTAGAATACCAGAATCAAAGCTTTTTTACTACACTTTTTTGAGTTTCTGGACATTGCCACGGGCAAAATGGACTGAACTTTTGACATATTGTGTAAAATTGACTATTAATAAACCCTTGAGAGTTTCAGCATAAAATACGGCTTAAAATTGGTTAAAAATGGCTTAGAACCTGATTCCGCTCGAACGTAGATTTTTGAGATTCCGCTCGAAATCAAGTTTTTGGTAACTAAAGTTTTAATTCCGCTCGAGAAGTTGAAGCAGAATCAGTGATTTCGCTCGTGTATTCGGATTTCGCTCGAGGTTCATCACTGATTTCGCTCCAAGGGTAATTCCCTGATTTCGCTCCAAAAATCACTTTCTGATTTCGCTCGAGATTACCTTCTGATTCGCTCGAGATTACCTTCTGATTTCACTCGAGATAATCTTCTGATTTCGCTCGGAACTAAAATTGTGATTCCGCCTGAAAATTCTTTTTAAGTGAAAAATCATGGTTTGAGGGTTAAGTCCATTTCCTTCGTGATATCGTGTTGGGAATTCAGTCCGTGTAGAAAGTTTTTCAGTAAAAGTAACCTGTTTGTCAAAAAGTTAAAATTTTTAGAATTTGTCACCTAAAATGGAAAATCAAGATTTTTACAATCTTTTCGCGGGTAGCGGCATGACGGCAACACAAAGTCCGGCAAGCATAGTTCAAAATGTTAACATGGAGAATGAGCTAGGAACAATGCAGAAACCGCCAAAGCTTATGAACTTGGATGAGTATGCCGGATGGTCGGGTTGATTCAAGAATTGGGTCCAAGCCAACCATTTTGAGTGTTGGATGAAGATAGAGAAAAAATATGTTCCACCTTTGATGGATTGGGATTACAGAAAGGCATTGGAAGTTTGACTGAGACCGAACAGAATGATTTTAAGGCTGAGAAAAAGATGGTCAGTATTCTCCAACAAGCCATCAAAGAAGATATTCTCGTGTTATTGCAACATGATGACGACTCGCAATCAATGTGGCAAGAATTAAAGTTGAAGTTCCAAGGCAGCGTATCTATGATCAAAAGCAAGAAAGCCTTGATCAAGAAAGAGTTTGACATCTTCACCGGAATGAAAGGTGAAACAACGAAGCAGTTGATTGAATGTTATTGCCATCTTGTGGTAGAAATGAAAAGATTGGAGATTACCAAGACAAACGAGGAATGGATCGACAAGTTGTCTGACGCATTACCTTATGATGAATGGGGCACATACTTAATGATGCTGAAAAACAACTCGGATTTCGTGAATTTGAATCTCAGCGCATTCATTGAAAAGATAGAAGCTCATGAATTGGAATTGTTGAAGATCAGGAAGATGAATTCAGCAAGTGTACAACAAGATGTATCTTTGTATTATAAAGGCGGTACACCTGTTACAACAAACCAGAGTCCAAAAATACAAACGGGGTTTAGTGCTGATACAAATTCAAGTGCTTCTACAAACACTCCACAATCAAACAAGCCTTCACCGTTCGTAAACTATGAGACAAACTTTAAAGCTCAAGAGCAGACATCGCCTCAAAGCTCCACAAGTTCCAACAATCAGGCTTATGTTTCTGGGGTGCAATGCAACATCGCGGTGAATATTAAGAATGGAAATAAAATTACTGAAACAGCCGCAAAACAACACATTGCTTTACTGGCTTCCGTTTTAGAGGCGTATGAAGGTTTGGTGGCGGGCAGGATCGGTAATCCGGATATGACAAAAGAGGATTACGACCAGATCGACCCCGAGGAGCTTGAATTGATTGATATAAAATGGTGCATGGCAAGTTTGGTTAGAAGGGCACAACGCTTTATGGAGATCACAGGCAGAAACAGTCTCTCAGGTCCTGATCAGAAGTTAGGGTTCAACAAATCAAAAGTTACCTGCTTCAAGTGTAAAGAACGTGGTCATTTCAAGAGAGAATGCGCGAACCATGAAGTGAACAACCATCAGAACCCTTTCACGAACGATTATTACAGGCAGGCGATTTACCATCGGCCCAACCAACAACCTGCTGTTCAGAGACCGCAGATCGAGAACAAACCGGAGAAGGCTCTTATCGTGAATCAGGACGATGAAAAAGTAGCCGAAGGTTTTAGCTGGGATAAATACATCCCTGGAAGCGATGGGCAGGCCATGATGGCAGAAATAGTTGAAGTACCGGAAATGGTGACTGAGCCAGAAATGGTTGTTGAAGATGTTTCTGTTGAGAATGTGGTTGACATTGAAGAAATCGCTGCAGAAGTTTACTATTACCAGTTAGAACAGGAGGTATTGGCAAGTTCTATAAAATCAATAATGCCTCCTAAAGTTTTTGAATCTTTTGCAGGATTTTTCGAATAACCGACGACTGGATCGTGTCCAAGATACGAAGAAAAGAAAGAAGTTGTCGAGGAAATGATAGACGAGACAAAAGAGTTGACCGGAGACACGTTGAAAGATATTGCTGATAGAGCCCTCATGGGAAAGCTGAAAGAGGTAGACTCAGAACTCGAGAAGTCAGAGTTTGTCAGTACCGTGTCAGTCAAACAGGAGTCAAATCAGGAATCTGGAGTTAAGGAGGTCAAAGTGTCTGAGTCTGAATTGAAAAATGTCGGTAAACAGGATGTGAAAATTGTTAGTGATGAACATGTTGTTGAGAAAGTCGTTTCAATCCCAGAAACACCATGCCAAAAGTGTTTACAACCGTGCATGGAGTGACTTGAGAAAGACACTAAGTTTCAAGAATTGAAACATCATGCAGATATGCTAAAATTTGACCTTGGACAAGTAAAAGAGGCTTATGATACTCTTTCCAGGTCAATTAAAATGATCCAAAAAGAGAGTGTTGAAAACGACAAAGCAACAAAATTGGTTAAAGAAACACAGTTTGATAAACAAGTTGAGGTTAATTTTCATCTAGACACGATCGCTTCACTAAAGAAAGAGCTTGAATTAGCTAAAATCGAAAATGATCGAATTGATAAAAAATTGATGAGTTATGTGGCTTCATCCTATGTCCTTGAACAGATTGTCCCACAGCAGCCACATTGTCACACCCCCAAAATCCACCTGCGGAGTATCACTGCTTGGGAGCGTGACTGACCAGGATCAAGCCACCAATCATATTGAACATGTAATTAATAAGTAAAAGTAAATGCCATTCAATCACCAATATGAAAGGTGTTAAAAAACACAAGTATGTTATCACTGTTTAGCGGAAGCGTATAAATAAAACCCAACATAATAAAGTATGAAATGTCATAAGTGTTTAACGAAACTATCATGATCCAAGCCCACAACGACCAGCTCTTCCCTGTGCAAGCTCCATGTATCTAACGACCTGCAAGGCATGTAACAGAGGATCAACAACTAGTTGAGCGAGTTCACAATTTATAGTTCAGTAATTGTTATAGTATAATAAGCCCTGTGTTCGTTCAGTAAGTCATGTATCGTATTAGTTCATATCGCGGCCCTTCAGGCATGTATGCGAAGATTAGGGTAAGTTCTCAAGTAATCTAGACTAGGTATATTTGTATCGCGGCACCCGGCATCTGTGCGAAGTTTAGTGAATAGTTCGCAACCTTTCTAGGCATGTGTGCGAAGATCAGTCATAATATCGCAGCCAACCCTGGCATGTGTGCGAAGATCAGTCATATTATCGCAGCCAACCCCGGCGTGTGTGCGAAGATCAGTTCTATAAGTATCACTAGTCTAGTCGTATCTTATCAATAGCCTTCCTCCCCGAGGATCATATCACCAATTTCCATTATCTAGGTAAGTACAAGTAAATAATCAAATCCCATTCCCACCCTGGGAACCCCATGCCTTGGCTGTGTGAACTCACCTTGGTTTGCTCGGTATGCTAGGTTATGCACTCACAAGTAATCAGTCAAGTCCTATTGTATGCACGTGTAATAAATCAGTTTTCGTTCGTAACAATCTTGCACACAAATCTAACGTCACATAGTGTGTTTGACAATTATTCATCATGCGGCATTTAAGCAGTCAGTCAAATCCATGTAAATTCATACTTGACAGGATAAACAAGCAGTTAACATATTCTACCAGGTTAACACATTAAACAGGGTTACATGCATATCTTAACAGAGTTAACATCTAACGGAATTAATAAACTAATAGAGTTTATTAAGTTAACAACGTTAATAACGAACAAGTTCAATAAACTAACGGTGTTTCATGTTGAACAGTGTTACCAATATACTTAACGGAGTTAACAGACTAAACATAACGAGTTTACTGTAGTTAATAACTTAACGGGGTAACAACAACATGTGCATTTCAGACAATACAACATCACAAAGCTCGGACAAGGACTTGGGGCATTAAACTCGGACCTCTTAGGCTTTCATTTACAAAGTTCGGACAAAAGGGGAGGGGCATTCCTTACTTAAAAAGTCGGACAGGGGGGTGGGGGGTTTAAAAACTCGGACCACATGGAAATCAATAAAGATCGGACACTTTGATACTTATAAAAAAACTCGGATCCCCTATATCTCTCAAAAGTCGGACCACAAGTTTTGTTTCAAAAACTCGGACCTTCCTTGCAATATACATAAAACTCAGACTTTTATTTATTACAATATTCGGACCCATGTGTATGAAAAACTCGTACTCTCATATCCTCATATAATATTCGGACTTGATGACTCCTTGTTAAAAAGTTCGGACACACTAATATCAATAAAATTTGGACAAGAGCTCCAATCTTAAAACTCGGACATCATGGTTTACAAGTTAAAGTTCGGACATGGCATCAAAAATAAAACTCTGACTATAAACAATCATACATACGAATGTTCCAGTTTATTGAGATTATATCAGTTACGTTCTTGTTTTCATACGATAGAAACCCTAAACTCATCACTTTTGCATTGCAGTGGCGAATCAGTAAATCAATAGCTTTGACAAATCAATCATCTAAATCATCAGACAATACTTACACAACAATCAGCATCAATTCTCAATAATCAGAATCACATTAACAATTATAGAAACTTAGCATGTGAAGAACTAGGGTTTTTCATGAATCTCACAATCAACAATTAACAATAAACAATGATTAAGCATGTACCTTGGATTGATTCTAAATAGAAAGAGGAAATCAAAAGTGATTATGAACTTGTGCCAATGATGATGATTGATTGCCAGAGAAATCAGAGAATGAAAGTACGTGCTTTGTTTTGTGTAATGATTAGTGAAAAGAGATTAGGGTTAAGTATCACTAGGATTTCACTAATTACTCTCTACATCCTCAAGTATTAACTTTTACATAAGTACACCATCTCAAACAATTTCACAGTTTCACCACCAAGTTCATATATTTGACAAGTCTTTCATAATTAACACATAACCATGCACAATCACACAATACACTTCATTGTATCAAAACGTTACAGTTCCGCAACAAATTAAATGTGCAAGTAAACCAATAAACAAACAATGAACGTGCAATAAATGCGAAAATAGGATCTTGGAAACTCGAGTTGTCACATTATCCCAACTTGAAAGAAATTTCATCCCGAAATTTAGCATGCGGTTACTGAGGAAGCTAGGTAAGTTATATCGTTTACTGGTTTTCCTGGGGTGTCACATCATCCCCCCGTTGATTTGGAATTTCGTCCCGAAATTCTGCAGTAGTAGCTTCAGCCTCAGTAGTGGTTGCATGGTTTTCGAATAACTGGGGATACTTGAGTTTCATTTGATCTTCCCGTTCCCAGGTATACTCTGGGCCACGACGGGAGTTCCAACGAACTCGTACAAGAGGTATTCTAGTGTGCTTGAGGACCTTAACATCCCGGTCCATGATTTCAACTGGTTCCTCGATGAACTGCAACCGCTCGTCGATAGTGAGTTCCTTCAAAGGAACTATGAGGGTCTCATCTGACAGACACTTCTTCAGATTCGACACGTGGAATACGTTGTGAACTGCACCGAGTTCAGCTGGTAGATTCAGTTTGTAGGCCACCTTGCCTATTTTCTCGATGATTTCGAATGGTCTAACATATCGCGGATTGAGTTTACCTCGTTTGCCAAAACGAACCACACCCTTCCAGGATGAGACTTTGAGTAGCACCCGATTCCCAACTTGGAACTCGAGTGGTTTCCTGCGCTTATCAGCGTAACTTTTCTGACAGTCGCGAGTTGCCGCCATGTGTTGTCGTATCTGTGCAATTCGTTCAGTAGCGTCAACTACCATTTCTGGACCTGTAATCTGACTATCCCCCACCTCTGCCCAACAGAGAGGTGACCGGCATTTACGTATGTACAATGCCTCGAATGGAGCTGCTTGTATGCTGGTGTGGTAACTGTTATTGTACGAAAACTCCACTAACGGAAGGTGCTTTTCCCAGCTGCTGCCGAAATCGATAACACATGCCCGAAGCATGTCTTCTAGGGTTTGAATCGTGCGCTCAGACTGCCCATCCGTCTGAGGGTGATAAGCTGTGCTCATGTCTAATCGAGAGCCAAAAGCTTTGTGCATTGCTTGCCATAGTTCTGAGGTGAATCGTGCATCCCGATCCGAAATGATGGAGGTGGGCACCCCGTGCCTCGAAACAACTTCTTTAAGATAAACGTCTGCGAGAGTGGAGGACTTATCCGTTTCCTTAATAGCCAGGAAGTGTGCAGACTTGGTGAGTCGATCCACGATCACCCATATAGTATCATTCCCACGCTGGGATCTGGGTAGGCCTGTAACAAAATCCATGGAAATTTCTTCCCATTTCCATTGCGGTATCTTGGGCTGCTGAAGTAGGCCCGCTGGTTTCTGGTACTCCACTTTGACTTTTGCACACGTCAAACATTTGCCGACGTAAGTTGCTATGTGGGCCTTCATGCTAGGCCACCAATATGTAGTTCTGATGTCGTGATACGTTTTATCCGAGCCTGGATGTATCGAGTAGCGAGACTTATGAGCTTCATCCATCACAAGTTCTCATAAACCGCCGTATAGTGGTACCCATATACGCCCTGTTACATAGTAGGCGCCGTCTTCCCTCTGTTCTAATCGTTGCCTCGAACCACGTAAAGCTTCAGCCTTTACGTTTTCTGGTTTCAATGCTTCCACCTGAGCATCTCGTATCTGTGCAGGAAGATCAGACTGAATAGTGAGCTGCAAAGCTCGTACACGCCTAGGTAGAGTGTCCTTTCGACTGAGAGCGTCTGCCACAACATTGGCCTTGCCTGGATGGTACTTGATGGCGCATTCGTAATCATTAAGTAACTCGACCCATCGTCGTTGACGCATGTTCAATTCCTTCTGCTTGAAGATTTGCTCGAGACTCCTGTGATCGGTGTAGATAGTGCACTTGGTACCGTACAGGTAGTGTCGCCATATCTTGAGCGCGAAAACAACCGCTCCCAGCTCCAGATCGTGCGTCGTGTAGTTCCGTTCATGAACCTTGAGTTGCCGCGAAGCGTAAGCAATAACTTTATCATGCTGCATCAATACACAACCAAGCCCCTGTATCGATGCGTCACAATAGACCACAAAATCGTTTGTGCCTTCTGGCAATGAGAGAATAGGCGCGCTGCAAAGCCTATCCTTTAAGTACTGAAAAGCGGTTTCCTGAGAGTCTCCCCAACGGTAGGTGTACGCGATCTTGAAGAAGTCTTTAATGAATCGTCTGTAGTACCCCGCCAAACCCAAGAATTGGCGTATTTCCGTTGGTGTACGCGGTGCAGGCCAGTTCCTGATCGAATCTACCTTGGATGGATCGACATGAATCCCATCCCTGTTCACCACATGGCCTAAGAAGTGGACTTCACGAAGCCAGAAGTCGCATTTTCAAAACATGGCGTACAGTTGTTCCTTTCGAAGAAGTTCCAAGATAAGACGTAAGTGCTGCTCGTGTTCCTCCTGACTCTTGGAGTAGATCAGAATGTCGTCGATAAACACTATCACAGATTTGTCTAGGTAGGGTTTGCACACCCTGTTCATAAGATCCATAAATACGGCAGGCGCGTTCGTTAACCCGAACGGCATGACAAGAGACTCGTAGTGGCCGTAGCGAGTTCTGAAAGCTGTTTTGGAGACGTCCTCGTCCCGGACTCCCAGCTGATGGTAACCTGACCTCAAGTCTATCTTGGAGTAGTAGCACGACCCTTGCAACTGGTCGAATAAGTTGTCACTTCGTGGAAGAGGATAACGATTCTTCACCATCACCTTGTTGAGTTCCCGGTAGTCTATGCACATCCTGAAGGTACCGTCCTTCTTTTTCACAAATAACACTGGAGCTCCGCCAGGGCGAAGAGCTAGGACGAATAAAGCCCTTTTCCAAGAGCTCTTGTTGCTGCTTTGACAGTTCTTCCAGTTCAGTTGGAGCTAAACGATACGGTGCGTGAGCTATAGGTGCTGTCCAGAACTATAGGAATGAGGTCGATAGGGAGCGTCTGACCAGCGAGGATAAGATTACAACCCTGAACTATGTACGGCCTCTAGACCTTTACCATTAACCAACACTACGACACGTTGGGTGTTCAAGGGAGTTGGTGTACGTTTTAACATTCGACTAACTTTCAAAGACATATAATTGGTATTCACACCCGAATCAGACAATATAGTAACATAGAAGTCGACAAGAAGAAACTTACCCATTATTACGATAAGATCGTTTCTTGCGTCACCCTGACCAATCATGTACACGCTGCCCCGGCGTCATTGTTTCCATTGCTTCCCCCAACGCTATCCCCGTTGTCGTCCCTATTTCCATGGCCGTGGTTCTGAGTCTGGTCCTGGTTTAATTGAGGGCAATCGCGTTTAAAATGACCTTCAGCCCCACACTGGAAACATCCCCGGTTTCCATGCTGTGGCTGCTGCTGTGTGTTCTGTGGAGCTGGTAGTTGCAGTTGCTGGTTCTGTGAAGATTGAGGCGGTCGTTGTTGTTCTTGAGTTACAGGACGTGAGTTTCGACAATCCTTAGCTTCATGACCAATCTTGAGACACCGCTGGCAACGACCCTTGTTGCACTGGCCACCGTGGTGTCTGTTACAATTGTTGCACCATGGGTGAATTCCTCGATATCTTTTCTGCCCATGACTACTAGAAAACTGCTGTCTGGGGCTCTGGTAGTCATCTATCTCTTGCTGCTGGGTCAGAGGCTGGACCAAAATTAATTCCTTGCTCAGGCTTTCATCCCACTTGCGTTTGTTGTCACTAGAAGTAACACGTTTCGGTAGTTTGTTCTGTTCTACTGCCTGGTCTGTGAGACGATGAGCAAACCGAGTGACTTGCTGGATAGTGCCAAGATTAGATGCGGTAATATGACTCTGAATTTCGGGCACCAGACCCTTGAGATACAGTTCGATGCGTTTGGTGGGAGGGTCTACCATAGTAGGACAAAATGTGGCTAATTCGTTTGATCTCCTCGTATAAGCTTCAATTTCAGACCCCACCATCTGTAGGTTGAGGAATTCTACCTCTAGTTTGTGGATGTCTTCTCTACTGCAAAACTCTTCCTTAATTAGGTCCTTGAATTCGTTCCAGGGAGTGGCATTAGCAGCTGCCAGCCCTAACATTTGAACCTGTGCTTCCCACCAGGTTAATGCAGCACCTTCGAGCGTTCCAGTAGCAAACTTTACTCTACGTGACTCAGGGCAATCATGCACCTCGAAGTCAGTTTCGAGCCTCCCGAACCAATGGAGGAGGTCTTCAACTCCCTCAGTTCCACTGAAAGTACTAGGTCGACATTCCTTGAGGTTTTTGAAGGTGTAAACAGGTGACTGAGCATGTTGACCTATTGTGTATAAGAATAGGACAAGGTTAAGCACAAGAGTTGGTTTAGGAGTGTAGGATCTAAAGATCCTAGTTACGACTGCAGGGTTTACCTCCTGCTTGTATGGCTGCAAGTGCCGCAGCAATTCGTTGGTTAATAAGAGCCGTCAATTGGGCTTGTGTCATGTTGATATATCCGGCCATGATCTTCATAGCAAAGGTAACGTAAGTGAGAATGGTTCGCGAGTAGTGCGATGAGAGAAGAGTGTAAGCACATAAGTGTTCTCAAGCAATAACATACAGTGAGCAATGTAATATAAGCATACCACGAGCAAAGTTCAATGTAATTCTAGCATGTAGGCAATAAACAATAACCTTATTACCTAGGAGGTTGAGTCTTGCACGTGGAGCGAAGCGTCGTTGTGGATCGTTAAGAGCACTGTTCTGGTTATAGTCTAGTTTTAATAAAAACGTTTTCCCATATTAAAACCAAGTTCTCTATAACCAATGGCTCTGATACCAATCTGTCACACCCCCAAAATCCACCTGCGGAGTATCACCGCTTGGGAGCGTGACTGACCAGGATCAAGCCACCAATCATATTGAACATGTAATTAATAAGTAAAAGTAAATGCCATTCAATCACCAATATGAAAGGTGTTCAAAAACACAAGTATGTTATCACTGTTTAGCGGAAGCGTATAAATAAAACCCAACATAATAAAGTATGAAATGTCATAAGTGTTTAACGAAACTATCACGATCCAAGCCCACAACGACCAGCTCTTCCCTGTGCAAGCTTCATGTATCTAACGACCTGCAAGGCATGTAACAGAGGATCAACAACTAGTTGAGCGAGTTCACAGTTTATAGTTCAGTAATTGTTATAGTATAATAAGCCTAGTGTTCGTTCAGTAAGTCATGTATCGTATTAGTTCGTATCGCGGCCCTTCAGGCATGTATGCGAAGATTAGGGAAGTTCTCAAGTAATCTAGACTAGGTATATTTGTATCGCGGCCACCCGGCATCTGTGCGAAGTTTAGTGAATAGTTCGCAGCCTTTCTAGGCATGTGTGCGAAGATTAGTCATAATATCGCAGCCAACCCTGGCGTGTGTGCGAAGATCAGTCATATTATCGCAGCCAACCCCGGCGTGTGTGCGAAGATCAGTTCTATAAGTATCACTAGTCTAGTCGTATCTTATCAATAGCCTTCCTCCCCGAGGATCATATCACCAATTTCCATTATCTAGGTAAGTACAAGTAAATAATCAAATCCCATTCCCACCCTGGGAACCCCATGCCTTGGCTGTGTGAACTCACCTTGGTTTGCTCGGTATGCTAGGTTATGCACTCACAAGTAATCAGTCAAGTCCTATTGTATGTACGTGTAATAAATCAGTTTTCGTTCGTAACAATCTTGCACACAAATCTAATGTCACATAGTGTGTTTGACAATTGTTCATCATGCGGCATTTAAGCAGTCAGTCAAATCCATGTAAATTCATACTTGACAGGATAAACAGGCAGTTAACATATTCTACCAGGTTAACACATTAAACAGGGTTACATGCATATCTTAACAGAGTTAACATCTAACGGAATTAATAAACTAATAGAGTTTATTAAGTTAACAACGTTAATAACGAACAAGTTCAATAAACTAACGGTGTTTCATGCTGAACAGTGTTACCAATATACTTAACGGAGTTAACAGACTTAACATAACGAGTTTACTGTAGTTAATAAGTTAACGGGGTAACAACTACATGTGCATTTCAGAAAATACAACATCACAAAGCTCGGACAAGGACTTGGGGCATTAAACTCGGACCTCTTAGGCTTTCATTTACAAAGTTCGGACAAAAGGGGAGGGGCATTCCTTACTTAAAAAGTCGGACAGGGGGTGGGGGGGTTTAAAAACTCGGACCACATGGAAATCAATAAAGATCGGACACTTTGATACTTATAAAAAAAACTCGGATCCCCTATATCTCTCAAAAGTCGGACCACAAGTTTTGTTTCAAAAACTCGGACCTTCCTTGCAATATACATAAAACTCAGACTTTTATTTATTACAATATTCGGACCCATGTGTATGAAAAACTCGGACTCTCATATCCTCATAAAATATTCGGACTTGATGACTCCTTGTTAAAAAGTTCGGACACACTAATATCAATAAAATTCGGACAAGAGCTCCAATCTTAAAACTCGGACATCATGGTTTACAAGTTAAAGTTCGGACATGGCATCAAAAATAAAACTCTGACTATAAACAATCATACATACGAATGTTCCAGTTTATTGAGATTGTATCAGTTACGTTCTTGTTTTCATACGATAGAAACCCTAAACTCATCACTTTTGCATTGCAGTGGCGAATCAGTAAATCAATAGTTTTGACAAATCAATCATCTAAATCATCAGACAATACTTACACAACAATCAGCATCAATTCTCAATAATCAGAATCACATTAACAATTATAGAAACTTAGCATGTGAAGAACTAGGGTTTTTCATGAATCTCACAATCAACAATTAACAATAAACAATGATTAAGCATGTACCTTGGATTGATTCTAAATAGAAAGAGGAAATCAAAAGTGATTATGAACTTGTGCCAATGATGATGATTGATTGCCAGAGAAATCAGAGAATGAAAGTACGTGCTTTGTTTTGTGTAATGATTAGTGAAAAGAGATTAGGGTTAAGTATCACTAGGATTTCACTAATTACTCTCTACATCCTCAAGTATTAACTTTTACATAAGTACACCATCTCAAACAATTTCACAGTTTCACCACCAAGTTCATATATTTGACAAGTCTTTCATAATTAACACATAACCATGCACAATCACACAATACACTTCATTGTATCAAAACGTTACAGTTCCACAACAAATTAATTGTGCAAGTAAACCACTAAACAAACAATGAACGTGCAATAAATGCGAAAATAGGATCTTGGAAACTCGAGTTGTCACACACATGCTTCACCAGTCTTTAACAGCGTTCCACCCCCAATGTGGAATCATTATACACAGAAATATCCAGATGGGGTGGAGGCTGCTTTGAATCTCAAATTGGGATCAATTGAGGATGATTTGCCTAAAAGCATTGATGTTAAATTCTCTGCATCCGACACCGACAACGAATCATATGTCATCAAAACCGTTGTCGATCAGGTGTTAGATGAAGAGAGTAATAGTTCTGAAAAGTCTCAATCTGAGAAATCTGTTACAGAATATGAAGATGAGGGTAATTTCTTGGATCGTTTCATACCGAAATTGGACAAGAGTGCTAATGATGATCCGATTATGGTGGTATACACTATGATTGGAACAGACAAACTTTACTCTGATTTCGAGTATCCTCTTCAGAACGTGAAGATTGAGAATGTTGAGAAAGTTTTCAAGTTGGTTGAAATGAACATTGATGAGGTTAACAACAAAGAATTCTTTTCAAAACCGAAAAAATCTTTTATTATATGACGACCTACCAGCTCTGGAAAGAAAGAGTGGGAAGGTAAGGGTAATAACAAGAAAAAGCATTTTAAAAACAAAGGGATCGGTTTTGAGAAAAAGTTGGCTAAGCAGGTGGTTAAACCAAAAGAGAAAATGAATGATATCTTTGTCGCTGGACCGAGTGTAGATGATGAAAAGGACTACATTTTTAGTCAAAAAGCCGTGGACGATTTCAATGCAGCGAAAAAGTTGAAAGAGGAGACATTCAAATCAACTTTTGTCGAATATGACAAAAGAGTCTGTTATCGCTGTAATGAAATCGGGCACATGGCAAAACAAGGCAAGAAAGTGTTTGGAAAACCCGTTGTCGTAAAACCAGTTGTTCAAAAACCTCGACCAAAGTCACCGATTGATACAAAAGGTAAAAAACCAATGGTTTCCCCGATTCGCATTTTAAAGAGAGGTGAATCTTTGAAGTCGGAAGAAAAGCCGAAATCGACTTTCGAGGTTGGCGAATCTTCCAAATCTCGCAAGACTTCAAAAATTTATCCGAAAACAAAAATTTTTGAAAACCAACCGTGGGTTGCGAAGTCGAAACCATCAATCGAGGTCAAAAAGATGGAAAATGCTTTAAAAATTGAAACAAAGGTTTTAAAAGATGATGTTGTCGAGTCTGAAACTGAACTTGATAAATTTCTTGCTGAGTTTCCCCCGATTAACAACAAAGTAAAACCAGTTGTGAAAGATGATGTTCCTAATGTCACATTTAACTTTCCTAAAAATGATGAAAAGTGTGATGTAGTTTTTGGCACTGTTTCTGAGGTAACAAAGTCATGGGCTTCATTGTTTGAATAAGTTGATTTGATGTTTGCAGGGGCTGCCCAGGTCTATCCTTTCAAAGTGGATCATGGACAGTGGTGCATCGAGACATATGACAGGGATGCTAGCTCTTCTTTACGACGTCAAATCAATAAATGGAAGTTATGTGGGCTTCGCCGGAAATCAAGGCGGCAGAATTGTTGGACAGGGAACATTGACAAATGGCGTCATCTCATTCGAGAAAGTGAACTATATCATAGAGTTGGAAAACAATTTACTTAGCATTTCTAAAATATGTGATAAATCTTTCAGTGTACATTTCACAAAGAACGAGTGTGTGGTTTTAAAACCGGAGTTTAAAATCCCTGATGAGATGGTGTTGTTGCGCGCTCCACGGGAGAACGACCTGCATATTCTTGATATGAGCGTCGCAACACCAACAACTCATCAAAAACAATGTTTTGTGTCAAAATCAAAAGCAACGGAAAAAGAATCGATTATGTGGCATCGTAAGATGGGCCACATTCATGTTCGTAAAATGAATTTTCTAGTGCACAATGATTTGGTAGAAGGTGTAAACTTAAAGAATTTTCATTTGTCTAATGATTGTGTAGCTTGTAAAAAAGGTAAGCAGACTCGGAAGTCACACCCACCGAAGATACTTAATTCGATCAGGTTACCTCTTGAGAGATTACACATGGATCTCTTCGGGCCTGTAAATGTAAAGAGCATCAGTGGAGATTTGTACTACTTGGTAGTGACTGATGACTTTACAAGATTCTCGTGGGTCGTGTGCTTAGAAAGAAAGGATCAAACTTTTGAGTCGCTGATGGTGTTGTTCAAGAAGATGGAGACGGTGTATAAGCTGCCGATCCGAAGAATTGGTAGTGACAGCGGAACGGAATTCAAAAACAATAAAATGTACGAGTTTTGCAATGAAAAGGGAATTCTTCATGAATTCAGTGCGCCATACACACCACAACAGAACGGCGTTGCCGAGAGAAAGAATCGGACCCTAATAGAGACAGCTCGAACAATGTTAGCCGATTCCAAACTACCAATCTTCTTCTGGAGCGAAGCAGTAGCTGCAGCGTGTTACACTCTGAATCGCGTACTCACCGTCAAGAAGTATAAAAAGACATGCTTCGAGTTGCTACACCGATACAAGCCGAATCTTGTGTTTCTGGAGCCATTTGGGTCTCCGTGTACATTTATTGATGAAAATGGAAAATTTGGTGCTAAATCAAATGAGGGTTTCTTTGTAGGTTACGCAAGCCCATTGAAGAGGGTGTTCGTACCGTGCCTGGGGAAAATGATACAAGTTCAGCATGTGGATTGTCAGAAGCACACTCCATCACCACAACTTCCCGGACAAAGGTTCCTGTTCGATTATGACAAGCTCTGGGAGTCGTTTCAACTACCGGTTCAGCCGAGTGACGAGGGACTAGCACTTCTGTACCAGTACCAGCAATCTATGTCACAGGAGCAAGTGCCCACACCGCTAGTAGTTTCTCCACCCACCGAGGGTACTCACAATGATGAAGCCGGACCGAGTGGAACAGCTCACGAACCACCAGAGGAACCCGCTCCACATTTGACAATTCTGACGACTCAGAGGCGGAAACCGCTCCGAGGTTTGATGAGGAACCAAATGATACTTCTACGGAAGCTGAGGATCAAACCATTGATCTTGATATATCGAACTTGCAATCGGAAGTGAATGTGCTTGATACCGTTATGCCTCGGACTTTGTCTTATCATCCGTCAGAGCAAGTAATTGGTGACCTGCAAAGTGGTGTTAAAACCAGAGACCAAATCAACCGAGCTCTTACATGTTTTTATTCTTCTGTTGCTCATTTGCAGGAAGAATTCTCATTAAAGTGTTTTATTTCGCAGATCGAGCCCAGAACTTATAAAGAGGCGTTAACTGAAGATAGCTGGGTGAATGCAATGCAGGATGAGCTGCAACAATTTGAAAAGCTGGGTGTTTGGAGACTAGTTGATCTGCCACAGAATCAAAAGTTAATCAAAACAAAGTGGGTATTCAAGTGCAAAAGGGATGACAGAGGAGTCGTGGTGAGGAACAAAGCACGATTAGTAGTACAAGGCTTTAGTCAGCAAGAAGGCATCGACTATGACGAAGTTTACGCGCCTGTTGCTAGACTCGAGGCGATTCGAATCTTCCTGGCGTTTGCGTCATGGAAAGACTTTAAAGTGTACCAGCTGGACGTCAAATCTGCCTTGCTTTATGGCAAAATCAAAGAAGAAGTGTATGTGGGGCAACCACCGGGGTTCACTGATCCACTGCCCAAAAACAAGGTCTATCTGCTGGACAAAGCGCTCTATGGACTTCACTAGGCCCCGAGAGCCTAGTACGAGACGCTTCCCCAATATCTGTTGACCAACGGGTTCACCAGAGGGACAGTAGATAGCACATTGTTCACAAAGGAAGTGGCAGGTCATTTGTTGATCGTGCAGATCTATGTTGACGATATCATTTTCGGTTCCACCAACGACGAGCTTTGTAAAGAGTTTGAGAAAGTAATGAAGAAAAAGTTTGAGATGAGTTCGATGGGGGAGATGAAGTTCTTCCTCGGGCTGCAGGTGGAGCAGATGCCCGATGGAATCTTCATTCACCAAACGAAATATGTAAAGGACGTGCTTGACAAATTTGATATGACTGAATGCAGTCCTGCAGCAACCCCCCTTGCACAGAATCACGGGATTTGTCCAGACGAAAGTGGAGTGAAAGTGGACGAGACACTGTACCGGTCAATCATTGGATCTCTGATGTATCTCACTGCTTCTTGACCGCACATCATGTACCCGACATGTCTCTGTGCCAGATATCAGTCGTGTGACAACTCGAGTTTCTGACTTTTGCTTTCGCATTAAATGCGCGTTGACTTTGACTGTTTAGTAGTTGACTTGTTGGACTTGTTATTGTACGCGTTGTGTTTTAATGAAACGTGTTGTCATTGTGCATACATGTAACTACTTGTGGTTGTAAAAGATAATATTAGAATTATTATTTAATACACTTAGTCTAGATCGAAGCATATCCTTCGATTCGAAGGATCAACTTTCGGTTCGAAGGATCTCGAAACATATCCTTCGACCAAGGACTTTATCCTTCGACATCCTTCGGCCACGAAACATATCCTTCGACTGGAATTCAGATCCTTCGGCCCAGTCTTTCAGATGGGCTTGGCCCATTTCTGTAATATGTATATATACGTGAAAGCACGTAATCGGCTGTCATTTTTCAACCCTAGAGCTATTTCACTGTGACGGCAAACTAGATACCACCGGAAACTTTTGCGTGACCAAACCCTCATCTCGGTTAGTTACTTCTAGCACTTACTTGTCTATGAATCGCTTAGGAATACCGTGATAATCTGCGATTTACACAACTTGTATGATTAGGGTTATCGATTTATGATTAATGTTATGATCTTACTGACTTGCTTGATGTGTTATCGGAATGGTTGTTATTGTCAAATCGATTAGGGTGTTATGGGTGAGATCTGAATGTTCATGGCATGTTAATAGGGTTCGGTAATGTGACATACTATGTTAATCGGCTTGGTGTACACATAAACTAGGGATCACGATGGGTAATAGTATTATGATGATTTCATGATGATTTGATGATGATCCTATGATTACTGCATGATTGTTGTTTGATCGATAATGTTGATTGACGGCTGTTAGCATGCTTAGGGTTTCTGGAATTGTAACTGTTGTTAACGTAACTGATTGTATCGAACGATACTTGTCTACTCGAAACATAGTTATTGTCGAAAGATACTTATTGTCGAAACATAGATGTGACCGAAAGATGCTTGACCTTCGAACCATAGTAGTGTTGACCGAAGGATAGCATTGACCGAAACATAATTACCGAAAGATGCCTTTAGGTCGAAAGATGGCATGTGTCTCGAAACATAACATTCGGTCCGAAAGATAACTGTGATAACTGATATGTCGAAAGATAACTAATAGGTCGAAAGATAAGGGTGGATTCGAAAGATATGTGGTTATAAACATACTTTGAATGATTTAATGTGAAGTAATACGTGTTGTGCCGATATGCAAACTGACTGTTATGTGAACATTAAATAGCATGCGTATCATTGTGAACATGAACTGATTTGTTATACGTGCATACAATAGGACTTGACTAATTACTTGTGAGTGCATAACCTAGCATACCGAGCAAACCAAGGTGAGTTCACACTCTTACCAAGGCATGGGATTCCCGGGGTGTTGGGAATGGGATTGAAAGGATAGGGTTGATTAGATACATTATTGACACTATGACTAGACTACCACATTACTATCCTCGGATGTGAAGGATACTTATACTGATCACTATCCTCGGTTGTGAAGGATACTTATACTGATCACTATCCTCGGTTGTGAAGGATACTTATACTGATCACTATCCTCGGTTGTGAAGGATACCTATACTGATCACTATCCTCGGTTGTGAAGGATACCTATAGTTACGAGTAGTCTAGTGGTTATATAACGTGGAACACCACCACCAGTAACGTGGAACACCACCACCAATAGAACATACAATCGGCCCAGTAGAGCCACTTGTTACAAACGAACTTACTATTACGCATTTACTTTCTGTGAACTCGCTCAACTAGTTTGTTGATCATTCGGTTACATGCCTTGCAGATCGTTAGGTACTTGGAGCTTGCACACGGAGGAGCTGGTCGTTGTGGGGCTTGGATCTTAAACATCTTGTTAAACACTTTTGATATTTGATACTTATTTGCTATGGGTTTTACAATAATACGCTTCCGCTAAACAATGACAACTTACTTATGTTTTGGGAATACCTTTCATATGGAATTGGTTTGGTTTATATTGCATTTACTTTTACTTTAAACAATGTTCTGTATGATTGGTGGCTTGATCCTGGTCAGTCACGCTCCCAAGCGGTGATACTCCGCAGGTGGATTTTGGGGGTGTGACAGATTGGTATCAGAGCCATTGGTTATAGAGAACTTGGTTTTAATATGGGAAAAACGTTTTTATTAAAACCAGACTATAACCAGAACAGTGCTCTCAGACGATCCACAACGACGCTTCGCTCCACGTGCAAGACTCAACTTCCTAGGTAATAAGGTTTATGTTTATTGCCTACATGCTAGAATTTGCATAGAACTTTGCTCGTAGTATGCTTACATTACCTTGCTCACAACTTGTTATTGCATGAGAATACTTATGTGCTTACACTCTTCTGTCATCGCACTATACGCGAACCTTTCTCACTTATGTTGCCTTTGATGTGAAGATCAATGGCCGCACGAATTACCATGACTCAAGCCCAGCTAGAGGCTCTCGTTGCTGCGGCAGTTGCAGCCGCCCAAGCAGGTAGTATACCCTGCAGTATAGACACTAGGATCTTTAGATCCTACATTAATTCTCGTACTTAACTTTGCCCTATTCGTACACAATAGGTCAACCCGCTCAGCAACAGCCGGGGTGCACCTTCAAGAATTTCATGGAATGTCGTCCTAGCTCGTTCAGTGGCACGGAGGGAGCAGTTGGACTCCTCCACTGGTTTGAAAAGCTCGAGTCGGTTTTCGAAATGTGTGAATGCCCTGAGGCTCGTAGGGTGAAGTTCGCCACTGGCACACTTGAAGGGATTGCGCTCACTTGGTGGAACGCACAAGTGCAGATCTTAGGGTTGGCAGCTGCTAACGCCACACCCTGGAATGAATTCAAAGAACTGATCAAGAGGGAATACTGCACTAGAGAAGACATTCACAAGTTGGAGGACGAGTTGTATAACTTGAAGATGGTTGGTTCGGAAATTGAAGCTTACACCAAGAGATCGAATGAGTTGGCTGTGTTATGTCCAACTATGGTGGACCCTCCATACAAGCGTATTGAGTTGTATCTCAAGGGTTTGGTGCCAGAAATACAGAGCCACGTTACCTCGGCTAATCTCAACAACATCCAGGAAATCCAGCGTCTCGCTCACCGCATCACCGACCAGGCAGTGGATCAGAATAAACTGCCTAAACGTATCAGTGCTACTGCTACCGCTACTGCTTCTACTACACTTGCTACTCCCAGTGAAAGTAAGAGAAAATGGGATGGGGATTCTAGCAAGGGATCAGCTTCAGTGCAGTCACAAGCTCAACAGCGAAAGACAGACAGTTACCAGAGTCCAAGTCAGCACTCCTCAGGCAGCCACAGACAGGGAAGGTATCGAGGAAATCTTCCAAAGTGTAACACCTGCAACAAGCATCATCGTGGCCAGTGTAACCAGGTTCGTTGTCAAAGATGCCTCAAGGCGGGTCATGAGGCCAAAGATTGTAGAAGCCCTCAACCTGCAAACCAGAATCAGCAGCAACCTCAAGCACAACAGAATCAGCAGCAGGGTAACAAAGGGTGTTTTCATTGCGGTGCAGAGGGTCACTTCAAAAGGCATTGCCCTCAGCTGAACAGAAACCAGAACAACAACAACCATAACAACAATCAGGGTAATGGTAACAACAACAACGGGGGAAACAACAACAACAACGGCAATGAAGCTCGTGGTCGTGCTTTTGTGTTGGGTCGAGGAGATGCAGTGAACGATCCCAATGTGGTTATGGGTAAGTTTCTTCTCGACGATATTTATGTTACTGTCTTATTTGATTCGGGTGCTGATACAAGCTATATGTCATTGAAAATGAGTAAATTATTAAAACGTACACCCACACCCCTAGACACCAAACACGTTGTAGAACTAGCCAATGGTAAAAGTGTAGAAGCCGCACAGGTAGTCAAGGGTTGTAGTA
This sequence comes from Helianthus annuus, assembly GCF_002127325.2. Lineage (NCBI taxonomy): Eukaryota > Viridiplantae > Streptophyta > Magnoliopsida > Asterales > Asteraceae > Helianthus > Helianthus annuus. Next base: position 157,309,161 of record NC_035440.2, on the reverse strand, counting down.
TTGTTCTCGCGGGTCAGACTTTCTCGATTGATCTCATACCCATAGTTTTGGGTAGTTTCGACGTCGTCATCGGTATGGATTGGCTATCTCAACATCATGCGGAGATCTTATGCAAAGAAAAGGTTATTCGTATTCCTCGCTCCAGTCGAGAACCTCTCGAAGTACAAGGTGACAAGAGTGGTGCTGTGGTTGGCATCATCTCTTACTTAAAGGCGCAGAAATGTTTACGAAAGGGACATACTGCCATTCTGGCACTTGTCACTTACGCATCAACAAAGGAAAAGAAGCTGGAGGATATACCAGTTGTGCGTGATTTTCCTCAAGTGTTTCCTGAAGATTTACCTGGTTTACCTCCTCATCGTCAAGTTGAGTTTCAGATTGAGTTAGCTCCTGGAGCAGCACCAATAGCCCGCGCACCGTATCGTTTAGCTCCAACCGAACTGGAAGAACTGTCGAAGCAGCTACAAGAGCTCTTGGAAAAGGGCTTTATTCGTCCAAGCTCTTCGCCTTGGGGAGCTCCAGTGTTATTTGTGAAGAAGAAAGACGGTACGTTCAGGATGTGCATCGACTACCGCGAACTCAATAAGGTGACGGTGAAGAACCGTTATCCTCTTCCGCGCATAGATGACCTATTCGACCAGTTGCAAGGGTCGTGTTACTATTCCAAGATTGATTTAAGGTCAGGGTATCATCAGCTGAGAGTCCGGGATGAGGACGTCTCCAAAACCGCTTTCAGAACTCGCTACGGTCATTACGAGTTTCTTGTCATGCCATTCGGGCTTACGAACGCGCCTGCAGTCTTCATGGATCTTATGAACAGGGTGTGCAAACCCTATCTCGACAAGTTCGTCATTGTTTTCATCGACGACATCCTGATTTACTCCAAGAGTCAGGAGGAGCACGAGCAGCACTTACGTCTTATCTTGGAACTTCTTCGAAAGGAGCAACTGTACGCAAAGTTTTCAAAATGCGACTTCTGGCTTCGTGAAGTCCACTTCTTAGGCCATGTGGTGAACAAGGATGGGATTCATGTTGATCCATCCAAGGTTGATTCGATCAGAAACTGGCCAGCACCACGTACACCGACAGAAATACGCCAATTCTTGGGTTTGGCGGGTTACTACAGGCGATTTATTAAAGACTTCTCAAAGATCGCGCAACCACTTACTATGCTAACACAGAAAGGTGTCGTTTACAGATGGGGTAATACGCAAGAGACCGCTTTTCAGTACTTAAAGGATAGGCTTTGCAGCGCACCTATTCTTTCATTGCCAGAGGGCACAGATGACTTCGTGGTATACTGTGATGCATCCATCCAGGGTCTTGGACGTGTGTTGATGCAACGTGATAAAGTGATAGCCTACGCTTCGCGGCAACTCAAGGTTCATGAACGGAACTACACGACGCACGATTTGGAGCTGGGAGCTGTTGTTTTCGCGCTTAAGATATGGCGACACTACCTGTACGGTACCAGGTGCACGATTTACACCGATCACAGGAGTCTCGAGCATATTCTTAAGCAAAAGGATTTGAATATGCGTCAATGGAGATGGGTTGAACTTCTGAACGACTACGAATGCGCCATCAAGTATCATCCCGGCAAGGCCAATGTTGTGGCTGATGCCCTCAGTCGGAAAGACACTCTACCTAAGCGCGTGCGAGCGCTACAACTTACTATTCAGTCCAGTCTTCCTGCACAGATACGAGCTGCTCAGTTAGAAGCACTGAAACCCGAAAACGTCAAAGCTGAAGCCTTACGCGGCTCAAGGCAACGCATGGAACAAAAGGAAGACGGCGCCTACTATGTAACGGGGCGTATTTGGGTCCCACTTTATGGCGGTTTACGCGAACTTGTAATGGATGAAGCTCACAAGTCTCGCTATTCGGTACATCCAGGGTCGGATAAAATGTACCACGACATTAGCACTACTTATTGGTGGCCTAGTATGAAGGCTCACATCGCTACGTACGTTGGAAAATGCTTAACCTGTGCGAGAGTCAAGGTTGAATATCAGAAACCAGCCGGTCTACTTCAGCAGCCCAAGATACCGCAGTGGAAATGGGAAGAAATTTCCATGGATTTCGTTACGGGCTTACCAAGATCCCAGCGTGGGAATGACACTATTTGGGTAATCGTTGATCGACTCACAAAGTCTGCTCACTTTTTGGCTATCAAAGAAACGGATAAGTTTTCTACTCTAGCAGACATTTACTTGAAAGAAGTTGTTTCGAGGCACGGAGTGCCCACTTCCATTATCTCGGATCGCGATGCACGATTCACGTCAGAGCTTTGGCAAGCGATGCACAAATCCTTCGGCTCACGGTTAGACATGAGCACAGCATATCATCCCCAGACGGATGGGCAGTCTGAGCGAACTATTCAAACTCTAGAAGACATGCTTCGAGCGTGTGTTATCGATTTCGGCAACGGCTGGGAAAAGCACCTCCCTTTGGTGGAGTTCTCGTACAATAACAGTTACCATACCAGCATTCAAGCCGCTCCATTCGAGGCATTGTACGGACGTAAATGCCGGTCACCTCTCTGTGGGCAGAGGTGGGGGATAGTCAGATTACGGGTCCAGATATTGTAGTGGACGCCACAGAAAAGATTGCACAGATACGACAACGCATGGCGGCAGCACGCGACCGTCAGAAAGCCTACGCGGACAAGCGTAGAAAGCCATTGGAATTTGAGGTCGGGGACCGGGTTTTATTGAAAGTTTCACCCTGGAAGGGTGTGGTTCGATTTGGTAAAAGAGGCAAACTAAATCCGCGGTACGTCGGACCATTCGAAATCTTGGAAAAGATTGGCAAAGTAGCCTACAGATTAAAACTACCAGCTGAACTCGGTGCAGTTCACAATGTATTTCACGTGTCGAATCTGAAGAAATGCCTATCAGATGAGACCCTTATAGTTCCTTTTAAGGAACTCACTATCGACGAGCGGTTGCAGTTCGTCGAGGAACCTGTTGAAATCACGGACCGGGATGTTAAGGTCCTCAAACACAAGAGAATCCCTCTTGTTCGAGTTCGTTGGAACTCCCAGCGTGGTCCAGAGTATACCTGGGAACGCGAAGACCAGATGAAAGAAAAGTACCCCCAGCTATTCGAAACCAATGCATCCACTTCTGAGGCTGAAGTTACTACTACTGAATTTCGGGACGAAATTCCAAATCAACGGGGGGATGATGTGACACCCCAGGAAAACCAGTGAACGATGTAACTTACCTAGCTTCCTCAGTGAGTGCGTACCAAATTTCGGGACGAAATTTCTTTTAAGTTGGGGATAATGTGACAACTCGAGTTTCTGACTTTTGCTTTCGCATTAAATGCGCGTTGACTTTGACTGTTTAGTAGTTGACTTGTTGGACTTGTTATTGTACGCGTTGTGTTTTAATGAAACGTGTTGTCATTGTGCATACATGTAACTACTTGTGGTTGTAAAAGATAATATTAGAATTATTATTTAATACACTTAGTCTAGATCGAAGCATATCCTTCGATTCGAAGGATCAACTTTCGGTTCGAAGGATCTCGAAACATATCCTTCGACCAAGGACTTTATCCTTCGACATCCTTCGGCCACGAAACATATCCTTCGACTGGAATTCAGATCCTTCGGCCCAGTCTTTCAGATGGGCTTGGCCCATTTCTGTAATATGTATATATACGTGAAAGCACGTAATCGGCTGTCATTTTTCAACCCTAGAGCTATTTCACTGTGACGGCAAACTAGATACCACCGGAAACTTTTGCGTGACCAAACCCTCATCTCGGTTAGTTACTTCTAGCACTTACTTGTCTATGAATCGCTTAGGAATACCGTGATAATCTGCGATTTACACAACTTGTATGATTAGGGTTATCGATTTATGATTAATGTTATGATCTTACTGACTTGCTTGATGTGTTATCGGAATGGTTGTTATTGTCAAATCGATTAGGGTGTTATGGGTGAGATCTGAATGTTCATGGCATGTTAATAGGGTTCGGTAATGTGACATACTATGTTAATCGGCTTGGTGTACACATAAACTAGGGATCACGATGGGTAATAGTATTATGATGATTTCATGATGATTTGATGATGATCCTATGATTACTGCATGATTGTTGTTTGATCGATAATGTTGATTGACGGCTGTTAGCATGCTTAGGGTTTCTGGAATTGTAACTGTTGTTAACGTAACTGATTGTATCGAACGATACTTGTCTACTCGAAACATAGTTATTGTCGAAAGATACTTATTGTCGAAACATAGATGTGACCGAAAGATGCTTGACCTTCGAACCATAGTAGTGTTGACCGAAGGATAGCATTGACCGAAACATAATTACCGAAAGATGCCTTTAGGTCGAAAGATGGCATGTGTCTCGAAACATAACATTCGGTCCGAAAGATAACTGTGATAACTGATATGTCGAAAGATAACTAATAGGTCGAAAGATAAGGGTGGATTCGAAAGATATGTGGTTATAAACATACTTTGAATGATTTAATGTGAAGTAATACGTGTTGTGCCGATATGCAAACTGACTGTTATGTGAACATTAAATAGCATGCGTATCATTGTGAACATGAACTGATTTGTTATACGTGCATACAATAGGACTTGACTAATTACTTGTGAGTGCATAACCTAGCATACCGAGCAAACCAAGGTGAGTTCACACTCTTACCAAGGCATGGGATTCCCGGGGTGTTGGGAATGGGATTGAAAGGATAGGGTTGATTAGATACATTATTGACACTATGACTAGACTACCACATTACTATCCTCGGATGTGAAGGATACTTATACTGATCACTATCCTCGGTTGTGAAGGATACTTATACTGATCACTATCCTCGGTTGTGAAGGATACTTATACTGATCACTATCCTCGGTTGTGAAGGATACCTATACTGATCACTATCCTCGGTTGTGAAGGATACCTATAGTTACGAGTAGTCTAGTGGTTATATAACGTGGAACACCACCACCAGTAACGTGGAACACCACCACCAATAGAACATACAATCGGCCCAGTAGAGCCACTTGTTACAAACGAACTTACTATTACGCATTTACTTTCTGTGAACTCGCTCAACTAGTTTGTTGATCATTCGGTTACATGCCTTGCAGATCGTTAGGTACTTGGAGCTTGCACACGGAGGAGCTGGTCGTTGTGGGGCTTGGATCTTAAACATCTTGTTAAACACTTTTGATATTTGATACTTATTTGCTATGGGTTTTACAATAATACGCTTCCGCTAAACAATGACAACTTACTTATGTTTTGGGAATACCTTTCATATGGAATTGGTTTGGTTTATATTGCATTTACTTTTACTTTAAACAATGTTCTGTATGATTGGTGGCTTGATCCTGGTCAGTCACGCTCCCAAGCGGTGATACTCCGCAGGTGGATTTTGGGGGTGTGACAAGTCGAGCCCGAAGCAGTCACACCTGATGATTGTCAAACGTATCTTACGGTATTTGAAAGGCCGCCCAAGCATCGGCTTGTGGTATCCTCGCTCGGGTGACTTCTCCCTATCAGGTTTCACTGATTCTGATTTTGGAAGCTGCAAGCAGAATGTAAAGTCCACAACTGCTGGGTGTCAGTTCTTCGAAACTCGACTCGTTACCTGGCAGTGCAAGAAACAAACCGCAGTGGCGCTTTCTACGTGTGAGGCAGAATACATTTCAGCCTCCAGCTGTTGCTCACAGATCCTTTGGATCCAACAGCAAATGCGCGACTTCGGTTTGCAATTCTTGGATACGCCGATTTATGTGGACAACGAAGAAGCTATAAACATCACTAAAAACCCGGTTCACCATTCTAAAACGAAACATATTGAAATTCGTCACCACTTCATTCGTAATTGTCACGAGAAGAAGTTAATCCGGATTGAGCACATACACACCGATGATCAGAAAGCTGATTTTTATACAAAACCCTTTGACAAAAAGAGATTTTACTATCTTTTAAAATTTAACGGGATGAAAAATCTGCGATCGGGGAGGGTAGTAGAATGTGAAGCCGAGGAAGGCGGCGATCAGATGTAAACCATGTCGTGTTGTCAACTTTCTGTATAGTTTGTTTTCTGCTTTCCGATAAAAACAAAAACACAAAAATATGTTTTTCTTTTTAGGGGGAGAAATTCGCAGAAAAATACAAAAACATGATAAAATACAAAAATTCAAAAACATTAGAAAACTTGAAAAAGAGCTTGTGTATAATAGGGGAAATGATAGTACATCAGCTAGAAGGACACAACACGCTAAAGAAATGCAACGTTTAAAAATGCATTAAGCAGTCTCGCTGATGATGTGCCGATAGGTTTTTACAAAATCAGCAGATCTGTTTGGGATATAAACCTAAAATTTTACATGCTTTTACGTGGGGAACACCTCCAGGATATATGGGTAACCCCCCGAAATCTCATTTGAAAGGTCCCTCTTTCTAAGATACTAGGTCTTTATGCTTAGTGATATCTGGGGTATTATCCCGGGACTTTTGCTGTATGGAAATACTAACCTAGTCCCCAGATAATGCTTTTCGCAATGCTTTACTTGTAAAGCCTCCCCTCAGCATAAAAAATGATTAAACATTGCAAAATGTCAAATCATGTGCTATTGTAAAAAAGATTCTCTAAAGGGAACCCACCGATAAGTCGAAGCCGTCATCTCTCTGGGCATACGGAAGTATCGACCTGAGCTCTCACGGCCCTCGCAATTCACCCCATTACAGATATCATCTAGGTATACTCACCTGTAAGACTGAACATTGGGATCTGGATACGGGAGTATATACTGAGGTGGGACACATGTTATGGTTTAAGTCTTAAAACATTAATTCCGTATCCCGAATAGATTGAAAGTTCTGTGAAAATTTAAGAGGATCAGTATATCGGCAATCTACGCGAATTCTTTAAGGCTTGGTATGAAATAGAAGCTTAACGGTGCTGATGTCTTGTCAAATGCTGATATGATCCCCTAACACGCTCACAAAAAGATTGTGTGTACATATTTCTGTTTATCTTGTTAAAAAAACCAAAAAGATTTTAGTTTTCATCTTATTTTCGACAACCGACGTTGGGGATCAGATGATCAAAGCCTTGTGCAGATCATGCCTGTGTGATGAGGATTGGGTAAGCAGGAGATACTGAAATGTGATTGGTACATGTTTGGTAGATTGAAATAGTGTTTGAAGGTTCAAAAAGTTCGAAAGTTCATTAATTTGAACTGTTTTCAGATCGAAAAATCAGCGTACTTCATAATCCGGTCAACCAAGGTCATTAATTTGGACTTGGTAAGCTGAACAGTTGACCAAGGTCATTAACTTGGACTTGGTTAACTGGGTGTGTCAGTGAACAATCAAAAATGTTAAAAAATCAAAAAGTTTGAAAGTTAAGTTTTAATTCCGCTCGAAGTTACATGAAAATGTGATTTCGCTCATAGCTGCTTTAAAGAGTGATTCCGCTCGTAGCTTCAATGTTGATTCCGCCTGAGAGACACATAGACCATTTCGAGCGAAATCAAACAGGTTATATAAGGCCACCTGATTCCGCTCCAACATCATTTTTCCTATTCCGCCCCAAAGTGTTCTCTCTCCGGCGATCTCGAGCGAAACCTCTACACCTTCGTTTTCTAAACGAATTGTTGCCCGATTTCTGTTAGAATCTTGTGTTTCTAGTTGGCAATCACAATTATTAACATGGGCAAGGTAGATTGTGACCTGATTTGACCGATATCATGTTTTATTTGAACTGTTGGCGATGTTTTGTGCATAAACATAGATTTAGGGATAATAACTGATAAATCTGAACAATAAAACACTTCTCTGTTGTCGGATTATCTGTAAAATCATGCATGTTTGTTTTGATTGCATTAAATCTAGGTGTAGGTGTGTTTGTCAATGGATTGATAGTATAATCATAGATCTAGACAGTTTCAGTGGTTAAAATTGAAATTAAAACATACCCTTTTGTTCGGAATTCTCAGATTAACAAACACACATGATCAATTTCATCATCTAACAGGTTTTGAATGTTTGTCTGTGATTCCGCCCCAAACTGAGTGTTAGGTGATTTCGCTTCTATGTGTTCAGTCTAATTCCGCTCCTAACTCAAATCAGTGATTTCGCTTCTGAGAACACGAGTTGATTCCGCTTCAATATTAGGGTTGTGATTCCGCTTCTATGTGTTTGTGCTGATTTCGCTTCTAACAGCACTCAGTTGATTTCGCTTCTAAACATTTTTGGGTGATTTCGCTTGTAATGTTATGTCATTACATGTGATTTCGCTTGTAAGTGATTGATGTTGAAATTTTTCTAACTATTTGATTTATTGTGTAATTTGTTTTGCAGGGTTCGAATGTAATTTTTGATCCACTTCACAACAGTTGTTGTGATCTTGATGTGAAGAAAAATACAGAGTTTGCAAAATTCAGCAGTATTCTGGAGTTCATGGGTCAAATACCAATTCAAAAAGCTTTGACTGATCAACGTCCAGTGTACAAGTCACACGTTAAACGGTTCTGGAAGCACGCGACGTATGATGAAGCAAACAAAGTGATAAGTTCAGTTTTGAAACAATACAATGAAAAGAAGCAAATTGTTGTTACTGAGGCTGTTGTTCGTGAAGTTTTGAACTTTCCAGGTGACGAAAACTCGCCAACAAGGTTTCCTGAAAGAATGGTAAAGGGTTGTATGCTTAGGATGGGATATGTTGGTGCACTAAATGTTAGATATTATTTGAAGTCAAAGTTCCAGAAGCTTTACAAGTTTATTATTCATTATGTATTGATGGCTCTTAGTCATACCAAGGGAGGGTATGATACTATGCGTGATTACCAGATGAATATGGTCACTGCATTGGTTCTAAACAAAAAGTATAACTTCTCGCACATTGTATTTCATTACATGGCCGAGAACATTACAATGAAGAGCCGGACTTGGACTTATCCAAGATTTGTACAGATGTTGATTGATCATGCATATCCAGATATTGAACGTGATTTGAAGAATGATTTGTTAGTTCAGTCACACATGAGCAACGATTCTCTCAAGCAGCTTGCAAGATATCATCCAAACCATCCTAAACCAAAGATATTTGCTGAATTCTTTGGATATATCAAAGATGTGAACTACGTTGATCCTGATCCAGTCAATCACCAAAACTGGAGAAATGAAGAAGAGATGAAGGAAGCAGCTTATGCTGATGAGCTAAAGGCTCTTGAAGAGTTCAAAACCACACGTAATGACTGGTTTTCAAAGAACCAAGAAAGAGAGGCAAAAAGGTTACCCCTAAATCACAGGAAGGTGAGGGGTCGTCGTCAGAGCCAAAGAAAAAGCAAAAGAAAGTGGCAAAGACGTTGTTGATTGATGAGCCTGAGGTTGAGGAACCGACTGTAAATGTTGAAGAAGATCCGTTTGCTGATATTGATCAAGTGATGTTAAATGTTGATGATTTAGTGTCTGAGCAAGCAGCTAATGTAGAAGCTGAAAAAGAGAAAGTTATTGATGATGTCGAAGGTGATGATGTTGATAAAGATACTACAAGTTCTTCGAGCTATTCGGAAGATGAAATAGATGAAACTGAACATTTAAAAAGAGTTCAAGAAGCAACAGAGAAAGAGAAATTGTTGAGGAAGAGAAAGAGGCAGGAAAAGGAGGATTGTAATGCCCATAAATTTAAAATCATTATTCTAGAAATAAAAAGAATAATAGTAATTTATAAATTAACCACTAGAAAACCCTAATTAAGACACCCAAGCATGTCAAGCAGGTAGGTAGGCACGTCAATCAAGCAGGTAGGTAGGCATGTCAAGCAGGTAGGTAGGCACGTCAATCAAGCAGGTAGGTAGGCATGTCAATCAAGCAGGTAGGTAGGCATGTCAAGCAGGTAGGTAGGCACGTCAATCAAGCAGGTAGGTAGGCACGTCAATCAAGCAGGTAGGTAGGCATGTCAAGCAGGTAGGTAGGCATGTCAAGCAGGTAGGTAAGCATGTCAAATTTCTGGCTATAAATAGTCGACTTTGGCACTTGATTTCTGGTGTCAAAGCGACGGAAATTCTCTGAACCTACGTCGAATTAGAGTAGTTACAATCCAATTAAACACACACGAATCACGAAGTGCTGCCGCAATCAGGGTAATTACTCGATCGCTATTACGATTCATTTCCGGGATCAATATGTCCAAAGAATGTCTAAGTGCCGCCCACATTGGGTTATGCTTTGTCGTTTGTCGATAATTCGATAAATGAGTTGAAGCATTATACTTTGTCGTTTGTCGATAATTCGATAAATGAGTTGAAGTATTATACTTTGTCGTTTGTCGTTAATACGATAAATGAGTTGAAGTATTGCACTTTGCCGTTCATTGTGAGAATTTGATCTCGTGAGTTATCGTAACTGCTGTATTGATCACTAACCCTGTTTTGTGTGCATTATGGTGAAATTAGGTTAAAAGATTAAACAATAGTCGAAACTCTGCTCATATAAATCTAAAATATTAGCATAAGGTAGCTTCACTTTGGAGTTATTAAGGTACGGATCCTTACCCCACTCTTTATTGCTTCATATTCAAATTGTTAGAAAACCACTAAATTACTATATCTGTTAAAAACTCCTCACGTCTTTCATTATCGATTCATTTGACAGTCTGTTCAATTCCTATCATTTGATTTAGCTTTCATGCCATGCGATAGTATTATGTTGTTATACTCATTATCGCGTGTTCCAATATATGTTCCATTTTGTTATGAAAATAAGTTTTATAAGTTATGTGAATAAGACCATTTGTACTCTGATACCATAGCTGTAACACCCCAACCCGGAAGGGCTGGCGTGTCACAATAACGGTAACATAACAAAAGTCATAATTCCATTTATTTATTTGATAAGGACACAACCATACGATCATTAAAGTTAAGACTAATATACAAGTGGAGACATTCATCTTATTTAATTAATATCTTCAGATTTATTCCTAGGCTTTATTCTTCTCTCTTTTCCCCTCCCAAAGTAGCCTGTGGACCTGTATATACAAAAAGTTTACGGAATGAGCCGAATGCTCAGTAGGGAATTTTAGGCTAAAATACCAAATAAATGCTTCATATGAAATCTTATCCGGATGGAACTTTAGGCGAAAATGATACGATGCAAGAACAAAATTTCATAATCATATCTTACGGATGTACCCATGAGCAAACTTAAAACGTGACAATACACAGGTAGCTACTCCTGCATAGTTATCACATGAGATGGCGAATTGGCATACCCGTTATCCACCTCCTTATACTTAAATCCTAGGATCGATCCATACGCCTCCTAATAGCCTTATGTACCACACTTGTACTTAAGAGACGCCGTGAACTGATCTCTCCGTCACGGATGGAGCACATGATGTTGATGCCACAACAACATGCTCGTGGGACACTCCACGAGAAGCGATACTCAGGGTATCAGAGTACAAATGGTCTTATTCACATAACTTATAAAACTTATTTTCATAACAAAATGGAACATATATTGGAACACGCGATAATGAGTATAACAACATAATACTATCGCATGACATGAAAGCTAAATCAAATGATAGGAATCGAACGGACTGTCAAATGAATCGATAATGAAAGACGTGAGGAGTTTTTAACAGATATAGTAATTTAGTGGTTTTCTAACAATTTGAATATGAAGCAATAAAGAGTGGGGTAAGGATCCGTACCTTAATAACTCCAAAGTGAAGCTACCTTATGCTAATATTTTAGATTTATATGAGCAGAGTTTCGACTATTGATTAATCTTTTAACCTAATTTCACCATAATGCACACAAAACAGGGTTAGTGATCAATACAGCAGTTACGATAACTCACGAGATCAAATTCTCACAATGAACGGCAAAGTGCAATACTTCAACTCATTTATCGTATTAACGACAAACGACAAAGTATAATACTTCAACTCATTTATCGAATTATCGACAAACGACAAAGTATAATGCTTCAACTCATTTATCGAATTATCGACAAACGACAAAGCATAACCCAATGTGGGCGGCACTTAGACATTCTTTGGACATATTGATCCCGGAAATGAATCGTAATAACGATCGAGTAATTACCCTGATTGCGGCAGCACTTCGTGATTCGTGTGTGTTTAATTGGATTGTAACTACTCTAATTCGACGTAGGTTCAGAGAATTTCCGTCGCTTTGACACCAGAAATCAAGTGCCAAAGTCGACTATTTATAGCCAGAAATTTGACATGCTTACCTACCTGCTTGACATGCCTACCTACCTTCTTGACATGCCTACCTACCTGCTTGATTGACGTGCCTACCTACCTGCTTGATTGACGTGCCTACCTACCTGCTTGACATGCCTACCTACCTGCTTGATTGACGTGCCTACCTACCTGCTTAATTGACGTGCCTAAGTTGTAATGCCCATAAATTTAAAATCATTATTCTAGAAATAAAAAGAATAATAGTAATTTATAAATTAACCACTAGAAAACCCTAATTAAGACACCCAAGCATGTCAAGCAGGTAGGTAGGCACGTCAATCAAGCAGGTAGGTAGGCATGTCAAGCAGGTAGGTAGGCACGTCAATTAAGCAGGTAGGTAGGCACGTCAATCAAGCAGGTAGGTAGGCATGTCAAGCAGGTAGGTAGGCACGTCAATCAAGCAGGTAGGTAGGCAGGTCAATCAAGCAGGTAGGTAGGCATGTCAAGCAGGTAGGTAAGCATGTCAAATTTCTGGCTATAAATAGTCGACTTTGGCACTTGATTTCTGGTGTCAAAGCGACGGAAATTCTCTGAACCTACGTCGAATTAGAGTAGTTACAATCCAATTAAACACACACGAATCACGAAGTGCTGCCGCAATCAGGGTAATTACTCGATCGCTATTACGATTCATTTCCGGGATCAATATGTCCAAAGAATGTCTAAGTGCCGCCCACATTGGGTTATGCTTTGTCGTTTGTCGATAATTCGATAAATGAGTTGAAGCATTATACTTTGTCGTTTGTCGATAATTCAATAAATGAGTTGAAGTATTATACTTTGTCGTTTGTCGTTAATACGATAAATGAGTTGAAGTATTGCACTTTGCCGTTCATTGTGAGAATTTGATCTCGTGAGTTATCGTAACTGCTGTATTGATCACTAACCCTGTTTTGTGTGCATTATGGTGAAATTAGGTTAAAAGATTAATCAATAGTCGAAACTCTGCTCATATAAATCTAAAATATTAGCATAAGGTAGCTTCACTTTGGAGTTATTAAGGTACGGATCCTTACCCCACTCTTTATTGCTTCATATTCAAATTGTTAGAAAACCACTAAATTACTATATCTGTTAAAAACTCCTCACGTCTTTCATTATCGATTCATTTGACAGTCCGTTCGATTCCTATCATTTGATTTAGCTTTCATGTCATGCGATAGTATTATGTTGTTATACTCATTATCGCGTGTTCCAATATATGTTCCATTTTGTTATGAAAATAAGTTTTATAAGTTATGTGAATAAGACCATTTGTACTCTGATACCCTGAGTATCGCTTCTCGTGGAGTGTCCCACGAGCATGTTGTTGTGGCATCAACATCATGTGCTCCATCCGTGACGGAGAGATCAGTTCACGGCGTCTCTTAAGTACAAGTGTGGTACATAAGGCTATTAGGAGGCGTATGGATCGATCCTAGGATTTAAGTATAAGGAGGTGGATAACGGGTATGCCAATTCGCCATCTCATGTGATAACTATGCATGAGTAGCTACCTGTGTATTGTCACGTTTTAAGTTTGCTCATGGGTACATCCGTAAGATATGATTATGAAATTTTGTTCTTGCATCGTATCATTTTCGCCTAAAGTTCCATCCGGATAAGATTTCATATGAAGCATTTATTTGGTATTTGAGCCTAAAATTCCGTACTGAGCATTCGGCTCATTCCGTAAACTTTTTGTATATACAGGTCCACAGGCTACTTTGGGAGGGGAAAAGAGAGAAGAATAAAGCCTAGGAATAAATCTGAAGATATTAATCAAATAAGATTAATGTCTCCACTTGTATATTAGTCTTAACTTTAATGATCGTATGGTTGTGTCCTTATCAAATAAATAAATGGAATTATGACTTTTGTTATGTTACCGTTATTGTGACACGCCAGCCCTTCCTGTCCCACGAGCATGTTGTTGTGGCATCAACATCATGTGCTCCATCCGTGACGGAGAGATCAGTTCACGGCGTCTCTTAAGTACAAGTGTGGTACATAAGGCTATTAGGAGGCGTATGGATCGATCCTAGGATTTAAGTATAAGGAGGTGGATAACGGGTATGCCAATTCGCCATCTCATGTGATAACTATGCAGAAGTAGCTACCTGTGTATTGTCACGTTTTAAGTTTGCTCATGGGTACATCCGTAAGATATGATTATGAAATTTTGTTCTTGCATCGTATCATTTTCGCCTAAAGTTCCATCCGGATAAGATTTCATATGAAGCATTTATTTGGTATTTGAGCCTAAAATTCCGTACTGAGCATTCGGCTCATTCCGTAAACTTTTTGTATATACAGGTCCACAGGCTACTTTGGGAGGGGAAAAGAGAGAAGAATAAAGCCTAGGAATAAATCTGAAGATATTAATTAAATAAGATGAATGTCTCCACTTGTATATTAGTCTTAACTTTAATGATCGTATGGTTGTGTCCTTATCAAATAAATAAATGGAATTATGACTTTTGTTATGTTACCGTTATTGTGACACGCCAGCTCTTCCGGGAAGTATAATACTTCAACTCATTTATCGAATTATCGACAAACGACAAAGTATAATGCTTCAACTCATTTATCGAATTATCGACAAACGACAAAGCATAACCCAATGTGGGCGGCACTTAGACATTCTTTGGACATATTGATCCCGGAAATGAATCGTAATAGCGATCGAGTAATTACCCTGATTGCGGCAGCACTTCGTGATTCGTGTGTGTTTAATTGGATTGTAACTACTCTAATTCGACGTATGTTCAGAGAATTTCCGTCGCTTTAACACCAGAAATCAAGTGCCAAAGTCGGCTATTTATAGCCAGAAATTTGACATGCTTACCTACCTGCTTGACATGCCTACCTACCTGCTTGACATGCCTACCTACCTGCTTGATTGACGTGCCTACCTACCTACCTGCTTGATTGACGTGCCTACCTACCTGCTTGACATGCCTACCTACCTGCTTGATTGACGTGCCTACCTACCTGATTGACGTGCCTACCTACCTGCTTGATTGACGTGCCTACCTACCTGCTTGATTGACGTGCCTACCTACCTGCTTGACATGCCTACCTACCTGCTTGATTGACATGCCTACCTACCTGCTTGATTGACATGCCAACCTACCTGCTTGATTGACATGCCTACCTACCTGCTTGATTGACATGCCTACCTACTTGCTTGATTGACATGCCTACCTACTTGCTTGATTGGCATGCTTGGGTGTCTTAATTAGGGTTTTTTTCTAGTGGTTAATTTATAAATTACTATTATTCTTTTTATTTCTAGAATAATGATTTTAAATTTATGGGCATTACAACTATTACCCCCTTAAAAGAAATTTCGTCCTCGAAATTTTTTTCAAATAAGAATATAACCTATTGCATAAGTAACAGAAACGAAACTTTTATAGCAGAGTTACTAACTTATATAACCAGAATCTCCTAATCATACATGTGTATCTGAAATTCGTAACTAATGTCATAACTACACTTGTTAATTACCTTATATATGTGCCCTAATGGGCCTTCTATAACGTATTTTAACAAAATATCTTACCGTATGAAAAGTCAATAGAGACTTACAGATACTTAGAGTGACTATTAGTACTAATATTTCCTACGTGGCGGACGATGAGGAGGCATCTATAAGAATAGACATAGGAGTTAAACCAAATAAGAGATCAAGTTGAATCCTATCATAGATATCTACCCATTCCTCACAGGTCTTAATTACTATCTTCAAGTTATCTACAGGAAAGAGCCTTTGCTCTGATACCATAGCTGTAACACCCCAACCCGGAAGGGCTGGCGTGTCACAATAACGGTAACATAACCAAAGTCATCATTCCATTTATTTATTTGATAAGGACACAACCATACGATCATTAAAGTTAAGATTAATATACAAGCGGAGACATTCATCTTAATTAACTAATATCTTCAGATTTATTCCTAGGCTTTATTCTTCTCTCTTTTCCCCTCCCAAAGTAGCCTGTGGACCTGTATATACAAAAAGTTTACGGAATGAGCCGAATGCTCAGTACGGAATTTTAGGCTCAAATAACAAATAAATGCTTCATATGAAATCTTATCCGGATGGAACTTTAGGCGAAAATGATACGATGCAAGAACAAAATTTCATAATCATATCTTACGGATGTACCCATGAGCAAACTTAAAACGTGACAATACACAGGTAGCTACTCCTGCATAGTTATCACATGAGATGGCGAATTGGCATACCCGTTATCCACCTCCTTATACTTAAATCCTAGGATCGATCCATACGCCTCCTAATAGCCTTATGTACCACACTTGTACTTAAGAGACGCCGTGAACTGATCTCTCCGTCACGGATGGAGCACATGATGTTGATGGCACAACAACATGCTCGTGGGACACTCCACGAGAAGCGATACTCAGGGTATCAGAGTACAAATGGTCTTATTCACATAACTTATAAAACTTATTTTCATAACAAAAGGGAACATATATTGGAACACGCGATAATGAGTATAACAACATAATACTATCGCATGACATGAAAGCTAAATCAAATGATAGGAATCGAACGGACTGTCAAATGAATCGATAATCAAAGACGTGAGGAGTTTTTAACAGATATAGTAATTTAGTGGTTTTATAACAATTTGAATATGAAGCAATAAAGAGTGGGGTAAGGATCCGCACCTTAATAACTCCAAAGTGAAGCTACCTTGTGCTAATATTTTAGATTTATATGGGCAGAGTTTAGACTACTGATTAATCTTTTAACCTAATTTAATTAACATGCACACAAACTAGGTTAGTAACTTAATACAGCATTTACGTCAATTCACGAGATCAAACCCTCACAACTATTATCAAGTGCAATACTTAATAATTCAATCGGATTCACAACGAATAACAGAGCATAGTCCGAATTCGAACAGCACTCAAATATTCAAGTTGAAATCACGACGAATAATCAAAGTACAAGCTCAATTTGAGCAGCACTCGGACAATCGTTGGATAGTTATAATCGATCGGATGTTGAATCGTAATAGCGATCGAGTTATTACCCTGATTGCGGCAGCGTTTCGAGGTCTGTGTGTGTTAATTGTGGTAAACAGAGCATAACTCCGTGTATAATTTGAAATTTAAGAAACTGTCAACACAGCAAGCCTAGTTACACACGTAGCTACCCTATAAACATAGGTTACCCCTCGCGTAGCGCGACGCCCATGGGGGTACCCCTCGAATTTAAAATTGGTGACCACGTATTCTTAAAAGTATCACCTTGGTGTGGCGTTCGTAGATTTGGAATTAAAGGGAAGCTTAGTCCCCGTTTCATCGGTCCGTTTGAAATCCTTGAAAGAATTGGAGAAGTGTCATATCGACTAGCTTTGCCGCCTCAACTCTCTCACGTTCATAACGTTTTTCATGTATCCTCTCTAAGAGGATATAATTATCATCCACTCCATGTCATTAGTTATCTGTTACTTACAATTCACGAAGATTTGTCCTACGAAGAAGAACCAGAAGCCATCTTAGATCGACAAGAAAGGGTTTTGCGTAGGAAAGTAATTCCGTTTGTTAAAATCCTTTGGAAAAATCACTCTGAACGCGAAGTAACATGGGAATCAGAAGAATCAATTCGTTCTCTATACCCTAATCTATTCTCGCAATAGAATTTTAGTCAAGTAACAGTAAATCTTACTCTTTATATGTTCAACTGTTTCTGTTTACGGTCATTTATGCGTTACCTTATGTGAAAATATTTTAGCTATGACTAAGCATGCTTATGTAGAAAATATCAGTACAAATAACCACTCTAAATATCTGTAAGTCTCTATTCACTTTTCGTACGGTAAGACATTTTATTAAAATACGTTATAGAAGGACCCTTAGGGCACATATATAAGGTAATTAACAAGTATAGTTATGACTTTAGTTACGAATTTCAGATACACATGTATGATTAGGAGATTCTGGTTATATAAGTTAGTAACTCTGCTATAAAAGTTTCGTTTCTGTTACTTATGCAATAGGTTATATTCTTATTTGAAAAAAATTTCGAGGACGAAATTTCTTTTAAGGGGGTAATAGTTGTAATGCCCATAAATTTAAAATCATTATTCTAGAAATAAAAAGAATAATAGTAATTTATAAATTAACCACTAGAAAACCCTAATTAAGACACCCAAGCATGTCAAGCAGGTAGGTAGGCACGTCAATCAAGCAGGTAGGTAGGCATGTCAAGCAGGTAGGTAGGCACGTCAATTAAGCAGGTAGGTAGGCACGTTAATCAAGCAGGTAGGTAGGCATGTCAAGCAGGTAGGTAGGCACGTCAATCAAGCAGGTAGGTAGGCACGTCAATCAAGCAGGTAGGTAGGCATGTCAAGCAGGTAGGTAGGCATGTCAAGCAGGTAGGTAAGCATGTCAAATTTCTGGCTATAAATAGTCGACTTTGGCACTTGATTTCTGGTGTCAAAGCGACGGAAATTCTCTGAACCTACGTCGAATTAGAGTAGTTACAATCCAATTAAACACACACGAATCACGAAGTGCTGTCGCAATCAGGGTAATTACTCGATCGCTATTACGATTCATTTCCGGGATCAATATGTCCAAAGAATGTCTAAGCGCCGCCCACATTGGGTTATGCTTTGTCGTTTGTCGATAATTCGATAAATGAGTTGAAGCATTATACTTTGTCGTTTGTCGATAATTCGATAAATGAGTTGAAGTATTATACTTTGTCGTTTGTCGTTAATACGATAAATGAGTTGAAGTATTGCACTTTGCCGTTCATTGTGAGAATTTGATCTCGTGAGTTATCGTAACTGCTGTATTGATCACTAACCCTGTTTTGTGTGCATTATGGTGAAATTAGGTTAAAAGATTAATCAATAGTCGAAACTCTGCTCATATAAATCTAAAATATTAGCATAAGGTAGCTTCACTTTGGAGTTATTAAGGTACGGATCCTTACCCCACTCTTTATTGCTTCATATTCAAATTGTTAGAAAACCACTAAATTACTATATCTGTTAAAAACTCCTCACGTCTTTCATTATCGATTCATTTGACAGTCCGTTCGATTCCTATCATTTGATTTAGCTTTCATGTCATGCGATAGTATTATGTTGTTATACTCATTATCGCGTGTTCCAATATATGTTCCATTTTGTTATGAAAATAAGTTTTATAAGTTATGTGAATAAGACCATTTGTACTCTGATACCCTGAGTATCGCTTCTCACGGAGTGTCCCACGAGCATGTTGTTGTGGCATCAACATCATGTGCTCCATCCGTGACGGAGAGATCAGTTCACGGCGTCTCTTAAGTACAAGTGTGGTACATAAGGCTATTAGGAGGCGTATGGATCGAACCTAGGATTTAAGTATAAGGAGGTGGATAACGGGTATGCCAATTCGCCATCTCATGTGATAACTATGCAGGAGTAGCTACCTGTGTATTGTCACGTTTTAAGTTTGCTCATGGGTACATCCGTAAGATATGATTATGAAATTTTGTTCTTGCATCGTATCATTTTCGCCTAAAGTTCCATCCGAATAAGATTTCATATGAAGCATTTATTTGGTATTTGAGCCTAAAATTCCGTACTGAGCATTCGGCTCATTCCGTAAACTTTTTGTATATACAGGTCCACAGGCTACTTTGGGAGGGGAAAAGAGAGAAGAATAAAGCCTAGGAATAAATCTGAAGATATTAATTAAATAAGATGAATGTCTCCACTTGTATATTAGTCTTAACTTTAATGATCGTATGGTTGTGTCCTTATCAAATAAATAAATGGAATTATGACTTTTGTTATGTTACCGTTATTGTGACACGCCAGCCCTTCCGGGTTGGGGTGTTACAAGGATGCTCCATATGTCCCATCACCACAACACGTTTCTGAATCTCAATCACCTTCGAGTGGTAGAAAGAAAGCAGGAGCAAGAAAGAGGATTGTATCTCCGAAAATAAAGAAAGTTTCTCCGAAGATTACAAAGCCGAAGATTGTTTTGAAGAAGAAACCTTCCAAAGAATCAAGGAAACAACCAACACCACCACCTGAGCCTACACCACATCAATCACCAATACAATCACCACCACATCAAACACCTCCACGACAACCAACACCTCCACGACAACCTTCACCACCAAAACAACCAACACCTCCACGACTGTGACAACTCGTATTTCCGAACCTATTTTTGTGCTTTGATGTAACGTATGTGAACGATATGAAAGTTATGTGATATTTGCTTTTAGTGAATGAATGTGGGACATGTTATATGAATGTATATGTGTTACATGATCCGATCGCACAACAACCCACACACCCACTCGACCGCACAACACCCACGAATCACACAAGCCCTTTGGGCCGTAAAGCTTGTAACCGGATTTAAAGGCAGCCCATGTTTGGGTCGGCCCATTCCCTTAACTCGTATACACTTAAGAGATGATTATCATCTCACACTTTTACAAAACATAATACACACACAAGTTTACAAAAACCCTTGACTTCCTCTCTCCCTCTCTCGTTTTGCTTGAAACCCAACGGCAGCCCCTCCCCACTCGAAGCTTTTCACATCGGTTCATTCAACCCATTCGAATATCACGGTTAGTGTTGTACTGTTAATTGCTTTGATAGATGATGCCTTGATTATACATGATTATATGATAAATCATAATGTTTTGTGTGCATGGTTAATCGGATGTCTCGTAATATGTTGTTGGGATTTTTGCTAAGGTTGATTGTAAACTAAATGTGTTGATGATTTAGATCGGATGCATGACAATTCGGCTGTTGTGTGATGTTATTTGGATATGGTTCACATGTTCGATGATAGGGATCAAGAACACGGATCTAGGATTTACATGTTTAAATGTTTTGAATTTTGTTCATGATTGAATTGAACTAGGGTTCATACGAATTCTTGATGTAATGGCCTGTTTGATCGATATTAGGTTAATCATATGTTTGGATATTGTGTTAATTGATTGATATGAAAATAAGGAAACTGTTAGTGATTGTTGTAACCGATTTTGCTTGATTAATGGAATGATTGAACTAATCGCACATGACTAGCCGGTCGCACAAGGGAGCCCAATCGTACAAGGCTCCTGGTCGCACAAGGCCCCTAGTCGCATAAGACCTCCTTCGCACAAGGCTGGTCAGCCGTACAAGACACATCCAGTCGCACAAGGCTTGCTAGATCGCACATGCGTTAACAGTTGGGCCTTCAAGCCCAAAGTGGGTCGCACAAGGTACATGGACCGGGCTGAATAGTTGTTGTCTGTTATGACTGGGCCGCACAAGCCCATATCTGATCGCACAACCCAACTCAGTCAAGATTGTTATATGTTAATTAACTTTGGGCCGTATGATAGTTATTGGGCTGGGCTAGCTCATATCGCACAACTCGGCCGGATCGCACAACCTGATCCGGGCCGCACAAGTCGCTTATGTGTTAAATGAATATATATGGGCCGCTTATGCCATTGGATCACATATATTATTTGGGCCGGGTACCATTAGGGTTAGTTGTTCAATCGCATTTTCACATGTGTTTTCAGGAGCTATTCTTTAAACTCAAGTCATGAATCCCATTTTCACAAAACCTATGTATCTCACAGGCA
This sequence comes from Helianthus annuus, assembly GCF_002127325.2. Classification (NCBI taxonomy): domain Eukaryota; kingdom Viridiplantae; phylum Streptophyta; class Magnoliopsida; order Asterales; family Asteraceae; genus Helianthus; species Helianthus annuus. The sequence goes on along the minus strand of NC_035440.2, from coordinate 157,287,259 downwards.
TTTTTATGCTGACGTACCTACTTTCACATGTGTTTTCAGGAGCTATTCCATAGGACGATGATCATGATTCTAGGGCGGACCTGTGCCTTAGAGACTAAAAAAAAAGTGAAGTTTGAACTAGCTTAATTATGTTTTGATTTCCGTACTCTCTTTCTAAGACAATGTAACACCTTTGTTTATAAATAAAATACAACTTGTATGCCATGGTTATGAAACAATTTAATTCTGTCAACAACACTCCCCGACGTTTTCCGCCGCGGTTGCATGTTATACGCGGTCGGGGTGTGACACGTACATACACGGTTACTAGACTATCTACCATGGTCCTCGGGTTAAGCAGGACACTTACGTAAAACCTACGTAAACAGGAATATACTACTGTCTTCCGGAGTCAGGAAGGACACTTACGTAAAACCTACGTAAACAATAACATGCTACTGTCTTCCGGAGTCAGGAAGGACACTTACGTAAAACCTACGTAAACCCCACGCGTACCACTGTCCTCGGGTACAGAAGGACACTTACGTAAAACCTACGTAAAGCTTGTACGTACTACTGTTCTCGGTTGTGAAGAACACTTATGGTTACGAATAGTCTAGTGGATATGCAACATGGGAAGCCCCCACCAATAGAACATACTATCGGCCGAGTAGAGCCACATGTTACAAACGAACTTACTATTACGCATCTACTTTCTGTGAACTCGCTCAACTAGTTGTTGATCCTCTGTTACATGCCTTTCAGGTTGTTAGGTACATGGAGCTTGCACAGGGAGGAGCTGGTCGTTGTGGGCGAGGATCGTGGATGTTTCATTAAACATTTTATGACATTTCACACTTATTTATGTTGGGTTTTTATTTATACGCTTCCGCTAAACAGTGATAACATACTTGTGTTTTGAACACCTTTCATATTGGTGATTGAATGGCATTTACTTTTACTTATTAATTACATGTTCAATATGATTGGTGGCTTGATCCTGGTCAGTCACGCTCCCAAGCGGTGATATTCCGCAGGTGGATTTTGGGGGTGTGACATACCTCATGCCGTGATCCCTGCTCCCATTCCACTTGTTGCCTTTCCTATGGAGGATTTGCCATTCGATGTTGTGTCAGATGACGACGTCGGTCTTTTCATTGGGGGTCCCCCTGAGGATGACCATGAGGGCAGGGCCCCGATCGCTGATGATGCCGTCATTCCTATTGCTGAGGCTCCTATGGAGAAGGCTCCTCTAGGTTCACCTGTTCCAGACTCGTTTGAGTCTGTGGCATCCGCTTCTTTGCACGACCAGAGCGTACAGCGCCACTCTCCTGAAGCTGACTCAGACGTAGCGATGTCAGCTGTACCTGGTCCACCTCACGAGTTTTAGTTTGATCATGAGTTCGAGGATGAGTTTAACCCAGTTTTTCCCCTTGGTTGTCACACCCCGACCACGTGGAACAACAAAACATGGCGAAAACGTCGGGGAGTGTTGTAACAGAATCATTGTTTCATAACACATGGAAATTGAAATATTGTTTTATTGAATAAAAGAGTTACAATGTCTTGACAATCAAAGAAATATAACAGAATTAACTAGTCTTGCATCTTTTATTGTCACTAAGGCCCAAGTCCGCGTAAGTGTATCTTGATAAATCCTATGCATCATATCCTGAAACACATGTGAAAATAGGTACGTCAGCATAAAAAAATGCATGTGAGATACATAGGTTTTGTGAAAATAAGATTCATGACTTATGTTTAAGAAAATGTTTAGTCATGAACCTTGTAATTTTCTTTGTCTTGTAAATCATTTGAAACGTGATAAATGAACCAAATGATATATATGTATAAAAGAATAATACATGGTTAAGTAAATAACCAAGTAAAATGAGTTTGTATTAGATAAGTTTTTTGTAAACAGTGTATTGTGAAAAGTATGTTATTTGTAAAAAATGTTGTATGTCTAAATTGAAAGGATTCAAATAACGATGCGATATGTAATACCATACAAGCACTTATATATAGGAAGTACCAGCGGCGTATCCACCATGCTTGTATCATATTACACACGCCTCGTTACTTAAATCACTTACTCAAACCAAACCACCATTGTAAAATGTTTATGTATAATCAAATGTCAAAATGTTTGTGTGAAAAACCATGTCTAATGAGTTGTGTATATCAATGTCAAAATGTTTATGTCTAATGTAAATCATGAGTTGTGTATATGAATGTCAAAATGTTTATGTCTAATGTAAATCATGTAATGTGTATCCAAAATATCATGTATGGTAAGTGAAATATATCAACTAAACCATATGCAAAATGCACAAAAACAAGGTATTGAAGTAAAACATGGTTTAAATCAAAGTTATGTTTTGTGGAACAAATGCGTGCTATACTGATATAAACATCTATGCGTTATTGTGAAAATGCATACAACCAAGCCTTGTGACTGTGGCGATAAACCCCTAAGCGAATTTAAAGGTCTATCTTGTGTAAATGTATATCGAATTCGGTCATTCCTTCCACCCAAACAAACCTAGGGTTCAGGAATGGGAGTTGTCAAGTCCTATGGTACCATTACCTACTAACGAGCGGCATGATCGGTGTTAATGAATGTACATTGTCTTATTTAAACAAACCAAATGTCATACCAAAATGTAAGCATGTGATGAATAAATGTACTAAGTATGCACAAAATGGGCATACATAGCATAAAATGTAATGTAAAATGATGTACTAAATATGCACACAATGGGCATACATAGCATCAAATGTAATGTAAAATGATGTACTAAGTATGCACACAATGGGGATACATAGCAGAAAATGTAATGTAAAATGATGTACTAAGTATGCACACAATGGGCATACATAGCATAAAAACAATGAAGTCATGTACTATAAGTGTACTATTGAACATAACAAGCATACGATATGAAAGCATGAAAGGCACGAAAGTAACAAGTAGGCACATGTGTTTCACCCCAAAATGTTTGGAAAACAGTAAAAGAGGGGTCTATGTACTCACTTGAGATTGCTTAGTAGTCCTTGAGTAACAACCAAACAGTGCTAGAGATCACGGATATCAAACGGCACCTAATATAGGTAACTATGTTAATATACCGCACCTAAATCGGAGGATTGGATAGAATGAGGGTTCGTAAACCAAACGAGTATGGGAACTCATGTAATATGGTTTAACAAAGCCCACATACTAAAATGAAACCTAACCTAAGTGCTTACGACCCATTACGACCCGTTTAGGTAGCTTATGCTACTTTAACATGTCGTTCGTGTAAAACGCGTTCGGAACGCGTAACTAGTCCTATGATAAGTAAAACATGCCTTAACATGTCTAATATTGTTACCAAATCAGTTTAGATGTCAAAAGTTATGTTACATATGCTTAATATGAATTTTGGCGTAAAAAGGGCATTTTGGTAATTTACCTAAGGCATATAAACTACCTATCATACAACTACTTAAACAATGTGACCATAAGGTATAACCTCAGAAGGTTATTCCCTATACAACTATGGTCACCTAATGTGTTTGGTCGGATCCTAATGATCGACCAAACGGGTCGGGTTCGAAAGTATAAGCGATTGTTTAGATCGCTTATCTTACGACCCTATGTAAGCACTAAACTAAAAGTGACGAGCTAAGCATGTTAAAACATGCTTAACTAATTTTAAAAACAGGTTTGGTATCAAAACAAATGGTTTTGACACCGAGTAGTAGTTTGGTTACAAAATACGCAAGAATACGTATTTTGGCCGAAACTACGGCTCGTCACTGAGCCTAGATAACGTGGTAATCTGTAGGTATAGTCACTAGGGACTATAACCATCGTGATCACGCTCACGTTATGAAGTTCGAACGAACTTCGCGTTGACCATGAACTGGTCAATGCAGAAAGTTAAACATAGTTTGACTTTCGGACACGAAAAGCGATAAAAGAACGAAGGTACACTTACAACGGGTCCCCGCAAGCTAATCTCAATCCAAATAGCTCAGGTATGAAGCAAGGGCATCAACTTAGAGCTCTTTAGATAAGATTTTGTGAGGAAGAATGAAATGGATGGTGGGTATTTATAGGAAATGGACCACCGTTAGGATCGTTTCTTGAATATCGTGCTTTGATCTTGTCCATACACTTGTTGAAACCTTATGGTAACATCAAAATGGCCCCTCATGAGCATGAAAGGGCAAGTGTAAATTGGCCTCTCATTATCCTGAAGAGGCATGTGCAAATTGGCCCCTCATTATCCTAAAGAGGCAAGTGCAAATTGGCCCCTCATTATCCTGTAGAGGCAAAGTGCAAATTGGCCCCTCATTATCCTGAAGAGGCAACACCTGTTTATACTGATCTGCTGTTCTGGGGACCCCTTACGGACCGTAAGGGTCATGGCTTACGGTCTGTAAGCCATTAACTTTGGCAGAATTACAGTTTCAGTCCCTGCACCTTGTTTCGTTGCGTAACGGCACTTCTAACACCCGTCAAACCCAATTTCAAGCTCCACAACGATGTTAAGACATAGGGAACATGAAATATGCTTGAAAACATCTCAAATGTCGGTTCGTTTGGCCGTACGATCGCGATGTTCGGTTAATTACGACGGAATGCGCATAAGCTCGAAAAACGATCTAAATGGCGTAACGAATGGATTTTTCTTATGCCAAACACTAAACTAAAATATTTTAGTGCTTACATAAATTTTTGGATGTCCGGATGTATTCAGAATGTAAGTTATGCGCGAAAGTGCAAACTTGTGCACTTTTTGATGCTTTTAGTCCCTGAATGACCCAAAAGTTTATTTTAGCACACCGAACCCCTCAAAGCCTATTTCTAAGCTATGTAAAGGATATTTATGGTATGTTTAACTTATGGTCATGTTCCGGAATGTCTGTTACAGTTCAAATTTGCATACTTTCGTAGTTTGTCAAATTTAGTCCCTGTAGGCGAATTAACTTGTTTTTGACATACCAAAGCCTTCAAAACATATTTCTAAGTTATGTAAAGGTTATTTAAGGTATGTTAAGTCTTTTTCACTATTCCGGAGTGTCTGTTGCATTAAACTGGTTATATTTACGCAGCAGTGCGCGTATAACCTTCCAGAAAGCGATTTAGAGCCCAAAATCGAACAAGAATTGATATGTGCAAATGATACACATATTTGTACAAATCCCAAGTATGAAATACAATATTTCATTGGTTTGGTATTTGTTTGATGGTCGCAGTGACCCAGGTGTCACAGTCTCCCCTACTTTAGGAAATTTCGTCCCGAAATTTATTCAGAGGAAACTTGTGAGAGCTTGAAACATGAAGTTGAAAAGATCAAACAACACTGGTTAGCGTCCTGAACTTCTAGTAACTTTACAATAACATTATGCTTGTAGTGTGAGAGGGACACTTATATACAAGTATATAAAGCGTCATTGGTGCGTCCACCGTACCTCTATTACATTGTTCACATTTCGTTATGGTTGTCACTATCGGTTCTTACACATAATAAGTCTTACTGTGGTTTCCGTGCACTGAACTTCGTAATTATGTATGCATCCATAATTACGTAATTCCTTGCATGGTCACGTGGTGCATCTTAAAATGTGTAGGGGAAGAAAACAATGAACGAGCCTGTGATGATTGTGACTAGACCACCATAGGGTCCCTTTTTATTAAATCAATAAATGATTTAATAGACAACCAAGGAGTCTTTTCAGCTTATACCATCACATGTCATTCTTAACCAGATTTTTTAATCAATCTTTTTTACTAGACCACTAAAAGGGTCTCTTATGAATCGCGGAGTGGTACTATACAATACAAGGGTCTTAACTATCATGTAGAAGCCCAATAAGGATTTAAGGTAGTACCTTTTTGAATATCCTTCAACGAATCCCTCATATGAAGATACGAAAGGTTATATGTCACACCCCGACCACGTAGAACATACAAAACGTGGCGGAAACGTCGGGGAGTGTTGTAACAGAATCAATTGTTTCAAATCCATGGTAAATGAAGTTTTCGTTTTATTAATCAAACATGAAAGTTTACATTGCTTTAAACAAGAACCAAAGAACACATAACATAAATTAACTAGTTCTTGTCTCGTTTTAAGTCACTAAGGCACAGGTCCGCCTAAGTATGTCTTGATAAGTCCTATGCATCATCTCCTGAAAACACATGTGAAAATAGGTACGTCAGCATAAAAATGCCAGTGAGATACATTGGTTTTGTGAAAACGGAATTCATGACTTATGTTTGAGAAGATGTTTAGTCATGAACCTTGTAATTTGCTTTGTCTTGTAAATCATTTGAAAAAAACGATAAGATCAGATGATATATATAAATAAGAGAACACTGTATGGTTAAACGGATAACCATGTAAAATGAGTTTGTATAAGGTAAGTCGTTTGTAAAACAATGTCTCGCGAAAAGTGTGTTATTTGTATAAAATGTTATATGTCTCAAATTGAAATGATTCAAATAACGCTACGATATGTAATACCACACAAATACTTATATTTAGGAAGTACCAGTGGCGTATCCACCATACTTGTATCGTATTACACACGCCTCGTTACTTAATCACTTACTCAAACCAAACCATCAAGATGAAATGTTTAACAATTGTGGAAATGTTTATGTATAGTCAAATGTCTATTGTCAAATGTAAATCATGTCAACGGATACAACTGGTTTACACGGTTCAGTGGTTACAAACGGTTCATATAATCGAAGGGTTAAGACGGTTCACATAGTCAAATGGTTACAACGGTTCAAAATGTAGTATAATGTGTTCATATGCTGGATGAGCATATGCAACAGAAATGCAATGTAAAACAATGTACTAAGTACGCACACAATGGGCATACATAGCATGTAATGTAAAGCAATGTACTAAGTACGCACACAATGTGCATACATAGCATGTAACGTAAAGCAATGTACTAAGTACGCACACAATGGGCATACATATCATGTATTGTAAAGCAATGTACTAAGTACGCACACAATGGGCATACATAGCATGTAATGTAAAGCAATGTACTAAGTACGCACACAATGGGCATACATAGCATGTAATGTAAAGCAATGTACTAAGTACGCACACAATGGGCATACATAGCATAAACATAATGAAATCATGTACTATATATGTACTATCGAACATAGCAAGTATATGATGTGAAAACAGGAAAGCATGAAAGTAACAAGTAGGCACATGTGTTTCACCCCAAAACAGTTTGGAAAATAGTAAAAGAGGTGTTCAATGTACTCACCTGAGATTGCTTTGAAATTCTTGTATAATAACCAAACAATGCTAGAGATCACGGAATATCAAACGACACCTAATAGGTAGCTATGTTAATATACCGGACCTAAATCGGAGGATCGGATAGTATGCGGGCTCGTAAACCAAACGAGTATGGAGACCCGTGTAATATGGTTTAAGAAAGCCTACATACTAAAATGAAACCTAACCTAAGTGCTTACGATCCATTACGACCCGTTTAGGTAGCTTATGCTACCTTAACGCGTCGTTCGCGTAGAACGCGTTTGGAACGCCTAACATCATGACCACAAGGTATAACCTCGGAAGGTTACAGCTATGGTCACCTAATGTGTTTGGTTGGATCCTAATGATCGACCAAATGGGTCGGGTTCGAAAGTATAAGCGATGGTTTAGATCGCTTAACTTACGACCCTATATAAGCACTATTCTAAAAGTGACGAGCTAAGCATGTTAGAACATGCTTACCTAAGTTTAGAAAACAGGTTTGGCATCAAAACAAACGGCTTTGATGCTCACGAGTAGTTTGGTTACAAAATATGCAAGAATGCACATTTTGGCCGAAACTACGACTCGTCACTGAGCCTAGATAACGTGGTGATCAGTAGGTATAGTCGCCATGGACTATAACCATCGTGATCACGCTCACGTTATGAAGTTCCAAGAACTTCGTGTTGACCATAGGCTGGTCAACGCAGAAAGTCAACAAAACGTTGGCTTTTGGACTCGAAAATCGAATAAAAGAACGAAAGAATACTTACGGAGGGTCCCCGAATGCTAATCTAGATCAAAAGAGCTCAGGTATGAAGCAATGGCATCAACTTAGAGCATTTTGATCAGATTTGTGTGGGTTTTACATCAAGGGGGGGGGGTATTTATAGGAAAAGTAGAGCCGTTAGGATCGTTTCTTGAATATCGTGCCACGATCCAAGCCGTACACTTGTCACAAAGTTGTGGTGGCTTAATGTGACCCTTGGCTCCTGATTTGGTGAAAGGGCATTGCCCTTTGGGTTGTTTGAAAGGCCAAGTTGTGCAAGAAAGACAAAATTCTGTTACTGAAGGGGCCATGCGGCCCGCATCAGGATTGGACAAAACTCAGGCGGGCCGCCTGGGCCTGTCTGATCTGCACATACTTTCAGAAATGGCAGTTTTGGTCCCTGTTGCGTATTTAAGCCATTTCCGACACTTCTAAGGCCCATAAAGCCAACTTTAAGGCCCTAAAATGATGCCTAAACATTGTGGACATAAAAAATGCTCAGAAAGATGTCGGATGTTGGTTCGTTTGGCCGTACGAATGCGATGTTCGGTTAATTACGACGGAATGCGCATAAGCGCGAAAAACGATCCAAAATGTGTGACGGATGGATTTTTCTCATGCCAAACACTAAGGCATAATATATGGATGCTTACATAAATTTTTGGATGTCCGGATGTATTCAGAACGTGAGTTATGCGCGAAAGTGCAAACTTGTGCACTTTTTGACACTTTTAGTCCCTGAATGACCCAAAAGTTTATTTTAGCATACCAAACCCCTCAAGGCCTATTTCTAAGCTATGTAAAGGATATTTATGGTATGTTTAACTTATGGACATGTTCCGGAATGTTTGTTACAGTTCAAATTGGCATACTTTCATAGTTTGTCAAGTTTAGTCCCTGTAAGCGAATTAACTTGTTTTTGCCATACCAAAGCCTTCAAAACTTATTTCTAAGTTATGTAAAGGTTATTTAAGGTATGTTGAGTATATGTTGATGTTCCGGAGTATTTGTCGCATTAAACTGAGTACGTTTACACGTTAGTTTGCGTATAATTCTCCAGAAAGCGTTGTAGGGTTTGAAGTTGAACAAGAATTGATATGTGCAAAAGATACACATATTTATACAAGATCCCAAGTATGAAATACAATATTTCATTGGCTTGGTATTTGTTTGATGGTCGCGGTGACACAGGTGTCACAGTCTCCCCTACTTTAGGAAATTTCGTCCCGAAATTTATTCGTAGGAGTCTATTTGTGACTCTGCCAAATAACCATCAGCGATATGCAAGGCAGTATCCTGTCATTTCCTTAACGGTCATTCCTTAGAAACGAAAGTGAACAGACGGAGTCATTTTCCTCAACGAGTATTCTTCAGAAATGGAAATGACGGAATAAGCAAACGGACGTTCATTTCCTCAACGGATAAATCTTCAGAAACGAAAAATGAACTAACGGAGTCATTTTCAATGGTTGCTTCATCAGAGTTGGAATGAAGGATTACACAACGGATATTGATTTCCTCAACGGATAAATCTTCAGAAACGAAAATGAACTAACGGAGTCATTTTCAACGGTTGCTTCATCAGAGTTGGAAATGAAGGATTCCACAACGGATATTCATTTCCCTAACGGATAAATCGTCAGAAACGAAAATGAACTAACGGAGTCATTTTCAACGGTTTCTTCATCAGAGTTGGAAATGAAGGATTTCACAACGGATATTGATTTCCTCAACGGATAAATCTTCAGAAACGAAAATGAACTAACGGAGTCATTTTCACGGTTGCTTCATCAGAGTTGGAAATGAAGGATTACACAACGGATATTCATTTCCCCAACGGATAAATCGTCAGAAACAAAAATGAACTGACGGAGTCATTTTCAACGGTTGCTTCTTTAGAGTTGGAAATGAATAGGGTTAACTCTAGACATATGACAGAACTTGCTGTGATTTCTGTGCACTAGATTCCATAATTATGTATGCATCCATAATTACGTAATCCCTTGCACAGTCCGCACAGTTTGTTTTGTAATGTTTTGGGGAAGGATATCAAACTTGTGATGAGGGTGACTAGACTTCCATCGGTTCCTTTTAATTAGATCGATAGGGGATCTTGTAGGTCCCCTTGATGTGTATGGATCTTCACAGAATCGTCAATCCGATCAAGAGTGCGGAATCCTCTTGATCAGAATAAGCAGAAAACAAGTAGATGAACAGAAACAGCACTTCAATCAAACCGGATTTTTATTGATTATCTATCAATACTGATTACAATCAATCCAAAACCCTAACCAACACTCAATTTCGTCCAAAGCCTATTTCCTCTCACGAATTTCTCACACAAACTGTTTTGGCTGATCAACCTAAACCCTAAAGCCTAACCTTGTTTATATAACACAAGGTTTACTATTTGGGCTAGGGTTTGCAACATGGGTAAGCCCAATTCGTTTCCCCTTGACCCAAATGGGTTTACTTTAGCCCAAACTCTATAATCTCACTATTACAAAGCTAAACCCGCTAACTGTTTATCGTTTAACTAATTACAAGATATCCAAATACCAAATCTAAGCTGTTGTCACAAATATGCACCAACAAACTCCCCCTTGACAATAGTTTTGTAAAAACTTTGTCTTTAGTCTTCTTGCAATCTTCAAGTAGTCTTGCACTGTCTTTGGTCTTTGGATAGCTTCAGCTTCAATAGATTCTGTCAGCAACAGCCTCTCAGCAACAGACTCCCCCTAAGCTGATGCATCCAATCACCAAATCTTCAGCAGGTTAGCGTTTGAGTAAACTCCAGTTTAGCATTTGCAAAGCAATCTTCAAACTCTTCAATCTTTGTCTGCAATATAGAAAGGAGGTTCTACCATGCATCCAAGCAAACTCTCATCTTCACATTTCACAACAATTTCTCAGCAACAAACTGCTTCAATCTGTATACTATAAAACAAACATCTCGAGAAACCATAAGAATTTTTCAACAAGGTTAAATAAATTATTATTTTTCAAGAGATAGTTAAACTGTATCACAGATTAAGCTTTTTCAACTTATCACCAACACGCAAAACTTTTTGTCCAACACAGAAGAACTTGTCTGATTGAAAATTTTGAACTCACTTTCTAACACCGTCTCCCCCTATCAGTAACAATTCATCCACGAATAACAGTTTTCCGTACGTTAAGAATTTTAAACAGAAAAAAAAAACAAAACACTATTTTTGGATTTTTATAATTTTCTGAAAGCAAGTAAATACAAAAGCAATAAACACTCTATTTTTGTGAGAATCACTGGTAAGAAGATCATATCAGCACAATCAAACTGTTTCACACAATTAGATTATTCTTTGTTTAATTTTTAGTGAAAAGCAGTTCAAGACGATTACCAGTATTTTTGTCCACTTAAACAAAATGCATGAACATTTCAAGTACCATTACCATATGATACGTTAAGGTAATTTTAATACTGATATACTAGTATGTCCCACTTCAGGATATACCCCCGCGATCAAGGTATGCACAAAGATTCATCGTAGTAGGTGAGTATACTGATGTCATCCTTTAAGATATCCTGACTGTATCTAGGTCTGCTTATAATCTGTTTTATCATGTTTTAATTGCTTAACTATGAACACCCAAATAAATACAAATCAAATCCTGGAAATATAAGCAACACACTCTATCATGCAAGTATCTTCCCTACCACATATTTCACAAGTCCAATCCAGAGTTCTGAAATCTTAACTGGGAATAGGTTGAGAAGAGAACAGAATAGATCTTTAGTAGAGATGGTATAATATACAGATCAAATGAGATTTTCTCAGTTTGATATAGGTTTCTTGGGTTTCTTTTGGGCACTTGAGGGCCTCTTTCGGGTGTATTAGATCTATAGCGCGAGAACATACAGCTAGGTCAGCATGTATCTGGATGCAGCAGAAGCTGTCGTTGCCTAGCACCTCCAGGTCAGCATATATCTGGATGCAGCAGAGGAGGTACACGACTTTTTTCAGAGAAGATTTCAGAATCAGATCAAAATTGTGTGTATCGGGACACATACAGACATTCAAATAGAAATGAGCTAATTCCAAGTGACTTTCTTTCCTGGGGTCATGTACAATTTTAGTTCTGAACAGACAGACATCCAAGATATCCTAAATGAAATAACAGTATAAAGACTCAAAACTTCAGATTTTGGCAATCTATCAACGCAAGAATTAAAGTCATTAAACCATACACCACTAATGTGTTCCCCACTCATATTCAGTTCATTTATGTTTATATCACATTGGTAAGTTGACTATTTCATGCTTTTGCCTACTGGTACATCATATAATGAAGCTGCTATCACACTTAAGCAATTTAGGTTCAAGTTCAGTGTGACAGTCTAACTTGCTGATGTACTATCATTTCTCCTTTTTCAGACAGTGATAACTCATTTTGGATTTTCTAGTTTTTTTATGTTTTTTATTTTTCAATTTTTTTTATTTTTGATTTTTTTAGAAAAAACAGTAAACTATTTACAAAAATTCTTATGAAAAACCAGTTATTCAGGATTCCTCATCCCGTTGAGTTCGACTAAGTGTTCAAAGCGAGCCCTGTCAAATGCTTTAGTATAAAGATCTGCCAGGTTATCTTCTGTGTCAACTCAGCACTTTGAACTTCAAATTAAATCATTTAAAATATATATACATATCAACAATCTCACACCCCCCTTCATGTGCCTAGAGCAGCCACTATCAACATAAGTTGATAATCCTCCTTAGCAGCTCCTGCACACACCAACTAAGAAATTAGTTAGATTGGGGGACCCAAGCCTTAATGGTCTTGGGTCGTCCAAATTCACCAACTATTTGAACATCCATCCAATATCCATTACTCCTAACTGGAGTCTTGGATCTCAGACCTGTTGATGGAATTTGATTTTGATTTCCAATAGGTCTTTGGTCCTGAGGGTTCCTATATAAATTTGGACAACTTGACCTTTGGAAGTTTTGATTTTGAAACCTTGATTTTTGATTCCAAGAAGCATTATTGTTATAATTTCTAAAGCCATTGTCATAAAAAGTTCGACCACCATAATTTTGGTATCGATTTTGATATTGACATTGACTTCTGAAATTATTAGAATTAAAGTTGTTCATTCTAGGTGAACTGCTTCTAGGTCTCTGATATCTGCCTGGTGGAGATCTAGGCTGAAATCTTTGTTGATTTCTTTGAAAACGTGGAACTTGTGGAGTTCCTGTTCCAGCCTTATCTACGCCAACAGCAACATTCTGTGGTTGCTTAGGAGCAGATTTCTTTGGAGAATTTGAACCTTTCTCCTCACTATCACCACTCCTCACTAGTAATTTCCCTCTCTGTTTGTCACTCATTTGTGCTTCACTATTTTTGTTAGGACAGCAGCTGGCTACATGTCCCTTTATGTGACACCGGAAGCACGATCTCCTTTTCAAAGACTTCTTTGCTGGAGTCTCTGAGGTAGATCCCTTATCAGATGGTGATGATGCCTTGGAAGAATTTTGTTCAGTTTGCTTTAATGATATTTCTTTGTTTTTATTTTTAGCAAACTCTACATTTGATTCTTTTTCAATAACAGCGGCTTCATTTTTCATATCACTCCCTTGAACAAAATTAATCTTTTTAACAAAAGTTTGATTTTTGCCCTTTGGAGGTGAATTATGCTTTTTGAAATGTTCCCTGTTATTGTTCTTCTTAGCATCATCGCTCTCAGACCCCTCACCTTGACTTGATGTAGATGCGAAACTACTTGGTGCAGTTGACATATAGGCTGCTAGCTCATCTTCATCAGGCAGGAAAGAATAGTTATGACTAAGAGGAGGTGGGACTTCATTAAAGCCCTGGAAGCCCACAGTGGTCTTGTCATTACTTTTCTTTAACCTACCCATCATGTGTTTCATAACAAAAGACGAATCTCTGAATTGACTTAATTTCTGTTCAAGTTCAACAATTTTGAGTTGAGCATCTGACAACTCTTTGTTTTTATTAGAAATCTCTTTGGTTTTTTCAGCCATCATTTCGTGAGCTAAGTCTATTACTTGAAGTTTTTCGTTTAATTTGCATGTTAAGGCTTCGATTTCATTTTCATAACCTTTTATCTTCTTCAAGTATAGAGATTCATTTCTTTTAGCAAAAAGAATTGACTCTTTTATGCTAGACATCTCGCTCACCAAACTTTGATTTTGAGTTGACAACCTGTTAACCTCGCCCTGTAGTTCACGGCACCTCAAACACACAGAATTAGAATGTACCTCTTTCTCATGAACTTCTGTAGTTTCATCAGCAACATCCTTTTCAGCTTCACTCTCCTTCTCTACTTCAGCATCCACCTTTTCTTCAGCATTTTTCACTTCAGATTCAGCATCACTCACAGTAGTTTCAGCCTCATCAACTGGCACTATCTCTGCCATGAATGCCTGAGTGGCACATTCATTTCCCTGATATCGCTTTTGTAATGCATCCCACATATCCTTTGAATTTGTGTACTTTTTGAAGGTATGCTTGATGCTATCAGGTAACGACATCTTTATTGCAGCCAAGACTCTCTTTTCAGCTTCATACATTTTCTTATCAGCCTCTTGCATGTTCGCATAATCTGTTCTACGTGGTCTGCCCTCAAAATCATGTACTGGGTTTATGTACCCATCTTCAATACATATCCACAGGCGTGCATCCTGAGATTCAATGAAGGATTTGAAACTGTCCTTCCATGTAAGATAATTCTCCACCTTCATCATCTTAGGTGCACTCAAGTTGGTCATGTTCGACATTTTAAACGTTGCAGACTGATAAAACCGTAGAAAATTTTTCCAAAAACAGTGGTTACCAAATTACACCGTTAGAATCGTCTCGAAAAGACGAATCCAATGATATATAATGTCAAAAACCGAATTCGGGATTTTCCAGAGTTTTTTTTTTTTTTTTTTACCTTTTAATTCCTCTAGCTAATTTTGCTGGCAAACCAAGTTAATTTCGCCGAGTTACGCTAATTATGCTGGCAAGCCAAGTTAAATATGCTGATAGAGAAATTATAAATTTGCTGGTAGAGCAGATATAATTATGCTGACTTTTTAAATTCGCTGGAACAAATTCGCTGATTAATTCCTCTGATCACTTAAATTCGCCGGGTAATTCCTCTGATCACTTAAATTCGCTGGGTAATTCCTCTGATCAATTAAATTCGCTGGGTAATTATGCTAGCTGATCAAATTCGCTGGTAAATAATTTCGCTAGCACGACGTCTAGTAACTTCGCCGATCACCGTAATAATCTCACTGAGGACAATTAAAACGGTCACCAAAGTCTCCTTTGGATTTTAATTTCGCCGGTCACCGATGTTAAATTTGCTGGATCAGATAATTGGGAAATTTAATTTCACCGGTCACCGAGGTTAAATTTGCTGGATCAGATAATTCCTCTGATTTGTCAGCGGAATTGTTAAATTTGCTAGAAAATTTTGGAAACTCAATATGTTTGAAATTTCCGAAGATTTTCCAGATTCTTTTAACAATTTTCTGCAAAATCAAACAACCAAAATCAGCAAAAATTTTCAAAAATATTGATGAACTTAGCGAAGAACACGAAGAACAATCTTCGAATCTTCAAGCCTTTTCAGCCAAAATTCTTCAAGAATCAACCAAACACTATCTCCAAAACCTGCAAAACACCAAACAAACAAACCAGAATATCAAAACAGCCAACAATATTCGAAAAATTATATCAAACCAAGAAAAATTTCGAAACCCTAATTTCAGGTTTCAAAATTTTCGAAAATTTCTTCCTGTTTCTGCAGCACAATTCTAAACCGAGCCTTCAAGAGCCTAATGCTCTGATACCAATTGTAAGTCCCCTTGATGTGTATGGATCTTCACAGAATCGTCAATCCGATCAAGAGTGCGGAATCCTCTTGATTAGAATAAGCAGAAAACAAGTAGATGAACAGAAACAGCAATTCAATCAAACCGGGTTTTTATTGATTATCTATCAATAGTGATTACAATCAATCCAAAACCCTAACCAACACTCAATTTCGTCCAAAGCCTATTTCCTCTCACGAATTTCTCACACAAACTGTTTTGGCTGATCAACCTAAACCCTAAAGCCTAACCTTGTTTATATAACACAAGGTTTACTATTTGGGCTAGGGTTTGCAACATGGGTAAGCCCAATTCGTTTCCCCTTGACCCAAATGGGTTTAGTTTAGCCCAAACTCTATAATCTCACTATTACAAAGCTAAACCCGCTAACTGTTTATCGTTTAACTAATTACAAGATATCCAAAGACCAAATCTAAGCTGTTGTCACAAATATGCACCAACAGATCTTCTTAGTTAGGCCACCAAGGAGTCCTTTCAGCTATATCATCACATGATATCCCTAGCCAGATTTTTGGATCAATCTGCTTATCTAGACCACTCAAGGGATCTAATTATGAAGTAGTACTTTATAATCCAAGGGACTTAACTATAACATAGAAGTCCATTGAGGATTTTAAGTAACACCTTTGGGTATCCTACTATGAATCTCTTGTACAAGGATATGTAAGATTCTACGAAGATTTGGATAACATAATTTGGATCACACAACAACACATAAGGGAACACATAAGCACAAAGTCACATAATTGTTTAACTTTATTATAATTTGTTATTAACTTGTTATTGATTGAATACGGATATGGAAACCAATCGACGGGTCTCAATGTTCACTGGAATCTATCTGAGAAGATAGAAAGATCTCCCAAAATTCGATTTTTGATTATAAGGAATCACCACATTCGAATTAAGGTATACAACAATTAAAGACTTACGGGAGATCCTTAGGTACCCTATTAAGGATTTGAAACTGTCCTTCCATGTAAGATAATTCTCCACCTTCATCATCTTAGGTGCACTCAAGTTGGTCATGTTCGACATTTTAAACGTTGCAGACTGATAAAACCGTAGAAAATTTTTCCGAAAACAGTGGTTACCAAATTACACCGTTAGAATCGTCTCGAAAAGACGAATCCAATGATATATAATGTCAAAAACCGAATTCTGGATTTTCCAGAGTTTTTTTTTATTTTTTTTTTACCTTTTAATTCCTCTAGCTAATTTTGCTGGCAAACCAAGTTAATTTCGCCGAGTTACGCTAATTATGCTGGCAAGCCAAGTTAAATATGCTGATAGAGAAATTATAAATTTGCTGGTAGAGCAGATATAATTATGCTGACTTTTTAAATTCGCTGGAACAAATTCGCTGATTAATTCCTCTGATCACTTAAATTCGCTGGGTAATTCCTCTGATCACTTAAATTTGCTGGGTAATTCCTCTGATCAATTAAATTCGCTGGGTAATTATGCTAGCTGATCAAATTCGCTGGTAAATAATTTCGCTAGCACGACGTCTAGTAACTTCGCCGATCACCGTAATAATGTCACGGAGGACAATTAAAACGGTCACCAAAGTCTCCTTTGGATTTTAATTTCGCCGGTCACCGATGTTAAATTTGCTGGATCAGATAATTGGGAAATTTAATTTCACCGGTCACCGAGGTTAAATTTGCTGGATCAGATAATTCCTCTGATTTGTCAGCGGAATTGTTAAATTTGCTAGAAAATTTTGGAAACTCAATATGTTTGAAATTTCCGAAGATTTTCCAGATTCTTTTAACAATTTTCTGCAAAATCAAACAACCAAAATCAGCAAAAATTTTCAAAAGTATTGATGAACTTAGCGAAGAACACGAAGAACAATCTTCGAATCTTCAAGCCTTTTCAGCCAAAATTCTTCAAGAATCAACCAAACACTATCTCCAAAACCTGCAAAACACCAAACAAACAAACCAGAATATCAAAACAGCCAACAATATTCGAAAAATTATATCAAACCAAGAAAAATTTCGAAACCCTAATTTCAGGTTTCAAAATTTTCGAAAATTTCTTCCTGTTTCTGCAGCACAATTCTGAACCGAGCCTTCAAGAGCCTAATGCTCTGATACCAATTGTAAGTCCCCTTGATGTGTATGGATCTTCACAGAATCGTCAATCCGATCAAGAGTGCGGAATCCTCTTGATCAGAATAAGCAGAAAACAAGTAGATGAACAGAAACAACAATTCAATCAAACCGGGTTTTTATTGATTATCTATCAATACTGATTACAATCAATCCAAAACCCTAACCAACACTCAATTTCGTCCAAAGCCTATTTCCTCTCACGAATTTCTCACACAAACTGTTTTGGCTGATCAACCTAAACCCTAAAGCCTAACCTTGTTTATATAACACAAGGTTTACTATTTGGGCTAGGGTTTGCAACATGGGTAAGCCCAATTCGTTTCCCCTTGACCCAAATGGGTTTAGTTTAGCCCAAACTCTATAATCTCACTATTACAAAGCTAAACCCGCTAACTGTTTATCGTTTAACTAATTACAAGATATCCAAAGACCAAATCTAAGCTGTTGTCATAAATATGCACCAACAGATCTTCTTAGTTAGGCCACCAAGGAGTCCTTTCAGCTATATCATCACATGATATCCCTAGCCAGATTTTTGGATCAATCTGCTTATCTAGACCACTCAAGGGATCTAATTATGAAGTAGTACTTTATAATCCAAGGGACTTAACTATAACATAGAAGTCCATTGAGGATTTTAAGTAACACCTTTGGGTATCCTACTATGAATCTCTTGTACAAGGATATGTAAGATTCTACGAAGATTTGGATAACACAATTTGGATCACACAACAACACATAAGGGAACACATAAGCACAAAGTCACATAATTGTTTAACTTTATTATAATTTGTTATTAACTTGTTATTGATTGAATACGGATATGGAAACCAATCGACGGGTCTCAATGTTCACTGGAATCTATCTGAGAAGATAGAAAGATCTCCCAAAATTCGATTTTTGATTATAAGGAATCACCACATTCGAATTAAGGTATACAATAATTAAAGACTTACGGGAGATCCTTAGGTACCCTATTAAGGATTTATAGTGGTACTTTGGGTATTCGTCATGTGTTGTAACTTGCGCCTTGTACTTCGTTTCCTTTGAATAAACGGGTACTTAGGAATTACGTGGAAGACGCAAGAGATCATAGAATGGAAGAATTTTGGGGGTAGTTTGTTCTTCAAGGAATACAGTTTCTTGATTGTCGGTATTGTAAGGGATATGTCGTTCATACATGCAACCACAGAAATACATTTCAATGTAAATGAAAAATTATTTATAAACAACGGTAACAACTATTTCTTGGACCTTGACAACAAAAGAAAATAATACATAAGACGTGATTATTTCTAAACGATGTTGTCTTCTAGTCAGTCAGATGCTCATCCCTGAGCTGGATTTGCATTAGCAAGCTTTGGGCAATTTCTTCGGAAATGACCCATCTCGCCACAATTGAAACAAGAGCCTGGTAGAAAACGACCTTGAGCAGTATTGTTGCCAGCTTGGTTTGGCGTAGCTGCAGCTGGGCAGACTCTTGATGTGTGGCCTATAAGCCCACAAGTTTGGCATTTGCGGCACTGTACATTGGCGTGATGATGGAGGCTACATTGGTTGCACAAGGGTGCAGTTCCATTGTATGGTTTTCTAGCAGGGGGTTGAGCTGGTTGGTTGGGGACGGCTTGACCATTGTGAGCGACCACGGTGAAGTTCTGAGAAGCCTTTCGCTTCTTTGACTTCTTAGGAGATTCAGTCTGTTCATCCATGGTCTTTGATTCCTCGATTGGGTTCGATTCCCCTACCGGTTTCTTGTCACCTTTTCGGAAAAGTTTACCTTTCCTGATCTTTGATTCAGTCAAGGTTGTAGATAGCTCAATGGTCTGTCTAACTGTAGTAGGGTTGCTACCAGTCACAATGTCTTGTATTGAGTCAGGGAGGCCATCAATGTACTTTTCGATTGCTTTATCCAAAGGTGTAACCATATCCGGGCATAACAAACTTAACTCCTCATAACGGTCCGTGTAGGCTCGATGCTCACCGCTAACTTGCTTACGTCGAACTCCGTTTCGAAAGCCCTGATCTCGTGACGAGGACAGAATTCCTTCATCATCAGAGTTCGAAGCTCTTGCCATGTTTGAGCCAGTGCCACATCGGCACCCCTATCTCTCATCACACCATTCCACCATGTCAAAGCTCGTTTCTCAAAGACGCTAGATGCGAATTCTACCTTTCGCTCGTTTGGACATTGAACATGTCTGAAGGTGTTCTCTAAACTCTCGAAGCATTGTAGAAGTGCAGTCGCTCCTTGAGACCCAGAAAACTTTGATGGCTTAGCTGAGTTGAACGTCTTGAAATTGCAGAGGGCATGATTGTTGTTGTTGGCTTGGTTCCATTGAGCAAAGAGGTTTGGGAATTGAGCAGCCATTTGCTGTGCAATGATCTCTGCCAGTTCGGCAGTTGCTATCTGGTTTTCGCGTCGAGGAGGCATTCTAAAAGAGAAACAAGAAAGAAAACAGATGAAATGGCATTGGGTAAGAATAGGATGTTATAATTACCGGCCATAATCATGGTTGAGGGTCATTTGTTTGAATCCACGAAGCAAACAAACAACACCAAGGCTGAATCAAAGCAAATAGATCCTCATAGTGTATCGCGAAGACATGCTCGCCTATAAGTGGACACTCACCCCAAGAGTTCCCAGGTAAGAGTGATTGGTTCGATTATGTGGATTTGTACGAACACTCTAGCCTTAGACAGAAAACCCAGGGTACAGGCATTCACTCTTCCAGTTTGCATGTGTTCACACTATTTAGGACCCAAAACCTTGACGAGATTTTGAAAATTCAAAGGGGTTCAAAACCTTATAACAGAGGGTTCAAAACCTAGTAATCAATCATCCTAGAACAGATGATTAGTTTTCAAAGCAGTTTTGAAATTTATGTTCTTGTTGTGGTCGTCGCCTAAGGATAGGTGACGGTATTCTTTTATGACTAAACGCAAGTAAACTCGCGTTAGGGTCCGAGGAAGGTTATAGACTAGGTCAAAGCATTACTAATAACCTAATTCCCTATAACCATTGGCTCTGATACCAACTTTTCTGTCACACCCCGACCACGTAGAACATACAAAACGTGGCGGAAACGTCGGGGAGTGTTGTAACAGAATCAATTGTTTCAAATCCATGGTAAATGAAGTTTTCGCTTTATTAATCAAACATGAAAGTTTACATTGCTTTAAACAAGAACCAAAGAACACATAACATAAATTAACTAGTTCTTGTCTCATTTTAAGTCACTAAGGCACAGGTCCGCCTAAGTATGTCTTGATAAGTCCTATGCATCATCTCCTGAAAACACATGTGAAAATAGGTACGTCAGCATAAAAATGCCTGTGAGATACATTGGTTTTGTGAAAACGGAATTCATGACTTATGTTTGAGAAGATGTTTAGTCATGAACCTTGTAATTTGCTTTGTCTTGTAAATAATTTGAAAAAAACGATAAGATCAGATGATATGTATAAATAAGAGAACACTGTATGGTTAAATGGATAACCATGTAAAATGAGTTTGTATAAGGTAAGTCGTTTGTAAAACAATGTCTCGCGAAAAGTGTGTTATTTGTATAAAATGTTATATGTCTCAAATTGAAATGATTCAAATAACGCTACGATATGTAATACCACACAAATACTTATATATAGGAAGTACCAGCGGCGTATCCACCATACTTGTATCGTATTACACACGCCTCGTTACTTAATCACTTACTCAAACCAAACCATCAAGATGAAATGTTTAACAATTGTGGAAATGTTTATGTATAGTCAAATGTCTATTGTCAAATGTAAATCATGTCAACGGATACAACTGGTTTACACGGTTCAATGGTTACAAACGGTTCATATAATCGAAGGGTTAAGACGGTTCACATAGTCAAATGGTTACAACGGTTCAAAATGTAGTATAATGTGTTCATATGCTGGATGAGCATATGCAACAGAAATGCAATGTAAAACAATGTACTAAGTACGCACACAATGGGCATACATAGCATGTAATGTAAAGCAATGTACTAAGTACGCACACAATGGGCATACATTGCATGTAATGTAAAGCAATGTACTAAGTACGCACACAATGGGCATACATAGCATGTAATGTAAAGCAATGTACTAAGTACGCACACAATGGGCATACATAGCATGTATTGTAAAGCAATGTACTAAGTACGCACACAATGGGCATACATAGCATGTAATGTAAAGCAATGTACTAAGTACGCACACAATGGGCATACATAGCATGTAATGTAAAGCAATGTACTAAGTACGCACACAATGGGCATACATAGCATAAACACAATGAAATCATGTACTATATATGTACTATCGAACATAGTAAGTATATGATGTGAAAACAGGAAAGCATGAAAGTAACAAGTAGGCACATGTGTTTCACCCCAAAACAGTTTGGAAAACAGTAAAAGAGGGGTTCAATGTACTCACCTGAGATTGCTTTGAAATTCTTGTATAATAACCAAACAATGCTAGAGATCACGGAATATCAACGGCACCTAATAGGTAGCTATGTTAATATACCGGACCTAAATCGGAGGATCGGATAGTATGCGGGCTCGTAAACCAAACGAGTATGGAGACCCGTGTAATATGGTTTAACAAAGCCTACATACTAAAATGAAACCTAACCTAAGTGCTTACGATCCATTACGACCCGTTTAGGTAGCTTATGCTACCTTAACGCGTCGTTCGCGTAGAACGCGTTTGGAACGCCTAACATCGTGACCACAAGGTATAACCTCGGAAGGTTACAGCTATGGTCACCTAATGTGTTTGGTCGGATCCTAATATCGACCAAATGGGTCGGGTTCGAAAGTATAAGCGATGGTTTAGATCGCTTACCTTACGACCCTATATAAGCACTATACTAAAAGTGACGAGCTAAGCATGTTAGAACATGCTTAACTAAGTTTAGAAAACAGGTTTGGCATCAAAACAAACGGCTTTGATTCTCACGAGTAGTTTGGTTACAAAATATGCAAGAATACACATTTTGGCCGAAACTACGACTCGTCACTGAGCCTAGATAACGTGGTGATCAGTAGGTATAGTCGCCATGGACTATAACCATCGTGATCACGCTCACGTTATGAAGTTCCAAGAACTTCGTGTTGACCATAGGCTAGTCAACACAGAAAGTCAACAAAACGTTGGCTTTCGGACTCGAAAAGCGAATAAAAGAACAAAAGAATACTTACGGAGGGTCCCCGAATGCTAATCAAGATTAAAAGAGCTCAGGTATGAAGCAATGGCATCAACTTAGAGCATTTTGATTAGATTTGTGTGGGTTTTACATCAAAGGGGGGGGCTATTTATAGGAAAAGTAGAGCCGTTAGGATCGTTTCTTGAATATCGTGCCACGATCCAAGCCGTACACTTGTCACAAAGTTGTGGTGGCTTAATGTGACCCTTGGCTCCTGATTTGGTGAAAGGGCATTGCTCTTTGGGTTGTTTGAAAGGCCAAGTTGTGCAAGAAAGACAAAATTCTGTTACTGAAGGGGCCATGCGGCCCGCATCAGGATTGGACAAAACTCAGGCGGGCCGCCTGGGCCTGTCTGATCTGCACATACTTTCAGAAATGGCAGTTTTTGTCCCTGTTGCGTATTTAAGCCATTTCCGACACTTCTAAGGCCCATAAAGCCAACTTTAAGTCCCTTAAATGATGCCTAAACATTGTGGACATAAAACATGCTCAGAAAGATGTCGGATGTTGGTTCGTTTGGCCGTACGAATGCGATGTTCGGTTAATTACGACGGAATGCGCATAAGCGTGAAAAACGATCCGAAATGTGTGACGGATGGATTTTTCTCATGCCAAACACTAAGGCATAATATAAGGATGCTTACATAAATTTTTGGATGTCCGGATATATTCAGAACGTAAGTTATGCGCGAAAGTGCAAACTTGTGCACTATTTGACACTTTTAGTCCCTGAATGACCCAAAAGTTTATTTTAGCATACCAAACCCCTCAAAGCCTATTTCTAAGCTATGTGAAGGATATTTATGGTATGTTTAACTGATGGACATTTTCCGGAATGTTTGTTACAGTTAAAATTGGCATACTTTCGCAGTTTGTCAAGTTTAGTCCCTGTAAGCGAATTAACTTGTTTTTGCCATACCAAAGCCTTCAAAACTTATTTCTAAGTTATGTAAAGGTTATTTAAGGTATGTTGAGTATATGTTGATGTTCCGGAGTATTTGTCGCATTAAACTGAGTACGTTTACGCATCAGTTTGCGTATAATTCTCCAGAAAGCGTTGTAGGGTTTGAAATTGAACAAGAATTGATATGTGCAAAAGATACACATATTTATACAAGATCCCAAGTATGAAATACAATATTTCATCGGCTTGGTATTTGTTTGATGGTCGCGGTGACACAGGTGTCACATTATACGAGGATTTGGATAACAAATATCCAGAGTATACAAAAGCACAAAAAAATGCAAAAAAGAAAACACAAAATGCATAAACACATAGTCACATAACCACAAAATTGTTTAACTTGATTTGTTATCATTTTGTTAATTTGTTCTGCTAACTGTGCACATGTATTCAAAGCACACCAGGTATCCAATCAGTGGATTTTGATTGGTGCTTTAAATATTTCTAAGAATCTAACTATAAAGATAGAAAGATCTGAAAGAGAAAATACGATCTCGATTCTAAGGAACCGAAATATTCGAATTAAGGTACACAAGGAATCCAATTAAGGACTCTGATTTGTATGATAATCATCCACAAGGGTCTAATTGTGGAGATAAAAAGATCCCATATGGATTTTAGAAGTTGAAGATGTCTCGAAACCTTGCACTGGACGTGTTTAAGTCAAAACATGAAGTAAAATGCTTATGAGGTTGAGATGCTCAATATGCCAAGGCAATATATGAAGCGGAATTTGAAAGTTAAGTCAATGTATGAGGATAAATATTTTTGAAAACTATGCATGGGGTCCTTAAAAAAATGTGTTCAATGTTTTTGAAACCTTATGCATAATACTTTTGAAATCATAAAGTAGGTGTACTAGGTAAGTATTTTTATAAAAATGTTTTAAAATCATGCGAGATGAATTTTGAAATTATGTATAAGGTTTTTGAAAACATGAATGATGCTTTTGAAATCGTGCACTTGATACATTACTTAAAATTGTTTTCAAACTATATGAAATATTTTGAAATCATGAGGGTTGTTTTTGAAAACATAGACAAAGCTTTGTGCATTTGTTATGTTAAGTAAATACACTATATTAAAAATGTTTTCGAACTATATATAGAATGTTTTGAAATCATATAGGTTGTTTTGAAAACTTATGTTATGCATGTTGAAGAAATCAGAACGTAATGGGTATGAGATTTGAAAATATCCTTGGTTATCTAACCAAGGATTCAAAGGCATAGAAGCACGATTACTCATAATGTCACTTTATTTCCTGTACTTCGTTTCTTAGAATAAAACGAGTACTTAGAATTTACCAAGGAAATCATGAGTAAACGCAAAAATGGGAAAAATATTCACAAAAGTAGTTTGCAAGGAACATAGTTCCTTAATATAGGCATCATAGGGGAATGCCATACATACATGTAACTATACTTGTATATCAGAATTGCGAACAACAACTTTTATTTATGAACGGGACAGATTGTTTCACATTACAAGTAAATAGAAGAAACAAAAGCATAAGACAACAGCATCTTCTAAACAGCCAACTGCTCATCTGTGGGTTGGATTTGCGTTAGCAAGCTTCGGGCATTTATTCACGAAATGACCCATCTTGCCACAGTTGTAGCACGATCCAGGTGGGAAGCGAGCTTGAGTAGGACTCGCTTGTGGTTGGGTAGCAGCAATGTTTATAGCAGCTTTGTTTTGGATAGCAAAGCGGCATATGTTAATCAGATGTCCCCACCGTCCACAGTAGGTACATTTGAAGCAGGGTAAGAGGTTTGAATGATGACGGTTGCATCGTTTGCACAAAGGAGCAGTTCCTTTGTATGGCTTCCAAGCAGGGGGTTGAGCTGGTTGGTTGGGGATGGCTTGACCATTGTGAGCGACCACGGCGAAGTTCTGAGAAGCCTTTCGCTTCTTTGTCCTCTTAGGGGATCCAGTCTGTTCATCCATGGTCTTTGATTCCTTGATTGGTTTCTTGGCTGGTGGTGCAGGCTTGACTTCTGCTTCCTTTGGTGGCCCTTGAGTGGCTTCATTGTTGAGACGAGACATGGCAATGCCTAATTCAACAGTCTTAAGAATTACTTCGCCTATCCGCTGGGCAAATTTGGCAGTCTGCTCGGATATCTGTGCATCGTTGCGATGAAGAGACATTCTGGAGGAAATGAAGGATATAGGAGGAAACAAATGAAATGTGATCGGTAAATAAAACAAAATGACAACACATAGTTAATTGCGATCATTTGTTTGTTACCTAAGGCAAACAAATGAGACGGTGACTAATCAAAGTAAGCGGGTCATATTAATGTATCGCGAAGACATGCTTTAGCCTATTAGTGGACACTCACCCCAAGAGTTCCCAGGTAAGAGTGACTGGTCCGATTATGTGGATTTGTACGAACACTCTAGCCTTAGACAGAAAACTCAGAGTACAGGCATCCACTCTTCCAGATTGCACGTGTTCACACTATAAGACCCAAACATTGACGAGGTTTTGAAAATTCAAAGGGGTTCAAAACCATATAACAGAGGGTTCAAAACCTAGTAATCAATCATCCTAGAACAGATGATTAGTTTTCAAAGCGGTTTTGAAATTTATGTTCTTGTTGCGGTTGTCACTTAAGGATAGGTGACGGTGTTGTTTTATGTCTAAACGCAAGTAAACTCGCGTTAGGGTCCTAGGAAGGTTATAGACTAGGTCAAAGCATTACTAATAACCTAATTCCCTATAACCATGAGCTCTGATACCAATTTTTCTGTCACCCCCCGACCACGTAGAACAACAAAACGTGGCGGAAATGTCGGGGAGTGTTGTAACAGAATCATTGTTTCATAACACATGGAAATTGAAATATTGTTTTATTAAATAAAAGAGTTACAATGTCTTGACAATCAAAGAAATATAACAGAATTAACTAGTCTTGCATCTTTTATTGTCACTAAGGCCCAAGTCCGCCTAAGTGTATCTTGATAAATCCTATGCATCATATCCTGAAACACATGTGAAAATAGGTACGTCAGCATAAAAAAAATGCCTGTGAGATACATAGGTTTTGTGAAAATAAGATTCATGACTTATGTTTAAGAAAATGTTTAGTCATGAACCTTGTAACTTGCTTTGTCTTGTAAATCATTTGAAAAGTGATAAATGAACCAAATGATATATATGTATAAAAGAATAATACATGGTTAAGTAAATAACCAAGTAAAATGAGTTTGTATTAGATAAGTTGTTTGTAAACAGTGTATTGTGAAAAGTATGTTATTTGTAAAAAATGTTATATGTCTAAATTGAAATGATTCAAATAACGCTGCGATATGTAATACCATACAAGCACTTATATATAGGAAGTACCAGCGGCGTATCCACCATGCTTGTATCATATTACACACGCCTCGTTACTTAAATCACTTACTCAAACCAAACCACCATTGTAAAATGTTTATGTATAATCAAATGTCAAAATGTTTGTGTGAAAAACCATGTCTAATGAGTTGTGTATATCAATGTCAAAATGTTTATGTCTAATGTAAATCATGAGTTGTGTATATGAATGTCAAAATGTTTATGTCTAATGTAAATCATGTAATGTGTATCCAAAATATCATGTATGGTAAGTGAAATATATCAACTAAACCATATGTAAAATGCACAAAAACAAGGTATTGAAGTAAAACATGGTTTAAATAAAAGTTATTTTTGTGGAACAAATGCATGCTATACTGATATAAACATCTATGCGGTATTGTGAAAATGCATACAACCAAGCCTTGTGACTGTGGCGATAAACCCCTAAACGAATTTAAAGGTCTATCTTGTGTAAATGTATATCGAATTCGGTCATTCCTTCCACCCAAACAAACCTAGGGTTCAGGAACGGGAGTTGTCAAGTCCTATGGTACCATTACCTACTAACGAGCGGCATGATCGGTGTTAATGAATGTACATTGTCTTATTTAAACAAACCATATGTCATACGAAAATGTAAGCATGTGATGAATAAATGTACTAAGTATGCACACAATGGGCATACATAGCATAAAATGTAATGTAAAATGATGTACTAAATATGCACACAATGGGCATACATAGCATAAAATGTAATGTAAAATGATGTACTAAGTATGCACACAATGGGGATACATAGCATAAAATGTAATGTAAAATGATGTACTAAGTATGCACACAATGGGCATACATAGCATAAAAACAATGAAGTCATGTACTATAAGTGTACTATTGAACATAACAAGCATATGATATGAAAGCATGAAAGGCACGAAAGTAACAAGTAGGCACCTGTGTTTCACCCCAAAATGTTTGGAAAATAGTAAAAGAGGGGTCTATGTACTCACTTGAGATTGCTTAGTAGTCCTTGAGTAACAACCAAACAGTGCTAGAGATCACGGATATCAAACGACACCTAATATAGGTAACTATGTTAATATACCGGACCTAAATCGGAGGATTGGATAGAATGAGGGTTCGTAAACCAAACGAGTTTGGGAACTCATGTAATATGGTTTAACAAAGCCCACATACTAAAATGAAACCTAACCTGAGTGCTTACGACCCATTATGACCCGTTTAGGTAGCTTATGATACTTTAACGTGTCGTTCGCTAAAACGCGTTCGGAACGCCTAACTAGTCCTATGATAAGTAAAATATGCCTTAACATGTCTAATATTGTTACCAAATCAGTTTAGATGTCAAAAGTTATGTTACATATGCTTAATATGAATTTTGGCGTAAAAAAGGAATTTTGGTAATTTACCTAAGGCATATAAACTACCTATCATACAACTACTTAAACGATGTGACCATAAGGTATAACCTCGGAAGGTTATTCCCTATACAACTATTGTCACCTAATGTGTTTGGTTGGATCCTAATGATCGACCAAACGGGTCGGGTTCGAAAGTATAAGCGATTGTTTAGATCGCTTATCTTACGACCCTATATAAGCACTAAACTAAAAGTGACGAGCTAAGCATGTTAAAACATGATTAACTAAGTTTAGAAAACAAGTTTGGTATCAAAACAAATGGTTTTGACACCCAATAGTAGTTTGGTTACAAAATACGCAAGAATACGTATTTTGGGCGAAACTACGGCTCGTCACTGAGCCTAGATAACGTGGTAATCAGTAGGTATAGTCACTAGGGACTATAACCATCGTGATCACGCTCACGTTATGAAGTTCGAACGAACTTCGCGTTGACCATAAACTGGTCAATGCAGAAAGTTAAACATAGTTTGACTTTCGAACACGAAAAGCGATAAAAGAACGAAGGAACACTTACAACGGGTCCCCGCAAGCTAATCTCGATCCAAATAGCTCAGGTATGAAGCAAGGGCATCAACTTAGAGCTCTTTAGATAAGATTTTGTGAGGAAGAATGAAATGGATGGTGGGTATTTATAGGAAATGGACCACCGTTAGGATCGTTTCTTGAATATCGTGCTTTGATCTTGTCCATACACTTGTTGAAACCTTATGGTAACATCAAAATGGCCCCTCATGAGCATGAAAGGGCAAGTGTAAATTGGCCTCTCATTATCCTGAAGAGGCAAGTGCAAATTGGCCCCTTATTATCCTGAAGAGGCAAGTGCAAATTGGCCCCTCATTATCCTGAAGAGGCAAGTGCAAATTGGCCCCTCATTATCCTGAAGAGGCAACAGCTATTCAAACTGATCTGCTGTTCTGGGGACCCCTTACGGACCGTAAGGGTCATGGCTTACGGTCCGTAAGCCATTAACTTTGGCTGAATTACAGTTTCAGTCCCTGCACCTTGTTTCGTTGCGTAACGGCACTTCTAACACCCGTCAAACCCAATTTCAAGCTCCACAATGATGTTAAGACATAGGGAGCATGAAATATGCTTGAAAACATCTCAGATGTCGGTTTCTTTGGCCGTACGATCGCGATGTTCCGTTAATTACGAAGGAATGCGCATAAGCGGGAAAAACGATCCAAATGGCGTGACGAATGGATTTTTCTTATGCCAAACACTAAAATAAAATATTTTAGTGCTTACATAAATTTTTGGATGTCCGGATGTATTCAGAACGTAAGTTATGCGCGAAAGTGCAAACTTGTGCACTTTTTGATGCTTTTAGTCCCTGAATGACCCAAAAGTTTATTTTAGCACACCGAACCCCTCAAAGCCTATTTCTAAGCTATGTAAAGGATATTTATGGTATGTTTAACTTATGGTCATGTTCCGGAATGTCTGTTACAGTTCAAATTTGCATACTTTCACAGTTTGTCAAATTTAGTCCCTGTAGGGGAATTAACTTGTTTTTGACATACCAAAGCCTTCAAAACTTATTTCTAAGTTATGTAAAGGTTATTTAAGGTATGTTAAGTCTTTTTCACTATTCCGGAGTGTCCGTTGCAGTAAACTGGTTATATTTACGCATCAGTGCGCGTATAACCTTCTAGAAAGCGATTTAGAGCCCAAAATCGAACAAGAATTGATATGTGCAAATGATACACATATTTGTACAAATCCCAAGTATGAAATACAATATTTCATTGGTTTGGTATTTGTTTGATGGTCGTAGTGACCCAGGTGTCACATTGGTTTTGATCCCGATCATGAGATTGAGTTTATTCCCGTTGACCAGCCCTTAGAGACGCCAATGGCTCCTATTGATCAGTTGTTTGACATTCCTGCCGACTTTGATATGGACTTTGTCGACCCTGAGCCTGTTATAGCACCAGAGCCTGTCGTTGACCATGACCCTGTCCTTGATGATGCAGCAGCTATTGCACCGCCTGATGTGGATGCACCAGCTCTTGCACCACCCATTGTTGACCTTCCCATTGTTGCACCACCAGTGGTGGATGATCCTATTGCTGATGCACCTTTACCTGATCCCGTGCCAGCATTGGTTGACCGTGCACCTTTCGCTGCTCACAGCGATCCTCGTTGTGCTGACACCCGTAACGGGTGGATCGAGGATGATGATGACTATCCACCGTTTTTGCTACCCGTCACTCCTCCCGTAGCACCTGTTTCCGCACCTATTGATGTTTCATTGTTTCCCCCACACACCCCTGACGTCCATCGCACTGATCTTCCTATCACATTCCTCCAGGACATTCCACCACCTCGTCCTGGGGAGGGTTCATCGTGGCAGCCACTTGTTTTTGTTCCACCTGTATCGGCATCTGTTCCTTTCATGTCCTAGTTCCCGCATACTACACCATCTTTCGTACCTTCGGGCGAGCCGTTTCTGTGGGCTTCGCCCAATGTTATGCCGTTATCAGACCCGTACCACCCTTTTCACGTGGGGTACACGACAGACGATATACTCATCTCTTTTCAGCTACAGCAGGATGCACTTAGTCGTCGCATTCAGGAGTTAGAGAGGGCTCCACGTCCCCCATGTCACTGTCAGACTCCTTTTGCCGCACCTCACACTCCCCGTCTGCTTTCCCCTGATTCGGATGTTCGTTTCCTTACATCTGAGCAGCAGATTGCCTATTTGCTGCGCGTCATTCGTGCAATTGAGGAGGACTGGGTGCATATGCGCCGTTTGCTTTTCTCCTATTTTCCCCCTCCTCCTCCGCCATTAGCATAGATATTTTTGGTTTGATGCAGGTAGATCGTTTTGGTGAGAAAGTCGCAATTGAGCCAGCACACGAAGACTTTTGGGAGACCACACTTTTTGTATATGATATGTGTAGTTTGACTTGTATTTTGAGGGTGATGTAACCATGTGATCTAATTTTTTATATACGATGTACTGTAAAACATGTAAAACTATATTGTAGTTGTGATTAATGAAAGCTCAATGGCAACGTTCTCACTACATGCTTTATTTGATCATTTGTTTTATATATTATAACATTGGATGTTAAGTCGTTGATGAATGTTATTATGTATGCATAATTATTATACTTACTATGACCTGACCAATATGATCATCCTTTAGAAGATGCCTCCACGCCGGAACGTACACATGCCTACTACTGAGGCAGAACTCCAAGGGATAATTGCCGCAGCTATCGCACAGTACGCGGCCTCCCAAGCAGAGACAAGCAGGAATACTTCAAACAACAACAACAACAACAACAACAACAACAACAACAACAACAACCCACCCAATGGTAATGTTAAGTCATTTGAGACACATTACGATACATTTGGATATTTCTAGCACATCCGCTAATACCATCTGTAAATTCTAATGTATGTGCAGGGTGCACCTACAAACAATTTCTCGACTGTAAGCCCGTGAATTTCGACGGCACTGGAGGTGCTGTTGCATTTGTCAGGTGGGCAGAAAACACAGATTCCGTCCTGAGGATGAGCAAGTGTGCTCCTGAGCAACAAGTTACATACATCTCAGGGCTATTCCTTGATGGTGCCCTATCATGGTGGAATCTGCAAGTGCAAACCTTGGGAGAAGCGGCGGCATATGCGTTAACATGGAATGAGGTAAAGGAGCTCATGAGGAGGAAGTATTACTTGCGTGCTGAAATACAGAAGCTAGAAACTGAGTTCTGGCACCTGAAAATGGAGGGTCCCAAGATTGCAGAATATGTTCAGAGGTTTCATGATTTATCCCATGTGGTGCCGTACATGGTCACGCTCGAGTTTAAACGTGTTGAGCGCTTCATCTGGGGATTGGCACCCCAGATCATGAGCATGGTAACCACGTCCAAGCCTGCAACAATTACTGAAGTCATTGATCTCAGCGTGTCACTTACTGAGGAAGCCATTATATTGAACAAGTTCTCAGTTTCTGAACCGAAGAAGAAGGAGACTCATGTGGAGTCGTCTGGTGACAACAAACGGAAATTTTCCAACTTCAAGCAAGGTACCAGCAGTGTGAGCAAGAAGGTACCGGTGTTGGTCGTGGAAATCAGCGAGGTCATGGAAATGGGAACGGGAACCGCCAACAAGGAGCAAATGGCGGGAATGGAAACCGTGAAAATGTTGGGAATTGAGCTGGTAACCGGGGAGCGAATGCCAATAGAGGTGGAAATGGAAGTGGGAATGGTCGAGGACCAGGATGTTTCAACTGTGGAAATGTCGGGCACTTTAAGAGGGAATGCCCGAAACTGAATCAAGCTCGTGGGAGAGTATTCAACATTGGAGCAAGGGAAGCGCGCCAGGATCCAAACGTTGTCACTGGTACGTTCCCTATAAACCAACCCTTTGCATCTGTACTATTTGATACTGGTGCCGATTATAGCTTTGTATCGTTAGAATTTAAGAATATGCTTGGGTTAACTGCTAGTAAGTTAGACGTTCCGTACTCGATTGAACTGGCTAATGGAAAGCTAGTTGAAACCCATGAAGTCATCAGAGGATGTGTGATAGAACTGGGAGGACACGAATTTACGCTAGATCTACTGCCAGTCGAGTTGGGAAGCTTCGACGTGGAAGTAGGGATGGATTGGTTATCAAACAACAAAGCCGAGATTGTTTGCCACGAGAAGACCATCCGCATCCCAATGGAAGATGGCGAGACGATTGTGGTTCATGGAGAAAAGAGCGATACGCCATTGAGGATCATTAGCTGCTTAAAGGCTCGAAAGTGTTTAAGGAAGGGATGTGTTGCCTTCTTGGCATATATCGTAGATAAAGAAGCCGCTGAGCCAAAGATAGAAGACATACCAGTCGTAAAAGAATATCCTGAAGTCTTTCCAGAAGACTTTCGAGGATTACCACCGCAAAGACAAGTCGAGTTTCACATTGACTTAGTTCCAGGCGCCGCGCCTGTAGAGGCAAGTGCAAATTGGCCCCTCATTATCCTGAAGAGGCAAGTGCAAATTGGCCCCTCATTATCCTGAAGAGGCAACAGCTATTCAAACTGATCTGCTGTTCTGGGGACCCCTTACGGACCATAAGGGTCATGGCTTACGGTCCGTAAGCCATTAACTTTGGCTGAATTACAGTTTCAGGCCCTGCACCTTGTTTCGTTGCGTAACGGCACTTCTAACACCCGTCAAACCCAATTTCAAGCTCCACAATGATGTTAAGACATAGGGAGCATGAAATATGCTTGAAAACATCTCAGATGTCGGTTTCTTTGGCCGTACGATCGCGATGTTCGGTTAATTACGAAGGAATGCGCATAAGCGGGAAAAACGATCCAAATGGCGTGACGAATGGATTTTTCTTATGCCAAACACTAAAATAAAATATTTTAGTGCTTACATAAATTTTTGGATGTCCGGATGTATTCAGAACGTAAGTTATGCGCGAAAGTGCAAACTTGTGCACTTTTTGATGCTTTTAGTCCCTGAATGACCCAAAAGTTTATTTTAGCACACCGAACCCCTCAAAGCCTATTTCTAAGCTATGTAAAGGATATTTATGGTATGTTTAACTTATGGTCATGTTCCGGAATGTCTGTTACAGTTCAAATTTGCATACTTTCACAGTTTGTCAAATTTAGTCCCTGTAGGGGAATTAACTTGTTTTTGACATACCAAAGCCTTCAAAACTTATTTCTAAGTTATGTAAAGGTTATTTAAGGTATGTTAAGTCTTTTTCACTATTCCGGAGTGTCCGTTGCAGTAAACTGGTTATATTTACGCATCAGTGCGCGTATAACCTTCTAGAAAGCGATTTAGAGCCCAAAATCGAACAAGACTTGATATGTGCAAATGATACACATATTTGTACAAATCCCAAGTATGAAATACAATATTTCATTGCTTTGGTATTTGTTTGATGGTCGTAGTGACCCAGGTGTCACATTGGTTTTGATCCCGATCATGAGATTGAGTTTATTCCCGTTGACCAGCCCTTAGAGACGCCAATGGCTCCTATTGATCAGTTGTTTGACATTCCTGCCGACTTTGATATGGACTTTGTCGACCCTGAGCCTGTTATAGCACCAGAGCCTGTCGTTGACCATGACCCTGTCCTTGATGATGCAGCAGCTATTGCACCGCCTGATGTGGATGCACCAGCTCTTGCACCACCCATTGTTGACCTTCCCATTGTTGCACCACCAGTGGTGGATGATCCTATTGCTGATGCACCTTTACCTGATCCCGTGCCAGCATTGGTTGACCGTGCACCTTTCGCTGCTCACAGCGATCCTCGTTGTGCTGACACCCGTAACGGGTGGATCGAGGATGATGATGACTATCCACCGTTTTTGCTACCCGTCACTCCTCCCGTAGCACCTGTTTCCGCACCTATTGATGTTTCATTGTTTCCCCCACACACCCCTGACGTCCATCGCACTGATCTTCCTATCACATTCCTCCAGGACATTCCACCACCTCGTCCTGGGGAGGGTTCATCGTGGCAGCCACTTGTTTTTGTTCCACCTGTATCGGCATCTGTTCCTTTCATGTCCTAGTTCCCGCATACTACACCATCTTTCGTACCTTCGGGCGAGCCGTTTCTGTGGGCTTCGCCCAATGTTATGCCGTTATCAGACCCGTACCACCCTTTTCACGTGGGGTACACGACAGACGATATACTCATCTCTTTTCAGCTACAGCAGGATGCACTTAGTCGTCGCATTCAGGAGTTAGAGAGGGCTCCACGTCCCCCATGTCACTGTCAGACTCCTTTTGCCGCACCTCACACTCCCCGTCTGCTTTCCCCTGATTCGGATGTTCGTTTCCTTACATCTGAGCAGCAGATTGCCTATTTGCTGCGCGTCATTCGTGCAATTGAGGAGGACTGGGTGCATATGCGCCGTTTGCTTTTCTCCTATTTTCCCCCTCCTCCTCCGCCATTAGCATAGATATTTTTGGTTTGATGCAGGTAGATCGTTTTGGTGAGAAAGTCGCAATTGAGCCAGCACACGAAGACTTTTGGGAGACCACACTTTTTGTATATGATATGTGTAGTTTGACTTGTATTTTGAGGGTGATGTAACCATGTGATCTAATTTTTTATATACGATGTACTGTAAAACATGTAAAACTATATTGTAGTTGTGATTAATGAAAGCTCAATGGCAACGTTCTCACTACATGCTTTATTTGATCATTTGTTTTATATATTATAACATTGGATGTTAAGTCGTTGATGAATGTTATTATGTATGCATAATTATTATACTTACTATGACCTGACCAATATGATCATCCTTTAGAAGATGCCTCCACGCCGGAACGTACACATGCCTACTACTGAGGCAGAACTCCAAGGGATAATTGCCGCAGCTATCGCACAGTACGCGGCCTCCCAAGCAGAGACAAGCAGGAATACTTCAAACAACAACAACAACAACAACAACAACAACAACAACAACAACAACCCACCCAATGGTAATGTTAAGTCATTTGAGACACATTACGATACATTTGGATATTTCTAGCACATCCGCTAATACCATCTGTAAATTCTAATGTATGTGCAGGGTGCACCTACAAACAATTTCTCGACTGTAAGCCCGTGAATTTCGACGGCACTGGAGGTGCTGTTGCATTTGTCAGGTGGGCAGAAAACACAGATTCCGTCCTGAGGATGAGCAAGTGTGCTCCTGAGCAACAAGTTACATACATCTCAGGGCTATTCCTTGATGGTGCCCTATCATGGTGGAATCTGCAAGTGCAAACCTTGGGAGAAGCGGCGGCATATGCGTTAACATGGAATGAGGTAAAGGAGCTCATGAGGAGGAAGTATTACTTGCGTGCTGAAATACAGAAGCTAGAAACTGAGTTCTGGCACCTGAAAATGGAGGGTCCCAAGATTGCAGAATATGTTCAGAGGTTTCATGATTTATCCCATGTGGTGCCGTACATGGTCACGCTCGAGTTTAAACGTGTTGAGCGCTTCATCTGGGGATTGGCACCCCAGATCATGAGCATGGTAACCACGTCCAAGCCTGCAACAATTACTGAAGTCATTGATCTCAGCGTGTCACTTACTGAGGAAGCCATTATATTGAACAAGTTCTCAGTTTCTGAACCGAAGAAGAAGGAGACTCATGTGGAGTCGTCTGGTGACAACAAACGGAAATTTTCCAACTTCAAGCAAGGTACCAGCAGTGTGAGCAAGAAGGTACCGGTGTTGGTCGTGGAAATCAGCGAGGTCATGGAAATGGGAACGGGAACCGCCAACAAGGAGCAAATGGCGGGAATGGAAACCGTGAAAATGTTGGGAATTGAGCTGGTAACCGGGGAGCGAATGCCAATAGAGGTGGAAATGGAAGTGGGAATGGTCGAGGACCAGGATGTTTCAACTGTGGAAATGTCGGGCACTTTAAGAGGGAATGCCCGAAACTGAATCAAGCTCGTGGGAGAGTATTCAACATTGGAGCAAGGGAAGCGCGCCAGGATCCAAACGTTGTCACTGGTACGTTCCCTATAAACCAACCCTTTGCATCTGTACTATTTGATACTGGTGCCGATTATAGCTTTGTATCGTTAGAATTTAAGAATATGCTTGGGTTAACTGCTAGTAAGTTAGACGTTCCGTACTCGATTGAACTGGCTAATGGAAAGCTAGTTGAAACCCATGAAGTCATCAGAGGATGTGTGATAGAACTGGGAGGACACGAATTTACGCTAGATCTACTGCCAGTCGAGTTGGGAAGCTTCGACGTGGAAGTAGGGATGGATTGGTTATCAAACAACAAAGCCGAGATTGTTTGCCACGAGAAGACCATCCGCATCCCAATGGAAGATGGCGAGACGATTGTGGTTCATGGAGAAAAGAGCGATACGCCATTGAGGATCATTAGCTGCTTAAAGGCTCGAAAGTGTTTAAGGAAGGGATGTGTTGCCTTCTTGGCATATATCGTAGATAAAGAAGCCGCTGAGCCAAAGATAGAAGACATACCAGTCGTAAAAGAATATCCTGAAGTCTTTCCAGAAGACTTTCGAGGATTACCACCGCAAAGACAAGTCGAGTTTCACATTGACTTAGTTCCAGGCGCCGCGCCTGTAGCTAAGGCACCCTATCGACTTGCGCCTTCAGAAATGCAGGAGTTGTCAACGCAACTCCAAGAGCTGTTAGACAAGGGATTTATCAGGCCAAGCTTCTCGCCTTGGGGGGCTCCAGTTTTGTAGTTTTCGCATGTGTATCGACTACCGGGAACTGAACAAGTTGACAATCAAGAATAGATATCCTCTGCCGAGAATTGATGACTTGTTTGATCAGTTGCAAGGTTCAAGTTTCTATTCAAAGATCGATTTACGATCAGGATATCATCAGTTGAGAATTCAAGAGGAAAGTATTACCAAGACTGCTTTTAGAACTCGATATGGACATTACGAGTTTCTGGTTATGCCGTTTGGGTTGACATACGCGCCAGCCGTTTTTATGGATTTGATGAACAGAGTTTGTAAGCCGTACCTCGACAAGTTCATGATTGTGTTTAACGATGACATTCTGATCTACTCAAAGACGAAGGATGAGCACGAACAACGTTTAAGGGCTATTTTGGAGCTACTTAAAAAGGAGAAGTTGTATGCCATGTTCTCGAAGTGCGAGTTCTGGTTACGCGAAGTCCAATTCCTTGGACATGTGGTTAATGGAAACGGGATTCATGTGGATCCCACCAAGATTGAAGCAATCAAGAATTGGGAAACTCCAAAGACGCCAACCGAGATTCGATAGTTCTTAGGTTTGGCTGGTTATTATCGAAGGTTCATTGAGGATTTCTCAAAAATCGCTCAACCTTTGACCTCCCTCACGCAGAAAGACAAGAAGTTTGATTGGGGAGACAAACAAGAAGAAGCATTTCAGCTGCTGAAAAACAAACTTTGTGACGCACCAATCTTATCATTACCAGAAGGCACGGACGACTTCGTGGTATATTGCGATGCCTTGCGTCAGGGTTTAGGTTGCGTATTAATGCAGCGACCGAAAGCTATAGCATACGCGTCACGCAAGTTAAAGGTCCACGAGAAAAATTATACCATGCATGACTTGGAATTAGGCGTGGTGGTATTTGCGTTGAAGATCTGGCGACATTATTTGTATGGCACGCGATGTACAATCTTCACTGATCATAAGAGCCTGCTGCATATATTTGACCAAAAGGAGCTTAACATGAGGCAAAGACGCTGGGTTGAACTATTGAACGACTATGACTGTGAAATCAAGTATCATCCAGGGAAGGCGAATGTGGTCGCCGATGCCATAAGTCAGAAGGTAAGGATCAAGCCCATAAGGGTTAGGGCTTTGGAAATGATTGTCCAGGCAAACCTCTCATTGCGCATTCGTTCCGTGCAGAGAGAAGCTCTCAAAGAAAGGAATATAAAGGGTGAATATCTCCGTGGGATGGAGAAGCAGTTGGTGCCAAACGAGGAAGGAACTTTATGCTTCATGAAACGAATTTGGGTTCCTTTGTTTGGTGGATTGAGAAAGGTTATTTTCGATGAGGCTCACAAGTCACGGTACTCGATTCATCCAGGAGCAGATAAGATGTACCAAGATCTTAAGGATTTCTATTGGTGGCCAAGGATGAAAGGCGATGTTGCGATATACGTTGGTAAATCTTTAACTTGCGCCAAAGTGAAAACCGAATACCAGAAGCCTTCAGGTCTTCTGCAGCAACCTGAAATACCAAATGGAAATGTGAACAGATTTCAATGGACTTCATAACGAAATTGCCAAGGACGCCCAAGGGCCACGATACAATTTGGGTGATAGTAGACCGTTTAACGAAATCTGCGCACTTTTTTCCAATCAGGGAAAAAGACAACACGAGCAAACTTGCCGAGATATACATGAGAGAGATTGTTGCACGACATGGAGTGCCTCTTTCAATCATCTCTGATAGAGATGGAAGATTCGTGTCAAGGATTTGGCAATCCTTCCAAGAAGCATTTGGTTCTCAGTTGAATCTAATACAGCATTTCACCCGCAAACTGATGGACAAAGTGAGCGAAAAATTCAGACATTAGAAGACATGTTGCAAGCTTGTGTAATGGATTTAGGTGGAAGTTGGGACACTCACCTACCATTGGTTGAATTTTCATACAATAACAGTTATCATGCAAGTATTCAAGCCGCACCGTTCGAAGCTCTCTATGGACGCAGATGTCAGTCACCGATTTGTTGGGCTGACGCGGGTGATAGACAACTAGTTGGCCCGGAATTGGTCCGGGAAACGACAGACAAGATTTCACAGATCCGAGAACGCATCAAAGCGGCTCGTGATCGTCAAAAGTGTTATGCGGACCGAAGAAGGAAACCACTAGAGTTTGAGGTGGGAGATATGGTTTTATTGAAGGTTTCACCCTGGAAGGGTGTGGCACACTGTGGGAAGCGTGGGAAGTTGAATCCACGTTACCTTGGCCCATTCAGAATCGTGCAAAGGATTGGGCTTGTAGCATATAAGTTGGACCTACCTGTTGAACTTAATGGTGTTCATGATATATTCCATGTATCAAACCTGAAAAAGAGTCCAACTCAAGAGACAGTTGTCATTCCTGCCGATGAAGTTCATATTGACGACACGCTCCACTTTATTGAAGAACCCATTGAGGTTACTGATTGGAAGATTAACAAGACACGCAGGAGTAGTGTCAAACTCGTCAAAGTTCGATGGAATGCAAGACACGAGCCAGAATTCACGTGGGAACGTGAGGATCGCATGAAAGAGAAATACCCACATTTATTCCCTAAGACCCCTGCGACTAGAAGCGGAACCTAAAATTTCGGGACGAAATTTTCTTAACGGGGGAGAATGTGACAACCCTAAAAATTACAGGTATCCGTACAATTAATTAATATTTAATTTGTGCTTAATGACTGTGCTTGATTACAACTGTGATTAAACTACTTTCTGATTTCTGTTACATACATACATATGCATCACATTTTATACCTTCACTCCATTTATTACACACAAACTTTAGTGACAAACTTGATGCACAAAGCACAGTTAGCACCTAGACCGACAATGTTTTGAGGCCAGTATGAGCCAGAGACAGGGTACTACACTAGTAGGAAGTGTGGGGAAGTGAGGACCATAAAACTGCGTCACTAGGTGATAGTTATAGTGCCTGGAGGTGCCTAAAAACCACTCCAAATGCATAATTCTGCACTTAATAACAAAATTCAGCATTTAATTATGCTAGTAGTGTGCAAAAACTTGACAAAATAGTCCTGTATACTTTCCAAAGTGTCGGGAATTAAATGTGTCACAAAAAGTATTATAAAAGACACCTTACGGATTAATTAAGCACTTTAACGGAACAACACCCAACCGAACAACCGGACTTTACCCGGAACACAAAAATATTGTCAAACACATTGTTTTTATTTTTCTAAGCTAGTTAAGGTCCCCGAACACCCTAACACTCTATATATCACATAACACACCATAAACCACTAACTATAACATTTGAATTCTAACTAGATTTGTAACCAAACATTGAAACCCAACCCTATACCCCCCCCCCCCCCGGAGACGGTTACCATTGGTGTCCCCACCCCTGGATTTGTTCAATATTTTAATGTGATTATGTTGGGGATTTAGAAGCATATTGCACAAAGGTTAAAGGGGTAAGAATGGTTTATAAAAAGGCACTTGGGATTATAGGAATTCTTATCCTCACAACTCAAACATCAACTCCTCTCTCTTCCCTCTTGCTTGTTCGGCCGAGACCACCCACAACCACCATCATCGCCATCAAGTTTCATTCCAAGCAATCTCTAGTGATCCGAAGGTGGTAGTGATCATACAAACAAGCTTGGTGTGTTCGGAAGTTGAAGGACCTCTCTCATCTTCTTTTATCCACCACATTTCATCACTTGAACTCCCCTAGCCTTGAGCTAGTGGTAAGAACTTAGATCCTTGCATTTTACACATAGTGTAATCACATTGGAATTTGTAATTTAAATACGAATAATCAAGAATGAAGGAAAAACTTCTTGAAATTTATATTTTCATTACAAACATAGTTGAAATATGTACATTGTTTTTGAAAATAAACAGAAAATGTAGAGGTTCAAATGATCATAAGTGCTTGATCATTAGCTTGAGCCTCATTGACGTTGAACGCTCGTCCATTAGCATTGGCTAGCTTGGGGCAGTTTCGCTTGAAATGATTTAAATCACCACAATTGAAACATGCTCGAGAGCGAGTTTAAGTAAGGGCTGCTCAGTTCCGGACAAGATAGATCACAGCTAGATGTCCAAATAGACCATAGATTATACACTGGCGGCAAGGAGAATTTGTTGCGTGATGATAGTTGCAATGGTTGCACCGACGTTGTTTTTCACGATAAAATCCCTTAAAGGGTACTGAGTTTAGTGGAACCGGTGCGGGTATTGCATAATTCTTTGAAGTCTTACTCTTCTTAGAATTTTTAGAAGACTCAACCTTTGTCTCCTTTGAATTCTCTTTAGTAGTTTCAGTGTTTCGTTTCTTGTCTCCTTTTTGAAAAAGTTTCCCTTTTCTAACCTCGGAGTCGGTTAGGGTTGCGGCTAATTCCTTAGCCTACCTAAGGGTTGCAGGTTTGCTGCTAGTGACAATGTCTTGGAGAGGATCAGGTGAGCCATCAATGTATTTTTCAATGGCCTGATCTGTCACACCCCGACCACGTAAAACAACAAAACGTGGCGGAAACGTCGGGGAGTGTTGTAACAGAATCATTGTTTCACAACCATGGATTAAACAAATTTCGTTTTATTGAATTAAATGAGTTACAATGTCTTAACAATAAAGAAACATAACAAAAATTAACTAGTCTTGCATCTTTTAGTGTCACTAAGGCCTCGTCCAATCCTATGTGAGCATGCATCAATATCATCATCAAACATCATCAACTATAGCACCTGAAACACATGTGAAAATACATCAGCATAAAAATGCCGGCGAGTACATAGGTTTTATGAAAAATAGGATTCATGACCTAGGTTTGAGAAAATGTTTAACAAAAACTTGTCATGAATCCAGTTTAAGTGTTTGCTTTTATAAAATGTTTGAAAATCGATGATAGATATGTATAGTTAAAAAGAATGATGTAAGGTTAAATGAATAACCAAGTAAAAAAAATGAGTTTGTATAAAACAAACTGTTTTGTAAAACAATGTCTTGTAAAAAAATATGTTATTTGTGTAAAGATGTATAATTCCAAATGAATGATTTAAATAATGCTACGCCATGTAATATAATACAAGCACTTATATATAGGAAATACCAGCGGCGTATCCACCATGCTTGTATCACATTACACACGCCTCGTTACTCAAATCACTTACCCACATAAACCACCAATGTAAATTGCCCATGTCTAAACCGTTGTCAAATGTCAATCAAGTAATGTGTAAACAAAATGTCATGTATGGCAAGTGAAATATGTAATAACCAAACCATAGGTAAGAATGCACAAACAATGTACTAAGTATGTGACGGGTGGACATACATAGCATGATACCAAGTATAAGATGTCTTGTAAAACGATGTACTAAGTATGATAAACATACATAGCATGAAATGTCATGTAAAACGATGTACTAAGTATGCTAAGTAAACATACATAGTAAAAACACAATGAAATCATGTACTAATAGTGTACTAATGAACATAGCAAGTATATGATATAAAAGCATGAAAGTAACAAGTCGGCACATGTGTTTCACCCCAAAATGTTTGAAAAACAGTAAAAGAGGGGTCTATGTACTCACTTGAGATTGCTTAGAAGTCCTAGGATAACCACCAAGCAAAGCTAGAAGATCACGGAATCAAACGGCACCTATATAGGTATCTACATTAATGAACGGACCTATCGGAGGATCGGGTAGTACGAGGGTTTGTAAACCAAATAAGTATGGGAACTTATGTAATATGGTTTAACAAAGCCTACATACTAAAACGAAACCTAACCTAAGTGCTTACGACCCACGACGACCCGTTTAGGTAGCTTACGCTAGTTTAACGCGTCGTTTGCGTAAAACGCGTTCGGAAAGTCTAACTAGTCCTATGACAAGTATTATATGCCTTAACATGTCTAATATTGTTGCTAAATCAGTTTAGATGTCAAAAATTACGTTACATAGGCTTAAAATGAATTTTGGCGCAAAAAGGGTATTTTGGCAATTTACCTAAGGCATAAGAACTACTTATCATACAACTACTTAAACGATGTGACCATAAGGTATAACCTCGGAAGGTTATTCCCTATACAACTATGGTCACCTAAAGTGTTTGGTCGGATCCTAAAGATCGACCAATTGGGTCGGGTTCGTGAGTATAAGCGATTGATTAGATCGCTTACCTTTACGACCCTAAACAAGCACAAATCTAAAAGCGACGAGCTAAACATGCTAGAACATGTTTAGTAGAGTTAGAAAACAAGTTTGGTATTAAAACAAACGGTTTTAATACCCTAGAGTAGTTTGGTTACAAAATACGCGAGAAAACGCATTTTGGCCGAAACTGCGACTCGTCACTGAGCCTAGATAACGTGGTAATCAGTAGGTATAGTCACTGGGGACTATGACCATCGTGATTACGCTCACGTTATGAAGTTCAAATGAACTTCGCATTGACCATAAACTGGTTAATGCAGAAAGTCAAACGCAGTTTGACTTTAACGCTAAAACGAACGAAAAACGCGAAAGAATACTTACAGAAGGTCCCCGCAAGATTCGAACCCGATTCACTCTCAGGTAGGAAGCATATACTTCCACTTAGAGAGTGTAGAATCAGATTCAAATGTGAGGAAGAATGAAATGGGTGAGGGTATTTATAGATTTCCTTGAACCGTTAAGATCGTTCGTCGAAAAACGTGATTTGATCTAGACCTTAC
Source organism: Helianthus annuus (assembly GCF_002127325.2). Taxonomy (NCBI): domain Eukaryota; kingdom Viridiplantae; phylum Streptophyta; class Magnoliopsida; order Asterales; family Asteraceae; genus Helianthus; species Helianthus annuus. The sequence continues at coordinate 157,242,313 of NC_035440.2, read as the reverse complement.
ATGTGGGCACATGGTTTTCAAAAACCATGGGAGCCCCTAATGTGGACTATGTTCATTGAATACCATCCCATGGTTTTGCAAAACCATGGGTGAAAACAATTAACACTTCAAAATGGACTAGGTTCATTGAATCTGCCAGAAATTTCAAAAATGGTCCCTACACTTGTAAAACTTGATTTTTTGGCACTTTTAAACCCCTTTAACCTCATTTCAAGGCTCTAAAATTGTGACACTTCGGATTTTCCCGGATAACCTTTCGATGTAGCATGTGTGTACGTAATCTATTAAAATGAAAATTTGAACTATTGTGTTACATGTTATGTGTATTTATGTATATGTGTATATAGATATATATGTGCGTGTTATATATTAGAGCCGAAACCTCAACCCGACTCGAGACATACTCGGTCTCGAGTGAACAGCAAGTGTTGGGCCGGTTAGGGCCTTGTGACCGAGAACCCAACCCGGAACCCCCTAGCCCCAACTCGAGATCCTATATAACCCAACCCTCACACCCTTTTTCCATTTTTCACCCTCATCTCCTCTCACTAAACCCTAAAACCCTAAGATCATCAACCTCCTCTCATCTCCTCTTCCTACTTGGAACCAACCGGAGACACCAAGACCCCCAGATCGAGCTCAAGATCACCACCCGAAAGTCGATTCATTGGATCTTCACACCCTTACATCTAACCGGTTAGTATACTATAGTTGTTTGCCTCAAAATGATGGTTCTTGATGCTTAAACTATTTTGAGTAGTTGGATGTTGGTTTATTTTGTTTGAAAGGTGATAGATTGTTATGATAAATCAAACAATGTGTTGTGTGAGCTAAATGCATGACTTGAAATAACTAAATGATATAGATATAAGCTAGGGTGAATATTATGTGTTTATATGTTCTTGTGTCATACATGCTAGAAATAGGATCAAGTATGAAATCTAGTTGGGTAACTTGGCATGCTTCGAATGTTTTGGATGTGTGTAACGTAGGGCTGCTAGAAATGCCGATATTATTGCAAATGAAAGGTGGAGAATACTTGTTTTGGGTCGGTTAAAGGATAGTCTAGACATGATGAACATTTGGTGATTTTGATGAACAATTTGAATATGTTATGAACATGATGAATATTTGAAATTCTGCTTGTTTGATCTGTTTTGGAGTATATTCAGACAACAAAACATGTTAGTGGGAATAGTACACAAATTACATAAAAATGCAATACCATTGGATAGTACACTGCACAGGTTCTAGAAGGATTCAGGTGCACGCAACGGCGGTTGCGAGTCGGAACCCTCGGTTGCGACTCGAGACCACATCAAGTCTTGTCGAGATCTCCCGGTTGCGAGTCGCAATCAACGCGTATCGAATCCGGTTGCGAGTCGTAACCACTGCTGCTAAGTCGGAACCGCTAGTTGCGAGTCGTAACCTCTGGTTGCGACTCGTAACCAAAACGTGACGAACCGAGACCTCGGTTGCGAGTCGTAACCTCGGTTGCGAGTCGCAACCACCCTTGTCTCGACTGGGCTACTTTGTTGTTATTGGGCCTCGACTGTTGGGCTTCCTGTTGACTGGGCTACGTGTTATTGCTGCTGATTGTATGTTTAGGGCTGATAACCCAACTGTTTGTGTATTCGCATGTTATACGTGTTTGCTATATGTATTGCCATACGTGTTCGCTATGTGTTTACTTGTACCCGACTTGACCCATATTTGGTAACCATGTTAGGACGTGGTGACCAACATACTTGACCGGGTAAAATAATCTACCGAGCAACCCAAGGTGAGTTCACAACTTAAAAGCATGCGTCCCGGTGGTTTGGGACACGAGACTAAAACAACCCTATCCCCTTGTAAAGGGGATACCATTTACATTCCTTCCCTAGTTACTGGGAACAAACTTACTTTTCCTTCCCTTGTCATTGGGAAACCTTTTAGTTAATTACTGTTTATACGGAATGCAACCAAACGGCACTAAACGCAACTCTATCACTCAAGTCCCTACTACATAATACCGATTAGTCGCCGGGGCCAGGCGAACGGGTTATTAGTTGATAGCGCTATTTAGGTTTTACCAACCTCACACCGTGCCATGGTATGGGATCGGTCGTGAACTAATGTACTCAGGCATCCGTCAATGATGATAGAACATTGACATCGGGGCATCCTGCGGAAACGCAAACGGTTACCTAGTGTTCGGTATTGGAAAAACAGTTTAGTCGCTAACTTTTGGGGTAGCTCCCCATGGCATGTATAAACGGATAAATTAACTGGTGAAACGAGTTTTTGGTAATTAAAACTGGACAACTAGTGAACTCACTCAGCATTATTGTTGACCCCTTACTGCATGCTTTGCAGGTGGCCAGTGACTGGAGCAGCTGCTTGGGATGTGTAGTGGTCGTCTGCCCGTGCGTTGGGCATTTATCATCCTTACCTTATGAACATTGTTTAAAACTGTTTAATTATGCTTCCGCTACTTTTTACTCTGAACTTGAAACATTGAACTCTAAACTTAACACTTGCTAATCGTATGGTTAGTAAGTACTATTTGAATATCAAATTTTATCATTCAGTATGATTGGTGGCTGGATCCTGGTCAGTCACGCCCTCGAAGCGGGTGTTACCCGCAGGTGGAATTTGGGGGTGTGACAGATTGGTATCAGAGCCATTGGTTATAGTGAACTTGGTTTTAAAAAGGGGAAAATCTTTTTGAGAAAAACCAGACTATAACCCGTGACTCGTGACGACACTACACTCCAAGTGCAAGGCTCGACTTATCTGACCTCGTAGCTCGGACCCATATGTACTTGCTTAATTGTCTTATGCTTTCTGCTTTACTATACGTACTAGTTTGCCTGATTAGATAGATACGCCTCCTCTCTTCTATCTTATTCTCGCTATGTTACGACACCACACTCATACTATGTTTTCTGGTTATGAAGACAATGAGTGGACGCGGACGAGGAAACGTCAACATGACTCAGGCTCAGTTCACTAACCTGCTCAACACGGTGGCTGCAGCTTTCGCAGCTCACCCTATAGGTAAGCTCGTTGTTTTAGGTTGTTTAGATCCTACCGCCACATCGTCTTTTCACCTCTAAACCTATTTCGCTTCACTCCTCACAACAGGTCAGCCTGCGCCTGTGCAACCACGTGTTTGTACCTTCAAGACCTTCATGGATTGCAAGCCTCTTCCATTCAGTGGCACTGAGGGTGCCATAGGTCTCCTGCACTGGATCGAGAAGGTCGAAGCTGTCTTCGCTGTCTGCGAGTGTCCCCCTGCTAATTGGGTGAAGTTTGCTACTGGTACTCTTGAGGGCAGCGCACTTTCATGGTGGAAGGCGCAAATTCAAATGCTTGGTTTGGAGACTGCTAACGCTACTGCATGGGAAGATTTCAAGGATATGATCAAGGATGAGTACTGTCACAGGGATGACATCCACAAACTCGAGGACGAGTACTATGAACTCAAGATGGTTGGGTCAGAGATTGAGACCTACACCAAGCTGTCCAACGACTATGCTACTCTTTGTCCAAACATGTCCTGACCCATGTATCGAAGGATCGAATTGTACATCAAGGGCTTAGTCCCGGAAATCAGGAGCCATGTAACCTCGGCCAACCTCACTGCCATACAGCCCGTGGTTCGTCTTGCCCACAAACTCACTAACCAGGCTGTGGAGGAGGGCAGGTTGCCCAAAAGGATCAGTGCTGCGGAAGGAACTTCTAGTGATGGTAAACGAAAGTGGGATGGAAATCAGGGCAAGGATGCTAACTCTACTCAAGCCCCAGCTCAGCAAAGGAAAACTGACAACAACAAGGGCACGCAGCAACAGGGTGGCTACCGGGGAAGCTACCCTAAGTGCAACAAGTGTAACAGGCACCACAATGGGGCATGTAACAAGGGCCAGTGTCAGCGATGCCACAAGATGGGGCACGAAGCCAAGGATTGTAGGAGTCAGTTCCCAGCAAGGCAGAATCAGCAACAACCCCAACAGCAACAGCAGCAGGGAAACAACCGGGCATGTTTTAAATGTGGGGCAACAGGGCACATGCGAAAGGATTGCCCTGAACTGAATCAGAATCGCAATAACAATCAGGGAGCTGGGAACAATGAGCAAAACAACAATGCTGGGAATGCAAGGGGAAGAGCTTTCGTGATTGGAGCTGGTGAAGCAAGGAACGATCCCAATGTCGTGGCGGGTAAGTTCCTACTTGATGATCGTTATGTTTCTGTGTTATTTGATTCCGGTGCCGATGCCAGTTATGTGTCCCTTCGCATTAGTAAGAAACTTAAGCACTCGCCCGCATTATTAAGTTCTAAGCACGTCGTCGAGATAGCTAATGGTAGGAACATCGAGGCCACGCACATGATCCACGACTGCACCCTAGAATTGTCTGGCCACACGTTTAGTATCGATCTTTTCCCCGTCAAACTTGGAAGCTTCGACGTCGTCATTTGTCACACCCCCAAAATCCACCTGCGGAGTATCACCGCTTGGGAGCGTGACTGACCAGGATCAAGCCATCAATCATATTGAACATAGCATAATATAAATAAAATAGTTCGTAAAACCTCATTCAATACAATTGATGTTCCAAACCAAACATAGTATCAACAGCGGAAGCATAAGTAAATAACCCAAAGTAAACCATAAGTTCAAATATTCGAAATGTTAACATAGTGTTCATGATCCGTTGCCCACAACGACCCGCTTCTCCAGTGCAAGCTCCATAAGTACCTAAGGTCCTGCAAGGCATGTAACAGAATGATCAACAAACTAGTTGAGCGAGTTCACAGTAAGTAAGTGCGTAACAGTAAGTAACGGGTGGCTCTACTGGGCCGATAGTAAGTTATACAGGTGGGGGCTTCCCATGTTATGTGACCACTAGACTATTCGTATCAACTACTCATATCATCCCTGTTCTTCTTCCGAGAACAGTAGCGCGTATGGGGTGTACGTAGGTCTTACGTACGTATCCTTCATAACCGAGGATAGGAGACGCGGGGGTGTACGTGGGTTTCACGTACGTATCCTTTGTACCGAGGATAGAAGTAAGTAATGCGTACACGTAGGTTTTACGTGCGTGCCTGACATCCGAGGCAGTAATGGCATATGACCACGTAGGTGTTATCCTAACCTACGGAACCGTCCTGACATCCGAGGACCATGGTAGGTGATAGTCTAGGAAAAGCATATATACGTTCTTAGTCAATGGTAACCTTTATCCCATTCCCACGACCCGAGAATCCCATGCCTTAGTAGGAGTGTGAACTCACCTTGGTTTGCTCGGTATGCTAGGTTATGCACTCACAAGTAATTAATCAAGTCCTATTGTATGCACGTATAACAAATCAGTACATGTTCGCAATGATACGCATGTAATCTAATGTCACATAGTGCTTGATAGCCAATATCATGTATCAATCATGTATAACGTAACAGTTAACCCATTCATACAATTCACGTAATTCATATGAACATTTACAGGATCATGCACCTCTCAAAAACTCAGACAAGTATGGGGGGGGGTCTCCCCTGTTCAAAACTCGGATAGCACATGTAATCATACAACCTCGGACATATAATCAGCATGCAAACTCAGACATGGTCAATCATATTAAACTCGGTCCAAAGATGATACACTAAACTCGGACCATTAACAATCTATTAAGCTCGGACCATAAACAATACATATACTCGGACCAACATTTGAAGATTAAACTCGGACCTACATTTAAAAATTATACTCGGACCATTATAACTAAACTCGGTCCATTCACTTGATCCATTAAACTCGGTCACACATACATATATAAACTCAGACCCTTACAAACATCTAAACTCGGACCATTACAAACATCTAAACTCGGACATTAAGTTAAACTCGGGGGAGGGTTTCCTTCATTAAACTCGGACAATGTATGGTCCATTAAACTCAGACTTTTGTTATAGCCTTAAACTCGGACCAAGTATATTCACATGATACTCGGACCAAATCAATTCATTTAAACTCGGTCCATATGTAAAGCTTTATATTCGGACCATGCATTCATCAAATAAACTCAGACTATCATGTGGAATTCCATACATTGCACAGACTCCAAACAATCATAACAGTTACGTTTTTGCTAACATACGAACGTGAAACCCTAAATTCATACGTTTGCAATACACAGATCAAAGCAATGACCACTATGTCTACATCTCACACATCACAATCATCAAGCAATTGATTATCTGACTTATAATCTTCATAACACAACAATCAATCATCAATCAAAAACACAGAAGCATCATGTGGAGACTAGGGTTTACAAGCATTCAAGAATTAAACATTGTTAACATTCAAACGATTAATAACAAATGATAACACAATTACCTTGGATGATTCTAGAGGAATAGAGAAATCGAAAGTGATGATTGTCTTGGTGATGATGGTTGCCAGAGAATTAGAGGATTGCAAGTACGTGCTTTGGTTTCTTGGGAATGATTAGAGAATGATTAGGGAAGAGAATTAGGGTTATTAGTTGTTAAAGTTTCACTATCAACCCTAAGCACCCTTAAGTAATATTTATTACAGTTTCAACACCACATTCCATTATTTGACAAATCTTTCACAAGTTACACATAACCATGCACAACCACAAAACTCTATATTATATCAAAACATATATAGTTTCATAGCAAACCAATTGTGCAAGCAAACAATCTAAACAATCAATAAACGTGCAATAAATGCGAAATAGAATCTTGGAAATTCGAGTTGTCACATTATCCCCAACTTGAAAGAAATTTCGTCCCGAAATTTGGTACGCACTCACTGAGGAAGCTAGGTAAGCTGTATTGTTTACTGGTTTTCCTGGGGTGTCACATCATCCCCCCGTTGATTTGGAATTTCGTCCCGAAATTCAGTAGTAGTAGCTTCAGCCTCAGTAGTGGTTGCATTGGTTTCGAATAACTGGGGGTACTTTTCTTTCATTTGGTCTTCGCGTTCCCAGGTGTACTCCGGGCCACGTTGGGAGTTCCAACGAACTCGAACAAGAGGGATTCTCTTGTGTTTGAGGACCTTAACATCCCGGTCCGTGATTTCAACTGGTTCCTCGACGAACTGCAACCGCTCATCGATAGTGAGTTCCTTAAAAGGAACTATGAGGGTCTCATCTGATAGGCATTTCTTCAGATTCGACACGTGAAATACATTGTGAACTGCACCGAGTTCAGCTGGTAGGTTTAATCTGTAGGCTACTTTGCCAATTTTCTCAATGATCTCGAACGGTCCGACATACCGCGGATTTAATTTACCTCGTTTGCCAAAACGAACCACACCCTTCAGGGTGAGACTTTTAGTAAAACCCGGTCCCCGACCTGAAATTCCAATGGTCTCTTACGCTTATCCGCGTAGGCTTTCTGACGGTCGCGTGCTGCCGCCATACGTTGTCGTATCTGTGCGATCTTTTCTGTGGCGTCCACTACAATCTCTGGACCCGTAATCTGACTATCCCCCACCTCTGCCCAACAGAGAGGTGACCGGCATTTACGTCCGTACAATGCCTCGAATGGAGCGGCTTGTATGCTGGTGTGATAACTGTTATTGTACGAAAACTCCACCAATGGGAGGTGCTTTTCCCAGCCGTTGCCGAAATCGATAACGCATGCCCTAAGCATGTCTTTAAGTGTTTGAATCGTTCGCTCAGACTGCCCATCCGTCTGAGGATGATATGCTGTGCTCATGTCTAATCGTGAGCCGAAAGATTTATGCATTGCTTGCCATAGCTCTGACGTGAATCGTGCATCGCGATCCGAAATAATAGAGGTGGGCACTCCGTGCCTCGAAACAACTTCTTTAAGATAGACGTCTGCGAGAGTGGAGAACTTGTCCGTTTCCTTAATCGGCAGGAAGTGTGCAGACTTGGTGAGTCGATCAACTATGACCCATATGTATCGTTCCCACGCTGAGATCTAGGTAAGCCTGTAACAAAATCCATGGAAATTTCTTCCCATTTCCATTGCGGTATCTTAGGCTGCTGAAGTAGACCAGCTGGTTTCTGATATTCAACCTTGACTCTCGCACAGGTCAAGCATTTTCCAACGTACATAGCAATGTGGGCCTTCATGCTAGGCCACCAATAAGTAGTGCTGATGTCGTGGTACATTTTATCTGACCCTGGATGTACCGAGTAGCGAGACTTGTGAACTTCATCCATTACAAGTTCGCGTAAACCGCCATAGAGAGGGACCCAAATCCGGCCCGTTACATAGTAGGCGCCGTCTGCCTTTTGTTCCATTTGCTGTCGTGAGCCGCGTAAGGCTTCAGCCTTGACGTTTTCGGGTTTCAATGCTTCTATCTGGGCAGCTCGTATCTGTGCAGGAAGACTGGACTGAATAGTAAGCTGTAGCGCTCGCACGCGCTTAGGTAGGGTGTCCTTTCGACTGAGGGCGTCGGCCACAACATTGACCTTGCCTGGATGATACTTGATGGCGCATTCGTAGTCGTTCAGTAGTTCAACCCATCTCCGTTGACGCATATTCAAATCATTTTGCTTAAGAATATGCTCGAGACTCCTGTGATCGGTGTAAATTGTGCACCTGGTACCGTACAGGTAGTGTCGCCATATCTTAAACGCGAAAACAACAGCTCCCAGCTCTAAATCGTGCGTCGTATAGTTCCGTTCACAAATCTTGAGTTGCCGCGAAGCGTAGGCAATAACTTTATCACGCTGCATCAATGCGCAACCAAGCCCCTGTATCGATGCGTCACAATAAACCACGAAGCCATCTGTGCCCTCGGGCAGTGAGAGGATAGGTGCGCTGCATAGTCTGTCCTTCAGGTACTGAAAAGCCGTTTCTTGTGTATTACCCCAACGATAGGTAACACCTTTCTGTGTCAACATAGTAAGCGACTGTGCGATCTTGGAGAAGTCTTTGATGAATCGCCTGTAATACCCCGCCAAACCCATGAATTGGCGTATTTCTGTTGGTGTACGCAGTGCTGGCCAGTTCTTGATCGAATCCACCTTGGATGGATCAACATGAATCCCATCCCTGTTCACCACATGGCCTAAGAAGTGGACTTCACGAAGCCAGAAGTCGCATTTAGAAAACTTGGCGTACAGCTGTTCCTTTCGAAGAAGTTCCAGAATCAATCGTAGGTGTTGCTCGTGATCCTCCTGACTCTTGGAGTAGATCAGAATGTCGTCGATGAAGACAATGACAAACTTGTCAAGTTAAGGTTTGCACACCCTGTTCATAAGATCCATGAAGACTGCAGGCGCGTTCGTAAGCCCGAATAGCATGACCAGAAACTCGTAATGGCCGTAGCGAGTTCTGAATGCTGTCTTGGAGACGTCCTCATCCCGGACTCTCAGCTGATGGAAACCTGACCTTAGATCAATCTTAGAGTAGTAACTCGACCCTTGCAACTGGTCGAATAAGTCGTCAATGCGAGGAAGAGGATAGCGGTTCTTCACCGTGACCTTGTTCAGTTCGCGATAATCAATGCACATTCTGAAAGCGCCATCCTTCTTTTTCACGAATAGTACTGGAGCTCCCCAAGGCGAAAGATAGGTAGGATAAATCCCTTATCCAAGAGTTCTTATAGCTGCGTCGATAGTTCTTCCAATTCGGATGGAGCTAAGCGATACGGTGCGCGAGGTGTAGGTGCTGTCCAGAACTATAGGAATGAAGTCGATAGGGAACGTCTACCCAGCGAGGATAATATTACAACCCTGAACTATGTGTGGCCTCTAGGCTTGTACCATAAGCTAACACTACGACAGGTTTGGTGTTCAAGGGAGTTGGTGTACGTTTTAACATTCGACTAACTTTCAAAGACATATAATTGGTATTCACACCCGAATCAGACAATATAGTAACATAGAAGTCGACAAGAAGAAACTTACTCATTATTATGATAAGATCGTTCCTTGCGTCACCCTGACCAATCACGTACGCGCGGTTCCGGCGTCATTGTTTCCTCTGTTTTCCGCAACGCTATCACCATTGTCGTCCCTGTTTCCATGGTCGTGGTTCTGAGTCTGGTCCTGGTTCATATGCGGACAATGCCTCTTGTAGTGATCTTTAGCATCACACTGAAAACATCCTTTAAAACTTTGTTGTTGCTGTGGATTCTGTGAAGATTGAGGCGGTCGTTGTTGTTCTTGAGTTACAGGACGTGAGTTTCGACAATCCTTAGCTTCATGACCAATCTTGAGACACCGCTGGCAACGACCCCTGTTACACTGGCCACCGTGGTGTCTGTTACATTTGTTGCACCATGGGTGAATTTCTCGATATCTTTTCTGCCCATGACTACTAGAAAACTGCTGTTTGGGGCTCTGGTAGTCATCTATCTCTTGCTGCTGCGTCAGAGGCTGGACCAAAATTAATCCCGTGCTCAGGTTTTCATCCCACTTGCGTTTGTTATCTCTAGAAGCACATGAAGTATCAGTCTTAGCTCGTTTCGGTAGTTTGTTCTGTTCTACAGCCTGGTCTGTGAGACGATGAGCCAATCGAGTGGCTTGCTGGATAGTGCCAAGGTTAGCTGTGGTCATATGATTCTGAATTTCGGGCACCAGACCCTTGAGATACAGTTCGATGCGTTTGGTGGGAGGGTCTACCATAGTAGGACAAAATGTGGCTAACTCGTTTGATCTCAAGTTTGTGGATGTCCTCTCGACTGCAAAACTCTTCCTTAATTAAGTCCTTGAACTCGTTCCAGGGGGTGGCATTAGCAGCTGCCAGCCCTAACATCTGAACCTGTGCTTTCCACCAGGTTAATGCAACACCTTCGAGTGTTCTAGTAGCAAACTTTACCCTACGTGACTCAGGGCAATCATGCACCTCGAAGTCAGTTTCGAGTCTCTCGAACCAATGAAGGAGACCTTCAACCCCCTCAGTTCCACTGAAGGTACTAGGTTGACAATCCTTAAGATTTTTGAAGGTGCAAGCAGGTGACTGAACGTGTTGACCTCCTGCTTGTATGGCTGCCAGTGCCGCAGCAATTCGTTCGTTAATGAGAGCCGTCAACTGGGCTTGTGTCATGTTGATATGTCCGGCCATTGATCTTCACATCAAAGGCAACATAAGTGAGAAAGGTTCGCGAATAATGCAATGACAGGAGAGTGTAAGCACGTAAGTGTTCTCAAGCAATAACAAGTAGTGAGCAAAGTAATGTAAGCATACTACGAGCAAAGTTCTATGCAGTTCTAGCAAGCAGGTAACAAACATAAACCTTATTACCTAGGATGTCGAGTCTTGCACGTGGAGCGAAGCGTCGTTGTGGATCGTTGAGAGCACTGTTCTGGTTATAGTCTGGTTTTAATAAAAACGTTTTCCCATATTAAAACCAAGTTTTCTATAACCAATGGCTCTGATACCAATCTGTCACACCCCCAAAATCCACCTGCGGAGTATCACCGCTTGGGAGCGTGACTGACCAGGATCAAGCCATCAATCATATTGAACATAGCATAATATAAATAAAATAGTTCGTAAAACCTCATTCAATACAATTGATGTTCCAAACCAAACATAGTATCAACAGCGGAAGCATAAGTAAATAACCCAAAGTAAACCATAAGTTCAAATATTCGAAATGTTAACATAGTGTTCATGATCCGTTGCCCACAACGACCCGCTTCTCCAGTGCAAGCTCCATAAGTACCTAAGGTCCTGCAAGGCATGTAACAGAATGATCAACAAACTAGTTGAGCGAGTTCACAGTAAGTAAGTGCGTAACAGTAAGTAACGGGTGGCTCTACTGGGCCGATAGTAAGTTATACAGGTGGGGGCTTCCCATGTTATGTGACCACTAGACTATTCGTATCAACTACTCATATCATCCCTGTTCTTCTTCCGAGAACAGTAGCGCGTATGGGGTGTACGTAGGTCTTACGTACGTATCCTTCATAACCGAGGATAGGAGACGCGGGGGTGTACGTGGGTTTCACGTACGTATCCTTTGTACCGAGGATAGAAGTAAGTAATGCGTACACGTAGGTTTTACGTGCGTGCCTGACATCCGAGGCAGTAATGGCATATGACCACGTAGGTGTTATCCTAACCTACGGAACCGTCCTGACATCCGAGGACCATGGTAGGTGATAGTCTAGGAAAAGCATATATACGTTCTTAGTCAATGGTAACCTTTATCCCATTCCCACGACCCGAGAATCCCATGCCTTAGTAGGAGTGTGAACTCACCTTGGTTTGCTCGGTATGCTAGGTTATGCACTCACAAGTAATTAATCAAGTCCTATTGTATGCACGTATAACAAATCAGTACATGTTCGCAATGATACGCATGTAATCTAATGTCACATAGTGCTTGATAGCCAATATCATGTATCAATCATGTATAACGTAACAGTTAACCCATTCATACAATTCACGTAATTCATATGAACATTTACAGGATCATGCACCTCTCAAAAACTCAGACAAGTATGGGGGGGGGGGGTCTCCCCTGTTCAAAACTCGGATAGCACATGTAATCATACAACCTCGGACATATAATCAGCATGCAAACTCAGACATGGTCAATCATATTAAACTCGGTCCAAAGATGATACACTAAACTCGGACCATTAACAATCTATTAAGCTCGGACCATAAACAATACATATACTCGGACCAACATTTGAAGATTAAACTCGGACCTACATTTAAAAATTATACTCGGACCATTATAACTAAACTCGGTCCATTCACTTGATCCATTAAACTCGGTCACACATACATATATAAACTCAGACCCTTACAAACATCTAAACTCGGACCATTACAAACATCTAAACTCGGACATTAAGTTAAACTCGGGGGAGGGTTTCCTTCATTAAACTCGGACAATGTATGGTCCATTAAACTCAGACTTTTGTTATAGCCTTAAACTCGGACCAAGTATATTCACATGATACTCGGACCAAATCAATTCATTTAAACTCGGTCCATATGTAAAGCTTTATATTCGGACCATGCATTCATCAAATAAACTCAGACTATCATGTGGAATTCCATACATTGCACAGACTCCAAACAATCATAACAGTTACGTTTTTGCTAACATACGAACGTGAAACCCTAAATTCATACGTTTGCAATACACAGATCAAAGCAATGACCACTATGTCTACATCTCACACATCACAATCATCAAGCAATTGATTATCTGACTTATAATCTTCATAACACAACAATCAATCATCAATCAAAAACACAGAAGCATCATGTGGAGACTAGGGTTTACAAGCATTCAAGAATTAAACATTGTTAACATTCAAACGATTAATAACAAATGATAACACAATTACCTTGGATGATTCTAGAGGAATAGAGAAATCGAAAGTGATGATTGTCTTGGTGATGATGGTTGCCAGAGAATTAGAGGATTGCAAGTACGTGCTTTGGTTTCTTGGGAATGATTAGAGAATGATTAGGGAAGAGAATTAGGGTTATTAGTTGTTAAAGTTTCACTATCAACCCTAAGCACCCTTAAGTAATATTTATTACAGTTTCAACACCACATTCCATTATTTGACAAATCTTTCACAAGTTACACATAACCATGCACAACCACAAAACTCTATATTATATCAAAACATATATAGTTTCATAGCAAACCAATTGTGCAAGCAAACAATCTAAACAATCAATAAACGTGCAATAAATGCGAAATAGAATCTTGGAAATTCGAGTTGTCACATTATCCCCAACTTGAAAGAAATTTCGTCCCGAAATTTGGTACGCACTCACTGAGGAAGCTAGGTAAGCTGTATTGTTTACTGGTTTTCCTGGGGTGTCACATCATTGGTATGGATTGGTTATCCAAACATCGCGCTGAGATCCTCTGTAAAGAGAAAGCAGTTCGTATACCTCGTCGTTCTGGCCAACCCCTCATCGTCAAAGGCAACAAAGGTGGAGAAGTTACAGGCATTATCTCGCTCCTAAAAGCCCAGAAGTGTTTACAAAAAGGGCACACCGCTATCCTCGCACTCGTCACCAACACCCACGAAAAGGAAAAGAGGATTGAAGATTTTCCTGTAGTACGCGACTATCCTGAGGTATTTCCTGAGGAACTACCTAGACTCCCTCCCCACCGTCAGGTCGAATTCCAAATCGAGCTAGCTCCCGGAGCAACACCCATAGCTCGTGCACCGTACCGTCTAGCTCCTGCAGAACTGAAGGAACTCTCCACGCAATTACAGGAACTTTTGGATAAAGGATTTATCCGTCCTAGTTCATCACCCTGGGGAGCCCCAGTACTCTTTGTCAAGAAGAAGGATGGCACATTCCGAATGTGCATCGACTATCGTGAGTTGAACAAGGTTACCATCAAGAATCGTTACCCTCTCCCGCGCATCGACGACCTATTCGATCAGCTGCAAGGATCGAGCTACTATTCTAAGATCGACCTACGGTCAGGTTATCATCAGTTGAGAGTACGTGATGAAGATATTTCCAAGACTGCGTTTAGGACCCGTTATGGTCACTATGAATTTCTCGTCATGCCTTTTGGAATGACTAACGCACCTGCAGTGTTCATGGATCTTATGAACCGCGTATGTAAGCCTTACCTCGACAAATTCGTGATTGTGTTTATCGACGACATCCTGATTTATTCGAAAAGTCAGGAGGAGCATGAACAACACCTACGCCTTATTCTGGAACTCCTTCGCAGCGAGCAGCTGTACGCCAAGTTCTCGAAGTGCGACTTCTGGCTTCGAGAGGTCCATTTCCTTGGGCATGTGGTCAACAAGGACGGAATTCACGTCGACCCCGCTAAGATCGACTCGATAAAGAACTGGCCTACACCTAAGACTCCCACTGAAGTTCGCCAATTCTTGGGATTAGCAGGTTACTACCGCAGATTCATTCAGGGATTCTCAAAGATTGCACAACCCCTCACTATACTCACTCAGAAAGGCGTCGCCTACAAGTGGAATGAAGCACAGGAATCTGCTTTTCAGAGGCTTAAGGATAACCTCTGTAGTGCTCCTATTCTCTCATTGCTTGAGTGTTTGTTGCATTCAACTGGTTATATTTACGAATCAGATCGTGTATAACCTTCCAGAAAGCGATTTAAAGCCCGAAATCAAACAAGAATTAATATGTGCAAACGATACACATATTTACACAAAATCCCAAGTATGAAATACAATATTTCATTGATTTGGTATTTATTTGATGGTCGTGGTGACGCAGGTGTCACAGTCTCCCCTACTTTAGGAAATTTCGTCCCGAAATTTATTCGTAGGAGTCTGTCCGTGACTTTGTGTCAAATAACCACCAGAGATATGCAAGGGATAATCCTATCATTTCCTTAACGGACATTCTTCAGAAACGAAAATGAATGGACAGAGTCATTTTCAACAGATGCTTCCTCAGAAACAGAAATGAAAGGATAATCAAACGGATATTCATTTCCTTCAACGGATATTCTTCAGAAACGAAAATGAATGGACGGAGTCATTTTCAACAGATGCTTCCTCAGAAACAGAAATGAAAGGATAATCAAACGGATATTCATTTCCTTCAACGGATATTCTTCAGAAACGAAAATGAACAAACGGAGTCATTTCCAACGGTTGCTTCTTCAGAAACGGAAATGAAGGGATAATCAAACGGATATTCATTTCCTTCAACGGATATTCTTCAGAAGCGAAAATGAACAAACGGAGTCATTTCCAACGGTTGCTTCTTTAGAAACGGAAATGAAGGGATAATCAAACGGATATTCATTTCCATCAACGGATATTCTTCAGAAGCGAAAATGAATGGATGATCCATTTTCCTCAACGGATTCTTCATCAGAACGGAAATGAAGGATTAAACAAACGGATATTCATTTCCATCAACGGATATTCTTTAGAAGCGAAAATGAATGGATGATCCATTTTCCTCAACGGATTCTTCATCAGAACGGAAATGAAGGATTTAAACAAACGGATATTCATTTCCATCAACGGATATTCTTCAGAAGCAAAAATGAATGGATGATCCATTTCCCTCAACAGATTCTTCATCAGAACGGAAATGAAGGATTAAACAAACGCATATTCATTTCCATCAACGGATATTCTTTCAGAAGTGAAAAATGAGTAGCTAGTTCATTTTTCTTCAACGGGTGCTTCATCAGAATTGGAAATGAACAGGGTTCACTCTAGACGCATGACAAAACTCGCTGTGGTTTCTGTGCACTAAATTCCATAATTATGTACGCGTCCATAATAACGTAATTCCTTGCACAGTCCGCACAGTGCATTTCATAACGTGTAGGGGAAGAAAATCAAACCTGTAATGAGTGTGGCTAGACTACCATAGGGTCCTTTTAATTAGATCGACAAATGATCACTTTAATTTGACCACCAAGGAGTCTTTTCAGCTATATCATCACATGATATTCCTAACCAGATTTTTGGATCAATCTGTTTAACTAGACCACTCAAGGGGTCTAATTTATGGAATAGTACTTCACAACCCCATGTACTTAACTACAACGTAGAAGTCCATTAAGGATTTAAGATAGTACCTTTGGATATCCTACTATGAATCCCTTATACGAAGATATGGAAGATTCTACGAGGATTTGGATAACAGAAATTTGGATCACACAAAAACATAAAAGGGAACACATAAGCACATAATCACATAATTGATTAACTTGGTTATTAATTTGTTATCTTTGGACGCGGATACTTAAAGCACACCAGGAATCCAATCCGTGGATTTCATTTGGCACATTAATCACTTCCAAGAATCTATCTATGAAGATAGAAAAATCTTAATAGGAATTCGGTTTTGTCCTTATTGAATTGTAATGTACGTATTGAATCATATAGAGAATTCAATTAAGGGCTCCAATGAACGGTTCCCATCCATAAGGATCTAATTATGAGGATAGAAAGATCCTATATGGATTTTGGAATTTGTGAAACGAGAGGTGTTTCAGCACCTTGCACTAGGCGTGCTTAAGTCGATACACAAGGTAGAAAGTTCATGAGTTTGAGGCGCTAGATATGTCAAGGCGACATATGAAGCAGAAATTGAAGGTTGAGTAGCAGCAGGATTTGGTAACAGCTTTGCTTTGGATTGCAAAGCGGCACATGTTAACCAAATGTCCCCATCGTCCACCATGGGTACATTTGAAACAGGGTATTCGATCCGGATGATGACTACTACATTGATTGCACCAAGGAGCAGTTCCCTTATATGGCTTCATCCCTGAGGCGAGTCATCGTGATAGCTAAATCAACAGTCCTCTACAGTACGACGCCTATTTGCTGGGTAGTTGCAGCACCTGGTTCGGACATTTGAGTGTTGTTGCGATGAAGGGGCATCTTGAAGACAATGGAAGGCATAGGAGGAAACAAGCGAAAGATGACCAAAAGAGAATGACAACGCATGAAGATTGTGACCATTTGTTTGTTATCAAAGGCAAACAAATGAGACAGTGACTAATCAAAGTAAGCGGGTCAATATAATGTATCGCGAAGACATGCTCGCCTATAAGTGGACACTCACCCCAAGAGTTCCCAGGTAAGAGTGACTGGTCCGATACTGCGGATTTGTACGAACACTCTAGCCTTAGACAGAAGACCCAGGGTACAGGCACCCACTCTTCCAGTTTGCACGTGTTCACATTATTTAGACCCAAACTCTGACGAGATTTTGAAAACTTTGAAGGTTCGAAACCTTATAATAAATCATCCTAGAACAGATGATTAGTTTTCAAGGCAGATCAAATTTATGTTCTTGTTGTGATTGTCACCTAAGGATAAGTGACGGTATTGTTTTATGACTAAACGCAAGTAAACTCGCGTTAGGGTCCTAGGAAGGTTATAGTCTAGGTCAAAGCATTACTAATAACCTAATTCCCTATAACCATTGGCTCTGATACCAACTTTTCTGTCACACCCCGACCACGTAAAACAACAAAACGTGGCGGAAACGTCGGGGAGTGTTGTAACAGAATCATTGTTTCACAACCATGGATTAAACAAATTTCGTTTTATTGAATTAAATGAGTTACAATGTCTTAACAATAAAGAAACATAACAAAAATTAACTAGTCTTACATCTTTTAATGTCACTAAGGCCTCGTCCAATCCTATGTGAGCATGCATCAATATCATCATCAAACATCATCAACTATAGCACCTGAAACACATGTGAAAATACATCAGCATAAAAATGCCGGCGAGTACATAGGTTTTATGAAAAATAGGATTCATGACCTAGGTTTGAGAAAATGTTTAACAAAAACTTGTCATGAATCCAGTTTAAGTGTTTGCTTTTATAAAATGTTTGAAAATCGATGATAGATATGTATAGTTAAAAAGAATGATGTAAGGTTAAATGAATAACCAAGTAAAAAAAATGAGTTTGTATAAAACAAACTGTTTTGTAAAACAACGTCTTGTAAAAAAATATGTTATTTGTGTAAAGATGTATAATTTCAAATGAATGATTTAAATAACGCTACGCCATGTAATATAATACAAGCACTTATATATAGGAAATACCAGCGGCGTATCCACCATGCTTGTATCACATTACACACGCCTCGTTACTCAAATCACTTACCCACATAAACCACCAAT
Organism: Helianthus annuus; assembly: GCF_002127325.2. Lineage (NCBI taxonomy): Eukaryota > Viridiplantae > Streptophyta > Magnoliopsida > Asterales > Asteraceae > Helianthus > Helianthus annuus. Next base: position 157,223,712 of record NC_035440.2, on the reverse strand, counting down.
GTAAATTGCCCATGTCTAAACCGTTGTCAAATGTCAATCAAGTAATGTGTAAACAAAATGTCATGTATGGCAAGTGAAATATGTAATAACCAAACCATAGGTAAGAATGCACAAACAATGTACTAAGTATGTGACGGGTGGACATACATAGCATGATACCAAGTATAAGATGTCTTGTAAAACGATGTACTAAGTATGATAAACATACATAGCATGAAATGTCATGTAAAACGATGTACTAAGTATGCTAAGTAAACATACATAGTGAAAACACAATGAAATCATGTACTAATAGTGTACTAATGAACATAGCAAGTATATGATATAAAAGCATGAAAGTAACAAGTCGGCACATGTGTTTCACCCCAAAATGTTTGAAAAACAGTAAAAGAGGGGTCTATTGCTTAGAAGTCCTAGGATAACCACCAAGCAAAGCTAGAAGATCACGGAATCAAACGGCACCTATATAGGTATCTACATTAATGAACGGACCTATCGGAGGATCGGGTAGTACGAGGGTTTGTAAACCAAATAAGTATGGGAACTTATGTAATATGGTTTAACAAAGCCTACATACTAAAACGAAACCTAACCTAAGTGCTTACGACCCATTACGACCCGTGTAGGTAGCTTACGCTAGTTTAACGCGTCGTTTGCGTAAAACGCGTTCGGAAAGTCTAACTAGTCCTATGACAAGTATTATATGCCTTAACATGTCTAATATTGTTGCTAAATCAGTTTAGATGTCAAAAATTACGTTACATAGGCTTAAAATGAATTTTGGCGCAAAAAGGGTATTTTGGCAATTTACCTAAGGCATAAGAACTACTTATCATACAACTACTTAAACGATGTGACCATAAGGTATAACCTCGGAAGGTTATTCCCTATACAACTATGGTCACCTAAAGTGTTTGGTCGGATCCTAAAGATCGACCAATTGGGTCGGGTTCGTAAGTATAAGCGATTGATTAGATCGCTTACCTTTACGATGTCACACCCCGACCACGTAGAACATACAAAACGTGGCGGAAACGTCGGGGAGTGTTGTAACAAAATCAATTGTTTCAAATCCATGGCAAATGAAGTTTCGTTTTATAAATCAAACATGAAAGTTTACATTGTCTGAACAAGAATCAAAGTGTACATAACATGAATTAACTAGTTCTTGTCTCGTTTTAAGTCACTAAGGCACAGGTCCGCCTAAGTATGTCTTGATAAGTCCTATGCATCATCTCCTGAAAACACATGTGAAAATAGGTACGTCAGCATAAAAATGCCTGTGAGATACATTGGTTTTGTGAAAACGGAATTCATGACTTGAGTTTGAGAAAATGTTTAGTCATGAACCTCGTATTTTGCTTTGTCTTGTAAATCATTTGAAAAACGGTAAGATCAAATGATATGTATAAATAAGAGAACAATGCCTGGTTAACTGAATAACCATGTAAAAAGAGTTTGTATAAGATTTGTTGTTTGTAAATCAATGTCTTGTGAAAAGCGTGTTATTTGTATAAAATGTTCTATGTCTTAAATTGAAATGATTCAAATAACGCTACGATATGTAATACCATACAAACACTTATATATAGGAAGTACCAGCGGCGTATCCACCATGCTTGTATCATATTACACATGCCTCGTTACTTAAATCACTTACTCAAACCAAACCATCAAGATGAAATGTTTAACAACGGTAGAAATGTTTATGTATAGTCAAATGGTTACAACGGTTCAAAATTTAGTATAATGTGTTCATATGCTGGATGAGCATATGCAACAGAAATGCAATGTGAAACAATGTACTACGTATGCACACAATGGGCGTACGTAGCATGAAATGTATTGTAGAGTACAACGGTTCAAAATGTAGTGTAATGTGTTCATATGCTGGATGAGCATATGCAACAGTAATGCAATGTGAAACAATGTACTAAGTACGCACACAATGGGCATACATAGCATGTAATGTAAGACGATGTACTAAGTACGCACACAATGGGCATACATAGCATGAAATGTAAAGCGATGTACTAAGTACGCACACAATGGGCATACATAGCATGTGATGTAAAACGATGTACTAAGTACGCACACAATGGGCATACATAGCATGAAATGTAAAGCGATGTACTAAGCACGCACACAATGGGCATACATAGCATGAAAATGTAATGTAAAGTGTTGTGCTAAGTATGCACACGATGGACATACATAGCATAAACACAATGAAATCATGTACTATATATGTACTATCGAACATAGCAAGTATATGATGTGAAAACAGGAAAGCATGAAAGTAACAGATAGGCACATGTGTTTCACCCCAAAACAGTTTGGAAAACAGTAAAAAAGGGGTTCAATGTACTCACCTGAGATTGCTTTGAATTCCTTGTATAATAACCAGATAATGCTGGTGATCACGGGATATCAAACGGCACCTAATAGGTAGCTATATTAATATACCGGACCAAAATCGGAAGGATCGGATAGTATGCGGGTTCGTAAACCAAACGAGTATGGAGACTCGTGTAATATGGTTTAACAAAGCCTACATACTAAAATTGTCACACCCCCAAAATCCACACGCGGAGTATCACCGCTTGGGAGCGTGACTGACCAGGATCAAGCCACCAATCATATTGAACATGCAATTAATATCAAGTAAAATAAGAGTAAACCATCCATTCAACACGAAAGGTGTTCAAACAAAACCATAGTTTTAAAATGTAGCGGAAGCATAGTAAATAATCCAGTAGTAGTTAACAATTTTAAGTGTCATAATAGTTCAAAAGAAAAGCCACGATCCTTGTCCACAACGACCCGCTTCTCCAGTGCAAGCTCCAAGTACCTAACGATCTGCAAGGCATGTAACAGAATGATCAACGAACTAGTTGAGCGAGTTCACAGTTAATAGTTTAGTTTGGGTAATAATGCGTTCGTTCAATTAAGTCTCATATCGTATCAGTTCCATCGCGGCCTCACAGGCATGTGTGCGAAGATTAGGTTCATTAGTTCGCGACCGTAGTCTTTACCGACCAGGGTGTGTGCGAAGGCAATTTATCAGTTCGTTCGCGACCATAGTCTTTACCGACCAGGGTGTGTGCGAAGGCAGTTGAGTAGTTCGTTCGCGACCATAGTCTTTACCAACCAGGGTGTGTGCGAAGGCAGTACGACAAGTATCATTTAAGCATGCACAAACAATCATCCAACCCATTCCCACCCTGGGAACCCATGCCTTGGCTGTGTGAACTCACCTTGGTTTGCTCGGTATGCTAGGTTATGCACTCACAAGTAATTAGTCACGTCCTATTGTATGCACGTATAACAAATCAGTTCATGTTCGCAATGATACGCATGCAATTTAATGTTCACATAACAGTCAGTTTGCATATCGGCACAACACGTATTGTTTCACATCAAACCATCAGCTAGTGTACACGAATACCAATGTTAACATTCATCACTAAGCATGGCATGCCAAATAAATCAAACATACATTCCAACATTCAAAATATGTTCACAATTATATATCTTTCGGTCCACCTTTATCTTTCGGTACATTAGTGATCTTTCGACAAGCAGTTATCACAGTTATCCTTCGGACCGAATGTTATGTTTCGAACCAATGCCATCTTTCGACCAACTGTCATCTTTCGGTCAACCTAATTATGTTTCGGTCAATGCTATCCTTCGGTCAACACTATTATGGTTCGGTCAAAGCTATCCTTCGACAACAACTATGTTTCGAGTAGCAAGTATCTTTCGATACATATCAGTTACGTTTGATCACAACCAGTTACGGATATCACGCAGTCAATTACAGAAACAGAAACCCTAATCATCTACAGCCGTCATCATCATTAACAAGCACATTTCATATATTCAATCTCAAGAACCCTAACCGAAAATCATGAACAATAACCATATTCATTCGGATTACTATTAAGACATAACAACCTCATGTAAACTGATTTCATAATAGCCCGATTTCACTAATATATCAGCAAGTTATCAATCCGGAGCATACATCGTCACAGTAACATAACAAGCACCATTGAATCGATTTAAACTTATTATCATGCCATACAACTACAAGATCATCTTTATACGGTTCATATCATTCAACATACAATCAATTCTAATCGTTCTTAATCAAAGCATGTAATAATAATAACATCATGTCATCAACGATGATAGTGAAACACTAACCGGATTAGGGGATTGAAACTAGTGGGGTTTCGGGTGCACAAGACTTTCAGCCGACTACAAGACTTCGAGAGGGAGAGAGAAGGGTATTAGGGTTTGTGAAACTAACTGCCGGTTACATGCATCACGTATATAAACGTGTCACAGAAATGGGCCAAGCCCATTAGAAAGGCTGGGCCGAAAGATGTCGAAGGATAGGGTCCTTGGTCGAAGGATATGTTTCGAGATCCTTCGGACTGAAAGTAGATCCTTCGAATCGAAGGATATGTTTCGAGATCCTTCGAACTGTGGGTCATGTTTCGTGGTCTAGATTAAGTGTTTTAAATAATAATTCTAATATTATTTTCTACCACAGCAAATAATCACATATAGGCAAAACGACAATACGTTTCATTAAAACACAACGCGTACAATTTCAAGTCCACAATCCAAACAACCAAACAGTCAAAGTCAACGCGCATTTAATGCAAAAGTGAAAGTCAGAAACTCGAGTTGTCACATTATCCCCAACTTAAAAGAAATTTCGTCCCGAAATTTGGTACGCACTCACTGAGGAAGCTAGGTAAGTTACATCGTTCACTGGTTTTCCTGGGGTGTCACATCATCCCCCCGTTGATTTGGAATTTCGTCCCGAAATTCAGTAGTAGTAGCTTCAGCCTCAGAAGTGGATGCATTGGTTTCGAATAACTGGGGATACTTTTCTTTCATCTGATCTTCGCGTTCCCAGGTATACTCTGGACCACGCTGGGAGTTCCAACGAACTCGAACAAGAGGGATTCTCTTGTGTTTGAGGACCTTAACATCCCGGTCCGTGATTTCAACAGGTTCCTCGACGAACTGCAACCGCTCGTCGATAGTGAGTTCCTTAAAAGGAACTATAAGGGTCTCATCTGATAGACATTTCTTCAGATTCGACACGTGAAATACATTGTGAACTGCATCGAGTTCAGCTGGTAGGTTCAATCTGTAGGCTACTTTGCCAACCTTTTCTAGGATTTCGAATGGTCCGACGTACCGCGGATTCAGTTTGCCTCGTTTACCAAATCGAACCACACCCTTCCAGGGTGAAACTTTCAATAAAACCCGGTCCCCGACCTCAAATTCCAATGGCTTTCTACGCTTGTCCGCGTAGGCTTTCTGACGGTCGCGTGCTGCCGCCATGCGTTGCCGTATCTGTGCTATCTTTTCTGTGGCGTCCACAACAATATCTGGACCCGTAATCTGACTATCCCCCACCTCTGCCCAACAGAGAGGTGACCGGCATTTACGTCCGTACAATGCCTCGAATGGAGCGGCTTGAATGCTGGTATGGTAACTGTTATTGTATGAAAACTCCACTAAAGGGAGGTGTTTTTCCCAGCCGTTGCCGAAATCGATAACGCACGCTCGAAGCATGTCTTCTAGAGTTTGGATCGTGCGCTCAGACTGCCCATCCGTCTGAGGGTGATATGCTGTGCTCATGTCTAATCGTGAGCCGAAGGATTTGTGCATCGCTTGCCAAAGCTCTGACGTGAATCGTGCATCGCGATCCGAGATAATGGAAGTGGGCACTCCGTGCCTCGAAACAACCTCTTTAAGATAGACGTCTGCTAGGGTAGAAAACTTATCCGTTTCTTTGATAGCCAAGAAGTGAGCAGACTTTGTGAGTCGATCAACGATCACCCAAATAGTGTCATTCCCACGCTGGGATCTAGGTAAGCCCGTAACGAAATCCATGGAAATTTCTTCCCATTTCCACTGCGGTATCTTGGGCTGCTGAAGTAGACCAGCTGGTTTCTGATATTCAACCTTGACTCTCGCACAGGTTAAGCATTTTCCAACATAGGTGGCGATGTGGGCCTTCATACTAGGCCACCAATAAGTAGTACTGATGTCGTGGTACATTTTATCCGACCCTGGATGTACCGAATAGCGAGACTTGTGAGCTTCATCCATTACAAGTTCGCGTAAACCGCCATAAAGTGGGACCCAAATACGCCCCGTTACGTAGTAGGCGCCGTCTTCCTTTTGTTCCATGCGTTGCCTTGAGCCGCGTAAGGCTTCAGCTTTGACGTTTTCGGGTTTCAGTGCTTCTAACTGAGCAGCTCGTATCTGTGCAGGAAGACTGGACTGAATAGTAAGCTGTAGCGCTCGCACGCGCTTAGGTAGAGTGTCTTTCCGACTGAGGGCATCAGCCACAACATTGGCCTTGCCTGGATGATACTTGATGGCGCATTCATAGTCGTTTAGAAGTTCAACCCATCTCCGTTGACGCATATTCAAATCCTTTTGCTTAAGAATATGCTCGAGACTCCTGTGATCGGTGTAAATCGTGCACCTGGTACCGTACAGGTAGTGTCGCCATATCTTAAGCGCGAAAACAACAGCTCCCAGCTCTAAATCGTGCGTCGTATAATTCCGTTCATGAACCTTGAGTTGCCGAGAGGCGTAGGCAATAACTTTATCCCGCTGCATCAATACACAACCAAGCCCCTGTATCGATGCGTCACAATAAACCACGAAGTCATCTGTGCCCTCGGGCAGTGAGAGAATAGGTGCGCTGCAAAGCCTGTCCTTTAAGTACTGAAAAGCGGTCTCTTGCGTATTACCCCATCTGTACACGACACCTTTCTGTGTTAACATAGTAAGTGGTTGCGCGATCTTGGAGAAGTCTTTAATAAATCGCCTGTAGTAACCCGCCAAACCCAAGAATTGGCGTATTTCAGTCGGTGTACGCGGTGCTGGCCAGTTTCTGATCGAATCAACCTTGGATGGATCGACATGAATCCCATCCTTGTTCACCACATGGCCTAAGAAGTGGACTTCACGAAGCCAGAAGTCGCATTTTGAAAACTTTGCGTACAGTTGCTCCTTTCGAAGAAGTTCCAAGATAAGGCGTAAGTGCTGCTCGTGCTCCTCCTGACTCTTGGAGTAGATCAAAATGTCGTCGATGAAGACGATAACAAACTTATCAAGGTACGGTTTGCACACCCTGTTCATAAGATCCATGAAGACTGCAGGCGCGTTCGTAAGCCCGAATGGCATGACAAGAAATTCGTAATGACCGTAGCGAGTTCTGAAAGCGGTTTTGGAGACGTCCTCATCCCGGACTCTCAGCTGATGATACCCTGACCTTAAATCAATCTTGGAATAGTAACACGACCCTTGCAACTGGTCGAATAGGTCATCTATGCGCGGAAGAGGATAACGGTTCTTCACCGTCACCTTATTGAGTTCACGGTAGTCGATGCACATCCTGAACGTACCGTCTTTCTTCTTCACAAATAACACTGGAGCTCCCCAAGGCGAAGAGCTTGGACGAATAAAGCCCTTTTCCAAGAGCTCTTGTAGCTGCTTCGACAGTTCTTCCAGTTCGGTTGGAGCTAAACGATACGGTGCGCGGGCTATTGGTGCTGCTCCAGGAGCTAACTCAATCTGAAACTCGACTTGACGATGAGGAGGTAAACCAGGTAAATCTTCAGGAAACACTTGAGGAAAATCACGCACAACTGGTATATCCTCCAGCTTCCTTTCCTTTGCTGATGCATCAGTGACAAGTGCCAGAATGGCAGTATGTCCTTTTCGTAAACATTTCTGCGCCTTTAAGTAAGAGATGATGCCAACCACAGCACCACTCTTGTCACCTTGTACTTCGAGAGGTTCCTGACTGGAGCGAGGAATACGAATAACTTTTTCTTTGCATAAGATCTCCGCATGATGCTGGGATAGCCAATCCATACCGATGACGACGTCGAAACTACCCAAAACTATGGGTATGAGATCAATCGAGAAAGTCTGACCCGCTAGTACAATACTACAACCCTTGACTACGTGAGCGGCTTCTACACTTCTACCATTGGCTAGTTCTACGACGTGTTTGGTGTCTAGGGGTGTTGGTGTACGTTTTAATAATTTACTCATTTTCAATGACATATAACTTGTATCAGCACCCGAATCAAATAAGACAGTAACATAAATATCGTCGAGAAGAAACTTACCCATAACCACATTGGGATCATTCACTGCATCTCCTCGACCCAACACAAAAGCACGACCACGAGCTTCATTGCCGTTGTTGTTGTTTCCCCCGTTGTTGTTGTTACCATTACCCTGATTGTTGTTATTTCCGTTGCCCTGGTTGTTGTTGTTGTTGTTGCGATTCTGGTTCAACTGAGGGCAATCGCGTTTGTAATGACCTTCAGCCCCACACTGGAAACATCCCCGATTTCCACGCTGTGGCTGCTGCTGCTGATTCTGTGAAGCTGGCGGTGGGAGTTGCTGGTTCTGGTTTACTGGTCGCGCGCTTCTACAATCTTTGGCCTCATGGCCCATCTTGTGGCATCTTTGACAGCGATCTTTCCGACACCTTCCACTGTGGTGTTTGTTGCACTTGTTGCACCACGGATGATTTCCCTGATAACCTCGTTGTCCCTGACTTCCCGATGATTGCTGACTCGGACTCTGGTAATCGTTGGTGCGACGTTGCTGAGTTTGGGACTGAACAGACACCGATCCCCTGCTGGAATCCCCATCCCATTTTCTCTTGTTGTCGCTGGGTGTAGCAGAAGTAGCAGCTGTAGTGGCAGCAGTAGCACTGATACGCTTTGGCAGTTTGTTCTGATCCACTGCCTGATCGGTGATGCGATGAGCGAGACGCTGTATTTCCTGGATATTGTTGAGATTAGCCGAGGTAACGTGGCTCTGTATTTCTGGTGCCAAACCTTTGAGGTACAACTCGATACGCTTGTATGGAGGGTCCACCATAGTTGGACATAACACAGCCAACTCATTCGATCTCTTAGTGTAAGCTTCGATTTCCGAACCAACCATTTTCAAGTTATACAACTCGTCCTCCAACTTGTGAATGTCTTCTCTAGTGCAGTATTCCCTCTTGATCAGTTCTTTGAATTCATTCCAGGGTGTGGCGTTAGCAGCTGCCAACCCTAAGATCTGCACTTGTGCGTTCCACCAAGTGAGCGCAATCCCTTCAAGTGTGCCAGTGGCGAACTTCACCCTGCGAGCCTCAGGGCATTCACACATTTCGAAAACCGACTCGAGCTTTTCAAACCAGTGGAGGAGTCCAACTGCTCCTTCCGTGCCACTGAACGAACTAGGACGACATTCCATGAAATTCTTGAAGGTGCACCCAGGTTGTTGCTGAGCGGGTTGACCTATTGTGTACGAATAGGGCAAAGTTAAGTACGAGAATTAATGTAGGATCTAAAGATCCTGGTGTCTATACTGCAGGGTATACTACCTGCTTGGGCGGCTGCAACTGCCGCAGCAACGAGAGCCTCTAGCTGGGCTTGAGTCATGGTAATTCGTGCGGCCATTGATCTTCACATCAAAGGCAACATAAGTGAGAAGAGTTCGCGAATAGTGCGATGACAGAAGAGTGTAAGCACATAAGTATTCTCATGCAATGACAAGTTGTGAGCAAGGTAATGTAAGCATACTACGAGCAAAGTTCTAAGCAAATTCTAGCATGTAGGCAATAAACATAAACCTTATTACCTAGGAAGTTGAGTCTTGCACGTGGAGCGAAGCGTCGTTGTGGATCGTTGAGAGCACTGTTCTGGTTATAGTCTGGTTTTAATAAAAACGTTTTTCCATATTAAAACCAAGTTCTCTATAACCAATGGCTCTGATACCAATCTGTCACACCCCCAAAATCCACACGCGGAGTATCACCGCTTGGGAGCGTGACTGACCAGGATCAAGCCACCAATCATATTGAACATGCAATTAATATCAAGTAAAATAAGAGTAAACCATCCATTCAACACGAAAGGTGTTCAAACAAAACCATAGTTTTAAAATGTAGCGGAAGCATAGTAAATAATCCAGTAGTAGTTAACAATTTTAAGTGTCATAATAGTTCAAAAGAAAAGCCACGATCCTTGTCCACAACGACCCGCTTCTCCAGTGCAAGCTCCAAGTACCTAACGATCTGCAAGGCATGTAACAGAATGATCAACGAACTAGTTGAGCGAGTTCACAGTTAATAGTTTAGTTTGGGTAATAATGCGTTCGTTCAATTAAGTCTCATATCGTATCAGTTCCATCGCGGCCTCACAGGCATGTGTGCGAAGATTAGGTTCATTAGTTCGCGACCGTAGTCTTTACCGACCAGGGTGTGTGCGAAGGCAATTTATCAGTTCGTTCGCGACCATAGTCTTTACCGACCAGGGTGTGTGCGAAGGCAGTTGAGTAGTTCGTTCGCGACCATAGTCTTTACCAACCAGGGTGTGTGCGAAGGCAGTACGACAAGTATCATTTAAGCATGCACAAACAATCATCCAACCCATTCCCACCCTGGGAACCCATGCCTTGGCTGTGTGAACTCACCTTGGTTTGCTCGGTATGCTAGGTTATGCACTCACAAGTAATTAGTCACGTCCTATTGTATGCACGTATAACAAATCAGTTCATGTTCGCAATGATACGCATGCAATTTAATGTTCACATAACAGTCAGTTTGCATATCGGCACAACACGTATTGTTTCACATCAAACCATCAGCTAGTGTACACGAATACCAATGTTAACATTCATCACTAAGCATGGCATGCCAAATAAATCAAACATACATTCCAACATTCAAAATATGTTCACAATTATATATCTTTCGGTCCACCTTTATCTTTCGGTACATTAGTGATATTTCGACAAGCAGTTATCACAGTTATCCTTCGGACCGAATGTTATGTTTCGAACCAATGCCATCTTTCGACCAACTGTCATCTTTCGGTCAACCTAATTATGTTTCGGTCAATGCTATCCTTCGGTCAACACTATTATGGTTCGGTCAAAGCTATCCTTCGACAACAACTATGTTTCGAGTAGCAAGTATCTTTCGATACATATCAGTTACGTTTGATCACAACCAGTTACGGATATCACGCAGTCAATTACAGAAACAGAAACCCTAATCATCTACAGCCGTCATCATCATTAACAAGCACATTTCATATATTCAATCTCAAGAACCCTAACCGAAAATCATGAACAATAACCATATTCATTCGGATTACTATTAAGACATAACAACCTCATGTAAACTGATTTCATAATAGCCCGATTTCACTAATATATCAGCAAGTTATCAATCCGGAGCATACATCGTCACAGTAACATAACAAGCACCATTGAATCGATTTAAACTTATTATCATGCCATACAACTACAAGATCATCTTTATACGGTTCATATCATTCAACATACAATCAATTCTAATCGTTCTTAATCAAAGCATGTAATAATAATAACATCATGTCATCAACGATGATAGTGAAACACTAACCGGATTAGGGGATTGAAACTAGTGGGGTTTCGGGTGCACAAGACTTTCAGCCGACTACAAGACTTCGAGAGGGAGAGAGAAGGGTATTAGGGTTTGTGAAACTAACTGCCGGTTACATGCATCACGTATATAAACGTGTCACAGAAATGGGCCAAGCCCATTAGAAAGGCTGGGCCGAAAGATGTCGAAGGATAGGGTCCTTGGTCGAAGGATATGTTTCGAGATCCTTCGGACTGAAAGTAGATCCTTCGAATCGAAGGATATGTTTCGAGATCCTTCGAACTGTGGGTCATGTTTCGTGGTCTAGATTAAGTGTTTTAAATAATAATTCTAATATTATTTTCTACCACAGCAAATAATCACATATAGGCAAAACGACAATACGTTTCATTAAAACACAACGCGTACAATTTCAAGTCCACAATCCAAACAACCAAACAGTCAAAGTCAACGCGCATTTAATGCAAAAGTGAAAGTCAGAAACTCGAGTTGTCACAAAAATGAAACCTAACCTAAGTGCTTACGCCCCATCATGACCCGTTCAGGTAGCTTAGGCTACCCTAACGCGTCGTTCGCGTAGAACGCGTTCGGAACGCCTAACATCGCGACCACTAGGTATAACCTCGGAAGGTTATAGCTATGGTCACCTAATGTGTTTGGTCGGATCCTAATGATCGACCAAATGGGTCGGGTTCGAAAGTATAAGCGATGGTTTAGATCGCTTACCTTACGACCCTATATAAGCACTAAACTAAAAGTGACGAGCTAAGCATGTTAGAACATGCTTAACTAAGTTTAGAAAACAGGTTTGGCATCAAAACAAACGGCTTTGATGCCCACGAGTAGTTTGGTTACAAAATACGCAAGAATGCGCATTTTGGCCGAAACTACGACTCGTCACTGAGCCTAGATAACGTGGTAATCAGTAGGTATGGTCACTACGGACCATAACCATCGTGATCACGCTCACGTTATGAAGTTCCATGAACTTCACATCGACCAAAAGCTGGTCAATGCAGAAAGTCAACAAAATGTTGACTTTCGGACTCGAAAAGCGAATAAAAGAGCGAAAGAAGACTTACGGAGAGTCCCCGAGTGCTAATCTAGATCAAATAGCTCAGGTATGAAACAATGGTTTCAACTTAGAGCTTTAAGATCAGATTGTTGTGATTTTTACACAAAAGGGGGGGGGGGTATTTATAGGAAAAGTGGAACCGTTAGGATCGTTTATCGAATATCGTGCCGCGATCTCGAGCGTACACTTGTCAAATTCTTGTGGTAAGTCAGAAAATGCCCCTTGGCTCTTGATTGGGTGAAAGGGCATCGCCCCTTGATCGAACGAAAGGCCAACTGCATTAAATAGATGCATGGAATCTGTTTGACAGTCCCACGCGCCCCGCGTAAGGATTTGGTAAATCCTTACGCGCCCCGCCTAAGGTTCCCAGATCAGAATTTTCAATTTTGGTCCCTGCACTTCAGAAACACGTAATTTGGCCCATTTTTGGCACTTTTAAGCCCCGTTAACCTCATTTCAAGGCTCTAGGATGAAGTTAAAGTGTAGGGGACTTGAAATATGCTCAAAAATATTCCGGATGTCGGTTCGTTTGGCCGTACGATCGCGATGTTCGCTTAATTACGACGGAATGCGCATAAGCGCGAAAGACGATCCAAATGACGCGACGAATGGATTTTTCTCAAGCCAAACACTAAGGCATAATATAAGGATGCTTACATAAATTTTTGGATGTCCGGATGTATTCAGAACGTAGGTTACGCGCGAAAGTGCAAACTTGTGCACTTTTTGACACTTTTAGTCCCTGAATGACCCAAAAGTTTGTTTTAGCATACCAAACCCCTCAAAGCCTATTTCTAAGCCATGTAAAGGATACTTATGGTATGTTTAACTTATGGACATGTTCCGGAATGTTCGTTACAGTTCAAATTGGCATACTTTCGCAGTTTGTCAAGTTTAGTCCCTGTAAGCGAATTAACTTATTTTTGCTATACCCAAGCGTTCAAAACTTATTTCTAAGTTATGTAAAGGTTATTTAAGGTATGTTGAGTATATGTTGATGTTCCGGAGTATTTGTCGCATTAAACTGAGTACGTTTACGTACCAGTTTGCGTATAATGCTCTAGAAAGCAATGTAAAGTTTGAAATTGAACAATAATTGATATGTGCAAAACATACACATATTTATACAAGATCCCAAGTATGAAATACAATATTTCATCGGCTTGGTATTTGTTTGATGGTCGCAGTGACACAGGTGTCACAGTCTCCCCTACTTTAGGAAATTTCGTCCCGAAATTTATTCGTAGGAGTCTATTTGTGAATTTGCCAAATAACCACCAATGATATGTAAGGCAATATCTTGTCATTTCCTTAACGGTCATTCTTCCGAAACGAAAATGAACAGACGGGTCATTTTCAATGGTTGCTTCATCAGAATTGGAAATGAAGGATTACACAACAGATATTCATTTCCTCAACGGATAATCTTCAGAAACGAAAATGAACAAACGGGGTCATCTTCAACGGTTGCTTCCTCAGAGTTGGAAATGAAGTATTACACAACGGATATTCATTTCCTCAACGGATAATCTTCAGAAACGAAAATGAACTAACGGAGTCATCTTCGACGGTTGCTTCCTCAGAGTTGGAAATGAAGGATTACACAACGGATATTCATTTCCTCAACGGATAATCTTCAGAAACGAAAATGAACTAACGGAGTCATCTTCAACGGTTGCTTCCTCAGAGTTGGAAATGAAGGATTACACAACGGATATTCATTTCCTCAGCGGATAAATCTTCAGAAACGAAAATGAGCTAACGGAGTCATCTTCAACGGTTGCTTCCTCAGAGTTGGAAATGAAGGATTACACAACGGATATTCATTTCCTCAACGGATAATCTTCAGAAACGAAAATGAACAAACGGGGTCATCTTCAACGGGTATTCTTCAGATTTGGAAATGAAGGATAAACGGATATTCATTTCCTCAACGGATAAATCTTCAGAACGAAAATGAACAAACGGAGTCATTTTCCTCGACAGGTATTCTTCAGATTTGGAAATGAAGGATAAACGGATATTCATTTCCTCAACGGATATTCTTCAGAAGTGAAAACTGAATAGCTAGTTCATTTTTCCTCAACGGATGCTTCATCAGAATTGGAAATGAATAGGGTTAACTCTAGACACATGACAGAACTTGCTGTGATTTCTGTGCACTAAATTCCATAATTATGTATGCATCCATAATTACGTGATCCCTTGCACAGTCCGCACAGTTTGTTTTGTAATGTTTTGGGGAAGGATATCAAACTTGTGACGAGGGTGACTAGACTTCCATCGGTTCCTTTTAATTAGATCGACAGGGGATCCTCTTGGTTAGGCCACCAAGGAGTCCTTTCAGCTATATCATCACATGATATCCCTAACCAGATTTTTGGATGAATATGTTTAGCTAGGCCACTCAAGGGGTCTAATTATGAAGTGGTACTTTATAATCCGAGGGACTTAACTATAACATAGAAGTCCATTGAGGATTTTAAGTAATACCTTTGGGCATCCTACTATGAATCTCTTGCACACGGATATGTAAGATTCTACGAAGATTTGGATAACATAATTTGGATCACACAACAATACATAAGGAAACACATAAGCACATAGTCACATAATTGTTTAATTTGATCATAATTTGTTATTAACTTGTTATCGATTGAATACGGATATGGAAACCTGTCGACGGATCTCAATGTTCACTGGAATCTATCTGAGAAGATAGAAAGATCTCCCAAAATTCGATTTTTGATTACAAGGAATCACCACATTCGAATGAAGGTATACAACAATTAAAGACTTACGGGAAATTCCTAGGTACCCTATTAAGGATTTATAGTGGTACCTTGGGTATTCGTCTTGTGTTGTAACCTGCGCCTTGTACTTCGTTTCCTTAGAATAAACGGGTACTTAGGAATTCCGTGGAAGACGCAAGCGATTATAGAATGGGAGAATTTTGGGGGTAGTTTGTTCTTTAAGGAATACGGTTCCTTGATTGTCGGTATTGCAAGGGATATGTCGTTTATACATGCAACCATCGAAATACATTGCAATGTAAATGAAAGATTTATTTATAAACAACGATATCAACTGTTCCTTGGATCTTGACAACAAAAGAAACTTAATACATAAGACATGATAATTTCTAAACGATGTTGTCTTCTAGTCAGTCGGGTGATCATCCTTGTGCTGGATTTGCATTAGCAAGGTTTGGGCAATTTCTTCGGAAATGACCCATCTCGCCACAGTTGAAACAAGAACCTGGTAGGAAACGACCTTGAGCGGGATTGTTGCCAGCTTGGTTTGGTGCAGCTGCAGCTGGGCAGATTCTTGTTGTATGGCCTATGAGTCCACAAGTTTGGCATTTGCGGCACTGTACATTGGCGTGATGATGGAGGCTACATTGGTTGCACAAGGGTGCAGTTCCATTGTATGGTTTTCTAGCAGGGGGTTGAGCTGGTTGGTTGGGGACGGCTTGACCATTGTGAGCGACCACGGTGAAGTTCTGAGAAGCCTTTCGCTTCTTTGACTTCTTAGGAGATTCAGTCTGTTCATCCATGGTCTTTGATTCCTCGATTGGCTTCTTGTCACCCTTTCGAAAAAGTTTATGCTTTCTGATCTGCGATTCAGTCAAGGTTGCAGATAGCTCAATGGCCTGACGGAGTGTGGTAGGGTTGCTACCAGTGACAATGTCTTGTACCGAGTCAGGCAGGCCGTCGATGTACCTTTCGATAGCCTTGTCGAGTGGGGCGACCATAGTCGGGCAAAGTAGACTCAACTCCTCAAACCTATCAGTATATGCCCTGTGTACCTTTCGATAGCCTTGTCGAGTGGGGCGACCATAGTCGGGCAAAGTAGACTCAACTCCTCAAACCTATCAGTATATGCCCTGTGTTCGCCACTATCTTGTCAAATTCTTGTGGTAAGTCAGAAAATGCCCCTTGGCTCTTGATTGGGTGAAAGGGCATCGCCCCTTGATCGAACGAAAGGCCAACTGCATTAAATAGATGCATTGAATCTGTTTGACAGTCCCACGCGCCCCGCGTAAGGATTTGGTAAATCCTTACGCGCCCCGCCTAAGGTTCCCAGATCAGAATTTTCAATTTTGGTCCCTGCACTTCAGAAACACGTAATTTGGCCCATTTTTGGCACTTTTAAGCCCCGTTAACCTCATTTCAAGGCTCTAGGATGAAGTTAAAGTGTAGGGGACTTGAAATATGCTCAAAAATATTCCGGATGTCGGTTCGTTTGGCCGTACGATCGCGATGTTCGCTTAATTACGACGGAATGCGCATAAGCGCGAAAGACGATCCAAATGACGCGACGAATGGATTTTTCTCAAGCCAAACACTAAGGCATAATATAAGGATGCTTACATAAATTTTTGGATGTCCGGATGTATTCAGAACGTAGGTTACGCGCGAAAGTGCAAACTTGTGCACTTTTTGACACTTTTAGTCCCTGAATGACCCAAAAGTTTGTTTTAGCATACCAAACCCCTCAAAGCCTATTTCTAAGCCATGTAAAGGATACTTATGGTATGTTTAACTTATGGACATGTTCCGGAATGTTCGTTACAGTTCAAATTGGCATACTTTCGCAGTTTGTCAAGTTTAGTCCCTGTAAGCGAATTAACTTATTTTTGCTATACCCAAGCGTTCAAAACTTATTTCTAAGTTATGTAAAGGTTATTTAAGGTATGTTGAGTATATGTTGATGTTCCGGAGTATTTGTCGCATTAAACTGAGTACGTTTACGTACCAGTTTGCGTATAATGCTCTAGAAAGCAATGTAAAGTTTGAAATTGAACAATAATTGATATGTGCAAAACATACACATATTTATACAAGATCCCAAGTATGAAATACAATATGTCATCGGCTTGGTATTTGTTTGATGGTCGCAGTGACACAGGTGTCACATACGACCCTAAACAAGCACAAATCTAAAAGCGACGAGCTAAACATGCTAGAACATGTTTAGTAGAGTTAGAAAACAAGTTTGGTATTAAAACAAACGGTTTTAATACCCTAGAGTAGTTTGGTTACAAAATACGCGAGAAAACGCATTTTGGCCGAAACTGCGACTCGTCACTGAGCCTAGATAACGTGGTAATCAGTAGGTATAGTCACTGGGGACTATGACCATCGTGATTACGCTCACGTTATGAAGTTCAAACGAACTTCGCATTGACCATAAACTGGCTAATGCAGAAAGTCAAACGCAGTTTGACTTTAACGCTAAAACGAACGAAAAACGCGAAAGAATACTTACAGAAGGTCCCCGCAAGATTCGAACCCGATTCACTCTCAGGTAGGAAGCATATACTTCCACTTAGAGAGTGTAGAATCAAATTCAAATGTGAGGAAGAATGAAATGGGTGAGGGGTATTTATAGATTTCCTTGAACCGTTAAGATCGTTCGTCGAAAAACGTGATTTGATCTAGACCTTACATGTGGGCACATGGTTTTCAAAAACCACCGGAGCCCCTAATGTGGACTATGTTCATTGAATACCATCCCATGGTTTTGCAAAACCATGGGTGAAAACAATTAACACTTCAAAATGGACTAGGTTCATTGAATCTGCCAGAAATTTCAAAAATGGTCCCTACACTTGTAAAACTTGATTTTTTTGGCACTTTTAAACCCCTTTAACCTCATTTCAAGGCTCTAAAATGGTACTAAAGTATAGGGAACTTAAAACGTGCTCACAGACGTCACGGATGTCGGTTCGTTTGGCCGTACGGTTGCGTTATTCGGTTAATTACGACAGAAGTCGTAACGAACGCAAAAACGATCCAAATTAAGCGAAGAATGGAATTTTATCATGCCAATCACTAAAATAAAATATTTTAATGATTACATAAATTTTTGGATGTCCGGATATTTCAGGACGTAAGATATGCGCAAAAAAGCAAACTTATGCACTTTTGATGCTTTTAGTCTTAAATGATCAATAAAGTTTATTTTAGCATACCGAACCCTTCAAAGCCTATTTCTAAGCTATGTAAAGGATATTTAAGGTATGTTAAGCCTATGTCACTATTCCAGAGTGTTTGTTGCATTAAACTTGTTATATTTACGAATCAGATCGTGTATAACCTTCCAGAAAGCGATTTAAAGCCCGAAATCAAACAAGAATTAATATGTGCAAACGATACACATATTTACACAAAATCCCAAGTATGAAATACAATATTTCATTGATTTGGTATTTGTTTGATGGTCGTGGTGACGCAGGTGTCACAGGATCCAAAGATCTGACCATATTGGGGCAGAGTAGGCTTAACTGTTTAAGCCGGTCAGTGTAAGCACGGTTCTCCTCACTGTCCTGTTTTAGATAGTAGAATTCATTTTCAAGTGCCCTTATTTCGCTTTCGTGGGCAGAATTCTTTCTTCATAAGATTTTTAAATTCTTCCCACGTTCGTGCCATTGCTATATCGGCACCTCAGTCTCTCATGATGTCGTTCCACCAAGTGAGTGCTCTCCTTTGAAAGACACTCGAGGCGAACTCCACTTTGCGTTCACTGGGACACTGAACATGGCAGAATGTGCTTTCTATATTCTCAAACCATTGTAGGAGCGCAGTTGCTCCTTCAGACCCATTAAACCTGATTGGTTTAGCCGAGTGAATTGTTTATACTTACGTGGCGATAAAACATGGTTGTTGTTGTTATTGTTTTGGATTTAGTTGACTTGGGTCACAATGCCTGGGAGTAACGTAGCTAGATGCTGAGAAGTTCTTGCTGCCATTTCAGCGTTCCAAATGACGTCGCGGTGAGGAGGCATCTTGAAGGTATAGCTATAATGAAAATCAAATAAGTGAGATCCATCGAATTGTCATGAGTTTGAAACATCGTAGTGAATTGAAAATCTCGACTTTAGTAAAAATCTTGTTCAAAAATCTTGTTCTTGTACTTAGAAAATATAGTGTGGTGGATTTTATTTTGAAACGAGAATTGTTTGAGAAATAAACTTTTGTAATATTTTTGGATGAGAGAATACAAACCAAGTTAATGGTTTGTGTTATAAATTCTTTACCTTTTAAAAATCCATTGTTTTTAGGATAAAATGTTTTAAATTAAAAATTTTAAAAATAAGGAAACTTTTTGTATAAGCTTTTTAAAATTCTCATCCAAATGGTAAAAGTTTCGAATTTTTGAAAGAAAACAGTAGTGTTTTGAAAATGAAATAGGATTACATAGTGTCGTGAAACAAAATGAAATTTGTTTCAAATGTTTTGGATTCATATATATATCACCAAAGGTAATATAATGGAACATTATCGCAAACAGAAATTTGTTTCGATTGATGTGAATACAAACATATTACCGAGGGTAATATGGATGAGTAGTGTCACAGAGGTTGTAGTGTTTAGAAATCGCTCGACATGGTTAAGGTGGATAGGTTTCTTCTATAATGTTTCGCGAAGACATGCTTTAGCCTATAAGTGGACACTCACCCTAAGAGTTCCCAGGTAAGAGTGACTGGTCCGATAATGCAGATTTGTATGAGCACTCTAGCCTTAGACAGAAAACTTGGGGTACAGGCACCCAACCTTCCAGATTGCATGTATTCACATTATTAAAACCCAAGATTTCGATGAAAAATGTTTGAGAAAAACATTTGAGAAATCTTTTGATACAAATTGTTTGAGATAAACATGTTGTGAAATATTTTGACAAAAACATTTGAGAAAACATTTTGAGAAATATTTCAATGAAAATATTTTGAGAAAAACATTTTGAGGAATACCTTAAGGCATATAGCCTAAGGTTTTAGGATAAATCATCTAAGGTTAGATGATTTGTAATTCGTAGAGTAGTTGTGGCACGAATAAGGATGAGGATTTAGGATAGAGTTCCTAAGTGTACTCATGTTTGGGTCCCTAAGGAAGTTATAGACTAGGTTAAAGGCATGCTAATAACCTAATTCCCTATAACTAGTGCTCTGATACTAATCTGTAACACCCCAATCGCGTAATACAACAACACGCGGCGGAAATATCGGGGAGTCATGTTACAAATTGCTCACAACTACTGGTACTAAATTGTACTAAATTGTTTCATTACTGTTATTATTGTTTTACAAACAAAGAATACATGTAATTGTCTTTTGATTTAAGAAGTCTAAGGCCCAGATGCAGTCCTATGCGTTGCATGCTCGAATAATTGAAAACCTAAAACATATGTAAAAAATAGTCAGCATAAAAATGCCAGCGATTACATAGGTTTTGTTAGCCAAATAAATGGCAAAAAGTTTGGTATTGAAATACTTTGACAACTACGAGAGTTGTCGATTGAAAATAAATCTTAAAGCCAAAGAATGGCAAAAGTTTCGTATTGCAATACATAATCTTGATTATGAAAACTTGTGGCAAATAGTTTTGTATATGGCAATATGATTGTTACTAAGCAATTTTTATGCCATTAAAATTGTACATTGTAATCTCGTTGAAATCATCGTAAAACTCGTTAATGTCTTATTAGAGATCCAATTAAAGATTAGTAATAACTGTTTTGAAATCTCTCAAAACTTGTGTGAGTATTATATAAATCAAGTCAATGATTGATAATAATACTTTAGACATCCGTCTAAAAATCTAATATATGAAGATATGTAAGATTCTACAAGGATTTGGATAATCGAACATTGAATCAATCGTACACAAAATCCTATAGTGTTTCGGATAACGCTACAAGAGTAATAATATAAGAACACACACACATATATATATATATATATATATATATATATATATATATATATATATGAAGTAACAGTGGTGTATCAACCATGTTCTTATTTTATTACACCCGTTTGGTAATCTAAATCACAACTACCACATAAACGCATAAATTGTCAACTTGTCACCAACTTGTAAACACACATTAAAGTACACAGTGAATCCAAACAAGGACTCCAATATTAGTACTTTAAACATCCCATGTATGTTTATCTATGAAGATAGATAAATACTACAGGGATCTGGTTCTCATCACATTGTCTAGTCACATACGCATTAAAGTACACAATGAATCTAAACTAGGACTCCAATATTAGTACTTTAAACATCCTATATGAATCAATCTATGAAGATAGATAGATGCTATATGTGACAACTCGAGTTTCCAAGATTCCATTCTCGCATTTATTGCACGTTCATCGTTTGTTTAGCTATTTATTTGCACAATTAGTTTGTAATGAAACTGTATACGTTTTGATACAATAAAGTGTATTGTGATTGTGAGTGGTTATGTAATACTTGTGAAAGATTTAGCAAATACTTAAATGTGGTGGTGAAACTGTAAATTGTATATCTTGTGCACGTAATATGTGCTAGACAATACTTAGGGGTGCTTTGTGCTAATAGTGAAACTTAAATCATTCTTAACCCTAATTCCTTTCACTAATCATCACCAAAGAAACAACACACGTACTTTCACATTTTCTAATCCTCTTTGGCAATCATCATCTTCATCATTGGCAAGCTCTTCATCACTCTTGATTTCCTCTTCTTGTTTAGAATCAACCCAAGGTAATTGTTTAGTGATTGTTTGTTGTAATCAAATTGTTGATTGATTGATTAATTCATGCAAGAAACCCTAGTTTTTCATAGGATAGTTCTGTGGTTATTAAAGATTCTGATTTATTGTAAATAGTTTATGATCGATTGTGTAATCCGTTGTGCAATTACCTGCTGAATGTTAAAGTTACCTGTAATAATAGAATGGTTGATTATTGATTTGATTTCTGCAATGCAATGAAATAAGGATTTCTTGATCGTAGTCTGACAAACGTAACTGTTCCTATTGATTCTGTAAGATGGTTTTGGGAATTTCACGCATGTTGATTGTCTGAGTTTTATGCAAGGCAAGGGATCCGAGTTTTGGCTTATCATGTGATGTCCGAGTTTTACATGTAAAGCCTTTGGTCCGAGTTTTATATACTTGTGTAGGGTCTGACTTTTATTAAGTTATCATAGTCCGACTTTTGTGATGAATGTACATGTCCGACTTTTGTTTGATTAAAGAGTCCGATCTTTGTGTAACATAAAGGAGTCCGAGTTTTTACAAGATCATAAGGGTCCGAGCATGTCAATTACTAATGGTCCGAGTTTTTGCCTTGTGAACCTAGTCCGAACTTTTGTGTGTGGTGTAACAAGGTCCGACTTTTGTATTGTTGTTAATAGTCCGACTTTTATATGCATACTTATAAGGGGTCCGAATTTCTTAAGGGGGTATTACCCTTGTCCGAAATTTGTAAAAGAAAGTCCATTGTCCGACCTTTTTGAATGATACAAGGAGTTGATGGTCCGAATTTATGTATATGAGGCATATGGGTCCGAATTTGTTAAGTTGAAGATGTAACTCTAATAGTGATTAACCTTGTTAACTTATTGTTCAGTTAAATCATTTACTTTGGTTAATTCCGTTAGTCTGCTAAAATTGTTAAACATTAACTGTTAGTTATTAACTCCGTTAGTTGTTAATTTAGTAAACATGTTAACCCTGTTAGACATAAAACATTGCCAGTGTGTGAATCCTGTTAAGTTTATTAACGCTTTAAGTATGTTACGTATGATAACTATGTTAACTCTGTTGTGGTAATTACGTTATGTGAGTTAACTGTAATCTGTTTCCGATTAACTCTGTTATGCAAAGCGTATTAATCCAGTTAAGTGCGGATGATATTGATAGATTAAATTGAGAAAGCCTCTATGAGAAATGTGGATTGTATGAATGTGATTAACTGACGTATGATGCATGATATCAACTGTCGAACATACTCTGTGGTATTAATTGCATGTGAAACTTTACGAACGTGAACTGATCAAGTAAACGTGTTTACTATAGGATTTGATTGAGTAATTGCTAGCACATAGTTAAGCATACCGAGCAAACCAAAGTGAGTTCACACAGCCAAGGCATGGGGTTCCCAGGGTGGGAATGGGATTGATTTACTTATTTGTACTTCTCTAGATAATGGAACGTGGTGATATGATCCTCGGGTGAGGAAGGTGATTGGTTAAGATACTGCTAGACTGGTGATGCTTATAGAACTGATCTTCGCACACACGCCGGGTTGGCTGCGATAATATGACTGATCTTCGACCACATGCCAGGGTTGGCTGCGATAATATGACTCATCTTCGCACACATGCCTAGGAAGGCTGTGAACTATTCGCTAAAATCTTCGCACAGGTGCCGGGTGGCCGCTATACAAACATACCTAGTCTAGAATACTTGAGAACTTTCCCTAATCTTCGCATACATACCTAGAGGGCTGCGATACGAACTAAATACGATACATGACTTAATGAACGAATACAAGGCTCACAATACGGATACCATAACTAACCAATAAACATTTCACTTGGGAAACCCCCACCATCTATGGATATGTTTGGGAAACAGGGTAAACTGGTTAATCATGTTTTCAAATATGGGAAACCCCCACGGCAAGTAAGCCAACTAAAGACAAACTATGTTTTCGTAAAATATTTAAAACGAACATCCAACTGTGAACTCGCTCAACATTGTTGTTGACTCTCTATTACATGCCTTGCAGGCTTATAGGTGCATATCCAAGGAACTTGCTGTCTGGGAAGCTGGAGTGGTCATGGGTCGAGACACATGGAAACGCAACACAAGAACTAAGAACTTACGTGCGGTTTTATAAACACTCATTGATTTAAATATGCTTCCGCTGTAAACTGTGAAACATTGTAATATTGTAACACTTGTTGTTTTTAAATGAAAGTATTATTCACCTATTCTTATGGGTTCAATGTGATTGACGGCTAAGATCCTGGTCAGTCACGCCTCCAAGCGGTGGTACTCCGCATGTGGAATTTGGGGGTGTAACAGATTGGTATCAGAGCCATTGGTTATAGTGAACTTGGTTTTAAAAAGGGGAAACTGTTTTTGTAAAACCAGACTATAACCGGACAGATTCTGAAAACGGGAATACGACCATGACACTCAGCTCCAGATTGCAAGGTTCGTCTTTCTTATACTCATTGTACTACATAACTAGTGAACACCAACATACCATGTTGCATGGATTGCACGTTTAGCATACCAATATGAATTCATGAACACATTCACGTAATCAGTGACCGATAGGGTGGTCTTTCCCTAAACCTTCATAACCTACGCTATGTGATACTCTTGATTCCTACTTGAGTGTGGGGAACCATTTGACATGAGTTAAGAGGAGCTGAGATGAACATGCAAATCACAATATTATTGTGGGTACACACATAATAATAATGTGGGGTGCATGTGAGTCCCAATAAGGCTTAACAAGTGGAAAAGGGGTTCTGTCCTGTTATTTGATCAATATGAAACATAACCAACCTAAAAGGGCCATAGCAGTAATTGTCTCCCTACTCAAACTTAAACGTGAACTTCTCCATTATCGTTGGATTCTTTCGAAACACGATGCTGTCGAGTGTTACCTGAACACCCATTAGAACATCTAGCGAACCGTGTAGAATGTTAGGTGCTTATACGAACGTCCTGAGTTGGATGTCCTCGTGTTGAATGATTGAACGAAATTTACCCTACTCCTCCTCGTTTGCTGAAACTCATGGATTGACGTCTCCGAATCCCGAAGTGTGATCACTTCCGTAACACTCTCGTATCAGATAGCGAACCACTTGAACCACTCGTAACGACGACGGATAGGAGGATGAGCGTAGCACCTTACCGACCTATGTATGGGTTAAGTTAAAACATCATCAACCCAAGGAACAATGACAGATTTGGGAGCTCTAGTAGCAGTAGCAACAACACTGGATGTGGTACTCGCGATGGGTAATTAGGATTGGTATGGACAACACCAATATTGTAACAACATGGTGGTCTTCGTGCTCTTAGGAATAATTCACTTCGTCACTGTTCGGCTCAACTTTAGTACATCTCGAAACCGAACCTGCTATGGAAACGACAGATGGCGAGCCTATTGAAACCTCATATGGGTGTAGGAATGCAAACTCGACCTTGTGGGACAAGTGATCAGCGTCGACCATCCTTCTACTACCCTTGATAGATTTGACGCAGTAGCCATGTGGACTGGCTACCCAGATATCGTATGCATACACTCAGTGAGGAGAAAACCTTGTACGAGAAATGTTATCTCTTGCAGCGTGTCAGAGTGGAACAACGGTTAACTTTATTTCAGCAAGAAGGGCTAGGAGTGTCTACGGAAGAATTACCCTGCAATGTTAACCCTCAACACGGGTGTCAAGACTAAGGAAAGGAGGATCGAGGATTCCTCAGTTATTCGTGACTTCTCCCTAAGTGTTACCAAAAGAACTGTCAAGTTTATCTACACATTGTCAAGTGGGATAACAGACCCGTATCATGCTAGAAGTAGCCTTTGTTATTAGTACATCTTATTACCTTACACCAGGAAGGTCGCAGGAACTGCCTAAGCAGCTTCAGGAATTAATGGACTCGAGTTTCGTCGGATCTAGTTTTCGCTTTAAGGAGCCCCTGTTATACCGTGAAGAGAAGCTTTTCTGCACGTGTTATGATTATCGAGAACTCACGAAGTGACGGTGAAGAACCGCTATCCTCCTCCATGAATTGATGATTTATTCGACCAGTTGCAAGGGTCGAGCTACTACTCCAAGATAGACTTGAGGTCAGGTTACCATCACCTGAGAGTCCGGGATGAGGACGTCTCCAAGACAGCATTCAGAACTCGCTACGGTCACTATGAGTTTCTAGTCATGCCAGTTGGGCTTACGAACGCGCCTGCAGTCTTCATGGATCTTATGAACAGGGTGTGCAAACCCTATCTAGACAAGTTCGTCATTGTTTTCATCGACGACATTCTGATCTACCCCAAGAGTCAGGAGGAACACGAGCAGCACTTACGACCGATCTTGGAACATCTTCGAAGGGAGCAACTGTACGCAAAGTTTTCAAAATATGACTTCTGGCTTCGTGAAGTCCACTTCTTAGGCCATGTGGTGAACAGGGATGGGATTCATGTCGATCCATCCAAGGTAGATTCGACCAGGAACTGGCCTGCACCGCGTACACCAACGGAAATACGCCAATTCTTGGGTTTGGCGGGGTTTTACAGACGCTTCGTTAAAGACTTTTCAAAGATCGCACAGCCGCTTACAATGCTGACACAGAAGGGTGTCACCTACCGTTGGGGAGATTCCCAGGAAACCGCTTTCCAGTACTTAAAGGATAGGCTTTGCAGCGCACCTATCCTCTCATTGCCAGAGGGCACGGACGATTTTGTAGTATATTGTGACGCATCGATACAGGGGCTTGGTTGTGTATTGATGCAGCGTGATAAAGTTATTGCCTACGATTCGCGGCAACTCAAGGTTCATGAACGGAACTACACGACACACGACT